>NC_141469.1:37515022-39915022 GCF_009769465.1 Tauraco erythrolophus
TAAGACCTACATTTCTGTGAGATTAAGCTTCACAGCCACAACCTCTCCCTTAAGTTTGACTCTTTGGTTTCATGTTCAGACTCACTCTTTGGTGCTCCTGAACATGCCAACGGTGCACGAAGGGTCAGAAGATGGAGACCTTGCAGCTAAATCTGGGCAGTGGATAATGCAATGCCCTGTGGACAGAGTCCTGCAAGAAAGGTAGCAGTATTTGCATGGTTACTGTTTGCTTGGGCATTGAGCCATGTCAGGTGTGCACAGCCTGGGTCTCACGTTGCTGTCCTGAGTATCCGTGTGGCACAGCAATGCTCCTGAAGATGTGCTAAGGCAGCCTCTCATGGTCCAGTTGGTACGTCACAGGTTTTATGGTTCATTCACTTGGACTTAGGTACTCAACTTCCCCCAGGATGCATTTTCTATGTGTGAAAGTCATACATAAAAGTTGGAACTTATAGGAACTTTTGTAAATTCAGCCCAAAGGTCTTGGTACCACAAAGTTATGTCATACCCAGGAATATTTAATTGCAGAATGCTGATTTTCTGTTTTCAAACGCATAGTTGTGCAGTTATCTTTTGAGGGTTCTCGAGCAGGAACCTGGGCACTGTAGTAAGTTTTTTCCAGGACCGATATCATCTGAGCTTTGTTGTGCAGTTCTGCCATTCCTGGGAGCACAGCTTGGCTACCACGAAGCACTTCAGAAATTCCTGCTTTTATGCTGCAACATATAAACTCTCAGTAATAAAATTCAGAGTGGTTTAAGATAGTTAAATTCATACTATAGGGCTTTTACAATGCCTTCCATCTTCTCAGCATCATATAAATAAAAACTAATTAGTTCTCCACAGTCTTGTCAGACATGCATACTGACCTGAATTTTGAAGTTTGAAAATTTCAACTTTATCCTACTGTCTCGGTTTGAAAAAAAACAGAGGTCTGCTAAGGAAGGCAGGAGCCTCCCTCGAAATGGAAGATGTAAACCCCCTCCCTCCGAATTACTAAAATTTTGAAATTAAGGGGCTCTCAGGCAAAGATATGGGAGTAGGAATAACAGTTCTTTACTAGGAAGATTAAAGAGAAGGGAAAACAACAATAACAACAACAACAACAACAACAACCACCCAAATGCAATAGTACACAAAAGGGGAAAAAAAAAACAAAAAAAACCCAAACCAACCATTGACAGAGTCAGAATACGACCTGGCACCCTGCTGGTCAGGGTGCTGGCAGCAGTCTGATCAAACGGTGGCTGCGGTCCTCCTGCAACGGCAGCCGTGGCTCCGCAGAAGCAGCGATCCTGCCGAAGGGCGCGGGCCCCCTCCGAAGGGCCGGCGGTGCCGCAGATGGCCCGGTCTTCCTTCGGGAACCCGTCGGAGAAGAAGGAAAAAAAACCACTCCTCTGGGGTGTCAACGCCGGCCGGCCCAGGCCTCCCAGGTCTGGGAGGAAGGCACGCAGCGACCCTCGAGTGGCTGCTCTGTCCCAACTAGTCCAGCAGCAGCCAGAAGTGCCCGCCCGTCTCCTCCGGTGACTGCAAGAGCCCGACCCCCGCCGCCGCTTTCCCGCGCGCGGGTGCCGTCGTGAGGCGCCCCTCCCCTCCCGGCTGGAGCATCTCACATGGGGCCGATGTTCTGGGAGCCTGGCAGATCCTTCATTGCCCATCAAACAGAGATGGCTCCTGGAGAGAGCGATCCATGAGTCCTGGGCAAGGCATTGATGGCCCATGAACAGAAAACAGTCTGGGAGGAGGAGGCAAGGGAAACATTGCCCCACCTGGTCTCAACAGCTCATGAAGATGGTGATAGAATACATACTTTTGGGCACATCTTACATCGTAACCTAGGACACCTACCTTTGCACTCTCTAGTATGTTAAGGACTGTTTACAGTATCACCTGGATCGAAGAGACCACAGTGTTTAGCAAGCCATTTCTAGCTGGGGATTGGCCCATGTAGGCAAAATTTCCAGCTCCCCTCTTGGAAAAGCTAATGGCTTGCTATGTAGCAACAGCGGTGCAGAGAGACCTTAAAAATATTATGTACTTTTATATAAATGTATATATATACACTTAAAAATATTGCTAACTTAACTATGACTGTTTGCAGTGTGAAAAGTTTACTCATGTCAAGCCCTGGACAGATGTCCTCTTCCATGTCCAGCAGAACAGGGACAAGTGGTTGCCACTGAGCTGAACATGACTGCTCCCTGTCCCAGGTCACAACCTCCACTGCTCCTCTGGCAGAGAAGTTTTTGAGCCTTCCCCAACTTGTTTCAGGGGAAATCAACCAGCTTAGTCCTGCCCAAGCATTTAAATTGCTCCTCTGGCCTTTGCCTAGTTTGATGTAGAATGTAGACGTTGGCTGGATGCCTACTTTTCCGCAGGGTTCCCAGAAAGGCACAGTGCCTGGGTGATATCATTTGATAAACTTCCAGAAAAAAACAATGTGCTGGGGAAGGAGTGTCCCTTTCAGGGTCCAGAAGGTTTCTTCTCTGCACAATTATTTTTTTAAATGGTGAATACGGATCTTTGGTACAATATGCTGTCACCAAGGGAGCAACTGGGTGAAAGAGAATCCATCTTCAGAGATGTCTGTGATCTAATGAGTGACATTTACCTTGAGGGGATGAGAATTAAGACATGCACAGGGACTAGAAAATATTGAGCCAGAAATCCAGTAAGGTTGCCAAAGTTGTTCTTGCTGTGTGTGTCCTGGGCTCACTTTGCTGGCTGGACCCCATCAATCACCCCTGAGCAAAGTGATCGCTCTCATGATGGGAGCTCTTTATGGACTTTTGCTCACAAAGCCCAGGTGCAAACACAAGTGAACACAAGGCACAAGGCTTGTGAAGACACAAGGGAAGTCCATCCCCTGTGATCTGTGGCAATAATCTATGACTTTCGTTCTTGTTTGTCCTCATGTGCCTTGCAGTCTGACATTTCCTCTTTGCGCCCTCTGTTTTTTCACTTTCCATGCCATCCAAAATGGTTTTCTTGGTTCTGTTACATCATAGGAGATGGAAATTCTTCTGGCAAGGGCTGGGGAGAAACCAAGAAGAAGGAGCCTGACTGAACTGAAAGGCACTCCATGGGAGATGGGCACACTGCACTAGGCATCTACCCATGTCTTTAGATGCCTACACACTTCCACATGCTTGACTCGAGTTCAGATTCATAACTAACTCTGCAAATTGCAGGTCATCCCTGAAGATATCTTGTGATTTATGGCTCCTGACTCTTTTTTTATTTTTTCTTCATTTTAAGAAAATAAAGAAAACCTTTTAAAGAAGCCTGTACCTGAGGTGTAGGGACACTTGTATCCTGAGTTTTCCAGTGTTAAATCCTGGCCATTTTTCACTACATTGCAAGCAAACATATTATTGTCTCCATGTTAATTGCCAACTGTAAGCAACTGGCCTAGCTTCTCGGCTCTCTGTCAAGACAAATTCTGTCACGTTTCATTTATTTTTATGTTCTGGTACAGCTGGCAGTGAAACTGCTTTGCCTGCCAGCCCTCATGTTAAAATTCCCCCCAGCTGAGTCAGGCTATCTCACTGATACACGCCTCGACCAGCTTCTAGGGCATCTTCAGTAAAAACAGCCTTCCAAATAATGGAAATGGCTGGAATCAGAAAGAGAGACCATGTTTCAAGTCCGACACTGAGAAACAAAATTACTCCCACCCCTTTGATATTTGGAAAATCAAACACATAGAACTTCTGGTCTTGATTATAAGCACTCTATTTTTCGTGAAGGTTTGAGACATGGTTGAAGAATCTGACTGCATTCAATGTAGTTTTGAAGGAGACTGTTCAAACACGACTGAGTGCAAACTTAAGCAAGTGAGACCGTTAAATGTCAGCATTGCTAATAAGGCCTTTAAGGACTGTTTTCTCAGAAATATTTAGTTGAATCAAAAGTTCAAACTGCTCAAAAACTGTCAGGTCACTCTTCCCTTCTTAAACAAGGGAAGTAAAGACAATGTAAAGCCACATGAAGATTGCTGGATTGTGTAGCTAACCCAAGCAGTTTGGTGGTAGCCAGCTGTGGTCTTGATTCCTTAGAGTAAGGAATGGTCTGAAATGTGGAGATCTGAAAGGCCAGCATAGTCCCCACAACACAAAACAACCTGAGAGGTGTATAAACCTGTGCCCAACTGAAGCTGAATGATCAATGTAAAATACCTGGGGAAAAAATCCATAATTAAGACTTGTATTTTAAATAGCATAAAAATCATACAGTGCCAAGAAACTGCAGACCGTGGCATGTTCCACTGCAAGACACTGTTTCTGATGCTTTGAAGAAAGGTCAGTGGTGGTGGCAAACTGAATGACAGGTTTGGACCCTTCAGGCATGTGGACACAGCTGATTTTTGTAGATCACGTTTCGAGAGGGAAAAGACAGGCATAGCTAGTGAGATTTCAAGCTAATTGTTGAGACCGTGTCTCTCTGCTTCTCATCCTGCCTCATTACCTCCTTCTCCAGGTTGTTTCTCCTACCACAGCTTACCTGGATGGGAGAACTGGAGAAGGTCTGTACATCCTGCAGTGGGGATGCAAGGTAGTGATGTGAAGTAGTACAGGCCTTTGCTATTGGAGAGCTAGAGGATGTATGAACTATCTCGTTCTGCACCACTAAGCCGTTGCCCATGCTGGAGACAGAAAAGGCCCAGGAGCATTGCTACTTCTCGTCTACGTTGCACAAGGAAGTTAAAACAAACCTTCTTCTCCTCAAACAGTTGTGCGTATGTACTGGAAGTGAATTCAAAGCTAGTAAGGAAAGATAAAAATAGGAACACAGCCTGGATAAACTGAGACTGATAGTTACTGGCTTTTGACCCAGCTGTTATTTACAACAGATTCATAGGAAATCTTCTAGGATTGTTTCAAAACAATGCCAATTAGTGAATTTTAGAATTAAGACCTGCATAGCTGGAGAAGGGAGGAAGATTAGGTCACATACCAGGAAGTCTCAAAACTAGGAATTTGCTACAATCCCTTGATTCCTAAGCTTAAAAAAAAATGTTAATGACATAGTCTGAGTACATTAGTAATAAAGTGAGATTTCCTAAAGGCTTGATGATAAAGACCCTCTGCCCAGCAGCTAGCTTCGATGGAAATGTAACTGTAGTACAAAGTATCTTCTCAAGGTATATCACAGAATTATAGAATAGTTTGGGCTGGAAGGGACCTTTAACAGTCATCTAGTCCAACCTCCCTGCAGTGAGCAGGGACATCTTCAACTAGATCAGGTGGCTCAGAGGCCTGTCCAACCCAACCTTGAATGTTTCCAGGGATGGGGCATTTACCACCTCTCTGGGCAACCTGTGCCAGTGTTTCACCACCCTCATTATAAAAAAATTCTTCCTTATATCTAGTGTAAATCTACCGTCCTTTAGTTTAAAACCATTACCCCTTGTCCTATCGCTACAGGCCCTACTAAAAGTTTGTCCCCGTCTTTCTTATAGGCCCCCTTTAAGTACTGGAAGGCTGCTAGAAGAACTCCCCGGAGCCTTGTCTTCTCCAGGCTGAACAACCTCAACTCTCTCAGCCTGTCTTCACAGGAGAGGTGCTCCAGCCCTCTGATCATTTTTGTGGCCCTCCTCTCAACCCAATCCAACAGCTCCATGTCTTTCCTGTGCTGAGGACTCCAGAGCTAGACACAGTACTCCAGGTGGGGTCTCACCAGAGCAGAGTAGAGAGGGAGAATCACCTCTATCGACCTGCTGACCTCACTCCTTTGGATGCTTCTTTTGATTCTTTAGATCTGTCACCTTTACAGATTGCTACAAGGTCCAGAATAGCTTTTTAAATGTTTTTCCAACATCGAATGAATCAGATGATCTTTTGGGTTTATGCACAAGGGCAGTGATTATGCTGCTTGTGCAATTTGAACAGTGATGGAACAAATGAATCTGCCACCTTCACTTAGAAAAGCTGTTCCAGAAGTCACTGCACATTAGAACTGATTAGCACATCCATCGTCTTCCCACGAATGCCTTGGCGTGTACTCTTGCTCTACCTAGTGGATTTGGAACCTATTGAAATGTCATTTTCTAAACTTGGAATAACATTATTCTAATCCTGTGTTCATATCATTCTCATTATGATTTTTGGTGATGGTTTTGATGAAGATGATTGTTATTGTTGTTAACAAGAATATCACGTGCTTGTTCTGGCTTTCAATATTTGGAAAAAAGAATGAAGTCCTCAAATGTTGTTATTTCCTGAAGAAAAATTATTTGGCATATATAAATGACACTGTTTCCTACCCTAGTTTAGGGACAAAAGTTTGCATCTTTGAAAAGGACAACCAGAAGCCAGGAGCAAAGCATAATTTATGGCTCACTTTCTGCCTACCAGTTAACTCTCTGTGATCAAGTAGTTCATTGCAATATAGGTGACTCCTGAGGAAGTGATTTGGGAGGTCTATTCCACCCTCTAACTTCATAAGCCCAGGCGAACTGAAATCTCTGATTTCGGCCTCCTAATTCAGTGTGAAATTTCAAAAGCATGGCCATATGTTATCATCCACCTTTAAGAAAACAATGTGCCTTTTAGAGCACTCCTCAGGAAACAGGGCAGGGGTTCAACACTGTATGTTCTCCCTTGGTCTGAGGAGATTCACACTTTACAAGAGACAGCTGCAATAACAGAGAGGCACCTTCCAGCCCTCCTTTTAAAACTGGACCATTATGCAGGAAGAAATGCAAGAGTCTGAAGTCAAGGGCAAAAGAAGTCCTGATTCTGTGGCCTAATGCACGGTTTCCCAAGTGCCATTTGTTGGGTACCACTGTTGGAAGCAGCCTTCTGTATTCCCCTCCAAGCCTAAATTCAGGACCATAAGCATCATCACTTGAAGATTACCACCATCTCCTCCCAATCCCAGCTCTGTTACCCTTCCTGTAGTCCTATCATTCTGCTTCACAGCTCCATCACTCCTTAAGACCCCCCAGCTCATATGTGAAAGCTCTCTACACTCTCCATTTTCCAACCTTTCTATGCCTTTCCCTTCTCAAACTGGTCCTCCAACCACAATGCTCCAACCATCTCAGGCACATCCTATCTCAACAATCCCGCTCCCCTCACCTTCTCCAAATGACTTTTTTTCCCATGGCCTTAGCATAAACACATGTCCCAGTCTAATTAATTTCCTGTAGGCACATAAGAACAGCAGGGGAGGTCTGGGAGCTGATGACAGCTTCATGCATCAATAAGTTACTGGTCAGCCAGTGACGGGAGCAGCTGTGTGAAGGCTTTTACTCTGATCTGTAAAAGATCCTGAACACAGGCAAAACCTACAGTTGTTGAGGTTGTTTTTGCTTGGCTTATGTGCAGCACAGTGTGAGATCATCTAACCTACTGATTCAGACTTTCATCTGGCAAAGGGCAGTTTTTGTTCCAGTCCTTGATCCTTAGGTCGCGTCTGCTTCTCATCCATCAGCTTTGTGTAAAATGCATATGCAGTCTTCAGCATGAACTCCCTCCAAGCTGTTCCTTCCTGGCTAAGTGCTTCAAGTCGTTGTTCTCTCCAGAAAGCTTTGTTGTCCCTGATTTAAGCCCTGTGAAAATCCATGAGCTGTGTTTGGGTACATGCAGTAGCACATCAGAGAAAACGTCACTGTGAAGTTTGTGCTTCTGGCTAACTACTGCCTTGGAGTTATCATTCGCTGCTCTGCTGCAATGTCAAGCATTCATATGTTAATCCACTCTTGGAGGCTGTTATGCCTGCCTGTACTGTAAGGCTTTATCAAATGACAGAAAAATTAATAGTTTGGTTTCTGCCAATTTGATGCAAGATGCTTAATATGAAAAGCAGAATATATATCCCTGAAGAGAATTTTGGACTATCGCTTATTTCTCTCCAACTACAATATTTTCATGCTTTTTTTTTCTTTGATACCAAGACACAGTTTCTCATTTTCTATTCTGTAACATAGAAAAGATTCTTCATGAAGACTGGGTACGTGTATGGGTATGTGCATGTGTACATCTGGTCATTTTCCCTGCTGAAAAAATTGAACATGCCATATACCAGTTAAAATATCATGAACTGCAAACAAATGTAATGGTTTGGAGTTTTAAATCAATCAGCCAATGCCAATCAGTTATCACAGAGAAGGGAATGGGAACGAGGATTTCTAGATTAGATTGATTCATTTTGCAACTTCTTTGACTCTGAGTTTGAGAATGAATCTGAGTTTCACTGTAAAAAAAAGGTAGATAGTACTTCCCAAAGACATTTTTCTCAAATCCCTCATTCCATTTCTTCTGTTTCTCCCCACAGAAACCAGGGGACTTCAATTTCCTTGAATGCTGTAAATTAGCTCTGAAGGAATGGACAACTCCAACAGAAAAACCCGTAGGAGCCTTCTGAGAAGCCAGCAAGGGAACTAGAAAACCAGCTTGGCTTGCAAAATCTCACCTGACCCATGACTGACTCTCTGCTAACGAAACACTAATTTGAGACACCTTTGTACATCAGGTACTGCAACTCCTCAGCACGTTACTGTTTGTACAATGTTTTTTCTTTAGTAATATAGCGGAACAGAGAAATCCAATTTGCCTTCAATTGTTTAGGAAAACACACAACTACAGTATATAACACTACAAGGAATTTTCTTGCAAGATATTGCAACACAGTTTTACAGGAGGCTCCAAGCCAGGCCAAAAAAACCACCCCAGCCTGTTAGCAGCCCTTTCACACCCCACCCATTTTCCACAGTGCAGCTGCCAGATCCGACCTGACCTATTAGGGTGAAGTGGTTATTTGTGCTGCGGCCATCAGGGTTTCCAACCAAGCACTGAGGCTCTAGTTCTCGTACTGGTATCCTTTCTGCAGGCTCAGCAACTTCCTGCTGCAGTTACTCAGGTTGGAGATTCGTTTGCAACCGTAAGGGCGAATTGCAAATGAAATGGAGGCGTAAGCTTTGTCCTCCCTAGAGGAAGCTGCTCCCACGGGCACATCCTCCTAGCACAGATGTAACTCTCTTCAACAAGGGGGCTTTACTCTGTAAAGCTTACACAGGTCCCAAAGACAGAACAAACTGTGCAAGCAAAGGACTTTGCATTAAAAATCCAGATTCTTTTTTTTTTTAAGTGTCAAAATTTGGTCCAGAAAAGCTGGCATTCACCAGTTATACTATGACAGCCTACAGGCTACTTGAAAGACAGAGCAGCATATAGGGTGACCAGAAAAAGGTTCAGCCTGACAGACTTTCCTCGTTGCGTCCTGCATGGATTCTGGTAATGCAGAAATTCCAGGTTGATCTCTGCACATGTACCTGTGTGTACTGCTCTGCACTGTCACACTTATTAGCATATTCAGAGCCATCTCCACGTGACTAGAGTGCCATAATACGCATAAATAGTCTTACACATATGTGTTTTTTTTCCAGATACAAGGATGTTTGTGTGGTTTTACATTACAAGTTTTGCCATCTACACAAGTGAACAACCTCTTCAAAGCCAGTTCAAAGGAGAAAATTACTACACTAGATACATCTGTAGTATCCCTGGTTTGCCAGGCCCTGCGGGTCCCCCCGGAGCCGGCGGATCCCCAGGGCCACACGGACGCATCGGTCTTCCAGGAAGAGACGGTAGAGATGGCAGAAAGGGAGAAAAAGGTGAAAAAGGGAGCGCAGGTATTGAATATTTGTGTAACCTAAAACAGTAGTGCAACAAAGTAAGACCTTTCATCGTCACTGTTGTACATATAGATATACATACATGATGAATGTGTGTATGTGCCTGTGTGGGTTTAAGCGTGATGCATGTATATACAATGAGAGAAAGAAAATATGCAGATATATTTTAAATATGTCCAACATGCCTATACTGAAATCTACGTAAATAAAGGCAAATGCATAGCCTTCCTGTCCATAGGTGCTAAGAAAAAGTTGTGAAAAAATGAGGCATGTGTGGTGTCAAATAGTCTCATTTGTGCCATATTAGCCAGGAATAAAAGATCAGCAGGTATTTAGTTACACACTAAAAATGCTCAAATAGTAGGAGATATTTAGTGAGCAAATATCATTATATAGGTGGTCACACTGCTGTCCTTCCCACACGCAGCACCCATAGTTCAGTCAGCAATGATTATGTATAAAATTTTTCTATGTGTAATAGAGACATACGAAGAAAAGTAGGAATATAGAAACAAAGGACGTGGGCTGTGTACCCCAGTCCTCCGTTCCAACCTGCCATTCCTTTTGCAAACTTACTAGAAAGGTTTGAAAGTATTTTTGGAGTATTTTGAAATTCTGACCGTGCTTTTCTAGCTTGTTCAGGCACAAACAGTAGCCCACACAATCGTTTTCTGAGATGGTATGTGCAACAATTAACTAACTTAAAATGTTTTTGAAGGTTTAAGAGGAAAGACTGGGCCATTAGGACCAGCTGGAGAGAAAGGAGACCAAGGTCAGTCTGGTAAAAAAGGACCTGGAGGATTGACTGGTGCCAAAGGTGAAGTAGGTCCAGCTGGACCACCTGGACCTAAGGGAGATAAAGGAGACCGAGGAGAGCGAGGTGCACCAGGGGTCTGTAAGTGTGGAAAGATAGTGCTGAAATCTGCCTTTTCTGTTGGCATCACCACCAGCTACCCAGAGGAAAGATTACCAATTGTATTCAATAAAGTCCTCTTCAATGAGGGGGAGCACTACAACCCTTCCACAGGGAAGTTTATTTGTGCCATCCCAGGGATTTATTATTTTTCTTATGATATCACCTTAGCAAACAAGCATCTTGCGATTGGGCTTGTTCACAATGGGAAGTACCGGATAAAGACATTTGATGCAAACACAGGCAACCACGATGTAGCTTCTGGATCCACAGTGATCTACCTTCAGCCAGAAGATGAAGTATGGCTTGAGATCTTCTACACTGACCAAAACGGTCTCTTTTCTGATCCAACATGGGCAGACAGTTTGTTTTCTGGATTTCTCTTATATGTTGATACAGATTACCTTGACGCTTTATCGGATGAAGATGATCTCTAAAGCAGATGATGTCAAATGACATTCAAACTGGACATTCCAGCACAGGATGTTATCTAGCTGTGTTGGGGACACAAAGTTGAAAAAAAAAATCTGGGAGTTTATTTTTGCTTTGATAGGAACCAAATCTGAGCTCATAAAGATCATTCTAGAATCTAAGATGGATTTTTTACCGAATAGCAGGGATATCAAAAGGAACTGTAATTAACAAAAGACTGCATCACTCCAGGACTGACTCCTCCTGAAAGCTGTGTTTATAATACTATTTAAACAAATTTAAGATACTGTACATTGGATTTTATATAAAATATATTAAGTTGCAATGTAGAATGGATATTTTGTACATGACATTAAAGCAAAATTGAACAATTGACGGCAGTATCATCTTTGGTCATTGTAAGGCTGGAAATACATTTAAAACAGAGAAACCATTGCTTTTAAAAAAGTAGAGGAATCAAATAGAAATGTGTGATTCAGGATGCAGCCGAACAGGTCACAAGGACAGTCCCATCTGATACTTACACCAACAAACGATATTCATAATTAATTAACCTCCTAATAAATACATGAAGATTTGTACTAGCTGAGGACTGCCCAATGACAGTCATAAAAGAACAGAAAAAAAGGTATTAAATATATAAAATAATTAAAAACTGGGAGATCTGAAAACTTGGAGATAGACAATCAATATTCAATGTGGGTATTTTCAGTGTAATTCCAAGTGAGTTTGCTATTCTTTCAATGCTATTCAGTATCTTTATGAGAAAAGTGGAAGAAAATATAAACTTTTTGCTGAAGAAAATTATAGATGCCAAAAATCTGGTAGAACAGTAACCAGTAATGAGAATAAATTATATGGAACAAATTGAGTCACATCATTAAAGCAGACTTCTATTCCAATATGGCCAAATGCAATGAAATAAATGTAGGTCACACACAAGATGAAAAACCGCATTCAGGAGATCAGTGAACTTGGAAAAGTTACATAAGACCTCATGGATAATCATAAATATGAGTCATCAAAATAAGCAGGCTGTTGCTAAAGCCCTTTGGATGTATGATAAATGGAATTACAAGTAGGAGTAAGGAGTTGTTATTTATGAAGCTACTACTTCTGTCAATGTTCAAAAACTTACTCAAAAATTGAAAAAATAAATGGTTGTAATTCTACCCATGCAGATTACACAGAGATGTAACAAGGTCAATTTATTTTTCTTGTCAATGAGGTTAAGAGGTGATTTGATCACAGTCTGCAAGTATCCATCTGGAGATAAAATCTCTGGTAGTAGCTGCCGCTTCCTTCTAGCAGACAAGAGCCCAATGAGATCCACCAGTGAGAAACTGTATCAATTCCCACTAGAAATGAGGAACCCATTTTATCAGTGGTGGTAATCAATCACTGTAAAAATACCTAGGAACATCATGAGTTCTCCAACATTCCACATCTTTAAGTCAAGACTGCCAATCTTTAATTGGGTGTTCTTAATTTCCAAGAATTTACAATCTTATCTTATTCATCTCAGATTTATGGAAACCTGCTATTTCTAACAGTTATTCAGATAATTTCAAATACTAGTGGTCTGTGTTACACAACTGTGGCTCCCAGTTTCTTGATGACCAAGCCGGGAGGAAATTTCTGGTTTTTTTCTGTGTACCTGACATAATTAAGAAAATTATAACCAAATAAAATTGCACAAAAACACCACTGAGATTGCAAAATGAGCACTAGTTATGTACAGAACTTTAATCTATGTCTCCTATATCTGTGCCTTTATTTCCCCATGCATTAACACACCCCTCTTTGAGTACACGATTACTGTTTTATGCAGTGAACAGGTGCGAAGTTCTGTCCACAAATCAAACTGGCAATGCCTGTATAACCCTCATTTTGTTTGACAGTGAGAGATGTGTGGCAAGAGACAAAAGTGGATGATTTTTCTAACTAGACATCTAATTTATTAATGTTATACAAGGGCTGCTTCCTGTGAAAAATATGGAAGAGAACACTTATAGATTCAGTTTATCACTGTGCTGTACAATCATTTATACATCTGCAAATTAAGCACAATATGAGCACAAAAAGCAGCCCAACCGTCATTTACAACAATGATTAATGCCAATGCTTCGCAGTCATCAGTGGCTATACAAGGCACAAAGATTATCAGCATTGCTCAGAGCTATTTGCACTGAAATTTCACAGTACAGAACGGACAACTGTATCAGGCCCATGACTTCCAGGAAGCATCATTCAATAAATGCAGGATTGAACTTATAATATGTATTGTGCAATAAAAGAAACTAATAGAAGTATTTAATTACTTTTTTTTTTTAATTATAGAAATAGGTTTACAACATTTCAATCAATAGAAAGTTTGTTAGGAGTAACAAGTCAAATTTTATTAGAAATATTTCACACTTTCGAATTAGAATATCTCCTATAAAGCCAAACTCAAGAGTATGACCAATTTTCTTCAGACTCTACAGAAACATAATTGATAGTTATAATAAATCTGGAAATTTTCAGACAAAACTAATTTTTCACCACTGAATAGAGAAAAAATAGGGCTTTACAGTGAAACGTTCCTGTTCGTAATCCTAACTAAAAGCAAACTGCTTCCATGTAATAATCTTGTAAAAATGAATGAAACATAAAAGAGACATTTTAACCACACCTATATTGAAAATGACATCATGGGAATACGTAAACCAAGTGTTATTCCTTTCCTCTACTTAATAATTTTAGATTTATGTTTGTACAATCATAGAAAAGTAATTTTAGCTTCCCTAAGTTTTCCCATTTGGATTCTGTAGTTATTTGAACAGAGTGTAATATTTTGGCATTAACTGTTAAGAATAAGCAATTCTGCTGAATTATTCCTATAGGTTTTGGCAAGAATAATATTTTACTACATGTATGGACAACATATGTATACAAGCAGGATGTGTCCCTGCCCTCATTCAGGATCTCAAGACATTATTCTAAAGTAAATCATTGTTATTGCTATTATTTTACTTGAAAAGAGATCAATTTTGATGACATGATATTTCATTAGGGGTATTACTCTGTCTAAATTTGAATTTATATGGAAAATATCTTGGGCTGACGTTTTCTTACTACTTACACCAGTAGGTGGGGACGTCTGGTTTGGTTTCAAGACATTGCAGGATAAGAGTGAGCAAATTCTCTTTGAGATTAAATTTGAATTTAATCAAAGATTTGTACAGAGTAAATACGTCATTCTGGATATGCCATAGTGCCATATAAAATTAGACACCCAGACCAAGTTAGTAATCTAGACTTTACCTACAATCAGCAGAGAGAAATTAGTATCACCAGGAGAAACTCCCACGCAGAAGTGTATCTTTGCTGCAGCACCAGCTCTTGGGCTTCCTGATCAAGGCTACATGGACTGATAGAAACCTGAGACCACTAGGAAACCTTCAAGCAGTATCAAGAAGATCAGTGTTCCTGAGATTCGTGAGTAAATATATATACATTTACTTGAAATATATGTGTGTAAATATACATCAGTAAAAATAAAGTTATTTGAAACAACAGCCTCCCACAATCTTCTATTCTTTCAGTGACTCAGGTAGAGTGACATCAAAGAAAAAGTCAGTCACATGTTCCATTGCTGAACATTTTTAATCTAGATAACTAATTAAACATTAAACTCCATTTTCAAATTGATATGAGCATGTTACTTTGAATAAATAACTTCACTTTCTTCACTGCTGGTATTCATGGCCATGTGGTGTATGCTGTTATACAATTTTTGCAGGAGTGATAGATCCTAAAGAATTTTTTGAAATATTCAGACAATATAGAGGAAATAGTTACTAAATAATTACTGAGAACATTATCTACATTCTTAAAATATTTTAAATCTAACTAACACCATTTAGATACTTTTGGGATAGGCAAAAATATATAAAACTGAAAAGCAGCTTATTTTGTTCTCTATCGAGTATGTTTCATTAGTTGGTGCAGTTCATATAATACTTGATTTTTATTTACCTTCCACAGGTCACCCACTAGGTTCAGTTCATATTCATTCACTAAGACATGTACTGAATAATTTACTTTTCATTAATTGGTTTCGTTTGTTCATTGGCAGGTAATTCATACTCAGGATAACTATACTGATGCTGTACTAGGCAATTTGGTCAGTAGGAACTTCGGTTTTATGTGGAAATGCAGCTTATTTTATATATATATTTCAGTAGGTGATGAATCCCATCCAAGAAATAATACATGAGAGTAAATAGGAGAAAAATAGCATTGAGAACGCAATATACCGTAATCTTTCTCAATGAGTAATACATTGCTTTCACATAGCAATTTATTCCTTTCAGTATAAACTATTTAGACTTCAGCTCAGAGAGCATGCAACTCCCTAAGTCAATACTCCAAACTGAGGTTATGTCTGTATTCCCGTATTTCAGAGGCATGATTCTTTCTCCCATCGGCATGAAGAGATTTCCAAGTACTCTCATGAAATTCTCAGTGTGTGATACTTGGTTTTGTCCTAGCTGCATACATCAGATCAATTCATGAAAGTTACTACCTAAAGCAAAAGAAAAATTAATTAGACATATCATACATATTTCTTTTAATAGTAAATATATACGATGAAAAAGATGTCTTGGATTATTTGGCATTTGGCTTCTATCCCTCAATCCTGAGTATGATTATTTTGGTACAATCTAGCAGCTACCTGCTGGAAGAGGTGTAAGGAGATTTTTTTCCTCTATGCAGATTGTTCCTGCAGCAGCAAGTATTAGTGTGAAATTTATCTTACCTGACTTTAATTTCTAAAAGCTCTAAGATCATTGCCTAGGCTAAATTAGTTTTTACCTCTCTTGTCATCAGTGCAAAGAAATAGGTGGGGTAAATCTCTATTTGGATGACACCTTCTTTAAGAAAGGAGGAATCGGGAGGTACCTATCTCTTCACATTACCTTTATCTACATGACTAGCTTAGGTTAGCCTTTAACTTTGAGATGGCAGTAGTAAGATGTCTGCTCTTAGAGAACAATCTGCTAAGTGGAAAAATCGGTGTAATTTCATTTGGCAATTTATACGTCTCACAATTAGAGAGAAGATGTGGATTGATGAGAACATAGAAGTATCCTTATAATGATGGAAGTGACCTCTTGTCAGACCTTTTGTAAAGTATTGCTCAGGTTCCTCTTGAGACAACTTCAACTGCAGTAACCTGGCCGGCCTCCAGAAAATTTTACAGTATGTTAAGGTGGGCTCAATAATCCTCTCGTGCCTCCAAATTCAACACTTTAGTATATATAAAATACCGAAGTTTTTAAGGATACTTAATTTTAGGTGTAGAAAACCTAAATGTATCCTGGAGTGTTTCTACTTATACTAAAGAAAATATAAATGCGTTTCTTTTCAACTTTAAAGCATCTATCAAAATCCTAAACACAATACAAAACATAATGCAATACTTGTAAAATCATCTCCGTGAAAGAATAGCCTTGTTTAAGTCATATTAACAAAGGGACTAGAAATACCAAATTCTTGAAAAATATAAATGAACTAGGATTCTCAGCAGGCTCTAAAGCGAACTTTCAGTAAGAAGCAGATGGGATTTCTAGAAATGAGTGAATTGTATGAAGGAAATGTACCAGCAGTCCCTTTTCTTTCTCTACTTTCAACAAAATGTTATCCCTAGGCTCAGAAGACAGTGGAAAGGATTTAAAATTTTTGAGTTTAAAAACAATCTCTTTAATCATCTGAATTTAATCAACTGAAAACTACCACTGGTGCTGATGTCCCTTCCACGCACCACCTGCGTTCACCCACAGTCTGTCAAATGTTCTGGTACATTGACTCAGATTTCTTCTCCACCTGTGACAAAATTTAGGAAATTTTATTTGTGATTTCTGTCATGTTGGAGTAAGGTGCCATCAGTTTAAAATCATCAAGATGAGCAGAGTTTGTTCTCCCTTTTTTGTAATCCCCATGAAACCGAGATCACTGTAGAGTTGCACATAGTATTGGATATTCTTATTCTAAGAACACAGCAACACAGGCTCTAATTTTGTAAATGTTGTACGTGGCTCATAAGATTTGGAGTTTTACTTCTGTTTTTAATTGGTTTTACATGTTTTGGCACATAAAAAGGCAAGGCAGGTAAAAAGAGGTGTATATGGCCATCCAAACCTTACATTATTCATTTTAAAACTGTTTTACTGCTCAACTTGGGGTCCGTGGTGCCCGCTCCTGGGGCAGCCTGCATGATGTGTCACTACAAGCTGCCATCTTCCCTGCCTGTGCCAAAGACCATCCTTGACCATCGCTGACAAAATAACTGTTTGACATTGTCACATCTAACAAAGCAGAGCTGCTCACATAATTTCATTTGGAGCCCTAAATCTGCTGTCCAGTATAATCAATGACATTGGGCTTGCCTTTGCGTTTTTAATGCTGACTGACATAAATGAGCTGTTCTCTGTCCCAAAAAACATATGTGGTTTGAATTCTGTATGTCTCCTGTGAGTAGAATCATTGTACTGACGTGTGTTTTTAAGCGGCTTTCCGTCCTGTTAAGCAAAGATCGCCCACTGCTCCTCTAGGATATTGTGCTCATGCTCCTTACATAATGCTGTTCATATTTGTCCATCATTTAAACTGTTTGTACAACTGTTTCTGAGACTGGAATAAATTGCTGGGACACAGACTTCCAAAACAAGATGTCAGGATTCTGAGTCCCTGCCAAAACTTTGGATGAAGGTTCACCCACTGGACCATTTCCACAGTCCCACATACTGTGAGACTTAGCAGATAACAGAGACTGTGTATGTTACCCTAAGAAATCCGTCTTCTGATTACATTTCTTTCCCATTCTTGAAAACCACTGTCATGTCAGGTGTCTTCTAGCTATGATAGTTCCTCTTTTAGCGATTAAAAATTCATACTCCCAATCTTTTTATCTGCTATGACTGTTTGCCTCTTCCCATGATGTCCTTCTTACCACAGTATTCGGAAATGGGAAACAATTTAGCCATCTCTTTTCATGTGATTCCAGCTATTAAAACTTCTCAGTAACAGATGTTATAGGGACTGTTTATGTAAAGACAACTATAAATAGGTCTAATAACTACTCCATTTAGTATCAGCAGTATCGTTTATTCTGTTTATACTAAAGATACAAATACATGTTAACACAAGAAATTACTTTATTAATAGTGCAGCAGAAAAGACCCCTCTGCAGATTTGTTAGGAAAACCATAAAATGCTTTGTACCCATAAAAATTAGGCATTGTGTATAAGACAATCCACATTTCTACAAATTATCTGACAGGGCTGACATTTCTGCCATTCCTAGTATACATACAAGCTGGTTGTGAGCATTTAACAAGCAGATAAACCATCCCTCCACTGCTTCTCTAACCAGGGCTTAAGGATTGTACTTCCCTTTAAGTAGGCTCTAGAACAATCCTAATGAAGCCTTCATATCCTTCTTTTTTTCTGCTACCAAAGTATTAAAGTATATTGATAACTTTATGAAGCTATGATTTGTCTTACTTGTTCCTTTGGTTTCAGGACCCATCTTCCCCAGACTCAGAGCACTTACTGACACATTTTTTAATCCTGGTGTAGTAAAAAAAAAGCCTGTTTGCAAATTACAGCTGCTGAGAGATCATACCTTTTTTTAACTCTGCTGTGTCTCCATGTTTTTTCCCCAAAATGACATGCTAAGAAGTTTCCTGAGGTTTATGTTGATTTGTAAAAGTCATCTGTAAAGAATAAAGCATCGTCATTCCCTTGATAAAGCTTCAATTAATAATCCAAGTACTTTAATGCATTGGAAAACAGAGAGAGCACTTGGAAAACTGGCTACTAACCATCCACTTCAGTTTGTCCCTACATGACTGATATCAGGGACTTTTTTCCAAGTGAAATTAATCTAAAAAAAAGAAACCAAGTTACTTGCTGGAATGTTGGCATATAGTCTGAATTGGAGGTTTAATGTCTCCCTTTAGTCAATAGAGTGAGCCAGGCTCTTCCACAAACGATTGATATTCAGGAATCCCTGCTCTGAATCATACAGGTCCCAAGAAGAGTCTGTCTCTCTCCTCTAGTTACAGAAGAAGTACACAGAAATTAAGGCACATAATTTAGCGAAGTTAAGCACTTAAAGTTAGAAAGAGTGATTATTATCTTTATGGTATTTCAGACTGAAATAACCATCCTTGATCCTGCAAAAATATAGTATGGATTTTTTTTTTTTTCAAGTCACTGCAGCAACTGAAACGCATCACTGTCTGCAGGAGCCGCAATCATTTCATCCTCCCCGTACTTTATTCGCGACTTTCCCTTTTACTGTGAAAGCAATTGTTTACATGGAAAGAAGTCTTCCGGAACTGTTTCAGTGGTTACCGAGGAGAATCTGACTCTTCCTCTTTAAGAAGGAAAGCTGAGGTTTCGTTGCGAGGGGGAGGGTTGTGCTTGGCTCTTGCCTGTGCTCCGAAAGCCGCTGTGTAAGAAAACCCAGGTAGGAAACAAACATTTTCCTTTAGATCTGTTTCAATATCACTGCGTTCCGCGAGTTGTCATGAAAGAGGCAGATTTAAGAATCCAAAATCCTCAAAATTATTTTCTATGTACTTTTGAAGTAACTATTTTCTTTAAAGAGGAGTGAGAGAAACTTCACTGCGTTTCTGTTGTCAGTTTGAAGTGCTTTGGAAACAGCCCCTGAGCTAATGGAGAGCTTTATAGCTCTTGCATCCAGTTGTTTATTACATTTTAAAGTGCCTGCTATAGTACTTAACTTCAAGAAATGCCAGAAAATTGTTAAAGAGAGCAACCATAAGGCCCTTCTGCTATGTCGCCAGCGTTCTCCATTTACATGTGCCTTTAGGAAAGATTATTTAAATTTGGTACGGAAAGCTTGATATGAAAAAGAGGTTTATGTGCCCAGCAATAAAAACACGGCCGCTTCTTGCAGTGCTGTATTTTTTGTGCCATGAAGAGGGAATTTGATGAAACTTGCCTGCAGCAACTAAACGTTGCTGTTTTGGGGCAACTTTAGCCCTGGTGTGAGATGCTGAGGGAGTCGGTGCTGAGGAAAATGCACAAGAGATTTGGGAGGTAGTCACATTTGTCTAAGAAAACCACTTATTTAGGGCAAGCTGTGACTGCTAGTTGAGACTTACTTAGCTAGGGACTAGTAGCTGGTAAGGGCTAAGCCTCAGGCAGGAGAAAACCATGTTGCTCCTCCTCAGCTTCTCTGGATTTTTTAGTAGGCATCACCTAAACGATAAAGAGGAATATGAAGATCACTCTTCATGTTCTACCCTGAGCTGGAAGCACTTTCTGAGATGAGTATGCACTACCCTGTACGTAGCCAGTACAAAGTGATGGGGAAACAACAGTTGACCTGCGTAGGCCTCCGCCAACCCTCTTGCTAGAGCAGATTTAGCCAGCTATGGAAAAAGGACCCATGTTTTACTCCCGTGAAATGTTTCATGGGGATTTTGAAATCCAGAATAAATTACGCTGTTGTGAGTTACTGATCTCTTAGATCAGTACATCAGCACTCGGGTTTTGCACTGGTGCAGCTACATGGGCAAAAGGTTTGTGCAGGGAATGAGCACAGCCAAGCTTGCTGTGCTGTCGATTAAAGGTAAAGCAGGACAGGAACTTGCAGCAATAGTAGCAATGAATTGAGTCGTACAGATATAGATTTAAAAATTTCCTAAATGTTTGTAATCAAATAGAGCAACTTTCTACTGTAAACAAAACTGAAGTGATTTGCTGGGTTCCAGGTTTGGTAAAATTGAAACCCCAACCAAGCCCAATGCTAGAAGTGGAGGAAACGGATTGAACACGTCTCTCTGATCTGAGTCTTGCAGTTGACTTTATGGACTGTAGATGGGTTGTTTATTAAAAAAAAATGTAACAAGATTGTTCACACAGCATGTACAGGCCCACATTATTCACTGTTATATGGAATAATTAAATAAATGGATGCATATATTTTTGGATCATTCCATTCTGAACAAAATATGGGGTTTGTTAAGTACTGAGGCTGTATGTTAAACGGTATGTCATTTTAGTGTTCAGGGTGCAAAGGTTACATGGAATGTATCTCATGATCATTATGCACATATTACAGCATCTCTGAGTAATTCCTGTGTTGCTCGTGACAGCCAGGTGTCAGGCACCGACCAGATGAGCCGAAGTGAAGAATCCCAGATGATAATCATGGAGGTTAGTGTCCAGTTAGTTGAGACAAAAATGGTGTATGATCATTTATCATTGAGAATAATGGGAATCTTTTAGATACGTAACTGAGAAAAGTGAAATAAGTCAGTAAAGAGTGTTTTGCAAGCTCTCGTTAACCCTAGATGAGCCAGCACCATCCTAGTTAATGCAGGTTTGTGTAATTATTCATTTCTGTGCAAATACATTGTGACAATAGATACCATTTGCTGTAAAATACGCACCTTTAATGTGTATTTTTTATTGTATATTCTCTGACTCTTAGTTGATTAAATTATCTTCAAATTATTGGTTAAATATACTTAGTCTTTAAGTAGGTTACAAAAACAGTTATGTTGTCTGTAAATGCTTTTGAAGTGATCATGTGTGATTTAAAGCGTGCATGGTGCCACGTCAATGAAATGTCAGGAAAAAAAAACAACAAACAAAAAACCCCCCAAAAACCCTCTTTGTGGCATAAGGAGATAAACTGCAAAGACAAAGCAAGATGCTTTAGAGCTGTCAGTAGGCTCTGAACTTGCTAACGAATAGCAGGGTGTGCTAACTTCAGTCTGTGTCAGGACGGTAGCCTGCAAATAACGTCAGTGGTACATATATATATATATGCGCACACACTCACAGATACATACATAGACAGGGAAAATTGCTTAAATCGGCTGTTTTGGTAGACCAGAGATTACTTCCACGGGTCTGGGGACAAGGCCAGCCCCCACCCCACAGTCCCGCTTGCTCTCTCTCTGCAAGGAGTTCGTGGATGAAGACGCTGCCCAGCTGGAACGCCTGAGGAGGACCTTGACCACTCGCAGGCACAGGAGACAGAAAGCGGTGAGCGCCCTCCGCTCCGCGTCCCGTTCCCTGCCCCACGGGCAGCCTTCGCCGTCCGCCTGGCGGCCATCCCGCCGCCCGGGGCCGGCGGGCCGCCGCGGCACCGCGCATGCGCACATGCCTCCGGAGTTGGCAGCGCGCAGGCGCCTGCGCTCCCTCCCGCTGAGGGCCGGGGTTCGAGCGGCGGCGGCTGCAGGCGCGGGTCCGCTTCTCGGCCTGTCCCGGCTCCCCTCACTCATGCGCCGCCCTTCTCCCTTTCTGCCCCGCTGCAGCTGCCGGAGGCTGCCGGTCCGCCCGAGCCGCGGGCGAAGGAAAGCAGCGGTACAGTCATGGCGGCGGCCCCTCCAGCACTGCGCGGTGAGTGAGTCTCCAGCGGCGGGGCGGGGCGGGGGCGGGGCCGGCGCGAGGGCCGCCTCCGCCGCTCTCCACACGGCGCCGAGCCCGCGGCGGGACGGCGGGAGTTGGTGGGCTGGCGGTGCCTGGCGGTGTCCCGGAGCCAGCGCGGCCCGAGCTGAGGTCGGCGTTAACGTGGGTTCAGGGTTTCCACTTGGAGGTTGCCTTCGGCTCTTACCCAGAAAAGTCGTTGCGGGCTCCGCGTGTGCGGGAGGAGCGCAGTGCGCGCTAGTTACTCCTGCCCGCGGAGAGCTTCCTGAAGCTCGTTTTTCGTCCGCAGTCTGAGCCTCCTCGCAGGGAGGGAGCGATATCTGCGTGTGTCTGTGACGTGCCGAGTCAGCTCGGAGCGTTATGCGTTCGCTGCGTGGCGTTGAGGGTGGTGAGCCACTGGAGCTGGTTGCCCAGAGATCTTGTGGATGCCCCATCCCTGGAAGTGTTCAAGGCCAGGTTGGATGGGGCCTTGAGCAGCCCGATCTAGTGGAGAGTGTCCCTGCCCATGGCAGGGGGGTTGGAACTAGATGGTCTTTGAGGTCCCTTCCAACCCTAACCATCTGTGATTCCATGATTCTATACAGTCAGAGCACTGCACTCGGAAGACAGGCTCCTACAGTGTTTAAATATGAGTAGATCATTAAATGTTCTTACATAAAATACACATTTTTCAACAGTGTTAGTGTAGATGTGCAGTATTTACATACTGGAATGTGAACTTCATACTTTGTGCTTGAAGTGTTATTTGTGCTTTTGGCGTATGGATTTATTGATGGGCTGTTTTAACTGTCATGTGAAATTATTTACTCACAAAATAGGAGAGTGCAAGAGAGTGATGTAGTGGGAAGCTGTTAGACGGGAATGTCTGATGGCAGGGTTGCAAAGGATGGAGGTTGATGGTACTTGAAAAGTAATCTTTAATTTCTTTGGCAGAATCTCTGCAATATTCCTGGTAAATACTTTGGACAATGTTAATGTTGCGAATCTTACTGCATGGTTTTATGGGCTTACCTAAATAGGATGCAGAAAAGAGCTAATTAAGCACAGAGTATTAAAAAGTCAATAAAACCAAAATCTAGTGATGCATAAACATGCTTAGCTTTTTGTTGATATCAAAATTTATCAAAGTAAAATGTGTACTGTCTTTAAACTCATTTTAGCAAAATATGGTATTTGTTGCAGACATCTACAATTTAGGGATGTTTGCAGCTCTTTCAAGATCTGTGTGCTTTTCTTTTGAATGTTTTTTGAGTCTCACTGTGCCAGCTTGTGCTAGGAAGTGATACGCTGTTGACAGATGGAGTCCAAACAGTTTTCAGAATTGATTGCTTGGGGAAATCAAGAGACACCCTCTAGTGATGCTTGTTTTCTTTTACAGAAGCTCGTTTTCTGAGAATAAACAGAACAACACAGCAGTATGCTGAGAAGAAAACTAGCCATTAGTTCCCTTCTGTGATAAATGTTTTGTTTTCTTGTGTTTTGCTCTATTACTTGTTGCTGCTTCTGAAGTCCCTGTAATTCTGCTAATTTTGTATGACTGAGTGAAAATTACTGCATGTGATATTCTGAATAGACTGTATCATTGGTTTACTTAATTGCAGTATAATTTATCCATCTTATTTTTTTTAAATTACGTCTTAAATTTTGAGAAGGACTGCACCTTGAGCTGAAGTCTTCATTCATCTATCCAAAACTAATTTCAGTGGGGTTTTTTGCCCCCCAGGAATTCAGTCTTACAGATTCAGAAAGAATTTAAATTTCCATCTTCTATATATTAAACTTTTGGATATGCTGACAGTGACGTTTGCTATTGTGTGGTCCAGACATTAGGTAAAAAGTAGATTTCTTTTTGATTCCTTACTGCCTTTACTAGGCTGATGATCAGTGTATGAATTTCTGCTTATCATTGTCTTCCGAAGTAGTAACTAACCATTGAGGGAGGGGGAGGGAAGTAATAACCCCATCCATTTTCCAGATGCCACTGAAAAATTCTAGACAGGCTGTTTCCTTTACTGCCTTGTTTTGCTTTTGCTTTGGTGCCTGTGATAATACATTGCCTCTGTTCCTGGGCCTTTTTAGTTTGTTGTGCTTGTCACCACATTTGTTCGTCGTTTATGTTAAATTTCTAGTGTTAAAAGTATACACATGCACACACACACGCCTTTTTATGAAAAGGGAATTGTATTTTAACACAAGTGGGAAATACGTAATGTTTGTGGAATTATCCATTTGCGATGTCCCTCAAATTCTTTGCTTATTTTGTGCTAGCATGGTATGATCATTTTGTCAGTCTGGTCCCACTATGGCAAACTTAACTTGAAACATATCCATCAACTGTTTCTTCACTTAATATTCATCATAGTCTCTGTTTGTCCCTATTAGTCTTTAAAGCATCTCTCCTGTTTTTTAATGCAGCCCAACTGCAGAAGTGTATTATTTTACTATAATCCAGTGATGTGTGTGCTTAGATGCCTATATACCTTTCTTAAATGGAAAGACTTGTCAGTCCACAGGTCAGACTAATAAATAAGAGTTGCAAAAGAAGAATTGCTTTAAATAAAAAGCCTGTATCTGGTAGTAATTCCCTTGTGAAGCCAAACAACTACAGTGTTACAGTATCTTTTTCTTCATTGTTGGGTTTTTTGAATTTGTTGGTTATTTGGGTTCAACTTCTGAAGTGTCTTAACTGGGCATTTATGCAGTGATTGTATCCGTGAAAAATACAAAAGTGTTTCTAGCAAAAGTGCTGGAAGTTACTTTTCGCTATTAACTTTTAGGTGACTGATGCTTGGTTACAGCATAAGCATCTGTCTGTCTGTCTGTCTGCTTTCCCTTGTGCCTGGTTTCTGCATCCTGTTCAGATACAGGATTCGTGTCGAGATACTTGCAGCAGTTCTGGGTCTGAGTCAGTGTAGAGAGCTTTGGAGTCACACAGAGACCTGGTGGGTTTAGGCTTCTCTGAGTACAGGTGAAATCAGGGGAGAAACTTATTAGATGACATTTTCAGGTTCTTAGTTTGGTTTCATTTCAGTTTTGAGTATCCAGCAAGCTTATTAGATCTACCCGAAGTAAAATATGAAGCCATTGTAGGATAACGACACTTCCAATGTCAAATGAGCTGTGAAATTTTTTCATGTAGGCCTGTGATGATCATCTTGCATAGTAATGCTCTCATGGATATCAGTCTTATTCTTTCACTTCAAAAATATATTTTGAAGTTAAGCACAAATCAGTTGGCTGTAGAGCCTATACACATAAGCAGAACAGAAGCGTATGTACAGAGAAATAAAGTAACAAAAATATTTTTTTTGTGGTCCTTTTTTCAAGGAACCACAGTATCTCACAATAATTGATACATTGAATTAATTTTACGGCAACTATTAAAGCCTTAAAATGTTTTTCATTATATATAGAAAGGATAATTTCCCTGTTGTTGCAAGGAACTCACTCATTCCTAAAGAATTCTGCATAGAGATCATCAGTTCTGATGCTTTAAGAGGTGCAGTGGCAGATTGTTTCTGCGCTAATTTTGCATGTTTATGCTGTTCACTTTAACCTGGCTTGTCTGGAAATGTTTGCAAGCAGTTGTCCAAGTATTTCAGAAGATCAAAGGCAGATTCTAAGCTGTTGCTTTCTAGTTTTCGTTTATCAGAATGAAATAGAAAATGTTTGTTTCAATGAAACAGAAGATGTTTTTACACTCTAACTGAACAGGATACAATGGTAGAAAACCAACCTTTTATGTGCTTGAAGTTGTAAAAGATGTTGAAGTTTTTTCTCCATTCCAAAAATTTCTTACAGTCAGTCTTTGAGCAAACGTGACTTCTGACAGTTCTTGCCTGCTTGTTTTATACACAGATAGACATTATTCCATTGTTTAAACCATTAATAGATATTTTAAAGGCATCAGATTGAGGCAGACTCTGAAAATACCAACTCAGTATGGGGTTTGAATTTATTAACTTACTTGCTTATCTTTTTCATTGAGGTTTTCTAGTCACTTGCATGTGCTCCCTTCCCCTCACCCATCCTGTCATTTCATCAAAATATTTCCTACTGAGAGATGCTTTCTGTTAGGCAGGCTCAAAAGTTGAGATGTATGCTTTTTTCATTATTCACAAGAATGAGTGAAATGTATGTTGAAGAACATTAAATTAGCTTGTTAGGTCTTGATCTTGGCTCATCCAGGCCTTCTGTTGCCTGTTATCTCACTGTCTTTTAAATATTTACAAACAGGCTGTCTTTTTTGTAGAGTTGAAGTTAGACTGACTTTTGTATGCTTCTGCAGATTGCTCTTTCCGCTTTCTTAAAAAAGGCACTTGCCCAGGATTTTGGAACTTGCCTATTCTCCATCACTTCTCAGAATGACTGACAGTTCTGATGTTGCTGCAGCCACTTCGTTGTTGGATACCCTGCAACGATGGTTTTTAATTAGCTCAGTCTGATGAATGTTTATCTAGACCTTGTTCTGTGTTTTGTCGTTAATTCTTACTATGTTCTTACTTATACCGTGTTCCTTATTAGAAAAGACAAAATGCAAATAGGCTTTTCTGTTTGTCACCTCTTAGTGTCTCTACTGAATACTTGCTTATTTCTGTCTCTGGTATTCCTCTTGGTAAGAAAGTGGTTATGGGATGCTTGCTTTTCTCTTATGTGTCTCATGCTAGTGATACTTTGTGCCTTGTTCTTTCTTTTGAAAGTTTCTAGATACAATGAATGCTTCATTTTACAAATACAGGCAGTAAATTGTGTAATTTGAAAAGATTAGAGTTCTCCCAAATCTTTTGATGTTTCTGCGTAGAATCAGTATTAGCTGGGTTTATCTTAATGTAATTTCTTTTCTAAATGACAGTGGACTAAGGTCATCCTAGAAATTAGATTGCACTTTGACTTTGGTGTAGTAGGCAGCCTTTAAATGTTTAAGTTGTGTATTCAACATACAGTATTTGCTGCTGCCAGTAAAGCTCTTGGAATAATATTGAATCAGCCATAATGTGATATATGTTGTGTGACATTACCACTTCTAAGCCCTTACCCTTTGCTGTTTTATCTCCTTTTCATGAATTTAATGCCTTAAATAAACCTGAAATTACCCTTTGCTTAGACCTTGGCAAACAATGTTCTTTCGTAAAGGTAAAATACAAATCAGTGTTTGGCTCAAAGAACTGACAAGTAATATAATTATGTAAGTGGAGATAACTAGAAAAACTTATTTACCTAGAATGTCATGTGTTCACTGATTAAAAATTACAGAAAAAAAAAAGCCATACACCACAAAGCACATGTGCAGAAAGAGCTACAGTTTTCTCCTGCTAGTCATCTTACTGTTGTTCCAGTAAAAGGGCTAGTGTATTCTGTGTGAAACGATGCAGCTCCTTCTGGAAAGAAAAGCTGGTTACAAAAGTCTAGGAGAAAAAAATAAGATCTGAAGATTCCACATATACAAAGGAGTGTAAAGCATTTATCTTTAAAAAGTTAATATTGCATATATCAAAGTTAAATTTTCAATAAGCTCCTGAGAATTTCCAGGTGAACTTCAGGGCTCCAGTGAGACTGAAGAGGTCTGTGCAGATGGGGAGACAATTGCCCAGCTAGAATTAGTTTTGTAAATGAAGAAAGAAGTTAGGTCTTTCAAAACCAAAAATCCTCAAGTGATGATTTTCTAAGCTATTAGGTGTATAAAACTATGCTTTCAGCTAAAAATATTCTGGAGGCTTTTATAAAGAGTGACTAAAAAATTAGTAAAAGACAATAGAAGGGTCAAGTGGCCTTGCCTCTTTTACAATGATAGGGTGATCCGTGAGAGGGAGATGGATACCTTCTCAAAATACCATGCAGAAGACACCTTAAGTGTGCTTAATACATAAAGCTGCTGGAAATGTTGCCATTTGCTTACACGTACAATCTCATTTATATTGTATGTTTAAAATGTTCTCCATATGTGTTTATAGGAGAGGATAAGTTGTAGGTATCCACTCCTTTGTATTTCTGACCCCAAGAGAGTAGCTTCTCTGTAAATAACAGGATAAGTATTCATTCTCTTTATTTAGGTATCAAGGAATACAGGAGGGTATGGGGTCACCGGTATTATGAAGAAGTCATAATCTAAGAGGATCTGATACGTGGAAGACAAGGGAGAGGAATGCCATCAGTCCTTCAAAGGAAAAGGAGGCCCTGATAAGTTTGGTTATCAAAGATGCATTCTCATTAAGTTTTAGTTACGAAAGAAAAGCCTGGGCTTTTGCAGAGCAGTGGTTCAAGGGCTGCAACAAACAATAATTCTCCTTTTCTGCAATCACATGATTGCCCAAGTCTGTCCAAACCTGGTATTTACTATCTATCAAAAAGTCTAAATATATGCTACTGATTTAAAACTCAGATTTGTGTGTTTCACAGGATCTGGAGAGAATATGTAATTCTAAAGGATGTAGAGTTTTGATGAGTTCTTGGAATCGGAGGGTGGGTTGTGGGATTTTTTTGTTTGTTTGTTTGAAATCAACTTCAGGAGTACAGGTGTAGTGATGGCCTCCAGCTGGACTTAGCACTACTGATCACAACCCTTTGAGCCCAACAGTTCAGCCAGTTTTCAGTCCGCCTACTTACGTAGTCCATATTTCATCATTTTGTCTGTAAGAGTGTTAAAGGAAACGGTGATAAACATCTGCTGCTTTCCCTTCATCCACTAACCCAATTATCTCATTGTAGAAAGTTGTCCTATTGGTCAGGTAGAAGTTTTTCCCGTTCATAAATCCATGCTGATGACTCATCATTTTCATCTTGTACTTAACATATTTGACAATGATTTCTGGGATTATTTGCTCTGTCACCTTCTTGGGCATCAATATGAGGCTGACCTGCCGGTAGTTCTCCAGATTCATCTCCCTGAAGACAGGAGTGATATTTGCTTACTTCCAGTCCTCAGGAACCTCCCTTGATTATCACCACAAACTTTTAGAGATAGTTGAAGTGGCCTTGAGGTGACATTGACCAGCTCCCTGAGCACTCATGGGAGCATCCCATTAGGACCCATGGATTTGTGTATGCCCAGTTTGCTTAAATGTGTGTATTGAGTCTGACTGAGATGGTGTTTTCCCCATAGCAGCCCTCATAGTGCTGTGCTTTGTACTGGTAGCTAAAAAGGTGTTGATAAAACACCGGTGTTTCGGCTACTGCTGAGCAGTGCTCGCTCAGCATCAAGGCAGTCTCTCCAACATGCCTCCCCTCACCCAGTAGGCTGGGAGAGGGCAAGATCTTGGGGACATAGCCAGGACAGCTGAGCCCAACTGACCAAAGGCATATTCCATACCGTATGATGTCTGCTCAGCAATAGAAGCTAAGAGAAAGGAGGGTGGGAGGCATTCGTTATTACATTTGTCTTCTGGAACAACTGCTGTGCGTATTGAAGCCCTACTTCATGGGAGGTGGCTGGACATCGCCTGCTGATGGCAAATAGAGAATAAACCTTTTGTTTTCCCTAGTCTTCCTTTTGCCCCTAATGCACCTGTAATATCCCATCTTGTTGCCCCACATATCCATTGCCAGATTCAAGTCCCAGTGGGCTCTGGCTTTCCTAAGCCCATTCCTGCATGATCAAACAGTCTTGCTTGACTTCTTTGGTATCGGGACGGACTGCTCTTGAGCTTGGAGGAGGTGATCTGTTGATTCCAGAGGGGTGGCACAAGTAGAGCTGAGAGTAGCTTGTGTGTGAAATGGGAAGTTACTTGATGATGCTGTCAGTCATACATGGGACAGAGTAAAATGCATTTTACTCTCATGATTGTACTAGAGCTATAGCACAAAAACACCGCTGGAGAAATTAGTATTTTGTCACTACAAAAAGCAGGTGCTATAAGCTGAAAAAGGAAGCAAGTCTATAAATTCTTTGCGGTTCCAATCACACCCATATCAGGATTTAGTGCACATCACCATTCAAAATTAGATCTAGACAGCTCTGACTAACAGCTTATAAAATACCGGGTAATTCTTTATGTACTTTTAATAGAAATAAAAGTGTGTATGCGTTTTACTTAATGTGGTTCATAGTATATGATGAAAGGTAGATCCATCACAGTTAAAGGCATTTGAGTTATAGTCTCTCAATTCCAAAATAGTCAAATAGTCAATAGTCTCTGAATTCCAAAAAATGTTTAATTTCTTCACGTTTTCTCATGCAAGTTCTTTCTTTTGAAACATTGGACTCTGTATGGTATATATGGTTTTACTTTACATAATTTTAAGTTACTTTCAGAAAATACTGAATTTAAACATGTTACAGTGTTTTTTCTGTTTCAGACTTGCCACCTGTTCCTTCTACATCGAGGACGGGCTTTGCAGAATTTTCCGTTAGGGAGCGAATGAGAGAGAAACTAAAAGCAGCAAAGGTGAGAATCCTTCAGAAGTCCTGTTTGGTTGACTTCAGTCTTACAAGTGCCACCGACTTCGTTTTGCTTGCTTAGTGCTATGTGAATCTGAATGGGATATTTGCTGTTTTATTTCTAATGCCCGAATAACACTCGGCTCATCTCTGAGAGTGGTGAGGCACTGGAACAGGTTGTCCAGAGAAGTTGTAGCTGCTTCATCCCTGGAAGTGTTCAAGGCCAGGTTGGATGAGGCTTTGAGCAACCTGATCTAGTGGAAGATGTCCCTGCCCATGGCAGGGGTGTTTGGAACTGGATGATCTTTAAGGTCCCTTCCAACCCAAACCATTCTGTGATACAATTATTTTCAAGTGTATTTCTGTTGCTGTATTTTCTCTAAAGTTCCTATTTTTTGTTTGTAATAATATAAGAATTATCGTTTTTTTATAATTCAAATGGTACCATCGTTACAAGATCCTTCTGTGGTTTTGTCAAAAAATCTCTTTACACTATTTTGAAATCAATGGATTTCCTTGTAAGTTTACTGTGCAGTTTAATCAGGGGGATTAACATCTAGGTCTGTAAAATCACTTAAGCTGATTATACAGTTAAAAGATTCTGTCCCTAACACAAATGTGCATAAGTTGTTGAGGTCCTGAGAATTATTGTAGCTCTGGTCTTACTATATTTCTGTTATAGCTAAGTGTCTTTTTTTTTTTTTTTTTTTTTCCGTTTGCTTAGTCAAAAGCAGAGATTACATTATTGCAGGAAGACCCCAGTCCACGACCAAGGCGATTAAAAAGCATCAGAGAAAGGAAAACAGAAGTCAGACTGGATAAAGTGGTAAGAAGGTGCACTGGATCTTGCTGTTCTGATAATGAGAAAGTGAATGGGAAACATGAAATAAATCAAAGACTACGCATAGTCTTGAAGATCAATTTCATTTATTTTAATGGGATTAAAATCCTGCTATTGTTTGAATTAATAACGAGGAAGGAACCTTTCTCATTATTGTTTTTAATGTACATATTTAACAAGAATCGTCTGCTTTCATTATAGTATGGAAGTCATGTGAAACTTCTGTCATTTACAGGTTCATGACTTCTATTGCTTAAGATGCCTTAAAGTATTTTATATAAATTTGCACAGTCTAATAGCTAAAGGCTGTATATTAACTTTATGTCATTGTACTGTGTTGCATTTCCTTGTAACTATTTTATATTCAGCTTTTTTTTTAGTATAAGCGTGTTCTTTGTTAGAAAATGAATTTTATGTTAAAAAAGTGACAAAGGCTATGCCTGTGCAGAACTTGCACCCAGATATTCTTCAGAATTCACAGAGACGGCTTGCCTGTAGAAAATGTCTTCCAAAGAACGTGTGTGCCCAGGAAATAACAGCATGTAGCAGTAATGTTTTTATCTGCCATTCCAAACAATATGAATTAGCCTGGCTAAATTGCTTGTCTAGGGCAGAATTACCTCAAGTTATTATCACAACCTCTAGGGGAGGTTGTGAGGAGGTTTTTGGCAGTGTTTTCTTATAACAAGTGATAATGATAGTGTTCAGTTAAGTGGTATTGTTTTAATGTTTGTATTAGGAAAATGTGGAAGTGATACCCGTATTAAAGTTGGCTACTGAGTTTATATAAAGTGTATCTGAAACCTTCCACGTGCTGGTATTCTTTCCTGTACTTATTTACACACGTATGAAGTATTGTTTTGTTGTTAAACAAGCGACTATCAGATTGCCGGGGTTTGAGATTATCTTTTTGTTATTATTTTGAAGTTTAGGTTGAATTGATTTAAACTTGAGAAATGTTCTCCTTTAATGCCAGAATTCAGACCATAAGGAGGAAAAACAGAACGTTAGATGTGTTTATGTTGTCCAGGCCTAAGATAAAAATCGCTCTGAAGCACTTAAGTGAACTTGCTGAAGGAACCTCAGAACCAGTGATGTTTACAGGGATCTGTGTGTAGGTACAGATAAGGCTTCAGAAAACCCTGCTACCTCCTTTCGTGAGAAGGCAGAGGAATATCATCCATGGAGTTTTAGAGTAGCCTAGCAATAATGGATTGAGAGAGAACAAAACAAATAATCAAGTCTGCATTTAAGCACCCAAGGAACGGAGACCCCTTTTTTTTGAACAATACTAACTAGGTTTTTCCTGGTTGCCGCAGGGGCTGTATGAGTCTTAGTGCCTCGATTCCCTTCCTTGGTCAGCAGTATCTGCCACAGCAGCCTTACCACTGCTGCCGGGCTTGTGCTGCCTGTCAGCCTCTCATCTGTCGACGGAAGATTTCCTCTTGCTACCCTGTTTCTCCCCCTTGTGGAGATGGGCATGTGGTTGCTTGCGTTCCGGAGTGCAGAAACTGATCTTGTCAGGAGTGAAGAAAGTAAACTAACATTTATGCAATGGACGATTTCTTGGTACTCTGCAGTCTGTTTCTTGACCCAAAGGAGAAAGGAGTTAAGTTGATGTACCCTTTAAAAATAAAATCAGTATAATTGTTACCACAGTAACTGTGTTTCTTTTTTGTTCTTTTTTTTTTAATGTGAAAACACAGTATCTAACTGTATTCAGTTATTCGTCTTTTTTTTTTTTGTAGATCAGTAAATGTATGTTATAACTTATGTATATTTTTGTGCAGTCTGATAATGATAAATTTGGGGAGATGCAAGAGGACAAATCCCACTCACCATCAAAAATAAAGTTTTGTGATTCTGTCAAAAAGCTTCAGCAAAAGTCAACAGTAAGTACCAATTCCTTCATTTTAATAACTGCTATTAATTTAATTTAAACTTTATGTGACTTCATGATTCTGTTTGAAGAAGCAGACAGAATTCAGTCTCAAGCAGCAAAGAGGGTTTGATTTAATTTAAAAATTCACAAATAATATATGCCAGCAATTGAAGTATAAAAAGGGAACGTTCATCAAATACAAGAATGACTTTGGGTCATTTCATTTAAAAAAATAAAGTAAATCCACCTGGACACAGTTACTGGAGCTTGGAGGAAAAATGTTTCTTCTGTTTAACTCCTTTCTGTTGAATGTCACCAATTGGCAGTTAAAGCAATTTACAGACTAGAATATTGATATTTATTAGAAAATGCTACTGTTAATTCTTGTATTAGAGGATTCATCCTAACACTAAAAGGGTCTGGGTCCTTCAAAGGCAAAATGCCATTAGAAATTTCTCTTCGTATCATTCACCTGGATGTCTGCATTATGGCTAGAATTTAAACTTTGGCATTTCTCATTTAGAAATTGTTTATATTTAAAACAATAGGCTGGTTAAGCTTGAACCAGATAACCTTTTTAAAAAATAAACATTGCAAGAAATATTTAATAATATAATAATACAGCAATGAAGTAAGTTTCTTGCGTCATTTAAAAATTTCAGTGAGCTTCAGCATTTGGGTGAGTTCTCTTTGAGATAAAATAATTATTATCCTGTGACAAGTGTTTATACATGCTGTTATTACTATTATTAATGAAAAGATATCTTCATTTGCCCTAAATTTTTTATAAATGTATTATTAAAGTATCCTTCTCTTCTTTTCTTAGTTCCAGAATGATTTTCCTTCCGCTGAGGAAGCGTATAACTTCTTTACTTTCAATTTTGATCCTGAACCAGAGAGTAGAAAGGCTGGAGCCAGGAAAAGGAATGAATTAAATGAAGAAGAGGAGGCAGAAGAAGAATGTGTAGAAACCCACGAGGATGAACAAGAGGAGGATGAAACGGTGTGAGCTATAGAATAAATGTTCATGTTTTTATTCAGAATTTGAATTAATTTTAATCATCTAATACAAAATGTCAACTTTGTTTCCTTAAAAATTCTGCAAGTATACTTTCTAAAGATCTCCATTTCAAGAAACAGGTGAACTAACAGAGTTGTTTGTACTTAAACTATAGGATGAAGACGTACGCCTAGTTAAAGATGATTTATTCATTATAGGGCAAACAGATGAAGATTTTCTAGTAATGAAACCTCCTGATTGTGAAAGCTACTCTGAGCAAGTGAAAAAGGAAAAAGAATTTCTCTTCACTCCCAGCATGCTAGCAGGTATGAAGATTGTGCTTATCCATTTTGCTCTTGAATTTTGCATAGCATGGTACCCTTTGATGTACTGAAAAGTCTTGTGTTGGACTGTCTCTGACAGTAGCTAGATATTTAGTTGTAGTTCTCTTGACACTGATCATCCAACCCAGTCTGAAAAGATCTGCCAAAGTGGATTAACTAAGAACACGCACACCTCAGCAGGTCACCAGCTGGTACGTGAGTGAATGAACTCGGGGCAGGTCAGTTGCTCTTGGGAATTACCTTGGCGCTGTCTATGGCAAATGGAAGGTGGCCGGCCCCTCTTTCACTGCGGCTCAGCTGTTGCATTACTTAATATATGCAACAGGTTACTGGATGCACACATTTAGATACCAAGAGTGGCTTATGCATTGTACACTGTAACTTAGACTGTTTCTTCACTTGGCTACATCTGCAGTTTTTTCTGTGTGGCACGTTAGTCAACAGTTGTAAGTAACAGAAGGATTCTTGTGATTCAAGGGGCCCTTTTCCCAAAATCGGATTTTGTGAAGTGGAAGTAGTTAGTCAACATTGATCATGTCTCTGACCTTTTTGCCTTGTTCCCATAGAACTGCAAAGTCCTAAAAAATTGCTTTGTAATATCACTTGCTATTTAATATTTGAAGTAGAAGAAACAGAAATGAGTCTCTTGGTGGTCTGTACCAGAATGGTATCGGCACAGCTTGCAATGCGATGTCAAAGTATTTGACATTGGGCGCCATCGGTTTTTCGTATCTTGTCACTTGGTTCTGACTGCTTCCAGTGTGGTCCTCTGTGTTTTCATTTAGGGGATAACTTTTATTGTCATCCTCAATATAATCTCTCCCTGTTTTGAGATTGCTCCTTGAAAAATACTGAGTCTGCACACACCAGTGAAATAATCTTGCAGGCAGGACTTAAAGAATTCCAGCTGCTGGTTTTGGGCTAACATGACTTTCTGTACATGTTCTGTATTCTGTACCAGAATAGCTTAAGCAAATAGTAACAGGAGTTCGGATTAATCTTAGTTAAAGTTTCAGTTTATATGGGGAAAGCTTAGAAATGTTTGTCTAGTCAGTTGTTGCTGCTAAAGCGTTTTTATAGTTATGTAAGCAACCGTTAAAACTAAACTCCGCTAAGTTACTTTAAAGTATTTTTTGGTGAGGAAATGTTTAATTATCTGTTTAGAAGACTTGTGATGCTTTTATGATAGATTTAAACTGTGGATCTGTCCTGATTAAGACAAGGACGTGTTTTGGATATGTACTTCTTTCTTTCTTTCCTAGTTAGGAAAATATTTCTGACAGCATGCTTAAATATGCAGTGCTGTTTGTTTTAAGAATGGCATAGGCTCTTAGAGAATTAATAAACTAGAACTACAGTTATAAGATATTTTAAATGCTTTTCTATTTAATTTCTCATTAGTGCCCACTTCTAAGAAGATGCCTGAAAACATGCAGCCTAGGTACCTGGAGGATGAGGGTCTTTACACAGGAGAAAGACCCTTTGTATCACAGTCTAATCAAAATATTTTAGAGAACAGAATACTCAGACAGGAGCAAGTAAGTCACCACTATCTTCCTAGTTGTCTTTTAAAATCCTTTATTTATCAGTGTTTTATTTTGTTGTAGTTAAGTAGGTAGATGGTCATGGTAATATGGGGCTTTCATCTTTAAAATGTTTAGTGGTATCAGAGGTCAGAAAATGTGGATTTTTGTAGGAGTGTATTTTAGTGTATCCCAATAAAGCACCAGACTAGGTGTTAGAAAACTGATGTCTTTTCCTGGCTGTACTCATAGCCAGCTGGGGAACAAATCACTTCACTTGTCTGTGCCAGAGTTGAGTTGCCACTACAATTAGGGGTAATTATAATTTGCTTTTTTTTATAAAATGCTTTGAGAACTACAAGAATTATGCAAGAGCTGGGTGCTGTTGTTATTATTTATTAGAAGATCATAACGAAAGGAAACAATATGTTACGTCTTTTTTCTGTGTCCACTGAAGATAATATGAAGTAATAGGCTTGTAGAAATTTACCAATCAGACTGTAAGGGTAATTAAATATAGGTTATCTGGAGAGGTTTTAGAATCCTTTTATATTTTTAAGAATGGCTTATGGAAACACTTCTGAAGGTGGCTTGGATATGTTTTACCTTGCTATATTATCATCCTATATACAGTAAGGTGTGTATACTTCAGTACAGATTTAAGCTACTACAAGCAATTGTCCTTTATATTTTATTATGATTGTGTGAATTCTCTGTGGGCTAGCAGAGGTACTTCTGTGAATCAGATTGGGAATATTTGGATCTAAATTTTTTAACTGGCCAGCATCAACCCACTTAGTTTTCTGGTTTGCTTCACCATGTTACCTGTCCTGGTTTTAGCTGGGACAGAGTTAGCTCTTCTTTTTAGCAGCTAGAAGTGCTCCGTGTTTTGGTTTTACTCAGAGGCTCGCTCTGAGAAGAATGTTGATAGCAAGCTGATGTTTGTTGTTGGAAGTGAAACTCCAAGGACTTTTCAGTGTGCCGTGTTCTGGCCGGAGTGCAGAGGCATGGCGGGATAAGGGGGGAGCATAGCTGGAACAAGGGGGCCACGATTCCCCTTGTGATTTGTGGTGGAACTTAAGATTGAGGGCCAAACTGGCCAATTAGTATTCCATATCGTGCAGCATCATGCCCAGTATGAAAGTGAGGGACAGCCGGAAAGAAGGGCTTTTTGCGCTTTTGCCCTTTCGCTGCTTTTGCTCTTTCGCGCTTCTGCGCTTTTGCCCTATTGCCTTTTTTCCCCCTCTCTCTCTTCCAGTACTCCCACTCTCAGAGTACTATCTCTCTCTCTCCCTCTCTATTTCGGGGCCTCGCGTTCATCTGGGATTGCAGCTTCAGGACGAGACGGTCTTCGGATAAGAGGGGGTGGTGAGCATCTATACTGTGTATTACTCAGCTGTATTAAATTGTTCTTATCTCAACCCACAGGTTTCCCGTTTCTCTTTTAATTCTCTCCCTCATCCCTGGGGCTGGGGGAGGGTGAGTGAGAGACTGTGTAGGGTTTGGTTGCCGGAGCAGCCTTACCACATCAATGTTCGGTTCTTGAAGGAGGTCATTCTGCCCATCTACTCTTCCCTGTGAGACCCCAGCTGGAATACTACATTCAGCTCTGGGGTCCCCAACACAAGAAAGACATGGACCTGTTGGAGCAGGTCCAGAGGAGGGCCACGAAGATGATCTGAGGGTTGGAGCACCTCTGCTATGAAGACAGGCTGAGAGAGTTGGAGCTGTTCAGCCTGGAGAAGAGAAGGCTCCAGGATGATCTTATTGCAGCCTTCCAGTACCTAAAGGAGTCCTTCAAGAAAGCTGGAGAGGGACTTTTTACAAGGGCATGGAGTGATAAGACAAGGGGCAATGGCTTTAAACTGAAAGAGGGGAGATTTAGATTAGATTTAAGGAAGAAAGTTTTTACGATTAGAGTGGTGAAGCACTGAAACTGATTGCCCAAAGAAGTTGTGGCTTCCTCATCCCTGGAAGTGTTCAAGGCCCAATTGGATGAGGCTTTGAGCAACCTGATCTAGTGGAAGGTGTCCTTGCCCGTGGCAGGGGGCTTGGAACTAGATGATCTTTAAGGTCCCTTCCAACCCAAACCATTCTGTGATTCTAGGGTCATCTTAAACCGAGTGTGGGAATAAGAGGGCATGCCCCTTTCAGCATCTGCACTGGTTTAAGCTATTCTTGAATCCAGGTCATGAGAGCAGCGGGATGAATTAGGTCAATGTTTAACATGTGAAGCTATGGATAGCAATTGGTGTGTAAGATACTTACCTCTGCTACTTTCATCAATGCTGTTTAATTAGTTCAGATTGTGGGCTAGAAGAGTTGAGAGATGCTTTGATAAATGATGTCTCTGAGTTGCCATTTAGCTCTTTAATTCTTTGCTTTATGATTTTTATAATCGAATTTAAAGATGTGGCTGGCAGTCATGTAAAACGTTAAAATTCGTTCAATTTCAATGATTTAAGAAAACGTGACATTTAAATGTTAAGTGATGTAAGTGTTGATTTTTTTTTTATCTTTCAAATCTGTAACACTAAATGTCGAAGGCAAAAATTGAGTATATTTAAAGTTTGAGCAAGCTCTTGATCTTTGGATTTCAAAGCTTATCTATAGTGTATTTGAAGATTTCATTTTGGTGTCTTAGAAAAGTTTTGGTTAATTCAGTCACAAACAGTTCATAGTCACCTTTTCTTTCATAATTGCTTTTCATAACAATTATAACTTTGCAAGTAATTTCTATATAAAGTAAGAAACAATATAAAATTATCTTTTTATTTGTAGGGGAAAGAATGGTTTGGTGACGATGGTAAAATCTTAGCATTACCTAATCCAATTAAACAGTCTTCTACTAGGCCTCCAGTATTCTCATTGGAAGAAGGCATTGCACCAGAACTTGAAACGGTGTATAGAAAGGTAGGCGTATTTCATATGTGTGGTTCCTAAGACCCAATATCCCTGTTCTTCTGTAACAAAACCTCTGGTGATCTGAAGGGTTTTGTGCTAAGAGCTATGAGTACTGACTGCTTTTTGGGGTTCCACAACTAGTCTTTAAATGTGCTCTCCTTTTTCAAGTACATTCCACCTGTGTTTTTCTGTGAAAATAACGCATACGAACGGATGAAGAGTTTAGCCAGTAGTACTGGTTAAAATAGTAAAGTGATGGTCCATGACAAACTGCTTCAAGTCTGTGAGTCACCAAGGGCTCTGTGAGACACCCATGTATATTCTCATGCCAAAGTAGCGTAGTTCCTGTATTAGTGTATCTGTAAAGCTCCTCGTGGTAGAAGCTGGTAGATAGACTTGGCGATCAGGACAGAGGTGCTCTCTGCAGCTTAAATGAGAAATAACTGAAGGGCATGTGAGTGATCGTTATTGTACAGTGATGAAACGCCTCCAAAAGAAATCTTTACATGCAGTTTGCTCATGTAGAAAGCAAGTAATTTTGAGTTTTGTTGCGTCAGTTAATGTCTTTTTTGTTGTTTTTTTTTTTTTTTTTTAATTTTTCTCTCAACCACAGCATACCTGCTCTGGCAGGCAGCATCTGCAGTGTGCAGTCAGTACAAATCAAAATAAGTTTCAATTAAAACCATTCAGCAAGCTTTAAGCAAGCTTTAATTGTTCTGCTTGTTAGCACTCTATTGCCCCCTTGAAAAAACTGTGACTTTTTAGACTTTAAAGTAGATTGCTCTTTTGGGACACACAATGTTTCTGTCTGCTGCCGTTGATGCAGATTTGAATGTTGCCCTTTAATTGATGCCGCTTGCAAATACGCAATTCTCAGTGTGCATCCAGTACCACAGATCTTTGCAGGATGTTTCTGCATACAGGAAAAGAGGTTTCTGCTTAGATCTTAGTAAAGGTAGTCCAGGAGAGCTTATCTTTCAAGAGCACCATGTTTACATGAATAGTGACATGTAGATACCCAAATCGCTGTTGAAATTAAGACATTAAGCTTAGGGGTCCTTTATGTCATATTAAACATTTTGATGAGAAACTGAATGTGGAAGGATGAGGTGGACTTAATTTCAAGGCCATTTATACCAGTCCTGTAAAAGAGCTATGCAACAGCTGGATTCCCCTCAATCCCCCTTTTTCCAGTTCTTATGAAGGGGAGCTACGACGAACACTACATAACTAACAACTTCATCTTTTATGGAGCCAGAATATCTCTATGAATCTCTTTTAGAGAATCTTTAGAGGGTGGCAGCAATAGACAGGCTGGAAGCACTACTAATTCTCTTCTAATTTCAGTAGCCTGAGGATAGAAGCCATGATTGCCTTTCAGCTGCAGCAGGTTGAAGCAGACTTCAAGCTTTGTTGCTGAAAGCTTTCACTGGGCTTTGTTGGTGTGAATTTCCCTGGCATTAGAATGGAGAAACAAAGAACATATTTTGTCTTCTGCACAATCCAGATGATCTACAAGGAAAGCTGCTCTCTGAGAGCTGATCTGTTTATCCTAGAGCTCAGTTCTAAGAGGAAATAAAGCGATACTAAACAAATAGGTAAGAAGAGAACTAGCAGGCTTTTCTTTTTCCAATTCAGTATCACCATCTTCATTGCTCAGCAAAACCTGCAGCACAGGCAGGTGACTTCTTATTCCAGCCTCATATCGGCTATCAAAATTCCATTCTGTAGAATACCCGTGGGGTTTTATGCCACCCACTTGTCAAAGTAAAGAGGTTACTGCAGAAGCTGTTACAGTTTAAGACTCAGTAATTAGATATAGGCAGTACTAAATGAGTCATTTGCTGTCACAGGATCTCTTTGCAAGATAGTTTTGTCATGGCTTGTAAATCCATTTTATTCTTTTTTTCTTTCAGGCAATAAAAATGACAGCTGCCAATCAGTATCTTGTTGGACCTGGAGATTTTCAGGGGCCATTTCAATTGGATATTGATATTTCTGGACTGATATTCACCCATCATCCCTGTTTTAGCCGTGAGCATGTGCTAGTGGCTAAATTGGCTCAGTTATATGATCAGTATTTAGCACGGAAACAGAAGAATCTTACCGAACTTCTCACAGACAAGGTATTTCTGTTGTGTCGTCATAGTTTATTGAGGTAGTGATGTGACAGTTTAAGGTAAAAGCTGAATTTGTTTCTTTAGAGGGGAGTGATGACATTCTAATTATATGCAATGAATAGCGTTTTGTCAGAAGATAAAAACCTAAGTGTTTCATCTAGATTGCTGTGTGTTCAGTGCACAACTGTGTTTTTAGGATTATGGATTTCTTTGATCTTCTATTTAAAATTTACTCTGTGCAGATTCTGCTGTAAAGGGAATAAAATTGTTAGAATACAATAGCATTTACGTAGTATTCCTTAGAGTACCCAAAATGTTTGCCAGTGAATGACAGATAAGACTTGACAGGATTGTGTACAGCAGCTCCAACAGGCAGACAGCAAAAGTCAGTATTCGAGGACAGAGGGAAGTTAGTGAAGTTTAGTTTTAGTTGTTGATTAAAAGTAAAAGGAAGCAGTTTAATTTATTCAAATTCTACAAAAATTGATGACATGTTTCCAGGTATATTATCTGTGACAGATGCTCTGTCTTAAATGCATTGTTGGCACATTTACTGTGTCGCTCTTGTGGCATAGCAACGCCCTTGGCTGAACGTAGATTTTTCTATTCCTGGCTCTGTTACTGCCTCGCTGGATGGCCTTGGCTGGGCTGCTTACCCGCTGCGTGTCATCACTCTTCCTCCATCTGTACATTGGAAGTGATGGTAGTGGTCTTCTCTGGTGTAAATTCATACATGTACGTTAGGCATTGTTAGTACATTCCTAGTATCAGGGTGCAAAAGCACATTTTTAAAGCATTTTGAAAGGCTTTTGAAATCTGAAAGGATAACAATTCTTTAGAAATATGAGGTAGATATTGTGATATGACATAGCTCTACGTAGTAGGGCTGGTCTGTTAAAAATTAATTTGGTTATTAAATACACGGATATAAATTCCATAAACATAAGTTCATAAATTAAAAGTGATGATAATTCTCTGCCTTAAATAGCTGTTTTAAGGGAAAAGTAGTCACTGTATGCAAGGTCATTTTTATATTACTGTAATGAGGGTCAGTAGGTGCTGTACAGATACATCTGAATTTTAGTGTAAAGCATTAGGTTATAGTTCTAACGCTGGACAAGTATTTCATACAGTGTCTCAAAATAATTCTTTGGTATACTTTAGTCTGTCATTACTTTTGAAGGATTGGCTTTAGTTTTTCATGAAACGGTGAAATAGGATATTTGAGTTCTCCATGCCTGCATTACAGGAACCTATGTGTGGAAGGGATTTCCACACCGTTCTGCTACTGACAGGCAGTTTTAAAACCTGTCTCCTCTAACAGTCATTTTTTAATGCTCAGATTGTTGCAGCCAAGTTGTTCTTAAGCCTAAACCACTCTTCCTCACTTTTCTCCTCCCTGCCTTGCCATGTCCCAGTGGACTTCTTCTTGTCCACTTCTGACGCTTGCTCTTCATGTCTTAAAATGTATCACCTTTCAGCCCCCGTTTTGGCAGGCTAAAGAAACTGCACTTTCTGTCTCCTTTTATAACGTGCTCTCTGTGCCTCAGATGATACTAGCAGCTTTCTGTGTATTCAGTTATTCTTTCTTTCAAAATTTCTTTCAACATCTTTTTTGTACCAGTGAGTTTCATTTTGTGGTTGCTCATGTATGTTTTCAGCTGTGTGCTTCCTGCTCTCCAGTTAGATTGCCTCTCCAGTTTGATAGATTTGTTTAAAAAATTTTCATTCCTTGATTTGTAATGTCATTGCTTCTACTTTGAATGTAGTTGCTTTCGTCTCCTGCAGTGCCATTAGCCATTCCGATTTTGCATTCAGTATTATCCTTAAGGAGATCTACAGCAACACAATAATTGTTGTTCCTGTCCTACTGATCTTCCTTATTTTTCTCTTTTCTCCTAGCCAATCCTTTACATTCTCTTATCTTCACAGCCATGTATGTTTTTGCATTCTCCATCTTTCATGTAATCATTTGATGCCTGTCTTCAGATCTTAGTTGAAGAGGTGGCCTCTTATCTTGACAGTATGGCTTCAAAAGTGCATTTGAGCTGTACCATTGTTCCCAGTTCTGTCGTGTCCTTAGACTTTCTCCTCTTCCAGTTGTTACATGCAATATGTTTTGTTTAAAATGCTTTGTTGCAAGCTGCGCAGCTTCTGTAAGGCACTCATCAAGTCCACAATCCACTCGTTTTTGTTGTTTATTAATTTTCTAGGGTTACCTTTAGCGGCCCTTTCTAGTCCCAAAAAACTTTTATAGAAGGTGTGGTTTTGGCAGACTCACTTTTTTTTTTTTCCTCCTACTCCTTTAATTGCTAAGCTTTCAGAATAATCCCTAGATTAGTCTTGTCCCCTTGTTTAGATCTTTGAGTCATCAAAGTCAGTAAATCTCCCTCATATGTCCAGGGATCCTAAATAAAATTTCATCTTGAAGAATCGGCACCTCACAGACATGGCAAAACCCTGTAAATAAATACAGAATCAAGACCGTTCCGAGTTTTCTGTTGTATAGTAACTAGCTCTTTCATGTCAAGTTGCATTACACTGTATGCCTCATAAATGTCAAACCATCTGTTAATTGTTTGTTTGTTCGTTTAAGCTGCACGCTTTGAGGAATGCTGTGCAACGTGGTATAGATGGTGGTGATGCTGGTGTTCCTAGCCCTGTGGCACAACAGAGCATACTTGATTACAAAGTTGAGATCAGGTGGGTGTGGATTCATTAAATCATTGCGTTTTAAAACTGTATTCCTTTTTGCTTTCCATGCTGGTACACAGTATGATTCATATCAGACTTCTAAATTCTGCTGTAAATAGTGCTATAAAAGTTTTGAGGGCCTAAGGGTTTTTACTGGTAAGTTGAGTAAAAAAATTATGAAGAAAATATAGCTTAATCAGAAATCTCGATTCAAAAGTGGTCTAATTTGATTAAATTTTATTAATTACTTAGTAACTAGTGTGTTTTGCACAATTAAAATTTAGTTGAAGTTTCAGTAGACATCAGCTGGGTGCATGAAACACTCACAACAATGCAAGTGACGTAATTTTTTGAACAAACAAACCTCCTAGTTTTTTCCATCTTCTTCCTCATTACACAAGTGTTCTTGATTCACTTCCCATTCTTAGGTATTTTGGCCTGTTTTTGCCAGTGGGTTAATATACATTAAATGGTAGAATTTTGTTTTACAAGATTACAGTTATTGTTCTTGGACAGTAACTGGGTAGTAAAAATATATTACAGTTTTTGACTTGGTAGTGAAAGTATTATTTTTGGCAGAAGGACAGTGGTGAGCTGTAAGTATAAGCAATATGATAAAAATTAAGTTATTTTGGAGATCCGTGCTGAACAGCCTTTTAACTAGTAGATGCTTAAAAATCTGAAAGTTTTTCACAATCTGAAAGTAGGCAATTAAGTTTTAATTCAAATAAACAAGTTTAGACTGATGTAATGGGTCAAATGATAATACAATACTTTTTTGAAAATCGGGTTTTTAAATAACAATTCTACGTTCAGCCTTGAAATCTACAGCTGCTTACGCTTGCACATCCACTCATTACTCATAGTTTGGGAATTGCTTCTTCAAATTTCATCCTTCGAGTACGTTGTCTTGTAATACATTGGTATCTGTGCAGGACATACAGAAGTCTATAGTGTCTTGTTTTATACTGAAAGACAAAGTCTTCTTTCCATGAAAAAAGGAGTGGGTTTTATTAATATATTCTTAACGCATCTGCTAGAGGGCTAGGAGCAGGTGTGTGTTTACCATAAAGTACCTTGGAGACAGGAGCTCTCACCAGGGAAAAGAGGAGAATAGTAACAAGAAGATTCACTGTGGGAAGGAGATTCTTCGATTTTGGCACCAACCCTGAGGCTTGCTTGATGGTTAATTCTGACTAGATAGAATATTCCTCTGGACATCTGAAGTGTTTTTATAGGTCTTGAGTGCTTTAGTTTAGTGTCACATGGTTATGAATCAGGAGAAACTCAGCCGAAATCAGTGAGATCAGTGTTGAGTAAGTAATATGAGATGAGCTTGGCTGGGAGTATTCTAGGGCTTTTCATATCTGTAATTCTTTCTGGCTACAGCTCTGTTGTTGGAAGCTGTTACACATATGAAGCTCAGATGGCCTCGGGAATTTTTACTGTTATGGTGTTTAATACTAACTTGGACCACATATGTTCGTAAAAACATCTGACCTGCCTTGTCTCTCTTTTAACGTGGCATTTCCCTGGTGGTCAATGTAGTACACTCATGAGAAATGACAGATGCGAAGAGAGTGTAGCATAGAAAATAATCTAATTGTTTCCTCCACCCTCCAATAACATAACTGATGTGTACTCTTTGCTGTCTGAAGATCAGAGCTGTAGTTTTCCATCAGTTTGAGGACGAAATGTCATCTGAATGCAGAGAACTCTTGCAAATTAGCAATTTCAGCCCTACTGTCCTCATTTGCTGAGAAGGAAGCCAACATGTGCTGCGGATTGCAGATTTCAGGCTCTTCTGGCGGATGTGTTTCAGCAGAGGTGATTCTCTACTGAAAGATCTTGCTTCCAAACTGAATACATTAGATAAGTGTAATTACTGACCTATATGTTCTCATGTCTTTAAGCTTTGTCTTCTAGCTTCATCTGGTAGACAAAGAAGAAAAGATTGTTAAGCTGCATGGATAAGTAATATTCAAATTGCTAGCTAATGAAGTGGAGAAGTTACTCATTGCTTTCCGGAAAGTCTGTGTTTCATCTTTTTTTATTGTTTTTACTAAATTTGCTAATGCTTTTAAATAATCTATGATGTATTTCTTCTCTCAGCTCTAACTCAGCCTCCCTGTCTTCTATATTGTCTGAGTATTACAAGTAGTAATGTGTTAGTTTACATCTTTAATTTTTTTTTTTTTTTTTCAAATCTCATTGTTTTTACTAGACATGTTTAGCTGCCAGGATAGTACTGGAAACAGTCTGTGCTTGTGCTGCATAGACATTTACGTTGGAAGTGTGTGTTGGTCATTAAAAGTGCTAATGAATAGCTCTTTTTCAAACAGATTAGAGGGTGGAAATGTGAAATACCAATTCTGCGGAGAAAAAAAAAACACAACCCTGCTAATATTTTTTTGTGTTGAGAATCTTGTAGGGCTGTCAAAGGACTTACATTACTTCATACATTGCTACATTGCTTCATCTCTGCAAGTTCCTTTTACTGAAGCTAGAAGCATGTTGAGTTTAAAACATATTTTGTAATGTACAATTATGATAAGCATTACTTCATAGCAGCAGTGTAGTTTTCGTGGGCTGTTGTTTACAGGAATTGACTTTAAAATGTTTTTAATGATGTACAGCTGTAATAAGCATTTCAGAAAACTTTAAGATCTCTAGAGAATTAACTGTAATTGAAATCAAACTGTCCAAAATGCAAAACTAGAGTACAGAAGGAAATCAAATCCTGCCATCTTCAAGTCTGAGTTTTATGCTTCTTGGATTTAACCACTGCAGCTATCAATCACATTGAAACTCTCATCACTTGGCTTTTGGTATTGCATGTTTTCATTCTGTTATTCCACTGCGTTATACAATTCTGATTGATTTTGTGCATATGCATATATATTTCCAGGCAAACCAGAAGACTTCGTGATGCTGAACAAGAAAAAGACAGAATGTTGCTTAAGACCATTATAAAAGTTTGGAAACAAATTAAATCCCTCCGTGACTTTCAGAAGTTTACTAACACACCCATGAAACTTTATCTGAGGAAGTATGTTTTGATAACACTTTTTGTACTTCATTTGCCAGCAGTGGAATTTTAACAAGATTAGTCAATTTGGGAACTTAAAATTCTGATGTGAAGGGTGCAAAAGTAAGAATCTGAGTAGTGTCTGGCACTGGTTGAGCCTGCCAGTATTCTTTTTGAGTTGGGGAGGAAGGAAGGTTAATGTCACAAGTAATTACTCTGACAGAAAGGAATTTCTAAAGGCTAATGAGTAAAGAAAAAGTAATTATATACATTCTGGATGGTAACTAACTGCTATCAACTCTTAGACTATCTGTGCTGGTATTTTTAAATAGAACTTACTTTTGAGATAATGAAATGAATTCGTGGAGAAGCAGACTTATATTATAGACTTAATTGTAGCCCTTATATTAATTTATGCAACATGTTGGTTAACTACTGTTTTGAAGGGAAGAGGTTGATCAGAGACTAGATGAGAAGGCATATGAAGCAGAAATTCAGGCTGAGATAAATGAATTACTAGAAGAATGTATGGAAGACTATGAAAAGAAAATGGAGGAGTATAAAACTGAGCTACAAGAGTGGAAATCCTGGAAGAAGACACAGGTTTGTTTAAATCATTCAGTTTCACAAAAAATAAAATTGTTACTAAATGTGTTCAAAATTTGTCCTTCTAATACAGAAAAAAAAAATCAATTTCAGGATAGTTATGCATAAATTTTGTAATGTATTTGGATACATTCTCTCTACTTAGAATTTGTTAGTAAATTAATTGTTTATTAAAAAATTAAAATCTGATAGGTTTTTGTGGAGCATTGTTTTCCCGCTGTTGATTTTCAGCACTTCAGCAGTTCTTTCTTTACGTTTAATAGTTTTTGCAGTATTCCCATTAAATTTATGTCTTTCTTGCAAAAAAAATCATGGATGAATTTTGTGTGTGTGAGTGGTGAAGCAACATAATTATGAGGTGTTACTAATGAACAAGCACTTGATGTCATCTCATGTAAATTTCAGGAATGTCCCAGAACTGAAAAATGTAATTAATATTGTAGCCTTTTGCCTCTGAAAAGCTTTATTGCTAATAATCTGTACTGTAGTTAAGGTCTCAGTTGTGCTTCAAGGTGATGTTGACAAATCCAGGAGCTAGAACAATACACTGCAACAGGGTGATCTTTGAAATAGCCCGTAGCAGTGCCAGCAAAATCAGACTTACTTTATAGTTACGTGGCGATGTACTGATACCCAGGGTAATGGTAATTCTACTTGAATATAATTACTGTCCAGTTTAAACACTGGGGGGTTTGGGATAACAAAGCAAAATAAAGTTTAAGGAAATGTTTCAAATATAGTTTTCAAGAATCTAGTGCATCTGCTGATGCTTTTACGGGAAGTTTTTTCATGTAGCAGCATCTGTGGAAGGCACTTAAGATGTTGGAGGGGAAACTGATCTGCCAGTATTAGAAATTCCTGTTACTAGAACACTCTGAGCACATGATGTATTAGCATCATGTCAATTCACTTGTAGGGTAAGATGAATAAATGTAAACCTAAAAATGAAGGCAGATAGTCTTGATCATTGATCCTAATAGGAACTGTTCATCTACCTGTAGCCAGTGAACGCCTTCACAAATACCGTGATGGGGAGTTCCAGCCAAAGCTGCGCTCAGCATCTTTTTATTGCGTTAGTCACAAACTGTCTTGAGACTGAGGTGATGGTGGTTGTTTCCCTTTAGAGTGAAGCGTAGGACACAGACCTTCCTTTCATGCCCAGAAGTACTTTATGTACTTTATGTACACTCAAAGTACTTTGTTGGTTAATCACTGCTGTTGGTGTCTTACTAGCACAGATCATGTGAGTCTAAGGAAGACACTAGAGGTAGAAGAGACTAGATAAATTTAAAAGGAAATACAGGAACAACAAGAGTAACACAAAATTAAGCCAAGAAAGAAAGACTATTTAGTAACAAAAATATGTGAACAAGTTGTTTGGCTAAATACTTCAGTTAGTGAGCAGAAACTATTTGCTTTTCTTACCTCCTCCTCTTTTGCTTATGATATCTTAAATCATGAAGTGGCTCGTGCTTCCAAGTAATCTGTAAGTCTGCGGAAGGAGGAACTTGCTTGCAGTTGTTTAAAGCTGAACATGCACATGAATGGTGGAGTTCTGCAGTTCAGGAGATGCTGAAAGGCATGTGGTGTTCTGTTTATTCTTTGGTTTGGCATAGAGGAAGGGAGAGGATCATTCTGCTCGTGCTAAAGATACTGTTAAGCTAAAAAGCTTGTGCTCCAAAGTTTGTGGCACATGTGCATTCACTTCGTCAATGTGCATGTAAACAATACATCTCGAAGAACTGTGTCTACTGGTTGAGTAACCTTCTATCAATCCTAACAATGCACATGGTAACTCAGGCTAAATGAGAAGTCAGATGCTAACTAGAATGTTCAAGAAACACATTTCTTTTTTAAGTTGGTTGGGAGGTTAAGTAATTTTTTTTTTTTTTAAGCACATTATGGTTTGAAGCGTATGAATGGAATGCATTGCTGAATTTTGAATCTGAGTACTATAGAATGAGAGAAATCTTATTTTTGTGTGTGATGGTTTTAAAATTACACAGTCATTTCTTATACATGCTTGCTGCTTGTGAATCAAGAGAACAAGAGAAAAAAACTCTACTGATTGAAACAAGTTCAGGAAGAACATTATTACTTTTATATGCAGAAGTCCAAGAAGAAAAAGAAGAAAAAAGACGTTCATGAAGATGAAGAATCAGTAGAAGATTATGATCTTGGCCAGGAACGTGTAAAACCCATCCCACCTAAAATGGCCAATAGCCTGGAAATAGAGCAGCAAGTTAGAGAAAAAGCTGACAACTGCAGACGGAAACCTGGAGAGCCTGCTCTGATTCCTGAGCTGGTCCTGTCAGGAAGCATAACTCCAACTGAGCTGTGTCCTCGGTAAGATAAATGTTGGCCTGCAAATTACTTTGTTTTTATATACTTTTATCATGATTCTCTGCTGTTATTTGTTAATTGATTGTTTGTACAAGTTCAGAAGCATGTCCTCATCATTCCATTTAGGCTAGTGATAAAAATTTTAAAACTTCTGCTTCTGAAACTGATGTAACTTAATTCTTTTTCAAGTCACACGTAACCTTGCATATACTGGCCTTGGAGAAGGTATGTCTGCACATTCTCTTCGAACCTTCTGATGTTTCTTGAGCATCTGCACAGAACAGTGTATATATAAAGACGTTTTCAGAGTCACTTCTGGCAGTGCCACTCTCACTAGCTAGTTCTTTACACCAGGTCTGTGCTCTAGTCAACAAGGGAAAATAAAGAAATCATGTAGTAAATCAGAAATTTCACTGTGGATAAAATAAATAAATTTACTTGTTTGTGCTACTTTCCTCATTTACACATGCAATTTAACATACATCTAGCAGATTTCAGCAAGTTAAAAACTGCCTTGTTTTGTATTTATTCAGCAAATAGCATCATCAAGGAGTATTGCTTGGCTGTTCTACTCCCAATGACTAAAAACTTCAAAATCTTAACTCAGTTGATATCATTTGTTGTGCTTTGGAGGAAGGGAGTAGAATGGAATTTTGTTTCCCTAAATAACTCCTTTTATATGGAGGTGGCTTTAGGGGATCTAAAATTTGACCTGTTAGTTTTTAAATCTTTTTATATTCATGAGAAGATAAAACTGTTAAATAATAGTTTTGTAGTGACATTTCTAGAAGAACATAATCTTTATTTAGGTGACTTCTGTTTCCTCTTGAGGAATCAGATTCTTAATAACATTTTATTTTTTAGTTATATTTAAAAATTACATGACAGCTTGTTTGACATATTTACAGAGCAGAAGTTTTGCGACGAGAAGATGTAAAGAAACGCTCAGCATTTATAAAGGTCCTTTTCAACTCCAAAGAAGTATCAAGGACTGTTACCCGACCAATAAGTTCTGATTTCAGAGTTCACTTTGGACAGATTTTCAATTTACAAATATTCAATTGGCCAGAGAGTTTGAAACTACAGGTAGATAATGACTTATCATAGTAACTTTTAAAAAGATAATATGAAATACAATTACTCCTGTAATGCTTGTATTTTCCTCTGTGGTAGTGTTGTAAAGACTGAAAAACCTGTGAAAACCCTTTGTAAATCATCAGTTATATACCCCTTCCTTGCTTCTCCCGTCACAAACTTTCATCTTTACTGCTACATTTTTGACGCTTTGTGCTTCATAGATACAGTTTTTATGTAGATATGTGTTGCATATAACAGGACTATGGGCTGCATGGGGGAAATTAAATTACTTGGGACTTGTGTTTATGTTAGGGGAGCAGCTTCTTAATTTTAGAAAAACTGATTTATATTGCAGATAACCATGCTAAAATGGTCATCTTAAACCATTATTGCCTACACAGTACAATCATAGAATCATAGAATGGTTTGGGTTGGAAGGGACCTTAATGATCATCTAGTTCCAACCCCCCTTCCATGGGCAAAGAAATCCTCCACTACACCAGTTTGCCCAAAGCCTCATCCAACCTGGCCTTGAACACTTCCAGGGATGGGGCAATATCAAATATCAGTATCAGCAATATCATCATGATATTTGCTGGAGGAGCATAAGAAGAAAATTCATTGCTAACTAGTCCATAACTCCACATGACTTGAGATCAACAGTGCAGTTAAGTTAAACTACCACCACCCCCATTCCAAGTACGAATTAATGAGTGAATCACATGAATAATTTTCAGAGCAATACATTTTTAGGAGGAACACAGTCACGATCCTACATCTCCTGTTAGATGACTTTTCCTGTTAGTAACTTATCACTGGTAGGTCAGAGGAGGGTGTATACCCCTCACTTGCTCCATTTATGTAACACAAATTGAAAGGGAAAAAGAATACTATCTTCTTGGATTAAAAACATCTCAATGAAGAAATCACTCGCCTCACTCTGAGCCTGCAGCTGGCCAGGAAAGAGAGAAGCAGCCTGCAGTACTGCCAGAACAGGGACTGTGTGCCTTACCCTGCCTTTTGTGGTAAGGGAGAATTAATGGCGCAGAATCCCTCTGGCACCTTCACCTGATGCCAGTAACTGTCATAAGCAGTTGCGTATTGCACAGTGATGCTCTTTAAAGCCTAGAGTTTGTTGTACTATTTTCAGGTGCATGCTTCTTTTAAGAAGAATTCAGACTGAGTTAGCTGCTGGTAGCGGAAATGCCTGCTAATTGGATATTTCGGAAAGTAAATTAATACAATTGCCTTAAATGAATTATTTCATGCTTAAGTCCTAGTAAAACCTTTTGTCCAAATACCCTACAATATGTTTTCAGCTTCTCATGAATACTTGTGTAAATTTTTTACTATGTCTGTCACCGTTTTTTTCTAGATATATGAAACAACGGGTATGAGCAGTACCACCCTGTTGGCTGAAGTGTTCATACCCGTTCCTGAGACTACAGTTCTGACAGGTAGTGCTCCTATGGAAGAAATAGAGTTCAGCAGCAATCAGCGTGTGACGTTGGACCATGAAGGAGTTGGGAGTGGTAGGGGCTCTCAGTCTTTCTCAGTTCAGTGTTTCTCATTTTGCTGAAAGCATGTAGCAGTAACGGGCTGGTGAAAGTTTCAGAGTAAATTCTGTGTGAATGTAATTGACCATGATGACTGTATATACTAATTGTGTATAACAAAGCTTTAGGACTGACTTTTCAGTCATGCATAATTCTTTTGACTCTGAATTTCTGTTTCACTAATAACAGTATGCTGAATCTGAAAACTACCAGAAATATTAAATAGTGTGCATCTGTGAAGGAAAAAAAACCCTTTGGCATAGGTTTCAAGGCATGCCTTTCCTTCCTTCCAAATGGAAAGCCTTTCCTTCCAAATGGAAAGCCTTTCTGTTGGCGGAATGGAATCTTTCACTCCTTTTGTAGAGCAGAGTCCTTCCCCACAGCATGCAGCAGAATCAAGTTGTTTCACATTACCCTCTTTATTATATAAAAAACACATGTTATTTGACTACTTATCTTCAGGAAGTATTTTTTAAAAGGTTTAGACATTGTGTTTGAATGCATAAATATACTACTTTGGGTTTTTTCCTCCCTTGATAGGTGTGTCGTTTTCATTTGAAGCTGATGGTAGCAACAGAATGACTTTAATGACCTCTGGGAAAGTATCCAATAGTGTCTCTTGGGCAGTTGGAGAAAAAGGAATCCCCTTAATTCCTCCAGTATCTCAGCAAAACATAGTCATTCCAAGGTAATACGATATGAATTTTCAGTTTTTCATGGTAAACTGATTCTACTAGTATTTTTAAAAAATGGACTTTCATAATCAAGGATTTTCATAATCTTTTTCCTTAAGTTTAGATCTTTTACTTTGTGCTGTAACCCCCTGGAGGTATCTTAGGGTACACATTTTTGGTAAATAGATTTTAGTCTGCTTTCGTAATGTCCACAGGTAACTTCACAGTAATGCCTTAAGAGTTTTCCCGTACTTATTAACACTGAGCAAGTACCTCTTCTAGCTATTAGACTCTGACAGATTTTTATTTATTAAAACTAGACATTGGCATCCAAATCACTCTTCCTATTTTTGACCCAAGCTGCAGCCATTAAGTAATTTTCTGATCAGCATATGAGTAACCTGCTGACTTCAATGAGACTAGAATAGCATGAGATTAAAACATAAGGATGCATTCCCAAAGGCTAACTGTAAACTTGGGAGATTAATCACTGTCGTAAGTGGAAAAATGGTGAATTTCAGAAGGAAGTTAGCTCTAAAACACTCTTATTTGAATCACCCTCTGAAGTTGAACAGCCGTCTGTGAATTTCCATTGTCTGTTGTGAAAATCAGAGACAAGATTTTCATGCCTAAAATTAGTTTTTGCTGCCTATTAGCTTCTCAGCACAATTGTGGTTCAGCGTGCGTTTGTTCAAGAACCTTGATGTTACCGCTTTATCTGCTGCTCCAGTAACTGCTGGATATTTGGCTGATTATAACCAAACACGAGAAAGATCCATGAGTTCTTAAAGCTTTCTTGAAAAGATTCAGATAAGTAGAAAACAAAGACTCCACTTGGCACCCTGAACAAGAGAAGGGGCAACATTTACCTTCTGTGATATTTGGCTAACAACGTGCATGTCCTGCTGTATGTGGTTTACATGGTGAAGTTTTGGTAGCAGTAGGACTTTAGAGGTGGCTTTTATGAGAAAATGCCAGAAGCCTGGCCAACAAGTCAGTGTACAAATGGCCTCCAGACTACCTACCATACTTCCTTGCCTATTGCGGCTACAAGAAAGTGAGCAGGAGCATCCAAAGGATAAACAGTGGAGCTGGGACCTGTAGTATCTGGGAGGACCAAAAGCCAGGCTGCACCACAAGACAGAGCCTGCAAAGGTGTCCCAGCACAGACAGTGCCCTCACCAGCCACTCTGCAGTCCTACAGGAGCTGAATGTGACAGGCAGAGCAGGGTGCTGGCACCAGTCCCAGACATGGCGAGGGGATTCATCTCGGGCCCCAGGGTCTATCCAGAAACAGCAGAGAACGGGGCAGAGACCACAGCAGATCTGAGAGCGCCATCCAGGAGACAGGTCAAAGACAGGGTTTAAGGCAGTGCAAGCAAGGACTATGCTTGTGATTGTCAAAACTTTGATGTTAACTTTCATGCTGTGAGGCAAGTTATCATCTTATTTCCTAGTAATCAGCAACATGGTATATTACAGGTGTATCATAAATGCATCGATAAACACCTTATTACCTTGTACAAAAGTTCCCTTCCACCAGTTCATTCACATTTCTCCCTTACTTTCCTTGGCAATTCATCATTCCTTCAGCTGCATAGCTACAACTAAGAACTGTGTAGTGGAATTTACTGGCCAGGTTGTGGGGAGCTTTTTCTTTTTTTTCTAAGATTGCTTTAAATACTTCTTTTATATTGCTTGTCATATGTGTTTTAGGTATAAGTTCTGTCAATTCTGTCTTTTTAGTGCTTTAAAAAATATTGATGCTATTGCATCCATTGGCACATCAGGCTTAACTGACATGAAGAAGCTAGCTAAGTGGGCAGCAGAAGCAAAACTTGATCCAAATGACCCGAACAATGCAGCTCTGATGCAGCTGATCATGGTAGGTGACTTTTTCAGGGCTAATGGAGCTGTGAAACACCCAGTCACCAGTACCTTCTCAGGAAACCTGCATGCATGCCAGGGAGATAGTAGCATTTGAATTTGTGATGGACATACCTGTGTGAGTGTTAAGAAGCAAAATGTCTATTAAAAATATTTTTAAAATATTATTTATTAATCTATTTAGTAGTGGTTTAATAATTCATTAATGAGTATGATTTATTAATCAATTCAGTAGTATTCTAGTGGTGAAAAATTGATATAAGGGAATACATGAACTGATGAATTTATAAATTTTTTAAAAATACGCATTTTGAGTTTATTGTTTCCTTGAAGTGCAGGGGTATTCCCAGTATACTTGTATGGTATTAAATAGGAAGTTGCTCATTAGTGACAACTGCACAAAGAGATCTAGTGTATTGAAGAAGTTGGGACTTCTCTAAACATCAAACTGAGGAGGTATTTATATAGTGGAAGTTGTGTAAATGGATCGTCTTTACAGTACAGCTTCCTAGGTTACACTGCTGTGTTATAGTTTTCCTAATTTTTAATGTTTTGCTCATATTACGAGGAAATAGAATTTTATTGTATTCTTAAATGTATCATCTCATATACTTTGCTCAACAAAAACCTGCTTTAAAACACGTAGTGTTTCATTTGTGGTTTGATCCATCTCAATTGCTTTTCCTTAAAATTAACATCCTTGCAATATACGTGTAAGACCTATAAAAGTTATTTTATAGACTTTTGTCACTTTGCATGAAAAGGTTCATATTTTTTGACTCACTTAGGTTGCTACAAGTGGAGAGGCACGCATTCCTGATTTCTTCAGATTGGAGCAGTTGCAGCAAGAATTTAATTTTGTTTCTGATGAGGAATTTAATAGATCAAAGAGATTCCGACTCTTGCAGCTCAGGAGTGGGGAGGTGGCAGAGTTCCGAAACTATAAGCAAGTCCCTTTACATGAACGAGAAATCAGTGAGAAAATCTTCCAGGTAGAATGTTACCTAAATATTTCTTTTCTTTAATGCTAATAATATTTGACTTGCATTAAGTCAGTTGGTCCCTTAAAGAATGTACACCTATGCTCACATTTGAAAAATGGTAATTTTATTCCTTCAGTCTTTTCTAGTGTTATTTTAATCTAATTAAGATAGATTCTTTCCAAGGCAATATTTCCACGGCTATTCTGTGGAAGGAGAAAAATAAAACACAGCAACTGCTGTAGATTCAGCAGCTCTAAGATACCTTTTTTTAAAGGTAAGAGATTTTTTTTTTTTCCAAAGGTGATTTAAAATATAGAAAGGTAATGCAAAGATAATTCAGGCTTAGGCTTATTAACTTTTGAGCCCTTTCTGTACAGACTGCTGGAAGCAATGACTCTGACGAGAATTAAAAGCTTTTTATGTTTTGCTACAGCCTATGCTGCAGTTATTTCTGGTTTAGTACATTGTTCCAATTAGGTTACCCTGTCCTTGCCTGTCTGTTAATTACCTTATTGAAATGCAATGTGTGCATTTTTTATTTGGGTCATGCTTCAATTATTTTTAATCTCAACTCCATTATTAGTGTTAAGTTGCTCATTCTTTTGTTCTTTAGCAATTCATGTAGCTAAGGAGCATTTTAGTGTGTTCGTTGCCTTAGCAGGATCAGAATCATCTCATGTTTTGGCAACTGCTGCTTCATTCCTACTTCTTACTTAAATTTATTTGAAAAATTGCTTTCTTCCATTTCTTTTTTTAAAGATATTTTTTAATCCAGTCATGTCTGGCTCTTTTCAATAAATATTTTTCCTTTTTAAATTTTAGATAAGTTTCATATCTTTTATTTAAAGATGTGCCACATCTTTTGATACATGTTTCTGATCCAGTTGATTTTACAGACTAAATTTATTCATTTCATGTTATCACTCAAAATTGAAAACAACAGTTTAAGAATCGTTTATTTGGGTTTTTTTTTCTTTTAAGGGTAAATTGGATAAACCTATAGTCACCAGTTCGAGGTTCATTTTATATGACATGATCTTCAAAGCTAAGTTGAAAGTGGTATTATTCCTAGTTGGATTACTAGCTATTTGCCAAAGAAGTCTGAAAATTCATAGAATTGTGGAAATATTGTTTGGAAAACATTGTCTGGAGGTCATGTAGTCCTACTTTCCACTGAAATGGTGGGACTGTTGCCAGCACTAGACGAGGTCAGCTGTGTATTTGTCTAGCCAAGTCATGAAAACCTCTAAATGAGAGATTCCACAGCCTTTGTGGATAACCTGTTCCAGTGCTGCACTGTCCTTCCAGTGACTATTAAAAAAAAAAAAAAAATTCATATCCAACCTGAGCATTCCAAGTTGTATTTAATGGCTGTTTTCCTTTGTTATATTGTCTGGAACTACAGAGATGAGTTTGGCACTCTCTTCTTTGTAACTGCCCCTCAAATAATTGTGAGCATTTATTGGATTGCTCATTAATCTCTTCCTCGCCAGACTAATTAAGTTGAACACCTTGTCCAGCGCAAGAAAGACAGTGAAATACTGGAGCAAGTCCAGCACAGAGCTACCAGAATATCTACAGGGCTGGAGCATGTGACATCCGAGGAGACGCTGAAAGAACTAAGTTTGTTTTGGCCTAAGCAGGCAAGACTAAGGGGTATCTCTTTGCTTCCTTCAGGTACCTAGCGAGACAGTGCAGAGAAAACAGAGCGAGGTTCATCTTAGAGGCAAGATAATGACAGACACACGTTACTCCAAGAGAAATTCCAGTGAGATAGATTGAAAACATTTTTCGCAAAGAATATATTCAAATTCTAGAACACATTGTCTAGCAAGTTTGTAGAATTGCCATCTCTAGAAGTACTGAAATTCAACCGGCAAAGGCCCGGAGCATCCTTATTGGAATTGTTCCTGCTTTGAGTGAGAGTTTGGATCAAATGACCACCAGAAGTCTCTTCCAACCTACATTATTGTAGGATTCTGACCTCTTTTTGTAGGTCATGTACTCTAGGCCTCTGACTGTCTTAGTAGTCCTTTAGTGGACCCTATCCAGTTTCTCCTCATGCTTCTTGAACTGGCAGCCCCAAACTGGACACATCTTTTCCTGCTTCTTCTCAAAGCTCACTTAATGCTAACAGTTTACTAACAGTTAACAAGTACTAATTAATGATTTGTGGTACTTAAATCATTTCAGTAAGAAGACTTCTGAAGGGAGCAGTGCATATGCATGTACCAGTTAGACATTCAACTCACATTATTGGACTTCTAGCTTAGTCATTACTAGATCTGCCTAAAAATTAAGATTTCTGGCTCAGAAGAACTGTTCTTATTTTATTTTGTTGCTAATCTGAAGTCATTCAACAGTAATAATTACACACTGGAAAAGTTAGGTAAAGATTTATTGTGGAATAATAACAAAGCACTGCGTTTCCAGAATGTGCTTCCTGGACCCTTTATCTTAGGAAAAAATTATGTTCTCCTAAGTGACAACAGTAGCAAAGTGACCTGAATATTACTTTTACTGATTAGCTTTTACACGATGCTGTCATTCTAAAGCCAACCTGATTTGCAGACTGCTATTAAGCTGCAGATCCTGAGAGACCCCCTGCATTTCTAGGCTCTGTGTTTTGCTTGGAAGCTGCATGTCAGCTCTAGCCTCTTCTTAATTTATGAGGTGCTCTAAATTTATGTATTTATGTTTCTCAGCAAACCCTCCCACAAGTAAAGTTTCTTCCAGTGTCAGACACTACGAAAACTAGTTATGTATATTAAAACACAGTTCAGATTATCTTCCATGAATACTGCATTGCTTCTGTTTATAAAGGGTTCTCCCTACTCCAGCTGCAGTAAGAGAAGCCATTTCCAGTTCAAATGGAATTTCAGTTTACAGCAGCAGGTCAAAGTTCAGCTTTAAAAGAAGACAGGGAAATCTTCAAGTTATTCATAGTAATTTAAACCACATGAATCTCGTAACTTAATGGAATTCTTGTCTCTATTCATGGAAGTTTAGCAATGCTATTGCTGTGTACATTAGCATTAAAAATAACTTTATAAACCTCTGACATTTTGTTTCACTGCGATCCGTACATTAATATTAATGAAATATTTACCATTTTTCTTGCGTGTAATAAAGCACTGAATATATATTGAATCACAAACTCTAGTATATCTTTAGGACTATGAGAAAAGACTGCAAGAGAGGGATGTGATTGACAGCAAAAATTACCTAGATGCACACAGAGCAGTTGTTGCCAACTATCTACAGAAGGTAAGATGCAAAAAATATGGATCCACCATGTTTCTCTAGGCCATATGTTGCTTCTATACTTGGATGTTGTGTTTCCATGAACACTAAAAGCTGATTAATCTCTAAACATGACCTACAGACATCTTTAGAATTCCAGATTAGTTCTGAAACTGGTCTAATTGAACAAGTGGAGTTTTGTGAATGACTCATTTACTGTTACTGAAAAAGATGCAATATAGAAAATGACCAGCCATTCTGGATTTTTCTAGCAGTTCTGTAAATTCTTTTTTGCTCCTGCATCCCAGAGATTTGTACTCTTGTGTCCGAGGTATTCACTGATTTCCCTCCCCTCCCTATTTTCCTTCTTGCAAGCTGTGATGCAAAAAACGTAATTATCTCCATGAAAGTGGCCCTAAACACTGTTAAAAATGATTTAATGCAAAACACAGAGTATCTTGTCCTGCAGCCTAAGGCAGAGGGTTTATCTTCCATCGCATGACCTTCGCTGTGGTGCTAGAGTAACATCTTCTCCCCCTTATCTGGATTTAATTTATTGTTCTAATCTGTTCATTCAGTTAGGATGATATTTTCTTTAATCCTTAGGAAAAAAATTACAGGGAAACATTGATCATATTACCAATTGCAATTTCAGACTATTTTGAAAAATAGCAAGTGCAAAACATGACTACCAGTTTCTTACCAGTACTGGAAATATCAAAAGTGTATCTAATCCTAGCCATCTAGCAAAATTTGTAATATGATGATAAGGTTGATTTGATGTAGGACAAAACAAATTATCTGTTAGAAAGAATGGTTGGTAAAAGAATCATAGACAGAAAAGAGCGTTTAAATCTTCCAGGCAAGTGCAAAACCCCAAATTCAGTATGATAATATAAAAAAAAATATTTTTAACAAAGCTGTTGTGTCTGTGTCAGCCCTGTATGCTTTGCATGGTATTTAAGTGTGTACTCAAACATATGGTTGACGCAGTGCACTGAATAATGGTATAGTAGTACAGAGTGACATACATTATGGTACCTTTATTTGTCACTCTTTTAGATAAAATGCAAGTAGCTTTTTAAAAATAATATTTGGATATTTTATACTTTTATAGTCAGATGTGCTGGAAAATGAGATTGCTCACTGAAATTCAGTTCACTCTGAAATGTGATCTTTAGATGCTTGTCACTTCAACACAAGGATAGAATAATAAGAATAACTTAAATAAAAAAAATTACAAATAACAAAGGGGGATGTATTGCAGAAAATTGTGTGTTATTGCTGTTCTGCAACTGGTCCTGTAACAGCACAGTATATAAAAGCATTATTAGCATTAGTGATAGGAAAAAAAGAAAAAGACAATACTCTGTCAATCTGGTTCCAGATGGTTGTTGGGAGTAGAGGGAAGACTTTCATCTCTGCGCCTCAGCATAGAAATGAAAGGAACTAAGAATTTTAAACACTTACTTGAAATCATAGTATTTGTAATACAAGCTTCATCAAGTGTTCTGCAGTCCAAAGTGTTGCTTTTATTCCCCATAGCTAATACCATATAGATTTCTCTACAGCTTTTTCTGCAGCTTCATTTAGGCCTGGAAAAGAGATGTCTGTCCATGTCATTTATTATTGTGATTGTTTCTGATGATGAGCTGTAAGCAGATAAGACTTCATTTTCTGATTGTATGCTTTCATATGTTCTTATGTCTGGCTAACCAGTATGTTTCTAGAGAATTACTCACTGTATTTGTAAATTAGCTTATATTATGTTCTGAAGAAACATCTAGTGGAAAGAAAATTTTCCTTGGACCATGACTCTTTTAAAAGAAGTGGGAAAAAATAAAGAATTTATATTTGGACATTTTGTTTGTGTTTAATAGAATGAATGTAAGTATTTGCAGTGGGTTTGAATTAGAAATGTACTTTTGACTCTTCTCCCTCCTCATTCACAGGTTCGAGAATCAGTAATAGACCGTTTCCTGGTAGCAAAACACCATTTTGTTCTCTCTGACCTTGTCAATGAAGAGGAGATTCCCAGCTTGGGGTAAGGGAGCTGTATTTATTTGTTGTAAATCAAAATAATTACTGTAAGACCGTTTCTGATCTTTTTTTGCAAAGTGTATTGATATTACTAGCTGATGTGATTTTGTGTTTAGTATAATATATAAATTTCCAATCACTATGTACACCCCTTCCAGTACAGACAATGTATTGATACACAAAGTGCATACAAACTCTTAAGAAGAAGTCTGGGTTTGGCAGAAGTAATGTGACAGTAGGTAAATAAAATCTAGTATGAGACAACACGTCAGGCTGTGATCTGATGAGCTGAGAATAGCCCTAACTGGTGCCAGATTGAATGATTTCCAAATACCAGACAAGCATCAGCGGTAGTAACACTACTACTGTTTTTATAGGTGATGCTCACTTAGAGTCAGTGCATGTGCCCTGCAAATAACCTGCAATAGATTTATTTTTTTTAACAGTCGTTTTCTTAATTTTTCTTCTCATTTATTTCTGTTTGCTGTTACTGGCCGTCATCATATGCTGTTTATTTTCAGAAATGTTACTAGGTTTGGAAATTACTTCTTTCTTTTAAGAGTATTGGTTTATTACTCAAGCACGTTCTTTGAATTTTTGTTCCAAATCCCATACATGTTGATTTCCACATTTTTCAGTCATCACAGCATAGATGATTCTTAGTGTTACTCACTTAAAGTCTGTGTAAGTAAAAAAGTTGGGAAAGATCATTTTTTCTTTCATGTTGAAGTTGTTTGTGTTCACTATAAACATGACACACTTGAAGTACAGCCAAAGCTTTTTCAATCCGCAGTATAAATCTAAACAGTCCCATCTACTGGAGATACGGAGACTTGCTCTCTTACAAAAGAGTTCATCCTATTTTTCAGTTTGTATTTTCCCATCATGGAATGGAAACATCTGAATGAGACTATAATCAGCTTTGTAGTTGTTTAAAATCAAGTGCTTCTAGATGCGTATCTATGCTAGATATTTTCCCTATCATGAATACTAATTTTTATTGGATTCTATTTGCTAATTTATATGGTTAGTGAATTTAAAATCCACCATCATTTGTTTAAAGCACCTACTTAGTGAGATATTTCAGTAACTCACAATTTTGTGTTATTTTAACAGGAATTACTGTGATTTCTTTTTATTATGTATAAGGAAATAATGCCATTGACTATCAGTTTTTGAAGTAGATTTTGGAATATCTGCAGTTAATAGCAGTGATGTGTAAAAACATACATCTGCTTTTTATTCTTTTCCTCTTTTTTTCCTTTGGTTCTGCTTTGCCTTGGGTTATAAGTTCTGAGGGTCCAGGGTATGTTGTGGCATATTCATTCAGCTTCCTTTCTGTAGCCTATTGTTTGTTGTACATAGCTGTGTAACTAGACTGTTTGCCTATTTCATACAATGATTGTCTTCACCTGCTAGATACTTTGTTTATAGCACTGTAGTTTAGATCTATCTTGAAGCTGTGTAATTGTCATATTTGTGTCTTACCTAGTTTTGGAAAAAAAAATAATTTGCACATTTAAGAATTTCTGAAATATAAGACAGAACTGGATTGTGTAGCGCTAAACAATTAAAACATTTTGAAATTTCATAGAGTTTTGTGTGGCACTAACAGGAGCATATATTTCCTTCTTCTGTTAGTGCATAATTTGCATGTGTGTCATGGAAACACTAGAATGCTGGATTCTATGCAAAAATGACTAAATATCTGTTTTATGATTATTAGTATTTTGGGACTGAGCCTCTTTAAACTGGCAGAGCCAAAACGACCATTAAGACCAAGAAGAAAAGAAAGGAAGAAGGTCACAGCACAGAATTTATCTGATGGAGACATAAAACTGTTGGTGAACATCATTAGAGCTTATGATATTCCAGTGAGAAAACCAGTGACGAGGTATGTTTGAATGCCTGTTCCCAGTACAGATTGGTTTTCTGGTTTCCACTGTTCTGAGGACAGCTGAAGCAAGTAATGTTGAAATTCAGCCGTGTACGTTGTTCTGGTTCTCATGATAAGAACACTGTCATGGTTTGATGTGGAGAGGGGGGTGGTTCTGGTGGCAGGAGAGGGGTTTTGATCCCTGTGACCTCCCCGGTTTTGGAATCGGGTTAGTCTTAGTTCTGGCCACCAGATCAGACTGCCATCCCCCTCGGGATTGAGCCAATAGGGCGCCTCTGTGAATTGCCCTATTTAAGTCAGGACAAAGGAACCGGAAAAGGTGCTTCGCCCAGGATCGAGCAGAGAAGGGAGGAGGGCACTGCCCCCGCTTCCTGGGTCCCGGCCGGGCAGCTGCCTGCATCGGGCCGGCGCCGCCCACGGAAAATGGCGGCGGCGGAGCCAGCTGGGGAACTCGGGGGCACCCCACTCCCGGGGTGCCCACTGGGCTGAGTTCACCTGGAGAGGACTGAGATCTGAGAGAAACAGCCGCATCGACAGCAGGTCAGTGAGGATGGAGCGGGAGGAGGTGTGCCGGAGCCGAGTTTCCCCTGCGGCTGATGGTGAGATAGCAGGCGGCCCCCTGCAACGAGGACGGCCTCGGTGGAGCAGAGACCCACTCGCAGCCCGTGGGGAGAAGATGCCTGAGCCTGAGGATGGTCGTGTTGGGACACACGACAAGGCAGAGAGGCATCTGGAGTCTGCGTGACGACCCACGCCGGAGCGAGTGGCTACAGCTCCCTAAGTACCCGAGACTGTGGTAAAGCCCACACCGGAGCAATCTGTGGGGAAGGATTGTTTCCAGTGGGCTGGACTCACGCTGGAGAAGTTTGTGGATTTTTCCTCGTGGGTAGGGGATCCATTGGAGCAGGGGAAAAGGGTGTAAGGACTCCTTCTCCTTTAAGAAAGAAGCAGCAGTAACATCACGGAATGAACTGACCTGCACTCCCCCAGTCCCTGCCCCCTGTGCTGCTGGGGGGAGGAGGTCGAGCCGGGAGGAAAAGGAAAGTGGGGGGGGAAGGTGTCGGTTTTAAGATCTGGTTTTGTTTCTTTCTGTCCTCCTGAGTAATCGGTTTTGTTTCCCTTTGTCCTTCTAAGTAATCATTAATAAACTGTTTTGCTTTGAGAAAGCCCTGTCTGTTTTGCCCAGGACCATGGTTGGTGGGTGCTCCCTCTGTTCTTGTCTCAACCCTCAGTCCCTTTGGTTTTTTTTTTCCTCTCCTCTCTACTTTACTGGAGAAGGAGAGACTGTGTGAGTTTTAGTTGCTGGATCAGCCTAAAACCACGACAAACACATACACGTTTATCTTCTTACTAATAATGATATAGAACCACTGCTTTGTAAGACTGTAGCACAATATGGTCATTTATCAATAACTGCTAAATTCAAGAAATGTTTTACCAAAAACTGTATTCATCTGCTTGAGGAAAAAACTGTCTGGAAGATAACTTACAGCTTTAACATTATAACGCTGGTAATACCAGATGAATTATACCTTAAACAAGCCCACTAGTTATACTTAGGGCAGTTTAAATTCATAGTATTTTAACTAAATATCAAAAATAAGTATTAAATATCCAGTTCTTCATTGTGGGATACTGTATTTGCCTCCTAAGCATAGGATGATGGTCTTCTCCTTTGTGAACTGTTTGTTTAAGTTAATGGACTGAGCCTAATTTGACTCTGACAGTTTTAAAGGTGACCGTTACCTTCAGGCACGTTAAGGAATGCCTGCACTGCCTGATGCTGTGTCATGTAGAGATACTTGAGTTCTGATTAGTCTGGTTCCATTCCAGAAGCAACATATTAGTGCAGCCTTCTCGCTCTCTCCCAAAATTAATACACCTTGCATTTAACTCGGAGGTACTTTCAAGCTGACCAATTACTGTACATACAGAATTTAGCACCTTCTGCTGCTTTATCTGTTTACTATAACAAAGGTTGTGTTGGATTTCTGTAAATAAGTTCACACTGAGGAAGGCAATTTGTATTACAAACATGTTGACAGGAAAGAAAAGATGAAAATTTCAATTCATTATCAGTATTACAAAAATAACTAAGAACTCTCCTAGTCTTTTTGCATTATGTAAGACCTTATTTTGAGCTGCTTTATCCATGAATAGTTATTCTTTTCTAATCTCTACTGTGGTGTTGCTACAAAAAAAGTTATGTGGAAACACTATAAAAAGAAACGTATTAACATTTATTTTTTTTCACTCATGGGTTGCTGATTGTGTAATATTCATATGGGTTTAATTTTGTGCTAGAGGCCTTGACTGGATATCATGAAGTCTACAGTGTTTATGAAATCTGTGGGGATTCATGTCCTTAAACTGAAAAACCTGTAGCTCAAGGAGATTGTACAGGAAGGAAAAAAAAAAAAAAAAGTCTAGGGTTTATAAGCTCTTCAGAAAAGAGAGGCACAAAGCATTCTTTTGCAATGAGGCTTACAAGAGCTATACACTCTCTACCCTTTTCTGGCATTCTTTTCCCATTCTTTGATCAAATAAATATCTTTCCAAGGTTAATTTCATAACATAACTGCAGCTGAACTATTTCTAGAATTCTGTATGGTTAATACAGAATATGAGGGATTCCTATTTTGTAATGTGTTTGTTCTCTGTTCTTTCCTGTTGTTGTCTGTTTCCTCTTGCAGCAAACTTCAACAACCATCCAAATCTTCGAGGTCCTTTAATGAGATGTTTGCAGCCTCTCCATCAGCTCAGAGCCCAACTAGTAGCCCAGATTGGGCATTCAACCAGGTATGTTACAAAACTAACATTTTCTTATGCGAGGCTGTGAGCATTCCTCTTTTCCCACAGACGGTGAAGTTTACCGTCAGAAAGGTATCTTACTAGTGAGGTTGGCTTGCCCACTCCTTGGTCTCCAAAAAACAGTAAAGCTGCAAAAAGTTCAGAGAAGGGTGATAAGGATGCCAGAAACACGGAACGGTTGCTGTACAGTGAAAAATGGTAGGGCTTTTCAGCCAGAACAGCAGTAACTGTGAGTAGGGGGGGGAGGAATATGGTAGAGAGGTGCAAAATCATGAGTGACAGAGACTGGACAGGGATTGACTGTTTACTGGCTCTTTCAGGACAAGGGTGAAGAATGGTCAAATGAAGCTGGTAGGAGTTATACTCAAAATAAGCAGAAGGCTCCGATTCTTCATGTAGCAGTTAGTAGGTGCCCAGAGATGTTGCTTACACGTATTGCAGACTAAAGAGGTTTCTTGCGTTGAAGTGGGCATTGGAGTGGGCATTTGGAAGAGTGATCCATTGGGAGTTACTAAATAGAAAAGTCATGACAGGCTTATGAAAGTCCTTCATCTATAAATGGTTGAAGCCTGGAAGAGTAATAGGATATAATAGCATATATGACTGTTCTGTTCTTACTGTTCTGTAGGTGTCTGCTGGTGGCCATTTTCACAGCCTGAGTTTTGGGCCCAGTGCACTCTCTGTCTAAGCCAGCACAGCCATTCTTATGGCTGGTACTGAAACTGCATTTGCTTGCTGTTGAGAACTAAATTCAGCATCCTTCTGAATGAAGATGGAAGCCCTTCAGGGTTTTCTCTTTTTCCTGTTTTTCTTATGATTTTCATTCAAAATTATAGCTTTTGGAAATGTGGAAAAGGTTCTTCCATATGCAGTTGAATGCTAATGAAATGCTCCATTAAGGCATTTTTAATCTCATTAGGGATTTTTAGTGTCTTATAGAAGTTGCTCATCTGTAATAGGGGCCAGGTTCAGAGACAACCAGGACTGTAGCAGTAGGCCTCTTGGATTACAGTAAGAGGATAGATACAAGCACACTTTTTTCCACTGGTGCCTGGATCACATGCTCTGTTTCAGTTACCTTTTATTAGATAGCCAGTAGCTTTCCCACTCTCAGGGGATAATGTGGTTTTGCCAGTGTATGTAAATATGTCAGGTATTCTGAATATACGTAATCTTTTGGTAATGCTAACATAAAATATTTTTGAAAGCTTCATAAATGCTTAGAAGCCTGGGAAGCACAGTATTTAAGGTGTATTAAAGTTTCATCTGGGCTGGACCAGCCTGATCTCCACAAATATATGTTTATTTTTCTAAATACATGAATATGTATAACTTAATATGTTCTGATGAATGTTCACAGAGGTCCGCTTCCATTGTTTTGATCTCTATTTATAGGTTTTAGTCCGTCCTTTTGTAGAAGTTTCTTTCCAGCGAACAGTCTGCCGGACAACAACAGCAGAGGGTCCAAACCCCAACTGGAATGAGGAACTTGAGCTTCCATTTAGGTATGGCAAAATTAAATCAAATTACTTGTAAGTAATAATAATTTAATTCAAGCATGCAAATTTATTGAAATTTTCCTATTCTTTTCAAATCCCTTTTTTGGTTTATTTAACCTTTTCAGAGCTCCTAACGGTGACTACAGCACCCACAGTTTGCAGTCAGTGAAGGATGAAGTCTTCATCAATGTTTTTGATGAAGTACTTCATGATGCTGTAGAGGTGAGTTCATACTTGGATGACAGTGTACATTACAGAATATTATGAGCTTTTTGAAGTTGACAGAATAAGACTTTTCAGTGTAATAGCTTTCACCCTACTGTGCCTCTTTTTGTCTCTATTTTGTCATTCCTTATGGTTTTATGTCTGTTCAATACTGCAAGATTGTTAGAGGCAGCAGTCTTTGCAGTGTTCACCTTTGCCTGTACAAATTAAGCTTGTACTATATAATCTGCTGCCAGAGTTGAACATGTGTATTTTACTGATATTTAATGAAACTGGAGATACTAAAATTGAGAGGCAACATATGAATTGTAATCTGAATTCTATTCTTCTTAAACTTCAAGATTTTTACTAAATTCTAAATGATTGATCCCAGTTCCTGTATTTTTTAGTAACTATGTTTTTATGCTCTGTTCATCCTATTTTACAAGCTGTTTGATGAGGAAAAAAATATATTTTGGTTGTATACATTAATTTTTGGAATGACATAAAAATTGCAAGTAGTAGTAACAATAAATTTTTATAAGCTCTCAGTGTTGGCATAACTCCTTCCTCTGTTGACACCAGTAAAAGCTTTCCCAGTTAATTTGGCATGCACAAAAATAGAACGCTCAACATTCTTGAAAATAGAACCCAAAAATAAATAATGCACACACTTCACTGAGAACAGAATTCTGTCCTCAAAACTGAAAAGGAATTTAATGCAGCAGAAGGAAGAAAAGTACAGTCTTGAAACTCAGATGTCACTAGCCTTTAGAGAATTTTATTTAACTATCAAGTAGGCTGATCATACTAGATTTGGAAATCCCTGATAGGCAATACACAGGAAAACAATGCTTCCATTCCACAGGGTTTAGTTAGATTTTCATACAATTTTACCTTCAAAAAAGGTTTTTTAAATACTAGTGAAATATTTCATTAGAAGACCAAAGCTTAATTTACTTTGTCTGAGAAGATTCTTGTGGACTCCTTGTCAGATTTTTGAGTTCTCCATCACAGCTTATACAGGAGTTGAGCCCTGAAGTCGAAGCGCGTTGTAGCATGACCATGACATTCTTGTATTTGTTCAGCATCTGGAATGCTTGAAAGGCATGCAGAATAATCATTGCCATACTAGTAACTGAACTTACAGTAAATTATTAAAACAATACAGAATTTTTATTAATGCCTTGATTAAATTGTTGATTGCATTAAAGGAAATGAAGCTGTCTTACAAAGTTTCATGTTGGGTAACTTTTTAATAGGAGGATCATGAAAGAGGAAGTGGAATCCACACTCATGTAGAGAGACACTGGCTGGGATGTGTTAAGATTCCATTTACTACGATATATTTTCAAGCAAGGGTAAGTGTCAGTAACTTGGAGCAAATCTCTTGAAATACAAAACTGGAGAATGGAAAGGGCCTGGTAACTGAATGTCAGATTTAATGATGTTCTCTGTACTTCTTAGTTTATTTTTATGGAATGATTTGAAAATGCCTTTGAAACCACTGTTTTTTGTCAAATTTGGTGAGTATTTGTCAGTAAGTTAAATGTTTTGAAAGGAGAAGAGACAGACAAACATACTTCTGTGCTGCCAATGCAGCCTGGTTTCCTTCCGTAATAAGGTTAAAAGTGCTAATTCTTTAGATGTTTTTGTCAGTAGCTTTTGAGACCTCTGGTATTGCCCAGCCTAGATAGGTGAAATAGGAATAGGACTATCATCTAGACAGGTGATAGGAAGCTTGACCTAACTCTTCTTTTTTCACACTTCTCATGAATCACCAAATTTTCAACTTTGCCTCTCCCAATCCCTTCTTTCCTCCATTTTTAGGATTTTTCAAGAGAAGCTTTCTTCAAGAGATATCAAGTTAGTCATGGGACTGGTAGTAAAACGTGATTCTTCATAGGAGAAAGGCTTTCTTTTTTTTTTTGTCCAGCTACCCATCCTGGATTTAAGTTAAGGAAACTAATTTTTCACATCAATAGTCCTATCATATTATAATCTTGCTGTAGAACTCTCTCTCTGCAGGGCAGTTGCTTTCATCTGTAGATCAAGTCATCATATCACAAAAGTCTCAGTTTCTTACTTCATGAAGATTCTGACATGTTGCAAACCAAATGACACATTAGATTGCTCTTCTCTGGCTATATGGACACTTCTCAGAAACATAAGGACTTTAAGACATACTGTGAGCCTCCTGGATTCTTTGAGGGGAGGATAAGTCTGTAGGGGTTTCATTTAATTTAAGTGCAGTGCTTGGAGCTCTAAGTGGTTTTCTTGGGATCTCTGTTTCCAAGGCGTAACAGAACATAATTGTCATGAGAGTCAAAAAAGCAAGGGATTCTTTTCATTGCTGAGAAATTTTGGACAGTGTATGTCTAACCAGTGCTAGTCCACTTGCTTCTGCTAGATCATAATATGCTATCTTCAACTTGGGAGGTTAATCAATGAATTTAGGTGTTTGAGGGTTGTGTTGCCCTATAGAATGAAGCTTTCGTTGACAAAGAAGATACAAGAAGTAAGAAGTCTAGTCTTCTCTTCATGAGTCTTTAGCCATCCTGTGCAGACCAGGTCACGTAATGTGACCATCGTTGTTATAGGTCAACAAACAAGCAAGAGTAAGATCTTTTACTCTTTTTAGGGAAATGTTCCATGCTGAATGTATGAAATTCACCTGAGAAGTGTGTCTGCTCACTGGCTGAGAGACTTAATGGGCAGACTTAGACGTTTTAACAGACTGATTACCAATACATAGTGAAGGGCACAGCCTATAATCCATCTTCGAGGATTACCAATACGGGTGCCAACCTCTGTTCTTCATACTTCTTGTTGGTGTATCAGTCTTTCTATTGTAGAACCAGAGTAGCTCCAGGATTCCTGTCAGATGCACTCCTGACTCTCTTTGAGGAGGTGTCTCAGTTTGTGATTCCCTGAGCACGGTGTGAGTGACTGCATAGATCTTCCCAGCATTAGAGATTCTTTTCATTTGAACAGAATTTCTTACTGAATTTTCATACAGATGAAAATATATCATCTATACTGTAGCAGAAATTATGAGTGATTTATTTAGAGTTTTGTCCTCATCAAAACTTAATTTTGTTCTTAAGTGCTTGATGGGCAAGCCCAGTGAGTCATCTGTTCATCTTCTGCATCCACTGAAGATGTCCTTCGTGATGGCAGTCATCTGAGTTCTGCCCAAATCAGGAGGTTAACCTTCTTGCTTTTCTCTTGAAGCTGTGTTCTTCCACTGTTGAGACTTGCCCAAGCAAGCGTGCGGCACGCCACCTCGTTTGACATCACTTTTCAAAAAGACCTTGTTTTCTGTTTGTGGTGGCAGAGGAGGGTGCAAAGGGCTGGTGGGTCTATCAGAACACTCTTCTGTGGAGAAGGTGGCTGACTGGGCCTGGTTCCATTTGCACCCGAGAAGCATCAGCAGCTTCTGCATGGAAGATGTCCATATGTGAGATTCTGGAGCATCATTCCCACATCACTCAAATGTAGGCAAAGGCCTGTTGGTGTGATGCTGCCTTCAGAAGCGTAGTCCTGCAACCTGTATTTTGCTGTTTTGTCATTTTTCCAGGTACATAGTGCCACGTGGAGATGGATGTTTGAAAGAAAAACAGTGAAGGGCTGGCAGTCTTTCTAAGAACTAGCATGTATGATTTCCATACGTTAAATATCAGTGTCCATAATATGCAAGAAGTACTGAAATCTAGTTGTAATTAATACATTTAACAATGAGATATCTCATGTCTTCCACACAGCTAGTCAGTATATATGTCATATTCTCTCATTTTGTTGTTTTGTAATTCAGAGTAATAAAGAAATGAAAGGAATAAAATATTTCAATACAAGTAGCAAATGTATTTGAGAAGTTTTTGCTTTTTTGCTTCTGATAAGAAGTATCTTTGTTGTAGATTGATGGTACGTTTAAGGTGAATATTCCTCCAGTTCTCCTTGGCTACAGCAAAGAAAAGAACCTGGGAATCGAGAGAGGTTACGATTCTGTGCGAAATCTGAGTGAGGGCTCCTATATAACACTGTTTATTACCATTGAGCCACAGCTCATTCCTGGAGAGTCAGTCAGAGAAAAGGTAACTAATCAGTAATTCGTCATATTCTTGCTTTTGTGTTTCCAGTGGTGCAGGTCTCGACATGCGTATAAACAGGTATGCTTAGTGTACTGAAGGACATGAACACAAGTACAGAAGGACATCAATACAAATTCTGAGTGTTCCGATTCAAATGTTCTAGCTCAGTTCAGTTTAATTGGATGCACCATTAAGTTAGATGGACATTTAATGCATGAGAAATAACTTTCACCAAGTATCTAGTTCCAGTGTTAATAGAAAGCAAATTTGCAATTGTTATCTGTGAGTATATAATTTTCCCATTTACTTCTGTAAACAATAAAGCATTCAGTGAGCATTTGTGAACAGTGGATGAAAAGGAGATGACAGGTACAAACATAGTATTTTCTTGCCTCTCTGTTTATGTTGTTCAAATACAGCATTTATTATTTATGGCTGCATGCATGCTTCCAGAGCTTGAAGATAAGTATTTCTAAACAGCAGCTGTTATTTTTTTTCAGTTATTTTACTAAACTAGAAGTGTCTTACACTCACAACAACAACATGTAGTTAAAACACATACACTGCTTGCTATTTTATGTAAACTTATGCAATGATTTTGAGATCCATTTAGCAAGGATGCATGTTTTTTATGCACAAACAGCAGCAGTTCATTCTTTTCGAATTCAGTGCTGTCATTTATTAAACACAAACAGGAACTGGAGAGAAAGGTCTATCATTACGTAATTTCTTTTTCAGAATAAATATAAAACTCTATGATGCATTCTAAAAAGCCTTTTTCCTGTTAAATTATAGTCTTGGAAGCTATCCAGTCCTATGTTTTCATGCTCTCACGCAATACTGTGGGAATTGTTATGATTTAGTACTGTTGAAAATAAAGAAAATTAATGCAGTGCATTCATGGATGCCTTTTACAGTTAATTAGTTTGAATGACGAGATTATTACTAGGACCCAAAACCATAAATATAAATATAAACTGAACAGCTTTGAAGCACCTTTAATAGATGAGACCTTATTCAAGAGTTTCATAGTCCTAATCTTCACATACAGTAATTAGTTGCTGGGAAAAAAATGTACTGAATTTGTAAGGAAGTGGATCTCTGTTTATAGAAAGACCTCTCTCCAGGACTTTCTTTTCAAAAGAGAAGTCATAGAAATTCAAGAAAAGAGACGAGATTGTTGTGAAACATTATGGACTATATGTTGTGAATCTTGACCTCTTTAAATAATGAGTAAATGTTCAGAATTTCTTGCATAGATGCAATTTGATGCTTAGTTACCAAAACATAATGTATTGTATTAATGCTTAGTAAAATGGTGCCATTTTGTAGCTATATTTAGAATTGATTTGAACACTTCAGAAGGGAATAAACAGCATATTTTATTAAAGTTATAGATCCTTCTGACGTAAGTTCTTTCCTTTGAAATACGATTGTGGGAGCTAATGGCCTGTTGCCAAAACTCAGACATAAAGAACTCGAAGGAGACTGAAGTACCTTCCATTTGGAAGATGCAGCGAAGAATCATAGCACAGTAAAGGAGTCTTGTTCTAAGTAGCAAGAAATACTACATGCCAAGGCTGCTTCTGACAAGGAGCCACACTGAGAAAACAAGGGGCAATGGGAACAAGTTGCACTGGGAGAGGTTTTATCTCAATAGAAGAAAGAAATTTTTTACAGTGAGAACAATGATTCACTTGGACAATCTTCCCAGGGACATGGTAGAGTCCCCGTCATGGGAGGTTTTCAAGAGGTGGTTGGACAGGGTGCGAGATAGTCTCATCTAGGCTCCCTTTCCCATGAAAGGTTGGACCAGATGGTCTTTCGAGGTCCCTTCCAGCCTGGGCTCTTCTACGATTTCATGGAAGCTAAACTATGCCTATAAGTATGCATTGTCACTGAAGTGCATTGAAAATAAAACCCAGGAATAAGGAAAATGTTGCTGAGGTAAGAAAGCTATTGGTATAGAAGATCTGTTTTCTAAAATTTGAAGAACAGTGGAAAAAGCAGTTGTGATTAATAAATCAGTAGAACTTTTGCCAGATTTTTGTTCACTCTTTGCATTAGAGATATTTCTAAATCTTATAAAAAATGTATTTAACAGCAGATCATTTGTTTATCTTAGATACTAAGCCAAACCAAATTATTTCTTTAGCAAACATTGTACAGGATTTTCAAATAATCCATTGTTTTCAAAGCAATATAAATAGAAAACAAAAAAATATAACTTCCATGTTAGAGGAAACTAAGAAAAGCAGGACCAAATTCATTAAGAGACTGTTCTATTTTAGGTGGTATATATCTGATGAAATCTGTACATAAAAGCTCTACTAAAGGGACGTGCATAATTCTAACTGTGACTGAAAAAGTAATAGTTCTGTGCTGCAACTCCCCAGATGTAACAGACATACTTATTATAGAAAGTGTTTGGCATAAAATGACAAAAACTAACTATTTTTGCTGTCCTTTGTTCCTACTCCTAGCCCATTCCTTCTGTGAAGTCATTTGAAATACTGGTGTATTGTTTTAGGATGCTAAGCTTAATTTAGTTTAATTATATGATACTTTTTTGGTTTCTTTACCTATTTTTTCTCTTTTTCTTGCTGTCTTTCCTGAATCTCTATATAGATGAATGAAATGCTTAAGAAGGTACAATATTAATAAATTAAATCAGCTGAGAGGTTCCTGTTGTTCCCTGTTTAAGATTTAGCTTAGTTTTGTGCCATTCAGCAATCTTTTTGCACGTGGAGTTATTACTTGACTCTGACATAGTAGCTGTTAATTTGTCAGTAATATTTGCAGTGAATTACTACGTGTAAATTTACAGAATGCCAGAGGCTGTGGCTGTGTATTCCGGCTGTTAATTACGGTTGAGAAGAATCACCACTGTGTGCCTTCTCTGCTGACTTGGAGGTCTAGATGCAGGGCCCTGCCCAGCTGTTCCACCTCTGGTTAGTTTGAGGAGAAAGGTAACAACTGACGGAAGTGCTTTATTTTGAACAAAAATAGTATGAAATATGCCCTTTAATTCTCAGCACCGCTAGGAATGTACAAAGGATTCTAAGTAGACGTAAAAAACTATTTTGACAGATCCTAAGACCTTTAAAAGATGACAGGTGACATATAAGCAAATAACTGTCATTGTTATATAGTTAATATATGTGTTTGAGTCTGAGATTTGCTTCTGGAAAATCTCATCTAAAAGTGTTAAAATTTTAGACAAGTCTGAATTACAAGGATTTGTGTAAAAATTACTTGGACCTTCTCTGCAAATATTTTGGCATTGCGCGGGGTTGTTGCAGTGTTATTTATGTAAAAATTACTGGGATTTTCTGCATAACCTCAGTTGTGGTTTTAATGGAGTGCAATGTGAGTAGCATGTAGGATTAGTACCTAACCATAATTGTTTACCTTTGAATTAATATGTGGTGTTACATACTCGTCCCTGCAGTGTTACTTGGCCATAGCTTTCACTGCATTTTCAGTGCTTTAATAAAGCCAGCTGTAGGTACAGGTCGTTACGTGCATTGATAAGTAAATGCAAATTGCCTGGTTTTCCATTACCTTGACCTTTCTTTTATGTCTGTGAGCCAAAGTATGTACTACAAGGAAAGTTCAAAATACTATTAGGAAAGAATTTTACACTCCTTTTATGCTCCTGTAAATGGTGAAATAAGGCCAAACATTGTAAAGACTTAAGCCTAAATTATAAATAAAACTATTTCTGTATAAATTCTACTGTCTCTTGAAGTTTGATACCCAAGAAGATGAGAAATTGCTCCAGGCAGCGGAAAAGTATGAAGCTGAATGTACATCAAAGTTTCCAAGGCGCCAATGCCTAACAACTGTCATTGACCTCAACGGGAAAACAGTTTTTATTACCAGATATATCAAACCTCTGAATCCACCACAGGAGCTCCTTGATGCCATCCCAAATAGTTCTCAAACAGCAGCAGTAAGTACTTAGAAAAGACAGTGAAGTTTCTGGGATATGGATTTCAGAATGTGTGTGTTGCATGTGCATGTGCACACACACATAGGCACATACCATTTTGATATGCTTTTTGTGTAGCTATGCTTTTTATCATGGAAAAACTAGATACACAACATGAAATAGTAACGACTGTGTGTGATGCGCAGTCGGTCCGTAATGATGCTGAAAAGGGATATTTGTCTTCTCTGGAAAAAATTGATACATTAATGAGTATTGTCCTTTAAAAGACAAAGAATTATGCCAAACCTCAAAGGGAGTAAATCATATCAGTCTTTGATAGAAGTTCTAAAATGAGCTAGCTGCTACTGTAAAGAGGTTGGTCAGCGTTTCGTCATTGATTCTTGTGGAAACAGCACTGTGCTTCGCATCTAGTATCACATTGTTAGATATTCGTGTTGTGAACTGAAGGGGTGACTTGCTCTGTTTTGTTTTCTTGCAGGAACTGGTGGCTCGATACGTTGCTTTGATTCCTTTTTTGCCAGATAGTGTGTCATTTGCTGGAATTTGTGATTTATGGAGTACATCAGACGTAAGTAATGCGTTAAACAGAAGTTCTTTATCCTCTTGAACGTGATGTAACATCCTAGCAGCCCCTGCTTTCAGGGGGAGATTGTACTAGACGACCTCTTGAGGTCCCTTCCAACCTAAATTATTCTGTGACTCTATTATCATGAGGACTATTTTTCTTTATAAGCCATTTATTTCAAAGAATGAGGACCAAAGCTTGAGAAAAGTTGCTCATCCTGATATGAGCCAAAATTTTTGTCTTTCATAGGTTGCAATTGACTGACCCTAAGAACGCTTAAGGCTTTAAGCTTTTCCTGTTGTTTTTTTTTTCCAGTCGTAAAACAATCCAAAATGGCTAGTCATGCACAAGTGAAAGGATGCTGACTGATGCGAGACTGTAAAACTAGACTTAAAATTGATCATCGTAGTTTCAACGAACTACAGCGAAAACACTGCATTTAACGTCAGCAATAATGGGATATATAGCCTTCTCTGTCACAAACAAATAAATCCTGTCATGTATAGAATAATAGCAGACATTAAGTTAATCATAGATTATGCTTTTACTTCTCAGAACTTTTCTGCAAAATTCAGAATAACTCAAAAGACAGAGACCTTGGGTCTTGTGGTAAAATCTCAGATCTGCATTATGGATTTTACACCATTCATCCTGCATGCCGAAGCAGTGCCCAGTAAACAATAAAGATCGGTTGCTTTTGCTTCGAAAGTGTTAAGAAATGTTATTAAATGTTGTAATTTGAAAACACAGTTGATAACTGTATAGAAAGACTTTTTTTTTTTTTTTAATCTCAATTAGCAATTTCTTTATCTTCTGGCGGGAGATGAGGAGGAACACGCTGTGCTCTTGTGTAATTATTTTCTTGGTATGGGGAAGAAAGCCTGGCTTATCATTGGAAATGCTATTCCTGAGGTAAGAGGATTTTTTCATTTGGTCTGGGTATTAACTGAGTATTCTCTGAAGTCTTTGGTTCCCACCAAGGGATAGAATTGTTTCTTGCTGGCATGTTTTTCCAAGAAGTTATCTAAACATGATGCTGCTGGAACTGATGCTTTTCAGAGGGGGGGGGGGGGGGGGGGGAAGCTGAAAGTATATCTTAGTATAAATATCATGTGTTTTGATTTTTTTTCCCCTGGACCCGTGTTTCCACATTTAATCTAGGAGTAGCTATCGTCCTCATAGTAAAATACCAAGCATCTGTAAACTTTGGTTGGACTTTAGCTTGTATAGCTTTATAGGACTTTAGCTTGATCTCCTTCTATGACAAGGTGACCCACTTGGTGGATGAGGGAAAGACTGTGCATGTTATCAACCTAGACTTTAGTAAAGCCTTTGACGCTGTTTCCCATAGCATTCTCCCAGAGAAACTGGCCGCTCATGGCTTGGATGGGCATACGCTTCAGTGGGTAAAAATGTGGCTGGATGGCCGAGCCCAAAGAGTTGTGGTGAGTGGTGCTAAATCCAGTTGGTGGCTGATCCCAAGTGGTGTTCCCCAGGGCTCAGTTCTGTTCAGTATCCTTATCAATTTTATGAGGTTCAGCAAGGCTCAGGGCTGGTCCTGCACTTGGGTCACAACAACCCCATACAACGCTGCAGGCTTGGGGAAAAGCAGCAGAAAGCTGCCCGGCAGAAAAAGACCTGGGGCTTTTGGTCAACAGCCAGTTGAATATGAGCCAGCAGCGTGCCCAGGTGGCCAAGGCAGTCAATAGCTTCCTGGCTTGTGTCAGAAATAGTGTGGCCAGCAGGACTGGGGAAGTGATCGTCCGCGTACTCGGCACTGGTGAGGCTGCACCTCAAATACTGTGTTCAGTTTGGGGCCCCTCACTACAAGAAAGACATTGAAGTGCTGGAGTGCGTCCAAAGAAGAGCAATGAAGCTGGTGAAGGGTCTAGAGAACAAGTCCTGTGAGAAGCAGCTGAGGGAACTGGGGTTGTTTATTCTGGAGAAAAGGAACCTGAGGGGAGACCTTATGGCTACCTGATAGGATGTTGTAGCGAGGTGAGTGTTGGTCTCTTTACCCAAGTAACAAGCAATAGGACGAGAGGAAATGGCCTCAAGTTGTGCCAGGGGAGGTTTAGATTGGATATTAGGAAAAACTTCTTCAGTGAAAGGGTTGTCAGGCATTGGAACAGGCTGCGCAGGGAAGTGGTTGAGTCTCCATCCTTGGAGGTATTTAAAAGACATGTAGACGTAGTGCTTAGGGACATGGTTTGGTGGTGGACTTGACAGTGCTAGGCCAACGGTTGGACTTGATGATCTTCAAGGTCTTTTCCAACCTAAACGATTCTATGGTAAATGGTGTGTCCAGGACAAAGGTATTAGAGACAATCCATTCACAGCACCTCAGTTGTGAAACAGACAGGCTGTATTCCACCACCCACAGAGTCGGGGTGGGACTGGGTAAAGATGGAAGAGGTGGCAGGAGAGGGTTAGGGACTTGCCAGGGATTCTTCATGGAACACACCTGTCTCTTCATTCTCTCTCCTGCTGATGGCAAAGCTGCAGCAAGAGTAACGATAGACCTGTCCAGGCTTCACCAGTCAATCTTCATCTGCCTTCTGTAACACAGGTGGGTCAGGCACTCTGCTGGTGCCCTGTCATCGCTGTGAGCCCACTGTGGCAGCAACCTGGCTTAGACCGGCTGAGAACTAAAACATTTAGCTTCTCTTCCCCATTAGGAGATGCATGGTTCTCAGGGAAGCATTCAGATTCCCAAGTGAACAGTACTGCTCTTTCCAAAGAGATGCTGAGACCATTTATAATGCAAATTTCCACCATTAAGTATCTCAAATTACCAAGCACATGTGAAAGGTTTGCTGAACTGAATTTTGGTAAAAATCCCTGTCAAGACTAGTTTCTTCAGGACATTCTGAGATACTGCAGTGGTAGGAATAGATCCTTCCACTCCAAGTCTGATGGAGATGGTAGTCCTTAATAAAGCATTCAGCTTATGCATGCTGAAAGGAGGGGAATCATTCTAGGTATTTCAAGATGCCTGCAAAATGAAAACAGAAGAGCAGTTCAAGGATTCCTGATAAGAGAATATAAGAAATATAGCTGGGAAATTCCTTGCGTGCCAGTACGAGGGAACACGGATGGCTGAGACATAAAGTGTGCTGCCAAGGCGGGAGTCCTTCACTCAGAGATTGCCCGTGGATGAGAGTTGTGCCAGTAGCCAAGTAGGACATGCTGATATGGAAGCGGCACACATTAAACGTTGCTGTGTATGGAATTTCACATCAGTTCGTGGCTGAAACAAAATGACTTTCAGAATCTGTACTTTAAGAAGGGCTCGGGGCTGCGTATGTCTAACAGACAGAGAATGCGTTACTGTGTAAGTGATAGTTCGTTGAATTGTAGTGAACCTGTAAATTCTTCCAGCCACTTTGTCCAAAAAAGTACTATTAATCTCAGTAGTAAGAGTTTAATATTCCAAACAATACAAAACATACTGTCTTTGTAGCCAGTTTTGAAACATCTCTTTTTTCTTCCTAGGGATCAACTGCATATGTATTAACTTTGGAACAAAGTCAATATGTAATTTGGAATCCCAGTACTGGATGTTTCTACAGGCAGTATGATACTTTCTGCCCCTTACAAAATGTGTACTGTCTGATCAGCTGTGACAATGTAAGTGTACCCAGTCTTGTCACATTCCTGTACACATAGGAGTTAATAACTTGATATTTTTTTCTTTACCTTATGCATCATTTGTTTATTGATGTAACTGCATTTATGCTGTCATGTTATTAGTGATTTTATTCAATCTTAATAGGTTTTTCAGCTACTTTAAATACTGAAGAAAGATTTATTTGTTTTAATCAGCATTTAGGTGGATCATGACACCTGTTCATATAATTTTTGTTACTGGCTTTTACTTACATGTTCCCCAACCACTATTTAGCTGAGGAGTAGTAATTCATCAAGGCTAATGCTTTGCAGGTGAAATGTAACTGAAAAATGAAAAATAACGCATACTGGAAGAAGTCATTTGAGTTGCCTATGTAATGGCAGGGACAGGCCTGAATGGTTCAAGGTGCGAAACACAGAGCTGGCACTACAGGGCACAGAAACCATATTGATTTTCTGCCTGGTGTCAAGTCCTCCTGTTTATTTGCTATAAAATACAAGTAATACAAGTGCCTGTTTACAATGTTTTATTCTGTGTGTGGCTGGAAGCCCTCTGAGAGAGAGCAGTGTGGGGAGAGGAGAGAGAACACACTGTAAGAGCTGTTCAGCTCAGGGCAGGTGAACCAACCACCACAGAATGGGCAGAGGGGACGGAAACCCTGGGCAGTGTCATGCTGGCATGTTCCCTGACTTGGCTGGAAGCCAACCCTCACAGCTTTTAGGGACAGGATAGCGAGGCAGAGAGAGGTGTGAAAGGCTGCAACTGAGGAAGCAGAAGATGAGTTTAAAAAGAGAACCCTGGATTTTATTTGAATGAAAACCAAAGTAGAGTTTAAAAGCCTGCACGTCAGTTTTTGGAAGTGCTATAAGGGAATGGCAAGTCAGGCTTCCATTGTGCACCAAAATACAGCAAGTGTGTGCTGTTATTTTCTGTATTGAAAACATACCTGGAGAAGTCCTTTGAAGCATTATGCATTTTAAGTTTTGTGTGTTTGTTTTTTTAATTTTCTGGGGTTTTATTCTAAACACAAATCATGACTTTGGATGAGAATTTTATATTCTAAAGCATATTTGCTTTTAAAGCATCAGTTCTGTCTTTCATTGAAAGTGTTCTGGGCAGTGGATGAGGTGGTTTGGGGTTTTTCTGAAGTAGTACTAAACCTACAGTTGAGAAAAATTTAACTGAATTGTTAATTGCTGGAAGCAGCAGCTGAGGACTTGAGCACTGACAGCCTCATCAGCTCACCTTGAACTACAGAGCTCAGCATCTTCCAGTTGATGTAGGACTGAGCAGATGTGCTGCCAGCCGAGTGAAGCCACTTCATATCCAACAGGAAAAGCCAGCAGTGCTGTGTCATACAGGCTGTACACGGAAGCATCTGTTACAAAAGGTTACATATTAATTAGTACGCTTCCATATTAATTGTTAGTACATTTTGCAGCCCTAGCAGTAGTTACTTAAAGGTTGCTTTGAACAAGAAGCCTACAACACTTGCATCTTTCAGACGAGGCTCAAGCACAGACCAAACTGAATGTCTATAAAGTGGGGTGCAAGACGTGGGTTCCCCTTGATGACAAAATACACACAGTGGCTGTGTCTGTCTGCAATATCTACTTACATTCTGCATCACAAGCTTGAAAGAGCAGTGGTGCTGGGGTGCAGCAGGCTACCAGGCATCACAGCCGCAGCTGCACTGTGCTGGGCTGTTGGAAGAAATTCAGAAGGGGCTTGTGTAGCACCCCAGGGGGCTGGAAACACAGCTCAGGACAGCAGACAAAACTATGACGTATACTGCAACCCAACACCATGTGATGCTCAAGTGATGGTACCAGTAGAAAGTTTCTGAAAGCATTTTTACTGCCATGGTGCACAGTGGATGAGGTGTTGAAGAGGGAATAACTGGAGAAAACAAAGATTGAGCAGGAAGAGCTGCCAACTGCAGACAGCGATTCTGTTCGTACACTGGTCTGAATCACGCTCAGAAGCACAAGACACCACGACCAGCACCATCCCTTTCGATACAAGAATGCGAAAGTTGCACGTCAGCAGTGACTATACAAGCTTGCCTTGTTTTACACGAATTCACACTGGTAACTGCAATAGGAGGCCAAGAATCTGCAGTGTTTTATTGCCATAGAAGTGGCTGTGATTGTATGCAGAAAGTTAAAACAAACTTGCTCTCTTGTAGATTTGGTTTAATATGCAAGAATATGATTCCCCAGTAAGGATAAACTTTGATATCAGCAAACCCAAACTTTGGAAGCCTTTCTTTTCAAGAAGCTTGCCATACCCTGGTCTCTGCAGCATTCAGGTATTCATGTATCTATTACTGTCTCGATTTGAGGGGTTGAGAGATCAGAGATTTAGTATAAAGAAATAGAGACTAAGTTCTTCGGACTTCTGTGGTTAAGTATATTTATGTAATAACATCGGGTTTTAAAAAGATTTTCCCAGGCACTTCTTACACTGAATACTTTGCCATAGTCCTGCTTTCCTTTTTTTTTTTTTTATACAGAATGAATGCACAGCTGTTGTCCTTTAACTATCCCTGTAAGATCTCAGGGCAACAGTAAAGTGAACAGGACAAATCTTTAACAGAATCTTACCAAAGAAGGGCTTAGTGTTATACAGAAAATGTCAACTTTTGTCTTACAGCTAGGAAGGTGTTATTTCAAGCTGTAAGTAAACATCTTTAGTAAACTAAGTACATCCTTAGTAAACAAACAGGAATTTTTCTAGTTCAAAGGTATAGGCAGTTGAAGTTTACTGGGAAAAGACCAAAAAAGCTAGCACTACATGCAAATATCTCATTGTTTTTATTATGTCTCTACTAAGTAATAGATTGTTGTACCATAATTGTGAACACATGCAAGTACCATCAATGTCTGAAGTTACATTACTGTAACTAAAAGAGATTGTGCCTTTTAATATTTAAACTTTTTACTTTTTGCTAGCCTGAAGAATTAGTTTATCAGCATTCGGACAAGGCTGCTGCGGTGGAACTACAGGGCAGGTAATTCTACCCCTAAAACAAACAGTCAGTGCCAGTGCTGGTCACTGAAGGTGGTGCACCCTCATGGATTCTGGGAGCATATTCATACTTAGGTCCTAAAAACCCTATCTGAACGCTAGGAATCGAGAATGGCCTAAAATTGGAAAGTGTAACTTGCAGGGCTTCTTTAAATTTCCTCTTTCGTAGAGATTATCAGATAGAAGGAATCAAGCATTGTTGTACAGTGTCCTACATTGTTTCTCCTCTCTCCAGAGGGAGAAGAGAGGGCACAGACTACACGGCTGTAAGCCCCTGACCTCCCACTCTGTTACAAATACGCAGGCACCATATAGCTACGTCAGCATTGCTTTTCTGTGCTTTTAGGTAGTGGTAAATTTAACCAAGGTAATTTGTGTTCCCCATAACCTGTGCTAAGTGTGTCAAGGGAGGTCAGTTCAGATGTCTAATAAGTACTAGAATTGTAATAATCATTATATTTTATTGCAGGATTGAAAAAATATTAAAAGAGAAGATTATGGAATGGAGACCAAGGCATCTAACTCGTTGGAACAGATACTGTACCTCTACCCTACGTAACTTTCTGCCACTGCTGGAACAAAACCAAGGCAAAGATATAGAAGACGACCATCAGGCAGAGCTGCAAAAACAGCTAGGAGACTACAGGGTACAGCTGTGAACGTACATGGCTTGTGCATGGAAATAGCAATAAAAATCCTAGGGATTTAGATTCCTATTTTGTGGTACAGAAGAGTGTCCTAGGCTATTTACTTCCTCTACTCTCAAAAGTCACAAAAGCTTTTATACCAAAGATAAACCAATATAATGTTTACAGAGTGAAGGAGTAGTGATCTATTTTCTTTGTAGACATTGGGAGATAAAAACGTCCTGCTGAATGAACTGGCTGCTCTGTTCATGTAGCATTGCTGTACTGCAACAGTCACTCCCTCCAATACATAAATGCAAGTGCCATCTCCTACCACTGGATGCTGATGGGTTGATTGATCAGCAGGAACCCGGCACTGGTGCTGAGTAGTGCTACACACAGTCTACTTGAGATGCAGGAGCTTACACAGCTTGCTTTATTCAGTTTTCTGCTCTTTAAAAGCACAAGAAAACTTACTTAAGTATTCACTGTAGCCACTGGTGTATCCATGCATTCTTCCTCCAGGCTGTTCTAAAGGTCAGGTCCTTCTGCTCTTCATGTAAACCAGATGTAGTAGCAATTTCGTAACACAGTATTGCTGTATTATGAAATTATGGCAATTTTCATAATGAGTTGAGTTTTCAGTTCCTGTTGGACCTGAAATGTATTATGGGCAGGAGATGTTTGCCACCTCAAATCCCCAGCCAGTGCAGGTAAGAGAATGCAATGAGTTACAATCAGATAAGAGGCAGAAAAGAAGCCAAGTTTGGCTCGATGTGTTCCATAATAAAGCTTTAGAAATCCACTAGAATAAACATCTTCACTTTGAACTTCACCCAGACTAAAGAGGAGAAGGGGCAGAAACCTGCCTGGAGCACGTGAAATAGGGAGGTGGTATTAAAATACAGAAGGGACTTGCTTTATTGCATTATCCGCCGGCCAGCAATAGAAAAGAGAAATTTACACGCACAGTAAAACAGATTTTTAACATTATGGATTTATTCAGGTACCTTTACCTTTTCTTCTTACCTTACATGTTTTTTCCTCTCTCTTTCTCCAGGTCTCTGGATTTCCTATTCATATGCCATTTTCTGAAGTCAGACCTTTAATAGAAGCTGTACACAGCACAGGAGTTCATACCATTGACGTTTCCAATGTTGAATTTGCTCTAGCTGTGTATATTCATGCTTATCCCCAAAATGTTCTCTCTGTTTGGATTTATGTTGCTTCACTTGTACGAAATAGGTAGTATAGACCAGTCAGAATCCCTCAAGAATTTTGCTTATGTAGGGGTAAATGTAACATATTTTTCACACTGCTGATTTGAGCTTAAAAAACTTGAGTGAGAACCTGATTTTGAGTAGCTACAAACACATGAGCTTTATTCACCCTACAACTGCTGAAAATACTACTTATTACCACTAAGGAAGAGAGCAACAGCTTAAAATTCCAGAACTGGTAAGTGATTTTATAGCTTCCAGTGGGACATCACACTCTGAAAAGCATTACACATGCCCACATCATGCAGTGACATTGCAGAGGTAGAGTTTGGCCACCTTATTTTCAGGTGAAACTGGGTTCCTGGAATCCTGCCTTGAAGACTATGTTTTTAGCTAATCAGTTCAGTTTATTTTATCTACAGACCTCCTTTCCTCTTCAAAGCACTGGCAAATACAAATAGTTGGAGTTTTCCAGTTCCGTTACAGTTTTTCTGGTGCCTGAGCTCCTGAATGAAGACCAGGACTATTTACCCATGAATAAACTTTATGCACCCAGGAGCCATCAGTGAAGGCCATATTTGAATTTTTAGAGAGGCTGATGCTTCTGCTACTTCATACTTAGTGTCTGTGTAATACCAGTGTCATTTAGACGTGTAAGATGACATCTTCTTTAAAGGCTAAAGACAAAGTACTTTATAATAAATATTTATACCAAAAAGTGTAAGTTCACTCATTTTATGAAAGAATTTCATTACTTTGGAGTGTGAAATCCTTATCTGCAAGTTACCAGAGTAAAAGATTATCAAGATAATACAAAAATCAGATTAGCTTATTAGTAAGTAGCAGTGTTAACTGTTAATGCCAATATAAATATAATCTCCTTTTCCTGCAGTTATCTTGCTAAACAAACTCTTCGATGCGGAAATGACTGTGGGTTGAGCTTAGAAAGAACATTCATCAGAACATGTCAAAGTTGAGATTGTTCTTGCGCTTAACTCCAAGCTAGATTCAGTCTGTCTAATAAATACTAGACACAAAATCTTTAGTTTACAGCCTGGGGTCGCCACTACAGGTTCCCCTCTGTGAACCTCCAGCAGAAGGAAGGGAGCACCTAGCTACACTGTCATCATGATGCTTTGCTGTACAACATTGATGACATCTAGTGAGTTTAGTCCCTCTCCCCTTCAAAGAAGGGTAAGAAAGAAACATGATGTAAGTGAATGAATTTTCTGCAGCTGATTCAGCCTTAAACTGTGTCTCTACCAATCTGCACAGAACACACCATCTAGCAGCATGTAGAAGGACCTCTAGCTGCACCTTTCCAGCCTCAGAAACAAGACTTCTGGAGCGAGGGCGCGAGTGAGCTCTGGAGGAAGGGTGGGCAGGCGCACCAGGACACGGGCAGATGCAGAAAGCCCACCACCAGCCTCCTGACTCTCATCTTGCCTGTCAGCATTGCGCACACAGCCGCATATCCACTATAAACTTTGGGCGCCAAAGTAAATTTCACACAGCTTACCTGAAGCAACAGTTGCTGGAACAACTGTATCCTTTTATACCTCTTCTGTAGGCTTCTGACTAAGCGCTGTACGTTCTGCCTACAGCCCATGTTCAGCTGTTAACCACAGCAGCTGACTCTGCTCCAACCCTACACGCACTAGTATTGTGCTTACCTCACTACTCCTCAGTATTACTGGGAACAAGGCAGTATCAGAACTTGCAGCTCACTGTAATCTCCAGCTACGCCTGTAAGCTGACTCCCCAGACACCAAGAACCTTGAAAGCTCTATATGCCACCATGACTGCTGTCCTAAATAAATACTACTCATAAGAATTAATCAGCCTTCAATATTAGGCAGAACAGGGGAAAATTTTTGTGCCTTCTACAGCGGTGGCCACCTACCCCTGCTCTGCCCGAGAGGACAACAACCTGCAGCTACGCCAGCCATACGGGCCAGCGGCCATTAAAACTGCTGACTTCACACGGGCCACAGTACTGCCTCTTGCAACAGGCTCTTCCCACACCGCCCCGTGCACATGCTCAGGCACTACTCATACATTACTCATCTCTCCTCCTAGCGCAGGTTTCACTCAGCCCAGCAGTGGATTCTCTGCCTCCCTGCTAGTCTCTACTGTTCAATGAAGGGTCTTTTTTAAAAAACAAAGCAATGGGGAAAACATATTGTTGTCTTCCATAGATTTCATGCAAATGAAAACTGACCTCCCGCAAAGCTGTTTCAAAAATACATCTTAACACAGACATGGGATTAAAAAAAAAAAAAAACACAAATGAACAAAAAAAACCCACCAAAACCAAACCCCCCCCCAACACCTCTGCGAGCACCACACCACCCACTCACCCCCACCCTCTGCAGCCTACTGGCACAGTACACCTGGATAGTACACCTTAAAGCATATATATTCAACTGTGACATAATTCTTTTTATTGGTGGGAATGTTTTATTTGAGTATGTCTTTCAAGCCCAAATACAAAACCAAATGCAAAAGGAAGGGGGGGAATTTCCCTAATTTTGCAATATAAAGAACAACTTCAGGATGAGAGGAAAAGGGGAGAAACAAGGCTCTTAAAGATGTATAATTCTTACCCAAATGCAAACAATACGTTTCAAATTCTTTGCAGCGCTTTATATTGTACTTATGGATTCAAAATTTAAAAAAAAAATAATCACTTAACACAAAATAATCCAGTAAACTATATTTAAGTGCCAAACTTGCAAGAAAGTGGCATTAAAAAAAAAACTGAATGTTTTCCCATCTTCCCCAAATTAAGTAAAACAAAACCCGACACCTTTCAAACCAAATGAGATTTTGTGAGATTGTTACAACACTGTACAGTACACGCATAATTAAGATTTTAAAGTTGTGGGCAGGGTCAGGCTAGTATAACAGATCTCACTCCGAGGATTGGTAACACAAGATGCGAACTGTAAGTAAAGTGCATGAAAGGAAGCCTGCTCAGCTAAATGAAGTAGACAAAGATCAGGAGTCAGCGGTCATTCGCCAGAGCGGCAGCAGGCCCGAAAACCACACTGCAAGTTCTGGCATCCACTGGCGGTTTCCGCATGAGGACCTGCACGAAAACAGAACAAATGTGAAAAGAAGAAATGGCCATTCGGTTAGGTTCAGAACTCTCATAACCTGATAATTCAGAAAAAGCCTCCTTTTTTTCAATGCACTAAACTTCAGTCAGCACTGTGAAGTCTGAAACGCTGCCAGGACTATTCCCAGTATAAAAATCTCAACTGTAACAGTTACTTTTCAAGAGATTTTTGCTCAGATAGGTTAGTCCCATGAAGATAACGCATTCGAAATGACACAGATGTACAGTGAGCAACACTAAATGAGCAAGTTCCAGCAAGCTCTCACAGCCAGCTTTCAGGATTCAAGTATACTTTCACAGTGCATATTTAACTCCCATTTTTCCAATCCAGATGATGACTTCATGGCATTCCCAAAGAAACTAAAATCCCCAAAACCGTAACAGAAGTTTTTTTTAGTCTGAAAGGCTTTTTCGCCATGAACACTTCATGGTTGGCTAGACCTCATGTGCTCTGACTGGAAATTCAAAAAGGAAAGAGAAAAATCACCTCTAGTGTTACTGCAGTTATGAGACCCGTAAGGCTAAAAAGTGGCCCTTCAAAAAGAAAGGAAAAGTTGCGAGCACAGACAGTATAAAGAAGCACTGTAATTCTACCCACCTCCACTTACCTTTCCTTACTGTTATCCCTTTAATTTGAAACGTTACAGTGACCATCAGATAAGGAACTATTAAATTTATCAGTACAGGATTTTATTTCCTGCAGCCATATATGCCCACTTTAGTGCCACAAACATTCGCATTCAGGTTGGCTGAAATCTGGCACCCAACTGGAAGTGGGTTGCTGAGTTCACTAAAACAAGCTGGTGAAGATCTAACCAGAACAACCCAAACTTCCCCTTTGTATCTGAGACAAATCAAAGAATATTTAAGGTGGGTTTAATACAATTAGAAGGACCAGCAAAATAATGTAGTGAACCAGGGAACCATGCTATGTCTGGCTTGTTTCTTCCCCCCTCGACAGTAAGTTAAAGTCGTAATTCAATTAATTTCCAAGAACTTGATGTCTGGAAATCAGCTTTCTGCCTCATGCCACGCACCGATAAGCAACATTCTACAAGGTAATTAAGTTAACGTGCATGAGACCAAATAAAACAAACCTGAAGCTATAATGAAAGACAATGGTCGCAGTATGCAAAATAGTAAACTTTTCATTTGTCAGTAAGCTCATTTTCATATCTTTTTATTCACCTGAACTAAATTGTGATCCTCCAAGTCACTTACGAGCTAGAGTTTGAAAGCTTCTTCGTAAGTCCTTTAAAAAGGAGACTCGGTGCTTCTGACCAGCTGGTTTAGCAGAGCATGTTCTGTGCAGCAGCATTTTCCAAGTCGTAGCTGACCTTCCTCATCACTGCCACAGCTAAGCAGCGCATAAGCAATTTTGAAGCAGCTGTCACATTTCTAGCAAAATGCTTGTTGACAAAATGCACGGAACCACAACACCCCAAGGAAGGGAATACTCAGAATGCTTCCGTATGGTTTCCATCCTTTTCTTGCTCGTTTCAAAAACGTTATTGCTCATGCTCGTAACTGGAACACAAAAATTGCCCTTCTAGGTCTGAACCAATGGTCCATCTAACCCCACCCTGCAAGTGGGGACACTGGCAACAGCAAGTGTTATCTAGAGAGACCATATAAGCCTATTGTGCATACCTTCTGGTTTCTCCCCAGCATCCCTAACTGTTGTAGTAGGGACATGAAAGTCCATTCCTCTTAGTACTTGTTTATGGTTCAGTTGTGCATGCGTTTAACCTCTTCTTAAACCTGCTGATACTAGCTGCTTCCGCAATTCCTCATGGCACCAAGTTCCAGAAGTTCATCACACTGTGCATCTGCTTTAAATCAACCACCTAACCACTTCATCTACTATCGCTGAGCTCTAACACTTCAGGATTTGGTGAGTTACTATTGCACACTCCCCTCATCTACTGCCTTCCCAGTTCAGCAAAGTCATCCCCCTTCCTGCCTTCTTGTTTCCATATTGCAAGGAGACACTCAAAAGTCTGGAATGTTTCAAGATGGCTGCCCAGTTCCCTAACTCTTTTTAGTAGACCTCTTCTGTATCTTCTGTAGCTCCATCACATATACTCCTCAAGATGGAGAGACCAAAACTGCATGCAGTACTCCAAACGCGAGTGCCCCAAGGCTTCCAGGACCATGCAGCAACACCCTCTATCTTGTTCTCAACACCCTGACGATGCATAGCATTGGTGGCATTTTTGGCTGCTGCTGCAAACAGGAAAGATCTCAGAATTAGCACCGACAGCTCTCTGAAATCATTGTCTCCACGTTGCAATTGCCAGCTCTGAATTCAGTTTCATGCAATCAGTTTGGTTATTCCCAACCACCTGGACATATAACCAACCATACATACAGCTACATCAAAGCTCGTAAGAAGTCCTTCTGGAAATCTTCAGCACCGGTTACTTGAGTCATCTCAGTACCACTCAAAAACTTCAAAATTACTGCATGCATTTCTTACACCACGACAGCAATGAAAATGCTAAGTAACACTGATCACAGCACAGAAACTCTTGCAGGGATTGGGGGGGGGGGGGAGCACAACAGAGGGATGGGGAGAGAGAGGTCCCCTCCTAGATTCCTGTCCATCCTGAACAGTGACCATTAATCCATGCCCTTTCTTCCTATCCTTTAATTAGCTTTCAGTTTTTAAATTTAAACCAGTCTTACAGTAACTTGAAATCTCAAAAACTTAGTAACTTCTAAGTAGACTGCATCATCTGAAGAGTTTATAGGTTCATTTCCTAATTAGGCACTGAATTACAAATGACACCAACCATATCACAGCAAAAATTCACCCTTCTTCCTATGCTCCATTTCTTGTCCCATGTCTAGTCCTCCTACCATCACTAATTTTCCTTTATAGCATCTGATAAAGAAGTCTAATGAAATTAAATATTCAAGGTTCAAACCACATCTCCTGAAACCTCCCACCCTGTGGTTTTTTTCAGCATATACAGGCGATTCCCACAATTTGGAGGATGTTTTATGCTCCTATTAAAACAAGGCAGTAAGTGACATTAATGGTGGTTTTAACAGTAAGGCTACTCGGTTATGACTCGTTCAATGTTATGTTTTGACATGGTAATTGATGTCCTCCATCACACTTCACTTATCTCCTCTATAAATGCCCTAGCCCTCCTTAGCCTGTTCTTTCTACATTTGACACAGAGAGCAGAACTGAAATGCCTCTGCTTTTGATAGCCACAGAGACTGCTTTTCCCTAGCTTTATTTACTACAACTGACTTTTGGCTATACCTCTTTGGCTTCCTAATCTCTGATATCCCTGCTCTTTGCTACTGACCTCCTTTGGATTGGACTTTGCTTTCAAATTATCTCTGTTTAAATTCAATCTTGCCAAAAACACTCTCTCCTGTTTTCTCTGGACACTATATACAAGGTCTCCCATTGATCTCACCTCACTGATACACGAGGTTAAGCAATATGGTAAATGTACGCAGTATGCCCAGTGACTGAGATGGTCTTTTCAGATCTTGCAGTGAGGCTGAATCACTTTCAGAAGGGTGTCTCTCTTTGTACTGACTGTGAAGACTTAATGAGCACTAGCAGTGAAGTGCCTAAATTAAACGTGTTTTGGGCTGATTCACCTGGGAAAGCAAAGTTAATCAGATTCTCACCTAACAAGCACTGTCTACGTTACTGGTTTAGTTACCTCTAAACTGGATTACTGTAATGCTCTTTACGCGCATGTCTGATGACTCAAATGCTTCAGGTGACCCAGAATAGAGGTCTGCTTACTCAGATGAAGAACGCTCAGTGTCTTCAAATAAATTACACATAAACATGTCTTGCAATTTAAGAAAGGAGCATAGCTATTTGATTACTCCATTTTGTTACACATACTAGTGAAACAAAAATTAGTTAAAAGTTTCCTAGAAAGAAGTTAGGCATTTCACCAAGAATACATGACAACCCAGAACAAGACCATGATGAAAGAGCCACTCCTGCCAGGACAACCACCTGCCACCACCACATCCCTTTAACTCATGTTCTAGCTCTCACCTGCGGCAGCAGAAGCATTCACGTAGTCTACAGAAAGATGGGTCCCTGACTCATCTAGGAAGGGGAAGGGAGGGAAAAAAAAAAAAGAAAAAAAAGCCTTCAGCTACTCTAGTTCTTGATTGAGTTTACCAAGTGGCCACACAAAGACTAATGTTAGCCTCAGTAAGGCAGCAAGAGTGAGCCAGGAGGAATACAAAGGAAGGAAGGAAAGACGGAGTGTTTTTCACAGCCGCCGCCACCAGCAAGAGAAATATATATCAAGGCAATATTAAATTCAATATCTGAATTTAATAAACTCGATTCTGAGTTTACTAAGTGCGACTCTCTATCAGCCTTTGGTAAAGTTACACTTACAGACCTTTATGAGAGCACCTTGGTTATCTATAGAACTTGAGAGACCAAACTCTTGAAGTTTAACAACAATGCATTTCCGTATGAATTTGCACACAGGAGTCTGTAAATAAAATTTCAAAGTTTTGGCTTCATTGCTGGAAGACAGATCAAACTATGACCAAATAATTTCTAAATGCCAAGAGGAAAGAGCGAATCATCAGAATCACCACAACTTTATTTCATTAATGGTCTATTCCTTTAATTACAGCACCTGAGGACTACATCATTAAAAACCTCTAGAAACTGAATCATACTTAAAAGCTGCAAAGAGCTACTGCTGCAGAAATTAGGGAGCCCCATTTCTCTAATCTTGAAGCTGACAGCACTCCAGGCTTTATTAGAACTGAGAGTACAGTAAAGAGATTGAACATAGCTGGACAAAACAGCCTGTGGGAAATACAAAGTTTTAAGTGGCAAGAGGTAACTCAAACATTAAACTCTTCTTACTGAGTTCAGTGTGATTTACAATCAAGTGTGTTTTAGAAATTAAACTAAATCAGCAATTAGAAGGTAGGTACACCAAGAGATTTCTTTTCAGCTGCAGCAGAGGGTTATCTAACTACAAGTCTCCAGCATTAAGCAAAACACAGGTAGAGATCCTAAATATTAGTATGCAAAAAAGTTACACTAACAGTAAACAAACAGAAAATAAATTTGGAAATATGAGCAAATTCATGGTCTCTGCTCATGAAAACTGCATTATATTACTGCTATGCAACAGCACTGACTCAGACCTAACTGAGTCTATCTAAACGTAGCTGCTTTACCTTTTCATTTTAGTCTACTGAAGAGGCAGAGCAGCTGTGGTTAGACCAGCACTTGTAATGAAAATCTGAAAATTGCAAACATGCCTACACCAAACAAGTTCAGCAAGCCCTGTGAAAAAAATGCAATGAAGCTGTTAAGGGCCCCCATTAGGCTTAGTGTTCATAGAAAAAAAAAAACCACCTCTGAAAATAGGCTGTAGGTGAAAGTAAACCCCTTATATATCAAGAGATGACAAAGGGTATCTTTGAATAATAAAGATGGCTAGATTGTATGCTGTTTGCAGAACAAAAAAAAAAAAATGATGGAGTCAGACTGACAGGTTTTCCAACATGAGCACAGAACATACCTCCTTCCCCAAAAACAGTCCCTGAAAAGCTGGTGGGCAAAGAAAATGATGAAATTATTCCCTACATGCTTACCGCCCAGTAATCTTTGTGCAGCAGTTAATAATATAGTCTATATATGTGCAAACAAACAGCTTCAGAAATGGATTGATTTAAATGAAACAACTATTCCTTTCCCTACAGTTACTTTAGAAATGCCAAAAGATACAGAAACAGTTCAAGCTATCACAGAAATCCTGCTGCTCAGAGCAGAGTAAGGCATTAGTTTACCCTGAACAGCCCTATCACAATGAAGTTGGAGTGAAAATACAAAGAACATTACCCAGATAAAACTGCAGGGGATTCAATTATAAAAAGTTATTTCCTATTTCAGAATTTTGCTCAGACACTCTTGTAAGTTTTTATTAACTTCCTTCTTAAAGAAAACAGCCACAAGCTTCTGAGATGCTACTATTTCTCAAGAGATTTGAGAAGCCAGATCATTACAGCCTTACTCTCCTGTTGATTTATCTCTACGGGATTAACTGCTCATGCAAAGACATGCATGATGCTTTACAGAACCAAGCAGAGCTCACAGCCTCACAGCTTCCAGCAGGCAGTAAAAGGAAGGACACAAACAGGAAAAGGGCCAGGACTTTACAGTATAATTTCAAAAAAATACTCTGTTTAAATATAAATAATTTCTTCAGGATATTATAGAACAGCCAAGCTACAAAGTGGTCAGCTCACACAAGATTCTGGCTTTGTAAACTAATACTAAGATGACAGTATATTTTAGGGACAAGGAGAGAAACAGAAATGTCTGAAGACAAACCAGAACATCAAGTCTGGTATTACTGACAGAAGTGAAAATAGAGGGAAAATAGCAAGGAATCAGATGTAAAGGGAAAAGGATTTTAACCAGTCTTTGAAGACATCTTTAAACTCAACACAATGAGGAAGTAGAGTCAGTGAAGGATTTTAAAAAAGCCTTACAATTTTCAGGTTGAAACGCTAGAAGATATTTTAAAAGCTATAGACTGGATGAAACAGAAGGAAGTAACAAAAAGCAAGTGTCTCAAAAGGAAAAAAAAAATCAGCAGCCAGTGTCAGAAAAGCGAATGAAGAAGTACAAAAATTATGGAAGCAAAATATGATTTAATACTTTCACTTCTAATATTAAGACCCAATCCAAGTGCATCATCTTGTATCAATTTCAGTGGACTGAATACCCAAATGTGAGTATAGATTTAGTTGTAGTACCAAAGTTCTGGCATCTCATGTCCTTGCTGTGGCTGCATCTCAATATAGATGCAAATTATTGAGCTGAACACCATGAACTACCAGGGAATACAGTATTGTTTTACACACAAGTAGCTCTTACAATCCTGTGACCTCAGCTATTGCTCTCCTTTTCCCTTCCCATCTGTCGCACTCAGCTGTTTTAAGTTCACAACTGGAATACAAGTCACATCACAGCTCCCCTCTCTAATGCTATGAATGCTTGCTGGACCAATATAATAGACCGAATTCCAGTGTAGTAAACATGGAAAAGACTTGCACCATTAACTTATTTGAAGCATTTATCCAGATCCTTCTCCTGCTCAGATCCAACCCTGTTACCAAGCCAAACACAAACCAGAAAAAACTAAACTACATTTTACATAAGGACACATGATCAAAAATATCCTACTCCAAAACTACTGCAATATGAGAGGTTTACATGGCAAAACACTTGTCATTCCTTTCTTAAAAATCATTGCTTTGGTACCAATCTAATGAAGCCTCTGTCTGATGTTATGACTATAAAGAAAACATACAATTACGTGGTTTACCGGGAACATATGGAAAGGGCGAGTGTGTATTAGCTATATGGAGACTTATTTTCTAGCCCCTATTACTTATGTTCAACGAAACTATGAGATAGATGGGCTGAAAATGCTTTCCTAGGTAATACTGAATTCTACTAGTGTCAAGCAAAAAACATCAGAAGAAAAAAATCAGGAAAAAATAACTTAACAGTTGTCATATTGGCATCACAGAGACATGGTGGGATGAATCCTATGACTGGAGTGTTGGAATGGAAGGATACAGGCTCTTTAGGAAGGGCAGGCAGGGGAGACAAGGAGGAGATGTCACCCACTATGTCAAAGACCAGCTGGAGTGCATGGAGCTCCATCTGGGGATGGATAAGGAGCCAGCCGAGAGCTTAAGGGTCAGGACTAATAAGGGCAGGGACCAGTGACATTATAGTGGGGGTCTGCTACAGGCCACCTGACCAAAAAGACCAAGTGGATGAGGCCCTCTACAGACAGATAGGAGCAGCCTCACATTCACAAGCCCTGTCCTCATAGGGGACTTCAACCACCCCAATATCTGCTAGAGAGAACACAGCAGGGCCTAAGCAAGCCAGGACATACCTGGAATGCACTGGTGGTAACTTTCTTCTCCAAGTGACAGAGGAACCAAAAAGGGAGAGGTGCTATGCTGGACCTTATTCTTACTAACAAGGAGGTGGGGAATGTGAAGCTCACGGACAGCCTTGGCTGCAGTGACTATGAAATGGTGGAGTTCAAGATCTTTAGGGCAGTGAGGAGGGAGAATAGCAAGCTCATTATCCCGGACTTCAGGAGAGCAGACTTCAGCTTCTTCAGGGATCTGCTTGGAAGGGTACCATGGGATAAAGCTGAAGAGGGGCCCAAGAAAGCTGGTTAACATTCAAGTATCACCACGTCCAAGCTCAGGAGCGGTGCATCCCAACAAAGAGGATATTGGGCAAAAACACCAGGAGGCCCACCTGGATGAATGAGGAGCTCCTGGACCAACTCAAACACAGAAAGGAAGCCTACAGAAGGCAGAAGCAAGGACAGGCAGCCTTTTATCACTGACATACCTATAGAAGCTTTTCTTGTTGCCCTTGATGTCCCTGGCCAGATTTAATTTTCTCAGGGCTTTAGCTTTCCTGACCTGATCCCTGGCTGCTCAGACAATTTCTCTATACCAAGTGATAAAAGGAGGACTAGGGAAAACGTAGGGCCTCTCTGGAAGGAAACAGGAGGCCTGGTTGCTCAGGATATGGAGAAGGCTGAGGTACTCAATGACTTTTTTGCCTTGGTTTTCACTGTCAAGTGCTCTGGCTGCATCGCCCAAATGGCAGAAGGCAAAGGCAGGGACTGGAAGAAAGACGAACCGCCCACTGTAGGAGAAGATCAGGTTTGAGACCATCTAAGGAACCTGAAGGTGGACAAGTCCATGAGACCTCATGAGATGCATCTATAGATCCTGAGGGAACTGGCAGATAAAGTTGCTAAACCACTATCCATCATATTTCAGAAGTCGTGGCGGTCCAATGAAGTTCCCACTGACTGGAAATGGGGAAACATAACCTCTATTTTTAAAAAGGGAAAAAAGGAAGACCCAGGGAACTGCAAGCTAGTCAGTCTCATCTGTGTCTAGCAAGATTATGGAGCAGATCCTCCTGGAAACCATGCTAAGGCGAAAATAGGAGGTGATTGGTGACAGCCAACATGGCTTCACTAAGGACAAATCATGCCTGACAAATTTGGTGGCCTTCTATGATGGGGTTACAGCACTGGTGGATAAGGGAAGAGCAACAGACATCATCTACCTGGACTTGTCCAAAGCATGTGACACTGTCTCATACAACATCCTTGTCTCTAAACTGGAGACGCATGGATTTGACAGATGGACCACTCAGTGGATGTGGAATTGGCTGGATGGTCGCGCTCCAAGAGTTGTGGTCAACAGCTCAATGCCCAAGTGGACACAAGTGGTGAGAGGCGCTCTCAGGGTTGGTATTGGGACCGCTAGTGTTAACATCTTGGTTGGTGACATGGCCAGTGAGATCGAGTGCACCCTCAACAAGTTTGCTCATAACACCAAGCTGTGTAGTGTGGTCAACCACTGGAGGGAAGGGATGTCATCCAGAGGGACTCTGAGAGGCTTGAGGTGGGCCTGTGAGAACCTCATGAAGTTCAACAAGGCCAAGTGCAAGGTCCTGCACATGAGTCAGGGCAATCCCAAGCACAAGTACAGGCTGGGAGGAGAAGGGACTGAGAGCAGCCTTGAGGAGAAGGACTTGGAAGTGCTGGTGGATGAGAATCATAGAATCATAGAATGGTTAGGGTTGGAAGGGACCTCAAAGATCATCTAGTTCCAACCCCCCTCCATGAGAAGCTCAACATGAGCCAGCAATGTGCGCTGGAAGCCCAGAAAGCCAACCATATTCTGGGCTGCACCCAAAGCAGTGTGGCCAGCAGGTCGAGGGAGGTGATTCTGCCCCTCTACTCTGCTCTCGTGAGACCCCACCTGCAGTACTGCGTTCAGCTCTGGGGCCGCCAACACAAGAAGGACATGGAGCTGTTTGAGTGAGTCCAGAGGAGGGCCACAAAGATGATCCAAGGGCTGGAGCACCTCTGCTATGAAGACAGGCTGAGAGAGTTGGGGTTGTTCAGCCTGGAGAAGAGAAGGCTCCGGGGTGATCTTATTGCAGCTTTCCAGTACCTAAAGGGGGCCTACAAGAAAGCTGGAGAGGTACTTTTTGCAAGGGCATGCATGGAGTGATAGGACAAGGGGCAATGGATTTAAACTGAAAGAGGGTGGATTTCAATTAGATCTAAGGAAGAAATTGTTCACTCTGAAGGTGGTGAGGCACTAAACAGGTTGCCCAGAGAAGATGTGGATGCTCCATCCCTGGAAGTGTTCAAGGCCAGGTTGGACGAGGCTTTGAGCAACCTGATGTAGTGGAGGGTGTCCCTGCCCACAGCAGGGGGGTTGGAACTAGATGATCTTTAAGGTCCCTTCCAACCCAAATCATTCTGAGTCTTTTCATAATTAATCTGAGAAACTCAGTGCCACATAGGCAAGAAAAAAAAAAGCAGGGTTTTGGTGGTTGTTCTTATTTAAAAAGCGTCCTTAAACCAAACATCGCTCCCCAGAAAGGCATCAAACCTTCATAAAAAGACATTACCGTTAATGTTGTCACAGTAGTAAAAGTGTTCATCGTTTAGAGAAGGGCACACAGAAACTAAATCCTGCAGGCCTGCACCAGTTACAGAGAGACAACCCGAGAGGTTAAGGTGTTCCAAATGCGGCAGTCCTCCTCCCAGAGTCAATGCCCTGTCAACAGACAGAAGAGAGGTGTTAAGAGCTTGCACAGCGCGACAGACTGACAAATACTCCACTATGTCACCAAGTCACAGACTTAATTGCGTCTTGTAAAAATAACACACCTCTAATCAACCAGTTTTAAATCAGGTAGTTTCATACCTTATAAAAGGGATGACCCCTGAAGCTGCATAACAGACCTGAAAAAATGAACTGATTTATACAGAAACTAACAATTACTTCTGACAGACTTAAATGGTAAATCACTTTGTTAATGAATGATTCCAGAGATGACTAAGTATTTCAAAGAACTACAAAGACATTTTCTCCAAAACACCACTGATTCTAGTGACTCTTCCAAGGTGATGTATGTTCCTCAATCCATCCTGAAAACATGACACTCCCAAGTTTGGTGCGTTAGGCTTCTGAGAATCTGAATGTATTCTATTTTTGTGGTTAAAGTTATTTCAGAATACAAATTTGTATTTTCCTAGGGCTAACAGCAGAACCTCTCTCTGCCAACACACCATTTTATTATTCAAGTGAAATTCTCTTTTTTTTTTTCTGAGTATAAGAGAGTTTGGCTGCTGATGCAACAGCCTCATGGATATATCACACCTAAGCAATCACTCTGTCTTAGGCTGCTTGCTTCTCTGGCAAGCTCACAGGGAAGCCAGTCCAAGTTCAACCACAAACAAGCTCATCCACCTGAAAAAAACACCAGGATTGAATCACCAAGCTACAGATTCAAGCCAGGACATAAAACTGAAAACACTATCTGTGTATCACTGTAGAACCTTCTCCCATCAGCAGGCAGAAGTAGAACTGTTGACCACAAAAAACAGCTACCAGTTTACAAGTTTTCTATGAAATTAACTGGCAAGTGTTTCTATTAGCAGGTTTCATTTTCTTTCCTCAAGGTCTCAAACTATTGCAGTGAGTGCAAGAAACACTTGTTGCAGCACACTCTCAGCTCTTAAATACTGTCTTTTATGAAAAAAGCACCAATGGGAAACCGAGTCATGGGAAGGGTTTAGTTGTGCCAATGATCAAATCTCCCTTTGGTCCTAGATTACTGAGTCATTAAGAAAACCAGACCAGTAACATGCAAAACTACACACAGCATGACTTACCACCAAATGAAACTCAGTAGTACCAGTCTGCTCCACCACTTGAACAGCAACAAGCTCAAACACAAAGCACACCTATCTGAAGCTTACTCTGAGCAAGACTAACATTGGTGGGTGAAAGACTAAGTCTCAGAACCACCACTGCAGGATACATTTGAACAGCTGGTTCTTCTGAACATCAAATGGGGATGAAGTCTTTGGAGTGACAAATCAATTGCCAGCAGCACATCACACTATTTCTCAGTGGACTACAGCATGCAGTACAAGTAGGCATGAAGTCTTCCCACTCCAAGAAGCTTTCATTAGCCTTAAGTGCTGCAGCACACCTGAGCAGCAAGTGCTTCAGCCTTCTGACACAATACAAAATATCAATGGCAAATATTATCAAACATAGGAAATTTCCTAACTTTCTTGAAGCCATCTCAATGTTGAAGTCAACTCAAGTATTTTCTCCTCCTTTAACTATTATATGAAGTCATGTTTAACATGATGTTCTGCACATACAAAGTCATCACAGAAACACAGAATCAGTTAGGTTGGAAAAGACCTTTAAGATCATGAAGCTCAATCGTTAACCTAACACTGCCAAGTCCGTCACTAAACGATGTCCCTAAGCACCACATCTATATGTTTTTTAAATACCTCCAGGGATGGTGACTCAACCCCTTCCCTGGGCAGCCTGTTCCAATGCTAGATAAGCCTTTTGGTAAAGAAATTTTTCCTAATATCCAATCTAAACCTCCCCTGGTGCAAACTGAGGCCATTTCCTCTTATCCTATCGCTTATTACCTGGGAAAAAAGAGATCAACATCCAACCTGCTATAACCTCCTTTCAGGTAGTTGTAAACAGCCATAAGGTATCCCCAGAGACTCCTTTTCTCCAGGCAAGAGACCCTAGACCCTTCACCAGTTTCCTTGTCCTTTGGACACGTTCCAGCACCTCAATGTCGTTCTTGTAGTGAGGGGCCCAAAACTAAACACAGTATTTGAGGTGCAGCCTCACCAGTGCAGGGGGACAATCATTTCCCTCATTCTGCTGGCCACACTATTTCTGATACAAGCCAGGATGCTATTGGCCTTGGCCACCTGGGCATGCTGCTGGCTCATATTCGGCTGGCTGTTGATCAACACTCCCAGGTTCTTATATTATAGTAACATAATTTATAGACAGATTTGATTGATGGGCCAAGGCCAATCGTATGAGGTTCAACAAGGCTTATGTGTTGGGTCCTGCACTTGGGTCACAACCTCATGCAATGCTACAGGCCTGGGGAAGAGTGGTTGGAAAGCTGCCTGGCAGAAAAGAACTACGCCAATCAAAAAAAAAAAAACACCACCATGAATCAACACAATCTCTTAACAAGTAACTACTAAAGATTAAATCTACAAGCATTAATACTGCCTAAACCAACAAATTTACAAAAACAATTGACTTCAGAGGATATGTCTAAAAGATCTTTTTTTTTTTTAAATCCCCAAAAGGAAAAGCTGGAAAAAGTTTTCAAGTCTGATACTATAAAATATTTTAAGATGCAAAGACCACTTAAAACTTACCAGTTTCTTCAATAAAAATGTTTCTACTGAAACTAGGCAGATTCACCTCAGAATGACCCAACAAATAAATTTGACAAAAACGTACTGCAGCAAAATAGCTCAAAAACGTCTCCTCACCTCAGAGCACGGTCTGTGATCTGGTAACATCCAGACAGACTGAGAAACTGAAGAACTCGTGCAGTCTCTTCATCTGTTTTTTCACTCCCAGAGTATGACAAGTCTTTTTTCTCTGACTGCTTAGTCCTTGTTGTTTTATTACACAGTGCAGAGGACTCTGGAAGTGCTCGAATAGTTCTTAGTGCTGTCCCAGCACAACAGAATGAGTGACTGCAGTAAATCAAGTCAGTAGAAGCACAGTGCTGCTGCCACCCTCTAGTCCTTAATCCATAAATGTCTCTACCGTAGCAAGATGCAGAACAATTAATATGGGATGTTGGTTCCATAAGACAAAATCCTTCAACATTTCTATGTCTCCACTCCGCAGCATCTTCGATGTCAGCTAAATCATCTGCATCTAGCATCCACACGTACGCAGAACTGAAGGCTTCTGAGCCATCAGGTTTAGTCCAATGCTGCTCACTATCTCCTCCCTCAATGAAGTTTTCGTTGTTGATTTCAGGCAAACAATTATACTTCTTGTTGGACTGCAGAGTAATCTCTCTGTTTTTCCACAAACTCTTAGTATTCCTGTTTCTACAGCTTTTCAGAATACCTCTGTTATGGTGAGTTGATATGATACCCAGTGCTCTGGAAAGCCTCTCTACAGCCACATCTGTGATTTTCTCACATCCAGACAGATCAAGGTGGCGGAGATTTGGACAACAACCAATTGAAGACCAACTGAAATCGGAGAAAAAAAGTGGTTTGCTTGTTTGGTCTTTCAGGGTTTTTTTTAGTTTTTGTTCAGAAACAGGTGTTAAGACTAAATATACAACAGAACATTTCATAAGTAAAATACGTATATTAATTCACAGAATATTTAAAGAAAAGATCCCAGACAGGTTAGATTGGATACTCCAAGTGCTGTATATATGCCTACAAAAATTATGTCTACAGAAATGCAAAATAAATCACAAATCAGGAACAACCTGTGTTTTTCCATATACTGAGACTTAGAAGTCCAAATTTGCCATACATGGAACAAATTTTTAAATAGTACATCAGACTGAAAGCACCAAATACATGTGACAATTCCAAAAAGCAGTCTGTGTTGTGTATAATGCAGTTACCAAGAGCCATCTAAGCTACTACAAGTTAACAGTTAACATCTCAGAAGGCTGAAAAAAGTAAATTTACTGAACTAGCAAATTTCACCACCGCCCCTCTCCCCCAAAAAATATACATCCCAGATGTAATATTCAGTTCAAACTATTTTAATAGTTATAATTTGTAGTATTTGAATTTTTCAAGCTTGGCTGTTTAAGTACACTGATATTTCAATATCCTGTCATTTCCCATCTCTGTCACAGAGAGTAGCTGGGTTCCTGAAACACATTCTGTGTACAGTACTAATTATTCTATAAAAGTCATTAGGATTAGAGATGGTAATGAAATAAGAGTTTACCATATTAACAAAATCTCACCTCATCAGCCTTACCTTTTTCAAAAGAAATAGAAATTTGATCTACAGTAATATTGTTATAAAAGTACATATCTGATTTAAGTGACCTTTACCTATCCATAGTCAATGTTAACTGATTATCACTTACTTTCCGTAAGTGATTACTTATTTACAGTAAGTCAAACTCATTTTTTCAGTTACCAGTTGAGGTGTTGGAAATAGAGATATATAAGGCGCAGCAAATAACATAGGTTTCACTAGAGATTGACAAAAGCTCACAAAGATTGATTTCTGAGCCACAGAAATTCTGTAAGGCTTTTATTTCAGTTACACTTCTTGCACAAGCTGCAGTGTTGTTAGCAGCATCCACACTGGTAAAATTTTCTGTGCTGTTAACACATGAAACTTGAGAGCACTATATAATGGAAGTACTGAACACTGAAACAGCCACTGAGTTTCAGTAGCACAGTAAGACCCTCTGGTGCAGGGTCTGCATCCATGTACCACCCCACTGACATCAATATCATTTCTACAGTCTTCAGTAAGACTCAGGAACACACAGTTACTACACTTAAACATTAGAGCTTTGCCCACCATTTGATCAGTGTCCAAAACAGCAGTCAAACATTACCAGCCATATCAGACTAAGAACTACTATAACTGAGTGACTGCAAAAATCTATGGACAATGTGAAGTTGTTAACACTAGAACAAAACATAATTATTGTTATGGATAGATAATTATTGTTACGGATATCTACACATTGACAGGTAATATATATCCAATAGTGAAAACAGAGCATTTTAAACGGCCATTACAAACTCACATGCTGCACTTGCTATGTCATTGATTGTTACTTGGGGGTAGTTCTTAGTTATGTGCGACTGAATGTGATTTCTTCATTTCTCTCTTTATTGGTAACGGACTAGACATGTTTGAATGTTTTTCCCCCTCAAAAAGGTGAATTTTTTTTTTTTTAAAAGAAAACAACAATTATCTAACCTTTCAAACACAGAGTCTGAAATATCAGTTTGAGTGAGATCCAAATATTCCAAGTTGGGGCAAAGTTCCAAGATCTGTCTAACCTGGAAAAGGAAAGGAAAGGAAAAGAAAATAATCACTAAAGACGCAAGCCAACAAGGCTGCACACAATGTCAAGAGACAACACACAAATTAACGTCCTCTTGAATTACAACTCATTTTCACTATCCCAGTGTTTAAGCTCAGGCACATCAGTTATTAATTAGAGACTACATAGCCACAATTACATGCCAGTTTCAAGTTGCATACCATTTTGCTAGATGCTGCAGAACTGTAGGCCAGTACTAATGTCTTCACTGAGGAGCCAACATGTGGGAGGACATTATGAATTAAGCCATGAAGTAAACGTTTTTCCATTTGTGCTATATTAATGGCAAGTGAATCTTCAGCTGCTTCTTCTGAAAAAACAAACAAACAAAAAAAACCATACACAAGACACTTAAAAAATGCTTTGAGTCATTTGGAATTCACACTGCCATCTTATATCAAACAAGTTATCACAGTAAACTAAAGAAAGCTTAACAAGGCATAAGTTTCAGAAAGTCCCTTACATCAAACCTTTGCCAAACTCTCGCTCAACATACTACTTAAGCCTCATCTTTAAAAAACCATCTGCTTGTTTTTCTGACAGTCTTGAAGAGTTTAACTCCAACAGCAAGTAAAAACAGTAAGAGTCTTAACAGAAAATTATCATTAAAGGACTTGGAGAAATATTTACTACAGATTATGTACTGCTCGGGGCTGTCTGGAGCAGCCGTTTGCACCCATTCGCTTTATACATTGAAATACTATCTCATGGAATATTTCATATCCTGTGATATAAGAGCTTAAGACAAATTTTAAATTAAGTCTAGAATGCATTAGGATGCAAGATGATTCATCCAAACTTCCTGAAGAGATGAAGCCTAGCTTTTACCTGCTTCCTAACTGGACACATACCCATAACTCTTCTACCTGCATTCACGTTTCCTCTCTCCTAGATGAATTAATTCAGCTCATTAAAACCAACTGCGTGCTTCTCCCCACCTCCCACTTCCCCCTCCCCTCCTTTTTTTTTTTTTTTCCCCCACCCAGCTGGGAGTCAGGATGAGGTGGAGATAAGGAAAAAGAGCACTCATTTCAGGAACCTTAAGTAGTTGCTAGACAAAACTTCCCAAGTTCTTTTTTACTATGTAAGTCTACTTAGCTTAGTACGCATTTAATCTAGACAGAATATAAGTTTTATTGCATTTGACATTATTTTAATGTTTTGGAATAAACTATGAAAAAAGTCTGTATTTTAAACTGATCTTACAAAAAAGACTCCATTTCATACATTTATTTCTTATAGGTATGTCATCTTCAGGAAGAAAAAAATTCACCAAAATCAGATTTGCCTACCAGATTCATCTATGTCAGCATCTTCATCCCATTCCTGAAAAGCACGACTTTCATCTTGTCTATTTTTCACCCATTCCTCATCAGGTTCTGTCTCCAGATCTGCCGCAGGACCACTGTACCAATCGCCTACCCATCCCCCCCAAAAAAGAAGGAAAGGAAAAGAAAAATGAAAAAAAGAAATTAAGACAAACTTCCAATCACTGCAGAAAATAGTAATGATAACTTCTCAGTATACTGTGACCTGACCTAAACATATAAATTAATTTTGCATTCATCTCAGCTAAGGTTGGACTGAACCTTGACATAATTCTTGTTTGACTTACATTTTAAAGTTTCAAACAATTCCTAGAACAGTTTCAGTACCATTACAGAATTCTCTGCCTATTATGCTTTTCTGAGACATGCCTGTTGTCCTTATTTCCTTGGTAGGGACCAATACGATTACAAAAAACCCAATAGAAACAATTATGGAATATTTGGACTGTGTAGGTGCTGAAGTTCCGGCAGATTAATTGACCATCAACTTTTAGTAACTAAACACTTGGTTTAAGATGTTTCTGTTTTCCTCTGGAATGTCACAAATATACAGTTAACCAGGATGTATTTTAATAGCCTGGTTTTAGTCATTGCATGACAACTCCGGGATCAAGAAACCCGAATTCCAGAAGTAGCCTGCTTACAACAGCTATAGAATACTCAATTGTAACATATATATGACTCAATCAATAGACAATCATTTTTTTAGAACATCTGGATGAACATGAGTATCAGTAACAGCTCCAATGTTTTAGCTGTTAGGGCACCCCCTCTCCCCAAGGGTTACTGCACAGGCATAATGTACTTAGATTCGGGTATATTATAGTGTTGGGCTCGGTACAAGCAGGTCTGCTGCCTCCCTCAGTACAGGCATGCTTAAAATAGAAACAGCTTATCCTACTATTTCACTAGTGGGGGATCCTACTATCCTCAAAGCAAGAGCCACTCCTGTGGAATGGAATCTAAAAGAACAAGGATTCTTATATGAGCAACACAGTGACAATGAAATCCTAACTGATTGTCAACCCGCTGTGAAGCAAAAGGTTTCAGTAACATTTCTCATCTTCTTTAACCCATCTTGATAATACATAAAAAGCCTCTCAGAAACCCTGTCCGTATTAGGAGGAAAAAAAAAAAAGTTAAAAATTTAACTAAGCCTGTAGTTTTATGTTCTTTTTTCCCCATTTGAGAATCTTCCATCCAGTTTAGAGCACTTCTGCACAAACACCTGTAGTAGTATAGACGGTATGTCATGAGACTAGCTTCCTGTTGTACCAAAACCAGGTTTAAGAATAGGTCGTTTTAAGCAGCTGCCAATTATCTTTTTTGCATAGCACTGAATTATCAAGGCAACTAAGTTTTAGATGAAAAAGAAAATTTAACGGTTTAAACCCTGAAACCTCTCCTCTCCACTCAGTCTTTTGCAGCTTAGGGAGTAAGATTTATCCAGCCAAAAAAAATTAATTCAGATCCAAAAATCATTTAACTCCTCTCTGCCTTGTACAGATTTTAGAAGCCATAAAGGTATAGCCAGAAAGAAGTTTTTAGCTGTTACGTATCTCAAAATCTAAGCTATATATTGTTAGCTTCCTCTTAGTATCTTAAAGGCACATAAAATACAGCTTATTAAACAGCACAGATTGTCTCCTTTTTACTCAACTACACTGACATGGCAGCAATTGTGAAGCCTGCAATGCCATACTCCAGTGATTCTTTAATACTCACACAAATAAGGACAAATACAAATAGAAATAAAGCTCCACATATGCTCTCATGACTTGTAACTGGCCTCATTGGAATACAGAGCATTTTGTCTATTCAACAGGTAGTTTTGCAAAGGTTACACTTTTCAACAGGAAATTTTAATAAACAGGAGAATTTGAGTAACAGAAGTTATAACAAACCACTTAGTCCTTACTGCAGCAGAAGTTCTGAAGTAAGATATCTAAAAAATCACTATTAAAACTAACATTCATACAGTTTTCTTTGAAGTTGGAATACAGAAAGTAAGAATAGATTGTGAGGAAACGTTAAAACTCTGTTTTAAACTTCCGTTATGCAGTTAGGTCTGAATCACACGACAGACCTCTCAGAAGAAGAGCATACTAGTCAGGAACTAACCAAAATATATATTTTTTTTTTTAATCTCTACCTAGTAACCTAATGAAATAAAAATATTACTGACATAGGTATAACCGCAACATTTATAATACAAAACCCCTTAGATTCTTAAATCATAATTAAGATGTTGTATTAATCAATATACTTGTTAGCATTCAGACAAGGAAACAAACCTCAGTAAAACCAATCAACAGTTTGTATAAGAGCTACTGGTGAGTTACAAACAAGACAACTTTTAGTTTCTTAATTCTACAAGATGGAGGTATGTTTTGGGGATTTTTAATGTTTAACCAAGTTTCAGGGCACTCTCTTTGCCAGAAGGGCACATAAACCCTTTCCAAGTGCTCAGCTGTCAGGCGGATTGTACATCACAGCCTATACTAAAACATTCTCTTCTATAAACCCAGAAATTCTGATAATCAACACGCTTTCAATGGAAGAAATAAATTTAACTTACCTCTGGCCCAGCGAACAGGGTAAAGATGCTTCCAGAGAGATCCAGTTTTAGCCAACAGTGCCCATTCAGCGCTTACTTGACTACACTGACATAACTCTTGAGGGTTAAGGTAACTGAAAATGGTCAGCATTACTTCAGGAGGAAGATTAGTAATATTTGTGGTGTGCCCTGTTACTTCGGTTTCTGAAACACAGAAAGTGTGTGTTAGGTGAAGCACATTCTCACAGCTTTAAATAATAACAGTGGAACTCACATTTTACTAGGGCAATCAAAAAAACAGTATCTGAAGAAATTTTAAACATCTGTTTGGCAAAAGAGTTTGAAAAAAATAGGTATCTCTTTGGCTGTAAAAAGTTTTCACTGTAATACCACCTTACATAAAACAAAGAATAAATCAGCTCAGTTTTCTGTTTGCCATTTTCTCAACTGGTTAGTTTTTTCAAAAGCACTCAATTTCTTGGCTGGGACGCAGCAAGAAGTCCATGCTTAACTCTTTGCAGCCGTCTCATTTTATTTCTAGCTTTAACTGCTAGCATAGACAATTAATTTTAACTTCTGAAGGGTGACAAGCTATTCAGGTTGTAAAGTAATACTGAATACTAGGTTAGACATTAAAATTTGACCACTCTAATGAATACTTCAATGGACACCAGTAGGAATCATCTCCAACAGCACACTCTTATCATCACAGTACAGAAAGCTGCAAACTATTTGAACTTAGAAATTCAGTGCTTCGGTTAGTGTTTTTTTTTGCTGTTAAGAGAATTTGTAATTCTTTGTTTAAGGACAATGTACTCGAGGAAAAAAAGTATTTCTAAAATAGTTTTCAGGAGTCTTTGGAAATAGCAGGTTTCACAAATTTGTAGAGATTTACTTTTAAAGTTAGTACACAAAGTATATAGGACTTTACAGTGAGACGAGGATCACGTTTCTTTTTGCAAAGAAGCTTCGAAAGCGAGCATAATGTCAACTTTACCCTGTGATAATCTATTGCTACTTCAAAAAAAATTATACAGTTTTACGTGATAAATCAATATTATTCAAATTTATTCGTACACCTGGCAAGTCACCACAGGTAAACTACAGAGAATTTCACACTAAAATGCAGTTAAAACTGCACAGGACTGTAAGCTGTGTTATCTTATTCCGTTTTTATAAAATGGATGCAGGACACATACTTCCCTCTCCCTAGAATCTAGAATACAACCATTTCAGAATTACTACTGTCCCCAAACTGCTATTCCAGCTAGACTTAACAGCAAGTAATGCCATAAGGCTACTTCTGTCACATTCATCTGTTCAGACTCAATAGTATTTCACACCATGGACCATGATCTTTTCTGAAGGCTTCACCTGGAGGGCAGAAAATGATCAGTTCAGTAGTTTAGAGAAGTCAACTTTCATAAAAAAAAATCTGATTACAGAACAGTTTTTCAAGTTTTTCTAATGACAGCATCAAATCTTAGCAACATCACTAAGTCAGTTTCATGGGGGCTTGCTATACTTATCAGTCCCACACCCCAGTTATTACACTTCTGGTACATTAATTCCCCTTCTTTGGAGCATCAACTCTTCTTTGTTAGTTAAAGACCGAAAACTGTGAACACAGACAACTTAGGCTGCTTCAACAGTCATAAAACAATCCTGAAGTGTACTTCAGTTATCCATTTATTCTAAGTTTCATCAGGAAAGGCAGTTACAGATGAACGCAAATTAAATATCCAGTTTCAGAACGCACATTTCATCTGACCTACTCACACGCTCCACGGATTCATTCCCTTGCATCACTCCACACACACAGTTTCTTCCTTTCTGATTCCTGAGAGGCCCAGGAAAGTTAGGCAGTGGAGTTAGGGAAGGCGAGTTGCTTTTAATTTGAAATATTGTCAGTTGGCTAACTATTCTGTGTTATTAAACCATCAACAGAAAAGTTCACAAAGCGGTCCTGAAAACCAAGAATTAAATGCAGAGTCTGCAAATAGAAAATGTAATTTCAATCGAAGTATGAAATTAGAAGTTAATTATCATTTCTGCCTGTTTATTATATCAAATTTTACCATGGGAGGGAAGGGAAAGGAAGAAGGCCGAGAACAGGTAAACAGATAAGTACTATCTGCATCACAACCTGTCAAGAAGCTTGTATCAAACAGTAACGTTCCTGAAGTTTCAAAACTGAAGAAATTCACATTTTACAAAAACTATTTCATCTGCAAGTACATAACTTCAGCTATGTCACTGGTGTGGCTTTTTAGATAAAAATTGCAGTTTGAAAATTGCTTTAACTAGATGCTTCACCTTGATCTGCCTTCTCGTCCACAGAATACTTAAAAACCTTCTGAAGCTCTTCTGCTTGATTCCACTTACTAAGACCTCTGAATTCTGCAGCCTCCTTCTGTGAACAGTGCTGTGCAATTACTTTCTTCTTAATATCTTTCAGTTCTTCGTAAGTAAAGTATTCCATCAACATTGGCTGAAAAACCTAAAGCAAAGGAAAAAATAAAACCCGGTGCTGACGAAGACAGTCGATAATGCTACACAGACCTACCAACACGGAATTTTCTGTTTCAAATTCTCTCCAAGTAAAACATGTCATACTTTAAGTGAACCTAAGGACAGGACTATGGAAGTTTTGAGTTCTAACCCTCTGCTTGCCAATGGATCACTGCATATAGTCTCAGGCAAGCTGCTTAATTGTTTTCCCCAAGAGAAAAGGGAAGTGATTAAAGTTGCTTAAACTATTTAACTTATCAAGGTACTCACACGGAAGGCAAGGAAGAACAACATGAGAAAATATTTCTCTTGGGCAGACTTCGGAAGATTTACTTTCTCCAGAAGATGCTTCCCAGTTTTTGGATACCCATAAATCATCAGACTGGCAGTACTAGTCTATGTTTCAAATATAGGTCAGCGGCTGTTTGGGAGTGTCAGTTTGAGTCATGAAGCACGGGTTTACAGGACTTCTTTTCCCTTTAAGTTTCACTACACATCCCCTTAAATAACTACCTGCTGCAAACAAATCCCAGCCCCAGTGGACTTTTAACAACTTTTTAAAGGACCAGAATTTCATCATAAATTGGCAATATATTCACTGCTTCAGAACGTGTCCCTTTGCAGTCAGAGAATGGAACAATGACACCACAGTCCTGAATGCAAATTGCCATAGTAATAAAAATAGAGAATTGTGAAAAAATTGAACCTCTAAGTCCTTTGTCTCTATTCGGTCATTCCAAACCCCAAGGAAAATCAGTATAATATTTGAGGACAATTTTTACCTACCTCCTCCTCCTCTTTCATATGAGGAAGGAAATCCCTGGTAAAGGCTTCCAATCGCTCCTTCAGCTGTTTCGCATAGTTTAGCTGTTCATATTCGTTCTGAGAAGAAAGCAAAGATTTAACTATTATCTAATCTTACCCATTCATTCAAGGGTTAAACTGTTAAGTAAACCAGTGTTTCAAAGTAAAGCCCATTATGTCTTCCCCATGCATGCAGCATGTTTGATCTACCTCTTAGTAAGAACATGTTCACTTACAAAGTTTCATGATAAGCTGACAGTCTGTATTGGACTGTTATTAGGCAGAAAAAAGTATTCCTTTCCTGCTTGATTTCAATTTATTTTGTTATCAAATATGAATTAACTTGTCTAATCACATTTTTACTCTGAAGCAATGACTGAAGTCTGTCAATCTACAATCTCAACCAAAGTTCAAAGTAGTAATGGACTAATCTAAGTATTTGCATGTTTTGCATAAGAATTATTCTAAGATACAGCAGTTCCACTTCATCTTTTAACTGTACACATTTTACATTAGTAATTCTACAATTCTAGCTTCCAAATTATAATCGGAATTTACAGTCACACATTCTCTGTAGATATTTACTCTGGAAATGGAAAGAACTCTAAAGATGTAACTGATTTATAAATGTTAAAGTTAGACCAACCTCATCTATCAATTTGTTAGCGTGTTCTCTGTGCCAGTAATAAGAAGCAAGTACTGAAGTTTGCCCAGTAATTGTGACATACTGAAGTTCCTCATATTCTTACAGTAAATGTAAGTTTTTTCTCTTCGAACTTGTACAACATCAAGAAACCCTGACTACTACAGAAAAAAGCTTAAGCCATCAGTTTAAGTTAAACTGACTGCACTCTCAAAAAAAGTTAAACAATGAACACATCAGGACAGCTAGAGAAATCTGGGGTTTTTTTTCCATACTTCAGAAGTCAAGTAACAGAATAACACTGGCATCCTATCAAAGAGGAGGTGTAACACAAAGCCAAGTGTTAATTTTTCCTTCTCCTTCACTTTCCTTCATTTTCCAATTCATTAATGGAAACAACTTAACATAAATTTTAAGGTTTGATATGCATAGGGGAAAAAATTATTTGCAGGATTCCCAGGTCAAAAACAGCTTTAGACAGTAGAATGGAATCAAATCAACTGCATATTTGGTATTTTTCTTACTAACAACATGGACCATGTGTACTAGAAATGTAATGTGGGATGTCAAATTATTATTCGAGACTATAGATCTTAAACTGCAGAAATGGGCAGTTGAGTCAGGTACCTCAGAGGAAAGACACAGCAGAATTCAAGTAGGATTCTACTGGAGAACTTAACAACTTTAAGTCATGAAAAATCCAGCTGGAGAAAAACATTTATTGCTGCTGGAGGACTGGAACACTAGCAGCATTACTGAGCAACAGATTACTGGAAGGCATACATGACTCACAGGAAAAAAAAAAAAGGCAAGCATTGTTTTAAAGTCTGGTAATCATCTCCATTTGTGACAATAATACAATGCTATGTGCCATGAACAGAGATACTCAGGGTTTCCTAACAAATTAATAAAACATATTATTTCTATAGTCAGAAACTGTTTTGACAAATTAGCAGAGCAGTCTTCGTATCTGAAACTTCTATGTTGTCTGTCCAACATACCTCCAATTATGCAGTGACGGACTTCTGTCACAAAATACACCCCTGAAAAGAATTTTAACTAGAAATTTAGTAACTGTGATGAATGGCAAAAGAATTTATGTTTCGGACTGGAAAGTTTTCACTACTGTATCAAGAAGTCACCAATGTTTCTTCCTTTTCTTTCTCCTTAATTTATTTGTAGAGAGTATTAAGAAAAGTTGAGGCAAACTAATACATGACAGCGTGTTTTACTTAGGACACGAGTCCTTCTTACAGCCTACTTACCTTCACATTCTTTAACCCTTTCTCAAAGAGGCTAAGCATTTCTGAGAGTTTGTTGTCCGAGTGCACATTGTACACTGTCCGGCTACGTTGCTGAAGTAAACCAATGATACACTCATTTTCAATCTGCTCATGCATTTTAAATTCCTTGAATGTGGCATAAAGAGATTGCAGAAGAGCCCGAAAGTCATTGTTGTTGGAGAAGTTGGTCTTGGAGAGCTAGAAGAAAGAAAAGCTCATTAAAAAATGAACAAAAAATCATGTCAAGGTCATGTTACAACCTTAGAACAGGTATTAGCTCCTGTTATTCATTGCTCCCACTATTTGTAACATAAAACTGAAAATTTCAGTTTTATACAGAAAATGGTAAAAATCAAAATTGAATTTGAGCAACTTGCTTCAAAAGACATCAAAAATTAGAGCAATCAGTGCTTTTAGTACCAATCTTGAGGAGCAATAGATAAAAAAAAAAAATCAGAGATTCAAGTGCATAGATGGGAACACACAAACTAGTTTTGTTTGAATAGTAACTTTCCTATAATTTATCTAATTGGTGCATTAAAATATAATTTAATACAACTTCTTCCAGAAGTGGGCAGAATTAATATCAGCATTTGCATATTACAGATTAACAAACACTGATATAATATCCCAATTAATTTGACTTTTGAAATTATTCACAGCATTCATAATTATTTTAATGTTCATGGCTGACTTGCTATTTGATTTTTATTTAACAAGCACTGACACAAATTCAATATAAACCCCTCAAACTTGTTTTAAAACTTTCAAAAACTCATCATGCATCATTGTTTCATTTATACGTTTCCTCTTACAGTTCATTAAAACAGTAAGCCATTCACACTTGAATTCTGTTAACTCCCCAAAGTAAGTTAAGGGAGCAGTTTTACTACAATGTCGAGCTTTGTCAGTGAGGTTTACGTAAACTAAGGGATTTAATTGCACAACTCTCTCATTTCCAGTGGCAACTATGTAACTGCACTTCTCATCACAGGCTCTGAAGAAAAAAAAAAGGAACTATAAATTTTAGAAACGTTACAAAGAACTAATGTAAGATAACTACAGAAGTTTAACAAAGCATAACATACGCAGTAATGCACATTGTAAAGAAAAGTGTGTTTCATTTAATTAGACAAATTCTGAAGGCAACTTTCTCACTCCAAATGGAATGAACAGAGCTTAAGAAAACCGGAAAGTAATATGATAACTTTTTAAAGGAAGATCATCCTTGCGAGAACAATGGAGTTACAGCATTAGCTTTAAAGAGCCAGTAAAATCAAAGTCGTACTTAAGCAACATAAACCAATCCTGTGGAACACTGAGATAAACAAATGCAGAAAGATTTCCTGGTAGAAATCAATGCAACCTCCCCAGCCCAGCAGGTAACCAAAAGGCTTAGCCACTTTCCCAGATCCACGTTTTAGTCCTTACTAAGAAGCCATTATCATAAGCCCCTGAGACTACCTTTGGGGACATATTATCCACAAGGAACACCAAGTCCTACCATGCGACTACAAACTATACCAGCTGTTGGAAAAGGCTTCCAATGGACTGAAAATCAACAAATCAAGAGAGCACAAAGTTCTAGATGACACCATAGTGCCATTTTTACATGTGTACAAACAGTCACCATTAGCAACAATACATATTAAAACCGCATTTTCCATTGGTGAATGTGGAAAAACAGTATGTTTTCCATTGTTATGTTTTATTCTACATGCAGCTTCAAGAATCACAGCCTACAGCAGTACACAAGAGCAAGCATTCTAAAAATAAAAATATTTTAATTCAAAAAAACAAGCCACTGGAGTATCCAGAACTACTTTAGTTTACAAAGATTCTGGAATCCAAGGGTTCTTCTAGAAGTGGGAATCTGAGACATAATGTGTTCATACCTAATACTTACATACATCAAAAATAACCATAAATTGAGGTATCTAAAACTTCTATCTTTTAAAAAAAACCCCAAAACAAATGCACTTACTCATTCTGACATTGCATTGCCACTTCCTGGCAAGCACTAGCAATGCAACTGAAACATGCTGGACATCTGCCAAGTACTTACGCAACCCCAAGTCAGCTGTGCACACTGCACATTACACACTGTACATATAAGCAAAAGTACCATCATTATGGGGAAAAAAAAAAAAAAACAACCAAAAATCACATTTACTCAGCCTCAGCAGAGATAGAAAACAGGGCAAAGTTAAGGTGGTGGGTTTTTTCCCCAGTGTCTTTTAGGCCAACTACTAACAGTTCAGAAAAAATTCCTGTGGTTGTGATGCACTGCGTTAGGATTTGAGGCCTGCGCTGTTATGTACATATCACAAATGGGAAAAAGATCTTGGTGCCGAAGACAATTTCTATCCTGTGCCAAGCTCAGAGGCTGCCATATACAGAGCAGTAGCACTAGATAAAACTACAGGCTAGATTTTCCACAGTGAAAAGCCGAAGTCTGAACAAGCACAGGAGATGGGTGCAGAAACACCTCTTCAAAACAGCCTCCTCAACTCCAGCCATTTGTGATTCAGACCTCAGTAACAGTGAAGTTTGATTTCTAACGTAGCATTCCTCTTGATCAAGAACTGTCTCAAAATTGTTCATTCTACTCATAAGGATCTACAATACCTGAAGTCAGATCCTAAAGATCCTTTTCCTCCCCAAGAATCCCATTTGCTTCCAAATGCTTGGCATTTTGATTAACACAGAAATGTAAACAAGGCTGCTGAAGTGTGTAACAGGAAAGTTACACAGAACTATTGCATTTTGCTGTGGGGTTAAAAAAAAATATCACAAAATTGATTCTACTGTAAGATAGCATCTTCTCATCCGCCTGACTCAAAAATCTTTTCAGGACTCAAACTTCTGTTGAACCTACCTATTATCATCCACAAAGCTGGAATAAACACAGAATCCATTTGTGCATCCAATTTAAGAATTCCTGTCAGAAATGTATTGTTATAGAAGCCACTGTAACATGAAACACTTGCATATTCACCTCTGCTACTGAGGCTTCCATCAGATATCCAAGAGATTAGAAACTATGGAGAGGATATTGAAGTTTAATGACTGTACTTGTCAGCAATCTGTACATTAAAAAGGTCAGCCGAAACTAAGCAAAACTGTCCTTTCAGAGGACAGGTAGCCTAGCAACAGAGTCACTCGGTCAGATCTGTAATTTCATTACTGGGACTTGATGAAGTCTTACGACAGGGGACCAAGACTATTAACAGACAGCAGCTGCTCTTCTCCAAGGTCCACTACTCACCAGCTCTACACAAGAAAAGTAGTGCAGGAGTTTAGCAGTGCAAAAAGAAAACCACCCCTCCCCCAGACTCAGTTGGAGAATCCCAAAATAATGGCAAGGGGGCCGAAATGGATGATATTAAGGATATTTGCTAACTGGTCAAGACTACAAAGCACAGTGCATGTGTGATCCCTGGGCAGGCTTAAAACACACCCCTGAACCACAACCACAGGTGTTAAGAGATACTCGGGAGCTTTCTGGACTTTTGAAGACATTATATTTAAACAACTGTAAGTTACAGCACAACTGGTTTTGTGTTTGGAATGCATACTCCAGGAGTGGTAACACAAGAGAAATAGTCGTTGTGCCTCCTGAAGCCTCCAGAAATTTAAAAATTATACATAATTCAAACAGCCTGAGCAACAGTCCAAACAATCGCATTGCAAATTCTGTCTGAAACACTTCAGAGAACTTATTTCATGGAGGCTGGGGAAGGCGTATCAATAATCCAAGGGCCACAGTGGTGCCAGCAGTGGAGTAAAGCACAAAGTCACAAAACATACCAAATTTATTCCAAGTAACAGGATGACAAGGAGACAGTCATGCTAACCTAAGACTGCTGATCTCTAAAGTTTTTCATACTTAACCAGTCAATTTAGGGGTTTTGCAGTATACAAAACTTAAAATCAAGACTGAAATTAAAACTGGAAATACTGATTTTTCATCAGGGTTGAAAGCAATGCATATACTAGTATTAGCATTATTACGAAGCATATCTTAGAAGTTTTCTGCCATTGATTCAAGATCAGGTAATTCTACCCTTTCTTTGCAGGAAAAAAATACAGTAACTCTGAATTAAGAAATCACTTGATAGACATCTTTTTTTTTAAACCTCAAATTACGCAATTAAAGAATAGCTATGCTTGAAAAATCTTTGTAGCTCAGACAATCATATAGCAGTTTCACACGAGCGCTCAGCTCCACTGGACTACAACAGAGCCATTAACATGGTCAAAATGAACATACAGAGACATAGCAAACACACACCCTACCTCACTGTAAGCTATTATTTCATTTTTGTGCTTCAAGAACAAGACCAGCAACATTACCAACAGTAATTGCTATTGATACAGTGCTTCATGTTCACAATGCTCGACTGAAGGTAAATCTACATTCAACTGTTGCATCTCCTTTGTGGCTTTAGTGCTTTCATGGAAAAAAAAAAATCTGTCAGATAAAGATAAAAATATTTATATCCAAAATGTTGTGAATAAATAAGAAAGCTCAAGACTACTAATTAACTCACTGAACAAAACACAGTATTTTTTGGCTTCTGGAAGTGTTTTACATATGTGCCAATATGGAAAAATGTCTTTCTAGAAGTAGAAGAAAATTAATTTTCCAGAAATGTTAGCTTACAGTGAGTAAATTGAAACAATTATTTCATAATATCTATGCTAAAAATATATTTAATGAGTGGAAAGGTTTACTTCTTCCTTAAAAATATCCAAGCATACTATTAACTGGCGAGGAGAAAGTAGCAAACAGGAATAAAGGAAAAGTACACTGTTCTTATCAGACTAGCACAGCAGCAAGCAAAGTCCATGTTGTGCGATAACTTTCCCAGTTACAAGCATCTCCCTACTCCAACTACAAGCTAGAAAACAACAAAAACATAAGGAAAGAGAACAGGACAGGGAAAATTGATTTTTCTACTCTGACAAAAGATTTCATGAATTTGAAAGGGAGTTATAGAAGCTAAAAGGTTACAGAAGCTAAAAGTGGCTACAAATTCACAAACTTATTTCAAATGAGGGTTTCTCCATCAGCACCTGTAACTTCTGAACAACCACTAACCCTAAAAATTCGGTCTGCAATCTAAAAAAAATTTAAGGCAATTTTTCTTCCTTTTCACATATCATCACAAGTAACATTTTCGATAGATCATTCCTATATATTCTGCTTTCCATGTGTAACTGCTGTGCTCTTTAAGACCTATACAAGCAGCTGACTGCCACTGGAGGTGAAATAAAGATATAGTGTTCCTGATTATCAATACCGACTAGATTTTTACCACTAGTTAATCCAGCAGATTTAAAACTCATGAAAAAAATAAATAGTAAAATCTTTTTCATTATGGAACTGGCAGACCACTACAACTTTTCACTCTGATGTTTTTAGGTATTATCACTTCACATATGCGATAGCACTAAAACTCAAAGGACAGGAACTTGGACTCTGCAGAGATATTATCTCACTTTTATGAGAAAAAAAATGGAGGGACAAAGAACACAACAAGGTGTGCCTGCGTCAACACCAAGAGCATGCGGTTTCATGTTGTACTTAATCTGCTGTAAATTAAGGGGTGGGGATGGAGGAAGAAACATCCAGAAGCAGCAGCCCTGCCCCTGCTTCCAGCTGTACATTCCTACTGCTTCCCTGGAATATGTTCTAGCAATTATGCAGCTGGAAGATGAATCTGTTTGGTTTACTGATCCAGTAAGAAGTTGTGCCTTTTTAGTGGATTTCTCACCTGGTCAGTGTGCTAGTCTGACAGACACCCAGTTATATGCAACGTTTTACTTAGGAGTCCACAACAAGAAGTCCAGTTTATGTTGTCCCCAAGAAAGGACTATACTGCCAAGACAGTATAGTAAAAAGGACGACTGTCCTCTCAATGTCACCTGCTCCTTGGCTTATCTTTATGTAGAGGTATACAAGGTGAACAATAGGACAATTAGCTTAGCTACTTCACGCTCCAGCTGCTTGGATGTATGAAGCCTTAAATCAGAAGAATAATACAGATTTTCTACCCTGGGTGCTTTTCTTGGCTGTGGGTCAACCCAAAATAATAGTAATTAGTAAGGCAGGCAGAACTCAAAAAGAAATCCAAAACTTTCAAATGTGCATCTGTCTGTCGTCTTCTCTATACAATCCTGTCCTCTACGTCATCTCATCGGTTGTTCTGCAGCTTAACTAAAATCTTGAAATAGCTTTTAAAAAAAAAAAAGCGAAACCCAAACAACAAACACAATATTTACTCAAAGATTAAGGCAGACAAAATTATTCTGGTTTTCAAAGAGCACAGGCAACAGGGCAGGTAAAGTCTTGTACTCTTTATACTTTGAAAGACTAAGGCCAAGCTGGTAAATGCCAAGCATAAGAGCACAGTGGAGGTGGAAACAAACTACTGTATTTTCACTTTTATTAGGGTCTTTCACATCACTCTCTTGCACTACATACACAGCCAATTTTGCCTAATGAACATCTGTAAATCAGTTTTTGAATCATGAAGGGCTTTTCACAAGGAGACATAAATAACAATACAGGTCTGACTGCACCAAGACTTTCAGTGATGCAACTGCTACGAGTGTCAGATCTCCCTTGGGGACTAGAGCAGAAAGCACAGCCCAGGAAGCACTGGGAGAATCAGCTAAGCCTCCTCCACCATGTGATTTCCACAAGTAGAAGCCTACAAGAGATGAAGACACACAGACTGTCACTAGGTGTGCAGAGGTGAAACCGAAAAAACATTAAAGAAAAATCTAGTAAGGATATGAAAGAAAAGGGCCTCAAATGAAAGCATGATGGACACTTGCAATGATGCTGTTATGCAAGTATCTGTGTCACAGCATTTCTTCTACACATTCTAGGTGCCGCACAAGGCTTCCTTCCTGTCTTATATCCTCACACAGACAGGTTCCTGCAAAGACCTGACCTTTTGGCATTCTTTCAGGACATATCTGAAGTCCCAAGAGTGAAATAACAGCAGCCTCACAGCTCCTCTCCACTCTGCTACTGTAGTAACTCACAAACTAGAAACATAGCAAAAATGGGGGCCATGTTTCCCCATTTCCAGTCAGTGGGAACTTCACTGGACTGCCATGACTCCTCAAACATGACGGACAGTGGCTTAGCAACTTCATCTGCCACTTCCCTCAGGACCCGCGGATGCATCTCATCAGGTCCCACGGACTTGTGCAGCTTCAGGTTCCTAAAATGGTCTCAAACCTGATCATCTCCTACAGTGGGCAGTTCTTCATTCTCCCAGTCCCTACCACTGCCTACTGCAATTTGGGCGATGCAGCCAGAGCACTTGACAGTGAAGACTGAGGCAAAAAAGTCATTCAGTACCTCAGCCTTCTCCATATCCTGAGCAACTAGGTCTCCCATTTCCTTCTGCAGAGGGCCCACATTTTCCCTAGTCCTCCTTTTATCATTGATGTACTTATAGAAGTTTTTCTTGTCGCCTTTGACATCCCTGGCCAGATTTAATTCTACCAGGGCTTTAGTTTTCCTAACCTGATGCCTGGTTGCGTGGATAATTTCTCTGTATTCATCCCATGCTACCTGTCCTTGCTTCCACTCTCTGTAGGCTTCCTTTCTGCCTTTCAAAGTTAAAGCATATCCTAGGATAGCTGCATAAAACCTGTATGAACTGATACACAATAATTACAGTCTCTAGCTTTTTAGAAGGCATCAATTTCTTTTTTATTTTTGTGCCACAGAGTAGGAGAGATTAAATTATTGTTGCTTAAAGCAGAGAATGGCAAAGGTGGGTTGTTACTGCGTTCCAGAGCAGGCTGGAAGAGAGGACAAAAGACCAGAGCAACATACGAAGGGTGCACACAAAACTTTTTTCCTATAATTCAAGAGCAAAAATAGGTGCTAAGCAATTACTTGGAAAAAAACTTTTACTGTGTCTGGCACAAGAAAATACTCCCAAGTTTTTCTTAAAAAGGCAAGAGAGAGACAAAAGGGCAAAGCATCTGATAGGTAAGAATAAATAGGTGTTTCGCTAGACAAAAAATAAATAAATGGTGAGAAGGTTTGAGGTGGCAACAAGAGCTAAAACTGCCCTGAAAAAAGGAGCAAAATTGCTATGCAGGTCTGAAGAGCTTCACTTTAACTCCAAATACGTTTATCACTGCTGTCTCCCATTTCAGACTTCCTTTAGCACTTTACTTCAAATGCATTTGCTTTAGAATGAAGATATTTAGAACACATTGCCACTTCCAGATTCATCTTCAAAGTATTCTTCTACATGAAAAATGAATCCAAAGGTGTTATTTCCCAATAGGTATACCAAGAAGTTCAACATCCAGAAGCTAAGATGCAAAGATGACTGGCAGAGTCTCTGATGAAATACTCAAGAGGCACGAACAGTAAATTGCTTACCTATCTCTGGATGCTAATGAAGAGGTTTAATTTCCTTCCATCAAGAAGAAAAGAATACCCTTCCACCTTCTGCCTGTAGTGATAGTGTAGCCCATCATTTGCAGACTTATTAGCACTAAGCATCCTAAGTAGCTGTTTATTCATTCTACACATAGGTGAAGGCAAGTGCTCAATGCTGCAGAATGTTAATTGGTAATAACCAAATACTATGAATTTCTAAATCAACACACACATATTTGAAGCAGCAGTGCAAAATGAATGGCAGTGTACCGAAACACTGAAAAGGTATTTCAAAAGTATAATGAAAGCTTTACCATTTGTTGATTAGAAAGAAACTGATCTTCATGGACCAGTCATTTTCTGTTCTCAAGGACATCAAGAAAAAAATACTACACTTTGAAACAAAGTAAGAATGTTGATTTTTTTTGTCTAATTTTTCAGATTTCGGTTCTCCTTGCTGCCACAAAAACTGTAATTATAATGTGGTCATCTAATTTCTTAACCAATGCTTTACAGCGTCAATTCAACTTAATTCAGGAGTACTTTTCACTCGTAAAAGGGTTCATCTACAATACCCCTATTGTCAGAACACCACAAATCTAACACACAAAAACAATTCATTCTCTTCAGCAGAGGCCAAGGCTTGCAAGGAGGAGAAACAACTGAGGCGTAATAGAAAGCTATTGAAACAGACACAAAGGTAAAAGGAAAATGCAAGTTATCAAAAGAAACCAATATTAAGAAATAAGGAGAAGAACTTTTTAGCTATATGGAAGTTTTGAAAAGAATCCTACAGGAATTACCAAGAACTTATCACTGCGTGTAAGTAGAACAGAACAGCATTTATACTTCAAACGAGGAGAATAGAGGACATAGAAAAAGAGCAAAAAAAGTCTATATATACTTAAAGTATCCCCTTTCTTCTTTTATATAAGTCCATTATTCAACAGGAAAGGCAGAGAAGAGACAACAGCAAAATTAAACATCTTCTTTGCTTAAGTCTTCATAAGGAAGCTCATTAGGAAAAATATTTATGGCAATTTCTAACACAAAGTCAGAAGTATAGGCTAGAAAAGAAAAATACTAGTTAAATATTTATATAAGTTCAATGCATTTAAGTCAGCAGAACATGACAAAATTGATCCAAATTTCCTGGAAGAACTAGCCAAAGTAATTACTGAACCATGAGAAATAACCTGCAGAGAGATCTTTTGTAGAAAGGCGAGATCACAGAAGACTGAACCCAGGCAAACAAAAGAAGGACCTTAGATGTTTTTTACCAAACACCCAAAGGTTTTGCAATAAAGCTGAGCTATTCAAGCAGCTGTTTACTTTTGCAATGGTTAGTCCCGTTCCCTCCTCCCATACTGTCAACCTGGTTCTGGAGCTTGTTCGACCTCTTAGTGAGCTGGTTTTACTGATCACCTTTCGCTTCAGTGCACTAGATGAACTCGCTGCTCATCAAGGGGCCAGACAAGTACAGAGGACATCATCAACAATTAACCCTTCCAGCAGCAGCTAGTTGTTAGATCTACTCAGTCACAGCACGAAGCCTCACGCTAGTTTTGAGAGGCAGATAGAAAGACATGACAACAAGCCATCAATCACCATTAACTGCGTTACAGTGTTTAGAGCAACAATCTTTCCTATTCCTTTTCCTAAAGCAGTCTAAATTTGCTGTGTAATTCTGTAACACAAAGATTTGAAAACATACTCTTCAGCTGCAGTAACTCCACAAGACAGCAGGAAGTTTGAAAACCCACACAGCACTACCAGGTGTCTTGTCTCTGGGGAAGGCCCAGCCAAAATTTAATTGCAGTGTGTACCTAGAGCAGATCTGGTTTGCTACTTGAGTAGCCCTGATCTTGAAGCTAATGAAGCAACAACCAGCCAGCACAGATTTGTTTAGAAAAAAAGAATCTGATTTCCTTTTGATAAGATATCAAACTACTTAAGAGGAAGACGATACATGTTACAGATCACGATTTCTATAAAGTTTTTGTTACTGTTTTTCCTTACAGCAAACTAATACAGGAAATCACGGGGTAGCTCAAGCACTTGCAAATAGTGCTCTCAAGCCATAGCTACCAGTGCTTCCAGCCAAACCACCGTGGGGTTTTCAATACATGATTAGTTGAAATCTGTGCTGCGTCATGACGGATACCATACTTTCTGCCACAGCTGGGAATAATACATGAGCGGCACATTCTCGAGTGCAGGAAACACAAGATCATAATGTGACAACAGAAACAGGCACTACTGGACACCAACATGTTGATCTGGACAAGTGCATACTTCTACATACCGAATTCTAACAATAAATGTGAAAGGAAACTGGAGTATCGGTCCTCACGAGAAGCATGGGATTATAGAGAAGCACAAAGCAAGTATGCTGCTGTTAAAAAAAAAAAAAAGAGCTTGCAGAATAACACATCTGCTCTACTCAACACCAGCAGTGTCCTGTTTTTGCACAACAGATTTCCGTAAAACACAGATATAATTAGGCTGAGGTTTCACAGTAGCTTAAACCAATCTAGTTGCTGGCTGTCACAGTCCCACCCTCCGCCTCGAACTGGCTTCAGTACTCATCTGACCAGTGCTTGCTGGCAGCACTACATGAGCAGAAAAACTACCCCGCTTCAGAAAAAAAAAATAATGTTTTCTGCCAGCTTAGAGCCTTTATGAGTCACTTCAAGTGCTGATGGGAGCAAGAAAGGCACGCAGTTGGAACAGCGGCAGTCAGATAGCTTAAACTGTTACAGAACAGCAGCTTAGTCCTGACAAAACCAACAAGTACACTGAGGTACAGAAAGCACGATTCGTGTGGTGAAGCAGAACGCATCGGCTTGCTTAGGCCAGAAAACAGATAACTAAGATGGAGGACACGGCTATGATTTGCAAATCGGCACAAGATCCTTCTGAAAACCAAGAACGGTTCACTAGACATAGGAAAACAGAATCTGCTCTATTTGTAGCAAAGATGACGTCAGGCATTAGGAAAAGCATTTTAACTATAAAGACTGCCTGCTGTAGCACTCCACTACCTACAGGGGGGTACATCCTCTGAGGACTTAAAGAGTCTACTTATCAGAGCAGGCAATAGATTTAATAACTTTGTGGTTTTCCTTACGAAACAGAATTTTAGTTATTCTCCAAGTCCAGGGCACTGTGTACAATACAGATAAAAATGCCATTTAAGAACGCAGCAAACCTATGGTGAGATCTCTGCTAGCAACAGTTTAAAAAGAAGGTAATTTTCCTAATGCACCAAACGTCTTAAATGTCTGATTCACTGTCCTATCTCACACCAGGTCCTGGAGGAACAAAAACTGTGTCTCTCTGTCCTAAAGGATTGTTTAAGTACCCATATACTTTACCGATCAGTAACATTATAGTTGTTCCCTTGAAAAGCAAAGCATGGATGCGCCCATTTCACCCTCACTAACATTTGGCAGAATTTACTAAATTCAGTCGCTAACAGCGACTGTATTACAGCGCACAGGGAACACGAGGAACAGTAGGTAACATGTAATTCACAGAATTAAAGACCCCTCAAGGACGAACTAAGTTTAAAGAGCATGGCTTTACAGATTATAATTGCCATGTAAGCAGAACCAGTCTTATCTAATTACAGCATCTCAATCACACAAGAAGGAAAGTCAAACACAGTTCAGAGAGTTTTTTCTGATGCAAAGCTAGCATTACGCTAATACAAAGGTCATAGGCCAGACAGAGTCTCCAAGTTCTGAAACAGGGTTAAAGGACGCAAGATTGAACACTTCAAAAAAAGCGCCATTCATGCTTGCACTTCTTCACATGAAAATAGAAGTACGCAAACTCCTGTATAATTTTTTTTAGAAAATGAGAGATTATGTTCATAGCAAGCTGGGTACTTTTAATCAGATTTACCAATATTTAGGAAAACCCACCATTCCTGCCCAGACAGTTTTACTTTTATCAAGTCACGGTAAATTGGTCCAAACTTTGTGGGAGGCTCAATAAAAATGACAAGAAATGCCTCTCTAGGAACAAAACTCAAATGACTACAACGCTTGGAAGCTCACACAAAACCTGTTCAGCTGCTGTCAACAATATGCTCACACGGCTGCTGGAGGCCAGGGGGACAAGAGTCCCAGGTGTTTGTTTCCCTTCATGCAAAATCCACTCTGTTAAGATATCACAAGTTTCCATGCTATGACAGACTAAAGTTGACTGCAAACATACTCACGGACAAAAGGCAAAGTAAAATTACAGAAGGTCTCATGTCTTCCTCCCCCTAGACCCTCTGCACAGCCTGTTCAGTTAGCTCACCCAGCAAAAAACAATTCGTATTTTCTTTACCCGATTAGCAAATTGAACAGGCTCACACAAAGGGACCTGGTGAGCCCCAGAGCAGTACAAGGTGGCATGTGGAAAACAGGGGAAGGAAGCATGAACTCCCCCACCCTGTTGGCAACAGTAAGGTATTATACTGTCTCTCATGTAACTTCATCTTCCTTTTAAATGTCTGTTAGCCAGTCTGGTTGTCCGAACAGCCATTTATGCCCAGAGATGGGAGGCACTGCTTCTTTCAGTCTAAGTGCTGGCTCTGAAGTATTTGCCTGAAACCCTTCCATTACACTCAAAGCTGCTGCAGCAAAGTTTGCCTTTCAGGTGACACATCAGCCTTGATTATCAACTACTCTGATGCAAAAATAAAAACTACTTTTGTCCACGAGTGAAACTGTATATATTAAAAAAAGAAAAAAAAACAAAAAACAAAAAACAACAACTACCTAGGGTATCTTTAAGTTACTCACCAGTTAAATGCTACCCATAAAAACACAATCACAGCCGCTTGCAGACTGTTAGCAAGCACTATGCACAGCACCGGTGTCTCGCCTGGCACCGTGTAATTAACAAAAAGCGACGGGGCTTGCCGCCTGCCCCCCGCCGCCCCTCTCAGCACTGCGGTCCCGCCGGGGCCGAGAGGCGCCCGCTCCCAGCCCGGGCCGTAACCGGGATGGCTGCTCCGCCGCAGCTGGCTCCGGCGCCCACTCCCCAGCCCCGGGGCGGCAAGTCCGGGGGGGTGAGCGCCGGCGCCCCGCTTCCCTGCGGCCCGGCGAGGGGGAAGGCGGCGGGAAGGCGTGGTCCCCGCGAGGAAGGGACGCTCCTCCAAGCGAAAGAGAGCGGGACACGCCGCCGGGGGCCGGCGCGCAGCCCGGCAGAGCCGCTGGGGCGTGAGAAGCGAGGGGAGCCCCGGCCCAGTCCCGAAGGGGCCGAGCGGGGAAGGGAGCACCACCAGGAGCCCGCGGCCGCGGCAGGAAAGGCCGGAGCGCCCAAGAGCCCCGCAGCAGCGGTGAAGAGAAGTTGCTGGCGGGGCTGGGGCCGGGGCGGCGGAGCGCTGACAGCTGCGCACTCCCAAAACCCTCCCTCCCGCCTCAGGGGAGCGGGGCAGAGGCCGCCCCCACCCGCTACCTTGTCGCAGTAGAGCCCCACGAGCTGCTTCATCCGCCAGTGCGGAGCCGAGAAGACATCCACCTCCTCAGGAAAAGGAGCCATGTTCTCCCCATAGAGTCCCGGCGCTGGCGGCGCTAACGGCGGCGGTAGCATCCGCCCCGCGCATGCGCCCGGGCGCCACGTGACCAGTGCCGCCCCGCGAGCGCCGCCGCCCGGCCCGCCGCCGTGCGCATGCGCGGGTCGGCAGCGCGTTCCCGCGAGGAGCTGGGGGGCGGCGGCCTGGTCCTGGTGCGCGGCGAGCAGCGCTCAGAGGCCAGGCCTGCAGAACGCGAGGAGGGGAGGAGGCCGACCGGAGCTGCGGGAGGGGCTCCTGGTGCGGGCGGGCTCCCGGGCTGCGCCCAGCGTACGGCCGCCGCCCGTGGTAGCGAGTCTCGGTGCCCACCAGGGAACCTGGCACGCCGCGGGCACAGCAGTTTTTATGCCTGTAATTAAATTGGAAGGTATTAAAAATTGCATTGGGCGTTCACGTAAAGTAAACTTGCTTCACCGAAATAAACTGAGAGATGACAACATGTGAGGAATAAACTTGAGGAATAACGTGAATGTCTGCAGATGAAGTGGTGTTTGTGAGGGATGACGTGTGATGGGTCCCAAACTGGGCTGCAGCATGGAATCTCTACGCAACTTTTTGCACCGCTTGTGCCAGATAAGCAGAGTTTAATGGTACCTTTGTTCAACATCCAAGGCAAAAGGAGCAGGAACACCAGCCTTTACTCATCTGCCCATGTAACTTTTCAGAAAAAGTAGGAACGCTTAGCAGAATTGAGATTACACGTCAGCTTGATAAAAGGTGTAACTGTCAGCCAATGTGGCAGTGTGTAGTAAAACCATCAACCAGCATAGCAGTGTGTAGTAAATGTCCCAAAAATTCATTGTCAAACATAAATGCAACAGACCTTTCTGACTGAAAGCTACTACGATACAAAGTCCGTGTTGCAGATATTAAATAGATGAAAAGCTAGCTAGTTTATAGATGTCAGCAGTTAATTGTAAGCAGATTGAAATATTTTGCGCAAAGGCACATGCATTTTTAGTCCAGTGTTCCTCAACGTACTACTGCTTGGGAATAAAATGTGAAATTATTGCTGGTAAAAGTAGTAGGTAGTGAATTGAGAAGGAGAGATCATGCGATGAGGGTTATCTAAATCACACTGTGCACGATAATCTTTTTATCTCTTTGTCTGAGGAAATGAGGCTTAAGCAATTGCATTATTGGGTGTTTCCTTTTCCACTCATCCTTTCCACCTCCAAGGACTTTGGAACATGCTGGCCTACTTAATCATATTTGCAAATATGTACGAATCTTGGAAGGTTAAATTTGTACAACTTTGAGGAAAAAAAGTACTTGCACATGAGAGAAGAAAAAGGCAAAGCACAGGTGTTCTGCAGCTGGCCAGCCAGCACATGGTTGCATTTACGGCTTGGCTAGTAAGCACAGCTCTGGCTTTGGACTTGTGCATTTCTTGCACGGAGAGTGTATCGTAGCATACAGGGGAGCAGGTGAGACCTTGGGTTACTGCCGTAGGTAGAATTATACACCGAAGACACAAACCCTCAAGAAATAATGTTTGGTGAAGTTCGTTGCTTACAGAGGAGCTTGTTAATATGAGCAGTTCCAAGGTCCTGTTTCCAGGCTTAAAGCATGAAGTTGTACAGAACTGGGGGTATTCTGCCAGCAATTCATGCCTGAGTAATAATAGGGGGTTAATGTTCCCACCTGTTACACCTTCCTTCTGCTGGAAGGTACCACTCCCATCTGGTAGAAATAACAAGAGAGAACATGTCCGTTCCTCATCTTCCAGGGCTTCAGAATATAAACATACACTCAATTTCATGGTCGTTTGAGTTAATATTTAGTTTGCGAACTAGAGTATCTCCAGAGCAGATAGGCTGCCAGTTTTGCTGACGCTGCTTCATGGGTAATAACCTCTTCTAGGAGAAAGGGGCAGAGAGTGAGGGACAGTGATCTGCATCCAGCATGAACTGCCAGACCTTGGGTGGCAAGATGGACATCTAGTTCGTGGTGGTGAAGTGCAATACTACAAGAGAAAGTGCCTGATAATGGGATTAAAATATTGAATTTTTCATGGGTGAGTTGAAGGGGAGATGATGATTTTTGACAAGAATTTACACAGAAGATTTCTGAGGGTAGATTCTTCATTAATGTAACAGAAAAAGACATCCAATGACTGGAAGCTTAAGGTAGACAAGTTCAGGCCAGGGCAAAGGTTTGGCTCTCAAGGCTATCAAACCATTGGAACAATTTCCCCAGAGGTGTGTTAGTTTAGAACTAAGAACATAAATTAAAAATGGCTGTGCTGAATCAGATCAGAGAGGCCTTTCCAGCCCAGTGTGTCTCTAGAAGAGGCCAGTGAGGAACGGGAAGCTCAACAGACAATGAGATGGAGATCCCAGCAGTTGTTGGACCTATTTCTGTTCCCTCTGGGATGTTACGACAGATCGTCCCTTTTTTGGAGAACACCACTAAGCAGTACCCACATCTTCTTCCCAAAGCTGATGAGTCCTAACCTGGTGTGTCCTTGGTTTTCCATTCCAAAACTCAGTATCCAACTTTATGTCTTTCTAACTTATACTTGATATTTTAAGCAGAAGTTTTAGTCTGTGACTAAACCAGTGACGATTTCTGCCCTGTTCTACATAGAAGATCACATCAGTGATGCCTCTGGTTTCTGCTAGGCCAGAAATTATTGAGTAAAATTTGGTTGCAGCAAAGTTGATTAAAAAAAAAAAAAAATTTACTTCCATGGATTATTGCACTCTCTAATCCTGAACTCAAAGCAGTGACCTGAAACTGTTTAACTAATATGCTGGTGCCCTATCAGCATGGCCATGCTTCAGAGAGATTAGGCACAAAAATAGGGAGAAAAAGCATCAGAGAAGTAACTGAAGTGAAGTACAGCATTTGCTGTGTCTCCACCATACCAAGCACAACATTGCACATCCATTTCTGCGTAAATCTGGCTTTCCTGAAGACTCTGCTGCAGGTAACAAACCAACTGGTTACCTTTCTGTCACATTTACAAGAGAAATCCATCATCAGCAATTTACTCGATGATTAGCAAGATTTTGCCTTCAGCAAAATCTGTCAGCTGAGTACCAGAGCTTCAATGTAAGCATGACACTTATATAAATAAGTACATAAATAATAAGGATCTAAATGTTCACAGAGGCGTGGAGACTGTTTTATAGAAAAAGAACCAGCATGTTCCTCAGAAACGTGAGTCCATAGACAAATCACTCTACGGTTGAAAAGTTGTTTATTTTGTTTCTAAAAGGGAAAAAAGGAGTGTGGCTGCATTTGCAGTAGTGTATGCCACAGAATATTTACACTGAAGATTAGATTCACTGTTGCCGTTTGACGATCTAACAAACTACTTAGGGAAAAGAAGTTGGAGAGATCAGTGCACAGGAAGTATGTGTTAATCCTTTGGGTTCTCGTTACGATTGATTCACGCCTGCGAGGCGGTTTTGTTCAGGAAGAAGATTTTAAAACACGTATTATTGCACCACAATGTTGCTGTCAGTATCCAGGGTGGCAGTGGAAAAAGTGCTGACTAGTGTTACCCCTATGTGTGATACAAGATCACCTGAGAATTTGAGTGTTACGCAATCAGTGCTTTACCTCCACATTTCAATTTTTTTTTGTTTTTGATGTGTATTTCAGAGGTTTTTTCAGCTATTAGAGAAATATGTGCAAAAAGTACAGCCTTTTCAAAACGAAAAGAAACTAGTTTAAAACCTGTGGCCGACAAGCACCTGTGATGTTTTAGGAAGGTGTACCATGGCAGTGAGTATTAAGGAAACCTAAGGCATTGTAAATACTGAAGTGGGAAGGGTTTTTTTCTCTATTTACTGAAATATATTGTAATTCTTCCCACTTATCACCAGGTGGCAATATCATGACCTTAAAAGTCTTGTTTTTCTAAAGTGAGGAACAGCTAGGCATGAGGAAGTGATGTATCCGTGTGCTGCAATCGTTCCAGGAAACAGTTAAGATTACAGTCTCCAGCAAGGTTCAGATTTCAGTCTAACTTTGTCTTTTGTGTACAGAGATATAGCCAGTATTGAAAATATTAAATATTAAGCCTCCCAAGTTTCCATTTAAATTGTAGCATTTAACTTTTTTTTTCCTTTTGTTTTTTAAGAACTTGGATTGTCAAGAATTCAGGATGAAGAGCCTTTTTTTGTCTCTCTTACTTGTCTCTGTTCTGTCTATGACCAGCTCCTTAGAAGTGCAGGGAAGGAAATGGAAAGGTGAAGGTACAACGCCAAACCTGGAAAGTATTGTCATTGGAAGATGCTATGACTATATTAGAATTCTGAATCCTGCTGTTGGGTAAGTTTTTGCTCGTTTATGGATTAGTTTTTTATGTTCTGTACAAAATGGTTATTAATCAGCAGCCTGACATTTTGCTCCCACCCATGAAAGTGATCCTGTTGTAGCCAACATGCATGTAGCTGTCCAGAAACAAAAAATGAATTTTGTTGGATGTCACATTAATAAAAGTAATGTAATTAACACAAGATTTTCAATCGTTCAACTTTTTACATTTCTCCCCTCCTAGTGCCACAGTGTTCTGTAAGGAGAACACTGCACAGAAATGGTGGCGATGGTATTTCCGAAATACCAAATCTGACAGTGCTCCTGGGAACACCAGCTTTACTTCGCATGCCTTGTGCGTTAGGTCACATAAGAGGGAAAGCACCACAGTTTATAGCTGTCCTGTAGTACTGTTTAGCTTATCCACCTGAAAAATCAAGTAGTAATCAACGGCTGAAGTATGATTACCCATGAGCTTTCATTGTCTATGTTAATTACACAGAACTGGAGATAAGTCACACACGTCGCTAAAATGACCACTTTTTCTGTCTTCCTTATACTGTTTTGGCTTCAGTGAAAAGGAAAAAAAAACTAAGAAGGATAGTCTCCTGGAGTTCAGTCTTTTATTCTGCCACTAAAATTTTTCCTGGTAGTTTGAAGATGTATTTGCAAAGGAGGCATGGCTGGGTTCCTGCAGCATTGAGTTGTGGTCTTAAATGGGGTTAGATTATGTTGCATAATATTAGCAAATATCACCTCCTTCCCCCAACCTCCCATTTTCAGTTCCTGCTGCAAAATGGGAAGATACAGGACTGAAAATAGGTTCATTTTAACAAAGGCTTTTAACAAAGGCAAACCAACGTATTTCTTCCTAATAACATTCTTAACTTACCAGAAGCATTTTGGTTCAGGTTCCCCATGAAAACAAAAATCATTCTAATGTCAATGACATGGTACTAAAAATTTCAGCTGAACAATTCAAGTTTGGCAAATTTATAAACACGTCACAGTAGAAGGTGCCAGTAAACTTCAACTATAGATATCTACATACCTACAATATAATATAGAATATAAACTATGAAAACTTAAGTCAGTTAACAGTTGCGTAGGTATATGAAGTCTAATCTTGCAGTAGGCTCTAGCTAGATAGAGCTCCTGTTGGAGTTGACAGATGTCACTTCATTTATATCTGAAGCAGGGCATGACTAATGATACAGAATGCACAAACACAATGAGCAACGTAAAGGATTGTTATTGTGGAAATATTAACTTTATCGTTAACTGATTTGGGCTTTTAGAAATGCAGATACAATACTCTTTAAAGTATTTCTGTATGTCTCATGTTTATGACAGTTTGTGATATAATTAATTCCTGTGACATTTTCACAGCATAATTTTAAAATTGAGAAGTCTGAACACATTCATCAAAGTATTATTACTCTGAATAGCATAAAGCCAGGCTGGACATTAGGACTGCTTTCCCGAATCAAGGCCCAAAATGGCGTTATAAAAAGCATAAGCAAATAGTGTAATCTAAACAAAATGAAAATTTCATATTGCACAGGTGCAAAACAGATATTCTAATTATTTATAACCCTTTCTGTTGATTGTCTGTTTTTTGATTGCCCCAGGCTAGCTTTTACAGAGGCATAGCCACCTGGATAGGTTTTGCTTCTGAATTTTTATGCAAATAGAATAATTTTTTTAAAATACTTTGCTAACAGAAAAGAAGCTAGCAAAGCATTTCTTTACACTGCAACATAGTTAAAACATAAAGATGTTTATAGAAACATAAGGAAAACTTTCCTTTATGTTTAAACAGGACATGCAAAATGGTAGTTAAAAGAGGCATTTTACAAAATGTTATGGTCATGTAGAAGTGAGGGATTTGAATGAAAATCATATTTGAAATTTTCTAATAGGAGTGTGCTATATAATACAAATGTTCCTGTAGTGCATTTCCCCCATATTTCTTTATTGGTAATATAAAATGGAAGTTTTGAAAACATTTTTTAACTGACTAGTATGAAATAAATCTAATATGACTTATTAGTGTCTGTTAAGATTGGAAGGAATTGACCTGAACTACTCCTTCCTCACCCTGTCGTTTCAAGAAGTGTTTTTGCCAGCTAAGAGATTTTGAGTAACAGAGCAGAATAATGCTTTTGATTTACAAGCTGTTCAAACCTAGATGAGAAGACATAAAGGAAAAAAAATGCAGTAAGTGAATTAACCAGAAAATTACTGCTGGATTCAACTGTCAAGAAAGATTTTAAGAGTTCAGTGATCAAAATTTACAAGTACTAGCATGAAAAAGTGAGTGCTTACAGTAGACAGCTCTTTAGTAGAATGAGATGTAAGTACATACAGTTGTCAGAAGCTAAATTTTAACAGCTCGAAATCAGAAACAGGGTGCAAATCCTTTTATCAAGTAAGGTTATTTAAACCTTGGAACAAGTGATCAAGGGTCATATTGAATTGCTGAAGATTTTCAGATCAAGATCCCTTATTTGCTCACGATATATTGGGATTTTTATGTAGCTGTTGGAAGCATGACCAGAGATTACTGTAAGAGAATCCATAATCTGTTTCCTGCATGGGAACTGCATGGCTCATCACAAGGTGTCCTTTAAGTATCTGCGACATTTAGCGTCTCAAAGCAGCTCCTTAAAGAATCTCAGGAGAAGTGCCAGCAGAAACCCCGGTGTCTATGGATGACATTAAATGAGCAAAACACTCTAATGGCAAAGTTTGCTTTACCTATGATCAGGACGACTGTTATTCAAGCTACAGCTTTGCAATTACAGCTGTTCATGTAGGAATGTCATATGCACATTAAATACATTATTCTGTTCTGCAGAGTGTTCCCAGCATAGACATTGTCACAGCCTGTGTGGGGAAGGTACTGTGGGAAAGTGATGAAAGTAGCAATTCCCTTTTTAATTACACCAGGCAGACACAGAGCTGTGAGACAAATGAGATCCTGCAAATCCAGAGAGATAAGACACTTCCATCCCTAGATGGCCTGGCCTGGCCTTCCGCAGGAGATTATTGTCCGCAAGACGGAGCTGGCAGAAGGAAACTGTCAAAGTGCACAGCCCAGCATCTTATTTCGGGCCTCCCATTGAAACGTTGAGTCCCAACAGTATTCTTGTACCTACTGCACAGTGAAAGTACATATCCCACATGGTCACTGTACTCACTGCAGCAAGGAAAAGCTGCATAATCCTAGGTCTATATATATAGAAGGCATCTCTTTGTCAAAACCATTATTCAACCATTGAAACTTTGTAGTAACTCCTCCTGCACTTGAATCTGACATTTTATGAGTAATTTTACATTGAGTAGCTTTGCATATTTAGCTATGCTTTAATTGAAATGGCTTTTTGAATCTGGAAAATTTCAAAGAAAGCTGTTCTCTTTAGTATTTCTACAACGCTGCATAGCAAGCTCGCTGTGTATACTGCACCTTCTAAGATTTTTGTTGAATTACTATGTGTTTCTAACTCCACACTGCAAATCCTAATATTTTCATTGCTACTTCTTCCTCATCTGCTGCTGTTAGGAGTCAGGAAAAGACAAGACCTATATGCTCTTCCTGGGTGGCAAGTTTTCTACCACACTGATTTCAGTTTTCTGTCTTAACCTTGTGGAGGTTTTAATTTGGGAATTTGAAGAAGTTGGGAAGAAATTACTTTCTTGCTCTGCTTTGGAAAAACAATTCTGCTATTTGTTTGTTTCAATCATTACAGCGAGAAAAATTGTTCAGAGATATGGGAAGCATTTAAAAATGCATTTGTTAACAAGGATCCTTGCAGCATTCTACCTAAGGACTATGAATTATTTATCAACCTGTCATTGCACACAATTCCACCTAATAAGGTAATGATTATTAATGTTATGTGAACAGTCCTGTGACATCTATCAGATTTTCCATTATACGGTTCAAAATTGACCGAGGGTCATTCTGTGGCTGACTCATGAGTCGCTGTTTTTGGCCAGTCTGTAGTTCACAAACTAGGCTCAAGCTTGATGGCATTTTTCAGTGTGTTTGGCTGCATTTGTTTTATGTAGTAACTTCATAGCAACTTCTCTATTTTCAAGCTACAAAGATCTCCCTTTTTTTTCCTGCTGTGCCAGGAGCTCTGTTGTAGTCCCTGAACTTCGATTTCTACTTTTCCTCAAGTTAGGTGCTCTGCCTGCAAAGACTGTGCCTGCTATTGTCTTTTGCTTCCACTCACAGCCAAGTCTCGGGGCAATGACAGGTTAAACATTGGCATGTTTAACAAACACAAGCAGAAATGAGATAGGGCGCCATTATGTGCTGGAAAACAGGAAGGGTTTCACGCGCTGGCAATTGCAGGGAACTGTGAAAGTGCAAAAACCACGGCTCTTCATGCCAGTGTATCCCGTCAGAATGTGTGCTTTGGCCTCGTCTGAAGGGTTGTGCTTTAAAGCAGTTTTTCCTCTACCGCGATTATTCCTTATCTCTAAATGATTAAAGCAACAAATACTCCTGTCAACATAGCTTAATTCATTAAACAGTTTTGCAAACACAGAAATAACAGCTAGACGTAAGATTTTTTCACACCAGAAGCCAGCGTAGCAGTGTGAGAGAGTTCTCGTAAACATATATGTGGCTTATAAATGTCTGTCTTCCCTTTTTTCTCTTTTCCTAAATCTGTCTGCTGAGGAAGGCAAGGCGACGCCTAACTATATTTGATATAGGTCTATATCCATTCCCATCATGGTATGAATGCCCCCCAAGCTTCTAATGATCAGAATTTACACCACTGTAAAAAAAAAAAACAAAACCCACACAAAAAACTTTGTCCCTCTAAAGAGATAGCCAACATATCTGGTTATTAGCTTGATTTTGAAAGAAATTCCAAAACATGATTTAAACTGTTTTCAACACTCCATAATCTCATTGTGTCCACGCCCAAGTGATGGTTCATTTCTTCTCTGTTGTTTTGTTTTTTTTTTTCCCCTTTCTTTCTATAGTCTCTCTTCTGGGAAAATAATCAGCTGCTAGTCAATAGCTTTGCTGCCAGAGGCCGTCGCTACATGTCTGTGGGTGATACTCTGTTTGGCTTCTTTGCAGATTTTCTAAACTGGTGTGGGCAGCCAAACAGCACTGGTAAGATGATGAGTGCTATATTAAATGTCTGTCTGTAAAACCATAATGGAGACCGACTGATGTGTTCTGGAGGAGCTAATTTTGCTCTTACCCTGTGAAAAATCAGGGATAGCTTCACTGTCTCATTCTCTGCTGTTTTGTGGGAATATTTAACATTGCAGTCAAGGGAGGACACAGTGAAATCTAAATAGTGCAGCACAGGAGATAAACCTCCTTCTCAGTCCTCTGAATGCGGACCACTATGCATCCCACGTACAGAGTTAGAGCTGTTTCAGCCAAATTATTGAATCCACACTATGCCACTGTTTGTGTAAACTGCAAAGGATGGAAAATTACAGAATAAAATACAACCGACAGCTATCAGTGTTGTGTCAGAGCATGTTGTATGTCCAATGAGTAATGTGCTAATATATTTAATTGCTTTCTAAGGTCACTTTTTATGGTCGTTACCATCTCTAATAGCACAAATCACATGCCTTCCTACAGGACTGGACTATGAATCCTGCCCTACCACGGAGGAATGTGAAAACAACGCAGTGGAATCTTTCTGGAGGATGGCCTCAAGCACTGTAAATAGTGCATTAGTGCTGACTTTGTACTACATTAGTGAGTGTGTCCTAGGTGGTTCAGGAAAGCATTGCCAGATCAAAACAGATTTAAGTCTATAACTGTGCTAGATTATTTCTTCTGATACAAATACACTTTTTTAGACTGGGTACAGTGTTTTAGCAAGAGGAACCTAACTTTCACCTTAGCTAGATAATGTGTTAAAATTCCGTGTTAGCTTTGTTAATATATATTAAGCATATACCAAGCACAATAAGCACACTACTTGTCTATTGAATACAGGTCCTAAGTGACATTTGACAGCCTTGGTGGAAACCCTTTATTCACGGATCGACCCAACACAGAGTGCCTAAATGCTTTCTTCCAGTACCTCAAGGGGGCCTACAGGAAAGATGGGGAGAGGCTGTTCAGGAGGGCCAGTTATGATAGGACAAGGGGTAATGGTTTTAAAATAGAGGGAGGTAGGTTCAGGTTGGATATTAGGAAAAAATTTTTTACTATGAGAGTGGTAGAACACTGGAACAGGTTGCCCAGAGAGGTGGTGGATGCTCCATCCCTGGAGACGTTCAAGGCCAGGTTGGACAAGGCCCTGAGCAACCTGATCTAGTTGGAGATATCCCTGTTCCTTGCAGGGGGGTTGGACTAGATGACCTTTGAAGGTCCCTTCCAGCCCTAACCATTCTATGATTCTGTGATTCTATGAAAATAGTTTGAGAAGATGCATTGACTTAATGCACTGGCTATTTAGTTCTTGTCCTCTTTAGTGCAGTGACCTGCTAGGGTGCTAGTTTGGTATTTGACAGTTCCAAAGCTCTTGGTAAAATTATTTCCTTGGTCATTGTTGTTTGCCATACAATACCAAGTCATGTGACAAATCTGTAAGATCTGAAAAAAATTGTTATGTATTACAGTATGCGCAGCACAGTTCTGGGGAGATACACGTCTTGTTGAATGGTTCTGCAGTCGGAGGAGCTTATCCAGAGCCGGGGTAAGAAAACTGACTTGTTTATATGTACAAGGTCTGATGCTTGCAAAAAAAAGGGTCAACCAGTTGTTCAGGTCTTCTGCTTCACAAAGCATGGGAAGTGTAGCTGAAAGAGCCTGTTGCATCAAAGTCTGCTGAGTTGTGCGGACAACTGTTAATATTCCCCAGCTGTAGGAATTAACATGAAGTGGACAGAAACAATCCTTTGACTCTTGCATTTTACAAACTGCTGTGGCAAGCAGGATAAATGCTCTTTGAAAGCAGGTTTCAAGTCAGCCAGCACACCGTGGCAAAATGTGTATGCCTTCAAAAAGATGAGCATTACAAAATTTCTATTCAGGGACATCTCCAAGGAGGGGACATCCTTACAAGCAGTGTAGCCTCTGTCGTGCCTAGGAGCAAACTTGGTAAGTTCTATAGGGGAAATGCTTTGTCCTGCTATTTCTCCATGACCAAGAGAGGAGGTAGTTTGAGATCCATTATGGTTTAAGAAAGCAGCAGAAAAGCTCATTGAGAAGGAATAGCAAGGATTAGTGTCCTCTTTATTCCCTCATATATTAAGGACAGATGTATCTTCCCTGATTTACAAGTGTACCACTATGCAGAAGTTCATCTAAGCTTATATGTAAAATTTTTTGTAGAAGTACACCCTTAAGAACTATAACTGAATATGTGGCTGTAGAGACTGCCTACCTTTGATGTAAAATACATCTTTCCTTACCTCAGCAACTGTACTGTCCAAGGCAGATTAAAAAAAAAATAAAAAATTAAAACCCCATAGAACAGATCCTTCTCCTGTGTGCTCAGTGAGGACTAAAAATGATCATTGAAAAGTTAATTTTATCTCCAGATGGGAGAGAAACAAGAACCATCTGTTCCAAAACACCTACTACCTACTTACCTCCGTCCCCAAAAGGTCCATCTTTGTACGCAGCTTTCAGCTAATCAAGAAGACTTATATGATCTCCCAGGTGATCATCTGAGATCAAGTCTTCTGCAGATGATAATACCTGGCAGCAGGTCAATGCCTAGAATCCAGTATACATTCCTTATTTCAGAAACAGATTCCTTATTTCTGTTAATTTACAGATTCGTTATTTCAGAAACCTCTTACACATAAGTTAATTCCACCAGTTCCCTGGGTTGCCTGTCTGGCAGTGTTGTGACCAGTGAAATCTCCACCACTGGAACACAGCCTGCCAAGAAAAAAACAAAGCCAGTTATTCCATCTGTTTTCTTTGCTGTGTATCTTCCAGGTCTGTTTATGACTGAATTTGTTTAAGAGATCTTGTTTGAAAGAGGGTTAGCATTGAATAATTAATAGCAGAAGGTAATCTACCAGTCTTCCTAAACATCTCTCTGGTCTGTTTTCAAACCTTTCAAAGCCATTTCCAAAGTTTATCCTGCGTAACAGTTTGTATGCTTATGATCATTAAGTCACCTGTTACCATTTCAGTTAAGATTTATTTCTCACTTCACTGCAAAATAACTTTGCTCATTCACACAGTATGAATGTAGCTGGCAGACTTCTTTAATAATATTAGTTGGTTCAAAAATTGGTCTACTGAAGTCAATTATACATTGTTCATCCACAGTTTCTGACTCTTCCAGTTAAAATATTCCTTTATGTTTTAGACTATGTTTCCTTATATTTTGCCATTTTTTTCTGGCAATATCATATGCATGAATGAGCAAATGAGTTAAAATAATTAGAATCTTTATTTTTTGTTACATTTTCACTATGTGTCTAAGACAGGCTTGGACACCTTGGAGAGACAGGCAAACCTGCTGTTGCTGCTACTAGACTCTGGCTTGACCAGAGAGGGTAACTGTTGGTATCTGCCTTTTCATGTTCCACTGCTCCAGAAGTTAAATTAACTTGCTAACTTCATGAACAGGTCTTTGCTGGCTGCCAAGAGAGACTGACAACCACCACATGTCTTGTACTTGCATGACAGAGTGCCAGTAGTTTGCCTGCAGGCACCAGGAGGACAAAGCGGTGGTCACATTGCCACTGCTGGTCTCATCCAGGAGGTGACAACAGTCTCTTCTAGTCTGGGGGGTGTCAAAGCATTTACAGTGGTTAAGAAACACTGCAGCCCAGATGTAGATATTTAAGAAGATCCATGATAGGCAAATTAGAGCACACACCTAGGCTCAGACTTGGGCCAAGTATTCAGTGCAGACACAGCCCTTACAAGCTTTCTGAGTTAAAAAAAAAAAGAGCAATTAAAAGGTTGGAAATCATTACAGTACATCTTGCTGGAAGGGTTAGAAATCTGTGGCTTTGAAATGCCTGCATCTCACAAAAAATTCAATTTACAAACATTAAAATAATCACTTGGATTTGGCATCTTTAGATTATATATTAGGAAGAAATTCTTTACTGTGAGGGTGGTGAGACACTGGAACAGGTTGCTTCAAGCAGTTGTGGATGCCCCATCCCTAGAAGTGTTCAAGGCCAGGTTGGGTGAGACTTTGAGCAACCTCATGTAGTGGAAGGTGTCCCTGCCCATGGCAGGGGGGTTGGAACTAGATGATCTTTAAGGTCCCTTGGAACCCAAACCATTCTATCATTTAGTTGCCATTTTATTATCTTGTTTAAATTGTTATTTAAATACCTATATCAATGTCAATTTACACACAGCAATAAAGTGGAAGATTCCCTAGGCTAGAGATGGACACATCTAGAAGTTTCTCCTTTATGGTCTTATATATCCTAGACAAATACTTAATGTTGCTGTGAATTTGTGCCTAAAAATATGTTTGGTTTGTGGCTGTTGTTTTTTTATTTAAAGCAAAACTGTATTGTGTCTAAAAGCAATAACTACAAGAATGACCTTTTTCTTTGTTTACTAAGTACCAAATGATTTTGGGGTTTTTTTTGCACTTTTTGAAGTTCATTTCATTCTGGCTCACCTCTCAGTTGCAGCTTTTTTCAGCTGAGCCTCTCTGAGATGAAGAATATGAAAACAAAACTTCTGATTAAATGCCTTTGACCTTTGAGGACATTCAGAATGTGAATCAGATTTTTTCTACTCTGTGTTGAGTCTGATTGTAATCAGGAGATATAAATGTAAAATCGAGCAAGCCCATATTGTACAGCAGGATCAGAGCCTCCATTAATCCAAAAGGAAAAAAAGATTATTTATTTTCCATGTTCTTTATAGTTCTAAAAATTTCTTTTTTTCAATCAGTTTTTTTGCAGATTATGAAATACCTAATCTTCAGAAAGACAAAATCTCACAAATTGTCATCTGGGTTGTGGATGATATTAAAGGACCAGATATGTAAGTTACGTCTTCAAAAAAAAATATTTTTCCTTTTTGGACCTGTCTTTAAAATTTCACCTTAGCTTTCTGTTTGATTATATTTAAATAGCAATTAAGCTAAAAATATTTTAAATGCTTTCACTAAAGGCACACCCTATCATTCCCAAAGAGTATAGAAATACCAGAATTAGAAAAAATATAAATAAATTGTAGTATTAGATCTGGAGTCCACTCTTCATTAAATGTGTGTGTGTGGATCTCAGACCTTGAGTGAAGATATAGCACATACAGTTTTACTCAGAAAAGAGTCAATCTGAATTTCAGATTAAATGCTGATGTGAAATACTTCTTTTGCTTTGCCATATGCATTCTTTTCATTTTCACCTATCTTAACTGTTTGAAAATTAGTTTAAAATACTTAAAATCAATCCAGTAATAAAATGTAGGCTTTAAAAGGTCTAATTTTGCTGTTAATTTATATTAAAACAAAACAAACAAATAAACAAAGCAAAACAGATTAGTCCATATAGAAGAGCCTGTTGGTAAACAGCCAAAGATCAAGTGACAATTTGCAACAGAAACATAACGGAAAATGGACTCTGAAGTTAAAAAAATGAATCATTAGGCCAGACATTAGGCTTGGTTGGGGACTGATTAAAAGAAGAATTAAATAGTCTATTCATTATAGCTTTTGTGGGGATCCCTGCAAACATACAGAGATAAATTGGAGGCAGGGGAACAGAGGAAGTCAGTTTTACCCCTACCATCTGCAGGGTCCCTGCACTTTAGTATAACGTGGTGGCAATTCATTGGTCTTAAAACTGCCCTGCCTGAAGAGGGCCAGAGAAATGGACACAGATGTCACCATATCCACCACTGGTGGCTGAATCCCTGTTGTTATCTGCATTCTTAGGTGTGTGAGGCTTCTGTTCTTGCTACTCAACGCTTTTTAGTTGCATCCATTCATTTTGGGTCCTTTCCGTTTCATGTCTCATCTCTTCTCTTTCCTGTCTCCTTTTGCTTCTCTTTCATTCAATTTTAGCATGGCCAACCCAGACCACATATTTTACTGTAGTGCTGTGGAGTCTACGAAGCATAGTTCAGATTAACGTTTCTCAGCCTTTCTCTTTAAATCAAAGAATCATACCCTTTTGGAAAAAAAACCCAAACCAAATATACAGCTCACTTTTACAAAAATTGCCCTTATTACAAAGAAAAGTTAAAACAAGCACTGAATGTTAATTTGTCTTTCAGTTAATGGATGCATGGGAATATTTGTATATTTTTATTAACTGCTTTTTACAATGAATTTGTTGGTGCCCATATAATTTCTTTAGAGTCATGAGTATTTACTGACCAATGGGTAAGTAGCACTAGCCTTAATACTTGATGTTGGTACAACTTTTAGAGGTCTCAGTAGGTTCTGTACTATGCTAGACTTTCTTTTGCTAATTGGACCACAAATTTAAAAATCAGTGCTAGACACAGAAGCTGTGTTTAGGATTGTTTCTGATTTTTTCTCTCTCCTTGTGTTTTTCTGTTGTTCTGTATTGTATAGGACAAGCTTCTAACAAGAATAATTCTCATTGATTATAACCAGCTTATTCTGTAAAGACAGCTAGCATCAACTTTAGCACCACCTAAATAGCTGCCCAAGAGTATTACAAATGAAACACTTACTTACTATTTTACGAAATTGTTTAGTTCTTTTTCTGTTTGTCTAGTGAAATATTATAGGTGGGAATATTGGTTAATAGAATCTGCAAATGTTACACTGGCTGAAGCCAATCTGCCAGTCTCTGCAAACTAAGTATAAAATGTTCAGTGACTGTAAGCAAATGAAGCATTATAAATAGCAATGTACACCAGCTTTCTGTAGATGTTAAGGAATACAGAAGAGGCAAAGTAAGGGGGATTTACTTTACTAATTCCATCAAGTTCAGTGAAAGGATATTAGATAATAAAAGACTTGCAATAATATTAAAATCCTTTCTCACAGAGATTCCTGTGGAACTCATACTGTAGAGAGATTAGAAAACAGGCTGAAAGCCCTTGGTTATGATATCACCTGCACTGACAATTACAAGTAAGTCAAAATCGTTCATTAGTATGGTGTATTTGCAGAAGCACCTCATCGATTTTAAATGGTTTCTTACCTTCCAATATTTAAGTGTCATTAATGTTGTGTCTTCAGTAAGAGACTAATATGTTGGAGGGGTGATGTCACTTTTTCAGACTTAGCAATTTTTGGCTGTGAATTGAGCAAAACACTACACCATATTGTATAACCGTATAAATAAATGGAACATTGTACTTTCCCAATGTCAGACCCAGAAGATGGCCTCATGTATTCCACTTCACTGTAAAATCTTTATTTGGACTGAAAATCTAAACATTTTAAAACACTATTGAATGTCTGCAGAATTCCTAGTTATTCACAGTAGCATTCACAGCTCTAGTTATTCACAGTAGGTTGTAAGATAAATAGAATTGAAGGGAAGCTTTAGACATGATAATACTGTTGAGTGTGTGTCTCTCTTTTCATTTGTTTTCCTCAGTTTTCTGCCTGAAAGATGCTAAATAAAATGATATCTTCACAGGTCTGTAATGTTCTTACTCTGCCTGGATTATCCTGATGATTCTAAGTGTACCCTTTCATCGTAAGTAAAAGCAGCTCAATCCATCCTCAGTGTCATTACGACCAAATAAATAATGCAGAAGTCAACAGTTCAACAGATTCCCTCTCTGTCATCTATCACCCATACACAATTCTTGAATTTATTACTTACTGCGTATTGTGTAAGCAGTTTCTGTCTACAAATTGTGCACAATTGTCTGTGAGCACCTGCTATTCAAAATTAATAGTTAATAGTTAATTAATAGTTAATCAGTTCTCATCAATCACACAATCACTATATATCTCTGATGGTATGAATAAAGTTTGTAAATATCAGTGTTCTGATGCAAAATCTATTACAAATTTTAAATTGCTTTCATTAATATTCTTCTTTGAATAATGAAATTGTAGGTCAAATGGCAACAGATCTAAAGGACATTTCTCCAGCTATTGGAACTTTCTGTTCCAAATTTTGAGGAAGTGGGTTTTTTTTTCCAATCTTCCATTTTGTGTTCAAACCCAATTTCTGTATTTTAATATATTTACCTTGGGCCAGTAGGTTATCTGCAGAGAATGTAGATTACATCCAAAATACAACTTCCTTAATTATCAAGCATTGCTCCTAAACTAGGTTTTAAGTTTCCCTTCCTATTTGTATTTTTCTTTATTATATAAAGAGAGTTAAATGAGTTTATTATGTATTTCAGTGAATTTACAGTAAAGATTACTGTTTTCAATTATGGCTAAATTTCTTAATCTATATGCTGTTGCATGTATAGGTACACATAAGGTACTTTACTTTAACATATAAATATGAAAACTTCCTCACAGTTTGGAAAGTTGCAGAATATATAGATGCATAAAAGTCGTTCTGTAGTTATATTATTTTTCTGCATAATCCATACATTTGGCCACATCCTGTCCCCTGCTGTCCTTTCTGCCCTAATTCAAGCACGTGCAAACCTTTTGTATGTTAATGCCTGTGTAATACTGCAATGATAACTTCTGCTATGACAAACCTGATTTGCTGTCCCTGGTTGTGGCAGCAGCGAGGTGCGACTCCTGCTTGCCTGCCTCTGGTTGCGTGGCAGTAGTGCTTCCTGCAGTACAGAGAAGGAGGTGTCTATCACTTTCTGCAGCGTATGGTCAGGTTTTAACACACCCTTACAGAGAAAGTGAGTATTCTTTGTTCCTGCTGGTCACTGAAAGCTTTTACTCATCTTGTCATATGACAACATTTATTCTTACATCCAAATTATATCCCAGCACCAATGTGTATATGAGTGATGAAACAGTGGCATTTTAGATATCACCAATACCTCCAGACTCCTTCTAGGTAGTAGAGAGTAGGCTTCCAGGCCTGTTAAAGCATTTGTTTGTTACTAGATACCACTTGCATGGTGGATTAAAATTGGGTTTCCTTGGTCTGCCAGTGAATGATCAGGCTTTTCTAAGGCTTTTGTTCATGCGTCAAAGGAAAATACAGTTGTCCCATGCAAAATTAGACCTGTGAACATGGCAACAAATCAACAAACTGGAGGAAAAAGCACTCACTTCACAGGACTTTAAAAAATGTAACATTGTGAACTCTTCACAGGACACTTTTCTCCCAGGTTTTTACACCATTTCCCTCAAAGTTTTGTAATGTGGGTACATTCTTCAGCTGAGAAAATGTGGACTAAAGGCTTCTGGAAACCATTAATGTCTTTCTCTTTCACCTAAGGGATAAGCGTACCAGTTCTCCAGTAGTATTGCCACATTGTGCTTGCAGTATGTAAGCAGGGGAGCTGCCTCCCCTTCCTTTCCATGTCTGTACTTCAATTAACATAATCACTAGCATATTCTAAGCACCAGTCTCATACCCTCCCGGGTAACTACTAAACAACTCAGCTGTTATCGTCCTCCTTAGGCTGTTTCCTTGCTTCCTTCCTTCCTGAGCATGGATGGCAATGTAATAGCCTTGATTTACTTCATACCTATGCTATCCCTAATCGAGACAGAGCTTTCGAGTCTGAATGCTAACTATCATTGCCTCTCCTGAAATTTAAGTAGCTGAAAGACTTCAAGCCAATGAATACTTACACTCTTCCCCAAATCACTTACTTCTCTGCAATAAATCTCTATTGAAATTAGCTGGCCTTTCAGAAAGAATCTTAAGCAGATGTGTATAAATTATTTGATGATTATTTTCTAGATCTGTTTTCTCTGTGGATGGATCCCCACTCTCTGACGGTCCATTAACTGACATGGGAACGGTTTGGTCAGTAGTGGCATCACTGTTAAGAGCATGTATCTGTTAAGAAAAGACTTCCTTTGCCTAGTGTGTGCTCAGTGTACACATATTAATTTTCATACTTCCATAATAAATAGTGAGACTAGGCATGCAGGCTGTCTTACATCCCTTTCACAAATGGCTGTTTGCTGTTACAAGATTGATAGCTGGCTTCTCAGCCTCCGAAGAATGTCCCAAGCCCAAAAACATCAGCTGTGTGAGTGACTCTTTTTGTCACCAAATCGCCTGTTACATCAGCATACCAAAGGAGAGGCCTGTGTCAGGGTAGCAGAGGGATGGCTTGAAGGTTCTGCAACGTACTTGGGGCTTCTTGGTTAGTGATAGTGCCCCTTAACTCCTCTCCAGGCTTGAACTATGTTCCTGCTGAGTCAAAATTTAGACTTTGGCTTGTTGACACGCTGTTTGAAGAAAACTTGTAAGTAAAAAAATGCCCACTAGATGGCAGAGATGGCTTGCAAACATAAGCAGAAAGGCGGCCAGATGCAACCCATTAGTAGTGGTATTCATTACTTCCATTATTGCAATGTCAGGGAGACTTAGAAATGGATCTGGATACTGTGTATGAAGTGCTGTAAAAATATAGACCTCTAGGACTACTGCTGTCTAGAAGAGCTCTACACAATCTCAAGCATAAGGCCAGAGACCGTAAATGGATGTGAAGAGACAAGGAGGCTCAGATATTAAGGTAGAAAGGAATGTTCCCAGGGTTTTGCACAAAAAGATATACTGTTTATAAAATCATGACAGCCAAAGGGAATCTGGTAGCGAGCTCTTATAAAGAAACTTCTAGTTTAGCACTTGGACTGCAAACTTCATCCTTGGCAACAAACCCCTGATAATTAACAGAATCCTAGCTCAGCTCTGTGCTGTGAACATCCTGTTTGTTTTCTTTTCTTTAGATCTGCAGCAGCAGCACAAAGAGGACCTATGTCTTCAGAGAGAGGAGGCAGCTGGAACAAGCTCACTTTTCTTTCTTTTGTAGGCTTTTTGTTCAGATTTGCTTTAGTGTACTAAGTTAATCAACTAATCTGTATCCTCTGTTTGCCTTAACTGGTTATAAATTTGTCTGTAACTAATTTCTAACTGCAATTTCACCCTAGTTCTGGGACTGGCAAACCTGCATGTTAAAGCCCTGCACAATTCTATCTAAATCCCAAGTACTTGTAGTATCAAAAATTATTCTACTGCTTCTAGAAAGCCTCACCCTTCGTTTCCTTTTCTTGAATAGAAGAAATCCATTGCTATTTCCTCTTATCCTTATTCTCCAGAATTAAACTGAGTAATACTTCCTGTTTACATATTTCAGAAAGAAAAATGAAACTATGCCTGTCATCCATCTCCCACACACCTTACTTGTTCGTAAAAACAATCCTAGCATTTGGCTTTGGATATTAAGTGTCTCGTTATCGTGTTTTGGGAACGGGAAATATGAATTCAGATGAGAGCGAGCTTAGATTGCTCACTTGGTAGAAGATACAATACATTAGACTGGAAAAATTAAACTCATTTTCATGAGTAGTCCAGTACTTGGGCCAAACTTACCTGAAACTATCGTACAGTGACATTCTGGCTTGCATACTTGCGTACAGTATTTTACCACATACTGTCAACTGCGTTGTCATCTGTACAGCTGTTCCTCAGGTGGCTGTTTCCAGGCCACTGGATAGCCAACAGTCAGAAATACCTGGTCTAGAAAGCTTCATGGGTTTTCTGCCATGATATGATGGTTGATCACCTTGATGTAATTTATGGCATATCAAATTCAGACAAGAACCTGCTAAATCAGACATCTGCCTGCTTGCAGTGAACTGTTAGCATGCGTCAGAATGAGGAGAGAGCAGATGCCATGCTGAAGGTCTCTTGAGTTACTTCTGTGAATTATCTAAGTTTTTCATCTAGATGCTCCTCTAAACCACCAAGACATCCAGCTATCAAGTCAACACATAAATCTTTGGGGAAAATAGTTGTTCTTCTGGAAAATAACTTTAAGTAGAATTTTGTTGCACATTCTCTGTTATCTTCTGTATTGTTTATTTGTGTTTGCATTAGCTGGTTGTCAGGAAACTGGAATAGGATGTTGCTGTTATCTAAGTGTGTCTGATTTAGGACTCCATAGCAGATTTATGTCCTTTCAATCTCTAGTACAACTGTATCGTGTTGTATGTTTGAAAGAGAAAATATCTAAAATATGTTGTTGTTGCTTATTTGTCTGGCTTCCATTACTGTAATAATCTTTAATTTGGTTTTAATGCAAATCCCTTTATATTACACACACAGTTGCATTTGCCTGTGTCACAGCTGAGTTTAGGCTCCAGCTTGAAGGATTTTTGTGTCTATTTCAGCTACTTCCAAAAGTACTGAAATCAGAAGTTACAGATCTTTTAAAATGTGGGCTGTATTACGCCTCAAAATTTTTCCCTACCTATGCTGAAACATTAGTCCCTTGATCAGTTCCTTCAGCATCCTCCTCATTTTTATTGATGCTGTCCTTAACAGCAGCTGCCAGAAGAAGAGGGATCTGTTTGTGACACAGACACAGTTCAAACAACTAAACTCAAGCAATTTTGATCAGTATTCTATTTCATAGAATCATAGAATGGTTTGGGTTGGAAGGGACCTCAAAGATCATCTAGTTCCAGCCCCTCCACTATACCTCCTGTAGTGGAGGAAACCCTCCACTACACCTCCACCTACCTCCCCCCAGTATATATACTGAGCATGATGTCATATGGTATTGAATATCCCCTTGGCTCTTTCGTCAGCTGTCCTGGCTGGGTCCCCTCCCAGCTTCTTGTGAAAATTAACTCAATCCCGGAGGAACCCAGGACATTATCCACCCCTTATTATATACCATCTATGTCATGCCCAGATCATACACTTTCCAATATCACCACCACTTTTCCTGTCTTTGATATATATATATATATGTATACACTGACATACACACAGAGAAAACCTTCCTTTGGTCTATAGGTCATCTCTCTAACATATCCATTCAGTTCATTTAATCCATGACTTTATGACTCCACCTGTCACAACAGTCTTTCAGGGCAGGAGAGATGGTGTGTGGTGTTAGATTATGGCATGCTGCATCTGGACCTTGTGGCTAGTGTATCTGGTGCAACCCATATCCACAGTTCATGGGTTGAAGATGTCAGTCTCGAGGAAGTTGCTGGACCTTCTGCGACCGTTTCTCCATGGCCGAGATGTTCTCGGACAGCTTATCCACAGCTGCAACGCAGGCCTGTAGGGAGGAGGAGAGACTTCTTTCATATTGCCAGAGTTGACCAGCCAATTCATCCACTGTTGGTCCCTTACCTTCTCTCCAGGACTTCACTGCCAATGAGTTGGCATACAACGCTGATGCAGTCTGTAGAAACTTCTGCCACATGGGTTGTGTGCATTGGACTTAATCTGGATCTGTGGGTGATTGCTTGTTATTCAGATCATTATAAATCACTTGAGCACAGCTAATTCCCTCAGATACTGGATACCTCTCTCCATGGTGGTCCACTTGCCTGGGTGACATGTAACACCATCCCTGAAGGGGTACCTTTCCTTCACTCCTGACAGCAGTCGCCTCCAGAGACTGAAGGTTTGTGGTTTTCTTACAATCGCCTTGTCAATGCCCCGTTCCCTTGACAGGGATTCCAGCTGCCTAGCTTCCCCACCCTCTAATTCCAAGTTACCAGCTCAGTTATCCCAGCATCGGAGCAGCCAGGTGACAATGTTCTCATCTGGATGGCGGCTCAAATACTTTCACCTATCTTGCAGCTCACTCGGGATAGGAATAGGATGATTACTGTCTCGTGTGGGTTCTGCCTCTTCCTTCTCCTGTTCTTGTGATGACCTTGGTTCACCTTCATCCCTCAATAAGCGAACTGATTTTTTCTTCTGTATAGGGACGGCTGATGTCGGCACAGGTTGGTTCTCTGGTTCAGCTGCAGCACCTGTCATTTTGTTGTCAGATTGAGAGACCTTCTCTTCCCCTCGAGGGTACTGAGCAGTGTTGACCAGGGCTCGGTAGGCATGGGCCAGCCCCCAGCATGCTGCAGCCAGCTGTGTCTCCCGAGAATTGCCAGGGTGACAGCATACTGTTTCCAAATATTCTACTAGTTTTTCAGGATTCTGCACTTGTTCAGGGGTGAAGTTACAAAACACTTGGGGTGCCCACCATCCTAGGAATTTGCTCATGCTCTCCCACACCCGCTGCCACTCGTAACTGTCCAGTCTTGGGGCAGATCTCTCTGTGGTATTTTTAAATAGTTGTTTAACCCCAAACTTCTGAAACACCTTCTGAACGCAGAGCAGTACGAGCGTGCTGGCTACGACATGCCCAGAACACTCAGAGTTCTCAAAGGCCGCTGTAATTAGCCTGAAGGAGAAAGGGGAGGTGGAAGAGTGGGGGACAGCACCCTCCCTGCTCCGCGCCCCCCCCCAAATTAATGGCGATTACTAATCACTTCCGACAAGTGGCGCCCGAGGAACGGGCATGACGACACCGCTGCGCGCACGTACCAGCTCAACCTGGTGGCCAGTGCCCTTATTGTACCACCAACCGCTGTTACACAGGACAGCAGGACGAGCATCTCGATCCCCTCCCAGAGGTGGCAAACAGCATCGCAGTGAATACATAAACCACGTAAGGATTTACGTACCACCACCATGTGAACAACCAAAACAACATCACGACCAGCGGCTACGTGACTAATGCAATAAACGCGGGGAACAAATTTAAGACTCGCTAGTCGAGATCAGCTACCCCAACCCCCGAGCCCCCCGCCGGGCACCGAAAAGGCCAGTGGCTACCAGGCGGCCGCTCCCTCCCTCCTTCCCTCGGTGCGGCCGGCAGGAGAATTGGGAGAAAAAGGTAAAACTGGTGGGTTGGGATAAGGACCGCTTAACAGGGCAGCGGAAAGAGAGAGAAGGGGTAAGAGCAGCAATAATACTAATAAAAGAACAATACAAAGCAAGGGAACCACAACACAACCTCTCCGACACCTGTCCTGCTCCCGAGATGCGATACCCCTCCCCTCGGTTTGTGCCCCCTCCCCGAAATGCATCCTGAGCATGACGTCATATGGTAGTGACTACCGCCTTGGCTCGTTTGGGTCAGCCGTCCTGGCTGGGTCTGCTCCCAGCTCCTTGTGAAAATTGACTTTATCCCAGCCGGGACGCGCCGTCAGTGCGGGCTGTTACGTGAGGTATGACAGCAAACACGCTGTCGTAGTGTTAAAGTGCTAAACAATTCTGCTTTGAAAAGGAGGTAAAATGCAAAGTATGACATACGATTGAAATAATTTGAGGCTATTTACCTTATATCGAGAACACTTGGAAACGTCTTGCAGTGCTTTTTTATTTCTAATGTTCTTGCCTCTTTTCCAGTACTTCAGCTCGGTAGCAAAGACAGCAATTTTTTTTTTTCCAATGTGTTTTGAATAAAGAGTCTCAAACTGCTGGAAAAGCTTTGAAAGATCTGTAAAGGATTTTAGCTAACCTAATATAGGTGAGGGGGAAAAAAAAAGAAAAAAAGGCGACAAAGCTTTAGATACATAGTCTTCCTGAGACCTTAAAGGCAGCAAATTTCAAGCTGAGGGTGGATCGGTTCTTCTGAATTTAATATGATGGTTTTTAATTTGTGTGAAAGAATAACGCGACTGGCATCGTGGAAGCAGAGGGGCAGAAGAAGTATCAGCAAAGCAAGAATAAGTTCATTTGTTACTCCCGGAGGGAGGGAGAGACATGAACATAAAGTGGTGCGTGAGAGAATCTCTTATAGCTCTCTTTTTTATTTCTACATCTATAAAGTGTGTGAATAGTGCTATTTACACTTACGTTTTACACTTGCATGGTGTACAGCTAGGTGTGCCTCTGCTCTGTCTTAAACGCTCAGTAAATGCTCTGATGAGCACGGTCTCATGTAACAGCTGTGCCAAATTTGGATAAATCATGTGTCCAAAAGGCATCTACCCTTCTCCGTAAACCCATGCAAGCCTGGTAATTTTTTAGCAGGGTCCTTCAAATGCAGATTCAAAATGTTTCACTCATTCATACTTGTACTAGCAATACTGCAAAAAACAGCTGTGTCTGGATCTGGATTAAGGGGGAACATGTTTCCTATGAAAACATTATGTATATCACTTCATTTTGAATCCAGTTGGATGCCTCAATCTTGTGTAGATATTAATATCCAACTACTTATGGCAGATGGAAGCATCCTGTACAGGAGCATTACAAGGTGCTCTGCATTTCTGGAGACAGACCTGTGGAAGCTGCTGATACTAAAGTAGTATTTTCTGTCCTTGCCTGTTTTGTGGACCACTTAAGAACTTAGGTATATCACGCTCTTCATTCCTATATAGAAACAAATATAATCTCCCCTTCAGCTAACCTACTTTTGTTTTCTGCTGCTTGTGTTCCAGTCATTGTATCTGTCGAAAGCTGAACTCTCATTCAGGATAATTCCTTTATTCAGCGTTTATGTGCATGCACACATCTACACCAGCTCCTGCCTGCTCTGTCTACTTTTAAACACAAACTCTCGAGTGCTCCGGAGTAAGAAGTTACACAAATAAAGCAAGGACAACTTGTTCACCTCTCTGCCCTTTTTATACTGCTATGTTTATTTTTGTCATATTGGCCTTGATGTGATATTCAGCTGACATGACTGTGTTTCTCATCAGCAATCTCAAATGTAGTGAAACTTGAACTCAAAACCTCAAGAAGTTGCATAGTATTTATTGTTCAGAGAAAACTAACTCTTTTGATAGTCTTCAATTGGATTAGCTAGAAATAATTCTGATGTGTTCTGCTTCAACAATAGAAAGCGTACAGCAGGAGAAGGGTGCTTTTAGCCCATCCAAGAAGTTTGGTTTAAAATAGCTCAATATGGGGATGCACAGTATCTTAATTTAGCCAAATGTTAGGGTGGCTCAAGCACTTTACAAGTGTTTTTCTGATTTTTCAGGTTTTTCCTAATTCCAGCTTCTGCCGAGTCTAAATTTACCTGCCATTTTATTTAAGAGGTGAAGAATATAATCTGCCAGATTTTATTTATAATCTCCAGGTGTCCAATTTCCTGCAGCTGCCTGCAAATTATGAAGGCAAGCTCAGAGGCAACTCCCATTCCCTTACTGCAGCAGCAGCAGCACACTTCAAGTCCAGGCTGGCAGGGAGAGGGGTGCAGGAAACTGGAGCTTGGGAGCATGGCGCCCTCGCACCCTGCCAGAGTATCCGTCCTGCCTGGGCAGCCCCTCTTCGCCTATCTTCTCCTCTCCTTCCTGCAGCCATGGCAAAGGTGAACCTGATCTCAGTTCAGATGAGTTACTTTGTGTTTTTAGCAGAATATGTGAGTAGAAAATTGTGATGCGGGAACTTTTATAGAAGGAAAATGAAGGAGAAAATTATAATACACATTTCCTTTCAGTTGCAGGCAGTGAAGTAAACCAATCCTTTACTTGTGACCATTTGACTAGGAATACCTCTGTGCTATGTAAGTTGTAAGTGTGGTAAATTCCCAAAGTGCAGACAGAGGGGATCCTCCAGAACTGTGTGTCTGGAGTAACTCGAGTTATACCATTAGTTACAATAATTAACAATAAAATAATATTTTTAATCCAGTAACTGTGTTTGCCTGGGGATCTGTTAGTGATTACACCTGATAGGTCTAGTATCAGGTGCTAATGAGTACTTGGATAAATAATTAACAAGGAATGTGAAGTATTGCACACAGAAACCAGAAATATAGGTCAAGAATTTGGCAAATGCTGGACCACTAAACTGCAGGAAGACTCTTTTTTTTTCCCATTTGCAACAGGTAAAGTCAAGAGAGCAGTGCTAAGAAAATGACAGGTATTCTATATACTACACCAAATCAGGGCACAGATGTGGAAAAGCTCCTAGGTCATGTTATGTGATTTTGACAAGCAGCAAGCAAAGAAGCAAATGAGTAGAAATAAGTATTCCATGGAAATTTTAGTCTTGCAGTATCAAATTCCAGCTGTAGGACATGCTGGCCCATGTCATGTCCCATTCTTACTTTTCGCTTTGTTTTAACGAAAGATGCCAGAAAATCTGGAGTTGGTATTTCCACAAAATAGAACAAATGCTCTGGGCTTTGACCTTGAACTTTCTGTCACCGCTTCCCATTAGCATGAGGTTAAATAAAAAAGGGCTGCTGGACTAATATGAAAAAAGAGTGATGACAAGCAAATTACATGATACATTTATCATCTGCAAAGAAGTTAAGGACAGTAAGCATAACCAATAAACTTGGAAACCACAGCATCAAATTCTGGACAATATTTATACACATGTATACATATTTTACATAGTGGCAACCAAGAGAGATCTTGGTTTTCAAGTTTTTTGCCTTTTGACCTTTGAACCATCACATGGATAATTTCCAAATGGCAGATCTACCCCATATAGTTCTTTCAGGAGAAATTCTGCTATTTACACGCTCTCAGGCTTGCAGAGCATACTTCTTTATCAGCTTTGTTTCCTTGGCTGCCTCAGTGAGATGGGAGCCTGCTGGGTATTTCCCTTCAGAATTTGCGAGCAGAATGATAATTAGTACTGGCCATAAAACAAGCACTTGATTTGCAGAAAGTTGGTGAGGTTACTGCATTTGCCTTCCCTCTGCACTAAAACAAAACTTTGAAACATGTTTTGTGCAAAAAAAGTACAGCAACCTCATCAGAAATCATGGTAAGATCCTTTGCTGCTAGGTTATAGCTTTAGTGTAGCTCTCACTTTCTAGCAATCTCTTCTATTGCTGCTGTTCCATTTTGTATAAATTAAACATTTATCGAGTAAATAATATTTTCTTCATAGCCTGATTCTTGCTGAAAGCATGCTTCATTAAACTTGGGTCTCCCACTCTGCCAATCAGTGCTTTAAACTCTATACTCTTGAATGTATTTTTTTTAAATTTGCATAGGACATCATCTTCTGACATGTCTAAATAGGCGTTTCAAAAAAAGGCAAAGGTGATACAGAACAATGAAGCCACCTGCTTCCTCAAGTTGTTCTGGAGCTACCCCGCAGCTTGTCTCCCCACTCCAGCTTCTTCCCCACCAACAGTGTGTTTGTATAGGGGATTCCTCAGCCTGTTGCCATGCTTCATGAGCAAATCAAGGCACAAACCCCAGCTATGACTCTGGTTGGTTACAAACCCACCACTTGGGCTGAGAAAGAAGTTGGGAAATGCAAAATACAAAAAAGCAGCACTGGTGACAGCAGGAAATTCTTCAGGCAACAGCAAAGCTTAAGGAGGACCTGTACAAGTGCCAGGGGTCTCCAAGTGAAGGAGGAAGGAGCAGATGGCCTGACCCTCAAGAGAGCCAGCAAGGGAAATAGGCATGAAATAGGAAGAAAAGCCTTGCTCCAAAGAGGGAGAATGTTTTGGGTCCTTTGAGATCTTTGTTTGCAATAAATAAAGGAAAATCGGTCATTAGTGCCTGTTACCGTTTCACACTGAGCAGCACAGTCAGTGCTGTCATGGCTCCTAGAGGCTACAAGCGGAGAAGCAAATGCTGATCAGACAGCCAAGGGGAAAGGAGCTAGATTGTGCACGTCTGTGCAGAGAAGGATTAAGGAATAGCTGCTCCCAAACACCCCTTCCCTGGACATGAGCTTTAAATGCATATCCCATCATAATGTTACTAATTTGCAATGCAGTGCAGTTTGAAACATTGGAGCTGAAGGACAGATGTCACAACTTCTGAGAAAGCTCAGGGTACATCTATATTCTTGTCAGTGTATCTCACCAGATACTTGATCCTACTGAAATAATATGACTGTCCATAAATCACGTCCTAGAAACAAGCAGCTTAAAATCTAGTCATTCCAGTGCCATTTCAGCAGAGCACAACACTAATGCAAAAAGCGGGCCACTAATTTAGGGATCTTAAGCTCTGTTGTGGGCCCTGAAAATCTCTCATCCCTTATCCTATCTCCTATCTTTGGTTCCTTTATTTCTTCAGCTGTGATCTCCCATTTCAAAGTAAGGACATTTGGAAGGACAGAATAGGGTGAGACAGAGATTATATTCTAGGACTCAAGGGAACTGAGGAGTCCACAACTGTTTCTGCTTTACCAAATCTCAAATTGAAACCATCTGGGAAAAAAAGAAAAAAAAAAGGAATTGATCCTGACACAGCCATGCTGTAACTCTTTACCACAGCTTCCCTTAATCTCATCTGTTTCTTCAAAAATATTCATCTAAGGGGAAGCATTTCATAAAGTCTTTTCAAAATGACTGGTGGGTGGGTGTCAGAAACCTTGTTGTAAAAGCTCGAACGTCACGACTCTCCATAAAACCCTTGTGTATGCTATGGGAACGAATCTTCCAAAAGAAGATGAAGTTATCCAGGAAAGAGAGTTTATTCTGCCATCTAGAGGGGATTGTAGAGAAGGTGGAGCCATACTCTTTTTCAGGGATGCACAGTGAAAAGATTAGGGCAATAGTCAAAAAGTGCGGCAAGTTAAATGTTAAAAAAAAATCACTATGAGAGTGTCTGCCCAGAGAGGTTCTGAATTCTCCATCCACAGAAGTTTTCAAAGCTCCACTGGAGAACACCCTGAGCAACCTAATCTAACCCTGAAGTTAGCCATGATGTGAACAAGTGATGGGCCCAGATAACCTGCAGAAGTCCCTTCCAACAGACATTGTTCAATGACACTGTGAGTTTTCCAAGAATGGCAATTACTGAATGTTTTCTTTAGGAAGGGTCTGTCATACATAGTACTGCCCCTTTTTTATTTCATAACACTAATGCATAACTGGAAAGACAGCTTTATTTTTATAACATCTTTAGCTGTCCATGGAATTTTAGCAGCCAGTCATACTGGGTGCATTTATTTTAAAACCTGATAGCTAACACGTTTTATCAAGGACATTTAAAATTCTAATTTAGGCAGCACAAATAATATTCCACAGCATGTTGCATTCACAGTCAACCTTGAGCTACCTGGAGATTTGCTCTTATACATAATTTGTTTCAGCTATTGTCTTCAAGGAAAGATTAGCTAGATTTCCATCTGTCTTCAATTCCCTAAATCCCAATATCTTTGGAGACCTGTCTGATAAAGTTCTGTACTTCCACTAGTTATTCATTAGCAAGCACGGAGATCTGTCTGCATTCTGCAAATTGTTACCACAACAGTGTAAATTCAGAGAATCATAGAAGTTGGAAGGGACCTCTCAAAGACAAGAGTAGCTTTGCAGGGATATGAGCCAGCTTGTCCTTACTACCTCAGATGCATCTCGCCTGGACACAGGGACTTGTATTCAACAAGTGTGCTTAAATGGTCGATAACTCAATCTTTCACTACTATAGGTAGTAATTTTCTCCCAAAAGTCCTACCTGGGCACCATAGGCACAAAGACCCTAGGAGACCTGAGAACAGACCTTGCCACTGAACATTAAGTCAAGGCTTTGAATCACTTCTGCTTTTTCAGTGTCCTTTGAGACTAGGTCACCTATCTCATTGAGAAATGGTTCTATCTTTTCCTTGGTGTTTGTCCTGCTGTCGATGTGCCTGTAGAAGCCATTCTTGGCTCTTCTTCCACACCTCACTAGTTTTAACTTCAGTTCAGGTTTGGCTTGCTTAATTCCTTCCCTGCATGTCTGTCATACACACACAGCTGGCCAGGACTCCTCTGGTCTCACAGCTGACCCCCACCCCATGCTCTTGACTCTATTTAGAGACACCTAGGTCTCTGGAAAAGCCACAGTCAGTCAGTCACAAATGTTTCTGTCACACCAAACTGAGTGCATCTACAGTTCTGTTTCTGTTTTCCTTCATAAGGCCATTTTTCAACATTTCCTAAGCAGTACTTTCTGACTAATTGTCTGTTCTGATCATAAAATTCTCCATCCTGCTGAGTAACAGCTGGAAATGGGTCACTAATTCCATGGGTTTTGAGAAAACTACCACTAGATCAATTCATCCCAAATAAAACACAGCAAAGCACCACTCCTCTATGGCATCAGGTCACTGAAAGACGACCCAGTCAGTGCTGGTGCCCAGCACCAGAGCACTGGATCGCTCTGTCCTGGGAGGTCAGTTTAGCATGGACAAAGAAAAACCGTAGAAGTGGGGTTGAGGCAGAGAGCTGTGGAAGATGGCAAGAGCAGCTGGGAGTGCGGAGGATCTCCCTGAGCTACCCAAGCAGCTCTACTGTGCGCTGTCCCATGTCTGGCCAAGCTAATCCCCAATTGCAGATCTGACAGGTGATAGACAGATGGACCAGGCCATCCAGTGACTCACCCAGGAATGAGACAGCTTTGTGCTGGTGGCCTTCAGAATTGCTCCACCCTGTCCTTCAGCAGTGCACAAATACTGCATTTGAGAAACTGCATTTTAGGGCTCTTTACATTAGTGGTGGGTGATAGGACAAGAGGAAATGGGTATAAGCTTAGTCAGGGGAGATTCAGGTTGGATGTTAGAAAGTATTTCTTCTCTGAAAGGATTGTCAGCCACTGGAATAGGCTGCCCAGGGAGGTGGTTGAGTCTCCATCCCTGGATGTGTTTAAGAAAAGGGTGGATGAACTACTTAGGAATATGGTTTAATGGGAGATTAGGGACGGTTGGACTGGATGATCTCTAAGGTCTTTTCCAACCTAGAAATCTATGAAATCTATCTATGAAATCTATCTATGAAATCTATGAAACAGGAGGCAAAAGGGATGGGGGAGGCAGAAAGGGCTGGCGAGAGCCTGTGCGAGTACAGGAGGGTTTTGTTCTGAATGAAGACTTCTCATTTAGATGTCGCTTGGTCGTGTGCTGCTCTGCTGCTTCTTTCTGGATCTACAGTTCAAAACTGGTGTGTCGGCCTCGGGACGCAGTCCAGTGTTAAGCCCTTCCTACGCGTGCTTCTTCATGTTTTTTACACGAAAAGCAAAAGTGCTGTAATATTCATTAGATTTAATCTGTATTGTTTTTTTCTTTCTCTCCTCAAAACCTCAACTTCCCGCACCAGTCTTGAGACGAGAAGCAGCCATGCCACGCATAGCCAGGAGTGTGTGTAGGGTGATAAAAAGGTCACGGACAAAACTGCAAGGCACAGCGGTGACATTTGGTCCTCCCACGCTCTCCTCGTGTGTGAGAACACATAGGAAAAAAGTAGTACATTCCGGTCGAGAGAGCAGAATGCGTTATTGAGAGGAGACTGGCGTCGCGCTTGTCAGCACGAGCTGATCCAGCACTCTCGTCTGCCCCCCTGAGCCCCTCGGCAGCGCATGAAACAAAATGAATGACTTCCACATGGAAAAACAGGCCGCATACAAGTGACACGGATGAAAGAGATGGAAAGCCCCAGCAGCCCGCAGTCGGCAAACTGCGAATAATGACCGGCGGATGTCATTTGACCGGATCGTTTCCTGCACTCTGGGTCCGGCCGCTCCAGCCCGTTGCCCTGCGGTCAGGTGGGTCTGCTCTTGTCTGCAGCACTCGGAGCAGCCCCGATGACTTTGCTGTTTCAAACCTACATGCTGTAAGGGGGGTTAACCCCAAAACATGCCATCAGCATGGAGTGATGCACGTGCATCCAGTGGTAAAGTGCTGGGACATGGCATGTCTCTTACCCAAGTGATAACATGTACAGCAGCAGGTAGTGGCAATGGTCCCTCTGCATCCCTTTCCTCCTTCCCAGGGAAGGGTGATACTGATCATGATATCCTTACTTACAGCAAAAATAAGATTAAAGTGGCCGTATTCAGAACATCCACCAAGGCCAAAGTCACTTTTACAAGGAATATAGATATCTAGGTTCAAGAAAGCAATTTCACACCACTTCCTATCCTATAATTCTTAAATATAAGGATGCCTAAGATCTAACAATGTTTCCATTTGGACTGAAAAGTCTTAGGTGCTTAAACATGGGTGTATTAACAATTTCAGAAGCATCAATTAGTGACTCAGAGGCAGGTAACAATTAAGTAAAAATTAGTTCAAGGGCACCTCCTCACACAAAATTTGGTAGCAATGAATCAATGCTGTTCTTAATATCTCTGTCAGTGGATGCCACACTGTCCTGTTCTGAGGACGTTAACCCTCCCTAATATCTGATACTCAGAGCTTAACATATATTGAAGCATTTTGCCATGAGAAGTAATATTAAAGAATTTATAGGAGAAGAGAATGCAATCAGAGTAGAAATTTGTGTCAAGCAACATCAAGTGAGTAAGACAATACCGTCATGCTGAAGAAGACAACACCGCCATGCTGAAGAAGACAACTGGGTAACAGCAATCACCTGAGAAAAAAGATTTGAGGTCGGGAAGGGGATGCTGGTGCTCAGACCATCTCCAGACAGCTCATCTGGTAAACAGGAGTGCAATGCCAGCAGTTCCCAGCAGTGGATATGGCCTTGCAGAAGACATGAATGGGACGTTTTTCATGTCCTTAGATGGCCATCAGTGTGGGCTCAGAGTTAAGGCACCGTTGTCTGCCTGTATTTGTGTCTGCCTGCAGCTCTAGGGTGCGTGGAGTGGGGGCTGCCACCAGGAAAACAGAGCAACTTACACGTTAAATAACTGTCCTATATCCTGCAAGCGCTCAGGCACTTGGCCCAGAGCACAGCTCCCCAGGAAAGCTCATGTTGTTGCAGGCCGGGAGTTGAAAGAAAGGAGAGCTGAACGGGATGCCCGGACACCGAGTTACAAATGCATTTTTCGCAGTAGCTGGTGTGTGCGGTTGGATGGCATACAGCTCTTCACAGCTGTCACTTTGTACTAGCTGGTTTCCTTATCCCAGCCCATTTATCATGTTATTTTCAGTGTTCATCTCAAACCTTCTCTAAATGTTGTGACAGCATTTACCCTGTGAAACTGGGAAGTGATGAGATGACGAGAGTCATTACTATTCCAACAAAAGTCAGGAAAGACATCATTTCTTTACTTATTATAACAGCTTCTGCTCTTTTCAGTTCAGATTCTCTCATTCCGAAATTCTGCTGAGAAGTGAGAGCCAGTAATAACAGGTGTCTGCAGGACTGGGGGGTGATTAGTGGCCCTGTGAATACTGTGGTGTCCTTGTAATCCAGTGTGTTATGTTAAAACAAGTCTTTATGACTCCTGAACTGTCTGTGTAGCGTTTGAGGCAGCCTTTTTCTCTACCATAGGACAAATGATTCTATGATTCTAAATTCACTGCTAGTGTAGCTGAGCTCACCTCCGTTAAAGGCAGGGCTGTTGTTGCCATTTCTACCAGAGCACTGGCCACACAGCACACCTGGCCAGTGAGGAGCAACCAAAACACCAGCGAACCACACAATCATAAAATATTTCTAATGAATTTTTTACTCACCAAAGAAGAAACATTTCCAGAGTTTTCTAGAAGCACTGAAAAGATGTACAACATACATTTTCTTACCCATGTTTGCAGGTTACTGTTGTTTTGAACAGATTCGGTCCCACCTGCCGCACACCATCTTTCACCAGCAATTTCTGCCATGAAGCACTTTTTGTGTCCTCAGCCATGTTTTGGGTGCCAGAACTATCTACATTTGATGGATAGTAAAAAAAGAAAAGGATACATAAAACTTTTGAGTGATCAGACCTTGGGAATGACTGGGGGGTGGTTTGTTATCCCTTGCTACCTCAAAAATACCATCCACAGAATTTGCAGGTAGTAGTGGCCGCTGGCTGCTTTTCTCTTACCGTGCTCCTAGCAGTACATATGCAGGCTAATAAATTATACATAATACAAGTCCATTCTTACAGAAGTCCCCTGCTGCAATACATGGTATCAAAGCACAGGCTGGCAACTACGTGCTTGAAGTATTTCTATCTTCTGATCTTTCACACAGGCTTTCTAATCACCTTGCCCAAAGATTTAGTGTAAACGCTGGCAGAAGAACAGGTACACCTTGATAAGACCAGGATTAGTTTAGATTTGCTATCTTGGAAATTCACGTAGCTCAAAGGGCTCCAGAAGTTGGCTATCAGGTTTATGAGACACGGTGTTTTTAAAAACTGTAATTTTTCTTATAATGGGCAAAAATAACCATTAGCAAACCAGTTCAGGAAGGATACAGATCCACAAGACTTCCTGGCAATCTCAGGGGAAATCCTAAGTTTGCATTTCTTTAGGGTCTTGTTGAGGGTACTGAATTCCTGTGGAATAAAGTCAATCAATTTAAGGTCGTCTACTTGGGAAAACTACTTAGGAAAGAAGTTAAAATCCAGCTTACTCCACAGACCTAAGGGGATGCAAGACCCTTGTAAAACACACTGCTTTTCACCTCGCTTCATCCTTCCTCATTTCACTTTCCCCTCCGTGCTCTGCTCCCACAGCCCTGTTCAGGGAATACTGTTTCATCCCTTCTTGGCCAAGGCACCGTTATCATCTTTCTTACACCTTGCACGAAAATACTCTTGGCCCAGAACATTTTCAAGGAGCGAGTTCATGCTCATGTTCATATCGAGAAAGAAACTACCACCTTCTGAACCACTGAGAGTATGTGCTTTTACTGGCTTTTCTGCTGCCCCCTCAACTCCGCTTGATTTATTCGTCCCAATTAGGTTGCCAAGGATTGCTGAAAGGAGGCTTGACATTTACTTCTCTTGGACATTCCTTATGAAGTTCGAGGTGTTATAAAATCAGCAGGAAGGACGCCTCCCAGAGCTGCTGAGTCTGCACTCACCCTATCTGTTTGTTCTTGTGAGTCAGTCATATCCGAATAGAAGAAAAAAGGCTTCTCACACCAGCTTTGAAGAAAGGAGTGCTTTTAAAAAGTTTTAAACTTTTTAATTAACTGTTCAATTGTTTGACTCTAAAAGCAACTCTTAGACTTACTGAAGACAGGTATCTTCAATACCCAGAGCAAGCAGAGATTGCAGTTTTACTGCATAAAGTGCTTAGGATAACTAGTTGGGTTTTTTTCCAATGTAGTGTGCGCTGAGTTAATGAAACTGCAGAGCAGCAAGTTGAAAACACATGCAAACAAAGACTAAGGGAAAAATAAACCAATTCAATAATCTCTCTTGCGTATAATAAAAGATCAGGAAGTTCAGCTGTGAATACCTTGCATTCATACTTACAGGATGATGAAAACAAGGACAAATAAACAACAATCATCTCAGCCTGCCAAGGCAAAACCCTCATGCTTACTGAAAGGATTATGGGGGAAAACTTCCTTTATGAGCTAGTTCTTACTGACTTGTCTCCTACAGAGCTTCCTGAGCTTTTGCAGAACCTGCGATGGGGGACACTGAGGGGACACAAGCAGTGTAGTGAAGAGAGAACATTTATCTCTCTTCCGGAGAGATGACACTGTTAGGAAGAGATACAGAGTATTTCAGTTGGAAGGGACCTCCCACGATCTAGTTCAACCGCCTGACCAATTCAGGACTGATAGCCTGAGGCTGCCTAAAACTGAAGCTTTAATTCTTGGTAAAACCCTCCCGAAGTTTGCATCACTTGGAAAACAGGATCAGAAAAATTCAGCTCATGTGCTTAGCATATTGGTTACGCAGCATTTCTCAGGTCTTTCAGAGCTGCTGAGTCCTAACTGAGATGTATCACAAATGCCCTTTCTCACTGTCAAACAGTTAAGATGGATGCTTGGTAAGCAATTATTAACAATTTATTAATAATTTAGAGTTAACATTATTCTGACATTGCATAGCTTCTTTTGTTTAGTTTTTGAGATTGAGTCTTATGTTAGTTTTTCACTAAGGAAGTAGAATCGCCCCATTTGGAGAGGACAGTAATTAACTAACCTCCCTCTTCCGGAGAGCACTTAATGCTGCGTTAGATGGTTTCACACAGCCTCAAACACCCACGATTTACACACTAGTCTTAGAAATTCAGATGACAACTAATCCGAGCCTATCTGCAAAGGGGAGAAATAAAATGCCTCATTGTGGTGTGTTAACGAACTGTATTTTTATGACTACTGCAAAGTTCCTAATTGCTTTCGGTAAAGTCGGATCAACACCTATCATTTAAAAACAAATTAGAGAAAACACACCGGGCTCATTTGAATTCAGGTTTTACTCAGACGCTAGCTGGAGCGTGCCGCTGTAAGGGGATCTTTATTTGAATAAAGGCTTCGGGAGTTTTGCGAGTGGTTTCCTGAAACTCGCTTTTGTGAGTTATCGCTGAAAACTTTGCAAAGTTTCACTCGGGGAGCTCACGGCGAAGCGAGGAACAGAAGGCAAACGGCAGCGACGCCGTCATCTTCCCGTGTCGAGCCCCGAGAAGCCACCGTTGGCTTTGAAAGTGCCTGCCTGGGCCGGAGCCCGCCGGGAACGGGGCGGTGGGAAGTGGCCGCCTGTTCCGGGCTGGCGGCACCGTTCGCCGCGCTCTCCGCGGCTCAGCCCCCCGCGGCAGCACCGCAGCTCGCTGCCCCAGCCCGCCTGCCCCCCGCCCGGCTGCCCCCCGCCCGGCTGCCCCCAACCTGGCTGCCCCCCGCCCGGCTGCCCCCCGCCCGGCTGCCCCCAACCTGGCTGCCCCCAGGCCGGCTGCCCCCCGCCCGGCTGCCCCCCGCCGCGCCGCCGGGGCGGCTCGGGGCGGCCGGTGACCCCGGGGCGGTCGGGGGGGTGAGGGTCAGCCCGGCCTCCCGCCGGCCGCCAGGGCTGAGCCCGAGGCCGGGGTGGGGGGGGGTGGAGGCGCAGAGTGACACGCTCGGAAGTTATTTTCCCTTTGCGCTGGTGAGCAGTTGCTGCTGCTCTTCACGGCGACCCTCGCAGGATGCCGTTCCAGCAGGGCTCTGCCCGGACGCGGCAGCGGACCGTGCTTCTGGTGGGGATCGTGGTCCTGCTGGCCGCCCTCGTCCTCGCCGTCGTGCTGGCTTCTGTCCTGACGCACGGAAAGCCAGAGGCCAGTCCCAAAATGCTGAAGTGGAAGGACAGGGGGACCACTAAGAATCTGCAAGAAGTCATCCTGGGAAGATGCTACAACTACGTCATGGCGCGGTACCCTGAGCTGAGGTGAGTACGAGCAGTGCTCTCGGCCATGCGTCAGGTGTGTTAGGGGAACAGACGGGAGCTGCCTCTCACCTCCACCCGGCCGCCTCCTCTTGGTTTGCCGGGGCAGGGAGAAATCGGGGGAATGAGACCCCTGGTTTGCAGCAGAATGTACAAAGTCGGACAGCAACTGCTGGTGCCCGAGTGGTGGCTTTTAAGGAAACTACCTGCAGAGCCAGCGTAAGTCATGCTAATCCCAGGTCAAAGCATCTTCATAAATGGATTCTGCAACTTGCTTAAAGCCAGCTAAAATAAAAGCTGGATTCTAACAGGTTTGAGTAAGTGGATGCGAAGCAAGTCACTGTAAAGTCAATCTGCCGCTGCATTCACATAACCAAAATGACACAGGAGGGAGGAAAAAGAGAAGGTTCAGCATAGATTTATAGGATAGGCAAAGATGTTAGAAAAGCATTGAGAAATATCTTGGGGTTATCCAAACCAGATGTTTTTACATGTTGGGTTAGACTCTGCGATGATCACAGGCAGCTTGCACGGTGGGGTGCAACTGGCTCGCAGTGCCAGCATGGCCGTGCCAGGCAAAACCTTCACCCACTCGTGGTCTTCTGCAGAGCCCATTGCCACAGCTGATACAGCACCCGAGCAGCCCACCACTCCTCTGCCGCAGAAGAGGATTCCCAGCACCCAGGTCTGCCATAGCTTACTGGGCTGAGAACTGATTTCTGATCCCCTTCGCCGCAGGGAAAGGGGAGTATGAAATAAGGAGCACCCCAGGTCCCACCTACAACTGAAGACACCCAGCTCCTCGGGACAGGAATCCAGAGCAAGCCAGGGTCTCTCAGCAGGGACCCATCCACACTTCTGTGGCACCAGCCACCCTATTTTGAGTCTGCAGTAAGCCTCCGGCAGACATGTCATGGGGAAATGTCTCCAACACAAGAAGCACATGGAGCTGTTGGAGCAGGTCCAGAGGAGGACCACGAAGATGATCCGAGGGCTGGAGCACCTCTCTATGAAGACAGGCTGAGAGAGTTGGGGTTGTTCAGCCTGGAGAAGAGAAGGCTCTGGGAGACCTTCTAGCAGCCTTCCAGTATCTAAAGGGGGCCTACAGGAAGGCTGGGGAGGGACTTTTGACAAGGGCATGGAGTGATAGGACAAGGGGCAATGGTTTTAAACTGAAAGAGGGGAGATTCGATTAGATACAAGGAAGAAATTTTTACGATGAGGGTGATGAAATACTGGAACAGGTTGCCCAGAGAAGTTGTGGCTGCCCCATCCCTTTAAGTGTTCAAGGCCAGGTTGGACGGCGCTTTGAGCAACCTGATCTAGTGGAAGGTGTCCCTGCCTGTGGCAGGGGAGTTGGAAACTAGATGATCTTTAAGGTTCCTTCCAACCCTAACCATTCTGTGATTCTAAGATTTCCACCACCCCAGGCTGAGAGCTGTGGGGCTGCCCCGCGCCTTGGCCGGGTGATAGAACCATTCTGGTCTTTGTCTTAAAAAAGGCAATTGCCACCTCTCGTTTTCATAACGTTGAGCTGATGAGAACAAAGCTGTACATATTTTGCTTGCGTTTGGACTTCTCTTGGCCTTGGATGTCCGGTGCTGCATGAAAAAGCTGATTTACAGCATTTGAAGGGAAATGAGCAAGTGAGAATCATGACCTGAGCATCCAGAGATTTAAGTGCATTAAACACCTAAATGGATTAGTAAAGGGAAGGGAGTGTCTCTTACAAATAAAATTAAAAAGCTCCTGAAGCTTTTGCAAAATCATGTACATGTTTCTAAAGGGACACATGACTTCATTAAAGGAAGTATACACTCAATATTTAAATCCAAAATTATTTTGAAGCCTAATAGCCTTTATTAATTTTGCTTCTTTCATTAAAATTGAGGTGCTGAAAATGTAGAAAACACTTTTGTGTGATTAGTTTTCTAGCGAATGTCACGTATGTTTCTTTCACAATGCAGTCTGAATCTGACCTGGGAATAGTTGTTTAAAACAATTCTTTCAAGGACACTTCAAGAAATCACAAACCCATGATCATAAGCTTTTCTAAAAAGGTGTTTTTTACAAGGTATACCATTTTGTGCTCTTCTTAATACAGCACCGTTTAACAGCTTCACGGCCCTGCGACCTCACTTCTTTCAGATGAAGTGACTTCTGTATAGTAGCATCCTTTTTGTTTTATTTAAGAGACAAATTTATCTGAGACAGAGAGCACATGAAAAGGAAAAATATGCTCATTTACATACACCTGAAATGTTCAGGAGGTTCCTGAACAGAGAATTAAACCTAGGTGCTTTTCTGGGTATCCAGCCTGAGATTCCTCCTTTCTGATCCTGCTGAGCTCAGTGCAGTTTGTCGTGTAACCAACTGCTTCTGTCCCCGGAACTTTCTGATAATAAAGTCTGACACATCAGAGAGCCCCGTATCTTTCATCCGCGCTCTTTCATCATTAATGTAGGCCTTGGATCTTGCGTCGTGTGAGATCTTCAGTGCACTTAATCAAAGAAAAGGAGTAGGAACAGGGAACTGCAGAAACTTAGCAGGCTTATGAGCTGAGCAAGCTGTGCCCTATACTCACTCGCGACTTTTGTTGCCACTGTTCCCACCATGGGAACCTTGGTGCCCTGGTTAGAAATCTGGTGAGTTCCTCATAAATTTGTCCATAGTCTGTTCTTGCCTTTTTAATCTCACACAAACAAGAGCATTTGTTTAAAAAGCTCTGCTTTTAGGAAACTCATGGATATTTCTTCATGTTTTCACTTTTTTATATGAGAGCCACTAAGTTCCATCTTTGACAATATTTTCACTTTTTTGGCAGTAGTCAGCGTAGACTATTTTCTATGTTTTGGAGTGCTGTGTTTCAAGTTGGAATAGCTGTCTGGTTTTGGAAAAAAGGGGGATTGTTGACATATCAATATGGACTTTATAACGTTTCCACAAATCTACAGGCCCCGTTTAGCTCTGCTTTTGCAACTGCATGCTGTAAATCATGTGAGAAGGCCATGGATGTGCTAATGTACACCTTCACCATCACAGCTGCTTTTAGTCCTCGAGGATACCTCCTGGCACTCTCCCTCATCTTACTGGAGCCCCAGACCTGGACACAGTCAGCAGGCTCTGATCATGCTTTGTCTTTTCCGATGTGAACTGCAGGCTGGATGCAAGCCCAGTGAGACCACTGGAAGGATGCTGCTGTCTGAAGTCAAGTTTTGTAAGCACCTCGTGCAATCAGATTTTATCCTGTGATTCACTCATTCTCCAAAATCATCAAAACGTTCAGGTGCTGTATTGAACTTTCTTGCTAAAGAACAATTCTCAGGTACTCTATACAGCACCAGCTCGTAATAATTTTGTTGAACTACTTGCGTGCAATACAGTCCTTGGTTTTATTTCAGCTGCTGGCCAGATGACTCTCGTCATTTGTACACATACAGTTCTTCAGTTAGTCTTCCTGCGCAGAACTGTCATCTTGCCAAAGTCAGGAGAAACAAGCAGGGAATGCCAATGCTTCAAATAATGCATTTGCAATATTAGCCTCACTTTAAGGAAAAGATGCAGGTGTATAGCAGCAGGCTTACGGATTTCTTTCCCTGCATGCGCAGTTGTACATCTAGATACACACATTAAAAAGTAGTGTTTCTTTTTGGCTTCCGTGGGAAATACTGGCTGCTGCCTGTAGACAGAGCTAAAGCAACAGTTTGTCACAGCTCAACAATCTTAGTTTTGTTTTCAACATTAACAAAAGCTGCAAGTTCTGCTTTCACTACTCTTGCAAAAATGCCGCGCTCATCAGCCCTGGCCGGTGGTATGTATTGTAGATGTGTCTGAATAAAGGCCAAAGGCAGTTTAGTTTGGTCTGAAGGAAGGATTTGACCTCAAATCACTTCGTCTCCTCTTTCCCGGTAACGCGACCTCCCTCTTGTGGCTACTGAGCCGTTCGCAGTTCTCCTTCTCCATGTCTCATCCAATACAAATTTAAGTTTACAAGAATTTATCGCAGTATAATCGGAGTGGGTTGTGCAGTGCTGGGCGCTCGGCAGCACCAGGCTGGTGCTGGGCCAGGTCAGTGCCAGATCACCCAAAGAGAAGCGCTAGTCAAGACCAGTCATGGCCATAACCTACCCTCGCTCACAGGATGTTGTTTATGGTGGTTTTGCACCTTGATGCCGGGAGAGAGCAGATAGGAACAGATGTAGCATGAAACCCATTGATATGAAGTTAACTGGTTTATTTTCCTCTTCACCCGTATTTGCATGTGTCAGGCTGAGGTCGGATACGATTGGCACTTTGATTAGATATAAGGAAGAAATTTTTCACTCAAGAGGGTGGTGAGGCACTGGAACGGGTTGCCCAGAGAAATTGTAGATGCCCCATCCCTGGAATTGTTCAAGGCCAGGTTGGATGAGGCTTTGAGCAACCTGGTGTAGTGGAGGGTTTCTCTGCCCATGGCAGGGGGTTTGGAACTAGATGATCTTTGAGGTCCCTTCCAACCCTAACCATTCTGTGATTCTATGATTTGTGACCTGGGGAAGGAGAGGGGAAGAAACTTCTAAAACGAGGTCAGAGTCACTGATCTTGGAAACAGAATGTTGCTTTTTCAATCTAGAAATAAACTAATTTTACATTTGCAGCTCAAGAGATTTTTCATTTCCAGATATGACTGCTCCCCCCTCAGATCTGCACTCACTGCTCCGTCTCTGCTTCACCCAACCTAAGCCAAGCTCGCAAGGACCTGCTTTTTAAAAATCGCTAAAGTCGAATCAGCTTATTTTTTGTCTAATCTTTGCAAATGAGAGAGCACCAGGGATGCAGGCAGGGGTCACTTGAGTAAACGTCTGTGACTCTCCAGGCCCAGCGATCCCGCTGTGTCTGACTGAGTGGTGCAAAAACCGGTGATGAAGATGCAAGCATTGAGCTTCAATACGTTTTAATGCAGTGTTGTGTGGACACACAAGATATATTTCCTCCTTAAATACAATTGGATCAACTAATGCTGTTTTTGTAGTTAGTGGCAAATTCCTGTTTATAACAAATTTTAACAGTCTGTAGTTCCTTTAAACTTAGTAAATGTTGGGCTTGTCCAGGAGACCTTTGTCTTCCGACTGCGTGATCCTGAATGCATTTTGCCTTTCCATTCCTTTGCAGCCTGTGGAGATAGAGATATGTTTTGTCAAAAAAGAACATATGGAACATGATTTTGTGTGAGTTACTATTGCACTTGCAGCATAATTTCTTCCAGAAAGAAATCTGGGTTTGCTGTATGCTTACTTTTGCATTTGCCTTCATGCTTTGCTGGGCATTTTAATTTAATTTCCGTGTATTTGTTCACAGATTGTTACACTTTCACATCAAGCATGGCACTAAATGGCAGCCATGGTTTGATTCAGATTCACAAAAATTGTAGCTTTATTCATAAAACCATGACATTATACTGAAACTTACCTGAGATTTGGGTTTTCATTAAGAAAAAATGCCTTAAATAAGAGAAAACCTTTACTGAATCACAGTCTTCTGAAGCGTACGGTGTTACTACCTAATTGTAATGTGTTAGCACCCTATTAGAGTGCACTGCAGACTTCTGAAGCTGCTCAATTTGATATACATCAAACTGCAAAGGATTTAGCTTTTCTTTATTTTTAAAAACATGCTTTCAAAAAAAAAAAAGGGAATTGTTACCTTTGATACCCCATCTCTTTTGGTTCCAGAGCAAATAAATGGCTTTATTTGCACTATCTGTGGAAAAGGTCATGGGGTCCCCGTGGAGAAGCAGAACTTGAGCCATCAATGTCCCATTGTGGCCAAGGCAAATGGTATCATGGGCTGCATGAGGAGGAGCGTTGGCAGCAGGCAGAGGGAGGTGATCCTTCCCCTCTGCTCAGCATTGGTGAGATGCATCTGGAGTGCTGGGTCCAGGTCTAGGCTCCCCAGTACAAGGGAGACAGGCACGTACTTGGAGCATGTCTAGTGAAGGACCATGAGGATGACTGAAGTGTCTGACATACAGGGAGAGGCTGAGAGAGCTGAGACTGTACAGCCTGGAGAAGAGAAGGCTAAGGGGACACTTATCAGTGTGTATAAATACTTGATAGGGGGATTAAAGAAGAGAGAGACAGGCTTTTCTCAGTGGTATCCACTTGCAGTGAAAGTCTCCTTTGGTTTTGATGCCAGAGAGAATATCATTCTGTCTGTACCGGCCTTCTATGCATTAATCAGGAGTATTTGTTGATGAAATACTGGTCAACTTAGTTTTCTACTGCAACTTTATGCAGCTGCTTAGTCATGCACAGTCAGCTGTCTGTTCCTTGCCTTCCCTCTTGTTTATAGGTTTTATAGAATTGGCTATACAGAACCATGGCTATTGAAATTATAGCACACCCTAGGATTGAAATTATTATATGTTTGGATGAGCCAATCTAAGAGCTTGTTGTTGCTGAAAGAGGGAGTCCTGTTCCCTTCCACCTCTCCCTGCTCTGTGTTTCCTGTAACATGTAGAGATGTCGGTGAAAACAGTTGTGCTCAGAGGTGATATCGTTCAGCTATCATTGATAAGGTATGGCTAAAACTCGAGAACTGTTTAACACCTCAGAGTACCATGGGAAAATCTAACTTTGCTTACCCATAGGTATACGAGCAATAGATCCTTTTTCCTTCTGAATTTAAATGAAAATCCACCTCAAGTGTCCAAGGTTAAAAAGAGATGCTAAAGATGCAGTCTGCCTTCCCAGGTGATGACACCAAAATAAGGTATTAGCAGGGAGCTCACTCACAGTCATACTAAATGTCCAATCTGTTCTTGCAGACATGTGCCACCCTTGAAGCAGGGACTTCTCCTGACTTACTGCATTTATGCCACATCCCAGCAGTTTCAGTTCTACTCAAACCCCAATGTACTGCAAATTCATATTACAGGGAAAAAAAAATCTGCAGCTGCATTAAGCCATTGAGTGTTTCCCTGCTAAAACATACCTTTATTTAGATCATTCTTATAGAATTGTTTTTCCAAGCTTAATATTAAAAATAGAACAATACTAAAAATACACTTTCTAATCAAGGGATAAGATGCCAGCCTAAATGTGTTCCCTCTGTATCTGTTGATGACATGGCTCTCACTTGGAAGCTTAAACTGTAGAGCAGCTACGACCCTCTGTCAAAATGCAGGTGAGACTTCTGCCCTTCTCAAGGCTGCGTCCCACTTAATAGAGCTTCGCTGAAAACACCAGCTGCTTAAGCAGCTTGGTTTTTCACTCAGGAAAGCTGAAATCTAGCCAGCAAAAAAATCTGCTCATGCAGATGAACTCTTTGCTGGTTTATAGCTGCCGCCTTCCCTGAAGGCTGCTCAGCCTTCCCTGAAGGGTGATAAGGCTCAGCGTAGTCCTGAAGCACTGATTCTCAACTCACATAAAATACTCTAAGAGCTATAATCTGAAGCCACAAGTACACCTGCCCTTAAAACCTTCTCGTTCCTGCCAAAGGTGAAGGATATGTCTGATGAGGAGCTGTCATTTGTTCCCAGTCATTCCTTGTACACGAACATACACAGCCTCTCAGCCTTGTGTTTCTTTTTCCAGCCCTCCAGACTCCCCACCTCTGCCATGGGGAATTTAATTGCTCTGCCTACAGGCAGTCTTTCCAAAAATCATCTTTCTTGGAGTTTTGGATCTCTGTTTCTATCCCCACTCAGTTCCTCTGACTCTTGCTTTACTGGCTTTTGAACAATTTAATTAACAGAGAAAGCAATACTTACAAAATCAAGCTGCCAAAAAAATCAAGTCTGTAATTTTCATATTGAAAAAAGTCAGTTACCATAAATGTTGCGGTGGCAGACACTTTGCAATAATTAAACTAAGTGGGTAGTGAGAGGCTAGTGCTCATTGAGATTGACAGCTCATCTGTGATTTTTTTCCTTCATCCTTTCCCTTAGTAATTTTTCCCCTATTACCCTAGCGCTAAAAGAGCAGACAGTAGTCTCCTCAGATCCTCAGCAATGACAGCGTATTGGCTGACCTCTCTTCATTCACATTTGTCTGTTTTTAGCACAAAGATACCTGATGGGAGATTTTAGGTGGTAGAATAATAGGAACGAAGCTGATCGGTTGTATGAACGTCCCCATTTTCTGACTCAGTGGTCTGGAGATGGGTCAGGCCATCACCCGGCATGAAGAACCACACACCTTTGGGGTTGACCTTGGCTGCTGCTCCTGAGAAGAAGGAAGAAGTCCCTTCTCCCGCGTGATGGCAGTGTTCTCCTTGCCTTGAGCTCCAGTTGACTGCAGAGAAGCCCAACCACAGCTGCCTGGGCTGGGCTTGGCAGCGGCTCCAAAAAAAGCTACTCCAAAGCAGCAGTGAGACGCAGCAAGGCTGGAAGAGGGAAAGGGCAGCAGAAGAAAAAACAGAAATATTTAGGGAAAAGAGGGAGCAAAAGGATTCTGGGTTACTGAGGGCTTCCTCTCAGCACATGCATAAATGTTATTGTTCATCGCATAATTTTTGACAACATAAAGAGATAGCTACTCATAAGCTCACCTGAAAAAACAAATTGAATAGGATGTATAAATTGCACCGCTGTCTATTGCCATCACAGTTTTCCTGAAAGAGGCGGATAAACTGACACGCAGGCAAAGGTGGATCTGTTAGATGCAGAAATATCACTACACCACTTAGATCTTTTGATATGCATTCTCCTTCTGAAATATGAAGATGATACCTTAGACTCACCGTAGAGTTTGAATTGCTTTTATGCCTTTAAGGAGCTTTGTGATAACCACAGACTTCTCACGGACTTTTTAAAGAGCCAGATTTCTGAGTGCTTAGGTGCTTATCTGCATTACTGTTTTGGCTAACGGTGGTAGCAAAGGAGAAGGATTTTCTTACACCAGTTGCAGCTGTGGGTGAGGTTTGATCCCTGCAAAGGCCGGGTACATAAAGGGCTCAAGGGCCCATTTCCAGCTCTGACTGCAGAGCCTCACCACGGAGCAACAATTAAAATCTCAGTGTGGCCTGAAGACATTGGCATGTTTTAGAAAGAAAACTCAGGACCTTGGAAAAGCTGTTGATTGCAGGGGAGACCACGTCTCACCAGGGAAGCATCTCTGCCTGGTTGAATGGTTTGAACGATATAGAATCACAGAATCATAGAATCATAGAATCGTTAGGGCTGGAAGGGACCTTCAAAGGTCATCTAGTCCAACCCCCCTGCAAGGAACAGGGATATCTCCAACTAGATCAGGTTGCTCAGGGCCTCATCCAACCTGGCCTTGAACGTCTCCAGGGATGGAGCATCCACCACCTCTCTGGGCAACCTGTTCCAGTGTTCTACAACTCTCTGGTAAAAAATTTTTCCTAATATCCAACCTGAATCTACCTCCCTCTATTTTAAAAAACCATTACCCCTTGTCCTATCACAACTGGCCCTCCTGAACAGCCTCTCCCCATCTTTCTTGTAGGCCCCCTTGAGGTACTGGAAGACCGCTATAAGGTCACCCCGGAGCCTCCTCTTCTCCAGGCTGAACAGCCCCAACTCTTTCAGCCTGTCCTCATAGGAAAGGTGCTCCAGCCCTCTTATCATCTTCGTGGCCCTCCTCTGGACCCCTCTCCAACTGGTCCATGTCCTTCTTATGTTGGGGACTCCAGAACTGGACGCAATACTCCAAGTGAGGTCTCACGAGGGCAGAGTAGAGGGGGAGAATCACCTCCCTTCGACCTGCTGGCCACGCTCCTCTTGATGCAGCCCAGGACGCGGTTGGCCTTCTGGGCCGCAAGAGCACATTGCCGGCTCATATTGAGCTTCTCGTCCACCAGTACTCCCAAGTCCTTCTCCTCAGGGCTGCTCACGATCCATTCTCCGCCCAGTCTGTATTTGTGCCTGGGATTGCCATGACCCAGATGTAGGACCTTGCACTTGGCCTGGTTAAACTTCATGAGGTTGGTACGGGCCCACCTCTCCAGCCTGTCGAGGTCCCTCTGGATGGCATCCCTCCCTTCCAGTGTGTCGACGGCACCACACAGCTTGGTGTCATCGGCGAACTTGCTGAGGGTGCACTCCATGCCACTGTCCACGTCACCGACAAAGATGTTGAAGAGGGCCGGCCCAACACGGACCCCTGAGGGACGCCACTCGTGACCGGTCTCCACATGGACATCGAGCCGTTGACCCACTACTCTCTGAGTACGGCCATTGAGCCAATTCCTTATCCACCGAGTGGTCCATCCATCAAACCCATGCCTCTCTAGTTTAGAGAGAAGAATGTCGTGCGGGACAGTGTCAAAAGCTTTGCACAAGTCCAGGTAGATGACATCCGTTGGTCGACCCTTGTCCACCAATGCTGTCACCCCATCATAAAAGGCCACCAAGTTGGTCAGGCACGATCTGCCTTTGGTGAAGCCATGTTGGCTGTCAGCCACCACCTCCTTGCTCTCCATGTGCCTTAGCATGGTTCCCAGGAGAATCTGCTCCATGACCTTGCCAGGCACAGAGGTGAGGCTGACCGGCCTGTAGTTGCCCGGGTCCTCCTTGTTCCCCTTTTTAAAAAGGGGGGTTATGTTCCCTCTCTTCCAGTCATCGGGGACCTCGCCAGACCGCCACGACTTCTCATTTGAATGGCCAGTGGCTTGGCAACTTCATCCGCCAGTTCCTTCAGGACCCGCGGATGGATCTCATCAGGTCCCATGGACTTGTGCACCTTCAAGTTCCTCAGATGTTCCCGAACCTGCTCTTCAAGTACAGTGGGCGGTGGTTCATCCTCACAGTCCCTGCTAGTTCTTTCCACAGCTTGGGTGGTAAGACAAGAGGCTTTATCAGTGAAGACTGAGGCAAAAAAGTCATTGAGTACCTCAGCCTTCTCTATGTCGCCGGTAACCAGAGCACCAGTATCCTTCCGGAGGGGGCCTACATTCTCCTTGGACTTCCTTTTGTCCCCTACATACCTATAGAAGCATTTCTTGTTGCTTTTTATATCCCTTGCCAAATTCAATTCCTTCAGGGCTTTAGCCTTCCTCACTTGATCCCTGGTCACTCGTACAGCTTCTCTGTATTCCTCCCAGGCTATCTGTCTCCGCTTCCACCCTCTGTAGGCTAACCTCTTCATTTTCAGTTGGTCCAGGAGCTCCTTGCTCATCCACGCAGGCCTCCTGGTCTTTTTGCCCGACTTGTTCTTCATCGGGATGCACCTCTGCTGAGCTTGGAGGAGGTGCTCCTTGAATGTGGACCAACTTTCCTGGGCCCCTCGTCCCTCCAGGGCCGCCTCCCACGGCACTTTGCCCATCAAGTCCTTGAAGAGGCCGAAGTCGCACTTCTTAAAGTCTAGGGTACAGAGTTTGCTGAATGGTTTCCCTTGCTGCCCCATGGATCTTGAACTCCACCGTGTCGTGGTCACTGCAGCCAAGGCTGTCCTTAAGTTTCACATCACCCACCAGTCCCTCCCTGTTGGTGAGCACAAGGTCGAGCATGGCACCCCTCCTTGTCGGCTCCTCTATCACCTGCAGGAGGAAGTTGTCATCCACGCATTCCAGAACCTCCTGACTGCCTGTGCCCTGCCGTATTGTCTCTCCAACAGATGTCAGGGTGGTTGAAGTCGCCCATGAGGACCAGGGCTTGTGACCGCGAGGCTGCTCCTATCTGGCTATAAGCGCCTCATCTGCTCTGTCCTCCTGGCCAGGTGGCCTGTAACAGACCCCTACCGTAACATCCCCTATCGTCTCCGTCCTCTAATCTTGACCCATAAGCTCTCTGTCAGCTCGTCCTCCGACCCCAGGCGAAGCTCCACGCACTCCAGCCGGTTGCTGACATAGAGAGCGACACCCCCTCCTCGTCTCCCCTTCCTGTCCTTTCTAAAAAGCTTATACCCCTCATGTTGACACTCCAGTCATAGGAGTCGTCCCACCACGTCTCCGTGATGCCAATAAGGTCGTAGCCCTGCTCATGTGCACGCATCTCCAGCTCATCCTGTTTATTTCCCATGCTGCGTGCGTTGGTGTACATACACTTCAGCTGGGCCTCCGACAAAGCCGACTCGCTGGCTGGAGCGACAGGGGTTCTCTTGGACGGCAGTGTAAGTTCGTTTGAACATACCTGCGATCCTTCCTCAGCTTCTAGACCCTCGGTGCTGGCACTGGTGCCATGCTGACAGCGGTATGAATCTGACTTCTTGGCTGGAGCGGCTGGAATTCCCTTCTTCTGTTCTACAGGTACTTCCAGCATATCTTTATCATTCTTGATATTCCCCCCCTCCCCCTTCAAATCTAGTTTAAAGCCCTGCCAATGAGCCCTGCTAGCTTTTGAGCTAAGACCCTGGTTCCCCTCTGAGAAAGGCATGTTCCATCCGGTACCATCAGACCTGGTTCAGGGAAAGCCTCCCCATGATCAAAGAAACCAAATTTCCGTCAGTGGCACCAGCCTCTGAGCCATCTGTTAATCAAATGATTTTCTGTTCCTCTCTATGTTCTTTCCTGCCACTAAAGGGATTGAAGAAAACACTACCTGGGCTCCTGACCCTTCGACCAATCGCCCCAATGCCCTGAAGTCCCTTTTGATGGCCTTTGGATTCTCTCTGTTAGCTCTTCACTACCAACTTGCATTACCAGTAATGGATAATAATCAGAGGGCCGTACCAGAGCAGGGAGTTTCCTAGTGACGTCCCTGATGCGGGCCCCAGGGAGGCAGCAGACTTCCCTGTGGGTTGGGTCTGGTCGACATAATGGCCCCTCTGTTCCCTTCAGAAGGGAATCACCTATGACAATTACCCTCCTTTTTCTTTTAACAGGGCAGTCAGAAGTCGTGAGGCAGACTGACTCCCCTTAGGCAACCCTCTGCGTGGGCCCTCGTCTATGTTTTCTTCTTTTGATGAGGTTTTAATACCGATGGCAGTCTGATCCGGCTTTGGAGACACCTCCAAGCAGGGACAGCCATCACCCTCCCTGTCATCTAGTTCCCCTTGCAGAGCACTGTACCTGTTGCATAAGGACACCTGGGGGGGCGGGGGAATTGCTATTCCATTGCGCTTGCCACGCCGAGCAGGGACCTTGTGCCATTGCTCCTTGTCCCCTAATTCCTCGCATTCCCTGATCCCCTTTACCCTCTCCACTTCTTTCTGCTCTGCCACAACCAGATTATGGCAGCTGTCAATTTCCCTCTCGCTTTCCCTAATTATTCTTAACCTGCTCACCTCCTCCCTGAGTTCCAGCACTTCATCCTGGAGCTGCGCCATCCGGCTTAGCAGGTCATCAACCTGCTCGCACCTCACGCAGCCATCCTCAGGGTTGCTCCCAGCTACCAAGGATAAGCTGTGACATTCCTCACAGCCTGTGACCTGAACACCCACATCCCTTCGAGTGGGTGCTGAAAGCACATTTTTTGGTTGAGTTCTCCAGAACAAATCTTGGAAGTCATTTTTCACTTGTAAATTTAAAAGAGTTCTTATACCTGAAGCATCTCTCTTGAATTTTTGAGTAAAAAACTAGAGGCCACACAGCCCGAGGAAACACTGCCCTTCTAAAGCCAATGCAGTCCAGTGCTGAACTGAAGGCAAGACATTGTTCATGGTGTAACTGAAATCAGCAGGGATGAAACTTATCCTTGATATACTAATTAAATCAATTTCAATTGGGGATGAATTTGCTCCATCACGTCCAGTTAAAGAAAAAAAAATTACAAAAAAAAAAAGATCTATATTAATAGTGATTTCCTAGGTAGCTCAATGCCATCTCATTCCTTTGACTGAAGGGATACTCTTTCAAGGTTAGCCAGGCTAGTGTATTGATATGCAAGAGATAATGATGTAGAAGCTGTCCATTTTCTAATATGCACATTAAAGTTTGGCCACTAGGATAGCTGCTAATGGAAATATTCTTGGCCCCAGCTTCTGTTTGAGAGATTAATGTGATATTCTTATAAAAGATAAATGAATAGAAATACTCAAATTCATTGGAAAATGCAACTTCTACCCAAATGTAAGGACAAATGCAGGATATGCTTTGTGTATATAACATTGGGATTTAAGAAGGAAATGTAGTTTTAATGGTTGTTTGTATCCCAGCCCTTATTCGGTGCTATATTGAGTGCAGGTTATCGCCTCTGTCTCCAAAAGGTCATAAGGCAAGTTCTGCAATCCTCACTTTCCAGAGAAAGGGTTGCAGGTTCAGTTCTTGAGTTAAAGCAGGTTTCACAGTGTTCCTTCTAAGTCTGTTACTTATTATTTCACATTTATCAACATTTCCCAAACTCTATTCGTTAAAAAAAAGTTTGAAAAAATTAAATATAAAATTATATTTTACATGTCGCTTAATTTGGATTAAATATTTCAGATTCTGAGTGGAACAAAAGGCCTTAAGTATTTCAGCATAAACAAAGTTAGCCTCAAAGGAAGAAATTCATTATGCTTAAAGAAACGATATTTGCAGATATGATGCAGAATTAATATGTAACTCAAAACACAAACAAAAAGCAGAGAAGGAGAGCACACGAGCCCCACAGCAGTGTGCTACATAAGTATTCACCACGGACTCTTGCGTCTGAATTAGATAAATTTAATTAATTAGTAGACCGGTGATCTCTTTCGCACCCCTCCTTGCTTTTGTAAACCCAGAAAGAAAACACATTGAGCCCGTTCTGTGACTGAGAACTTCCCAAAGAGAAATTGGGAGCAGCCTTAAGAGGACAGTTTGCATCTCAGGCGCTTTTTTGGCAAGGCAGATGAGCTTGTTTAAACTCGAAACTGTTCTTGCTGGAATTTTTAGCATACCGAGTGCCCGCAAACCTACATTGTTTTCAGGAGGCCCAGAGTTACAGCAGGTCTCTGCCCTCGCTCTGCTCAGTGTGAGTTCAGTGCTGCACACTAGACAAATATTTTCTTGCCGTGCTGGAAAAAGGGGCAGGTGAAACTTTACTAATAGTGTCTACCTCAACAGTGAGGCTGGAAAGAGTGGCGTATCTTCCTGGAGCTGGATTAACAAGTCCTAACGTCTTCTTACTGCTTTTTTTCATGTATCAACCAAAAATCACAGTCCTGCATGACCGATAATCTCTTTGAGATGTGAAGCAAAACCTGTATCTCATATCAGAGTGCTAGCAAATCAATTAATTATTTTTATTCAGTTGTAAAAATATACATGTTGATAGGTGAGGACAGCAAAAACGAAATATTGTTTAGCTTTTGTATGCATTTTTTTACATTGAAGATCTGTATTTTGCTTTCTAAAACAATGCTTAAATTGCCTGGTTTCTATAAAAGCCCATCTTCATGCCTTATCGTTCTTCTGTATGGTACAACTAAAAGTACCACACTGATTACCAGCTGTAGAAGAGCTGCCCACATTCCTATGACATTAAACATATAGTTTCGCTCAGCCCTGCCAGGGCTGTGGGTAAAGACTTTTTCAGATATGAGTGACATCCATGGACACCATCAAGTGCTGAGCTTGGCGTCCTGAAATGCCGGAACACCAATGGTTTGACTCTGACTCAGGCAGCTGTCTCGGCAGGATCGTGAATCACCTGGATGGTTGTTGCTTCGTGCTCCTTGACTCCAGCAGCAGAAATGCTTTGTACTGTGTCTATCACTTACCTCTCTTCTCCTTTGGAAATAAAAACCCCACAATTTTTCTCATGATTCCTTGAAAAATATTTTGTCTTCTGAGACCAAGCTTTAAAACTTTGCAGTATGAAAGGATAAATGATGAGGTAACCAGCTGTCACCTGTGCCTGCTAACACTGTTACATATAACAGATTTCAGGAGTAGTTTAAAAAAAAAAAAAAAGTCCTGCTCCTGCCAGGAGGGCAAATAATTTGACAGATTGGAAAGTGTGAACCATATAAATGTCTGTGAGATGTACCAGTGCTTACAGCCAAGCCCTACAAATTCTCTTTACGATACGTTGACTGTGCAAAGTGAAGGAGACAGCTGCCTATTCTGTAATGCCCCTTAATCAGCAGGAGCCCTCTTTTTGGCTGATTCAGTGTGCTCATTTGTGTTCCTGTGTGGCAGGGAGAGGTATTTACTACTTCCCAACCCCTAAATGAAGTACTGCAGTTGGGAGGATGGTCTCTGTGGGTTACTTACACAGTTTGTAGCCAGAGACAGGCTCCTCCAGGAGAAAATTTAGTACACCCAAGTTACATTCTTCTAAGTAAAACATGTGAATACTCCCTGACATGACAGTGCAACAGCAAAGCGATGGCTGTGCTCCTGAGAGCATCTGCAGTTTGGCTTCTTATTTCTACAGTGAGAGTAACTGAAAGTGCATTCAGGCTCCTGGATAAAAGATGAAAGCCCAGTAAAAAAATCGTCATTGTAATTAGTTTTACTTACCTAGAAGTGAATTTGGTTCATATAAACAAGAGGTGTGTCCCTAACACAGCTGGGGCTGTCCCTGTAGCTGACTGGCATGGGAAGAAATGAAATCCTAGTTGGCCCTATGGCCAGAGCCCCTCCAGGCTGCCCTGCCTTTCTTCTCCCTGCCCCAGGCTGTCTGCATTTTGGGAAGCACGGTGCAGTGGCAATACTCGAGCTTGTTTGAAATCGGCAAGGTCAGGCTGCGAGTATCCGCAGCCCAGATAGAGCCCTGCGGCGTCATGCACTTGGCTGCCCCAGGAGTGAGAGGTGAGGACATATCCACCATAGACCCTTCACAGAGGAGGACTGGAAGAAGGTGGAGAGTGGAAACCTGCTGTAGTCCACCACCTTGGTGGTATGACCTCCCAATAACCAATTTTACATGTAATGCTAAGTTAGATTTGTTAGTGCATAAAGGCAGAAGGGCAGGAAGGCCAGGGACATCTTGCTGTGGATTGCCTGGTCCTTCCCGGTATGATACTGGCCCAAGCCCCTGTAGTGTGGCTGATAGAGGTGTTTCCTCTGGGACGTAGTGCTGTCAGATGCTGTCACTGTCTTCTGGACATAGACAAAGTCTGCCCTCCTCTTTGGCGTTTATTTTCCATAAGGCTTAGGAAGGGAAGGAAGAGGATTCATGTCCAAACAGCGGGGAGACAACCAGGAGCTGAGAAGTGCTTCTGGGTCCTGTAGTTTAGACGTGGCCCATGTAGTACCAACAGCTCAACTCCTCTGCATGCCAGTTTGCCCCTCTGATGTTCAAATGGGCACTCAGTAGAAATCGTGATCAAGTTCAGTAGTAGGAATGAGGTCACACAACTGTAGGGAAGATTAACTTGAAAATGTTTGGAAATCTTCAATGAATTACTACTGTTTTTCTTAATCACTTTAGGACTTTTTTAAGACTAATCAAATTCCACATCCTACATGTTACCCGAGTACCAGCTGGTAACAAAGCCTGCAGCTGTGTGTCTGTCATATACTAATTGATCAGTGCCATTTTTACAGTGCTCTGAAGGCATTAGCTTCTTCCCGCAAGCAAATTTCGTTCTTCCAATGGCTTTTAGTGGGAACACACTGGGAGATGATTGCAAACAGTGAAGAAAGAGTGGATGAGTCAAAGACAGTCAGAATAGCTCCATTCAGACATGCAGACAGCAGGACAATGCAGTCAGCATTTTAAATTTACATAAAATAGGGAAGAAAAGATGCAGAACGGCTGCCTTAGTGTCATTTCTGTAATGCAGGGGGCAGGCGTTCCACGGGGCTGAAACTGGGGGAGCATGAAGAGGAGGGGAGGTGCACCCACGGGGGACAGCCCTGAAAACACATACCAGACAGACAACAATTATGAATTATCTTAGCGCAAAGTTTTCACTCATTACCTCAAGCACAAGGAAGCAAACATCCTGAGCTGTCCCAAACGTTGCTGTACGCTGCAGCCTGGGGAAGGGAGCATGGCACGGCTTCAGCAGGGAGCTACGGTTGCTTGCCTGTGCTGGGCAATGGATTTGCTCTTGGCGGTGTGAAAGGAGCCCTGCTTCTGTCAGCAGAGAGATGCTTTTTTCCCTGGGCTGACGAAGCAGCATCTTGAGAAACGAGCGCGCGCTGAGGTGGTAGGGTTGTGTCGTGGCACGAAGCAGGTCCCTCATGTAAGCTCAGGGGAATTCCTCTGACTCCTGCCAGTCAGAGCACAAGGGCCAGGACCTGTAATGCGGTGGAGGATCGGGAAGAGACTGAAAAAAACTCACTGGAGACCAAGCACCTGATCTGGAGCTTAGTTATATGTGTGCAAATCAACTGTGGCTCCAGCAGAGTCAATAGCTGTAAGTTAGTGCATAAATGAAAATAATATCAGGTCCAAACCAGCTAGACTCATGCTTTTGCTTTAGATAAAATTATAGATACTATTTCAGTAGAGTTGAACACTCAGCAGGGAGAAACATGGGCATATTTTTGCCTCACTGTACCTGAGGAGGCAGTGTCCTTCAGTCATACTTTCAAAATGTACAGGCTGTAGTCTGCCATATTTACTTCTCATGATTTGGTATGAATAATGCAGAAATTTCATCTTCTAGTTATGTGATATCAGCACTGCTCTTTTAAAGGACAAAAACATAGAGGACATTCAGATATTGCAATAATCAGTAATTTAAAATGCAAGAGAGATAAAGATGTTTTAGAACTGCTCATTTCTCGATTTAGACTCATTTTGCTGAAGATACTCTGCTTTTGTAATGGATAATCTATTTTGGTGCCTGAGCATAGTTAGAACTCTTTTAAAATCTGATCCATAGTGTTTGACGGTAACAGAAGGAGATCCTTTCACAGCCATAAATACTCATAAACACTAATTAACTATGTTTTAATCTTTCGGCAGAGATAAGGATTGCCTAAAAATATGGGAATCATTAAAAGATGCGTTCATTTACAAGGATCCCTGTAATATTACATCAGAAGACTATCAGCCTTTAATGGAGTTGGCAAGTCATCCTATACCCTGTAACAAGGTAACGGTGCGATGCACGGTAGGCTGCTTACCTAAGATTGTTGCGTGTCTGTGCAGTGCTCTGAGTGATGGGATCTTGTCCGTAACGATTGTGAGGGTCTGTAGGTCGGCGAGGATGATGTTTTGCTCTTGCACTTACTGCAATAGTCCTGCAGTTACCACCTTTGGACCTCAGTAACCCTGTTTGTTCTCTGTCACTGGAAATTGTCCCTGTGTAAGACTTGCCTCAAACCTCAGTGCGGGGTCATCCTGGTGAAGTGACAGTGATGTCCCTGTTCCCTGAGCGTAGGGCGCTCTGTAACGAGCGTGCTGTCGTGCTGTTAGAGGGACACTGCTTCCAAAAAGCTGCTTGTCCATGTGCAGTTCAAAAGCACACAACAAATTAAGTATGCATCCTGATGAGAACTAGTCAAAACCTTTCTTTCAAAATGCTTTACAGGCTGAACACATCCATTTCCACAAAAAATAACCGCCCAAAAAGGTTTCAGAAATGGGAGCGTGGGCTGCAGAAATAAGAACTAACCCACTAAGGTGATCTTGCAGCGTTTCAGTAAAAATGGAAACACCTTAATTATCAGGAAAACGTTTTGTTTTTCTCTAGGAAAATTTCCTGACCAGCTCTAGTGCAAATATCACTTATTAGATGTTGTACCTTATTTCACAGTCACTGTTTTGGAGCAAGACAAGTGACCTCGCTCATCGTTACACAAAATCCAATCAAAATTTCCTTACCTTGGAGGACACCTTGTTGGGTTATATGGCTGATAGAGTTTCATGGTGTGGAGACCCCTCTGCCCCAGGTACTAAGTCCTGTTTTTTGCAAAACAAATACAAACGCTCGAATTCCAGATTATTCTTTTCTCTTTTCTATGTAGACCTAAACACAATCCTTTTCACATATTCTTTTCTTGCAATTTAGTTTAAAACCTTAACTGTATTTCTGTCCCGTGTTATGGAAAACTGAAAATAATACTTAGTTCGCAGGTTAATTTAAAAAATACGACTTTGGCTGTTATTAAAACACCAATTTGTTGCTTGGACTAATGGTCACATCTAGCCCTTTTTATCTAGATTACTCGCTTCCTTCCTGTGGCTTCTTTGGGAGAAATTGAAAAACAAGAATGCCATTCAAAAAGGTCCTGGCCATAGGCCGGTCAAATTGGCAGGGGCAGCATGTAGGTACCCTGGGGTTATTGCTGCCCGCATGACTCCTGGGTTGGTGCTTAAGGCTAGCAACCTCTAAACTGGGCTGGAATTACTGAAAATGTTGGGCAAAGTTTAATTTTTCAATGTGATTGGACAGAATTTGTCAAGAGCCAAGCCGTTTCTCACATTTAGGACTACGTGTTTTCCCTTCGCAGTTTTTCTGAGAATTATCTGCATGCAAGGTCTGCAGCTGCCTCCCTGAAACGTGTGTGAGCAGACAGGAAGACCTTTGAACACATGTGAATTCCTTTTCCTCTTAGCGCCCTGTCCTCATGTAGCCTTCTTGCTTTGGTAGGGGGCAAATTTTTGCCATCATTAATCAGCTCTCAAAGGCATATAAACATTGCAGCAATATTAACCTTAGCTATTCTGTAAACGTATTCCTTCTCAGGAATCAACTATGAATCTTGTCCAAAACGAAGTGAATGTGAGAGCAACCCTAGCTCTGTGTTCTGGAAAACGGCATCCAAGATGGTAAGATCTAGAATAAGTCTCTCCGAATCCAAGAATGTTGAAAGGCACTAAGTTCCTGACACTGCCAAAAATGTGAGTTTGCAGATTGGACTTAAAACATGGAATAGTAGAAGTTCACGTGAGCTTTAGCTTCAGGTATTAAAAATCATTGGAAATTTGTATTTCCAAGGTCCCATATTTTATGCACAATATTTAATGTCACTGTAGTTTGGGCACTCTCATTTTGTGGACAGAAACCATGTGCCAGTGTCTAGAACAACACTTGGCAGACAGCTGGAGCTGCTTACAGTAATAATAATCACCACCTGAATTAAATCACAGAACTGAAATTGCTAAAATGAAATACATTTTAACATGTTAATGTTGAGAGCCGTGTCCAAATTGGCACAGAAATTTTCCAAGCAGCTGAGAATCCCTGTGCACCTTCCCGGCACGAACTTGAAGAGCATGTCCTCCCACAATGGTATCTGGCATGGTTCCTATGAGGTACCCACCCATATGCACATGCCAGCTCTCCTCACATGAATGAGACCCTGCTAGTCCAATGGATGAGACCCTGCTAGTCCGAGTTAAGCAGTCAGCTTGCCTTTGCTGAACCAGCGCTTTACAGAAAAAAAACTGCCAGAAGAAAAACCTGCTCTCCTGTATTGGTTTAATTTTACATGTCTCCCAAGACTTCACCTTGATACAACTACTAGTGGGTGACTGCCCAGGTGGAAAACAAGCATTCCTGTGTGCTTCAGCTTTCATGTACGTAAGAAAAAGTCTACTCCCCATAAAAAAAAGTTTTGGGTAAACTAGTGTACATAAGGTTTCCAAGCTCAAAACAGTTTCTATGTTCTCGTTAGTCCTCTCAGTTCCAGAGTCTGGGAGGGATAATCCACCATACAGAGTTAGATTTGCTCGACTGCAGGCTTTCTAGTCCAAATAAATTTAAGATCTACTAAAACTCACGCTTAGTACATTAGAAAGTTACACATAATGAAACTTTCCTGCAACTTCACAGCTCTCAAGATCTGAGTTTGAGTCACATTGTTTAGACATAAGAGGACTTGGAAGGTTTGCTACATACAGTCACCTGTGACAAGCTTTTTGAAAATTCTTTGTCTTACCAATGGATTATATAATTAGAGTGGATACTTTACGTTGTAACCTTAGTAGTCTTTAAACATTTGGACAGGAGTTTTAAAGAATAAAAGAGAAGTGACTACATGATTGAGTAATTTAAAAATCAAATCAAACAAAACTCAGTGATGAGTTTTACTAAAACCAGGGGAGAAAAATCCCAAGCCACAAAAGAACACAGAGCATGAGTCACAAGGTAATGAATACACATGGTTTGCATGTCCTTAAACTAGTGGTAACTCTGTTCTGGCTCATCCTCACCACCTGAGTTAAAGCAGTCTGAGGATTAATCCAAATTACTGCAGCCCCATCAGGCAGCTGTAGCTGCTGGGGCTCTGGAAAGCCCTGTAAAAACTGAAAACAGCAGTGACAGAAAAGTTGCTTCAGCAATTCCATACAGCCTCAGACTGCCAATTCATAGCTGGCTAATGCAGCTTTAACACAGTTTTGCCATAGCCTTTAGAGGTTTTTTTTTCACTGACATGTTCTGCCAAAATATTGGCCAGATCCTCTACTTGTGTAAGTCAGTTCTGATGACATCAAAGAAGTTACAGTAATTTCTGCTATCCCCAAGTCTGACGTGGCGCTGCATGTAGTGTCAAAGAGTATCATGTCCTTTTGTTTTGTTCAGTTTGCAGAAGCAGCATGTGGTGTGGTTCAAGTGATACTCAATGGATCAATAGAAGCTGGAGCTTTCAGAAGCAGCAGGTATTTACTCAGCATGCTACCATCCGTGTTTCTGTGGGGGCTGCGTGCTGGTGAACGTGTCTTTGGCATTGAGTCCCAGTGCAGGATGGATTTGGGTTGGCTCATGTAGGGTCTAAACAATTGCCTGTTGTAGAGCTGATTCACTCACTCCTTCTGTAGTGACTGTAATTAAAATCCTTCAGAGAGTATGCAAGTGAGTATCCAGTATGCTCTTACTGCATAAAGTAGCATTATTATTTTTATTATTGTTGCTGTTATTATAATTACAGTTTTTTGTTTTGTTACACATGAATGACACATTTCTAACTGTTCATGGAGCTGACTGGATTTTACCCCTCCAAGACTGGGCGTCCTTGGGTTACCTGGCTGGAAATGCAGTCTTGAATAATACTGAAAGATGAAGAATATGGTGGTCGGAGGAACAGTCACTTTCATTTCCTTGCAGCACCAAATCAATAGCCAATAAACCGAACAGGAGAAAAGGCGCTGAAGATGGAAAAACTTTAGCTTGTTTCAGTCGGCAGACAGTTTGAAAAGTTCTCCTGGAAGTGAAAAAAGAATGAGGAGAAAATATTTTACCATAAGGCAATTAAATAGTCTATGAATATCCATTGGCAAGATAACATTCTTTCACTGAGAATAGCAGTAGCACGAATAAGCACTAGTATTTGGGGCATGTAATCTATACGTCTTCCTCAGATAATTAAGAATGTTTTGCTTTTTCGCATCCCATTCTTACAGCATCTTTGGAAGTGTTGAGATCTTTAACCTAAATCCAGCTAAAGTCTCTGCAGTACACGTTTGGCTTATGCATGACATCGGCGGGCCCCGAAGGTAAGTCACAGTGGTACAAAATGATGAGCAGTGTGTAGAAGGCAGATGGCACAACTCAGGTCTGGCGAGTGACTATGGAACAGTGACACTGTCTTAAAACCGCTCACAAAACCTGCTCCACATTCACTCTCCTAGCTGCTTATTTACTGGTAAGGATAACATTTATACTGCTGTTTTCGTCAGTATTTTTCATAGGTACTGCTCAACAGTTATAGTTAAGACACAATGACATTTTCCTTGCTTTCAAGAGGTCCCATACCTTTAAATTACAACCCCACTGAGCTCTACAGACCTTTATTATGGGTGCAGCACTGAAATCAGAGCAGGCTACATTTGCAAGGGTGAACAACTGGAAATTGTGTTTGTCCACAGGAATAAAATAATTATGCTGAGCAAAACCATTTTTGATAAAATAATTTCACATGCTGGAACAGGTTTCCCAGAGAGGTTGTGGAGTCTCCATCTGTGGACATACTCAAAACCCGACTGGGTCCTGGGCAACCTGCTTAGCTGATGTGGGTTGGACTAGCTGATCTCAAGCAAGCCCTTCCAACTTAAATGATTCTGTGATTTTTGATTACAAATTTGTAGTTTAAATGCTTGCCATGGAATTCCTGGTACCAGAACAGCAACCTCAAATCACATCTGAGCCTTTCTGAGTGGCCTTTTTCATCCCAAACAGATTAATTTGCAGATCTATCACATTTCAAGCACCGAGTGTGAGGCTCAGTGCCTTTGAGCCCCATTTCAGAGCCGGTTCTGTGGTTCACGTGGTTACAACGCCCTGCCATGGTTGCTCTCGTTCCTAAGGACCTCCCCTGGCAGAGGCAGCCGCTTTGGTGTTGTGGGTCAAGAAGCAGGATGTGATGACGCAGTGCAACTCAGGAACAAGCACGGATCCAGCAGAGAGCCTTGCTTAGGCAGTACTAGCTCCAGTGTCACAACCCCTCCCTGAGCTCAGACACCCAGAAGTGTCTCTTTGCCGCACAGGCTGACACATCTGTCGCAGCTCGCAGGCATGCAGCTGTCCTGTGGTCAGCATGGCAGACATACGCTTGTGGCCCGTTGCATAGAGGTTTGCTGAAGGAAAGGACATTGGGTAATCTGTATGTTAGTTCCCCCAAACGTGGCACTAACTTTCCTTTCTCCCAGGATTTCCCAGCATCAGAAAAGCCATCATTTTCCTCCTCAACACCTTCAACAACCTGGTGCCCTGCCAGCCTGCCTGACACAGCTTTCTCCTGTGCCAAGTTCACAGCAGTTTTTTTTTATTTTCTACTTCCTTCCAAGGAGAAAGAGGAAGGGTAGCTCCAATATGTACTCCTTTTGTCTTCTCATTTGTATCCCATGGTGAACCACTGATAACATCTGCTAAGTCTTGTGAACAAGAAGAGCTGGCTCTGCTTTCCACTAATGCCATATGTTAGGAACTGGATTTGCTCTGATGTGTGTCCCATACTCTGGACCAGGAGATGATTTTTATCCTGAGCTAACAAGTTTTTTGCAGCGGCTCTGGCTGTGTCCCTGATGTTTGTCAATCCTCTCACTAAAGCTTTGAGGCCCCTTGGGCTGTTTCAAGCAAATTAAGCATAGAGATAAAGATCTCAAAGGTATGACATTGCTACATGCTTCATGAAACCACCATCAGCTAGATGGAAAAGAAATACACAAGTTAGGGCTCCTGCCAATGGAAAAGTAGTTGAAGGAGTCCCTTGTTAAAACAGAGTAGCAGAAGCCACAGACTGAGTCAAACAGATAGGAGATGCTCATATCCTGCTTCCTCCCATGTTTTCTATCTGCTTCTTTCTGTATTGTGTCCTACTTGGGATTTTAAAATCATTAAACTGCCGGTTTTAGTGATTAGCCCTTTCTCATCACGCAGAGGGCTTGATCACTTTGTCCTTCCACAGATTTGAATGTGCCTTATATCGTGCTCCTGCGGATAGAGGCCACCAGCAGCTCTGGAGCAGTTCTAGAGCACATTGAACTGTCAACAGAACTGAATTGACTCCTACAGATATCTGCCTGCACAGAGTTCTTGTGCAAGATGCACAGTTGAACATCACAGAGCTTCTGCCAGCAAAGGCCCAATGGTAGCCAAAACTCCAGAAACCCAATAGGCTTTACAGCACATTAGCAAACAATCTTTTAAAGAATCTTACCTGAAATAAGGCAAAGTGACATAGTGTGGAATTTAGCTGAGCTTCTTGTACACACAAGGAACACAAGTAACAAGACTTTTCTTTCCAGTGAATCCTGCTCAGGTCATTCCATAAAGAGGATGAAAAGCATCTTAGAAGAGCGAAACATTATGATCACCTGTGAAGATAATTACAGGTAATTATCTGCTCTTATTGATATCAGTTTGCAAACATAAAACTAATGTTGTATCTCCCTCTTGATTAATATGTGTTTCCTGGTTTATAGCAGACTAGAGCGGACTCCCCTCTTACTGCCATCACATCCCTTTGATGTGTCTGTGTGCTTCTCAGGGGCTTCCGCTTGTGCAGCAGACTTCACCTTGGCTGGGCCTGGGGCTCGCTCTCTGCCTTGCACTCCAGGAGGTCATTTGCCTTCAGGGAAGGAGAATCTAGCCTCTCTCAACAGATTTTCATCTGACTGAGTTTTTACCTACAATAAGAACAACCAAATAGGCAGCTTTCCTCACTGCTGCACGCAGATAACGCAGTGTGTCAAGGATGGCCCTTTTTCCATCGCTATAGTTTGGGCTTACTTTCCATGTAGCTGCTTTGTCAGAGAGTGAGGCATGAGACATGACAAGTATTATTAATTACTATAATTCCCCATTGTCAGGAGATAAAAACAAGAGACCAGGAAACAGAACAGCCGAAGTTCTGACTTGCCTGGAATCTCTATCTGCCTGCTGAGGAGATAAAAGCCTGAAACCCTTTATTCCTGTGTGTGGGTTCAGAGACCTTCCACAGAGCAAAAGTGTTCTTTAGTGACATTAAAAAAGCAGCAAAGGTTCAATATTACTCCTATCTTATCTATCAGGAACAGCTTTTTGGAGTGAAGGACTCATAGTGGGATAAGAACATTTCCCAAGCAAGCATTTCTATAAACTACTGAGTTTGTGACATTAGTTTTGCATAAGGAAAAGTTGTTCTGCAAATACCTTATCTGGTACTAGGATTTTAATCTTGAAGGCAAAGCAATATATTCCTGCTAAGGTATTGCTAAACCTGATTAATGGGTACTCTGCACATTGTAAAAAAATCAACATTGGTGTGGTGCATAAATCTGCCAAATGGTGATGCTCGTGCACTTGCTTTCTCTTTGGGTAACTGCAGCCTTTAAACAATAATCCCAGGACATGCAAGTAGGTACAAATTATTTAAGCCTATGATGAAATAAGCTAAGGGCCAGAGAAGGAGAAATATGTAGTAGCTCAGATCCCTCGTGGCTCAGCACAAGGAGAGATCTGCAACACATCATGAGGAGTTGTTGACGTGCTCGTTGCTGTGGCTTGCAACTTGCTTCCTAAGATAGAAAAACAAGTAGGGCTTTTTGTCAACTGACACATACACAAACAACTGTGTGGTGCAACATGGACAATTAATTTTACTATTTTATATACAGAGCAATAATAAAATAAGCGATTTACATGTGCAGTGAAACCCTTCAGGACAGACTGTATAAGTTAGCTTCACTCCCCTGAAATCATTGGAGACAGAACCGTGTGGGTCCATATCAGCTGAGCATCCGGCTTTTCATGCCACGTAGCAATTGGTGCTGATCATTTTCTCTGGCTTTTGTCAGTGTCAGTAGTGTCTGCCAGAAGTAACTGAAAAATTTGATTCACTGGATGTACTTCTAGCAAGAAATCTAATAATAGCTGACATTGTTAGCAGCAGCTTTATATTGTAGCAGTAGGGGTTACCATGAGGTAAGCAAGATGGTGAACTCCAGCATGGAAGCAGCTCTGTCATCAGTGCCAGAGGTCTTCCTTCTTTTTCATAATTATTTTTCTTATCTCAGCATAGCTGACATGCTGTAAGTTCACACCCTACTTTTTCATACTCACTTGCTCTTGTCCCTACCCCCTATAAACATCAAAGTTATCTTTCTGCAGCAAGATCTAAAAGAAATCATCCTAAGAAACACATCCACTTGATAAGCATAACATAAGCATAACATGCACTTTGACTTTCACGTTGCATTTAATAACTGCGGAGCTTTATTCTGTTGTACTTGCAAAGCAATTACTACATATTTGTTGGTTTTGTTTCTTACCACAGGCCAGTTCAGCTTCTTCAGTGTGTGCGCAACCCTGACCACATAGACTGCAGACTCTGCACCAACACCACGCAGCTCCGTGAACCGAAGTGCTCCGCACCACTGAAAACTTTCATCGTTTGTGTGTAAAGCAGGAAAAGAGGTGGCTACATAGCTTAGCGTGATAATAGCAGCGTGGTGTGTACAGAGTCCACAACCAGAAGTCCTTGCTGTGATACCAACAGCCAAGGAGCAGAAGGTGGTTTAGGTGTGATTACTGTACACACACACACACACACACGCCATTTCAGAGGGCCGGGGACATGTCCGGTGGCAGGCACTTTGCCCTGCTTTGCTCCCTCCTATACAGCTGCCCTTGTGTCTAGAGGGTCAGAGCAGGGATTCCCTGGGGCGTGCACAGAGAAGAAAGAGACTTTCCAGCAGAGGCAGGACTTGCCCGGACCAGCGCCTGGTGTCCTCCCCGCTGGAAGGCTGGATGGGAAATGACCAGAGCATACTACACTCTCCTTGTATCCCAGTGCAACATCCCCCCAAGGGGAACGTTTCCCAGTGACATGTAGTGTAAATCATATTTCTCCCAGGGACTGTGGCACCTCTGAGCAGGTAAAGCAAGTGATGGAGGAGGCAGAGTGGTTCTTACCTTTAATGGGCATCGCTGTAAGTGGCTGGTGAGGAGATGTCTGAGCTGCGCCAAGAAAAGACCAGAAACCGCTCAGAGGGTTGCCAGCATCTGTAAGAACTTGTCAAGTGTTAGCTGGGGAGATAAAATAGCAAGACTGACTCAGACAGCCCCATTAAAATCCTACTGGAAACACCACTGCAGTTCAGATTACATTTTATTCTTAATATAGCAATAATAGTAAGCCTTCCAACTTTCATAAAAGGTCCCTCAGGCCACAGCTTGGCCATCCACTGGAATAGAGACAAACATCAAAAGGTTGCCACAATAAGGAATCTCTCTTGACCTCCGTTTCTGAGGTGAAAGGTGATACCTTGCGGTGTATAATTCATAAGCACAGACCTGCTGTAGTACACTGGAACAGCAGGTTTCACTCATTTCCTTTGACTTCCATTTTACCAATCTCCTATGCATATTCAAGTGCGCTATTTATAACAAAATAAAGATCTGAGGCCAGATTGTGGCCTTGGCTGTAGTGCCTTTGTGCAGTGCCATTGACACAAGGAGAAAGAGCAGGTTTTGCTACAGATATATTCCTAGGTGTTGCACTGCCAGCATAACCAGCAATTGCCAATTCCTTTGGCAGATGAGGTTTCCATGATCCCGCAGGCAGAGGTGATAATGCTGTGTGTTTTAGTGACTACCCAGAGCGCGAAGCATCCTTATGGAACTACACAAGCTGGTGTAATTTCGAGCATCTCTAGATAAACCTTTACTCTGTAATACACAGGCCTGCACTGAGCACAGCTGGACCATGCCCAAGACCTCACCCATAATGTTTACATTAAGTGAAATGTATTCGTATTTGCAGTCTGTATGTCACTACTTATATGCATCAATGCAGACACATACCAATACTTTCAAATAGGTTATTTCTGACTATAGGTCAAGAGATTGTATTCACGCTCACTTTTGTACCTCTTCTGTTGTAATGTAAGTTGTTGACTGTAAAATCAAGATCTATAATAAAATTGCTGATGGCAAACACTGTTAATTCCATTTCATATTCTACTTAACCTCAGACTGAACATGAAAATAAGCCACTTCCTAAAAATAACTCAGAAATTCACTCAACGTATGAAGCTCTACATTTACCCACCTGGGAAAGGAGAGAAAGGTCACAGTGCGCATCTTCGTCGGACTGTACTCTCACTGCCTCGCTCTTCATCTCATACAGAGACGTCATTGTCCTTGTATGTGGCTGGAAGTGAAACATCCTGTCTTTGTCTTGAACATAGACATCCAGATATGTGTGTTAAGAAAGATGACTGTTCTTACCAGTGGGTACATAGTAAAACGTTAAGAAGCAGATCTGTGTTTTGTAAGCTGAGGTGCACTCTTAATGCAGGCAACCACACTGGAGTAAATGACAGCTTTGTAACACAGATGGTTGGCATGAACATTGATTGTTCCAGCAAAATGTCTTTCTTTTAAAGGTATGTATAAATGACATGCCTTTACAGGGAGACTTGACAATAAACACAGTTAACATTAGGGAAATAATTGAGATTTCCTGGTTTCGTTCTGACTGGTTATTCTGCTGCCAAGAGGGGCTGCAAATTTTGTTGATTTGCAGGTGGATGCACTGGACGGAGGGTGCATTTGCTTTTTCCCTTCTTAGCACTCGTTGCAAAGGGAGAAGAGTCTGCACAGGTACTGTGCTTATGGCACGCTCAGGGAGCGTTAGCATTGGCCCACTTTATTAGTATAGATGCACTGTAGGTGTACGTCTGGCCCACTAACACACACTCGAATCTCTGCTGCTGGGATTACGTACATGGCAGAACATGAATCAATTAATTTCCAACAAGCGAGGAGAAGCATTTTTATTATCCATGATCATGCGTTTGACATGCCATGCAGACATGCCCTACCAGACATGTATAATTCCAAATTCTCTTGCTCTGCAGAAAATGTATAAACCAAAAAACTCCCAAATTAATACAAAATTCCAAATTCACAGAAAACTAAATAAAAGGAAAAAAAAAACACTATGCATTTTTTCCACTATAAAGAAATGTTTCTTATACAGTTTGAAGTTGAGTTTTGAAAATGTGTTTTCAATCTGAGGAAGCTACCCTCTGTCAAAACTTGTTCAGGATAAATGGGCTAGCTTGTGCCCCAGGCCCATAGCGAACACTGCCAAAGAGCACTGCTCGGAAACTCGAGAGGAATCTGAGTTATTGTCTGATAAGGTGGTATCAATGTTATGCACTCCCAGAACCACACAATGCTGGGAAAACTACTTCAATGACCCTATTACCACAGTAGTGCTGCTCTCCTAGGCTTTGATGTACTTAACTTGACGAGAGCTTGCAATTACTGAACTTATTTTTGAGATTAGGAAACAAATGAAATACAGAAAGATTTGTTCTCCTCGCTAGCCATTGCTTGGCCTTGTGTGCTTACTGTGAATAACAGTGTTTGATTTAAAACATGTCAGCCTCGCCTAGAGTCAGGAGGCTCGATAGGATGGTATGCAAAGAGCCTGAATTCCACTCAGGTCCGTTGCCCTCGGGTTTCCTCTTGGCTGAGCCCGGGTAGCTGCCCCACACATCACTTCAGTCTCCTGAATCTCCCCAGTGTCACCCTTCAAGGGTCATTAGCTATCTCCATTGGTTATGTGCAGTGACATGAGTGAAATAAATGACTGCGATGTAGGCTTTCTTTTAAAATAATAACCATTACGAGTCTAGAGAAAAATTTGAAAACTGAGAACAGAGTGAAGGGCAATAAACCTTACCCTCAGCATCTTTTTTTTTTTTAAGCTCTTTTTTTAAGATATTGTGCTGCTTTTTTTTGGGTCCAAAATTCTTAATGCAGTGCCTGTAACATAATCTATGGGGAAAAGTTTTTGGAGAGGGGGTTTTAATTCTGTTTATATGCGTACTGGCAGCATATAGTGCAGTGCATCTGGGTCTCCCCAGACACTGGCAATAGGGGAGTAGTTTGGATGAGACTCAGCATAGCTGCAGCACTGCAGGGTCTATCAGGCAGAGGCAGAAGTTTCCCCTTGCTTAATTTGGGCAGCCCTTCATGTGTATGCCTGGGAAGACTCCCTGATACTCGAAAGAGTGACCCTCAAGACATTGTCTTACATAAAAGAAGGTCCTCGTGGAAAGAATAGAAAAATGAGATCAGCGAGCCTTCAAACAGGCTGCATCTCAAAACTCTTTCTTAATAAAAATATAATTTACAGGCTTAAGGCATCAATTAAACGTGCTAAGAGGCTGATCCTTCCTGTTAAATAATTTGGAAGGAGTAATACACTGGCTAATCCAAAGAAAACATGTAAAACATGAAGGCTAGTGAAAAGATAAAGAACATAGAGTGGCTGAATGACAGAAGCAAAACCACAGAAAGTGCAAAAAGCTGCAGTAGTAGATGAAAAAGATACGTAGAAGATCTAGCTATGTAGTTGGATTACAGCGACCCTACTGCCCACATAGCTATGGCTGTGGCGTGGACGTCTACCTGTCCCCAAAGTCGAAGGGCTGAGTTCAGTGTTCAACAAGCCTCAGAGCTGTGCAGGTTTAAGTAGTCCCCATGCAGCCTTCCCAGTTGGCTCCTTTATCTTGCAGCAGCATCACCCCTCTGTTCTGCCAGCACAGACGTTTCATGAAACTCCTGATGAATCAGGGCAGGCAAATGGTCTGGGATAATATATTTTTTCCCTGCTTGGGAACTAAAAAAAAAAAGCTTCTATCTAGCTGGAAAAATGTGAATCAATAGGAGTTTTTTTTTCAAACCGTGTATTTATTCTCATCACTGCTTCGCGCAGTGGGAGATGGCAGCTGCCTGCTCACTGTTCCTCCTTTCTTGTGAGGCACTGCTTGCCAACATCTGGAGAGCCCAAGAAGCACGTACAGCTCCACACCAGCACGTTTTGCAGCAATACAGCTCCCTTATCTCTCTCTCCTGATTCATTTCACTACTGGGATTTGGGTGTTCACTGAGATAGAGTAGAGCAGAGAGGGCTAAAAACCATACTAAACACTTTAGATAAGATTCATATAATTTAAGGATTTAAGGTTAGTCAACTGATTGTACAGGCTTTCTCTGTAGTCAAAAGGACGAATCAGGAACCTCCTGAAAGCAGTTATCCCACTCTGCACTGAGGGTAAGACAATAGGGATGATGTGCACACCAGCAGAACCTTCTTATCTCTCTCCACTGACTATGGAAGTTGTCTAGATTATTAGCTCAAATTTACAAAATCAGCTTCCAGGTGGCTAAAATTACATATAATTAATCCCAAACTTTAAAAGTTTTCCTGTGAGAGATATTTCTAAACAGAAAAAGACATCTAAGCATTCTCTTACCTAAAGCAGATTAGAAGTTTTTGCAAAATATTTTAGATCGTAATTCCACAATTCATTTCCTGAGTATGTAGAGCCACAGTTCTAAAATTTGCTGACCATTTCAGGAGCTGACTGTGTGATAATGCAGTCTTTCAAGCATATCAAATACAGTCAGGTAGAAAATCTAGTGTAGTGCTAGAAAAAAAAAAAGTGCTGTTATTAATCTACTGCCTCTATTTAGAACCATAGAATCATAGAATGGTTTGGGTTGGAAGGGACATGCTGGAGGGAAGGGATGCCATCCAGAGGGACCTCGACAGGCTTGAGAGGTGGGCCTGTGAGAACCTCATGAAGTTCAACAAGGCCAAGTGCAAGGTCCTGCACATGGGTCGGGGCAATCCCAAGCACAAGTACAGGCTGGGCAGAGAATGGATTGAGAGCAGCCCTGAGGAGAAGGACTTGGGTGTGCTGGTTGACAAGAAGCTCAACATGAGCCAGCAATGTGTGCTTGCAGCCCAGAAAGCCAACTGTATCCTGAGCTGCATCAAAAGAAGTGTCAGGGGAGGTGATTATCCCCATTTTTTCTGCTCTTGTGAGACCCCACTTGGAATACTGCCTTCAGCTCTGGGGCCTCCAACACAAGAAGGATGAAGCTGTTGTAGCAGGTCCAGAGGACCACAAAGATGGTAAGAGGACTGGAGCACTTCTCCTATGGAGACAGGCTGAGAGAGTTGGGGTTGTTCAGCCTGGAGAAGAGAAGGGGAGATCTTAAAGCAGCCTTCCGGTACTTCAAGGGGGCTTAGAAGAAAGCTGGAGAGGGACTTTTTACAAGGGCATGTAGGGACAGAACAAGGGGAATTGGATTTAAACTGAAAGAGAGTAGATTTTGATTAGATATAAGGAAGAAATTTTTTACAATGAGAGTGGTGAAACATTCAAACAGCTTGCCCAGAACAGTTGTGGCTGCTCCATCCCTGGCAGTGTTCAAGGCCAGATTGGGTGAGGCTTTGCGCAACCTGACCTAGTGGAAGGTGTCCCTGCCTGTGGCAGGGGGGTTGGAACTAGATGATTTTAAGGTCCTTTCCAACCCAAACCCTGCTATGATTCTATGATTCTATGAAAATCAACTCAGTTGTTACTCTAACAAGCAGAAGTGAGTGGACATTGTGGTCAAAATACTCAGCTGCAGGAAAGTGTCAGGGAACCTTGCTTTCAAGTATGTCTTTCATCCAGTCTATTTCACACATTATGTTAAAATATAACATCATGGCATTAATGAATACATTATGGTAGGCAAGGCTTTTGTTCAAACTTACACCAGAATACTTTCATCATTCTACCATGGTTAATTGATTAAAAAATAACCTTTGCCTTTAGTTATTAACCCAAACATTCTGTCTTAACAGAACTATAACAGGTTGATTCTTCTTTTTAATCCAGACGTTTTTTCACTCCAGCCTTCTCGAGAAAAATAATTTCTACATAGCAATATACCTGCAAATACAAATGATGTGTATCAAGCTTTACTTATTAGCTTTCCTGAAAACTGAAAAGCCTTCACCAGCATCAATATATCACTGTCTCAATTTACCAAGAGAAAAACAACAATCCTGGCAAGTTAAAGAGCTCTTCACCAATGTCTGAGATCCTTCCTAATCTCAATAATACATAAAAACACAGAAAATCAAGGAAACATAGCTGTAGATCTGCTGATGCTCTATAGTCCTCTTTAATGCCCCAACTCTGCTCAAGTGTCACACGTCTCATCTGACCATAATTCTACTAATTTTTCCTGTTCATGCCTAATTTCTACTCAATGCCTCAGGAAAATGGAGACACTCATAAATAGACCAGAAGGAAGGCGTAAGCACGTAGGCTGTGTGTTGCGGCCGAAGACGGGGAAGCAAGACGCATCAATATGATGAGTAAAAGGCTTCAGCTTTATTCTGTGATACTGCTCTTTTATAGCATAGCTCGGTTCTGTGCACGCTTTCATGCGCTGTACTTAGCAAGCTAATTGGTCTAACACTACTGTTCACGCGACAAGCACGAGTATGATACACACTGTGATTGGATACAGATTTCTATATTTGTTACAATATTTTAATATTTTTGCAGTTAGTATGTTTTGCTCAGAATCTTGTTTTTCATAGTTTCATCCTTCTTGTTTTTTTCCCAGGGACAGTGTGTTTTCACAGCTTCAACCTACCTTCTTATCTCAAGGACAGTGTTCTTTTTATATTCGCTGATACACATTCCTTACTGTTAACACTTTGGCTGCAACATCTCCCCTCTTTTTCAAAAACGTCGTGCGCTATAGCTGACAAGCGTTGGGTCACACATTGCATTAAGCATGGTCCAAAAAGCAAGAGAAAGCCTAACAACAAAAGAGGCCCCAAGCACGTTTTGATGAGATCTCTCACCCAACCATCTATTCCCCAGGAAGTCAACCATCCATCGATGCCATCTACCTCTTTCAAGGCATGTAGTTTGTCCTTTAGTTGTTTAAGTTTTCTATGCACTGACTCTCCTGGACCTGTTAAATTCATACAACACATTCCTTCGATCTCTTCATAACCATGCCCATGGGCTAAAAGCAAATAGTCAATCGCTGCTCTGTTTTGCAATACTGCATGATTGACACTTTCTACATCTTTCGTTAATTCATCTAGAATGCTGGATGTTAAGTTTATCTCGTCACGAGCCCAACAACCTAGTTGTTTTGCTAAGGTGAGCGCTTTTGCCGCTGCTAACCCTGGGAAAAGTGTGGAGGCAGCTACTCGTCCAAATTCACTCCAAATGTGGGATTGCCTACACTGCTACAGTCTAGATCATGTAGGCTTCTTTTTCTCCTGGTGTGATTTTTACTCCATTTTCTTAATAGGGATATATTGGGATGGAATAAGGCTAGCTGGCCTAAATAACAAGGACCTCCTTCTGGTTGTTTTGGAATGCCATTCCATGCCCTGTCTCCACAAATTAAGAAAATTCTTTCGGGCAACCTTCGAGGTTCAGTAATGTTGCTGCCATTGCAGCTCGAGTATAGAAAGCGAAGTACCGATGCGCTGTCAAGATTAGAATCTAAGGTTGCCCATAGTTTCCTGTTTTTATTCAAGTTGTTTGGGTCTAATGGCAAAAATGAAAACCATCCTCCTATTTTCCCAGCGGTAGTGTTTGCATGCATACTACCAAGCAGGTCTAGTTCTTCTGGATTAGACTGGAGGGAAGCATTAAGTGCATGAATAAGCCGGCATTGTACTGCTCCGTCATACTGTTGAGGGGTCGCTCTATAGATCGTTGTGGTATTGAAGTTGCTATATGTTAGGTTGTAGTGGTGTTTACTAGCCCTCTAAAGGCTGCCACTTTCCATGTTGGTACTCCTATGAGACAGGTACGGAATGGGTTTCCAATACCACCCAGGGCTAGGCAAATTGATGACTGGTTTGTTTTGTTAGCAATGGTTACCCAAATGTTGTCTCTCGGGCTGATGGAGTTGATTCCATAGGTCATTTGGCACCAAATTAAGATTCCTGTTACTATAGGTATTGTCTTACCAATAAACTCCTCCATCCTTGTCATGATGTCTACACTGCCTCTGATATCTGCTACCCATCACTTGTGTCTTTTGTGCTACTTCTACAACAGTCAGTAGTTTTGTAACCTAAAGGCTGCGTATGCTAATATAGCTTCTTCTGCACTTTCAAACAACGCGGTTAACCTTTGTCGTGAAGCGTTCTCTATTTTAAGCCAAGCAGCGAGCGCCTGGTATGGGTTAATATCTAAAGCGCTTACAATCTGCACAGCCTTGCACTGCGTCACGTTGCGATTCATGACATATGCGACTACAACCTCCACACTCTATAGTTATAACCTGTAAATTTCTACATCTACACCTACAGTGCATTAGCGGGTATAATTTTGCAGCTTTGCGCGTGCGTATCAGACTACGGATAAAGGCAAAATCTATCTCATCTGGATCAGAGTCGTCTAATATGTTCTTTGGAAGATTTAGCACTTCTTCTATTCTTCTGCAGAAAGGTCCGAGTCTTTGGGAACTCCTGGATTGCCTCCGCCTTCGCCTTTCAGTTCGCGCGTTGGGGGACATCTCCCCCTCTTTTTTCAAAATGGCAGCGAGTCGCTTTACATCTTGATGGCATCGTTCAATAATAGCCTGACCCGTACTGTTGTACGGAACACCTTTTCTATGTTCAATTCCCCAATCCGCTAAAAATGAGCAACATGTTGTTCCTGCGTATGCAGGAGCATTGTCTGTTTTGATGACTTGTGGTAAGCCAAGGGCAGCAAATGCTGAAAGCCAATGTTGTTTTACACATCGGAAGGCGGTAGAAGGCGCTGGTGTCGCCCATACAGCTCTGCTGCAAGTGTCCACGGTGACGTGGATATGGCGCAGTGGACCAAGGTGGGAAACTCAGTTACATCAGTTTGCCACACTCCTCTTGGTTGCAATCCTCGAGGGTTGGTGCCTTGCAGCGACGATGGCACGGGCTTGTGCTCGCGACAGTGCAAACTCTTTCTGAAGAGGTCGAGCAGATTGGTGAAAAAATTTGTGTGATCGATCAGTGACAGCGTTGCCCTTTTTTTTTTTTTTTTGCACGAATAAAACTCTGTGTAGGAGACTGGCAATTTCAGTTACTAGCATATTGTTTTGGTACAGCTTTGCAAAAGCAGTTTCTAGTATACTACTTCCCTTTCCGAGGGCCTTACTATTTCCACTATACCCAAGATTTCGCTGAGCAGGAGGGTGTCAATCGGCAGGGTCGTTGTGGAGAAGGGAGGCAGGCACGGCACCTTCAGGGCGTCCCCTGTTTATCCACACAGTGTGCTCTGCAGCCTCCCTCAGCTCCGCTCTGAGCCATCTCTTTTTACCCTCAGCAGAGTCTACGACAAAGGTACTGACACGGCGTTGCCGCACGCGTGGCCAGTGCGTGCAACAAGGCTGCCAGTATATGCTCTGCCGGCTAACAGCGGTTTTTTGCGAATCGCAACATGTTGTTCAATAACAATCCTCCTAGCTTCTCTTTTCAAAGTTACGTGCTTACAACTAAATCCCGTTAGTAATTCTTGTCATTAATTTTTGGTACCAGTTAATTCTTTTCCTTCCAGTAGCTACGGGGGAATCCATACACTTTCCGATCGGAGAAAACAAAGCAATATACAAGCAATATATACAAGCAACTTTCACACACGTATAACTAAATCATAAGAACATAAAGACAGTTTACATATCATACAATCCTCTACCACAATTCTCCCCGAATGCTCTTCAAACCATTACAATCGTTCGTGGATGGACTTACCATGGTCACTTAGATTAAAACAACACATGTCTGTGTAACGTGGTTGTTGCTGGCACTATCTACAAATTTTGATCCTAATAAATTTAACTCTTGTGGGGAAAATACGGAAGATTGCCCCTTTTTGTTTATCAAACATTTGTTTTAACGTTAAATGAGTTTGTTCAATAACAGCTTGTCCCATAGGTGAATGAGGGATGCTGGTAGTGTGAGTCACTCTCCAATTCTGTAAAAAGGCACCATACTGGATTACTGTCTGTCTCAATTTTCTTTGGTACTCCCATGGTTTTCTTCAGTGTGAGCAGTAGCAACAACAAGGGCAGAAAACATATCAACAGTTACATGCACATATTTAGATCGATTAGACAATTGAATATAAGTAATATCAGTTTGCATAATTCATTGGCACATAAACCTGTTGGATTTACTCCTGCTGGAGTATTTGAAGGCACAATACATTGACGGTCAGGGTAGGCACGTACAATTTGCTAAGCTTGATTTACTGTCTGACCTGACAGAGAGCATCATCTACTACCAATTGACAAACTGTAGGCCTATTCATCATTCCTTGAAGCAGTACAATCCAATGATATTGTTGCGTGGGTCGTTCATTGTTAAGCACTGGAATTGAAAAGGCAAATCTAGGACAATCGTTAGGGTGCAAATAAATAAAAAAGTAAAAAGGTGAAATAACCCAATCTTTTAAATCAATCGCCATCAAATGCTAACATTCTGGAATCATAGTAGGATTTGGTACACCCGGTTGTAATGCACCCATTGGTGAAATGATTGTATTAATAGCTCTTAAATCTTTTAACATAAATCTCCATTTTCCTGATTTCCTTGGGATAACAAATATTGGAGGGAATTATATGTCCTAATTTGAGCTGTTCATTGACTAATTTTGAGTTCAGTCCAGTCACTCACCTTTTAGTGGCCACTGATCGACCCAGACCAGCTTGCCAGCTTGAGTCAGGGCTGGACATCAGTGACGTGCTAAAAATTTGAGGTTAGCCTCACATTCCACTGATTCAACAAATCCCGACCTCATAATGTACATGGGACATCAAAAACATATGGTTTCAAAACAGCTTGTTTGTTACCTGGGCCTACTACTAACAAGGTCTGTGCACTCTGCTGTGGGATCTGTGTTCCACCTACTCCGATCACAGCTGCCAGGGCTTGTATCAGAGGCCGAGAGGGCGGCCAGTCAGGATTTTTCACTATAGATACATCAGCCCCTGTGTCAACTAGGCCAGAAAAGCCTTCCCATTAATGATTACTGTTAAAGGAGGCTGTGCAGCTGTGATTGTCTGTGTCCAAAATTCTTTTGTGATAGCAGAGCGGCCTTTATTGTTGTTATACACGCAGCTTTTATAGATTATTACTCTGGCCACGATGTGTCCATGCGGCTCTCACCCAACTGTGATTGATTACAAACAATAGTGCACACACCTATTTTAATTTTACTTGGCTATGCCTAAAAAGGAGCTATTTTTACTTGCTAAACTAAACATCATTTTCTCACACACTCTATATCAACTTCCCAAACTCCTCATGTCAACTTCTCACACTCCTGCACCAGCTGTTCACACTCCCTTTCTTTCTCATCCTCTTTATCGGTGTTTTCCAACTTCAGAAAAGAGCACAGGCTTAAATCATCAAGGTCAAACCTCAACTGTAGCTGTGTGTATGATGCCACAACAACTCCCCCTTTTTTGTTTTTCTGTGATCATTACTTGATTAACCGTACTCTGTACCGTCTGCTGGGAGCGTGACAATAGGCAGGGGGTGATTATTGCTATGCATAAAAGAACTACTAGCAATAAATGTCTGCTTTATTAAAGATTTTAACCATCCTGTCAATTAAGAGCATTGATAAAGCAGAAGCTGTAGCATTAGTTTGTTTTGCAAGCTAACAACCCAACTTATTCAGTGTAGTTAACGCCTGTGCCACTCCAACTCTGGTGCAAATATTGAAGCTGCAATGATTTTAGCTGGTTCCCAAAATTTTGCTTTATAGTGTTTCGAGCCCACATTGTGACACGCCTTTACTAAATCTGCAATCGTTTTTGCCCGATTTCTGATAAGATCAAGAGCTTATTGACAGTCTGTGTTAGCATTTTCAATGGCCAACTGGAATACCAACACATCTGCAGTAGCCGGATTTTCTGTTTATCTCTGAACTGCCATTTGTAGCTGATCAAAGAAATGCTCATAAGGTTCCTGTGCTCCCTGCCGAATGGAAGCAAAGGAAGCCTCCCCTGTCCCAAAATCAGGGACACGTCTTAATGCTCTCGTAGCCAATTCAGTCAGCTGTTGGAAAGCCACTTGCTGTAACCCTGCCTGTGCCTAATTTTGACATGAGTGACATTTTATTCATCCCAAAATGTTTAGCTCTCGATTTAAGAGATTTAACACCTATAACACTTTAGCTATTGTTTCATTGGGAGATTTCCCCATCATTCCCTTTGTTGTTTCAAAAGCATATTCTCCAAAGTACCATGTGCGTATTCTATGATCGGTTGCCCAGTAGGATTGTAAAAGATACCAGCAACATGCTCAATACCTCATGATGACAAAAATACATATGTCTGATAAGAAGTGTATGCCAAAGTTCCTGCGAGCGTAAACCACGAAGATTAACACCATTCACTGGTGGCATGATCATATTTTAACAGCTAGTACAGAATTGTACGATTGAGCGGGCTTATTGTCGTGTTAAACCAAATTGTCACTTAATAGCATCAGTATCCTGATGGTAGAAGTCCTGCAAGATTTTGCCTGTATTAACGAGTTTGGTACCAGAGCTGCACTCGTGAGAGGCTCAGCTCGCCTGTTCCCTTCTGCTATAGGCCCTGGAAGCGTGGTGTGCGCTCGCAGATGTACAATGGAACGTGCATGTTTACGGTTTTGCAACACTGATATTAACTGTTGAAATTGCTGGAACAAAAGAGGATTAGTTATTTCCCGCGATGCCGATCGAGACGATCCAAGTTACGATGTGCTGTCTCTCGGGGGGGTTCAGCAGCGGCGGGGGGGGGGGGGGGGGGGGTCAGCCCTCCCGCCTCAGCCGGGCGGGGTGGCGATGACGACCCAGCAGCCCTGTGCCGCCCCCCCCTTGTTGTTGTTGCTCTTGTTGTTGTTGCCGCAGCTCCGGCCGCTCGCGCTCCGTAACCGCCGCCGCCCCCTCCCGCCGAGGGGACCATCAGCCGCGAACGAACCGGCGCAGCGGGGCCGGCCGCGCGTCTCCGTCCTTTCCAGCCGCGGTTCGTTCCCGCACACGAGCGGCAGCGCCGAGGCAAACGCCGCCCGCGGCCCCGGCCGGCAGCAGCAGCGGCGTTCCCGGGGCGCCGCCGGGCGCGGTGGGCGGCGCGGCGCGGGGGTGCCGGTGTACCGACTTCGTTGGAAGAGGGGGAAAGAAATAAGTCTGTCTTTCGTTCGGGGTCCTGGATCAAAAGATTCGATGATGACTTTTCCAGGCCGGCAGCATCCCCACAGGTGGCTGCACGCCAAAGTTTAACGTCTATAGTGTCCCAAGTCCTTGTCAGGTATATATTGAAGAGCTTGCCTCCGGTACATGGGCTGATACCCAAACCAGGAGTACTGGGAGTTTTATCAAGTTAGAACTGTTAGTAGTGCTGGTTTCTCTAGCACTTTGTCCCAGTCGCTTACCTCCTTCTGTTGAGGCAGTTGTTGCTTTTTTGTGGGTTTTTTTTTTTGGGTTTTTTTTTTTTTTGTTTGTTTTTTGTTTTTTGTTTTTGTTTTTCAGTCGCTTACTTCTTTTGCATACCCCCCTGCAATCAGGGGCCAATATCTTTTTCCAAGTTTTAGTCCACGCTCCTCTAAGAAGCTTTTCAACAACGACAATGCAACGTCCCGTTCCATCATCTCATTCCCAGGCTGTCATTGAAGCATTCCCCATCCGAACCAGACCTCGGTCTGCCTGACTCACCGGTCAGTCCGTAGCGCTACGATTCCGCCTCTCTCGGACGATCCGCCTCTCAGGCTATCCGCCTCTCTCGGGCTATCCGCCTCTCTCGGGCGCCGGGATGGCCGTCCTCTCTCTCGTCCGCGTTGTGGTCGTTGAAAACCCTCTTGATCACGTCGGGGTCACCAGATGTTGCGGCCGAAGACGGGGAAGCAAGACGCATCAATATGATGAGTAAAAAGGCTTCAGCTTTATTCTGTGATACTGCTCTTTTTATAGCATAGCTCGGTTCTGTGCACGCTTTCATGCGCTGTACTTAGCAAGCTAATTGGTCTAACACTGTTCACGCGACAAGCACGAGTATGATACACACTGTGATTGGATACAGATTTCTATATTTGTTACAATATTTTAATATTTTTGCAGTTAGTATGTTTTGCTCAGAATCTTGTTTTTCATAGTTTCATCCTTCTTGTTTTTTTCCCAGGGACAGTGTGTTTTTCACAGCTTCAACCTACCTTCTTATCTCAAGGACAGTGTTCTTTTTATATTCGCTGATACACATTCCTTACTGTTAACACTTTGGCTGCAACAGCTGTGGGATATAACTGAACATTGAATCCAAAAAGATGATGGACATTTCAAAGGAGAGGAGCAAAATCACTTAATAGTCAATGTGCTTTTGGTTTGGATTGCTTGTGTTCACAATCTCACAATATTACCTTAAAGGTAAGTCATATAGAAATGATGTACTAGGATTTTGATCTGGGAATGTACAGCATGACAAATTGCATCAGTGCAAAGTAATTGGTTTTTAATTACAATGTCAAAAATCATACGGTCCTACAGCAGAAACATTCCATTCTGCATTTCTAAAATTGTTACTCTTCTCATTGACATTATGTTCAATTAGCTCAGGCAAGGTTACTTTGGCCAATTTTTGGCATGATAAAAACTTTATGGTGGTACATTAAAAATGAATAGGAAATTATTTATATCTCCTCCAATATATTTGTGATGCTCAGCATACTGGCAGATGCAGGGAATTTAAATTCAAATTCAGTACTTCGAATGAAATATTACAGATTTATTGGTACTACGTGTGTATAGTATCATGATGACAGAATACATAATCAAGATATAAAGAACTGGTATTACTCTAATTATAGTTTCCCTGTCATGGATATCGTATCTCAACACAGGTCTCAACAAAAACTACAGCTCTTGTTACCAACTGAAACAAAACAAACTGTTTCCCTATAGAAAACATTGTTTCTTGGGATGTCCTCCCTGTAAAATTCATTAAGATGAAAACGCTCTTTTCTGGCAAATACTACCAGCAATTTCTGGCAATAGTACTATGCAAGTAAAACGTGAAATAATGCTGGATTTAACCCCGGCCAGCCTTCAGATTCAACTTTTAATTTTCTGCAGACAGGATCCACATCAGCAGGTTCTGTCGACAATATGCTGCTTGCAAACCATGAGGAGTATATTTCATGTGTTTTGGGTAAGTGTTTTGTGGAAATAGCACAGGAATAACAGAAACTCGATCTGAGACCTATAGGATCTTGGACAATAGCAACACATCAAAGGCGTTTGTCTAAGTTGCAAGTGGCACAGATAGTTAACATTGATGTCACAGATTCTGCAGGCTTGCTGCTGTCTAAAGCTGCTGCAGGCTTGTCACTGCTGTCTGCGTTTCCTCTAGTAAAACCCTTGACTTGGTTGTAGATAGCATGTCAAATGACCCCAGTACGTCCAGAATTTATGAACATACTGTGAACATGCTGTTTTCCTTTGGCTCTGTTTAAACTATAGATGTCTAGAGTCCTAGGTAAATGCTTGAAGTCCTCAGAGAAATCCAGGACAACATTTCTTGATGGAAAAGAGATGAAGTCCAGCAAGGTCATGCACATTGCTCTTCCAGTTTGTTTCCCCAAAGGAAAATTAAGCTGCACACGTTTCTCTTTTCCCCTTTCTCCACAGGATTGATTGTAACAGGTTTCTGCTCTATTACTAGCAAACAAGGTATTCACCAGCATCATATAACCCTTGTGGTTGACAATGACCATGCAGAGTTGCTGGCGGGTTAAACTTGTGCCTTCTGCAGCATCGCTCAGCACGACCATTACTGTTGCTCTGCTGCTGCCTGTTATTTCCCATTTTATTCCTGTCCCAGGTCTTGCCACTGGCTGATCCAAAATGCCAACAGCTTTCCTCATCAGAGTACTCTGTCCTGTGCTTGTAACTAAGCACTGCAAAGATTTGGTTAGTACATCACGTGCAGTCAAACATGTCCATCAATTATACTGAGGCACTTCAACTTTCTTCATTAGCAGATGATATACAGCTAATGAATAATGAATAATCCTAGGCTTTTGACTAGATGCATATCAACGTGCAATAAATCAACTTGGTACAAGAGAAAGCACTAGTAATTGTTTTTCTACAATGATTTTCAAAGGAATTTTTTTTATGTCTCCAGTCTGAAGCCCCTGCGGCCCCTGAATGGTCCTGCACTGCAATGCACTGCTCAGATTGTGCCCATTGTTTGTTGTTTCTTGTGCACTAGCAGTATGTGTTTGGTGAATTAGTACTGTATGACAAAATTGCCTACAGTAGAAGGAGTTCTACACATCCTCCATCAGAGCTCTAAAGCACAATTCAGCTACCTCTAACTCATCAGCTGATGGATCAAATACAAAGGCTCCCAGATTCCATGAAAATATCTTTTCTTACAACATTCAGAGTTCAGAGGTCAGTTTTAGACCTATTGATTGACTTCTGAGTACCAGAGGCACTTGGAAATGGTTATCATCCCAATACAGGAGAGAAAATAGGACCATTAGATTGTCTAGTCTCAAAGGCATTTCTAGCAAACAGCAGCTATGTGGTAGGCTCTTGCACACCTGCAATTGGTAGATGAAATATGAGGTGACTCTGATAAGCAGTAACTCATCATAGCTAGTTGTAGTAAGGAGAACATTTAAACTAGTGGGAACATGCCTAAAGAAACAAATATTTCAAGTATTACTACAAACAGTGAAGTCTATTTCTTTCTGTACTTAAATTAGGAAAGATATTGTGACATGATAGCAGCCACTGGTTGAGACTAATGCTCACTACCAACAATCAATGTGAGCTCTGGGCTACAAGGGAATGGCACCCTTAAGAACTTCACATCGTCAACAAAAATCAGGAATAATCAACCCGAGAGTGAGAATAACACTCCATGATAACTGGATGTCTCAGTCACAATACCAGCCAGAATAAATATGCCTGAATCTTCTTAGGCATACAACTATTTTGCATAGTTTATATAGTCCATGTGATCATGTAATATTAAGTTACCTTTTTCCATACGTTCTGTTCACATGACTGGTTATGCAATCTAATGAAAATGTTTTTAAGATGCCCAAAATTTTAAGTTGATTTCTTTTGCTTACAAATTAAACGGTTGATTTAGTGAACAGAGTAGGTTGTCCACCTGACTGTTGTTTTGAACAGAGGAGTTGAATTAAGTTTATAGACTCACTCTGCATTACATACAAGTTCCTCCAAATCTAGGAACTGGTTGGATTCCACTTCACGAGTATTCATAATGATTGTGTTCAGCCATACACCCACATAAACACTTCCAGTTTCTGGAGGAACTGAGAAGCTGATACAAGTGTTGATGTTTTGAGCTCTTGAAGAGTGTAGATGCTGGTGGAATTCATTAAAGATTTAGAAGGAGAGCGCTGTTACATTCAGACAGACTTATCAGAAGTTGCAGTGAAATTGCTAATTTCTGGTCACTTGGCTTCAAGATGTTCCCAAGTGTCAGTCTGTGGTGACTCAGAGAAATGAACACTCAATCTGCAAATTCTGAAACCAAATTAATGCTTAATTAAGTCCAGAAACTTGAATGCACTTAAACTATGAACAGATTTAGGCTACAGATTCTACCACTACATTGACATATAGTCTTAGTTGTTTTAGTCTTCTGTCTCCATTCTCTTATTTGTAAAATAAAAAAAAATCTCAGTAATATGCAAATAAACATTCATTGATCAAATCTGGCCACTGTTCCCTGAAAACATAAATTCTGCCTTCTGAACCCTGCAACTATGAAAACCAGAAAAAGCTATCTACTGAATAAAAGACTTTTGGCATATAATTTTAACAAGACGTGTGACACTGTAAATCTTTAAATTGTGTGATTTTTTTCACTCTGAATCTATCTTCAAGTACATGCAGTCCTGCACACACACATAAATGCATCTAAACTGATGCACTTGTAAGAGTCAAAAGTTGTCAGCAAGAAATAAATGAACTTGTTATTTCTCTGCCTGTATATCTCAGTACACTAATTTCCACATTGATTACTGGATGTTGCTAATCATGAATTCTTGTGTCTACGCAGAGGATGAGTTCTCATCTACCTGACTCAGCAGCAGCGGTATTTCAGTACTTCAGACTTAAAGAAACTATCCAGACTAGCCTTTCAATGTCCTTCAGAACAGAAAGCTCCAGGATGTAAACGTGAAAGGATTTATAATAATTCTGAAGGCCTTAAGATAGACTCATTGAACTGGGCCTTTTCTTGTTTCTGTGCACAGAGGTGGCTTCCTCTCCATAGGAATGAAAGTCTTTGGTATTTTGTTGTTTCTTTTGCTTCCTGCTGACTTTAACTAACAGTAGTAATGCAGAAATACAATTTAATTGCAGCACCTGGCTAGCATTCTGCAGGTGTATGAAACAAGGCTAATTGTTTTTTAGCATGTTCTCAGACAGACAAATCTTCCTGTGGTATGTGGCAGAACCTATTTCAGCTCAACAGGAATCATGAAAGGCAATTATCTTTAGAACTGCCAAGGACACTTACAGATCCGTGATGGCTTCATTTGCTTTCCAGGGTTTTGATCTTGTCCATTGCTTAAATCACACCCCAAAGAGCTTTCAACTTTTTCGAAAGTTGTAGTTCCATAATCAGAAGACATAAAAAGAGGATATTAGTTCTACTGAGCCTGCATTTCCCCCCCAAAAAAAACCCAAACAGTTCCCATTGTCCAAACTTGAGCAACGGAGAAGCTTCTGCTGTTCCTGCAGCAATGCACATTTTCTCTTTCTCCTCTCATCTTGCTATTTGAATTCATAAAGACAGAGCCTCTACCTTTCTCTAAAATTCCCTGATGCATCTATTACCAAGAAAAGTAACAGTGTGCTATTTATCCAAGCAGAACAAAGCTAGCAGCTATACAAATACTACTCAATTCCACAAGCTGTCTGGATGAAGAGTTGAGAGCAACTCTTTGTGTCACACAACCATCTAACACGACAACATTAGGAACTCAATATTAGGTACCGCGTGGACTAGCAATCCTCTCGAAACCGATATTGCAGGCAAACGGAAGAGAGAAAGGTATGCTCAAATACAATCCTAATTCGATACCCCATTATCAAAGTAGACGGTATATTGCCTAGAAGTACTGCTGAATATGCTGGCTGCTATCATGAAGAGACTTGAGCTGCGTATTTTTGGAAACTGAAGAACTTTCATATTCATCAGGTCAGATACTTTATAGGTATCAGCAGGGTCATATTGACTGGAGTGTTTGCTGACCTCATGCAGCAGTTGTGTCTTGTATTCATGAAGAAGCCTGAAAGATATGACAATTATTTACATTAACAGTGTGGAAAGAGAGCTGTTGACAGTCATTTTTTGTGCCTTTGCTACTTTCTCCTTTGGTCCTGTTTTCAGTTATTCAATTAATTCTATTTGGAAGCAGTTAATTATTTGGCCACCTCTGCTTACTGGTCAATAGTAAATTGCAATAGTTATTTCAAATAATAAAATTAATCCTAATGAGAGGCTATTAGCCAGATTTACTTTGAGTAGTACTTAAGTAAGTCCAGAGGAGCTCCATTAGTATCAAATAGACATATGTCCCTGAAAACAGTGGTTTTGTGTAAACAGGTAGACCTCAGGAGGAAAACACATGGCCTCTCAAGGAGTACAAATACAGAGTTTTCAAATGCAAACAAGAAGCCAAATTAAACATTCATTTGGCGAGAGATAGGAAGGATGATATGAAGACTGTAGGAAGGTGAGTTAGTTTTCATCTCTAAGTAAATATTGCCCTGCTTCCAAAGACTGAAGCCAATATATTTATAGAAACGTTAGGTATACTCTTGCCGGAACTGTCTGCAGGAGCAAGCACAGGGAAAATTTGGATTAGCCATGTGGGCGTGATCCGATATCATCAGCTCCTAATAAAAGCCTAAATTCAGACATTGAGGTGACCTCAGTGCTGCAGTACTAAGTACAACACCACCCCCCACCCCACCCCCCCCCCAAACAAAAAAGAAAAAAAAGGAATGCCTGCAGTTTTTAAGAGAAAGGGCTCAAAAAGTCAAGTTCAGGAGTTTGCAATGACTCACTAAACCTGTTCTAATAAAATTATGTTTGTTTGTTTGTTTGTTTTCCCATATGCCCCTGGCTCATACTTCATCTGTTCTTAGAGAAGAAGGAGATATACATTTGTGTGATTTTCTTCTGGAGTGATCCTGGTGTATGTATATCTGCTTCCATTCTTTCATTGCCACAAAGGGCTATAAAACAAGTTGGTACTTGAATATCCACCTGAAGATAAGGTGTAGGTTGATAATGTCTGTCAAGAAATATATATGATAGCAGTGGCATGCAGCTAAACATTGCCAGCTTTTGAATAAGGGAAACTCCACTGGAACTTTGCTTGGAAACATTCCAGCTGGGTGAGGAAAACTACTTACTCAGGTTCTGAGAAGTCTTTTTAATACCATGACAGCTTTGTTTTGCTGTGGTAGTAACTTGGTGAAAAATAAAGTTTAAAACAGGTCTTTCCTCTTTTTTTTTTTTCTGCATATGTAACAAACACACACTATTTTCAAAGCCTTTTAATTATGGGGATAGATTGTTTTTTTTTTAAATGAGCCTCCCGTACACTCTGAATAGAATACCTCGAAATCACAGTAGACATAAATTACCAGTCTCTGTTTTCTGCGAATTATATTTTTGTTCACCACTAAGTATCACACCTACAGAATCTATGTGATCATTTCTCAGTATTTCTTTTGCATGTACATTTTCTCTCCTTTTAGATTGAAAAATAAGTCAACATTACAAATGTAATTTCTATTAATATTGCTCCTATTCCATTGCCTGGAACCTTTCCCTCCATTTTACCATTTCAAAGCACTAATGGTGGTGAAGAAAGCTGCATCCGACTGAAATTTTAGGAAGAGTTTGGCAGGAGAGTGCAAATTACCTGGCTGGAAAACGGGTCAGGACATCATCAGCTAACATCTTCCACTCTTGCAGTGATAGTAACGTGGGAGCCTAATGACCCTGTACAACCAGCCTGATCAGTAACCCCAGTGGAGTGTCATTAACCCAAACACCCCATCTGTAGCAGTGCATGCAACCTCTGATGCTTGTGTGATGACTTTTTTGGAGACAAGATGTCATCTGAAATCTCACACAAACCGGCATCCCTAATGTCTCAACTTTTCGTTGTCCACAAACTGACCTCTTCAGCTCATTCTGTGTCATTTGCACATGAAAGTGAGGAATATAGAGTCTCTGAGATCATTATTTAAACTGGAGTCCTCCCTATAGGCCACAAGGTCTACAGGCTGCCACAACATAAGAGCAAAGACCATGTTCACACCTGCAGGCATAAGAGATGAGGACGTAAAATTCCCTGGAAGCTTGCGCTGCAGGGAAGAACTGCAGCCATCCTTTGGAGAGCCCTTTGGAACAAGAGTAGGAACAGAGCTGCCATGGCACGTACATCTGTAAGGATTCAGCTGTACGTGCTCTGAATAGCCCAAAAGCAGTCCAAGACTTTCCAGGGAATCACACCACCTCTGGGGTGACTCTAGAAACCACATCACCTTCAGGCAACAGATGTAAAGTCTACACATATTATATAAATATTACTTTATTATCTAAGTATACTCATTAAATATAATTAGTTCACATATTATGGATGTATAGAATACATTCCTGTTACAGATAATATTGTAATTCCTGGATTTTAAGATTCATCTTAACATCAAACATCTGACTGACTGGAACAACTCTCCTCTTCCTTGGCATGTACAAACCACCACAGAGTGCTTATTTGTGCACACTCGTAGACAGTTTTCAACTGTTGCAGGCTCTCATATATAACAAAGTCCCTTTGATGTGTCTGTTTGGTTGTCTGGAAATCAGTGTGAGTCTTCAATGGTCGCTGGGAGCTTCAGGGTCAAGCCTATCATTTCTGCATGGGGCCTGGTGTGATCAGTGACTGAGGCAGCCAGGTAGCAACAACTTCATGGGAAGTCTTCACAGTTTCCACCTACTCAGTATCACTTTTTTGTCATAAAACACCTATTTCTAGTAGGATCAACAAGCAACTTTGGAAGTTCTAATAGCTGAATAGAACAAACACTTTACATAGATAGGAGTATGTTTCTGGACAAACCTGTTACACAAACCCTCGTTAAAGAGTTAAGCGGGTCCTAATGCATCCTTTTCTGCTAGTAGTAGCTTTACAAACAGGTAAAAAGCTTTGTGACATGCAGTCCTCTCTCTTTATGTTGTGAACTTGTGTTATCTCACTGCAGTAATGGCAATGGAAGAAACAAGTGAGACACCTGGATATTGTTTCAAAAACCTCTAGGTGTTCAGTTCTGGTAACTCTAACCCTACTGGAATTCTTGCACTCTGCCTTCTCCTCTCTGGCTCTTTGAAGAGAGGTGATGACTGCAGCTGGGGTTCAAAGTTCCTCTACTCTTTCAAGGAAGGGAGTGGAAAGAAGCTCAGAGATATTAGAACACAAGAATACCTGCGGTTGGTCTGATATCCATAAGATTTGTTATATCCATGCTCCAGTCAGGGACAGGATGGTACCACCACCCTAGTGACAAGATTGCAAGGAACCTCTGCAGGCTGGAATCTGCTGAACTTCCCATCCTTGAAGCTGTATTTTTCCATTTGATCAATTCCCAGTGTGCCAATCAAAGTGTTATCACTCTTGGAAATAGCCTAGAGGAATAAACAATATAATATAGTGAAATGGAATGAAACCAGGCAAAGACAGGGTGAGGTGCAGCGGCTACCAACAAGTATTGAGCTGCCTTGCTCAGGGCAGCATCAGAAAAAAAAAAAAAGGTAAAGATGGAAAAGGGAGTGGAGTTTATTATCTAGGTTCAGCTACGTCTACATGGATTGAGCACAGCCGTGTAAAATGTGTCTGTCTGAACACTCAGTCTCTGCTACGGTTGGTCAAATTCAGGTGAGGTGATATCAGGCGGTAGGTACTCATTGGCCCCCTCAGGGGAAGAGGAGGGTTAGGGCGCTCCTGGACGCAGGAAGGTTGAGTCACTCGGCTTTATTCTCCTACAAGTAGTCATACGAGATTAGATAGGTAATCTGTACTGCCGCCAAAGTAGTAAATGAGTAAGGAGGTTGCACAAGAACGGAAACTCATTCAAATGAAATTGTTGTGCGAAAGTGAGCAGAAAATACACTGCTGAAAATATTAAACGAATAAAAACTTTAAAGTTAAAGGAGCTGAACTTTTACAGATTCTTAAGTAGTACCGCATTGCTAAGACCTATTTGCTGGGCATTAAAAATGTCTCCTCATTTCGTAGTGAATACAAAGATACATCTAACGTTTTCTGGATCAGACTGTCATATGTTAGGAGATAACTTCAGAAAAACTCTTACTTTCGAATTTTTCTCTCCCCTTTTAAAAAAAATCAAGTTTTTGACTCTCTAATGTTTTGTGAGAGTTGAGAACTTGTGGGGGTATTGGGTCCACCTAAAAAGATCATCTATAGTCTAAAACAGTTACCCAATGTATAAGTATTTCATATACAAAAGCAGAGAAACTCTCTGAAATTTATCTTTGAAGCTAGAATGATTTTTCTATCTCCAAAAGCCATATCCTTTCCAAGTGAATATTCAAATTATAATACCCAGGCTTGTCTGGAGAAATCAAGTTTATTGCCTGAAAAGTAAGCTACTTTTCCCCAAAGATATTCCTAATAATTTTAAAATGCCTAGAAATTAAGTCAGTATTTTCAAGAACAAATAAATGTAGTTCTTGTGCAAAATGATCTAATAGGCATAAGAAGGGGACCACTGGAACTCTGACGACCTCTGTTTGGTTGCTGATTCAGCCACTGATTTTCTCTCGAGGACTGTTAAAGTCATCCAGTTTTCCTATACCTCATTTTCCCAGGTGTAAAATGGGGCTAATTGTCCATAACTGATGTTGACGCTAAGAAAGCAGAGATCCTTACGTTTCCAATAAGGACAAAAGACGACAAAAGACTTGGGCTGCACAGACATAATTTAAATCCATTCCTGTTTTCCTCCACTGTGTTCCTACCTTGCCCTACTACAGAAGGTGTTAGAAAAGTCACTACCACCATTATTCCAAGTTATTTCAAACATGAAGTTCTGACACAATGGCAACTGGTGCACCTGGGAAAAGAGGCACAGAATAGAGCTCAGCTGTGAACTTTATCCTAACGACCGCAGATGGTAAGATGAAGAATTCCAGGAAATATTTTATTATCCTAACCAGCTTGACTCCAGAAGCACCAAAGTTATACTGACCTAACTGGCTCTCTAAATGCCCGAAAGAAAGCAACTCTCATGTAATGCTGTCAAGCAATTGCTTTGTAGATGTAGGACTGAAACACAAGGCTTGGTAATGCAATGAGAACTTAGATGCACTTAGCTGTAGACTTGTGGTCTGTGCAATTACAGAAAAGGCTGTTCATGAAGTTAGACTCCAGATATATTTGCCTCAGACCCAGCCATTCAGAAATATGCCCTTCTGAAGAACAGCCAAAACTACATACCATGGACGTTTAAAAAATCCATCCTTTAGTTGAGGCAGTTTTGAGATCTGCACTCTCACATTAGCCCACCTTCCAAAGAAAAAGGCTGCACAGTGATCTCCTTTTCCTCCTGATGCTCCAAACTGTCCTTGTAGGATACTGGCATAACTGCATGCATCACAGGTGAAATGCACTCAGGAACTGTTGAGATCGAGAATGTTTTCCTCCTGCAAGGAGCCACACATGAAGATAAAGTCAGTCCTGAAAGAAAAAACAAAGATGAAGCAGCATAAAAGTAATGCATCACTGGAGAGGAACGTTCAGCTCCCACACATGGGTCCAGGTGCTGATAGTCCTGCACACAGAGATGTAATTCACAGCTCTGGAATCCCAAGCTGGAATTTGCTCTGGGATATGTCACCGCAGACTCGGTGTGCCTGGCTGGCCGGCAGCCACGGGCAGAGCAGTGCCTCCCGGCAGCTCAGAGCGGGGTGGATCACGCTTCAGGCAGCAAAGTACTCACCGTAGTACTCGTGAGGGTAACAGCAGCTAAGGGTAGTTAGGATTGGACATTTTCCAAAACATCTGGAGCAACTGAGCCTCTTAAGCCAGGCCCTGCCCAGTGCACTGGTTGTGATCTGAGATTATTATGCAGGTGTCTGTATATCGGATTACATGTTCAGAATTAATGGCTACAGTGTACAATTGTTTGAGCCATATGCGTGCTCCTAATCCTTCCCTCTGCATCTTTTGACTTTCTTATCCCAATGATCTCCTAATGAGAAGTGTTGTAGGCCAAACACAAAGTGCCTAGCAGCTGGAACTCACCTGCACTTCAATACTTACATATCTGCCTTATTATTAAGGAGCTGGTAGCTGGTTTTCCACCTTGCTTGGCACCAGTATGGCTGTGTCCTCAGCCTCCAGGACACAGGACATTAATACAGGACTTAGTATTAATTCCTCGTTTCACTGGAATTTTGCTTTGCTGTGAGCGTTAGTCTAACAGAATTATCCTGCACAGCCTGGTAATACCTAGCGTTTCCACAGGACATCCAGAGGCTGGAACTTCAATAAGAAAAGCCTGCTTCTTTTTTTACTATACAGCTGAATCCTTCTCAAACCCAGTTTGCCTGACTAATAGCAGCATCCCACGTTCAAAATATTGGTCACACAGAGATTGCAATATTGTAAGTAGCAAAAAAATGTAAATGACTATCATTTGAAGTACTTATGAGAGCCTCCAGAATACTGTCCCCTTTAAAATACTGTGGCTACTGCCCGAGCTGATGCCATGCCTTCTTCCTGATTCTGCCAAAACCCTGTGTAAGAAGGCTCAATTCCTACTAACAAGCGAAAACAAAGAAAAGCTGTGTGTTTATTAGCACTTTCCTCTCTTATTGAGGGCTTCCATCTAAATTGGAGTATTTTTGCTAAGTTAATTCTTCATTACAAAGAAAACACTAACTCATATTAAATAATGGAAGGGCCCTTTATTGCTGTAGCAATAAGGCAGAGCAGCATTAAAATGCCCCCTGCCCCAGATATGCTCATTTAAATAAAAAGTGAGTATATGTGACAATGAAGGAAAAGAGGGAAGTTGCAGGAGGTGAGTTACTCATAACATCTTACAAATGTTTTCTCAAATATTCTAGCAGTGAGATAATTACAGAAGTGAACTGCCTACATTTTCTCAAGAAACAGAAATACTATTTCAATTCGCTAGAAATGCTCAGGAAAATCACAGGTCATGAAAGTTCAAGTTTCTCCAAGTAGCCCGCTGTGGTAGGAGACCGTCCTTCCCAGCCGCATGCCACTGGAGAAGAGTGACTTGTATATCACTTTTCTTCTAGCTAGAGTTTCAAATATTAGCAAAGCTCAGTCGCCATTATTTAGCTTTACAGTTTCTAAATCTCTATTCTTGTAGAGTTTGATTTTTTCTTTTAATATAGATGAAGTCTAACGCATAGAAAGTTATTTATTAGTGTTGTCCATACATAAAGTTAACAGAAAATGGAACTTTGAAAGAACATACGAGTAGTGCTGAGCACAAGTGCTTTTGGCTGCTTGAGTAAAGGGTCCAGTCCTGGGCCTATGTACGAACTTGTATAAGGCATTTTATCTCTACATCTCTCTTTACCTGCCAGAAAATCAGTATAATGTGCTTCATACCATAGGAGAAAGAGAGAATTGAAGTTTGCTAAGTTTTCTGACACCCTTTGATGAGACTGGAAAGCTGAAGCTTTGCAAACTATGGAAAAATCTGAAAATCTCGTTGCCCTTCATTATCACGATGATGAAAAACTAATGATAGTGTAGCTCCCTATCAAATGTTGCTTGCACTGGCTGAGAAAGCCGAAGTCCACCAGGTGCAGAAGTATATTTAGAACTGCTCTAAAGCAACACTTCACCTAGATCGTGTAAAAGATCAATAGTTGACAAAGGCTTAGCACCTACGGAGAAATCTAGTCAAACACACAGAGAGAGAATATTTTGAACATATTTTGAAGTTTATTTTTCTTAATAATTTTTAGGTCAAAATTGTTGTACATAACCAAGAAGTGCATAGCACTGAATTCATCCCTTTGGCTAGCACAGCTCAAAGAGGGGCAAGGAGACTACTTATATACTTCTGTGTAGACTCTGTAACATCCATTGATAACACCTGTGTAGCAATCTACGTGCAAATAAAATCCATAACATCTTCATCTATGTCAACTGTAGTCAGTTGTGTATATACAAACTGAGAAAAATATATGCATTTTTTTCTTATATACACTATATAACATGAGAATAAAATCTGGAATAGTTTGCAGTAACTTAGATGAGACTGGACTTTCATGATACAGAGCTTTAGAAACACTTCCTCAGCACTTTTTGTCTTGCACCATTGTGATAAAAAAGTTGCAGAAAGAAAGCAAGCTTTCTGGACAGTATTCCTCAGCCACCTTTTTTCTGATCGATATAATCTACATCTTCAACACAGTCTGAGAACTGTGTTCTAGCTTCTTTTCCAGTCACAGAGGCAGCTGATGGAGTCTGAACAACTTCTTTCGCATGATGAATTGTGTTCCCTTTTGCAGGACCCACTGATGTTAGCAGACTTGAGCGGGTCAACTTGAGATGAGCGCTTCGTGGGCCTTTCCTACATACTTAGGTTTTAGGACACTTTTGAGGTCTTGACAGATCTGCTTCTGTTTCTTTAGGGATCGGGAGACTTGTTTCCAGTAGGATTTCTGGTTTGCTGCATACTGTGGACAGGTGGAAGGGTCTCCAGAGAATTCGCACCAGAACTCACTGTCACCATGCTTGCACTCTACGTGCACAGTAGCAGCATTCATGTCGGGTCACTGCCCAGGTGCACTCAGCATTTTCTTTGGTTTTAAACTTGCCTTTAGAGATGCTTTTCCTCCTTTTGACTTTTGCCCTTTTTCATTGTCTTGGTTAGATCCATTTTTTTTTTTTCCACCGTCTTCTATGCTTTGTCTTCCCTTTTTTCTTTCTTTCTGTCTTTCACAGTTGGCTAGTAGCATCTGGGAGACCAGAACCAACACACAAAGAAGTCCAAAGGTTTTGATCTTCATGGTCTCTGTTTTGATTGTTATCTGCCTTCAAAACAAACAAATAAATAAACAAAAATATAAAAACATTTTCACTTAATGCTGGACTCCATTTGACAGTTACAGTATTTCAGACGTGTATTGCACTGCTCTTTGATACCTATTAAAATGATGTTTTTGGCAAAATCCTCTGTCCTTTGTGTGAATAATACCTGGTTTCTAGAACCATTAAGTATTATCCTTGAGAACTGTAGATGGCTATGGAGTAAGTCCTTCTGATACAATTACTCAATTATCTATGCAATGTGGAAACAGAAGAGAGTCACTCCCAGGACGTGCTACTGCCCAGTGACTGAGGTAAAATCTCTCCTGCAGTCAGAGAAGGAATTTGAAGCTCGGATTTGTCAATCTCAGATGGATATCTGAAGTTATAACTTTTTAAAGCAGTGGTTGTTCCCATGACCTCCCATTTTGTAAATAGCACATAAGTGATTTTGACTCCAGCCTCTGGCTATTCTTCAAAAATATGCCAGACAGAAAGGAGACCATTTGGTTCAAGTTGAGTAAAATTATTTCTTAGGCATTCTGAAAATTGTCTGAATTCACTGGTTATGCAAGTATTCAGTTTTCTCTTGAAAAAAATAATGATAATAGTCTTTCCAGACACCAAAAAGTAACTATTGATGCATTTTTTCCTGCCTTGTTGATTAAACAAACAGAACTATTTTTTTTTTTTGCTTTTGAAGACACCTGCAGTGTACTGGGCTGTGTCTAAAGCTGCTAAATTCAAGGGACAAATACGCAACATCAGTTTTGAAATATCGCTAGTTAGCAAATCATTATTGAGCTGATCCCTGTGCCTGCACAGAGCACATTTGTTTCTGTAGGTGTTTCTCTTTATAAAGCAGCTTTCAGGATCACAGCATACTGTAACAGTAGACGATTTAAATCTGGCATTTAGCTAATTAAATCTCTAAATGCATTTTCAGATGTTTCCATCATAGCCATTTCTGTAGCCAAGTTTCCATGTTAGGAAGCAGAAATTCATGTGCAGTTGTGCTAATAAGGAATCTACTTCAACATTCAACTACCTGCAAATATCTTTAGTTACAAAAATTTAGAATCCTGGATACCTAGGTAGCAGCACATGTGAGCAAGGTCCTACTTTTGCATAGTTCTTACTTGACTTGCTTCCTGCCTTGTGCTATATACAGAGATTTCCACTCCGTAAAACCCTCTTTAGAGAAAATAATGTAGCATTTACAGTTCTGTTGCAAACACAGCAACTAATAACATTAAAATGAAAAATGATGTGACAATAACTTTCTGTTGCAAGCGAAACAGTGTAAAAGGAAGATAACTAAAAGACATACCTTGCACAGGGCTTGGAGATATCCAAACGTCTCGATGCAACTCGTCTCTTTCAAAAGAATCAGAGATAGTTGTGAAAGCAGCAGGTATTTATAAAGGCAGAGACACACCTTCAGGTCTCCAGCAAGACTATTACAACACAATAGGATACTTCAGTGCCATGCTCGTTTACCTCTGACACACCTCCTTGGAAAAGCGCCAGTTCTCATTCTTAGCAGAAAAAAAAAAACCCACAACAAAAAACCCCAGCTCCAGTGGGTGACAAGGTGTGTTCGCGTAAATTAAATGTTACTTTAGCCAAGTCCCTCCCTCTTCATGAACAATGAAAAGAATTTTATTAGATCATGAGCTTCTCTAAAACAGCTTTTCCCAGCCATTGAGGGATGTCTCCTGCAGCACCCTCAACAAGTTGCAGTACCATTGTGTTTAGCAGAATTTGGGCAGTAGCGTTCAGCGATTCTTTGTGAAATGAAAACCATTCCACAAAGCATTTCAAAGTTAGCTTTTGAACATTTTGTTACCTCATTCAAAAAATGTATTGGAGAACATTAAAAAATCAAAATAAGTAATTATTCTGCATTAAGTACAGCATTTATTATGGTGAGATGGTCATAAGCACAAAGTTTGGAAACAAATTCAAGCTCCTTCAGAATTAGTGACTGTAAGCGGTCTCAGAGCTGTGATCGATTGACCAGCACTGATCTATGCTCCTCTCTCTCTGCCAGCTTGTGTGTATGTAAAGAAGTGGCTTACATAATGAGATTTCATTATGGAACCAGGTCTAATGCATATTAACCTGAAAAGATGATAGAAGTGAAAGTACAAGCATTAGACAAACATAAAAATACATTCGGAGTTGGGAATACGAGTCCCTTAAAGGATGAATAGAGGAGGTAGTGCCTTTATAGCTCAGTTGCTTCAGATGGTTTTACTGCAGAAAAGTAAGTGGGACGTTTGTTATATACGCTTGGGAAATACAAGAATGAAAGGTGGAATGCAAGAAGAGATAAAAGTAGAAACTGGTGTAAGGTATAGGCAGGTCTTCTTTGACCCTTTCCGATCAGATATAAACGGAATGAGATAAAGAGACAAAGCTATAGGCACGGCATTATCTGGACTGGTTTGGTGATGAGGAGACTGTTAACTTTCTGTAAAAAAATCAGAAGCCAAAAAAGGAAGAATAAGTGTAATTCCGCACTGAGTGCAGGGCAGAAACGTAGGGAATGAGATTCAAATACTTGAAATATTACAGGTCTGATCTGTGTGCTGGGACTGTCTTCTAATCTATGTAAATATGTATTTTCAGCTGCCTTTGATGCTTTGTGATCAAGTTGAGCCATCAGATCTGCCTTGTGCACCTTTGATAGGCATGAGTTAGTATAAACTATTTACAATGGTCCCTTAAATGTGAAAGGTTTGTGGTTAGCACTGGCCAGGGCTAACGAGTAGGGGTAAGGATGGCTCAGGGACCAGAATATGTTTTACAGTTTGTCAGGTTGGAAGGGAATTAAAGAACAAGGATAACGTAACAGATAAGTAAGGGAGGGACTATCTTGCTCACGAATCCTAAACTAACACCACCTAGTATGCACAGTATCAGCTGCAGTATTAGTATTTAGCATGGATCCTCAAAACTCTGCAGCTGCACTTGTGTGACTGTGTGCCCTAGTTAATGAGCCTCTCATCAGGGCTAATTACTTTGGGGACAGCATCAAGCCAAAGTGGCTACGCTCCTGTTCTGGCACTAATTCAGGTATGATTTTATCATGCCCCATTGCCTTGTGTAAGCATACTATAAATTGATTTTTGTGTGACAGATTAGGGGGTTGGTTCAGGCATATCACCAAAAAAAACCCACTACCAACACACACGCCTTACTGTGGCTGAACAACTTCTACAAATAGGGAAGAGAGGGAGGTTACAAAGACATATGTAAGGAACCATGGGTAAAGGGACCAAGCACAAGGTTTACAGTAAGAAGCTGTGTGTTCCTGTCCCAGCTCTGCCACAGACTTTCTCAGAGATATTCACTAGGAGGTGCCAGATGTTCTCTACCTGGAAAGGGAACATAATACTTATTCTTGTAGATGACGTTGTAATAATTTTTTGGTTGATGTTTACAAAATACCATTTACTGGTAAAACTAATCACAATGTTTTGGAAATATGTAAGCCCTCCACCATTCATCACTTCCAGAATAGCCTATTTTGACAGCCTTTGCCTAGCAAAATAGGTTTCAACGTCAGTCTCAGTTCAGCTGCCCCATTGTTGATGGGACCTACCAGTGTAGTCTTCCTACTTCATAAAAATGGGGGAGGACAGGGAGAGAAAAGGCTGCCCAAGAGAAGATTTACCTTTCTGTTCCTTTGACATTCCCTCCCTGAGATCACAACAGAGTGGACACACATTAGCTCTTCCCGTCTTTAGCATGCAGAAACTTCTGTAGAGAATTCTGCAGTTGAGTGCTTGTTGATATGGGTGGTTACATCTTTGAGATGATTCGTCTGGACCCAGCTGGAACTCTTGCCTAACCTGCTTAGATGATTTAAAAATCCCAGTAAACCAAGATTTACTTATTTAGGTGCATAAAGCATAGTCTCAATCTATGGAGGCTGGCTTGGACATCCTGCAGTTTTATTGCTATGCCCCCAGAATATATTTTTGTTATGTTTGTTTTGTTTTAATTAGACATGAAATGATGTTTTATGGATGCCTTTTACCTACCTGGTGTGCAGTGAAGCTTCATATTGTACCCCAATAATCCTGCTGGGAGCTGCCTCACCACTATCTCCAGCTGACCAGAACATCTGTTTTCTTCAACTTTCACCTTGAAGAAGGTATGCAAAATTAGAGTAGAACCCTCATTTCTTAGGTGAAATTTTAATTAACATCTTAATTGTCAACAAAAACTGCTGCAAAACTTGTTTATAATATGATTTCCATGAAAGTATTTTTTTAATTTCTGTCATGTACAGTTTAAAATAGACCTTAGTCTTGCCCTTCGCTGAGCTGAAATGCTGTTTGCTTGTGAACTGCAGGCAGTTTTGCCACAGAACGGACAGTGCAGACTAGTAATCAAAAGACAATTTGATCTATGCAGCATATGGGAAATCCGAACAGTTAATTTAGCAAGATCAAATTTATGGGGAGCTGCTTAGTTATTAAAATAGAAAGGCACAGAAAACATTTGACAACACTAACAAATAAAACTAATCACTGAGAATGACAAACATGGATGCCCAAATCCCAATGTGAGTTTCATATTGAAAATCTTAATCCAGACGTGTTCCTGCTGCCTTTTTACTGAAACTTGAGACAGTTAATCAGCATTTTAAAATTTTCATTAGAACTGTTTCAATTAAATCTAGCTGGTGTCTTTCTGCTGTTCAAGCACAGAGAGGAAGAGGTTTTATCCTTATTCCTAACTATGATTCACTGCCATGGAAGAAGCGCGGTATTTTCTAAGTTATCCTTATTGCTGCTTATATAATATCCACAAATATATATATTTTTTTATACAGGATATTATTCTAATTTAAACTATTACTCGCATGGGTGCATTGTTTGCAAACTGCACTTGCAGATGACAGTGGTGTCATCCATGTGACATTGTGAGGTTCCTGTTCATTTATAGTTTTTTTCTCCACAGAATAAAAAGCTAGTTTTCTATATAAACAGCAAAATGTTAATTTAATTTACAAATAGGACATCATCAATGAATTCCCTTGACCACCTACAGATACGGCTCCATTTAAGAATATAAGCTATTTGTTGGTCATACACATAGACATGAGAATGTTGTTGTGCATGCAAATGCTCAGGAAGAGTGAATTAAAACAGACCCAGCATCAATTAAGTGAGCAGCTGCTTACATTTCCATTTAATGTCTATGAGCACCGTTTTGCAGCATGCAAGAAATCCAGATGATGGAGAGTGACTCACTGCATCGGGTAATGTTCCAAGGATGTAAAAGAAGGACTTGATTTTAATAAGACCCCAGGGACACGTATAGAATCAGTCCCTCTGTCACAATATTCCTTTTAGCTTAAAGAGTTAGCACACAGGCTTCCTTGAAAGCTGTGTCGCCTGGCACACCGTACCTCACAGCAGTTCTCTGGAGTGAGTTTGCAAACTTTGTTAAAAGAACAGGATCAGGCATGTGTATTAAAAGCCTCATTTTCTACTTTTACATATACACTAGAAATGAAAATGTATTTGCTGCAAGACCTGAAGAAAGAATGACAGTAAGAACTCTACAGCTAGACTTCCTTTAAAAATTACCAGCCTGAATAAATGGATGATGTTAAGATGCACTTACTTTTAGGCGCAGCTGCGGGAGATGTTTATTTTTTTTGTTCCCTGCAAGTAAATGAATACCATCAATGTACGTAAATAGACATTTTCAGTGTATGTGTAAACATATAATTAATATGCAATTCTTACTATAATCAAAACAGAATAGTCTGTTCGTGGACTGTTTAGTAACAAAATATACTCATGTACAGGCTGTAGGAGTACACCATTTTGCTGGAAATACCTGCTGAAAGACTAAGTATGTTAACGAATGTGGCAGTCATACCCCTACCTCTAAGTGCAATACCCTTTCTACTGTGGCGGTGGCTTGTTCTCTGGCACCTCACTTCTACCTCTAGGTAAACAAGCCTCAGGCAAGGAGCTCGTAACTTTATTTCTCTTTTAATTCTGTAAATCTAGTATCTGCAAAAGACAATAAGCCAACAGCCCTAAATGCTGAAGCCCTCTTACTGAGCAATAAAGAAGTTGTCATATGGGCAGCAGCACCAGCGCTAGCCTTTCTATATCTCACCACCTATGCCCAACACCTCAGAAAAATATTCCATAGCCTACTGGCATTTCTCTGCAAGAAGCTAGTTAATTTAAAATATGGTGATGGTTTCAGTGCACTGAGATCTGTTTACTAAGTATGTTACATAGAAACGTAATTATTTGAAAGGAGGTTGAAGAAAACTCATCAGTTCACAATAATTTTCAGTTACTTCTGATCTGGAGTTAAAGTCATATTAGTTAAATATATATGAAAAAAAGGCACCAGAATCTCTCTTCATTGAGTCTTTAACAGTGTCCAGTTATTTCACAAACTGGCCAAAACTGACAAGTGAGTTTGGCAGAACAGCGTCCACATGAAAACTGGTATCATGAAACCCAAATAAGAAAAAAATAAAAACTAGCTTATTCAAACAAGTGTTAACTTTAAGCTAATCACAGAACAGTAGAAGCTGTACAACTGCTGTATATTAATCATAAGCTAATAAAAAGAAAAGCACCTTACAAGAACAAACAGTGAGGTTATTTTATAGCAAACTCCAGTTCATGCTGAGGTTCCCACTTGCAGGTGCTCAGGCATTTCCATTAAGAATTAAATTCCTGAAACACTAGTAAATTAAATGAACACTGCTCCTTCATACAGTGGTCATCTGTGAGTGAAACTAACAGCTTAATAATTTTATCCATCATTCGTAGCACTAGTATTACTGATCACCTTCCCCATCTATGAATTCAGTAGTTCTTACTTGCAGTGTTATTCTTCATTTACTTGCCGCATTATGTTGGCAACATTTTGATTAAAATATTTTGAAATTCATTACTGCCAAAGTGTAGTTTCTCTTCAGCAGAGCTCTAACCCTCTTGGCTCCCAGCTCATTCCTGGCAGTCAGTAGTTCTTCATCTAATACCTAGCTGCTTATTGGACACACTCTCACATGCAGTCAGCAAAGGGAGAGTTTGTTTTCCAACCTGTAGAGTGTTGCTTTATCTTGGTAGGCAAGGACAGTGGTGTTTTCAGAAAAATATAAGTGATTTTAATTAACCCATGGAGATCCAAGCTAGTGATGGTGCACAATCGTTAGGAATGTGTTTCTGAAATGATGAGGAAATTCCTCTTGTTTCATTAGGTAGTATAGAGGAAAATTCTGTGGACCACGTGTATACAAGAGATAGAAAAGTTTGAAGCCAAATGGGGCTGACAGAATGTTTTGCCTTGGCAAGAGGGGGCTTTCCAAATTCAAACAAGGACAGGAAAATTTTAGATGCCTCTTCTTCCTTAATTTTATTGTGAAAGTATGTTGAATGCACCTTAAAGAAAGTTTGCCTTGATTTCAAAACAATCCAAAGACAAAGAAGTATAAATAATTGCCGTTGCCAACTAAACATTATTACCTCTTACACAAGATGTTAAAAGCTGGTACCATGATAAAGATGATTGTTGCTGTACAAGAGTTAGTGGAAAACATATCCCAGTCTAAGCAGAACCTAAGATTTTGGTCCCAGCAGATTTGCATCTATTGCTACAAGGTCACCAAAGAAGAGATAGGAATAGATAGACACAAAAAATTCTGGTTTTAACTCTTCTGTAGAATTTAGCTTTCACAGAATACAAAGTCTATATTTTATAAAGAAAAAAAAAAACTTGGAAGAAAAATAACATGAAATAGAGGGAAACTATACTGAAATGTGTGTTTCACACTGATTTTTCCAGTATCATGAAGAACTTAACCTCAAGATCTGAATTTTATGTATTTTCATTGAATTTTGGCTCTAATGGACATTATCACTTCTCTATCTCAATCGCAGCTAAAGACTGTCCAAGCACAACTATTTCATTGTACCATGATTTTATTTGAGCAGGCTGGCTGCTTGATTTAGTAGCATAGGTTTACTATATTCAGGGCATGCTCAAGTTGTTTTGGCAGTCAGAGGAAAGAACTATTAACTAATTGCCATCTGAACTCTTCAGCCTGCTAAGATTTTTATAGCTTAGAGCAAAGCAAGAGCCTGTCTGTCTGACCAGAACAGCTTCAGAAATACAAGCAGACAAGATTGCTCTCTTACAGAAAGAGAAAATGAGTAAAATAATAAAAAGATGCCATTGTAAATTACTGTCTTCTATTAGACTGGAGTCCAGTCAGGGTAATGGCGAATCATGCATATCTATGAGAAGGAAGAATTTGACACGTTACGTGAAATGATCAGACACGTGTCACTAGAAGACAAGGGACTGCCTTACGAGCAGCACTGTTTGTCATAAGCGCCGAGCTTCATGCTTCAACCAAAAAATTCTCTCAGCTGTCACAAATGCCTTATCTCTCGTTAAAGCATTGCAGTAAAAATTCCCCATATGCTTCTTCAGATGAATAGCTGAAAAAAGCCTTTGTATTAAGGCAATACTGCTGGAGTTACTAAAGGCAGACGAGGGTAAGAAATGAGGCTCAACCCTCTTCTAGTTCTAACCCACCTTCTCGTAAAGGTAAGATCCTTTTTTTTTAGCAAGAATTTGAAATGACTTACGCACTTGTTTTGGTATTTTTCTGGTGTATACACAGTGGTCTCCAATGAATTAGTTCCTTTACAGGCATCAAAAATGCTAATTGATCCTGCACAGGTGAAAGGAATCAAGATCAGCTGAGGGTTATAATGTGGTTTGGAACATTTCAAATATTGACCAGATGAGCGGTGAAATTCTTCCACACCTTGGTGTGATTGCAGAGTGATACAGGATGAACAAGAATGGAGCTGAAGACAGAGTATGGACGGGCCAAGATGTGGTATATTAGAAAGACATTCTTTCCTAGTTGCTGACCACCTCTTTCTGAGGTTGTGTCTGGGCTTCTGTAAACCACATCTGATCTGAACTGATATAATCAACATTATTTTTTTTAAGGAAGATGCAGCAATTATCTTTTCAACCTCTTACTTTACAAAATCAAAGCAACTTAGATTTCCTTTCTAGTTTTTCTCTAATGTAGATCTGGTTAGAATAGACGGACATTCAAAAGTCTGTTTTTGACACCAGTGGTAGCTCTGGTCTTTGCCTGTTCTCAGGATCCTTTCCATAAAACTTAAAGCTGTTCTGTAAATAAATTAAGCTGTACCAGTAAATATACATGTGCATATATATACATATGTATATGTAATATAATATAATAGACATTTAATAATTTTCTCTTCCGTTATAGTTCATTAGTATTAGTGCTTTTTTTTGTGTATTTTTTGAAGTAAGGAGTGCATATATGTGTGCGGAGAGAGAATAGGCAGATCTGCCCTGACTAAGAAAGTATATTGCATAAACTACTGTGAGTTTATCAGTGCCTGGTAATTTTGTGGGTTTTAGCACTGCTTCCAAGCACAGCAAGACATTTCTAGCACTTGCTATGGAATAAACATTCATTCCAAGTGCGCTTTTTTAATATAGCAGGAAAGTGGAAACAAAAAGCAAGAAATTGTTCCAGGAAAATAAAACCAGGAACCAGGAATGGAAAACCAGGCACTTTATGGTGTAGGACACTATGCTGGATCTGGCTGGGATGGAATTAATTTTTTATAGCAGCCCATATGGTGTTATGTTTTAAATTTGTGACTAGAACAGTGTCAATAACCCACCAATGTTTTAGCTATCGCTCAACAGCATTAAGGCTTTCTATGTTTGTCATTCTGCCCCCTCTCCAGTGAGTAGGCTGGGGGTGGGCAAGAGACTGGGACGAGACACAGCCAGGACAGCTGACCCCAGCTGACCAAAGAGACCTAAGGGATATTCCATACCATATGATGATGTGTGCTGCAATAAAACTGAGGGTAGCTGTTGCTTGGAGACTGGCTGGGCATTGGCCTGTTCATGAGAGGTGTAGAGTGAATGTCTTTCCATCAGTTGGTGTTTTTTTCTCCCCCCTCTTCCCTTCACTTATTAAGCTGTTTTTAACTTGACCCACATTTTTTTTCTGTTGTTTGCTCTTCCAACTCTTTCCTCCATCCCACTGGGTAGGGAGAGTGAGTGGTGGTGGGTGCTTCATTGCTGTCTGGGGTCATCCCACTACAGAGACCTCAATCCTGCAAATAACTAACAGGAATTTTTGTATCAGCAAATTCCAGCTGGAAAGAAACCAACAGAGAGTTCAGTTGATGTGTGGATCTTCCCCTTCACTAAAAATACTGATGCCCAAGCTACCCTGATACTGCCTTGGCTCCATGCCTCTAAACCACGACAGTTAACACAGCAAAGACAACAAGAAGGTACAGTCACAGTTGTGACAACTCCTTTGCTGATATAGACTACTACGTTTGAATAAACCATTTGAGCTACATGGAAAAAAATGATCTTGGGCTAACACAAGCTATGCCTCCACAAGTCAAGTCAGCCACCATAGTCTGACATATGCACTGACAGGATTAGCCATAAAGTTTATCCTCCGTAATCTTTGAGTTGTCCTTGAAACACAGGATGATCGTCCTTTAAATGCACTTGGGCTGTAAGGCTCAAGAGCTCCTATCTGGAAGGGGTTCTGAAAAGTTCTGCTGAAAGCTCAGCAAGTCAGAAGAATGATTATAAAGGTCTGCGTTTCACAGCTACAGTGTGGGCTGGTAGCTCTCAGCTTTTTCACATCTGACAAGTCTCTGAAAGCACAGAGACAGGACAAAGAGAATGGACAAATCTTATTTACCATTTTCATTTTATTGAAATCAGCGTATTTGGGTATATAATTAACTGAAGCCATTAACAAAGAAAAAGATTTCTTGACCCATCTTTCCAAGTTCTAGTGCAACTTGTTATGGTTAGGAAAAACTGAAAGGACACATATCCCTCAGCATTTATGATAGATTTGGGATTTGCTCAGTTAACCAAAAGAATATACGATGTCTCTCACTGTAATGTTCTTCCAAAACTTAAGTGTTTTTTCTTGGACCATTTCTAACTCTACAGCTCCTCCACGTGGAGATCATTAACAAACAAGAAATTAATAATCCTAAACACTAGGTATTAATACTTCTTTTTATGAGTTTGCAGAGGACTAGCAGCATTCTGAATATTTAGGACATTTTTTAGAGGTATTCAACCTTGTTCAGCCAGAAATCCATTTTCTGAAATCAGTTGAAAAGCAGTGCGGTAATTCCGTATGTCAGAATGCCACTGCTAATCCCGCAGTGTTACTACTCTAATTCTAGTTTAAATTGCCCTTTTTCCTCTGTTATCACTTGAATCACACAAACTAACTTTTTACTCATGTTTAATTCTATTTGTTCCTGTGTGCCTGTATAGGAATCTCGTATTTATGTCCTACTTCGTGCTATCCGGCGATTTGGAGACCTGAAGAGGGCCTAAATGCTGGTTAACTAACCTGCTGGTTGGGAAGAGGGCTGAAGGCTGTATCTGGTGGTGAAGAACAGCTTTCCCATAACCACTTCCCACACTGTCTGTCCACAGCCTTCAGAAACTGAGTCCCAGATTACTTAAGGCAATATTTAAAACAATTATTTAACAGATGGTGAATATTATCTGCCTGTTGATGATGACAGTCCAAATGACTTCATTAAACACTAATAAGCATACAGGTTTGGGCCAACCGGAAAAGATAAAAGAGAACCACCCGATACTCTGCTAGAAGTTTGAAGAGTAGGCGCTGGCCCTCACCATCCCCTCACACCCTTCCAGGAGGAACAAAGGCGATATGAAGGGAGACTGTATCTCCCCTGCCCGTTCTCACAGCTGAACTGGAAATGGCCAGTGTTCTCATCACAAGGATATCTGGTGTATGCCTGTAACTTACAAAAAGTTATCTTGTGACACTTTTCATTGGAGGTTTGAGGTTGGATAAGAAATGGAAGAAAACATGGAAAGAAGAGAGACTTCAGGTGCTGCTAGATTTGGTCTGCAAACCAGCCTTTTAATAAATGTCCAATGGTCTGAACCTACATCCACTATGGATTAGTACAAAAGCGCGTCCCACACGTGATAAAGCAGTCTTTCCTGACACTTTTATAAAGTGTTTCCGTAAGCGAGGCCTCAGAATAAATAGGGATGGTTGTGGGATTCTTTGTCAGCTCTGGTCAGGTTTGGACCTCAGATCTTAAAATAAATTGAGCCAGCCAATTCCTTTTGAGAACAGTATTTTATAGCTTTTAGAAGTATGGATGAGCTCAGCAAAGAAACATTAGTCCTTCCTTGGTTCAGCACCACTAAAAGCCCAAAGCTCTGAACTAGGATTAGGTGCTGACTGAAGATTTCTGCGTAACTACAGTCTACAGCACAAAAGGGCTCGATGGCTGCCCCACCGCTATGGCGGGGCGTGCGACAGGGTGCACCAGACAGGCTTCTTCCACTCCAGCATTAGGGCGAAATCAAGGAGAAAAATAATAACATTTGGACAGTTTCTGCTCTGAAAGAACAAAATCAGATTTTTGAAGACAAACAAAACTTGCGAAATTATTTCACAAAATAATTTCAAAACCATAATTTATTTTAGTTTAAGGATGGCATAAAATGGAATTACTACAAAGGGCAAAAGCAAGCTTTTTCATTGCTGTCTTCTCACCATGCAGACTCTTGTAAATTTTAGTTTCGGAATAATCAATGAAATCTTGGTGTTCTCAAGGGCCCTTTCCTGTTAACCCATCAATAATTACTCTGTTCCTCCAGGTACCCTAGATCAGTTGCTTACTACTTGCACAAAGCTTTTATATATATATATAAAAACACAGACTAGGTTTTAAATATTATTTTTGTTCTTCTCCTTATCAGCTCTTTCTCTTTTCTCTGAATCATTACATTTAAGATAATGAACAGAAAGAGCCAAAGAGTAATATTTTAATTAAGTATAAACATAACTAGACCAGAGAAACACTGTTGCATTCAGATAGGAGATTTACATCAAACTATGTGCTGGCATGCATAGGTAAGTCTGTATTCACCTGGCAAACTATATATATTAATCTGCACTTTGCAGCATGACAGATTTACGGTTGGAAGAACTAATGAGATGCAGACAAACAGATATGCAAGCAGATAAAATTGTATACAGGAAGACCTGAGAAAGAGATGGAGTTTGCCGTGCAGAATTTCATTATTGTATCTATATGCATAACCTACTGATTACAGCCCTAGTAAAACTCTGTAACAGGCTGGCTCTGTCTGAGAACCCTCACTGCACGTTCAAGGTCCAAAGCTGGGGCATGGGACGGATAGACTTTGCTCCCACGTGTGTACTCATCTAGTAGAATTATAAAAACGTGAGTTAAATTTTTGTTTCTGCTTAAATACAATCTAGTACTGTTTAACATACTAGCTTCTGTCAAAACATCTGCTGTCAGAGGCTCCGGTACATGTCTCTGTTTCCTGACCCTTTCAAGGATAATGATACTTGTCTATGTCAGAGAGATGCAAGAAAGTTACCTTTACATTTCTCTTTTTTTTTTTTTTTTGTAAACATCCTGAAATGTACAAATAGAAGGCAATGTGGAAATACAATGTATTATAACTTTAAACAATTTCTACAACTGAGAGACCAACTTCTGGCTCAGTTCAGTACTCTGTTGTATTCAGTTTTCCTTTCCAGGTAGGTCTACAGGCTGACAAGTGATGACTTAGACAAAGCTGTTGCAGAAAGCACACTAGCAATTAAATTGTTAGATGTCTCTCTAAACAGCAACAATTATTTTTGGTTTGAATAACTTTTAGATAACACATGAGAAAACATAGACATGATGATAACATGGAAAATCAGTTACCTGAGGATTTCCTTTCCAGACGGATTTCTTCCTCTCAGCTATTTACAATGTGCCTTTCTTCTCACAGATGCTGAGGGCCGTCAGTTTCCTACATTACTTTCTAGCCTGTGACAGTATATTTTCTTTGTTCATGTAAATTATGCCAAAGCTGTAAAGTAGTCATATACTGCTCCTTGGTATTCGAGTTCGACTAATATGTAGATGTTTAAAAAGGGCCATGATATACCCAGAAGAACAATTTTTCTGGTGGTAAAGATTTAAGGTAATCTTTAATTTTGGATCCTGGATTCTTTCCAAGTCAGAAACACTTAAGACACAAACCTCCACAAAAAAGAAAAAAAAAAAAATTGAGGAAGAAAAAAAAAGTTTTCCTGTTCCACCAAATCACTGTGATTGATCTATCGTACTTCAAATGAAGTATGTTCCTGCCAAAGGACACTGCTGCTGCTGAGGTGAAATATATAGCGCTCTATAAAAAGTTTTCTAGTTCCCTAAGCTGAAGAAACAAATGTTTCTGATTTCTTTCAGTTGTTGACTCACTCCGAGCCAAGAAGGTGTCCAGACACCATGTGATCAGTATGAAGCAAAATCAAAGGCTATTGAATTGATTCCAACTACGCAGAACATTTCAGGCCCAAGAAGGCAGGGGAAGCAGATGGCTACAGATAATGTTCCTTGTTGATGCTACAACAGCTTTCTGAAGAGAGAAAGTGGTGAGGCTGGGTCACGGGGGACAGCAGTACTTGAGGCAAGTCTTGGAGAAAGACAGAGATCTCGTCCTGATGCACCATGTCTCCACAGCCTGCATTGGCATCCATCCCTGAGCCAAACCCATCACCCCATGGCCCGAGTTCGCCAGCAGAACTGGAAAGCCATTGGTGTCTCTGCCGCTATGGCCGCCAGCGCCCGGCAGGGTCCTGCGGCCACACCTCTCCAGAGCGCTGCTGCTCCCCGCCACACCCGCTGAGCCCCAACACGCCGTCATCTGCAGCAAAGACCCCTCCTCAGCACCGCTCGCTCTGGAGATGACCCTCATGGAAACCACGCAACTCTTTCCCCATGCAAAATCATTTGCTGCTCAAACACTTGAGCTTCAGCTTCATTTGTGCCATCTGAGGCACCGAAGAGCCACGTCGGTCTCAGGCAATGTTTTCTGCACACAGATGTGGAACCCCCACTCCACGCTGCCCTCATGTCGCCTTCCCACTCTGACCAGGTCTCTCTCATTACCCCGAGGGCATCAGGTAACCTTCCCCAGCTGCAAATGTGGATTTATGGATTCCCATGTTAAATTTCTGGAGCGTAGAAGGTGGAGGATCATCTCAGTCCCTCGGTGGGAGCACTCGTGTGTCCTGCGCTTGCCTTGAAGCGGGGGTGAGAGGGGAGGACGGTGCGCAGCACTCCCGCTTGTCCGACAGGCTATTCCAGCAGAGGGAACGGCCAGGCCCCTCTCCCAGAGTTCAGAGCCTGAATTTTGCTCACTGTTTCCTTCAGCAGGAAGTTTCTCACCCTCTTCTTCACCCACGTTTGTGGGGAGGTCCCTTCACACACCACGTCGTGCTGGTAAGGCAAACAGAGGGGCAACCATTGCGATTTCACCATTTGCGCATTAATTTTTACAGGCAGCAGCGGCAGTGACGGAGTATCGCGGTGTTTTACGCCTGCAGCCAGCAGACCTAAAAGGACAGCGCTGTTTCCCCTCCTGACTACAGCCACTGCAGGCCCGGAGGCAGCGGGAACGTGCCGACGGCGAGCGGTGGGTTATGCCAGCAGTTCCATAACCCGCTGAGGAGAGGGAAGCGGAGAGGGGAACACGAGCTTCTGCTCCAAATCAGACATCGGCTTCATTTTTCTTATTGGCCTGTACATACTGTAATATAGCTGCTCTGGAAATTCAGCACCTGGCCTCCCGACGAATGTTTATGCAGCTAACTTTGTACACGAGATGTGAAAGTGCAATAGATTCTGAGTACGTCTGATACGACATATCCGTGAGATAACACCAACGTCTTGTCATCGTACCGACTGCATCTATGTCGCTTTGTTCTCTTATTCCTGTTTTTGTACATGCATCACATACTTTTTGTCATTGTGAAATGATCTGTGAAGTCCGATAGGAGCAATTATCTCATTTGTGAGGGGAAAAGCAGAGAGAGACAAAAGACATCTCCTGTTCAGAGAAGAAGGCAAAGGTTGGGAAAAGTGACAGCAAGAGAAACGGAAAAAAGAAATCGACAACCATAACACTCCTAAAGAAGCAGGAATGACAATGGGGAACTTTGTGAAATTTTAGTTTTTCCTTTGTCTTCTTACTTTTGTGGAAGATCTCTGTCCCTAAAATCCATGCCATATCAGCTATGACACCTATTGAAAAATCAAGAACACGAAACATAAGACTGCAAACCACACAAGGATGACCAAACATACCTAAACAATTCTCTCAGTAAACACCAGAGTGCACCACTGCACAGTTCAGATGATTTACAGGCCGACTAAGCAACGTTATTATTGAGGTGTGCATTTGGTCTACTTTAACACAACTAACCTGCATACTGCAAATGGCGATTTTCTTAGTTTCAGACATTTGATTTTAAGGTAAACAGACCTGATGTTCGGTGTTCCTTGACACCTGAATTTCCTCTTGATTTTTCTCTGCTGTCAAACCCAAGCTAAATATAAATAAGTACCAAAAGATAGAGACGCTGAACAGGAAGTTATCAAAGACGATGCATTTGACTTAATGATGGGATCTGCCATCAGAACATACTGAAGAAAAACACCTCTCTCATTTGATTTGATAGTTAGAATGGCTGATCCAAGAGCATTATTTGCACTTCAAGGAGACGCAGATGCTAACAGAGGTGTTCGTTATTAAATAACCAGAACTTTTAAGCTTTCTTCTGTGTTTCCACTGTAAATCATAGAATCATTCAGGCCAGAAGGCACCTTGGGAGCTATGCAGTCCAACCTTATGCTCAAAGCAAGGTCACGGTGATTTCAGACTATGTTGCTTAAACTTTGCCTGGTTGGTCTTCAAAAGCTCCACAGATGGAGATTCCACAACCACTCTGGGGAACCTACTCCTGTGTTTGCACTCCTTACAGAGAATTTTTTTCCTTACATCAAGTCAGAACTTCACCTGTATCAATTTGTGACCATGATCTCTTTTTCATTCTATCACACAAGCCAGCAAAGAGCCTGGCTCTGTGTTCTCTACAGCCTCTGCCTAAATATTGGGGGGCGGCTATTGGGTCCCCCCTAAAGCCTTCTCCAGGCTGAACAAGACCTGTTCCCTTGGCCTTTCCTCACAGGAGTGCACTCTAGTCTCAACCATCTTGGTGGCTCTCCATTACAGAATCATAGAATCATCTGGTTGGAAGAGACCTTCAAGATCATTGAGTCCAATCATTCGCCCTGCACTGTCAGGGTTCCTAAACCATATTGCTCAACATCAAATCTACACGGTTTTTAAACACCTCCAGGGATTGGGACTCCACCACCTCCCTTGGCATTCTGTTCCAATACTTCACAGCCCTCTCTGTAAAGAAATTTTTCCTGATATCTAACCTAAATTTCCCCTGGCGCAACTTGAGGCCATTCCCTCTCATCCTGTCATTCATAACGTGGGAGAAGAGACCGACCCCCATCTCCGTACAACTTCCTTTCAGGTAATTGTAGAGAGCAATAAGGTCCCCCCTGAGCCTCCTCTTCTCCAGACTAAACAGTCCCAGCTCCCTCAGCCACTCCTCATAGGACAAGTTCTCTAAACCCTTCACCAGTTTTGTTGCTCTTCTCTGAACGTGGTCCAGCACCTCAATGTCCTTGAAGTGAGGGGCCCAAAACTGGACACAGTACTCCAGGTGTGGCCTCACCAGTGCTGAGTATAGGGGGACAATCACTTCCCTGCTCCTGCTGGCCACGCTGTTTCATGTTTGTGTTTACAGATTTACAGATTACTGCAGGTAATCTCACATGCAGTTACAGTCAAAATTGTTTTTTTGTGGCTGAGAGAGTTGGGGCTGGAGAAGAGAAGGCTCCGGGGTGATCTTATAGCAGCCTTCCAGTACTTAAAGGGGGCCTGTGAGAAAGCTGGAGAGGGACTTTTTACAAGGGCATGTAGTGATAGGACAAGGGGCAATGGCTTTAAACTGAAAGAGGGCAGATTTAGATTAGATATAAGAAAGAAATTTTTCACTCAGAGGGTGGTGAAGCACTGGAACAGGTTGCCCAGAGAAGTTGTGGATGCCCCATCCCTGGAGGTGTTCAAGGCCAGGTTGGATGAGGCTTTGGGCAACCTGGTGTCGTGGAGGGTGTCCCTGCCCATGGCAGGGGGGTTAGAACTAGATGATCTTTGAGGTCCCTTCCAACCCTAACCATTCTATGATTCTGTGATTTCGCTTTTCTTGGAGGCTTATCTTGTCAAAGTAGTGAATACTCACATGATGTTCTGTGGGAACCTAAACACGAGGATCTTGAAGCAGATGGACTGCCTCGCATTGCGCTGAATTAGCAGCAGAGGCAGCGAGCCTGGATATCAGGGGTCTCCCTGGCTGCAGGAATCCAGACAAACATTTTTGCCTGCTGTTCTTCTGTCAAGAATACACAGACAAATTCCATCTCCACTTGAGTGGATTTCCTGAGGTACTTAAATATGTGGGGGCTAACAGGCTATCCTAAAACAAATGAAACAGCAGGTTTCATTCATTCACGAGGTACTTGAAATTGCATCAAACTCCCCACAAACACGTCTCAATCCATCCTTTCATTAATGAACAGCACTTTCATACCAAAAAGTTAACTGAAGTGTCACAACCGTACGTTTCTAGTGCTAAACACAATTAAATAGTAACATAGCTGATACAGTCACGGTGCTGTTGCACTCAGGTGGGATATTTCAGTTAACATCTGATTTTTAAATGTTTTGAAAGCAAGATCATTACAGTTAACTGACTTCCTGAGGGTGCATAGCATTGCCTGATGAAATGCAATCCAAGCCATGCATCACCTTGGTACCAAAACCTTCACCTTTTGTAAAATTGAGTGCTTAACTATGTATTTTGGATCCTGGATATTTTACAAAATCCTGGATATTTCATGAAAGAGGGGCCTGTGGTGCAAGACTCTTTGATATCTAGCTTCCAATTCAACAGTGAAGCTTCAGGTGGTCATTCCAGGCAGCACAGTGCCAAGCGCGAAGCCCTGTGCAGCAGAGCCCTGCTCTCCTGAAATGAGATACAAGTTCCCCAGGAAACAGTGCACTGGCAAGGATATTGTGACATTTGTCCTCCACTAAGCAGAATCAGTGATGGCCACCTAGTTTAGACTGTATCATCAAGAGTTCTACAAAGTGTCAGTCAACTTTGCTGCCTTCTGTGCTATGTGCATATACATAGAAGAGGGCATAAAGGGGAAAATTTTCTTTTGGTGAACTGATGAAACCTCCTCTTTTCTCCTGCTATCAGTATGGTGGGTGACTGATTCTCCCAGACACCTCTCAATGCAAGACATTGTCTCATTTTTAAGGTCCTTACTGTTGTAGTGGCTACTACTGCAGAATATTCCCTTTGCAGTGTGGATTTCGCATCATACAACAGAAGAGTTTTAAAATATTTTTAAAACACACCTCAAGAAAAACCTCAACCTCTCCTTAACGTTTCCACATATCATTTTGATGTATTTTGTATGTTTGCAAATCAAACAGATATATTCATTTCTATGCCAGTAGAAATATGTAAGTGTATATAGGTAAGTATAAGTGTAGTAGTACTACCTATAAGTGTATAGGTAGTACTACTACCTTTTTTACTCACAGCACAAGAACCTGCCAAGGGTAATTGAAGTTAAAAATGAAGATTAACCACATTAGATTTATGGCTGAAATATACAGGCTTGCTTGAGCTTGCATTTTATCAACATTCAAGCTATATTTCTGCCTTGTACATACAACCTTTTGCACTGGTCCCATGTTCATTACTTGTTGTTCCTTTCCATATATTTCAAGAGGTTTGGAGACAGAAAATTATTTCAATTCTTTTTTTTGGTACAAGGCACAAAGTTTAGTGACTGGACAGTCACAATCTGGAATTATGAAATGAGAATTACAAATCTGTGAGTAAAGCTGGAGAAGCACTTCAGTGTAACGACGCCTTGCAGAAACTGTTTAATGGCAAACACAGAGCACTACTAATCTCTGTGGCAGGAAGTTTTTCCCATTATATTCCTGCTGCGAAGCTCACTTGGGAACAAAAAGGATCATTGTTAAAAAATAATCTGAATATAAATATGTTGTAATCTCTGACAACAAGCTATTAGGTCTTGCTTGGTGTTTTGACAAGATTTATGCAGGTGCCCAAGTGCATAGGTATGACTCACCTTTCAGAATATTTACCGAACCGAAACATTTATGTTACCACTAACAGATCCTAATAACACTGAACTCTGCAGATGCAACACAGACAAATCTGCTATGTTTAGAAATGTATTCTTACACTACTCTCTTATTTCTCCCATCTTATCATTGTAACAGAAATGTAATAACATTGAAAATATTAATGAAAACATGTTCACAGCGGGAAAATAATGACTCAGACCTCCAACTTCTCTTACACATTCTACCAACAATCTCTTAAGAAGCAAGTATAAAACACCATGACTTTATACAAGGAGCACCATTTAAGACAGCACAGAATATATTTTCAAAAATCTTATTTTTATTGTTTGCACTACCTGTAGCATCATTTACAGCTTTCATCTGTATTAAATTGAAGTTGAATCAGCACACACAAAAACCTGTTCAAGGTCAGTACTCTTAAGTGGAACCTTGGTTACACAAATGCAGTACACCTTGATGTGTAACAGAACTAGGAACCGTTAGTTCATCCGAACACTTTAAGTATAGTCACTCCAGCTTCATGCATTTTTCAGGGCTGTTAAAAAGTTTCATTTTAGGGGTGCAAACAGAAAACAGCTACAAGATTTATACATACAACTCATTTTTAAACAAAAACATATCTAAATTATCAAACTACAGCAAGGACCCTTCTTCAGCTGTAAAAATTTTGCTCTGCAAAACAAAAAAGAAAATAAAAATCAGTCACTTTGCTGTATTAAACACAAGTAAGATCATTAGCAGCCTAAACGCTTGCTGGCTCATGCTGCATGTATTCCCACTTCTGCCAAAAGTTTGCCAGGTTTAGCCATCGGCTCCTGGCTTTCTCTCTGAACCGAAATGGAAGTGGGTATAAAACCAATCACTGCTGTGAGTGTTTGCCTTTTTACATCTTGGCTGAAAACCTGAGACTTACCAGTCGAGTGTCTTCACGCAATTCCCTATTGCCTCTCCAGAAACAGACCCACAAACCAAGACAGTCTGTTTGGTTTTACTCATTTCTGCAAGTTGCTTATGAACTAATTTTCAAAATTAAAATGGTTAATTATTAACGAGCAGTTTTGAAGCTTTATCCTCTCAACTCCTGAACGTAGTTTTAAATTGTTCTAGTTGATGCATTTGTTATTAGATCTGATTCATTTGTTATTTATCTTACTTCACTGGCTTGAAACCAAAAGTTAGCACCAGAGGGAAGAAATGACAGAAGGTGGAAAGCGAGCTCAATTCAAACAGTTGAACTGAAAAACCATAGAATTAATAACAGATAGGACAAACACCTCAGTACATACTAAAGACCTCACAGGAGGCTGCCATGGAGTCCTGAACTAGTAGCCATCACTAGGAGTTTAGGCTGTCCAGACCCTCAGAAGCCACAGTACAGGCTTTGCCACATTAGATTTTAGTGAGTGAGCCCAGAACCTCTCTGTCCACACCCCTGAGAGACCCCCAAGACAGAAAGCAAAAAAAACTACAACAGGATTACTCTTAGGTATATTCTGCTGTGCTTCAAGATGGGAGTTTTACCTGAAGCAAATCCTTAACCTCTAAAGATGCCAATAATGTAGGAGCAGAAACCATGCAGGGATTCCCAGCAATGTTCCCGTGCCAGTTTCATTGCTTCCGTTTCATTTTCAGACCCTCGACCACGTTGGGTTGGTTTTATAAGAGGTAGTACTGCAGGTTTCCCTATTTTCTTAACAGAGCTTTTCCCTGCTCCCCTCATAGAAGTGGAAGTTTTCTGGACCGATTTGTCCTGGTTTCCTAGATCTTCTGGCTCCATACCAGCAGCTATTTGCTTCATGACAGCCTCTGTGGGAGCCTTTTGGCACATGGTGGTCTTCAACACTTGGGTGGATTCGCAAGCATGCGGGAGCTTTCTAAGTTCCACAGCGATCTGATTCCAGTACATCTTTGGATTGTTTCTGAAAGCACGACAGACTGATGGCTTGCCAGTGAATTCGCACCAGTAGGACATGCCTTGGCTTTTGCACTCAATTCTAAGTTTTATCTCCTCGTCCCCGCTCATGCTCATTGTGCAAGCATCTTTGGTTTTAGTCCGAAAATTGATTTCTTCGCCATTGCTTCTTTTCTTTGGCTTCAGCTTCTGTCCCAATCCTCCCATGCCGCAGATCACTACTACGAAAAGAAGAGCAAACCTCTTCATGCTGAGAGAAGTTGACTGAGATTCTTGAGCAACTTCCAAAAAAGTGAAAGCAATAAGTAAGCGGCTGCTCACAATTTAAAGGCTTGGTGCACAAAGAAGCCACTTTCCAGCGAAACGTGGGATTAAGTCAATGTTTGTTTTTTTGGTTTTTTTTTTTTGTTGTTGTTTTTAATAAAATAATAAATCACACTTCACTAGGCATGAGCCCATAATTTATAGCCCAAGGGAGTGTTGAATAACCCGTGAACTCCCAAGAAGGTAACAAGACAAATCTTGTAAATGCAGTTAAATACAGAACAATAGTTGTATAACTTGAGAAGTACATTCCTGTCCAGGATGAACATGTCATATTGGATTTTTAACAGATATTTTCCATTCTCCAGCTGCTTTATAGCTATCTTCATGCCAGAGCCTGTAAGATCATATTGAAGTAAATAAAGATAAAAGTGCCAAAGCAACTTATGCAGCTACATATGGATGATCATAAATGTGTCCTAATAATAAAGGCTGATTTGTGGAATGGGTTTTCTGTGGATATGCACAGTAAGGATGCAACTTTAGTACTTCATTTTGTTGGCACATGACATGCAGTGGGGACACATGGAACAATCAACCGCACGTTCTTCGACCCATGAGGGATTATGTCATTAAACCACAACATACATTTGCAATATTGAAGCAAGATATGGAATGAAGCTTTAGCAAAATCAGGTAATTACAGGTCTAAACATAAACCAAACATTTGGAAGTCTTATCATCGTCACACCATGGGTTATTTTCAGCCCACAGAGCAAGACAACAGAACCAACTTATCATGGGTCTCAGCAGCAGGGAATAGACCTCGGAGCATGTTCGATAGATATTTGTGCTTTATCACCTTCCACTTTTTTTAAATATAGTTATTTTCCTGTTCATAATAAATAAGCTGTAAAAATGCCATAAAACAAAGTCAAGAAAATAGAAATATTTTAGTGCAGAATCCTGTACTAGCAGTTTCTGCTGCAGTAACTAAAAGCAGAGCTAAGGAACATCATGGTAACTCCCTTGGCATTAAGGAGGTCATGAGGAAAAATCCCTCCCATGCTGTTGCAAGCCACAGCACTTTTCTGGCTAAACCCCGCTATGCACTTCTTTTGAAGACACGTATGCTACACCCATATCATATTATTTAGGTATGCTTGAATAACTGTGGGGTGCTAGAAACCCTGGCTTTATGAATGGCCATACATAATAGAATAGATTATAATTTTGTATTTCCAGTCATTCAATAGGTATCACTGAAGAAAATACCAAGGCAAAACCATTCATTTAACACACATAGTGAAGCAGAACAAAAAAATAAAACTGAAAAAAAAAATCCTTCTCTAATACTTGACAACAGAGTCCCTAGCTGCTGTGGCATCCCAGCTAGTCTGAAAGCTGCCTGCTTGAAGATGGAGCCACGAGCCACCTGGAACAGCTGTTCTGGGTAGCCTGAACCTTGTTCTTCCAGTGAACATGTCATGAAGTTCTCCATGACTAAATACCATTTGACAGAGAACACTGTTTTCTTTTCATCCCCTCTCTATGGCTGTTTTAATAACATTTTTAGTAGATGTCTCCTTTCTAGCTCCTTGCCGTTTGTTCCTCCTGACTGTCATCTTTCAAAGTCACAGTGGTGTGGCTCTCCAGTCAAGTCTTAGGAGAAACAGCAATGGTACGAGCCTACTTAAGACTTACAATTCATTCTTCTGTTGTTTTCTAGGGAGTCTTCTCACCTGTCATCTGTTCAGCCAGAAGAATCTTGTTGCCCACCTCACACTTCATTTCAAGGATTTCAAATCCCTACTGGAAGCACTCAAAGACCTCCTAGTATTTGACAAACAAATGTATTATTTACACTTGGTTATGCACAACTGCACTGACAGCTCCTAGATTAGAAACCAAAGGCATTCTTCTCTCTTGTTCTAATAATCATTAAAGAGTTCAAAACTACTTACAAGTTACTTCATACCAGTTTCAGATCTCTTGTTCTGAAAGACTACAAGGATAAGGACAAATACCAAAGCTTGGTCTCAAGAGCTCTGGTATAGTTATGTATGTATTACAGTTAATCTGTTACTGCCTAGTGTTTGTCTCACTCCCATCTGATATTTGTGTCCTCTATCTGCCTGTGCTTCAGATGAGACAGCTCATGGTCTGTTATATCAGTGGAAAATGACTGTCCTTTTACAAGTTAAGCTAGGATGCCAGCAGCGAACTATGGGAGCTGAAGCACTGGCAAACGTTTAATTCTGTTGCCAGTGCTACAGAAACAACAACAGGGGCAAGCGCAAACACCTTGAGCACTGGCAGGGTATGTGGATATCTGTCACAACTCATTAGCTTGAATCGTACCATCTTTGCATAAATCACACCCTTTGTGGAAGTTGGAAGCTCCCTCGCCCGGAGTCAACATTCTTTCAGTCCTTCCTGCTCCAATTCTTAGTCTCTTATCTTGCTTAAGCTAAAGTCATCAACAAAAATAAAATACAGCAGAAATGTTTAATCAGGGTAAAAAAAAAAAAAAATCATTTTCATTAAATTTTACCTCAGTGCAACTCTTCTGAGACAGGTCTACACAACAAAACAACTGAGAATCAAACATCGGGTAGTTAAGCAAGTTCTTTTTATTTAAATGAACTGGGAACATTTCTCAAATTAAAATAGAAACTTTTAAAAATCTGCAGTTCTGAACATTACATATACACATATGCTACATACTGTCAATTAGAAATGTTTCCATTTATGACCTAAAACCGAAAAATTTAAGGTTATTCCAGATTGAAGACTGGTATCACTTTTCAGCATTTCCTTAAAATTATATGAACAATTTACATGATTATCCTTATTTTGAGCCAATGAACCTTGTTGGAAACAAAGTTAACAATACTGATACATGAAGAGACACTATTTTAGATGAACATACCCAATTACTTCACCTACCAAAATGTTTTACACTAGTAACATACATACTTTTGGCCTTGTTGATGAATTCTGCTGTTAACTAATTCAGCAATGCAACTGTATGCCTAAATTCAAGGCAATAACTCTAATAGTACAAACTTCAACTCCAATTGCTAAAGATATTGGAATTTCAATATTGGAAATCATAGTTCGAAATTATTTATCAAAATAGCATCACTGCCCCCTGAAAGAGCCACAGTTTAACAGTGATACTACTACGGACATTACAGAAGTGAGTGTGAATTAAAAAAAGGGAGACAGAGAATGTAAAGCATTCTAAAAATCACCAACATACGATGTCTCTCATGCTCTTTTAGAGTACTACTGAACTCCAGAAAGCTTAGCTTTTTTTTTTCTATATTATGCATCACGTACACTCCCAACCCTCCCACCCAAAGAGTTTCAAAACAAACTTCTCCAAAAAGTCCCTTTTAGGTCTATACTGCAAAACCCACTAAACATTAAATAATTAAAAAAAAGGAGAAAACAAAACTGCAACTGAACTTTTCGGAGACACAAGGAGACACTGTGGATCCCATTACACTTCAAATTTAGTCCAAAGTGGTTATTCAAGAGCACCAAATAGCAACACTGATCATGCTGGTAAATTCATTTGTGAAGAGTATTATACAATATTAAAATCTTAACTAAACACTTGTAAGTTTAAGAAAAACGTATATACAAAAGTCTCTGCATATAAAATGTATTTTTATGTAAACGTGTATGTACTGTATTTAACACAAATCAACAATTTAATAACTTGGCCAATTGTCAGAGGATTGCTAGGCAAAGGCTGTTAATCTAACCAATTTATATACTGTGATGTAAGGTAGAAAGCCCAGTGTAAAAAAGTAAAAAACCAAAAAACATTTTCATTCAAGCCTTGAACAGTGGTATTTGAGAGGCAGTGCCTTGATCGCAAAATATTCTGTACAGTAGTTTATGGCATAACATTCAATGGTACATTTGGGATTTACAGTACGGATGACATAGAACAAGTGGCTCAGGATTTCGAAGATGAATGCAAATGCCAATACGCTTAGAAGAATAATGATATATTCCTGGTAGAAGAATCTCGAGCTTCATTTCTATAGCCTGGAAATAATCACAAAAACAATTCAGGAAAATTTGATGAAGACAGAATTATAATGTAATTTAACCAGAATGGAGGCATAGATTTTCATATGAACAGCTATATGGTCTAACAATGGTTTTTTTTTTTTATTTTTAAACCTTACAGCACTCATGTTACAGAAAGTAGAACGGCCTTCTTAAAAATAATGAAGTAGTAACAGACTTAGAATTGACTTAAAATATTTATTACTTACCCCTTAATGTTTCCAGTATGTGTTACCACTGTTCCACAGAGCTACACAAGAAAAAACACAAACCAAAACCATTGTTTTCTTTTGCCCACAAATGAAACAAACATTGTGTCCAACTATGGTGAGACAACTCAGTGAGCACAAACTGTTCTCAAACCTTTACCTATTTAATCAAGAATTTCTCAAACAAGAGGAAGTAGATTCGTGGTTCTGTCCACTAACCTTTCTGGTTATCTTTGTTTCATGATAGAAAGAAATGCTTGGATTACCTATGCAACACCACTCCTTTGATACCTTAATCCAGCCTCCAATTTTGCTCTCACAAAAATGGTGGCAGCATTTGAGGTTATTTGTATCTGCGACATGTATATAAAAACACCTCTGAGAGATATCTATACAAATATAAATATACCTCATATAGATCTCATACTTGTATTCACATGTTGTACTTATAAAGAAAGATATTTGCATCTATTACCAGCAAAATAATCCACCTGACTTCAAAAGACAGAAAAAACCCTATGGGATTCCTTACACCTGCAAAACTACAGGTGTACAGAGACCTATTCAAAGTCCTATCTCTCAAAGTACCTCTCAAAATTATTTGTAGAAAATGAGAAAAAGCAAAGATAGCATAAAAGCAAAGAGTATGCTGAAATGAAAGTGGAAAACAAGACTTTATTGCTATGGGAATCCCAGGCGGAGAAATTCGAAGCATGCATCTCATAATTAGCAGTTTTTCAAATTATTTCAGTTAGCACATCAGAAGATAGCTTTGCTTCAAACTGAATCCTTACATTTTATTATGGAAGCCCATTTGGAGTAACTTAAGATTTAGGAAAAGGAAGTCAGGACAGAACTAGTGGGTCTTTGTTTAAAAGATTATTTTATGTTACTAATTTTTAGCTTATTTAGGAACACTGTATTAAACTATTCATCAATCACTGAAATATCACAGAGAACATGCTATGAACTTCAAAAGTATTAATATTTGTATTAAAGATTCAAAGATCAGACAGTGCCTTCTAAGGCCTGAGCAATTATTAGTTTCCTCTCATATAAAGTATTGGAAGTCCTTAAAACTGAGAGTCCTTAGATATGCCAGTGGAGAGCATTTTTGAATTAAACATCTTGTAGGTTAACTTAGGGAGTGCCCTTAATTTGCAGAACAGACCATAACAATCATGATCATAAATATCACCAAAAACCATCATTACACAGAAATACTTCCTTCCAAAGAAAATGCAGAATCAAGATTTGGTCAGTGAACAATTATTATAAAATACAGTTCTAATAAATAATAACATACAACTGATGCAGTCAGAAAATCTGGCAAGACTTCCAAACTTTGAGCTCTCTTGGTATTTACCCATCACTGAAAGAACAGTGATATCCTACTTCTCTGCCAATACTCAATCTATACTTGCAGTCATGAAGTTGCAAGTTAAGGCACAGTGAGCTACAGATTTCAATTATAAATCAGATCCTTCCTTAATCAACTTGGATATTTTGGAAATCCAAATATTGAAGTTGTGGGACATCTTATGTTATCCCTATGGAAACTAAAAGTCTCACAACTAGCTAAGGTTTTACCACACAAAAGTTGTAGATACAGAAAAGAACTCAAACATCCTCCCTTTTAAACATGAATTCCTTGTTTTGTGCTGTTACACTAGGTCTACCCATGCAGAAACACCATTTTCTCTGTTAATGTTTTCTGCATACCCTGGATCATCTGCCTTTTGCAGAGGAAAAGCTCCTCTCCTCACCATCAAAAAAATAAATCAACTCAGAAGTAAGAATGCATCCCACCCCATCACTTGCTACTGCTATCAGAGTATTTTAATATGTTTATAAATTTAGGACCACCCACTGTGCTAGATAAATACCTAATTGTCTGGATTTTGAGATCAAATTTAGGCAATTGCTTTGTTAAGATGCTGGAAATTACTAAAATATCTGCTGTTATGTGAAGAATATTTGAGAAATATAAATCATACAGCATTCGCTATAGTGAGTAATCATGAAAAAAAGTAAATAGAGCATTAAGTGATTCACTTTAAAACATGCAGAAAATTGGATAGGTGATTAATATAGCAGATTAAGTAAGGACACATGAAGGCATGCAGTTTCAGACTTGGTTTACCTTGTAAAAACAGGATTGTGTATACCATATAAATGCTCTTTATGATAACCATTATTACCATTTTCTGTACTGTAATAAAATAAATACACCAAGAAAGACCATGTTAACTATAAGATGTACTATGTACAGTATGGCTTCTAAGACATGTACATGGATGATGGTATTATATGCAAAGATAAACTGTGTCTGTACAATAGAAGATAACTTTTCCTTTGTAACATTCAGGAGCTATGGCATAATTATAATTTTATATTTTTAATATTCTTATATTCTCCAAAAAGTAACTAATTATTTTGGAAGTCTTGTTGAGTTGGATACTCTAATATAAAGTCTGGTGAAACAGAACATGTTACTTCTTTTGAAGTAACAAGTTACATTAATAATATAACCCCTTCCACCTGAATAAAATAATTTTAACAAATACCAGCAAAAACGTCTTCATGGGTATAGTTTCAACACTAAAAAACATAGAAAAGGAGGGGTAATTAACTAGACACTAATAAGCGAGTAATTTTAGCTGTACATGCCTGTTTCTGCTCTTCTGACTTGTGAATGTGTAATGAAAAATGACTGGTGTGAAATTTGAGAAATGCAGTGCACAGGCTAACTGAACAAGGAGCAAAACAAAGAGTAGAAAAGAAAACAGTAAAAACAAAACCGATGGGAAAATATGTAAGAACAGTTATCATAAAGTAAAATGCCAAGTCCCTGAGACAGAGGAACTGCAATTGAAAAAGGAAAGACTGGTTAGGAATAACTAAGACAGTAAGAAAGCAAATAATTAATTCAAGAAGATTACAAAGCAGGCATAATTCACCTTAATGGGCTACTTAGCAAAGCTAATTACTTGCATATTTGGAAGATATTTATATAAATGCTGCACATGAAGCTCTGAAGACCTCATTCTGAGATAAGTTTCTCAAAGTCAGAGCTGGCAGTATCTGCAGTCGCAGCAAGTCAAGGCAATCAAAGCCCACCTGCATGAAGCACTTTGCAGGCACCACCCCAAACCTGCAGTATTTCCTAAGAACATGCAGTTCTAATCTGACAGCACAGAAGATTTAAGGACTATAGCGCCTTCATGTGAGACACTAGAAAAAACATTTCAATCCATTTGCCATTTAGCTTACTTAGGAGTATATACTTACTCATCATATACATCCTCTGTATCCATTCTACGATAGTATTTGGAGAGTTTTACAGCAAAAATTATGGCAGGAATTAAAAATATTGCAGAGCCTCCCAAACCAAACCAGAAGGTATTCTGAAACAAAGTAAAATCCAGGAAAAAAAGATCACAGAGAAAATTTACCAGAAAAGTACTGAATCCTTGCTTCATATTCTAAGCATTGTTACTGGAAGAACACAGTAGAAACTAGTGCCATTGGCCTTGTGAACCTCCTGAGGCTCCTTATACTAACGTGGAACAGAGTACGCTAAGCATTGTCAACGTGAACTAAAGTAAGACCACCATCGTCTTACAAATGTAACCAAAAAGGAGTATGTCCAAAGTTGCTCTAAGGTACACAGCCATAATACCCTAAGAAGTTATTTCAATGTAGTCAGCCTTGGTCTAGAATGTAATTTTGTGTCTCTGCATTACTTTATTAGCCACATTATTTCTTTTTCCTTCCTTGGTATTTTAAAAGTAGTTGTCTCTCTTGTGGTTCTTGTCAATATCCGAGTTTCCAGCACTTTCTCGAGGTAATTTTTAACTTGCTAACAGCAGCCTGTTTGTGTAACTAATTTCATTACCATACAGTTGAACTGAGTTATCACCAGATGTTAAAGCGATGATTTTTCAAATTTGATTTGTGTTGGCTGGAGGCATTTTGACTTATAAATGACTCAGCTAAGTTCTACCACTAGGAAACCTCGGTCCATCTACCACCAGATGGTTAGTGGCTACACAAAGGAGAAGAGAAGCTCTGTGACTTATGAGATAATCAATGAGTACAACACAATTCTGGCAGGTTAGGAGGTTTCACGGTTAAGCATTATCAAGGTTAGAGTACTTTGGCATTCATTATTTGCATTTACTGTTAGTATGATTAGGACATGGCTAAAAGTGCCACAAAGCTAAATAATAGCTAGGAGATGTTTTAGGTGGTTTCCAGGCACGTGGTTTCTTATTCTTTTTTTAATGCATGCTGTCCTCTTTCCAAACTCTTTTGCAAGATGAAAAAGCCAATATTACCCTTATATACTGCTACCAGTCATGCTCAAAGTCTCCACTGTACAGGAGTGAATCAAGATCTGTTTGCTACAAGTAGAGTGATAAAAAGTCCCTTTAGCTCACTGAGGTTTACCAGATTCCAGGAAAGATATTTGAGAAAGTTTTCCTTGGTATTTCTCAGTCACTTCCTGACCCCACGTCATCCCCTTAAGTTAGAAATGATTATTGTCAAAACTTCAAGTCTTTATGCTTTCGTACTTCAAAGTGGTTCAGAATCAAACAACCAAACTGAAATCTACCCTTTTCAGAATTTTTATTCCAAACCAGTAGTACTGTATTTATTTTGCAATTCAAGTTCGAAGAGATTTAGTAAGAACAGTTAATTTTACAGAATTCTTGCTAATAGAAGCGTAAGTTTAATGGGAACCTAAAACAAGCCCAGCACTGGTTTGGCTTTGGACTTGATCCAGATCAGAACATTTCTTCCTTTAATAACTTTGGATGTGATACTTCATTATCATACTTCAGAATAGTCTAGCCAGAATAATTAGATGCAGATTTATGTTCAAAGAATCTCCCTTTGATGCCCCAATTTTGAGTAACAGAAAATATTTCTTACCACAGAATCAGTTATATAGCTGCATAAAAAAATATCTACTGCTGTATCTATCACATTGGCAATAGGCTTGCATGCTGCTACCTCCATGGCAATCTGAAAGACAAATTAAAAAAAAAACCACCACAGTTAAAGTATCTGACAGAATAAAATAAGAATCTCAAACTTGCTTACAGTTACAGATACTGTTTACTAAATTGTTATCTCTCATCCTATCCACATTCAAAATAAATTCCAGTGGGATATGCTATCAACTGAACATACACATCTTTAAAACATCAGTTTACTTTCTCAAGGGCTGCAGCTGAAGAAAGGAAAATAAAACAAGATGATAATGACATCAATTTGAACTAAGCAAGGTCAGGCTCAGTGCAATATTAGCACAAATTGTAGATTTCAGGCTAGCTCTGGAAAAATGATACTATGTTAAATTTGCATTTTATTCCCATCAACACAACTCATCATTTCTATCTACTTCAAACACAACAAAACTATTTATAGAAGACATCTTCCCCTTTACAATAAGTACAAATATCTTATAAACTGAAACCATAAAACATACTATCAATATAACATTTTTCTTATTATCTTTATTATTATTATTTAGCTTTTCAATGTTTGCTTTTTTTTTTTTTAAATGCAGTTTCTCTCAATGAAGTAAATGCACCTTACCGACTCCTTGACCCACTCAATGTATTGCTCAAAGTAGCCAACTATGGTATCCATGTACTTTTTTGTCTCCTAGGAACAGACAAAAGTAAGTGAACCTTTATCTCCATGACATCATAAATGAATGTACTTTAATCAAATAAAGCTTACCTGGACAATAACTAGAGAAGCATTGTTATTTATGAGAAGCTGGGCAGCATTAACAGCACCAATGACATTTTCACCTTAAGCTGGAGAGGAAGAGACAGCATTTAATACAAATAAATCCCTTCACACCGTTACAATGGCTCTGCAGCCATTGTCAGTAACCTACTCCTCTTGATAAACCAGCATCACTGTCCCAACAAAACATGCAATTCCAGACAGAACACGAATCTGCCTAAGAATTCATGATTATCTGACAAAAAAATTCTCTCAGTACTAAAATAGGAAGGTGTCAGTGGTTATGAACAGTATCTTTTTCTGGAACCTGTGTAACATTTATATACTAGACCAGCTTTTTCCTCCATTCTCTTTCCTTTCCTTAAGTGTAGAGATACTTTCATCAATGCTTGTATATACACTACAGACACACACAGTGTACAGGAAGAAAACAGTGAGCCAGATTACATGATTATCAGCTAGAATAGGCTGCTAATCAATATCCAAAAGGATTGTGACACTTCTTCAATATATGTACAACCCCATAAAGTCTCTCAAAGAACACACACAAAGGATAACGTACATACATTTCAGGATAACATCCTGAAACTGTAGAGATGTTTCTTAAATATACTTAAGCGTCAAATATCATCCTTTTCTTATCAACACTTTAGTTAGAATCATAGAATAGTTAGGGTTGAACCAGGAATGGTTATTATTATGGTCTTATCAGAATAAGGTTATTAATGGTCTTATTATCAGAAGCCAGGACCATCCAGGTTCAAACCACAGATTCTGAAAGAAATCTAGCTGGTCTGCTGCTGTGGATGAGTGGAAAACCTTAATGGGAAGAACTGAGGCAGGTATGGCACATCCAGCTGTTGTGACTATGACTCCAGAGTGTCAGCTAGCGTGGCTGGATTCTTGCTACCAGAGGCAAGGCAGGCTGGTGGTGACAGAAAGCTTTCCTGTCAAAAAGTGACCATCCTGTTGCTTATTCCCCCTAGTCCAGCAGAGTAACAAGGCAGCTGGTCTCATTGTGGTGCAGGCGCTAACTGCTGCTTAGAGGCAAAAGTGGGCTGCCCTGGGGAAGCCTCTGTACAGACCCAGCTTCCCACAGCAGGGCTGAAGCTGCAGAAGCAGGAAGACAATGTGTACAATGGTAAAGAAACAGGCCTCAGCAGGAGCTGGATGTTGGGCAAGAGGTGGTTAAGGATATGAATCACAAAGCTCTCTTTCCTCAGTTGTAATTTTGCATTTTGTTTCTTGGTTGTCCCCCCCCCCCAAGTTTTGCAGTCGACGATTACAGAAAAAACTACTACATTTTTAAGAACACGAATAACGTAATATATGGAACTGTACTGAAGTCTATTTTATCACGTGACAATTAAGTTTACAATTCATATGGCAAAAAATATTCCAAACGTTCTTTTTTTTTTAAAAAAAACCCTTTTCTTCTCCTCAATAAGGAAGGGAAACCCAGGGTAGAAAAAGCTGTGCAGAAGAGATCTCATCTAAATCCCTGTTACTACCTCAATGCTTTACAATCTCTTCCAATAACAGAACAGCTAGGAATACAAAAAAGCCTTACTGAAAATATATGCCTTGCATATGTGGCGGATGGATTTAAAACACATTAAAATGTTCCTGTTGCCAGAAAGAAACGCTTACCATAAGTTCAGATGATGTCCTCTTCAGTAACCTAATGCTCTGATTTAAAGTGCTCTATTAGAAAGGAAGGGGGGGAAAGGAGGGGAAAAAAAGATTCAAGTAATTACTACAGGTAAGAGCCCACTTGTTCTGACATTATATGCATGCTTTGATCCTCTATAGATTATTTTGTTTCTAATGCAACATATCACATTGTATATAGTAACAAGAGTTGTATTAAAACTAACATATTGTATTTTTAATCGTTGAATCAACATTTCACTGACAGCACTATGTTATGAATTGCATACTGGAAGGCTTCAGATTTAACTACGGTTAGTAGCAATAAACTGAGTATGATTTATTTGCAGTGAAGAGAGTACAGTTAAAATCAGAACCAACTGTTCAGAGAATTCTTTCACTGTGCAATTTCAGACAGGAAAAAGCACTTACCCTAGCTTTAACATATTTCTTGACAGTCAGTTTTGTAAAAGGAAAAAGAGATGAGAATAATTAGGAGTTAATTAGGAAAGAACAGCATAGAAACAGCGTGGAACAGAAGACCTAATGCTTTCCTACAAGTAGGCTTTGATAGGGGCAGAAATACTGTATCTGATGCTGAGATAAACTAAAAGTCTTCACATTATGTAGAGGAAAAACCAACAACTAGCATGTATGAAATTCACAGCTTGATACACTATACAAATCAGTGCCTGCCAAAATCAGGCAGGAGCAGTCCATCTTTTACATCATCTTTAGCTCATATTTTCACATCTTTTATAGCATTGATTAAAAAAGATTTTTCTTTGGCTCTAAACACTACTACTGTAAGGAGTTTCCAACTCCAATACTGTCAGGAGATGGCTAACTCCTAAAAATAAAGCATGAAAGTGATAACTGCTTTTACTACTGAAGACAAATTGTAAGCAAAAAGAAAATGAGTGATTTAAGGTTAGAATTTTGTAAAGTTCCCCTCTGCTTCCACTTTTGTTCACATATCATCACAAACAGATACAGAAAAAAACAGGGAAGAAAAAGCTCATGATTTTAGACAGTTACTATATTATAAGTAGGAAAACTACATATTAAACACATAGTTTAACTACATTACTCTTCAGTGACACAATGCAAATGCAATCTGTGTTTATACAACAGCAAAAGTCCAGGTTTCTAAACCGTATTTAAGAGATTTAGAGATTCACATTTTCTATAAATACGTTTTAATATTGCTTTAATATTTTACCATAGCTTGCTCTAGTGGAACGACTTGCTGGTTATGAATCATTCGGATGTTGTTTGCATGTCCTTTTAAGGCATTTTCCAGTGCTCCTTTTGGCTGAAAAAAATGCAATTATGCAGTATTGTTCAGTAGCCTCAAAGCTTTCCAACAAAGCAAAAAACAATGGAAGTTCCACATTATACTCATCCACTGCAGAACAGCTGATGCTAACAATAGGATACGGCAAACTGAATTCCTCAACAGAAGGAGGGGAAAAATCACCGCATTAATAATTCAAATGTCAGCAACCAAAACAGATCTATTATAGTACTTTTCCAGCTATAACATTATCAGCACAGATTTAACTGAAGAGAATTTTCACAAGATACACTAAGCCATCTTAAATACAGAAGAGCGAGCACATCCTCCTCTCACTCGCCACAAGCCAGACTTCATCACAAGAACCCTGCAGCGCAGCACCACAGCTGGGATGAGCATTTCCCAGTCACGGGTATTTGCTTTTGTTTCAGCCACTGTGGACATCACCCTGGGGCGCTCTCTGCCTTCCGAGGGACGAAGAAGTTCGAATATTTTCAGCCAGTAACTTGCAAAGGCATCTGTAAAGGGTATTTTTCATTTTTGTGCTCCCAACTTTTGGTGAGAAGATAAGAGTTTGTGCCCTGATTTTCCAGTCCAAATGCCTGTCTAGAGCTCATGCTTGTTGTGAAATGCTGCAAAATTTCATTTTACTCTTGGAAATACACCTCTTTTCTGTTTCCTTTAGGTAGCAAAATCACTTGGCTCCTTGCATACACACTGAATACGCAATAAATACACACGGCTAACTCCATTTAGGAAGTGTAATAATGGCAGACCTCAATGCTCAGAAATCTGTTTGCTTCCTCTGTTGTGCTGACAAGCTGAATCCACTTACCTAATAACACCTAGGGGTGGTATTTCTCTCTCCTCTATACCCTAACCCCTTAGTTTGATGCCAGTTTTATTCCATTTGCTCCTTCCAATGTAAAAACATACTTTCAATTTTGTGTAAGGTGCCAGAAAATGCAAAGTATACACTCAAAGTTAATTCCAAAAGTTTTAAGTTTATTTTTAATTGATTGTTCTTGTAAACTTCAAGAGCTATCACTAATAACAAAGTGGGATTGTAAAATATCCTGGAAATCAGTATCAATTTTGAAACAGTCTAACTTTTGTAATGCATTGTATTGTTGTGGTTTTTTTGTGTTTTTTTTTTTTTTTTTAAGATGTTTCATAGATTACACTAAATGGCATCACAAGGAAGAAATTAAAATGTACACTGTGACAGTAAACACATTTAATATTGTATTTTTCTTTATCTCTTCTATGAAGAAATTACTCTGCCTGATCTATTGTCAATTCTAATGCCTCCTTTAGATTCTATTACAAAAAATAAAGAAAAAACAATCTACCCTTACGGAGCTATGTAGCATATACCTTTAAAGAGACACCTCAGAGACAATTCTATGTAAGATAACATCATGTTTGAAGAACTTCAACTTTCACTTAGAAAATAGCCCCAAGACAACAGCAAAAACTCCCCACCTGTGTAACATTCAAAATGGCACAGTAAAAATGAAAAATGGAAGTGAAGTGTGGCCAATGCTACTGGTATCTGTCCAAGGCAGCAGAGAACCTACATGAGTAAACAGGCAATGTATGGCTCACCCACAGTGCTTTTTTTTTTTTTTTTTTACAAAAAAAAGCACAAGCAGCCTAACCTTGACATGAGTGCACATGTGGCAGAAAAAAAAATAAAATGCCAACAGGTGTGATCAAATTATGCAAAAAGCTGGAGTAAACACACCAGAAACCTCTACTGCTGCCCTCCTCTCCCTGAAGGACAGATGGATATTTGATAAACTCCAAACAGCAGTCTCTCACTGCTGTTTGTGTCCCTTAGTGATCCAAGCAATTGTAATACGTGCGCAGCATAATTCTTTCTCCCACATTGCAATGCAGGAATCTGTCTTGGGCCAGTGTCCAATCTATGACTCTTATTTTGAAAAATAAATAGAAAGTGACCTTGACATGCATACGAACATATCAACTGAATATTCAGTCTGTTAACACAACCATGTCATTCTGCAGATTCACTTGCGGGCAATGTTGTAGCTACACCCTCTGACCACTGTCCATCGGACTGCATTTAAAACCCCCTTCAGAGCAGACAGGATCTCTTTCGTGCTTTCTCCCTCCACAATGGAGCCCCACTTCTCATTAGAGCCCTTATGAGCTGCCACAGTATTAATCTTATTGCTAATTGCAAAGTCTTCTGCTCACTAACTGAAAGAAAATTAATTCAAATCATCTTTTCCATCATGATCTAACCAACTTTTCTTCCAACTGGGACCCTAAAATATAGACAGCATCACAGGAAATACTCGAACAGAGTATTCCTCTGATTTCTTAAGCAAACAGCGGAATTTAAGAAGTTACACTTCCAAAGCAGAAATTGTCCAACAGTTAGCATACAGAAATCAATAATTACCAATATTAAAAATATAGCTCATATACAATATTATTCTTGAAAGTTTTTCCTTATGTGACAATGCATCATGTATGTAAGTGTCTGAAGTACAAGAATCCTTCCACAGGAAGTCTAAATAATTGGCTACGTGTTTATATTTATGTAGTGTATAAACAATACAATGTCATGTATTATTGTACTAGTGAATTAAACTTACCAGCTGGTCTGCTCTTGCTTCTAAGTCATTAGCAAATGACAGAAGATCAACCTTGGTAACACTTTTATTGATCTGAAACAAGATGTGAACAGCAGGGAAAGAAAGAGAGTATGTTACTATTGCATATACAGACTGCTTGCACTTAACTATACCACCTACTCAGTCTAGCCTTTATTTCTTTAAATGTTTATTGACTTTAACTTCTGAAGTGTTTTTGCTCCAAGTTTTGTGATTCTTCAAAACACACCCTTTCACACAAATGCAAGTTTTTCCTCTGCTCCATCCACTGTTAAAGAAACATTTCATTTTATGCTTTGTCCCAGTCAGGTCTCTAGTTTACTACAGTCTCACCTCGGTCAAATATGCTGCAAAGTTTATCCCTTCTATTCCTGAAGAGCTGAAATTCAGAAGATTCTCCTTCCCAATTTCATCCAGCAGAATGATTTTGCTGAGGTTTATCTGAATATGTTCAATTTTAAGTGCTACATCTTCTGTATACTGAGCAGGAAACAAAATAAAGCACAAAAGTCATTTGCACCCATTGCATATTCCTCTATGGGCCACTCCCCACAAGAAGTGTCTTGCTTTTGCTGACTCCTCCCTTCCATAAAGAAGCACACATTGATTGTTGTTTACATCAGTTTAATTCAATTAACTTTGTTAGAATCTACCAGGTAATGCTCTTCCCTCACCTGCAGTATCCACATAGTCTAGACACGCCATGCTCTAACCTACCTATGCATCTTTCACACAAATTAGTTACTTGTCTTCCATTAAGTTTTTAAGCAGGCTTCTCCAAATAGATGTTAGTCCCTCCTAAGAGATGGAGATAAAACAGAATTCTCCTTCCCCTCCAGGAAATGTTATCCTGAAAAAATTTAAGATCTACCCCTGGCCCTAATCAAGGAAACCTAGAGAATTCAGTATCTCAGCTGTGGCCAGGACAGACGCCCTCTGCTGTATTAGCCACTAGATGAGACCCCTCTAAACATGTTTAATGGTGACTAAAGATGACTTGCTTATTCTTACCTGAAGTCTTCCTGCACTACACCCAAATCTACATTGTTACCTGTCCTGTACAGGCAGCAGAGCAATAGATGAGGAATCTGCAAACCTGACTTTCTTCTCAGCCTCCACCGTCAGTCTGTTGCAGAATCTCAAAATACTTTTCCCTCTTAGTGAATCTTCTCTGTTAATTTTAATTGTATATTATTTGGGGCAGGGACTGTATCTATACAGCACCTGGCAGAATGGAACATGGATCCCCTAGGGGTTGCTGTAATGAGGATCAGTATTATAGACAACCCCAAAATTAGTAGAGTCATGTAATGACAGTGCAGTCATGCATTACTACAGCTTAACTGAAAAGATTTTATTTTATTCCAACCCCTTCCCACCGAAATTGGAACCATTCTTAGGAGCACAGCGTATCATATCCTGGACCAACATAAATCTAACTAGAATAGAATAGAAGAGAACACACCAAGAAAGGCATTCATATAAAGAACAAGACTCTCATTAAACACTGTAAGCAGCCTCTGGAAGATGCTAGACTTGAATCTTCTATGGGAGTTTCAAAACGAAAAAACAATATTATTATCAGCACACACAAAAAAAGCACATCAGAAAATCTTCCATAGCTCACTGAGACTGGTAAAGGACATCTTATTTGTAAATTGATTTCTTTCTTTCTAATTATCTTGGACAGTTCTTGCCTCCTTGCAGGATGTATTGTATGCAAAACCCAAAATCCCGCAAAACCCAGACCTGCTATACTATGTTATACTAAAAGCAAACACCTCTCTAGCCTTCAAAAATAGTCATGAGCTCACTCACACTTTCTTTACTTACCATACTAATATTTAGAAATTCATTGATATTGAACAGGTGTTCTAGGTGAAGGGAAGTATAAATTCCTTTGTTTTCCTTGCAATCACTATAAAAATAAAAATACATACATCAGCCTAAAAACCACCTTGAGGACCAAGTGTTAAGAGAACAATTAACAATGTTTTAATATTCTAAGAAAATCAGTCCTTTAAAAAAAAAAAGCTCTGTGTATATTTTTTGAAGCTCAGTCTATATGAAAGCAAGTAATCAACAATTTCTGCTGGTCTCAAAGACGCAAATTATTTTTTCAAAGAGCTCAACTACTATTGTTATACAATATTACGCTAAGATTACCTCTAATAACTTACATATAAGAGAAAATTGCTTTTGCTAATGATTCACTAGAAAATCATAATGTCTTCTGGAACACATGCAATTTCTGCATGTGCTTGAAACATGAAGCGTGGAAGCTACCACAAAAACAGTACGCATAAATTGAACTAAATCTTGACCGTAACTTTAATACCTGTACACTTTCTCAAAAGTCAAGTTAATATTCGGATTTTTAAACAGAATGCCAGAAAGATAGTTTTTCCAGTGTTGATTTAGTAAGTAGGGAGTATCCAAAACCTGGAAGACAAAATTCAGTAATGTTACTATAATTCTGAGTTTTCACTTAATGAATTTATTTATATGTGATCTTTTGACACATACCCACATCTAAGCTTATTACCCAGCAATGGAAATACAAGCAAAACGGTGAATTAAATCTCTCTGGTGCAGAAAGTGAATATTGAAGCTCCATGTCACCAAGACATGCTGAATCATAGAAAGAATTATCTTCGAAGGAAGACAGACATGCAGTATTTACACTGTGAAGCAAATTAAACCAAGAAAGGATGAATGTCCCTATTTGGTGCATAAGGGAAAAGTAAAACCAGATCCAAACTCACTTCAAGTGTCCCATAAAAAATAACATGCTATACATAACTGACATGATCACTGGGACTCAGGGGGATTCTATTCATTTTTTTTAAAGAACTTGAATAACTTCACCTTGAATAAAGTTTTATCTTCAAAGGGCTCACAGACCAGTTTTTCTACATTTCCACCTGTGACAAAAGTGAGCACCACTACAATCATCAGCACCCAGGAGAAAAGAAAACTGAATCCAACACCACTGAAAAAGAAATAAGTCAAGTAAGCTTTTGCTTTTTAAGAACAAAGTATATATACTTCAGGCAACAGTGAAGCAACTGTGAGAGAGAGATGAAAACGCAGATGGTTGAAATACTTGTTTTCCAAATAAGTTCTTGCCCTCTGAAACATCTTATATGTTTCAGCCCTGTAAAGTCTTCAGCTAAGGCACATCTAAAATGCTGACATTTGCATTGTCTTTCAAGAGTTAAGTTTAAGAGTCACAAAAGTATACAATTTTCTTTTCTAAATTCAACTTTCTAGTCTTGTGGTCTGAAAGAGTTTTAGACAGACTTCAGATGCAATCCTCTCTTGGACCCAACAGAAATGGCATTAAACCACTACTGGGAACTTCTAAGAGCAACCTCAAACCTCCTAAAGTGCTCTGAGAAAGTCAAATGTTTCTTTTCTCCTCACGTGGCTTTTTTTTTTTTCTTTTAAGGAAGTGCTCAAGTGTAGTAAAAAGCTACAAATTCCCTTTATATTTTCAATTATCTGCTGACAGTTTTTGCAATTTCCGAATGGGCTTACATAGAAACTCACTAGCTACAGCACTCGCCTTAAAACAGTAGATTCAGTGGTTTTATCCTTCAGCTATGATCCTCAATGAAAGAGCAACCCAAAATCCCTAAGTCCCTCAGTGGAAGTACATGAGATTAATATTTATTTTTGTTTTACTTTTATTCACCACATATACATAGGTAACGAAACAACTTCTTTTCATAAATACGTCCTTCAAAATCAATAAAAACAACCTTCTATAAATACTTTTATTATGTTTTTCATTAATAAATGAAACTTACGCCATAAGAAAGTTTCCTCCAGTGTTGGAGATGCAGCCTCTGGTTGTTGGAGAAGCATGCTTATCATAACCACAGGTGCCACATAGCAGTCCAAGATAGTAAAAGACCAGAATCAGGACCAGCATGCAGCACAGAATGAGACAACCGAGCCACCTAAGGAATAAAAGCCAAAGTGCTTGATTATCAGCATGCAAAGAACACACTGGAGACCTGCAGAATACATCACACAACAGTATATTCCCAACTGGCCCACTCTTTGCTCTGTTTGAGCAACAAATGTCAGCAATGCAAAAATGCTTTCCTACACTAGCATGTATTTTGGGCTAGAACATAACCGCTGTTGAATTATAGACAGCTGCTACTGAAGGGCTGGGGAACAAACATCACAGGAATAAGGTGTTCCCAATTCCAGTTACTGCAGGTGGACTGTACCAAAGTGTCAAAGTGTCCCAGTGAAGCCAACAATGACTCAGAAGAGGCAGATGCTCAAACAGTAGTTTGGTCAAGAAGCAAAGGAGAAATTCATGAATGTGGACTGGCCATTGGTCATGAAGTATGTAACTGCTCTTACTGTAAGGCTCACTACTTCTTGCACACAGTGTGTTAGGCTGGTAATTGCAAATAACTGTAATCCAGGCTATTAAAACCTAAGCTCTGTGTGTCTATGCTGGAATGCTTTCAATGTATGGAGCAGTTAACGGAACTTGATCAGGAGAAAGATCTTGGATAGGAATTGAACTTTCATTCTTATTAATTAAAATCACATCACAGTTCTATCTATCCACATATTTGGAGCACATCCATTTATTTACACATTTTATATGTCATTTTAGCCTTTCACCTTCTCCTCATTCCCTCTGCTCTTCCTTTTCCCTTTCATTGTCACTTCTCCCAGCTTATATTTCTTAAGTCCTCTTTTCTCCTTCCTATACCTTTGTGGAGAGAAAGCAGGAACCAGAAAAATACGAGAAAAGAGTATCATAATGAATATGCACAGCCAATATAGAGAAGAAAAACATTAATGCTGACAGGCACATTGATAAAAAAATACTTACTAAGAACTACAAATAATGCACCTGTAATTAAGAAAGGGATGGATAGAAATAATTTGGAGAACTACAGGCTTGTTGGTTTCATTCCTACTTCAAGTACTACCACGTTGGGTTTGACAAGAACAGGTATTTAAGCGCCATGCAGATGAGATACATTTCTCCACTTTTTTTAATCTAAATACAAAATTAACAGAGGCATACTGTAGCAGCATGAAGAAATATATTTACTTGGTTAAATGGAATCTGAACCTTAAAGATCTGAATCTTAAAGAAAATACTGATAAATTTATCAAATTAAGGCTCACAAAAAAAAACAGCCAGGTAAGGAATGGGCTAAAAGTAAGGTTATACATAAGGTTCTTAAAGTTCAATCTTCTGCTTACTTTTATTTAACATTGCAATAAAGCCATTAACATGTTTATTCTGTCGCAGTGAAACTGATTATGACACAAAGACAGAAGCAATTATCGATATAGGACCAAGTGAAGTGTCAAAGTCTAGGGAGAACTTGATGAGCATGAGGACTGAAATGACTAAAACTGGACAAAGTTAAATGATATGAAATGAAACCTTTTATGCTTCAAAATATGAGATTATTACTCAATTAGATTACTCAAGGCTAAAAGAGAAAGAATACGTTTTTCTCACGAAGTACGATCAACCCAAGCACTCACAAAGACAAGTACTACACCAGTAGGAACAAGCATGGATGCACAGATATTTACAAGATGTGAAGCAAAATCCCTGCAACTCCTCCTCTGTGGTAAAAAGAGTGCAATAAAAAGGGACTGGCTTCCAGACCTCTCCCATCCTACACTCTTGCAACTTACCAGCAAATCAATAAAAACAAGCCCTAAATAACAAGTCCCCCGGCATTGTAAAACAAATAACTTCTTTATGCATTACATCTTTGACATCTACCTGTCTATCCTCCCTGAAAAAGGCCTGAAGGCCTACAGAGCAGGAACTACCTCTTTCTCTGTAATGGAAGAGCATCTAGGTGATGATTAGCTGTGGTTTTGGCTTTTATCAAAATGCCAGTAACAAAAACAAACAATTGCCTTACAGCATCTTTGTTTCACTGTATTCATCATTAATAGTTTAATTGCCTTCACAGAACATTAAAATATTCCAAAGTATTAAAAACAAGTAGCACTTAACTCCTGCCTTATTTGCTGTACATACCTGTAGAAATCATACTGCTCCACTACTGGAAAATAATCTTGAACGTATGATTCACTCTGTGTAAGATATACCATCAAATCTGTTAAAATCTTCTGAACAGGGAGTGTTTTTGTGAAGGTAGTGATATTTGAACCAACGGATTCCAGCACGCTTTTGATATCTAAAAGAATAAACATATTGCACTGTTACAGATTTGTGGGAGAAATTTATATTCCATGTATGCATTATAAAATGCTATTAAGCCATTTGCCACATCTAACAAGCAAGCCATGAAGACAAGCATGAGGAAGAGACAAGCAGGCAACAAAAACATTGAGCTTCCAAGTAACATGATGGCATTTTAAAATGCATACTTTATTTTTAGCATTCAGCTTAATGATGAAAGATGTAGATGTCGAGCCAGAGTTCTCTCTTTCCTTGTGTTATAATGAATGTGTCACCTTTTATCTAGCCAGTTTAAATCTTGCTTTTCATGCAATACTGCAAATGGTAACACTGAACAAGAAAATTAGCCACTAAGTTTATGAAGAAGATCAAAATCTATTTAAACTCCACCTCTTGGGAATACAACTCTGTGAAAGAAATTAGACTGCCTATATTGAGAATCTATACTAGTTATTTTCAATCTTATTAAAAAAGATTACTTAAATAAATTCATTCCAATTAGTTCGCAACACTCTTGAGATAATGATCAATTAAGCCATTTTTTCCCTCAAATTATGAACGAACACGCTATCCTATACTTACAGTTTAGATACACACTGTTTAGATACACAAAGATATGATTAATTCACTTCTTATACACACTGTCTATTTGTAAAATGCAGTTTCTGTTTACTCTTCCCATTCTCTCAACTTGGAACATGAAACAGTAGGATGTATAACTATAGGTGCTATTTGTTGGTAGGCAACACCCTCCTCTTTCTCAAACAAGAACTGGACAAGTTTTTGCCTGGCTGTTTCGATGTTTACTCGTCAAATTCAATCAGGTATCAAAACACTCTTCTTTTAAAAGTTTACAAACATATGCAATTTTTTTCTCTAGTAAAACTTTTTTTGTGTTATTTGTAATTCAAACTCAGTTTTTATAGAAACAAAACCCCAATAATTTATAAGTAGATAAACTAAGACAGCCTGTGTTTAGGCATATCAGCAGATACTGAAAATCAGTAAATCTGCACTATATTTCCTAAATAAAAGCATAACATCAGTTTTAGAAAACTGGCTCATTTTAGGCAAGTTCACACAGTACGCTGATTGTATAAATACTGTGTTTCATTTTGCCCAGGGAGGGTAAAAAAAAAAAGAAAAACTTACAGGGAACAGCTGTTTATATATGCAGTACAGGTCCACAACGCAAGAATAGAAATTAGAACAGATTAGTATACATACACTATACTACATTTTATTCAAACATCAAGAGTCCAGGTATTGTCAAAGAGTAACCGTTTAAAGTCCAAGCAGCAAAAGAATTAAGAGAGATGTCCTGGTTTCAGAACATTTATATTATCCTTAAGGCATATTTTTACCTCCCCTTCACCATCCACTACATTTTAATGTAGCAGCAGGCAGGTTCAGTTTTTTTAACATCACACTCCTAAATACATCATAGACACATCAGTCAAGGAAAATTAGCTTTTCAACCACATAGAGATAAAGTGTCATTGTGCAGTTGAAATCCCAAGATTTCTCATCACTTGAGCAGTAAAAAGCCTAAAAAAACTCCTCCATAAAATATCATACGGTCTACTTTTATATTTAATTCTGGGTCCTCGTTAAGACACAGTTGCTTTCTATTTTTTTTTTGGTGGAACCAATTCATTTTAAAAAATATTAAGCTTTATATTTCCATTTTCAATGATCTTTAATCCAGAAAACATATTATGAATAAAACAAAAACATCAGTAAGTGATGTAAAGATATCAACATTAAACAATCAAAGTGAAAAGATAGTTTGTCCTCACCTGATAAAATGTTTCTTGTTTGATTCACCACTAAGTCTGGAGTATCATTAAATGCTGCATAACCCTAAGAATAAAAGTCGGAAAAATTATAATGAGTCTCTCATTGTCACATTATTTGTATAATTTTTTTGCTCTTATACAAGGAGTAAGAGTATACACATGCTAAAATGTACATGTTAATACTATGAAAAATACATTTTTATTACTGCACAGTAGAAAAGGTCAAAGCAAAAGCGGAACTCAAGTATATTTCAGATTCACTTTGCTCTCCAGCATATCCCTTGAAAAAAAAAATGCCCTACGTTTAAACACACAGGGATCAGCCACAATCATTTCAAACCTTATAGTACTGTCACCTGTCAGATCTATTTCGTACAAAACTGAGAACACACAAACGAAGACTCCCCAAGTGAAAGGAGTTGCTGTGTAGGAGCCAAACACCTCTTTGCAATTCCATGCCTTCTCAATGTGAAACCATGTTACAAACAATGAAATCCAACTGCCTCTAAAGCCATTGCAATGCTTTCTTTAGTGAGAAGGGAAAAGAAAGGGTTTAAACCGCAGGGACCAAGCTGAGTAGCACATCTGGACAGAAAGGAGAAGTCACTGCAGTGGATGCTTGAAGCCTTACCTCCTGCAGGCCTGATCACTTCAGAAGCAGACAGGGGTCTGACCCCTCTACAAGCAGCCTTTGGTTTCAGAAAGTGCCTTCTATTCCTAGCAAACGTTTTCAGATTGCTGGATTTTTAAACTGCTCAAACTAAGCATTTTTTTTTTTCTGAGTGAAAATTATGGTTTTGTGGACAGTCATGCAAAAATACTAATAGCAATTACATTAGGTCCATTGCACCAGATTTAATATCAAATATGCACATAAAGAATTTGAAAGACATATTTCAAAATAGCTAGAATACAATACAATTAATTAGGAGAGCCTGGATTTTTTTTTCTTTAGTTTGTACCACAAAACATAGAGCATGCTAGTAGAGTCATGTTTCTGCCTTATTGTTTTTTAAGGATCGTTCTTTCAGGCAGACAACTAGCAATACATTTTTGATCTGTAGTATCCTGGGGATATAAAGCACTACATTCATACTTTCAAATATTAAATCTTGGCCAAACAATGGAATAACAAAGAGAGATATCCACCATGAGGCAGGATGAGGTGGGAACAAGAGAATTCTGCCTGAGAAAATAAAGGGAAAACAAGTGATACCTAAGTATCGCAGTTTATTAATTAACAGTTTACAAGCCTGTTAAGAAACATACCTTTTGAACCAGACTAGAAAGGTCTATTTTAAGGACATCATTGACCTTGGCAAGCTGTGAGCTCACTCCTGGCAACTAGGAAGCAAAAGCATTCTTGAGTCATATTAAAGTAGTAGCCTTGCTAATTTACTAAATATTTCAAAGATAGGAGAGAGAGTAAAGAAAACTAGAAAATTTGTAGCAGAATCTTTCTAGCACACTCCTGAAACCTTTGCTGTACCAAAGCTAAGTTTAACCTCAGTGTTTTTGGGAGGGCAGATTATTTCATTGCCCAGAGCAACGTTTTAATGTAGCTGCTTGACACACATTTTATTTTCTTCTACACAGAAGATGAAAAGAGTGCCTGGAATTACTCAGAAAAACAGAATAAGGGAAGGTCACTTATCTCACAAGTGACAGCACACACTGAACCATTAAGCTGCAGAGACACTACTGGGCTTATTCAAGGCAATCACACTGTAAGAGTCCGAAAAATATTCTCTTACCCCACTAAAATTGGCATTGATGTTCAGTTGATTTAATGAATTCCTGATAATATTGCAAGTTGAGGCAGCCTGAGCTGCAGAGCATGCAGAATCATTGAGGGTATTGCTTAGCTGCATTTTAACATCTGTCAAGTTTGCATGAAGCCTCTCTGTTCCCTCTTGCAAAACTTCTACAGAGACGCTCACATTTTCCAGTGCTTCCTTCGTTTCTCTGATGGCTGCAAGGATGTTAAGTTTTTTAAAAATCTTTCGTTAGAAACCAGTCCATAGATACAGATACGAAGAGAAAGCGCACATGTGTAAATGCTTTCTTAACGCTACTGATTTAAATAACCCTGCCTCTCTCCCAGAAAAACCCTCTGGCATAGAATACGCATTTATTGCACATACAAATACATCACTTATTTTTTTCTACAAACAAATGAATGTGCCCAGGATACTTTTATCGAGATTCTACCCACTTCCCAAATTACTCTTTCCTACCCTTTCCCTATCTCTCCTTATCCAGTGGTTTCAGTAAAGAACTTTAACACTTGGTCATTAGAAATTAAAAGAAAGCCCGTACTCGTGAAACAGTAGTTTCAGTATTTTGTTTATAATCCAACTCACAAATTATGTAGTTGCAAGATGAAAGGGAAGGAGATCATGTTGCATCAGCCAAGCATTAATCAGTGTTCAACACTGTCTAGCTCTAGGTTTCAACCCAATCACACCAAACAAACAAAAAAAGCCACTGAACAGGTGTATAGTAGACAAAAAACCCCACACAGATACAACTAAAAGTACACAAGTTACAAAAATAAAGTGCACTTCACACAACACAATGTTTTATGGTATTTTTTTACCTTTGATAGCCCTTTCCACTTTGACTTCAAGACAAATAAGAGAAATAAAGCAAAAAAGGAGAATGATGACGAGTGAATGAGAAAGAATTAATGGGTAAAAAAAACAAAGCGACTTAAGTTCACGGATGCCTTTCCCTTTGTTCTATAAGCTGTACCTGATACCTGAAAAAAAACCTTAAATAGAAAAAAATACTGAAGGAATACTTTCTTTAAAAGGAGAGAGAACTAAGCATGAGCAATGCTAAACTTAAAGATACAATGAAGAAACGATGGTTAGCACACTCATAATAGGCTTGGCAGTGTACAGGATGGGGCCACTGTACGTTCACTCCCTGACCTGTCGAAGACTAACCTGCAAAGACCTACGGACAGCTCTTAAAGAACAGTTTTCCTAGACTCCCTCATATTCAATGGAAAGGGACAACCACCTGGAGCAGGGAACTTGGATTTCATCTTTCTTCAATGATTGCTGAAACTAGGTATCCACCATGACATATAAATCTTCACTTATTTTTAAATGTACTTATAAACCTTAAAATATCTGAAATCCTCAGTTTAAAAGAAACATCAAGGCATGCAGAAAACAGTAAGCTGAATCATGGTACTGCACAAAGCCATCTCATGCTGTGCACTAGAGAGATGATGCCTGTCTTACCATCGCAATAGAACATTAATACAACAATAGGTACATCTTTACCTCCTGCCATTGTCAGAGCCGCATCAAGTGCGGGACGTACTTCTTTTCCCAGCTGTTCTTGAACTCTGCTTCCAAGCAAAGGTCCAACGTCTGTAGTATGGAGAGATAAAAAAAAAGGTATTACACACTAGTTCAATTTAAACTACCTATTAGCACAGGCGCTGTCAGACTCTCTACTTAACAAAGTATATCACTAAAATTTCTCCAAGGCCTGACAGTCAGAACTTAGTGACAGAAGATAATACAGTGTCCTGGTTTTAGCTGGGACCAGGATTAGCTCTTCTTTTTAGCAGCTAGAAGAGCTCCGTGTTTTGGTTTTACTCAGAGGCTCACTCTGAGAAGAACGCTGATAGTGCACTGATGTTTGTAGTTGGCACTGAGGTCTCTAGGAGTTTTCAGTCTGCCGAGTTCTTGTCAGTGTGCAGGAGCACAACAGGATAAGGGGGGACCATAGCTGGGACAAGGGGTCCACAACTCTCCTTACGATTTGTACCTGAACTTAAGATTGAGGGCCAAACTGGCCAATTAGTATTCCATATCATGCAGCGTCATGCCCAGTATAAAAGTGAGGGCCAGCCGGGAAGAAGGGCTTTTGCCCTTCCGGGACTCTCACTTTCGGACTCTGAGTGTTTTCTCTCTCGCTCGCTCTCTGTCTCGGGGCCTCCCGTTCATCCGGGATCGCGGTATCAAGTTTCATCTGTTTCGGGATTGCAGCTTCGGGACGAGACGGGCCTCGGTCAAGGGGTGGTGAGCAATTACACCGTACATCACTCGTTTGCATAAGTTTATCCTTGTACATATCTGTATATATATATATTGGTAGCGGTAGTAGTAAATTGTTCTTATCTCAATCCTCGGGTCTCTTTTCTTTTTCCTCTTTGATTCTCTCCCTCATCCCTGGGGTGGGGGAGGGTGAGAGGGGACTCTGTAGGGTATAGTTGCCAGAGCAGCCTAACCCACCACATACAGGAACACAGTTCTACTCTAGCTGACTATAGGCCTATAAACAAAAGCAGTAAATCAAAATATGGTGGAGAATATTCACTAGCACTTGACCATAAAGGTGAAGACACATAACATTTCAACAAACTCCAAAATACCTATTTCATTGCATTGCCTACTTTTTGGGAAATAGATTTTTTTTTTTTCCCCCACAATCTATCTTTAAGAGGTCCAACATCTGGACAGGAATTTTGTGCCATACTCTTTCCCTATACACGAAGTTTTCATAGTGCAAGAGAAACTAGAAGATGGATTCTTTTCCTTTCTCCTGTTCCTTGTGTTTCCAGCAATGCCAAGGTCACCCACAACCCAGACCTGCCAGCCATCTCCCTTGAAATCCCTTAAGCGTGTTAAGCACAATGTCTCCAGTCCCTGCCCCCTCATGCAGTGCATTCAGCGCTGATGCCCACAGCGCTGGCCTCATGCTTATCCGTAGCCATCCCCACCTCCAAACCCTCCTGTCTCACTGCCCACAAACAGAAATGAAGCTTAGTTCAGCAAGAAGACAGACAAACGCCGAGCAGAGTTTGATGAAGCATCTGAAGTGTTCAGAGGTGTCGATCATTACATGTAAGGGCACGCCTTGCACGTAGTGTATGGGGATTAACAAAGGATATTAGAGCATTGGAGGTCACGTATTGACCTGAAAAATGAAATGGTCGTCTGTGGAAAGGTTGGAACTAGATGATCTTTGAGGTCCCTTCCAACCCTAACCATTCTATGATTCTATATCCTTTAGATAGCTGCTGGGTCCTCTCTATTTTCAGATCACGGTAAACAGCTTTTTGAGTTTTTTTGCTCTTGATGAGATGGGAATACCGCATTGTACAGAAGCATCCATTACTGTCAGCACTGTCATGTCTGGCTTGGGATGAGAATTTTTATCACACAGAAAACATTTTTCAGCGTTTCCTTAGGGTGGGCAAACTGAACTCATCTATGTTTCTCTCAAGGTTTATGATACTGTTGATACCCTTTGAATGAAATCCTTTTGTTCCCAGGTGTCACACACCTAATTCTGGTATTTCAAGAAAATAAAAGCTATCTTTATTTATCAATGAGCACTCTCATCGCAGATCCAGCTAGTTTCCTGTAAACTAACATATTAAATTGGCATTGAGAACAAATAAACATTTAATTTGAAATTTCGGTTTGGAGTGCCTGGGAAGCTAAAAACTAGCACTTGAAATGAAGATATCAATTCATTATTATTGTTATTATAGACTTAAAGACAACACACATTTTTAGACCATTTTCCTGCCTCGAATTAAGTAGGAAGACTATTACTACTTCAGCAATCACTTTCAATATCCTTTAGTAGCCTCATATAGACAAGATGCATTGACCTCAGGTTATGCCTAGCTGACTGCATCGAAAACAACCTTTAAAATGTTTTAAACCTAGACAGAAGCATAGATTTTGGGCATGATAAGTGGTATGCTGTCACAGTTTAACAGTTTGATCCCAGCAACAATCCCGTTTAAAATCAGTTTTGGTATTTCTGTATTTCACTTCAGTCTGAAATGCCAACCTGCACACATTTATTAACACCTGCTAAGAGGTGCAGCTTGATTCTAATCTGCACTGAATATGGTTGGCCCTTTCTGTTATCATCAGTTTTGGAAAGTGATGCTTAAATTCTGGAAAAAAAAGAATATCAGTGGTTTGATTGTTTCTGTTTACTGAAAGCTTTGAAAGGTGACACCTTGTATTGTAACAGTGCTGAAGGGGAAAGTGCAGCAGCTGTATTTCAAGTTTTATCTCCTGCTTTTCAACTGCTCATTCTGAAATGGCAAATACATTAAGCAGCTTTAGAAAGAAGATAAGCTTATATCTGAACTTCTAGTTGAGTAGAGGACAAAGTATTTTTTGTATAACAACAAAAATAAACAAATATAGAGATTTCTCACTCATTGGAACCATCAAAACAACTAGTAGCTTTGTTCTTTGACATTTGGCTCCATTGTTAAAAACTGGGGAATAATATTCTAAAAAAGCATTAAGTATTAGTGGTTACTGAACTATAAAAAGGAATAAAATATTAGTCTGACTCATTGTACAAGTAATTTATTAGAGACTTTCATTTCAGGAAATAATATTAATTATAACAGCTCTGAGACATCTTATGTGAAAAGAATTTTAGGTTTTAGTCTCATTTACCACTGAGAACAGCACTTTTGCTTGAAAATCATATTCTCATAAATAAAATTTCACTTTGCATTATAAGCTATTTACATCATCTTACTGAAGTCTTTAAATGCACATTGCTATCCCCCTTTAAATCAAGTACTTACTATTTAGGTCAGAGAGTGCTTTATCCTTAGTTGTGTTGTACTGGCTCACCAAGTAGTCAATTTGCTGAAAAGAAGATGATAAAAACCCCATTAAAATAATTGGAAAAAAGTAATGCTTTTAAATAATGAGTCAAACTGCCACTTTGAAACAATCAAAATATTTGTGCAATATCTCCAAAATCCTGGCTCTCTGTTTTCAGTCAACTAAGTATTTTAAAATTTTGCTTGGCAGAATTGCACGTAATAAAATCTGTGTTTAATTGGGACATCTACTTAATTGGACCATCTCCAGGGTAAGTGATTCAGCTTAAAAGTGTTAAGCAGCAGGAATCGTGGCCTTATGAAAGCTTCAAGTCAGTCAGGCTAGTAAGTTTTTGCATGTCTTCATCTCTGTTTGATTTTCTAGCGGCATTAGTTCCTCCTTCATGAAGAGACAAGTGGCAAGTTGACAGGGTGCTAATTTTCAAGCAATTAACCAACCAGACTGGCTTGTACCTGGGCAGTCTGTCGGAGCATCTCTTGCGGAAAGGAGCTGGCTGCTCTGTCTTAATGCAAATGGGTTTCCTTACCCTGAGGAGGATTTAGCCCAGTCACAACTTGGGCTCTACCACAACATTGTAATGATATAAAGCAGTGTGCTGAGTTCATGTGATGGGGTTTTGGTAGCAGGGGAGGGGCTGCAGAGATTGTCCCTGTAAGGAGATGCAGGGAGTTTCATCAGGCTGTAGTTTCATCAGGCTGCAAAACCGGTCGGACTGGTCTCTGGCCAGGGCCGAGTCACTCAGCACCTCTGCGAGTGCCATATTTAAGCAGGGGACAAAGGAGCCCGCACCATGCGGGACTCGCAGTGCAGAGGGAGGGGAGGGCAGTCTGGCCACACTGGGCTGCCACCACATGACTGGAGATGGCCACGGCACCATAGCTGGGAACATTCCCAAGTGCCATGCTGGTGAAGAGATGCTTGTGCCCAAAGGAATTTGTAGAGGTCTGTCTCCGTGGGAAGGACCTCCACACTGCTAGAAACTGATGGTGGAGCAGAGATGCATCTGCAGTCCACAGGAAGGGACTCCACACCAGAGCAGGTGGTTGTGCCCTAAGAATCCATGACTTTGTGAGGAAAGCCCACGCTGGAGCAATCCAATGCGTAAAGATAGCATTCTGCAAGAAGGAATCATGTCAGAGAAGTTTGTGGAGCAAGCAAACAGTGTACAGAGTCCTCTCCCCTTGAGGAAGGAGCAGCAGAAGCAGGACATGACAAACTGATCTGGAACCCCCATTCCTTGTCCCCCTGTGAAGCTGGGAAGAAAGGAGGGGTGGGAAAAGGCGTTTTTAATATCTGGCTTTGGTTTTTGCTATCCTCTCTAAAGTAACTGTTAACGAATTAAATTGATTTATCCCCAAGCCAAGTCTGTTCACCAAGGCCACGGGTGATCTCTCCCTGTTCTGATCTCAAACCTCAGGCCTTTTGTTACATTTTTTTTCTCCTCTCCACCCCACAGGACAGGGAGGAGTGAGCGAGCTGCTGGGTGGTAGTTTAGCTGCCTGCCCAGCTAAACCATGACACACAGTAACTTAGTTATCACCAGATCCCGGGTTTGGACAAAAGGCTATCAAAGAACCACCCCAAGTGGAAATCTTACTATGCTAATTTTGAAAAGGCATTAAAATAACCTTAATTGCTTTCTGCATGTTTAAAATAACGCATTAAGAATCCCACTCCAATTGACTTGAAGTAATGTAAAGGTTAACACACTTGACGAATGGGGTTCCAATTTTAAACATGACTCAAATACGCACCAAAGTGTATCTCACTTGCAGTCTCAAACTTTTCATGGAGTAAACAAAGAAATAACAGACAAAAAACCACTCTCGAACCAATCTATTCATCATACAGAGTGGATGTAATTAAATGACAAAGTAAGGCAGACTTCCTTTTTCTAAAAAAGGAGAAAAAAAATGAGTTTCTTATTAAGGCAGCTGTAGGTTTATTTTTGTTTGTTTGTTTTGTCTTTATAGGCTAACCTGAGGACTAAAATTTTGCAGGGCTACAGGTTTTGCATTGTCACCAGCAATGTCACAGACAAAAGGCGATTCTATATAACTAATAGTGTTATCACTCATAGTCTGCAAATCTTCTATGACATGAACTCTTAACATGTGACGACTTTTTACAAATCCTCTTACATGCTGTACACCTCACGCTGATGAGTCAAGGACATCAGTTAGGATTCCGGAGCTTTATAGCCAACTAGTTGGATTCTATGACTTTTTCAGGAAGCTGAAGTCCTTCTCCTGTGCTCAAGAAATCCTCACAAATGTGTGACTATACATGATACCCATGTACCTTGTCTGTCAAAATGACTTAGAAGATATATCTGATGACTGCATCATTAAGCGTCATCAAGTCTAAAATGAAAAATTAATAATCCTGCATAGAAACTGGAAACCTACTACCTAAGTGAGACTTTGAGGAAACACTGACACAAATGTTGAAGTCCTGACACTTTTAAATACAAAAATGCAGGCATTTTTGTTAAATTTTTAGCTAGTGTCCATTTTCTTCTCTATTAAGATAGCTACTTCTATGTAACAGATTTTCTAATCCGACTTTTTCAGTTGTTGGCACTCAGCATGCTGTGAAGAGGAGTCTAGTGGTTTCTGACACAACTGGATTTCATCTTTCTGTGCCCTAAGTCAGCTCTAGACCGACAAATGGCACTTTGTTTCACGAAAGAGATGGTAGGTGTGACCTCCACTTCCTGCCACATACCTCCATCACTTGGCTGTCACACCACCATGCACAAATGATTAATTGTATAGGGAAGAACTCCAGATATGGAAACACTTAATGGCATTCCCCAGATGTCTCCTGTGTTTATACAGTCAGCAGACAAACAGCTCATAGGTATGGGATCCCAGAGTTACTGGGACTGGGATGCTACCACCCTCGTGGATCCTACATAACTATGTGAATTCTACCTATTTCTAATTTATCAGTCATGTGGAAGTAAAAAAAGATTAATTAAATTAAATTTAATTAATTAAAACTAATGAAATTCAACACAACAGGAATGTTGGACTTTTTTTCCTCCTAATCCATAAATACCTGAAATTTGTACATGGGAAGGTTTACAAGTCTTCCTTACTAGCATTTCTTTTTTTTTTCTTTCAATGCAAGAAAGAAAAGAGGCCTGCTTTTGGGACTTTAAGAAAAGCTGGAAAGTAGAAAAGAGAGAATCTTTCCTGTTCAGTATGGCACAGTATGACACTGGTTTTAAAGAAAAAACAGTCAAAAATACTTCTGGAAAAGAAGTTACTGTAGCTCTGTCCCAGAATACATACAAGTAAGTCCAAAATACAAAGTAAGAGGAAAGAGCAACAAGGAATCCAAGTTTTCATGCAATGTATTTTTTTTTTATTTAAAAAACATATTTTTCCAAATGATTCACTTTCTGCTAGCGATCTACACTAGTTCAGTAGGAGGAAAAGGGCCTACAAGCACCCTCACAGCACATTCCAGGTGTACAGCTCAAAAGTTGGTCAAAGAATGCTGATCCATCAGCATAACTCTCAAATATTTACTTCTGTGTGAATATGTCTTACCTTGCATCATTTATTCTACTTTGTGAGACTGACACACAAAGAATAAACAAAATACTGCAGGTGTGATTTATATCAGATAGAAAGAAACAATTGTTTTCTGCAATACTTCTTACTCACTCTTCCCTCCCACCCCCATTCCCCATAAAGAAAAAATTCCTTACCGCTGGAGTGTCGTTAAGGAAAATTTTCATATCTTTAAAGTTACTGTTAACCAGTTTCTTTGCTCCTCTGACTTGGTTAGTTAAATGCTGATTGGCAGCGTATGCACAGAGCACTCCAACACTACAAAAAATGTAGATAACAGATATTTATTACTGTAAATGACCATTCTGACATAAAACAGAACTAAAAAATTACAGGAAAAAAAAAAAATCAACATTATCAAAATAAAGGTCTCCATACATTTCCACTCTCTTTTCCTTACTACAAATTCTCACATGCACCATGAGGCAAAGTAGAGGAATTACATGTAAGGGCTGATACTGTACTGCTAACTCAAGAAAAGGAGGGAAAAAGCAATGTTAACCCTAAGTCTTCAGAAGTTATTAACATACAGCTACCTATTCACTTGCACTGATATTGTCAGAAAACATGTATAGCCTAGAAATTGTGCGAGACTTAGAAATGTTAGGCTCTTTTAAAAGTATCATTAACCTTGACACAACTACAAGCAAATGCTCATAAAATAACTATAAAAATAAATATTTTTCATTTGAAAACTTCAGCAATATTTACTCATAATGGCTTGATTTGTTTACATAATTGCATAGATCTTTTAAAAGCAAAAGAATAGTCTGTATTAATGCTAAAATAATACATAAGCATTTCCTGATAATAAAACAAAAGGTGGAAAGTGATCTAGACTTCCAGTCAGCACTGCTGCTGATTATTTTCTATTTGATCATTCTCCACTGTAAAATTCTAATTACAGCATGGCAGATCTGCACAAACAGTAAGTAAAAAGGCCATTAAAACTCCCATGAGAGGCTTCAAAAGCTCCCTCATGATCCTTAGCGTTTTGCTTAGTTTAGGTGTAAAATAGACTCAAACAGAAGGATAACTTTTTGGTTTTAAGCATCTCACATTCACAACAGTTAACCTTTCAGACAAGCACCGGAAAAATCAAGAGTAACCACCAGAATGGCAACAGCCTCAAAAGCAGGCTGACTCCCAACCCACGTGATGTGCTGAGCACTAACTTCCCCCAGATATAACTGGTAGACAGCAGAGATCCAGTCAACACAGGCATGATGCAGCCCCAAAGGGCAAACACTGCCTAGAGGCTGCAGTCAGGTGCATCGCAGGCAATTCGGATGGCACGTTTGTTCAGTCTCTTATTTTGCATTGTAGTACAACACCTCAATACTAGAGAGTCAGCACCCTGAAAAGCCATTACAGGCATCCAAATGACCGAAGGGAGTCACTGATGCAAATGGTGCTGTATTCCTCACAGACTGTCAAACTTCCTGAGCTGGGGTGTCAAGAAGATCTAAATACTAATATTTTTAAAAAAGACCTAAGAGAAAATCCATACCAGGCTCCCTACTGGGCAAAAAACATATATGGTAAGTATAATTCTTACTCCAAAGAATGTATGTTCAGAGGAAGCCACAATACAGCCACATAAATGAGATGGCAGAGAGCAAACAGGTACCTAGAACAATGATTTGCAAATACTAGCAAGACAGGAGCAAACACCCTGATGATGCTCGTCTCCTCTTACTAGTGATCCAAAACCAAACCCTGATCTTTATTTTGCTTTTCATATTTTAGCTTTCCCAAACAAGGTAAAGGCTTGTTTTCCCAGTGAAACTAGTCTCAAGTACAAGAATTTTTGCTGCTCTGGCAAATACTCTCAGTAGTAAAATTCTGATTTCAGAGCATGATACAGGGAGAAATGGTAAGACTACACGCCACAGGTGTTGGTCTACTAGGATTGCTGCACTAACATTGCTCTCAATAGCCAAAAAAAATCAGAACAGTATGATGGAGTTTGACATAAAGAGGTTGCTTCTCTACCGAAAGTTTCACAGCTATGTCTTCAAAACTGGCTATTAACTACCTTCCCACAAGTCACTAACGCATGAAGGGACACCAGCATTTATCTTACTATTTATTTAATTAACTGCAAATGCCATAATTTTATTTCCACTATGACCAACAGCCCAGCAGCCGTTATCATCAGCTACCACCCATGGAACAAGAACTCAGAATGCATAAAATGCCAGGAAACTGAATAACTGTCAACATAAGCAGAAGTAAGCTTATTGGACACATGCAATATATTATTTCTTTTCAGTCTACAGTGATAGTAGTTGTTTGTAAAACTTTTGGGTTTGTCTGATTTGATTTCTCAGAAGACAAACTATCTCAAGATATCAGGAAAAGTAAACATTTGTATATCACACTGAGGTTTGGAGTTTATGACAACATTCTTTTTCTTTGGACAGCCAGCATTTTCATGTCCTTTCAATGTTATGCTCATAGAGCAGAAAGGTCAATTGGAAGCTAACAAAACAGTACTTTGTAAGACTTGAGCATGATCATTTTTCTTTTCAGTCTCTTAAAAGGAAGGAGTGGGAGGAAACAAGAGAGTGGAGATGCCTTAAGCAAACAAGGCACTCAGAACAATTGCAGCTACATTCTGAATGTAACTAAACAAATACACAACATGAGAGGAAAAATCTATTGTATAACTGAGCCTTGAGTCAACATGCAACAAGCAGCTACAAGGAGAGAGACATAAAGCAGGAATAAGAAGGACAAATCTCTTCTGTAACAGATTAGAGAACTGTTTAAACAGCCTCTTCAGGAGTCAGATATTCCACATTAAATTTCTCGTCAGGTTTCACAGTCTGATATAAATGTTACTAACCCAGTTGAAGGGGGGGACCCAAGCTTTTCCCTCAGCTGTGCTTGCAAAAAATTTCAAGTCACAGAACAGAAACCCTGAACTGATTTACGTACTCGGGAAATGCCACCTCCCTCACTACTAGGTAATGAATTTAAGAAAATAATGGGCTAGAGATTTCTGTATCAACTTTTTCACCAACCCTTTTAGATAACGTTGATTTCCAGGTTCTGAACGTGTGTTACCAATCTCACAAAGCCAAGAGGTCTTCTGTGAAGTCTGAATGAGGTACTTGCCAAGATAGCAAGTATCACTCCCTTCTTTCAGCCTTGGCTCTCCCTAGCTTCATACACAGTAACGTAAGTTTTTTCCTGAAGCTGCGGATAAGACAAGCTCTCTTGGAAGGACAGAAAACCGACTATGTAGTTTTCTTTCAGGACACTTTCTATTACTAGTATTATATTTGCTATTGCAATATACGCTTTCTCAAAAATCAAACGTCCCTTCCTTGTCTTTATGATGCAGAGGAATTAATGAAATTATATTTCTTTCCCAGAGAAAATGTATGTTTGCCTAAGCTTGCGGATAACTAGGAAATAAAAAGAAATAGCAGCAATCTGTCCCTAAACTCTCAGTTCACCTTTGAAGAAAGCACGTAATTGCTTTAGTGACAAATTTGGAATATCAAATCTACTCAGCTACCCATTTGACAGATCATTTCTATGTTCTGTGCTCTTTAGCAATAGACTCCTACTTTGTATGGCAACACTCTTGTATAAAATTTGTGAATTACCAGAAACACTGCATGTGCTTCTGACTCAATCTACCAAAAGAAATATATCAAACACAAAATGCATCTACTGGAAATGAAACACTTAAGGCCTATTCATTTTAAGATAAACAACTGTGTATGTAATCACAAGACTTCTGACATAATTCTTATACCCTCTTCTGGAGGAAACTGTATTTCCCACATATACCTCACCTTCACAGAGCATATCTAGGTAGAAGTGGGTTTTTTTGAATAAATTTGTCATCTTTGTGTTTCTTTTACATATTATCCCAGTAAACTCAGTATTAAAACCTCATCCTAATTACCAGAGCATTGTATCAGTGGAAAAGTGAGTAGAAATGATGTTTCTCATGAGTAAAATCTACTAGCTGAAATCTTCTAAAATCTACATTACTAGCATATATATGTCAGCGTGAACGTGCACGCTGACACACAGAAAAGCCATACCCATGTTCCTCGAGTTTTCCAAGTTGTTGCCTATATACAAGCTACTGCAAGCTCCATGTTCAGTCTCTTTCCCCTACTAGTACTCTCTACCATGCATTTGACCTTTCCCAGCCAAGTAAAGATAGTTTAGACCTGCCTTTCCATGCTACTGAAAAAAAGTTTAAAAAAAAAAAAAGGAAAAAGAAAGAAAAGAAAAATGTCTCATGTTTCCTGCTCTTCAAAGTTCTGATCCATTAACTAAGAGAATCCCAGAACAGCTGGTACAGCAAGACAGATGGAGAGAAGATGCAGAACATACACTTACACGGTACATCTTCAAGAAGTCCATCTCCTAGAAAACCTTCCTGTTCCCTCTAGAAGTTGTCCTCATGTACATTCCACTGGAGGGCATTTAAAGCAAAGCTCCACTGTCAGAGGTGCGGGTTCAGGGTACTCTGATGGATGCATGCCTTGCTAAATGCACCTTCTGAAGTGGCAAGCACTTGGTGAGGTGAAGGAGTGTACGGCGTTCCAGTCACCTGGCAGGGGTTTGGGAGACATACTCCCAAAAGGAGGCCCTCAATGCTGCGTGAACTTTAAACTATACTCAAACAATGAGAGGACCTACCGCAGTGATTTCATGGCACATCTTGATGTAATCCTGTATTAGCAGAGATCATTCAAGTTTTTGTTCTTTTGGCTCCATCTGCAAGTACCCATACGCATTTTACTAGCACAGCACTAAACTCTTCTGATTATTGTCACCGCTTATGTATGCAGCTGTGGCACAGTCCTTGAGATGTATGGTTTTGGGAAGAACAACTACAGGTAAATCTTCCACCTAAGCTGAAATTGCATGGTAACTTGGGGCAAAAGTAGATAATAAATCCAAAAGAAGACTTAGTCTGAGTACAGTATAAGAAATAGGGAAACAGTTCTAAGAAAACCTCAGACTTTCTCCCTTTTTTTTAATTTTTGTTGGGGCAACAGCTTCCACCAGACTGCCCCTTTTGTGTTTCAGTATAGCAGTAAGCAAGCTGACATGGACTTAACTAGATCCAGGTATGGCATCTTCTCTTCCCTTGTGAAAGACAAGCCAAGAGGGCAAGAGAATCCTGCTTTATATGGAGGCGTACTGGAGACCTGAGTGCTCAGACAGGCAGGGGTCAGTAGTATTAGCCCTGTAAAGTCCTATCTTGCCTTGCACAACACTTACAGCATTAGAGACTTAGCCAGGGAGTCATATGAGATTATCCCCACCTGTGGAAACCTGCAGACAGAGCCCAGTCCAACTGCCCCCTTAGGGTAAGCATCTGATACTCCTGATGTCTTATACAAAAGGACAAGGATGAGTAAAAGAGGATGAGTTAAAGAGGCAGTTTCCCTAGTCCTGGCAAGCATGTTGCTAGGGATCACTGATCTCCCACTCACGACCTGAGAAGAAGCATTTGCCAATGCTGGGTATGCTTAATACCACAAGAATAGCGGGTAGCTAACGTACAAGTTAAAGAGACCAACAAGGTGGACGATCTCTTAATTTCTCTGCTGACAGGCAACATTCCTCAGCCATTATAATCAGAATGTAGTATCCTGCAACACAGCATCCTGCAACGTGGTGTAAAGGCACATTTTTGAGGCACCACTGTACTATGAAGAACTTCTGTCCTGTCATCATGGCAGGGACGCACCTAGCATCTACAATACTATTTGGCTTTCTGGTCTTCAGAATACTGAAGTTTCATGTTTGTTAGTGATGCCTGGGAGAAAAGAGCATACTCCCATACCTGATATCAGCATGGTCAATACTTGAGTATAAGCAAAGTCTCAAGGTGTCATGAAAAACAGTAGTAAAGAAAAAAAATAAATCTGGATTACAGTGAAGTGACAAAGTCCCATCTGACTGAACAGTCACATAGTACAGATCAAAAGACTTGACTCTTTTTTTTTTAATAACAATCACAAAATAAGGATAGTAGGCAGGTGAAAATATCAAGAAGTTGAAAGAAAATAAAAAACCTGAAAACAAACAATGTATTTTGAAAGCATCTACAGGGAAAGAAAAGTCTAGATTGTAGTCCCTTATCATCTGTTACACACCCAGCACAGAAAAAGAGTATGCTCCTAACACTAACAGTGCAAAAATGCCTCCAAACTCCAGGATTTTACAGTGAGTGCATGCATGGTTTGAACAACTCAGTGCCCCCCAAAAAAACCATTATTTTCAACTAATAAGAAAATCTTGAAAACAGCAAATACTAAAGGAGGTCACACAATTGCTTTTCTCACCAATACTACACTATCAAGAACAAAGCAGTACATTGCACACCAAGTTCTCTATGGGATGGTAACTGAACACAGTACACAGTATCTTATGTCCGTAAGTTTAACGTAACATTCTGCAATTGCCATTCTGAGACTGACAAAAATATAATTTGCCAAATTCAAGCTTAATTTTTGTTTCACAGCTACACTCCTCTCAAGCGAGAACATAATGATCTGTGGATAGCAATGCTAGCAGCATTTTTATAATGCAGTCACATTTCTTTAATAAGCAATAATATTACTTAGTCTAGTAAAATCATTTCTGCACCTGTAGGCTAATACAGTAACATTATTTGTCATATGACACTGCAAAAATTAGTTCTATACCAAGCTTCATATTGTTCTCTTTATTACACTTGCCTTATTATTAAAGAAGCAACAAAAAGAAATGTTGCAAAACAGCTCCTCTGACAGTCAGCATTTTTCTTCTGTCTTTGATGCATTTCCCCACCACAGTTGTCACAGCAACGACACATACAGAAGAAAAGTCCCACAAGAGGCAGTAACAAAATAAATAGCAATCCCAAGGCTGCGGAGACTATAAAACCGATTTCATAGTAGATGGCCTGTAATTCAGACAAAAATAGTGGTAATAGCAGATATCACACAGCAACTGCAATCAATACAGAGCAAATAATTAAAAATCAAACTACAGATTAAACGCCCTACTAAGTTACCGAGGTTACGGACTTGGTGTATTTTGTCAGTAATTGACAACTTTTCTAACAAAAAGACACATAACATTGTAGATACTGATAGCTAAAAATTATTTAGCTAGAACATTAGCTACATAAACTACCGGAGCGAGTGTTAAAGAAATACGCTCACAAGAAACGAGTGTGAATCAATGCAATTGAAATAGGTTATAAATGAACACGTCTGATTTCCCGGACCACAAATTTACTGTTTCTCACATCTGTTTCCAAAAAGGCTCCACAAATGTTAGCAAGGCTGACTACATCAACACTTCATCTGGGATGGGGGGAGGAAGGGTTAGCTTTTTCTCCTTTTTAATCAGTTATGAGTGGAAAGATTCATTTGAACCGCAAAGGGAAATACTTCACTGGATGATGGATTGCGATGGCAGAGGTTTCTCCAAACTGCTGAACTAAAAACTGCTTAGGGACTAGAAAACATGAAGAAGTAGATTTTAAGCTCTCTCAGGTAAAGACATTTATTCTGCTGCCAAACAGCAAAGCAGCAGCAACTAAAAGGATGCTCTCAAAAGCTGGAAGGAGTGAAAGGGACCAATGCAATCCAATACCCTAACTAGCTTTTATGCTGGAAGTAAAAGTGCCCCAGGACTGAGGAGCTGGGCCAGGCAGCCCTGGCACAGCCCCACACAAGGCGACGTGGCTTCCAGGGGATAAGCTGTGAGCTGGCCATGCTGTTTCCCTCTGCTGCGAACACAAGCCAACACATCCAGAACTGGATCAGGCAGGTGTCTGCACACAGAGGTAGGCAGCACAGCGTGGGCATGCCCCAGTGGTCTTTCTTCCTCATAAATCTCTTTTCTCCTTTCCTTTCCCAGTTTTAGGGAAACTGATTCTCACACTAGTACTTTGAGTCCTCTTCTGTTTTACAAATCCACCAACACAAGGGCAACTTGGCAGTAAAAGGATGAAATTGAGGCTGTGTATTGTCCTGCAAAACAAGTTACAATTTCTCACAAGCTATCCATCATGCTCCATCATCCATCAGCTTTGCTGATGCCCTTCCTCATAATCTAGAATTACCAACTGATCCGAATACAGCAACCATCCATCACCATTAGCAGAGCTGCAAAATTCTGACCTAATTACCAATTCTAGGATGAAACCTATTTTTTTATTATTATTAACTGCTGGTTAAAAGCTGTTATCCCATCTGAAGAATACGGACTAGATGCTTGGATGAAGAATTTGGGTAGATTTTGCAAAAGAATTACTGTTTTCTAGTTAGCTGAACAATTCAGAATTTATTTGACAACATAAATTTTAGAATAGGTTAGATGGAAAGACACTATTTAAAAAACATTAAAAACAATTATGGATATTTTAATAGAAGTAAGTGCATACAGACATAGTTAGTTTCTTTTCAAAGCTGTACATCTACCATAAGACATTACCTGAAGAGTCAGGACAACATTTTCTGGCTGTGGAAGTCAAAACAAATGGAGAATGTGTATAATACACAGGCAGCATGCACAAAAACAAATCACATGAGTAACAAATAATTAACCACAACCAAAACAATTAACAACAGAGAAACAATAGTAAACAGCCACTAAGGTATACTAATGCATAAAAGCACCATTAAATAATTACAAAAATTATTTACAATAAAACACATAGCAAATAATTTCTGGTTTCCTTGGTAAGTGAAAGGAATCTAGGACTTGTCAAACAAATATCTCCATCTTAAAGCAACAACAGACCAGTTATTTCCACGTTGAACATCTGTTCCTTACAATTCCCAACACATCTCACAGAAGAGAAGGCCAGTGATTGCATTACTTTGTGGCTTAGCAATTTCTTCATGAATTCCACCTGTCATAACTCACCTATGATATTTGCAAATAACTTTCTTTTCAACATTTGTTTTATTTTGGCATAAAAGCAGCAGTTTGAGTAGCAGTTTTGAGACCTTAACACATTACACACAGAATTCACCCACACTTTTAACTAATTATGTAGAGGTTTATTTTGAATTGTTCAAAAGTAAAAAAGAAAAGGCATTCAAGAAAGACTGAAGTGGTCTATTTATCAGGTTCTTAACTTATTTCTTATCTGTAATTTCAGAAAAACACTGAAAACTAAATATTCAGTTACAGGAATTTCAGAAGAACCCAATTTCCCCTTTGTTTCCACAATAGAAATAGAATTTCTTATATTTTTCCCCTTCAACTCTGTATGAAAAGTTCACAGCTGATAAGGCTTTCCCCTTTCTCATAAGTGGAAGAGAAAAGTGAAGAGGACAAGCTAAAGACAGCAAGACCCCTCCACGCAAAGTCTGATGTGTAAGAATCAGAAACATTCTCAAGTTTTAGGAAATTTTTTTCAGCGTCACATAAATCTTTACGAAACTTCTACTGTACAACATGCTTAATTCGTTCAAAATCATGTTCAGAACTATATTTTCAACGGGAGGAAAACAAATGCTTACCCTCCTTCATAAATCTGGTGCCAAGTATGATTTTGAACATTTTAAGCAAGCATGTCTCCCAGCAGAAGTAAAACAATGATGGCAGCAGCGAGCTGGCTCCCCCCAAGCAGGTATGGCAGCTGTGCTCAGCTGCTGGGCCATCCTGGCAGATTGCTGTCCCTGCCATGGGACAGCGGGACTGAGACGTCAACGGTAAGAGTCCAACTGGGAACACAGGGACACGCAGCACAGGAGTGGGAAGGGCCTCCTGGGTCACTAACACATTCTACAAACAAGTTAAAAAAAAAAAGATATGGAGGAACAACAGCAGAGATTTCACAGGACAAATATCAGAACCAGATTTCCTGTTCTTGCTGCTGAAGGGCTGTTCCCAACACTTGGTCTGCAAGTCCTCTTCTCATACGGCTTTACATATGGCTGATTTCTGCCCCTTTGCTTCTGTGATAGCACCATCTTTTGACCAAAGAGCAGTGTTTTCTTCCTGTGTTTCTTCTCCATATATATTTAAAAAGGCTAATCACACCCCTTATCAATTCTTTTCCTAAGTGAATCAAACTCTTCCAGTCTCCTCTAAAGATCTGTGTGTTTCCCAGATCACCCTAACAGACACTTTCTGAATCCAGCCTAGCCTGAGTTCATTCTACCTGAAATTTGAGTGCTCAAAACCACAGGCAACATTTCTAACTACTTATGTGCACTCTTCAGTGACATTCACACTTCCCTATCCCCATCGGAAATTCCTCCAGGGGCAGATCTACAGCCATGCTGGCCTCTTCACAGCTACCTCTCACTGCTGCTTCTGTCTGCTCAGGGACTCTCTACTTGTCCTGATATATTTTCATTTTCCAAATTTGTTTTAAAGTTTTGCATTGTATTCAGGTCAGAATTAGGACCTATAAACGACCCATCTCTGTTTTACTACTTAAGCACACACAATGCTGCATTTGCAATCCTATAATCACACAGTATTTTAACAAGTGTCTCCACTATGCAGCATGACAGCTGCCATTAGTCTCGAATTTCTCATGGCTTATGCGCTAGTTACTAGACACTGTACTCGCACTCATGCATACCACCTATGGTCTAATTGCTTTGTCCAAAGACTCTGTCAACTAAGTCCGCCCTCTGTTCCTCCCTAGGTGTGCAGGCACAACTTGTGATGTACCACCCACACAGAGCCCCAAAACAACCCTATGAGATCAGCAAGAGTCACTTGATGCAGCATAAGGGCAATACCCACACACTCAGATGTCATGCAGAGGTTATCAAGACACTGAAGTGACAGGCTTGTGGTGAGGAAGACACGGAAGCACAAGGCTTTCCGCCCGTTAATCTCAAGATCATTCAGGCCATTCTGATTCTAGGCAATGGCTCAGTGACTGTACGCCAAGTTCCATACTCATCTCCCTGACAGGTACGCCATACTGCAGGGACTATAAGCAAGATCAAACGAAGTAACACATCCCTTGTGTGGTCCTGATTAAGGTTCCTATTGCAGGAACTAAAAACAGTGACATTGCTTCAAAGACGTAGTACTGTCCTTGAGAATGGCCTAAAGTCAGATCCACGTTATGTTCTATCTTCTCTTGCTACCAAGTACCCTACGAATTTCCACTGTTACAGGATAATTACAAACCTAAAGAGAGAATGGAAAACATCCTTGATGTGATTAGCACACTCTGTAAACCAAAGTAGGCTATGGAAAATTCATTTTATAAAGGCACCAGAACCAGCATGTGAATTCAGTTTTTTGAGGACAATAGCTGAAGTTGAGAGCTGAGCAGTAACGGTTCTCTCTAAGTGTTCTTAAATAAAAGCTAAAAAGCTACTATAAAGTGTTCTTAAATAAAAGCTAATAAAAGCTTTCTATTTTTCAATAGAAAGGGCCTTCAATCTTCGTGCAACAGACAACACAATCACATTATAGCTGGAGTTTATAAGTGAGTCTTTATGCCTAGCTTCTTTACAATGGCTTATGAAAATTTCTTCGTAATATTCTTTGAAGGTTTTGGTCCCAAATTTTGTATGAAACCATCATACACATCATTCACAAATTTTGTTGTTGCATCCTGTTGTTATAACTTTAAAATATTATTTCCTATTTTAGAAACAAAACTTAATTTCAAAGTCATTGTTTTCATTATTTTATGCAGATACACATAGACAATTTACCTTTTGATAATCGCCCTGTGTATTTCCAAACTTCTGCTGTGCTAGTTTTCTGATAAGATCTGAAAATAAGCAAGAATATGTCAGAGTTTTAAACAACATAAATAATAAAAACAAGGAAAAGAGGATGGTATGAATTCTACTGTTAGGTAAGCAAGACAAAATTAAGAACAGACATCAGCAGGATGGACAACACCTAAGTACTTTCATAAACCTGACTAGCAACAATATTTTTAATCAACTGTACATTTTATGAGCTCACAAAAAGATAACCAAGTTAGCTATCAACTAATGAATTCCCACTGAAATACACTGACCTTTTTTCCGAGGTCATCCTCTGGACCATAGCATCATTATTAAAAGTAAATCACAAAGTTATCAATTACTTGGACAAAGTTCGGAGAATCACTTTTCCTTTGCGTTTATGACAAGTGCTTACACATATATATATGGAATTAGATACATAATGTGAAAAACAAGCATGTTAATGACTTCTTGTCTGAATGGTACAAGGAAGAAGGCCCTTATCTTGTCAACATTATTCCCTTTTTTTTTTTTCTTTCTTTACTTTTTTATTGGTCTCTGGACCAATAGTCTTTGCATGAGAGCATGCAACAATGTCAAAACAAATCAGAAACCCCAACACTTGCCAACTTACTGTGTGTGTGCAGCTCCATCTAACACACTGATTTCTAACTTACTGGCAATATAGACAAAATACAGCAACCACTAAGAAAAGAAAGTAGAAAGATAACACAAACAATGCCACTTAACATTACAAGTATGATTCCACTGCATCAGCTTCTTTCAGTAAAACCCAGTAGTTGCAACAAATGGATCACCTTTTTGGGACACCACCAGCCTACTCTTACCAAGGTTTTGCCAACCCTGTGGGAACTACACTGGGAACTGTGGCTCCTGGTCATTTCTGTGATACCTTGCACTTGAAGAGGTGAACCCCCAGCTCTGCAGACTGTCTGCCTCAGAGGGGCATCAGTGGCTCTGGATGTGCTCCATGCTAGGCTGTGTACAAGCAGCAGCGTTTGGATGTTTGGGAGATATGACTGACTGAACATCTGGTCTCCCCTAACCAAGAGGAAGCACATTATGAAGGAGCATACTAAACCTCGAGGAGAAGCACTTTGCTCCCCATGTTCACACCTCATGGTACTACCGCCCCATTGTTAGCTTCCCCATATGCAACTCAACGCACTTGAGAAAAATCTCCACTAAGTCACCTATCCTGGAGATCAACAAAGGACCTGTAGGTTCAAAACTGACTGTTGATCTCCCAAAAAATCCAAGCCCTCTCAGAATTTATTGTAGCACTCATGAAACATGTTCAGTGAATTCACAGGGGCTGTGATCTCACACCTCTTTAATCCTTTATGTGGCTCAGGAAAAAAAATCCCTAAGAAAACAGTGTCCATAGTCTTGCCTCCCCAACAACCTGGCAGAGGGAACATGGACTTGACTGATCTGCAAGTTGAAGAGATCCTGAAGAGTTCCTCACAGAAAACTATGTCCAAGGAAAGAAAACACACACAGCGAGGCAACAACTGCTGTTTCAAGGAAGTCAGTCCCTTCAAGAAAGCTGCAACCAGAAAGAATGCCAAATAAAAAATAAAAAAATAAAACAATCTGTCAACATATCATAGGAGTGTCAAATCACAAATTATGCACAGACGGGAAGCATATTCTAAAATTCAGAAAGAGTGCTAGCAGTACATGATCAAGGACTCTCTACAGTGCTGCGACCTCATTTTGGAAAGACCATACATAAGCTGGAAGATAAGGCTGAATCCCATAGTAACAGAAGTAAACCCCAAACATATCTAAAATAAGCACCTGGGGAGAACAAGAGAGTTACATCCCAGCAAATCCTTTCCAGCTCTGCATCAGAGAGTCAAGCCCTCTGAAGGAAAGGGCACACACCACTGCACAGGCAACACACAACTGATCCACCGCTGGAGCTCTTGACATGTCGCACACTGGGACCAGCCGAGTCCTCTCTGTACTAAGACCATCCCAGGCAGCATCTGTGTTTCTCTAGGAGTTTCAGTGGCAAGGAGGTGTACAGCCAAGTGGGGCAGAACTGCACAGACCCAAAAAAAGTAGTTCACACTGTCTGTTAGATCTTTTTTTTTTTTCCCTCTTTAACAGAGGCAACACTCTTTCTTCTTGTTTATATCTATATACCTACTAAATAACGAAATTTAAGAAACATCAAGGCATAAAATACATAATGCAATTAATTTTCTCTACAGCTAGATGCCTTTTAGCAAGCAGAAAAAGGGCCAAAATAGCTCTCTTGTTTACACGTTTATTCAACCATTTAGCACTGTGTGACAACACACCGCAGAACAGACACCAGAGAGAAAATTCTACCGACTTCAATCAGAACGCGATGAGAAGGAAGAAGAAGAAGGAATAGCTTCTGTCATCCTCAGTGACATGAAGCAACACAGACCGTCTGTGTGCGGGCAGTCGAATGTTGGAGCCGACTGCCCAGGACGCTGTGGCATTGCCCTGCCACTCCAAAACCAAGCAGGAGAGCCTCAGCAACCTGCCCTCACTTCCAGGCTGCTCCTAACTTGGAGGTTTATCTTGCTCTGGAAAAAGGTTGGACTCAATGACCTCTGGAGGTCTCTTCTGATCTAAATTATTCCAAAGTTATCTTACAATCATGCTGACTTTTTATTATAAATAATTTAAATGGAGGAGTGAAAGCACTGCCAGGAAGCATGTAAGAAAGCTAAATTTTACTACTGACAAAAGCTTCTTTTGATACATTTCCTACTGCTGGAAATCAGCACAAGATAAAATTTTAAAAGCATTAGCCTTTCCTGTTAAATAAAAGTTGAAAGATTTTACCCATTCTTCTAGTTCAGTGTCTGTCCCCCTCATAAATTAAAATGAAAATTAAACAAAAAAACATTTTACATCGTTTTACATACATCTATACACACAGTATACAAACATCTATATATTAATGGCCATCTGTATGTGTACACGTATGCATATGTAAAACTACTCAAGAGAAACAGAGGGTGGTTGAGGCTGGAAGGGACCCCCCAGGATCATCCAGTCCAACCCTCCGGCTCAGCACAGTCACCCACTGCAGGTTACCAGAGGTCACATCCGGTATATCCTTTGAGTATCTCCAAGGAGCACATCTAATACTTAACAAAAACAAAACACTCCCCCCCCTCTCACCCCCCAAATTGCTCTGATTACTTGTGATACGCTTAAATTCCTCAGAATGTTCCCGATTCACAGGTTTTCTTTATACTGTTTCCGTAATTTATAGCCTGTCAGTCAAAAAAAAAGACAGAAATCAACCTTAATACACTATGACAAACTCATGCAGAAAACAGCATTTTCAATGAGTTTTTGAAATTTAGAGGCTCTGAAGCGTGTTCATCGGAAACTAAAACATCTTTAGGTTTATAATAAACAAGAAATCCTGAAAATAGGCACGAAAAGTTCCCACATGGATTGAATAAGTTAAATAGTGAGAATAATACAGGTTTCATACATAGCACAACGGCTTCTGTTACACAGCCCATTTTTTTCCTTAATATTCCAGAATGTGAGATTTCCTTGCTGAATAAGGATTTACTACTTACAGTACTTTGTAATGATTTTTTAGAAACAACATGAAGCTTCAGGGTGTTTTTCTTACCAGGCAGCACACAGTGATCGACCCGTGTTTCCCATGAATTTACTATTTCAATAGCCTTCAGTATCAACTGCATTAGACATATTCCCAGTTAATTAATTTCAAATGAAATGTCCAAGTCATCATATATATTCCCACGAAAAACTAATTTTGACTGTAACTGCATGTGAGATTACCTGCAGTAACTCACGCGCGCATCTGTAAACACAAACATGAAACAGTGTGGCCAGCAGGAGCAAGGAAGTGATTGTCCCCCTATACTCAGCACTGGTGAGGCCACACCTGGAGTACTGTGTCCAGTTTTGGGCCCCTCACTTCAAGAAGGATGTTGAGGTGCTGGAGCGGGTTCAGAGAAGAGCAACAAAACTAGTGAAGGGGTTAGAGAACTTGTCCTACAAGAAGTGGCTAAGGAAGCTGGGACTGTTTAGTCTGGAGAAGAGGAGGCTCTCAGGGGGGACCTTATCGCTCTCTACAACTACCTGAAAGAAAGTTGTAGGGAGATGGGGGTCGGTCTCTTCTCCCATGTTATGAATGACAGGACAAGAGGGAATGGCCTCAAGTTATGCCAGGGGAAATTCAGGAAAAATTTCTTTACAGAGAGGATTGTGAAGTATTGGAACAGGCTGCCAAGGGAGGTGGTGGAGTCCCAATCCCTGGAGGAGTTTAAAAACAGTGTGGATTTGGTGTTGAGGAACATGGTTTAGGGACCCGGACAATGCAGGGTGGATGGTTGGACTTGATGATCTTGAGGGTCTCTTCCAACCAAACGATTCTATGTCTTGGTGGCTTTGCAGCATCAGGAATCTCCCTCTTAGGTTTCATGCACATCAACAGCAGTAACTACGGTTACTACCGCAGCGCTTAAGGGTTAAGTGGGGGAACGTCCATCCTGTGCCAGCTACTCTGTAAACACGAGCATCATGTTTTCGCTGCTCACTGTAGGAGGAGGAGACACTTCAGTTCACATTTAATGTTGTCTGTCGTTTTGGTTCGCTTTTATGAAGCACCTCTCCTCCCTAGCTAGAACATCTCATCTCTAGCGTTCCAACGAGTTTTTACTTAAAACCGAACTAAGGTACCTCCACCCAACACTCTTCTGCGATATTGGCAGAGTACCACCTCGAGGCTGATTTCTGTGTCAAATATAAGAGTGCTAGGAAAGCATGATAAAAAGTGATGTCCTTTATTTCCAAATTAATGTGATTATTTCTGGATTTGACCAGCTGCACACATTGTTTCACAGGACCAGTAATCCAAGGCTTTAGCACAGAACACATTTCATCACTGAGGTTAAAGAGATTTACCTTATGAGGCTCATTTACACAGCTAATTACATTACTGCTTTGCGCTGGCTCCTTCCTGCTCTCACCACACATGCGAAATGCCATCTGCCACAGCAAATCTAACTACCCAGATGAACTGTTAACTCACCAATGCAATTTGTGATGAAACATTAAGCACCTCTGAGAAGCCTTGGTTAAGAAAACATCATCGCCAGGTCCTGCGTTGCCCAGGTATTGTGTACGCACACTCAGCATCTCATTACCCAGACAAGAAAACAAGGCTGGCGCTAGGCTTGCCTCTTAGAACTGCTCTACAGAAAGGGATAGCAAAAATAACAGAGATTTAAAAATACACTGTCTGGCTATTAAGTACCAACGTAAATCAGTTACAAATTCTTCTGCCAAGAAAGCTTTTCAAATCTAGATGACAGCAGAACAGTCAGAGTAAAACCTTTGGGAATGCTATGCTTCCTCTTCACTGAAACAATTCCATTGAGCGCGTTCAGTATAGTGCAACTCCAGCGTTAATCGAATTATGAAAGAAATTTTTTAAGCATAATATAACATAGAATCATAGAGTCATTTCGGTTGGAAAAGATCTTTGAGACCATCAAGTTCAACCAATAACCTAGCACTGCCAAGTCCACCACTAAGCCATAGAGTCACAGAATGCTTTGGGTAGGAAGACACCTTAAAGATCATCTAGTTCCAAGCCCCTTGCCACGGCCAGGGACACCGGCCACTAGATCAGGTTGCCCAAAGCCTCATCCAACCTGGCCTTGAACACTTCCAGGGATGGGGCATCCACAGGGTCTCTGGGCAATCTGTTCCAGTGCCTCACACCCTCAGAGTCAAGAATTTCTTTCATATCTCTAACCAAAATCTCCCCTCTTCCAGTTCAAAGCCATTGCCCCTTGTCCTATCACTACACACCCTTGCAAAAATCCCTCTCCAGCTTCCTTGTAGGACCCCTTTAAGTACTGGAACCCTGCTATAAGGTTTCCCCAGAGTCTTCTCCTCTCCAGGCTGAACAACCCAAACTCTCTCAGCCTGTCTTCGTAGCAGTGTTTCAGCCCTCAGATCATTTTTGTGACCCTCCTCTGGACACGCTACAACAGCTCCACGTCCTTCTTGTGTTGGGAGCCCCAGAGCTGAACACAGGACTGCAGGTGGGGTCTCACGAGAACAGAGTAGAGCAGGAGAATCACCTCCCTTGACCTGCTGGCTATACTTGTTTTGATGCAGCCCAGGACACAGTTGGCTTTCTGGGCTGCCAGTGCACGTTGCTGGCTCATCTTGAGCTTCTCATCAGCCAACACCCCCAAGTCCTTCTCCTCAGGGCTGCTCTCGATCCATTCTCTGCCCAGCCTGTATTTGTTCTTGGGACTGTCCCAACTCATGTGCAGGACCTTGCACTTGGCCTTGTTGAACTTCATTAGATTCACACAGGCCCACCTCTCAAACCTGTCAAGGTCCCTCTGGATGGCATCCCTTCCCTCCAGAGTATCCACAACACCACACGGCTTGGTGTCGTCAGCAAACTTGCTGAGGGTGCACTCAATTCCATTAGCAATGTCACCAACAAAGATGTTAAACAACTCCAGCCCCAATACCAACCACTGAGGAATGCCACTCATCACTGGCCTCCACTTGGACATCGAGCCATTGACTGCATCTCTTTGAGTGTGACCATCCGGCCAACTCCTTATCCACTGAGTGGTCCATCCATCAAATCCATGTCTCTCCAATTTAGAGATAAGGATGTCCTGCAGGACAGCATCAAATGCTTTGCACAAGTCCAGGTAGATGATGTCAGTTGCTCTTCTCTTATCCATCAATGCTGTAATCCCATCATAGAAGGCCACAAAATTTGTCAGGCACGATTTGCCTTTAGTGATGCCATGTTGGCTCTCACCAATCATCTCCTTTTTTTTCATGTGCTTTAGTATAGTTTCCAGGAGCATCTGCTCCATGATCTTGCCAGGCACAGGTGAGACTGAAACCACGTCTCTAAGCATCACATCTACCATGTCTTTTAAATACTTCCAGGGATAGTGACTAAACTACTTCCCTGGGCAGCCTGTTCCAGTGTTTGACAACCCTTTCAGTGAAAAAATTTTTCCTAATATCTAAGCTACACCTTCCCTGGTGCAACTTGAGGCCATTTCCTCTTCTCTTACTGCTTGTTACTTAGGAGAAGAGACCAACATCCATCTTGCTACAGTCTCCTCTCAATAAGGAGAGAACAATAAGGTCTCCCCGAAGCCTCCTTTTCTCCAAACTAAACAATCCCAGTTCCCTCAGCTGCTCTGCAAAAGACTTGTGCTCTAGACCCTTCAACAGCTTCATTGCACTTCTTTGGACACTCTCCAGCACTGCAATGTCTCTCGTAGTGAGGGGCCCAAAACCAAACACAGTATTCGAGGTGCAGCCTCACCAGTGCCGAGTACAGGAGGACGATCACTTCCTTCCCTAGTGCTGCTGGCCACACTATTTCTGATACAAGCCAGGAAGCTATTGGCTGCCTTGGCCACCTGGGCACACTGCTAGCTCATATTCAATTGGCTATTGACCAATATCTCCAGGTCTTTTTCTGCACAGGGTTGTTGTGACCCAAGTACATGATCCAGCACTTAGCCTTGTTGAACCTCATACAACTGGCCTTGGCCCGTCAATCCAGCCTGTCCAGATCCCTCTGCAGACCCTTCCTATCCTCAAGTAGATGAACACTCCTGCCCAACTTGGTGTTGTCTGCAAACTTACTGAGGGTGCACTCGATCTCCTCAGCCAGATCATTGATAGGGATATTAAACAGAACTGGCCCCAGTACTAAACCCTGGGGAACACCACTTGTGACCAGCCACCAATTGGATTTAATTCCGTTCACCACAACTCTTTGGGCTCAGCCATCCAGCCACTTTTTGATCCAGCAAAGCGTACACTCATCCAAGCCATGAGCAGTCAGTTTCTCCAGGAGAATACTGCGGGAAACGGTGTCAAAGGCAGTACTAAAGTCTACGTAAACAACATGCACAGCCTTTCCCTTATCCGCTAAGTGGGTCACCTTGTCATAGAAGGAGATCAGGTTAGTTAAGCAGGACCTGTCTTTCATAAACCCATGCTGACTGGGCCCGATCATCCAGTTGTCCTGTACATGTCGCATGATGGCTCTCAGGATGATCTGCTCCATAACCTTCCCTGGCACCAAGGTCAGATTGACAGACCTGTAGTTCCCTGGCTCCTCCTTCTGGCCCTTCTTGTAGATGGACGCCACATTTGCTAACTTCCAGTCAACTGGGACCTCCCCAGTTAGCCAGGACTGCTGATAAATGATGAAAAGTGGCTTGGTGAGTACTTCCGTCAGTTCCCTCAGTACTCTTGGGTGGATCTTAACCAGCCCCATAGACTTGTGTGTGTCTAAGCGGTGTAGCAGGTTGCCAACCATTTCCTCTTGGATTACAGGGGCTTCATTCTGCTCCCCGTTCCTGTCTTCCAGCTCAGGGGGCTGGGCATCTCCAGAACAACTGGTCTTACCATTGGAAGACTGAGGCAAAGAAGGCATTAAGTACCTCAGCCTTTTCCTTGTCCTTTGGCACTAAGTTTCCCCCCACATACAATAAAGGATGGAGATTCTCCTTAGCCCTCCTTTTGTTGCTAATGTGTTTATAGAAACGCTTTTTGTTCTCTTTTACTGGAGTAGCCAGGTTAAGTTCTAGTCGGGCTTTGGGCCTGCTAATTTTCTCCCTGTATAACCCCACATCATCTTTGTAGTCCTCCTGAATGGCTTGCCCCTTCTTCCAGAGATCATAAACTCTCCTTTTTTCCCTGAGTTCCAGCCAAAGCTCTCTGTTCTGCCAGGCCAGACTGCTTCCCTGCCAGCTCATCTTTTGGCACACGGGGATGGTCTGTTCCTGTGCCTTTAAGATTTCCTTCTTGAAGAATGTCCAGCCTTCCTGGACTCCTTTGCCCTTCAAGACTGCCTCCCAAGGAACTCAGTAGTCAAACAGGCCCCTACATAGGCCAAAGTCTGCCCTCCGGAAGTCCAAGGTAGCAGTTCTGCTAACCTCCCCTCCTTACTTCTCCAAGAATCGAAAGCTCCATCATTCATGATCACTACACCCAAGATGGCCTCCAACCATCACATCACCCACAAGTCCTTCTCCGCTTGTGAACAACAGGTCCAGGGGAACGCCTTCCCTAATTGGCTCACTCACCAGCTGTGTCAGGAAGTTATCTTCCACACACTCCAGGAACCTCCTAGACTGTTTCCTCTCTGCTGTACTGTATTTCCAGCAGATACCTGGTAAGATGAAGTCCCTCACAAGAACAAGGGCTAGTGATTGTGAGGCTTCTCCCAGCTGCTTATAGGATATTTTGTCTGCCTCTTCATCCTGGTTGGGTGGTCTGTAACAGACTCCCATCATGACATCTGCCTTGTTGGCCTTCCCCCCAGTTCTTACCCATAAACACTGAACCTTATTGCCACCACCTTTAAGCTCTAAACAATCAGAAAACTCACAGGGCTACCCCACCGCCTCTCCTTCCTTGCCTATCCCTTCTGAAGGGTTCATAGCCATCCATTGCAGCACTCCAGTTGTGCAAGTCATCCCACCAGGTTTCTGTGATGGCAACTATATCATAGTTTTCCTGCTGCACAATGGCTTCCAGCTCCTCCTGTTTGTGCATGTATTGGTGTAGATGCAATTCAGCTGCGCAATTCATCCCACCACCTTTTTGGGGGAAGAAGCCCTAATTCCTACATGACCATTCTCAAGCGCTTCCATGGTTTCTAACACATCAATAACCCTTGCACCTTTGCTGCTGCGTGGATCTCCATCCCCCACCTCCACTGAGACAGCAGACCAAAGGACATAGCAGGCTTCTGTTCTGAAAAGGTCTTCAAGTAAAGCAGTATGAACCATAATTGAAGCATTCATGTCACACTGAATGGAGATCTTTCAGAACAGGGGAGAATTACAGAGATAATATACATGATAAATTAATAACTCCTTTAATACTACCTCATTCTACTGCATATCATAGTATTTCATCCCATTACCCTTGATCTATAATAGATGGAGTCAATGGACTACACACACTGAACAGTTCAGCATCTCTCTGAATATGGGTCGGTTTGACCACGTTTAGTGCCATAAGTAAGTAGCAATAATTATTCTGAAATTAATGAATTAAAATTACTTCAAGCTTGTTTTTTTTCTTCTCTAATTATGACTCAGACTAATGAATAACTCTCACAAGTCCAACAAAATCAGAAAAGCTGTATTAGCCTTTCAGACTTATCATCAGAGATAAAAACCTTTCAGCTATCTTATAGCAAGCTTTACTGCAAGTGCAGTATATTGACATTTTAAAATACTTGCTTTGACTTTAGTGGGGCTTTGGTTGCTTCCCCAAAATTAGAAAGCCTCTAGCCATTAGCCTTTACTATGGCCACATTCAGATTCCGCTGAAGAGGTCTCCTGCAGCAGGTAAGCCAGGGCCTTCCCCTTTACTGCCGCTACAGAGATGGTGAAAGGAAATTCTCTGATCAATCACCTGTTTATTCACCTGCATTAAAGAAATAACATGCAAAACTATAATCTTAAGCCATCAGCCATATCTTTGGACACAAAAGAAAGGCAAGTAAGAAAGGAACTTTGCTCCTATACCTCATCACTGCCATGCAAAATGAAGCCCCAGAACCTATTACTCTACAATGGCTGGAAGAACTTGTTTGCATGGAGGTAAAAACAACAAATACACGCTAAATTGTTTAAGTATTTTAACTTCTCATCTGCTACAGCAATCTGCCTTTTCACCCTCTTCTGCCTTCAGCATGCTGTTTCCTCTCATCAACACAATCACTGTCCATTCTCATTTTCTGACTCCACATTCTTTAATTACATGCTGATCATAAAGCAAGAGAAATATGCTTATTCTACAGTGCTCTGACTTGGTCTCAAAATCCAGCAACACACAGTATGACACAAGAAAAAACACAGTAAATGCATTTTTAAGGTCTCAGCAGACTTGTAAAGCACATACTGCTTTATTTACAGTTGAAAGGACAAGCTACAAGACCACCTACAAATGAGTCCAAGCTTATACTGGATGCAGGGAGAGGCAATGTGAGAGGGGGCTGAGCTGCAATATGAAGTAGGTAACAAAGAGATGAACAGCTACGAGCAGGACTGAAACTGTAGGAGTGGTCCAAACAGGGTGAGCTTTAACCAGAGCACAGGCAGGACTCAGCACAGTGCAACTGCTGAAGATGAGGAATTGCAGAGCAACAACAGCTGCTGAATGAGCAGGCTGCAGTAACCAGAACATGAAATTAAGGATACTCCCCACACACCCTTTGCACCGTTCTTGACAGAAAATACCATTAATTCACTGAAGAAATTATACAGCAGTGGATCAGATCATAGTAATGAACTTCATTTGTGCACAAACAAAGTTCCCCAATTTCCCAAAAATATGGATGAAACAATGCGAGTTTATTAATGTAGCTTCCTCAAGCTTGTTATTAGTCAGGAAGATCAAACGGGTAATTTAAGTCTTTCACAGAAGATCTTCACACCTTACAGCTGCCCCGAACTTGAGTTTATTCCCTTAGTGCTGTCACATTTTCTGTCTAGGCACATTCTGCTTTCCACCAACATGCACAGAAAACGTTAAAGAATCTGGTCAGGAAAACGTTTAAAGAAAAAAGAAATAGCCACACTACTGTTACAGGACACCTAGAATGAAAGATTTCTCCTTTGAAAATAACCTTTGCAGGGACTTTCTACTTGTTCTTTGCTACAAAGAAAGTTCTGTTCTTGTTGAAGTTTTGGAAAAAGAACAAAAAGAGAGAAGCCTTTAGAAAAATCTTTGCTTAGGAGGCTGCAATAAATTTGCATATATCACACAGACACAAAGTCAAGTAGAAAGCTTTGAAGAAGTATTCCACACAGAAACTGCATTCTCTCATTTTCTGAAGGCAACAAAACTTCTGTAGCACATCGTTTGTGCCATGGCAGCTATTTTTCGCCACTTACTTTGCTTGCAGTAGCTACCTAAAGTTCTCTCTAGGCCACCATCTGGTAAGGATTTACAACAGATTACGGTCAAAGATTTAACTTGGTGCACTGTGTATGCTCATCTGTTTTAGCACATTGCAGAGACTGAGCAACCTGGGTGGGTGTGTAGACATATTGAACTTGTAACTTTGATCAAAGTAGTAAATATTTAGACTGTAGGAACGACAGCATTTATCCTACTCCTTTCTCTCCTCAGAAGCTGCTGTAAACTGAGGGAAGCACAGAAAACCCCCTCTTATATTGCATAAATTGAATTATTGGAAATATTAACACAGATAATTGGGAATGACATGCTGGAGACCTGCTGGTACCAGCTTTTAATTACCTCTGTGACTGATGTTCCAGCAGCTTCACTGAGATACCTCAGAATTTCCTCTGTTTTCCCATTTCTGCAAGGGCCACAATGTTCAATAACTGTGGCACGCATAGTGGTTCAAAGTACTACAGAGCTCGCTACTTCACTCAAAAATCAAAGCAAAAGTAAAGGTTGCTACTCTGAAGAAAGTTAATTAGGCCTCAAGTTTGTGTTTGTTCTGTAGAGGTACACCCAGGCATCTTTCAGCTGATTTAAACAGCCAAAGCAATACTCAGTAGTAGTTTAGAACATTCATATTCACAACTGTAATCACTGTTTGAAGTTCACAAAAATAAAATAATTTGGTATATTTTCAGAGAAAAGAAAGATTTTGACCATGTTATGATGCAGTCCCGCTCACAATTTAATCACAGAATTGTTTTTAGATGACAAGAAATATATTCTGCATATTGCAAAAAAAAGTGTTAAAGCAGGTTTGTGGGGTTGTTTTGGTAACTGGTAGGCTTATACTAAGATGTATATACTGATGGATTAGTCAGCTTAAACTACAATAGCTGATATTCAGGGCAGATGGTTTCCCTACTAACAAGAAGATAACTTATTTGTGGAAAAGGAAGAAGTATACTCAAAAGCTTTAATATCAATACGGAAAGATTTAATACTGTTAAAAGATGACAAAACCCACTAAAATTAATAGTTGTACATTTATTTTGTTCCAGCAACTTGTGAATAGTGCATATTCACTGAGGAAAAAAAAAGCATCTAAAAGATCTAAAAGTTATACAAAGTCTCTTAAGAAACAAAAAAAAGAGAAAAAGAGAAGAAAAAATTCTAATTGTCAGAATTGTCAATATTATTAAATGTTGAATATTAGGATTGCAGAAAGAAGATTTGTTACAAAGATCTATCAAATTCTTGTTACTTTGGCTGACATCATTCAAGAAGCTGCCATCATTGAACAAGAACTAGGAGTTTGTTGCTCTGCAAATGACAACCTAAACAAACTGTCAGACAAAAATGAGAGCACTAGAATAATGTTATCTAATTGTGGTAGTGTATGACAAAGAAAAGAGAAAGTCAAATGACTGGTTTTCCAATAACAGCCAGTATCCATACAGCATCTCACATGATTAACTCAAAATGCTTCATAACAGCCCAGATGATGAAGGAATTGAGAGGTCCCTTAGAGGCTTGTGAAATGATAAACAAATGATAAACAAATAACAGGGCCATCTTCTGTCGCAATATCATGCTGTACCTCCCATTCTTCCCTTCCTTGTAGTTGGCACTCCTGGATCTAACTGCACCCAGAATCATCCCCTGTGGAGGCAGGGAACACTGCTGATCAGCTCTTTGGTTATACCTTGTGTCTACCATTAATGGCCATAGACGAAGAGAATAGTGTCAGGACAGTTTCAAGCACTGGCCTGGCACTGCCCATGCTGTAACTATGAGCTGGCTTCCTGAGCCAATTCAGTACCTCTCCCAGAAAACACCCAACCCACTTGCCAGGAAGCATTCCCAACAGACAAAAAGGACATAGCTGTCTAATATGGCAGGAGTGGAAGGCAGCTTAGGTTTGGGAAATAAGAGTTGAGTTTCAATACCACATAACCACAGGCCCATTTTATTTATCATTATACTCTAGCCTCCAAGAGCCACTACTGCTTGAGCGGCCCTGCAACCTATTACCATGGCCATCTGTGGCAAGGCCACTTCTGAACACACTCCCCATAGAAAGTAACCCAACTCCCTCAAACGCTGCTTAAGGTTCATTTTCATTAGTTTCTCCCTTCTGTCCTAATAATGTTGAAATTGTGAAGCTGGATTGTCATTTTCATGTCAAGGCATGGTTTTTTTCCTAGGCACAGCTGGCAGGCAGTACTAAACCAGACCAGGGCAAATATTGAGAATACTGTAGTGAGGATTCCAGATGTGTGCGTAGTGCAAGATTTTCACATTATAAGCTATGCTACACTGATTTAAAAATGACTGGCATTATTTTCCACACAATATCTGTCAGCGAAAGAAATTCTTTTTTTACATAATCCAAAAGAAGTTGGTAGGTAGACATCACAGAAGCATTAATGTCTGCAACTAGTTTTTTACAGTAGCCTCTAGTAGATAATCTCTATAAGCCTCCCCTCCCTAAAACCTCTGTCTCCTCCCTGTCCACAAAAAATCCTTCTGACAAGCACTGTTAGATAATCTACAGTTTGGAGTAGTTCAGGGAAAAAGAAATTACTTTTCTGACACCTAAGAAAATAAAAAAGCAGGCCTTAAATCTGCTTCAGAAACATTCTCAGCATGTCCTTGTTTACATGCATATGTCATCAAGTAGAGCATCTCTTAACTTCCCAGCATGAAATAAGCAATGATTTTTCAAACAGTATTTCCTTAAATGTATACGAATGGCCAGAGAAAAGAAGCTAATTTTTCTTGTATCTTTCCACTGCTCCATCTTCCCCAGTATTTCCAACATCAGCTACAAGACATTTTTTTCAATGTATACACCATAATACCAAATAAAGAAGCACTATAAGTCTCTCTTCTTATCCCAGTTCTACCCAAATGACACCACCACTACTTGCTATTTATAACCTCTGTCACTGAAATCTGCATTTTTGATACACACACTTCAGCTACTGCTCTAAATTAACATCACAGCTCTAGCCACAGTGCTGAGAAAAAAAAAAAAAACACAACACAGTTAACGGGGATGTAGTGAAGACACTGACTCCATAGCTTACTGGAATTGTCCTTACACAATGCAGCTTGGCCAATCTAACAGTTAACTTAATAGGCGGGTCTTGTTCTTTCTCCCTTCTTCTCAGTTCCTGCACCAGCAATTGCCACTGTGGTCCCAGCCCATCTCCAGGACGTAAACTTTAAGAAAACCAACCCACATGAACAGGGGGTAACTGTCAAACACTGGCTCAAACAAAAGCAGTCTATCACATCACTACAGTTTCACACCCAAACTAAAACTGAGACTTCACACAATTGGAAAAAGGATATTGTAATTTATGTTTTTATAAAAGGTCATCATTACTTTGGGTACCTGAGCAGTATCTCGTGTTGCTGAAGTGCAGCATCTGCACGTAAGTCAGAGCTCGAGTCGGAGCCAGAGTGCAGTCTTTTCACGGCATGTTGGCACAGACATACCCAACGTTCCTGGGAAAGTCTCAAGTTTAAAAACAAAAGGGCATTAGCAGCTATACATATCTGAGTTTAGCTCCAATGCTGCAACATCCAGACACATGCTTTTTTTTCGTAGGGGAGCCGTGGAAGATTTATTACTAACATGAAGCAAAATTTAAGTAGAAACAGAGAACTGAGAACTAAATATTTACAAAAGGCAAAGTAGCTAGTTTTACGCACAAAAAAAAAATTCCGACTTACTGAGTTTTTAATTGAGAGGATGATAGAGTGTTTGATTATCTGCTTTAGAACCTCACATCCAGCACAGCTATCAATATCCTAGGAGCGCTCACCTACAACGAGATTTTGCATATGCATTTTCTATTACATCTATACAGGCTAGAGATACACTGTTTATTTTCACATAAAGTTATGTGATTTTTTTTTTTTAAAGTTTTAATTGTTGGATATACTTATGTGAGATATTAACTGCAGAGATAGGGAACACAAGACTAACTTGCTGAACTCCACAATTTGCAGCTGCTTTAAAGGTTGACCAGATGAGGAGAAGAGAACACCAAAAGGGGTCAGAAATAGGACTTAGCATTAAAATAATCAAGTTCTGATCCTCAGTCTTAGGCTCAAACTGTTCAACAAGTAAGACTCCACAAACAGAATTGAGAGGTGTAGTCCAGGTCTAAAAATGAATTTATGCTCGTTTCCCACAGACAGTATATTTAACTCTTCATATGATGTTTTGTGCAGGAAGTACCTGCATTCAACAGTTGATTTTGATGTTAAAGTTTTATTTCTGTGTCAGCAGAAACAGGGTGATCCAGAATAAAAAGCAGAAGCTGGGACAAAGCAATTTGTCCTGGTTTTATCTGGGACAGAGTCAGCTCCTCTTTTTAGCAGCTAGAAGAGCTCCGTGTTTTGGTTTTACTCAGAGGCTAGCTCTGAGAAAAATGCTGATAGTGCACTGATGTTTATAGTTGGCACTGAGGTCTCAAGGACTTTTTCAGCTTGCCGGGTTCTTGTCAGTGTGAAGGAGCACAACAGGATAAGGGGGGAGTATAGCCGGGACAAGGGGTCCACAACTCTCCTTACGATTTGTACCTGAACTTAAGATTGAGGGCCAAACTGGCCAATTAGTATTCCATATCATGCAGCGTCATGCCCAGTAAAAAAGTGAGGGTCAGCCGGAAAGAAGGGCTTTTGCCCTTCCGGGACTCTCACTTTCGGGTGCTCAGAGTGGTTTTTTTTTCCTCTCTCTCGCTCTCTGTCTCGGGGCCTCCCGTTTATCCGGGACTGCGGTATCGGGTTTTATCTGTTTCGGGATTGCAGCTTTGTAACGAGACGGGCCTCGGTCAAGGGGTGGTGAGCAATTACACCGTACATCACTCGTTTGTATATGTTTATCCTTTATATATACAGATATGTACATATATGTATTGGTAGCGGTAGTAGTAAATTGTTCCTACCTCAACCCTCGGGTCTCTTTTCTTTTTTCCTCTTTGATTCTCTCCCTCATCCCTGGGGTGGGGGAGCGTGAGAGGGGACTGTGTAGGGTATAGTTGCTGGAGCAGCCTAACCCACCACACAATTGTAACTTAAAATAAGTGGCGCAGTTGTCCTGCAATACGTTCAGGTACAGTAAGGTAAACAGGCCTGTAAGTTTTTGTCTTATTCCGCCTATAAATAGGAGCAGTAGCTTTATTCCCAGCTTGTTTCCTTTGTGAACTCTTCACATTTTTGTTACAAGACACAAGCTGTGAAGCCAAAGACTTGTTGTGCACATCCTGCTGGCAAGCGGAATCTCAGATTAACATCCTCTTACTGCAACTCACAACTGGTTTCCACGGGAACAAAGACAAAGCCACAGTGAGATATTCACAGCAGCCAGAGGATCATACTGACCATACCCTTGTCTACACAAAGTTCACATCTGAAGGTCTCCAAGACAACAGGTGACACGCACCACATCACAACCAGGAAATGACTGAACTTTATTAATAAATTAACACTGCAGTTCATGACAAATTCTAGGTAGGAGAAAAACTGACAATTTGTTAGCTGAGTGATAGAAGCAACCTGTAGTTTTCCTGTTATTGTCTATTTATTGTAAGTGGTGCTATTAACAGGGAAGACTAACAATGCTCTATCCTATACAGTCTTCAACAAAAGGAGCAGTAGCACTGTCATCTCCATTTTACAAATGGAGAAACCGAGGCACAGCAAGATTAAAGTGACATACTGAGCCTCAGGTAGCAAACCAGTGACTAAACAGTCTTTTCCACTCCAGTGTATCATTAACTCAAACTGGGAGCTGCTTCCCTGCGTAACAGTTCCTGCTTGGGAGTAAATTCACGCCCATTTACACCAGTACAACATCTAGTAAGGACAAAAGTATTTGACTGGTGGAGTTGAAAGCAGAATCTGTTTACACTCACTGAAGCACTGCAATCAGATATCCTAGTTCACTTTCTAAAACTAGTTTCTTGCCATATCCAAAGAGAACAGTGCTGGTCTTAAAGACTCAGCAACTTAAAAAAAGGAGTTCTACAGTTGCTTGCCCTGGTTCTGTTACTGTGCTTTACATGAGTGCTATATTTAACCCAAATAATAATCTACCTATTAAATCTAAACTTAGATTATGTTGCATGTCCACAAACTGGATGGCATGAACCAATTCAGAAGCGAGTAAATAATTACTCAGATTTAACTCAAAAAACACCCCACCAACTTACAAAATATTTCTTGACTGATTCTTTTTCTTTAAATGAAGTGATCTCTTTCAACTTTTAAGCAACATATAAGAACACTTAAATCAATGTTAAGGCTTAGCAGCATGCAAATACTTTGAATAGCGTTTGGCAAAGACTGTGATGTACTTCATATTTTGCCTTGTAACACAAGCTTTCTTTCCAAAAGGTGTACTGGCGGCTGAATGAGTATGAATGTTATATTGTAACATACTCAACTTCATTGTAGCACTACTGCAAGCACAAAAATAACTTGCAAAGACAGGAATATCTACATGCAATTAAGCAATCCTGTCACTTTTTTTTCGTCCCAGCTAAGAGTACTAACAGTAGATTGGAAAACCTAACAACAAGTACGTCTAAGTATTAGAAAAAAAATATAAGACTACTAAGATCAAAGGTCTAAGTGATTGATGCCAAGTCCTGCACACAAATCACTTCTGTATGTTATGGTTTTATACAATACACTGGAGCATCAACCTGGAGCTAACTCTTCTGAAGCACCAGCCCAGTCGGAATGCCAAAGTTTTGAGTTAGAAACATCAAAAGGCTTGCTTTCTGTGCCTATGTGATTATGTTTATTTTCATCTCTGAATCAGAATTAACTCTATTTCAAGTTGGCAGTTTAAAAAAAAAAAAAAGCAGTTCAAATATCTAACTACACCATTAATACTCTGAATGTGAAAACAGAAGAGCATATGGCAAAAGAGATTACAGGGATTAACCAATTAAATGGTATGACTCAAACTGACATGATCCATCAAATCTGTATTTTGCAGTGAGGTGTGTGGGGGCATGGGAAAAGGACTTCACCTAATGCAAGTAACAAAAGCCAAACTTCTAAAACCAACTCATTTGGCAAAAAGTGTCTGCAAGGAAGGGAGAAGAGGTATGAGATGTTCAAAGCTTGCAAGCTAAGAACAAGTGATTTACTTCTGGATGTCTCCTTTCTCTTTCATGCCGTATTTCCTAACACCTACTTGATCCACGACTACTACAAGCAATCCCACAGGACTATAATCTTGACTGTAAATTCTAAACTCAATTATTTACATGCTTAGGACACAAAATATTAAATTTGACACAGATCAAATTCCTGTTACTGTAAAGACACTGTAAACATCTCACTGAAATCAAGTCTCCTCGATCATAAGAGAATAAAATATTAAAGCTATTAAAGCAGGGCTTCAGGCACAATGAAGGCCTTTCCTATGAGCTGAATGCAGATGACAATCCTAATGTATCAGGTCTCAAACAGCTCATCTGCATATTTAATAGAAGGAAAGAGGCCACAAAGGCAGAGGTATCTGGAAACAGGTCCTCCAAAAGGTGACATTACTGTCAGCTTCATGCAATTGCCCTCATTACACCTTGTGTAAGACCTACTCAAAAGATAGATCCTACAGGGAACAAGCCAGGTTTTTGCCCTCCAGGTTAACATCTGGGACTGCGGGCATTTGTCTAAATAGAATTCATTCATTCAAGTTCATTTGAGCTCATTCTTCTATAGCTATTGAGAAATGTCAAAAATACAAGCAAATACTAGTTCACAGATATCATACAGGTACATGACCAAAGAATTTAAGACTTTATATTACCAAAGATTTTAATATATAAATTGAAACATGTACTTCTAAATAATATAAACATCTTTTATACACAGTTACAGCTAAACCACCAAAAGGAATCAGTAACAAACCAAATCCATTCTTAGATTTTATTAAAGCTTCACCTCGATATCATTTTAAATGCCAATCATATACAAACACATTAGCATTTTCTTTCAAGAGCTAAATGAAACAAAATGCATGTTGGAAAGCTAAGTTGATACAGCTGCCACTTCCACAAACACTCAGAGTTCCCAAAACCACTTTTTAATCAATGCAACCACTTTTTAATCAATGCACACATTTGTCCAATATCTTAACTTTTTCTTTAGAAGAAGGGACAACTTAGTAGGAAAGGAATGGAAAAAAACCCACCTCAATAAAACAAATGCAGTCTTAAATTCAGCTTACAAAGGAACACGAAGTTACAAGTAGCTGTGTAATGGAACTGCCCTTATATAAAACTTGACTGTGGATGCACGAATGTGGAAACAAATGAAATTTATTTCAAGTTGTGAAGTTTTGACTTCCTAGGCTAAATCTCATAATATTATAACCACCTGACTGTCTATCGTAAGATGCAAATCTCAGAGAGCCATCTCCTATGGATCTAATATGAAATACAAAGCAGTTTGTTTCACTCCTATTCTCACGCGTTTGAGCATACATCAGAAAGTTTCAGTTAAGAAAAAAACCCTCAAATGCATCAATGACAACTTTGAGATACGTAAGCAAATTTCTGTGAAATGTCATCAACATTTCATTTTCATTAACAACCTCTCCCCACTATGCCTAGCAGAAAAATGTTATTTTACATGGAACTGCACACATTTCTAGGTCGTAACACATGCTACTAACAATGCCCTTCATATGGTTTACTTCTAAATTATGGTCTTGGCATCCACAATAGGATCAATGCATCAGTAACAAATCTTAATTAAAAAAAAAAAGTTGTTTATCTGCTTACCTTGAGGAAAAGAATTTGGCTGCACTAAGTACAGGAATGCATGTACTATTTTAAACAAAATTCCTATTGGCCCAGGTTCATGGTATGCACCTGTATCATACGTCTTGGCTGGTACAAATCCAAAATCTAAAGTCCCAGGAGGTGGTTTGTATATGGGCTGTACCTCTGAAATAGTACTTCCACAAAACAGCAGCAGCAGCAGACAGAGTTCCACAGCCATAGCTAGCAGTATTCATAAAATTGGAGGTAGAGATGTTTGTCCCACCAAGTCTAGAAATCTTCAATACATTCACTTGGGGGTTAGCTTTCTAGCCAGGAAAACACTGGCGCGCCCTCACGCCTTTTACTCTTTAACGTGTTCTTGCTTCGGAGTGGTACAGAAGCCTCTCGTGGAAATGACTCAGCGCACCATCTCTGGCAAAAACAAGAAGGAGCTCGTTAAGGTGTGTGCAAGCACATAGGAAAGTACAAGATAACCAGCGATCTTCTGTGAAAATTGAACATATCAATAGCTGTAAAAGCAAGCCAAATAGGATAGAAAAGAAAAAAAGATTGAGGTTTGTTAATAATATTGTCTACTACATATACTGTACTTGAAAGGGAGGGGGAAAGCAATTATGCATAGTTCCAGGTCAGTGAGTTTTCAAAAACAAAGCAGAGCATTGTGACAGCTCCAAGGGAAACAAAACTAAAGCAACAATGTACAAATTGCACTTCTGACTAAGTACAATATGTCATGTCAGAACCGTTACACAATGCATTTAATCAGCCACTTGATGTTACTGTAGTTGATGGACATTACAAATCATATCCTGTAGCTTCTTTAATTTCAACCTTTCAGTAAAACCTTCCAGTTTTAATCTAAATCCTTCCAGTTTATAGGATTCTGCTTTCCTTCCCCATGTATGACCTAACAGATGGCATCCTTCTGACACCTGTTTCACAGCTAAGGCCACAGATTCCACCTCAAGGAAGAATTTAAGATGTCAGCTACTCCTAATAATCCTCCAAGATTGAGGAAAGAAATTATTCATCACTGAAAAGTTAACAAAAAACAAAACAAAAAAACCACAACAAAACTTCACTCTCCTGACAGGTGACAATGGGTGTCAGTAATTACTTTCTATTAACTCAAACTATCTCAAGGTTCTCCTTAGGAACTGGAAAAGTCAACTCAACAATTTGAATTCATAGCTTGCAAAAGCTGAGTGGCATTAAGGTAACTTTGGATGCTTACACATGTTTAAGAACATTCTGAGTCTACAAAATCACAGTGGTTTATCAACCACCACTTAACAAATGTAAGCAGAACCCCCACTCTCCCGCCGAGTTTCCAAAAAAATAACTGTCCTCACCTTCATCTACCTGGGGCTAGGTAAGACTCCTTCACTTCAGCATGGGCCATGGTGGTCTCCACAGAAACAGACCAAAAAAACTGAAGAAAAGGCAACAGAAAAACCTTCTGCCCCTTTCTGACTTTGGAAGTCATACATACTTGACAAGTGTGTCAGTGATCATTGCACTGACTCTCCCACTCATCAGACTGGCTTATCTTTGAAATATCTTTGGTGATCTACCACTGGTGGGGATGCTCGGGAACACACTGCTCATGACAAGCTGCTCCCTTCAAACTAGGGAGCACACAGCACAACCCAATAGAAATGTTATTAATCTCCACCTTGGAGTTCAGACCATTCACTTGCAGGAATGACAGGAAAACAACGCAAGCACCTCAAGGTCTCAGTCAGCCCAATCCTACAGCAATACCCTGACTTCCAAAGTGCTTCCAGGTGAAAGAGATGTTGAAGACAAAAGACTTAAAAATTGGTAGTAAGGTGAGACTCAAGTCTCTCCCATGCTTTGCAGTCTCTGGTAAAACACAGGCTACCTTTCTGAAAACCAGTGTCAACTTGCAAGAAACGATGTTTCAGGCTTGTTTAATACTCCATGCTGGTAGGGTAGATCAAGAAAATATATGCAACAAATGAATATAAGATCAGATCAAACACCTAGAGACAGTTTTGTTTCCCTGAAGTGCAACTGAGTTAAGAAGAAAACCTCAAATCTATCTTTCCCCCTCATGGATTGTGAAAACAAAGAAGAATGAACTAATAATGCTATGAATAGCAGAATTACCCAAGCCTTATTCAAAAAAGGTGACTAGCAATCACTCTAAAATATGATGCTCAACACAGAAACATAAGAACTGTAACATAACATATCGAACTGTATTTCCCTACCTGGAAAAGAATGTTTTATTGAAGAATATTTAAAAAAAAAAAAGCCCAGCTCTAAAATATTGTCTTCCTCCTTTAATTATTTCTTGAGATTAGTCTTCTTCAGCCTAAAAGATATTTGTCAGTGGAATTTTTGTTTATGCGCCTATTACTCTAGGGCAGAAACTGAAAATTGCTTAGGCTGCAGTTTATTATCAAATCTGCCAAAACTCTATCTGTAGATATATCTTGTATATCACAAGACCGGAACTAAGTGAAAAAAATAAATTATTTTGCCTTAATGACACAACAGTGACAATTGTGCAAGTTTGACACAAGTACAGTTCAACTTAGTTTTCTTAAAAAAAAAAAAATTGAATATTTTTTCTAAGTAAAATTTAGTTTTTCTGGAGATTTCTCAAGTACAGTTGCAACACTTCAATGAGTCAGGAGAAAAAGCTCAGACATGGTGACTGAGCTTTGATCCCAAGAGTTAAGGAAACAGACACAAAAGCGTACAATATAGGGAAACGTTAGGTGTGTTTGTGAAAGATGAAACTGAGAGGAGATGGCCTACCTAACTGGTGTCTTAAGGCAAAGTCAGAAGACAAGGTATGTTCTCTGTAGTGTGTTCTGTTATAGTAGAGAGAGAGCAGCAGAAGAGAAAGTATATAGAACTATTTTTTTTTGTCAGAATTTAGAGAGTATCTAACTGTACAAATAGGCAAATAAAGCACTATCAAAACGTCCTCCCAATATAGGAGGATAATCACTACGCCTGCTAGAAATGCGAAGTCATACATTAACCAAGACAGAAAGTTGGCAGTTTTATGACAAGGACACTACTGAAATTGCAAGGACACTACCTGTACTCAGATACAAACAATATCCTGCGAAGTGGAGACACATAACCAGCTTTCAATTCCAAAGACTCTACAGAAGTTTCCAACTCTACATGTAAATTTTCAGTTAAGCTTTTATAAAGCTCAAAATTTTTCAGCAAAGCAGGTGGGTTACTTGCAAATCAAAGACCCTGCAGATTTCTGACTATACATTGCTCATTCTTTGCTGGCAAACATACCACAATAAACATGGTATATATGATCTTACAGGACAATTCCTCCAGGCCGACAACAAATCTCTCTACACTAAATAAAACATTAATGTATTTTCAAGGTTACATTAATAACAACCACGAACTTGCAGAAACACTATTATACCTGTAACTCAGGATACCTCTGAGCATTCAGTACGCATTCAACCCACCCAAAAATAACTCAGATGTAAAAAAGCTCCCAGCAGTTATTCTTACCTTGATATCTGAAAGAAACTTAGCTGGGCGCGTATAAGTAGTTAACTACTCTAGACAAACAGTATAAAAAAGAAAATATCTATCCATGAAATTTGCAATTGTGAGAACTGCAAGAATGACATACTCACGAATCACACATATAAAGAGAATTAGGTAGCAGTTTACGGTACTCTTCATTGCAGCCTGTGGCCATTTCATTTCCTCAGAAACAGCGTGGCATCACTGCAGTCAGTGAGCTACATGACTGCCAGTATAACTCTCCCCAAGTTCAAGTAAATACTGAAAAGAAGCTGTGTGAACCTTTGAAGTGCTTACATTAATTATCAAATAAGACACCCATTTCATTACTATGTTTTGATTAAAAAAACCACAAAACACAAACCCTGTTAAGTACTTAATAAGATATATAATAATGAAAGCATTTAATTCATTTTCTGTGTAGTTTGCAAGTGTCCATCTTTAAAAGACTAGAGCTTTTGCTTTTTATTCTGCAGTTGTCACTAACATTCTACACATATAAGTCACTAAAAATAACTCCTGGGGTTTTAACCACTATCTCTGGAGAACACCATCACCGTTTTACCAAGTATGCTGCAGTACTATCGTATCTCCAATATATCTTACTTATTATTAAAAATATTATAATATTCTACAAAACCAATAAAGCTTCAGCAACTCCACTGTAAGTTTAAGAGGGGGAGAGGAGACAGTGAGAGATGCAGAAGTTCAGCAACTGTTTCCATGATACATCAACTCTAAATAGCAGAGCTCAGAAACAGCATGATGTCCAGCTCTTTGTTTCATCAGGACTGGCCTCCTCCTGTTTAACACTGCAATCCATGCAAATACAACGCTGCAGTGCAGTGATGCGACGATGATTAACCCTGTGAACTGAAATTCAATCAACCAGAGGCTAGATTGCTAAAGCTTAATGTGGAGCCTGCTGGCAGTGGACCACGATGGGATGGTGGAAGATGCAGTTGTCCATAGGAAGCCCACACCAAGGATCTGGCTATGTTTGTTACAATTTTTAATAGTTATGTGAAAATCCAAGTCAACAACCCTCTTCAGTAAGGCTGCTCCCAGAAGAGCAACCACCAGTAGAGTGAAATGAATTAAAACAGCCACAAAACAGATACTTACAGGTAGACTACAACTCTCACATGTGTAAAAAAAAACCCAAGAAACCACAAACGACACCTTCCTATTCAAGACACACAACACAGCAAGCCAAACTAGATGCTGGCAAGTTAAAAAGGTACAGTTTTCTGTTACAAAATCTGTCCTAAGCTTATCAACAACTACAACCTGTTGCCATAGGAGGATTAGGAAGCAAATAAGCCTTGTAAGCACTAGGGACTGCAGAATAGAGTCTTGCAGCCCTGAAAAACAAACAAACAAACAAATAGAATCTTCAACACAAGGTAGCCTCAGTATGCATCTGTGACATGCTTGCTATATGCTCAAAATGAGCAAGTCCTCAAGTCAGAAAAACTGGATATTCAGAACCCAGGTTGGCTTTGAGCAGCTACTTGATAATTTGAAAATAAATAAATAAATAAATAAGCAACACCAAAAAACTCTACTGTTTTATAAGTCACAGGAGTTTGCAAGCAACAACACACCTGTAAAAATTAATTTAACTTAATTGAGATATCTTTTCCAGAAGATCAGCAAGTCTGATTTTCAGCTGACTGCTTAAATTTTTAGAGTATCTTTTCACTAACTGAACCAAAAGAAATACATCTAAAACTTGATTTTAAGTGGTGCGTTTACCCTAGTACTCATCGAGTATGCCCTTGTGAGAGCACTTTTCAACATCACATAGAAAACTTTAAAACACATAAAAAGGCAGTTTTTTTGGCAAATGTGAACTGATGAGGGCTGAATACACATCCCAATCCAGATCCTGCGTACTCCCACTGGCAGCTGAGACAGCTTTTCCCTTGTCGTCCTTCCAGTTACTAGAACTGTGGAGACCTCTTCCTCTACTACGCTGCTTAGTCCTTGATCTGCAAACTGCATAGTAGCACGGGCACCGCAGCTCTGCCTCCGCTGGAATACCGACCGATTTGGCAGTTTCTTCCTCTGCGCGCACATGCAGGAGAGCGACTGAAGATGCAGCCCGCGTTTACCACCGCAGCTGCCCCTTCTCCCCCGCTCTCGGACGAGGTTCCCAGCTCCCAGCAGAGCTCGCCCCTGCCGAGGAAAAGGTTCGAGGAGCCGGGGCGGGCTGTCGCGGTCTGCCCAGGTCCCCACGGAGCAGCAAGCCACCAGCAGCACCGCCTCAGTTAACTCCTCCGAGGCGGCTCTCGCCGCAGCGCGCTGCCGCACCGAGCACGGACGCCCGGCGGGAGCGCACCAGCCCCTCTCCCCGCTCACATCCACGGTTCCACCGCAGAGCCGAGGCAGAGTTTTGCTTCCCTGCCTCCTCCGCCCCTGACGAGCCGATTTCGAGGCCAGCGCGGTATCCTCGTCCCCCTCCGCCTCCCAGGCCCCACCGCCCACTGCCCCCTCCCCACGTCCTCCGAACCGGGCAGGTGCCCTCAGCGGACGCCGTACTCCCGGCGGAGCGGCTTCCCCTCTCCCCGAAAATCTCCGGGGCTCTCCCCGCTCCGCTCCCGCCACTCCTCTGCCTTCAGCCATCAGGGACTCACAGCCGGCCGCCAACCCCTCCTCAGCCGTCCCCGCCACACACGGCCCTCCGGGGAGGAAACCCACTTCACTCGCAGCCCCCACTCTCCTCAGCGGGCGGATCCGCCCTCGCTCCCCGTGGACCGGCACACACCGCCCCGCCGTGCCGCAGCCCCCTTTCCCCGGCCAAGCCCTTCCCTCTCGCAGAGCCCCTGCCCGCAAGCTGGCTCCCCCCAGCACAGACCTGCCCTATGGCCGGCCCCTCTGCCCCAGCCTCACCCCACGCTTTCAGGGCCGGGGCTCCCTCCCTCAGCGCCTCCATCCCACCACTCCCCGTTCCCGCACATCGCTCTCCCAGCCCCGACTGAGCCCCCTCGGGATCCCCACCGACACCCTCCCTGCAGGCAGCCGCGCTCCCTCGGGCACCCGCCTCCCTCGACGGCTCCCGACCCCCCTCACCTGGCTTCCCACAGCGGCCCCCTGCCCGCCGACACCTCTCCTCCCGCGGGGGAAGGGGCCCTCCTCCCCGGCGGCCGCACTCCCCCGGCCAGGACCTTCTGCCGCCCGCAGCGGGAGCAGCCGAGGAAGGCGGAGGAGCCCCACCCCCAGCTGCTGCCTCTCCCGGCCCCGCCGCAGGCGGAGCAGCGCTGCACCGGGACCCTCCCTCACGTACCCCCTGCCCGGCAGCACTCACCGACCCAGCGGGGAAAGCGAGACAGAGACACCGGGGCACGGCACGGCACGGCCCGCTCCGCTCGGCCCGCCTCCTCAGAGCGCGGCGGTGGTGCCGCCGCCCGCGCATGGATTATGGAGGGCAGGCTCTGCCCCGGGCCGGGTGTGCGGGACCACCCCGGCAGGCTGGGGCGGAGGAAGAGGAGGAGCGTGAAGGGTTTAATCCCACAGGGACCTGCCGGGCGAGCAGGAGTTAGGGAGGGGGGAAAGGCTTCGTGCCGCGGCTGTTTAAGCGGGGCCGAGCGGGTCCGACTGAGCCCGCACCTGTGCGGGAAGGCGGCTGGGAGCACGCAGCCATCGGCGACCTGTTGCTCCCCGCGCCGGGCAGGCTCCGAGGCGGGACGCGGCCAAGAAGGAGCCCCGGAGCAGCGGGACCAGCGGCCGCCCCCCGCCGCGGCACATCCCTGCTTCCCGCCCCCAGGGGCGGCCCTACCATCCCTCTTTGGCGATTTCTCCGGGGGCTTGCGACGAGTTCAGCTGGGTTTGCTTTTCTTATCAAGGTGACTTAGCGCATTAGCTTTTGGAAAAACACCTTGTTTTACCCTTCCCGAGAGGTGTCTTATTTCGTGATGACGTTACAGTTTCTCTTAGGACGGGTATTTGTGTTCCTAAGTGGTTTTTGTTTCTGAGGGCCAGCGATTTATTGGTAAAACAAGAAGCACTTTTCCTACAGGTCGCAATACAGTAACATACGCTTGCAAAGGCTCCTGCACTTTCCTTCTTCTGCCCTTTGTGATTTTACTTTGCAGCTTTGATACTTTAATATGGTTCCTCCACTGCAATCTTAAAACATCAATGTGATTCTTACCTCTCTTACTAGACCTTCCATTATTCAGCATCACAGATCAAGGCAAAGATCTGGAGATCCAAGGTCACTCTGGTTCCTTGGAGGTCCCTAAAACACTGATGGAGAAAGCTGTTAGTCTCCCTTTTGGCTTTATGCGTTGGCAGTCAGAAAGAAATCAACGCTATGGCAGCAGTCTGCATTGCTAATGCAAGTTTGGCCAAACATGGAACAGTTTTCCCACAAGTGATGTTTGGTGTTGCTGAACTTTACCTGTATTTCAGCTCAGGACATTTGCCAGCAATGCGTACCAAAGAATGAGTTGCAACGTTGACTCCACATAGAAAGAACAACTATTCTGACCAGGGCTAATCCTGGACATGTTCCGCAGGAGGATATGTAGTGATACAACCCAATATGGAGTGACATAGAGGTCAAAGAAAGGCTCATACTTAGTTCTTGTTGAAGTTCTCATATGCACCCTAAGCCAAAGGGGAGCAATACTGTAGTCTTGGGGAAAACAGAGATCATCTTGACAAAAGAACAAGTGTGTTAAATTAGCCAGATAGTACTCAAATTCAGAAATACAGTTCCTGTCTTAATCTTTGGATGAAAAGTGTTCTGAATACAAGAGAATTCCTTCCAAATAATGTGCTGTGAGTGCTTTACACTACTTATCAGATGGTCTGATGGATTCGATTCCCTTGCTTCCATACAGAGTTAAAACAGAAAGGCTGAATCTCACTGTCCTCATTGACTGATTTTAAACGGCAGAGTGAACGCATATGGCTACAGTGACAAATAACTGCAAGGGTGGAATAGCCAGTAGGAACTTGAAGACAATGTGGAAATGTGGAAGAGAACTGCGTGGAATGAAGTTTCAGGAAATGTAGCCTTGCTGAAGCCAAAAACATTAAGATTTTATTTTGGATTACTAATGAATACAAGTTATAGGTTTACTACAATTTATGGTAGGCGACCACAGGATTTCTAGACGAGAAGTGTCTGTAGTTTGCATAAACAAGGACATGCAATTGGAGTTACAAGAAAAAGATACTAGATTTCAGAGAATTGAAACTAAATCAAGGCCAACACTATTAATGGAGACATTTCTTCGGTAGACTAAGCCAACATCTATTTTCTGATTAGTATTATCCATGTGTAACAGCTTCCCTGCTTTTTTATGGATGATGCCATCGATATAAGAAAGCTTTCCAGTCACGTCTGAGTTTCTTTGTACTATTGGTATCTAGCCTGATACAAGGAGTTTGCCCAAGGTCTCTGGAAGTAACTGAGTTAAGATAATTTATATCGTATTAGGTACTGAAAATGTGTTCTCTGAGTAGCACCTAGTTAAAATGTCAGAGCTTGTCACGGTGAGATGGTAAACGGAACCATGACCTCTTCAGCTGCCTCCCATTACATTGCTGGCAGCCCTAAGCATACGTCTGACCTGAAACTGCTCTGAGCAGCTGTTGACCTTTCCGTGATGTTTCTTCTCCGCTAACTGCATGTCAGGTAGAGGCGGACAACTGTAAAGCGGGAAGTACTGCACCAGTTTGCAGCCCTTTCCTTCGCTCCCTGTCTCCCTGCCATGATCACAGCGGTGTCCAGGCTTGCTTCGCTGCGCACTTACCTGCTTGATGTTTGGCTGTGGGCGCTGCGAAAAATGTGCTGGCATGTGGTTTGCATGCATGGTGTAACAGAGTCACATTAGAGAAGCAGAACATGTGAAAATGGTGTGGAGTCTTAACAGGCTCAGAGAGCATCATGAAAACTTGTCCTCCAGGGACTGTGCCATCTTTTGTCTGTGGTCCTCTATGCCTTAGGGCAATTGGGCTAAAATTAATCAAGATGTCTTCTAGCGTTATTCTTTGTGGCCAAAACTTTTAAATTATCTCAGCACTCAGAGCTGCGGTCAGGTTCCTGAGACAGCTAAACCCCTAATTGCTCACATAAATGAAGAAGCGGTCTTTCAAACCGCAGCGCAGTAGGTGCTAAGGCCTTTGAACACCTGCTTTATAAGCATCCAAAACAGGAACAGCTGGGAGAAAAAAACCCTGGCCCGTTCTCTGTGGTGAGCATTTGAAAATCTGGCTGCGTATCAATCATCTCTGCTATCTCAGAGAAAAAACCTCAGATAACAGGAAGATACATGAGATTTAGAGCTTAACTATAATGGTTGTGTGATGTAATTGATTTTTAAATAGAGTTCGTGATTAAAGGTCTGTTAGATAAATAGCCTTTTTCATTAGCTGGAGTTCAGCTAAACATAGTATTGCTGAAGAGATCTAAAATCATAACTCTAACCTTTCCACCTCCCGAAAAGAAAAAGGTCAAGGTAGAAAGGGTCTTATATTGCATTTAGTCTTCCTTTGGCTGTTCCCTGAGCGTGTGGTCAGGGAGAGAAGGGTGCATGGAAGTGGGGTAGAGGAGCAGCGTGCCTTTCCTGCACCAAGAATACGGAGAATAGTGATTTAAACCCTTTGCCAAGAACACACCTAAGAGCAAAGTCTGCCAGCACCCTGAAATCCAACCAGTCTATCTATCCTTCTTGTCAGCTCTACCCCTTAGCCCTATGCCTGCCCACTTTGCCCAGCTTTCTGTGGATTATAATCTCTAAATCCTTCCCTGCCCTCTGCCACCATGCACTCTGTCCTCCCTTCTGCTGCCGAATGCCACCCTTCCCTTCGGATCCGGCTTAGCCCTCCGAATTCTGCCAGCCCTCCCAATTAGCTAATGCTGCCCAGCAGCACCCACCAGCTACCCGCATACTGCCTGCCCTCCTTCTGCTCAGCTTCCCATAAGCACTGTTTCTCCCCTCTCTGGCACCCACAGCTGCATGTCTCCTCGTCCTTAATTCTCCTGTGGGATGCGAGGCTTAAGGGATTACGGGCTGTGTGAGTTCACAGCCCGAACTCCGAGCTGTGAACCCTTCCAGGCTGGAGCCAGGCTAGCCCAGGCTCTGCAGACTCTGGCAGAGCAGGCAGGAGCAACATGTTGCTATATTAGACAAAGAACACATAAATATTGAAGGAATGATTAGGATCTGTAAAAATGGTGGGAAACGGCACAGTTGCTGTGTTCTATAGCCTGCCATGTATTTGCTTAATTTCTCACTCCTGAGGGAACATAAAAAAAGGAAATGGACAGTCTTACTTAATTCATTCTCAAAGTTAGAAAACAACATGACACTTCATTGTAGACCTTCAATTCACATCAGTTTAGGATATGATTTCAGTGAGGATTGCCTTCATTTGAATGGAAGATTTATCCTGCTGTATATCACTTTAGGATGCCTTCAGAGAGTTGATGTTTTGTCAGCTACACATGTCTTGCCATTACACTCTGCTGTGCCCCCTTCTTGCGACGGTGATAGATCTGCATGACAACTCGTCAAGGAACTTAAAAATTATATTCATCACTTTTCGTCTGAGGAAACCACTAGTAGTTGCTGTAACAGATTTCACAGCTAAACAAAGATACAAAATGACAGGGATTATATGATGCATATACTTGGAGCTTGTAGCTTCTTTTATGAGCTACCCCCACCCTATTTTTCCGTCATAGCTGTGTTTTATTTCTGCTCGTAAGCTTTGACGCTTGACATCCTGATAAATTACCATGTCAGGAATGCTTTAAATTAAAATAGCAAAGGCACATCTCTTTTTGACACTGGAACAGAAGGAGTATGACTTGGTTCTGATGATGTTCGATATTAGACCAGGGAGTAGTGGCCAGCTACCACCCCAGATTTTGGTTCCAGCCCCATGACCTTACGCTTCTCTGGTGACATAAAGGGACTGGACAGCAGCTCCCAGGTTCCCTCTCCGTGGGAACTGTACATAAAGAGCCATCTGACAGAGAATGTGGCCACATCAGCAAGGGCCTTTCGGTTTGTTAGAAAGCAACAACTTACAGCCTTAAATAAATGCTTTCAAATGTATTCCTGAAAACCTCCTGCACAAGGGTAATTTCATTTTATAGAAAGATAGATTTTAAATAAGGATGCTCTTGTTGACCAAACTTGCACACACAGTTTGGTGTCTTTCAGGGTGTGGGAAAGCCTGGGTGTGGGACCCAGGCTGAGTCCCACAGGCACAGTCACAAAGTTGAGTCCTGGCTAATGAAGTCACCAGTGCGTGTGATGCAAGCGGCCAGCAGCTGTATGTGGTCCAGCACCGAGCCTAGCCCGCTGCTGCCTCACTGTCATGGTTTGATGTGGAGGGGGGGGTGGTTCTGGTGGCAGGAGAGGGATTTTGCTCCCTGCGACCTCCCCGGTTTTGGATCCGGGTTAGGCTTAGTTCTGGCCACCGGATCAGACTGCCATCCCCCTCGGGGTTGAGCCAATAGGGCGCCTCTGCGAATTGCCCTATTTAAGTCAGGACAAGGGAACCGGAAAAGGTGCTTCGCCCAGGATCGACCAGAGAAGGGAGGAGGGCACTGCCCCCGCTCCCTGGCTCCCGGCCGGGCGGCTGCCTGCGTCGGGCCGGTGCCGCCCACGGAGAATGGCGGCGGCGGAGCCAGCTGGGGAACTCGGGGGCACCCCACTCCCAGGGTGCCCACTGGGCTGAGTTCACCTGGAGAGGACTGAGATCTGAGAGAAACAGCTGCATCGACAGCAGGTCAGTGAGGATGGAGCGGGAGGAGGTGTGCCGGAGCCGAGTTTCCCCTGCGGCTGATGGTGAGATAGCAGGCTGCCCCCCTGCAACCAGGACGGCCTCGGTGGTGCAGCGACCCACTCGCAGCCCGTGGGGAGAAGATGCCTGAGCCCGAGGATGGTCGTGTTGGGGGCACGGCAAGGCAGAAAGGCATCTGGAGTCTTCGTGACGACCCACGCCGGAGCGAGTGGCTACAGCTCCCTAAGTACCCGAGACTGTGGTATAGCCCACACTGGAGCAATCTGTGGGGAAGGATTGTTTCCAGTGGGCTGGACTCACGTTGGAGAAATTTGTGGATTTTTCCTCGTGGGTAGGGGATCCATTGGAGCAGGGGAAAAGGGTGTAAGGACTCCTTCTCCTTTAAGAAAGAAGCAGCAGTAACAGCACGGAATGAACTGACCTGCACTCCCCCAGTCCCTGCCCCCTGTGCTGCTGGGGGGAGGAGGTAGAGCCGGGAGGAAAAGGAAGGTGGGGGGGGGAAGGTGTCGGTTTTAAGATCTGGTTTTGTTTCTTTCTGTCCTCTCAAGTAATCGGTTTTTATTTCCCTTTGTCCTTCTAAGTAATCATTAATAAACTGTTTTGCTTTGAGAAAAGCGCTGCCTGTTTTGCCCAGGACCATGGTTGGTGGGTGCTCCCTCTGTTCTTGCCTCAACCCTCAGTCCTTTTGGTTTTTTTTTTTTCTCTCTACTTTATTGGAGAAGGAGAGACTGTGTGAGTTTTAGTTGCTGGATCAGCCTAAAACCACGACACTCACCTCGGGCTACAGTCATGGACACCTGGAGTTAAGACTGATAGAGTCTTCATTCTCTCTTGTGGCTTATTTATTTTATTTGATTTTGTTTTAATCAAGGCGTTTATTCACCCTTTCTGAGAGCTAGGACCTGAGCTGGGCTGCTTGGACAGAGGCAAGAGAGACTGTAATTCAGAGTTTAAACAAGCTAGTCATCTAATAAGGGTATCTGTATGTCAGTAAGAATGAAACAGGACAGAAATAATTAATCAGCTAAAACAAGTACGCTCATGAAAGCTAGCACAGAAGCAACGTCATTGATCTCAGTAGTCAGTTGTCAGGATAAAAAAGATCAGTTTTCATCTCTGTTTGTGACCCTATGATAAGCTGAAGTCCCCTCAGCGCAGGGTAACTATCCCATGCTTCGCACAAAATGTAATCCTACCTTAGGAGCTTAGCTGCTGCAGTGACCTTCTTTTCTCTGCTTGCTCTGGAGTAAATTCTGTCTGACGCGAGTAAAGAAGACTGGAAGAAGGTTATTTTTAAAATCAGTATAAAATAATCTGTAGCACAACAAAATATAAGAAAAGAAGGCATCCGTTCATTATGTTTGCAGAGAGAATGACACCACCACCTACAACATCTTGCAGGAAGCTCATAAACAACACACATCGCAGGATTAACCTGACAGGGCCCCTTCGCTCTAGTTTCTATTATTAACTTTACACCTAGTGCAAGTCTCCTCAAATGAACTATATGAGGTATAACGATTTATCTCACACAGGCTGTACCTCAGCTGAAAATTTATTAACAGGATAGTAAGAGGCGGGGGTTTTGTACGCCCTTCAGAGAGGCCTGCTGACTACCTGATCCTTAAGTTTCTTACAGAGTGGGTAAAGAACAATTTTTATTGTTACCTAGTCCAGGCTTCTTGTCTAGGTGGTGAACTTTTCCCTCCCTCTCCTCATGTTAAACTGCGCACTTGAAAAAAATACTATTTCTGTCTGTCCCCATCCCAGACTTCAATTTACCACTGAATGGTCAGGACAGCAGCCTGCTATCCACAAGCCATTATCATGCAAAACAGAAGTGCAGCTTCTGCCCTTTACCACCTCATAGCTCCAGCTCCCTTCTTATCTCCTCAGCCTTCTCAAGTTTGGCACAAAAAAGTTCATTAGGGCTTAGGGCTGAACAGAAGACCGCAGCCCTGATGACAACATGATCCAAGAAAAATGCCATCTTCTCCTCTGTAGTATAATGGATTTTTTTAAATTTTTTTTTTAGTCAAGGAAGATGTTTTCAGAATTTTATGAAGGAGGTGGCTTTTTTTCCACCCTAATGTTCTTATTGATTTGTTATTTCCTGTGTGGTACCTCCCTGCTGATTAAAGTATGAGAGAAGAATAACGGGAAAAGTATTTCCTCTGTTGAAGCATATAAGGCATAAAAAAGAGAAGCTGACCTTTGACTCTGCTCCTTTGCCTTTCTGCACGTCAGAACGTCAAATGACTTTCTGTAGGTATTTCATGGCAACACTAAGCATTTGAGAACAGGGAACGTTTATACTGTCAGAGGACACCTGAGGTTTGTTGCTTTAAAGTTAAACTGCAGTCTTAAAATGTAGCCTGAGTAAGAGGTAGCACAGAGCTGTATTTGTGCAGGCAGCAGAGCAAGAATCAGCCTCATGCTCCAAGAGCTGCAGCGTGCCTCTCGGTTCTGCCCTGCTGCAGGCTACAGCTTCCCTCCCTCTCTGCTTGAGTTCACCATCGTGCTGATGAGTACAGCAGGGGTGCAGCCACCTTGTCACGCTGGTTTGCTCTTTGCCTATGTTTCCAGTCTCTGGCTGCATAAGTAGTGGTTCATGTGTAGTCTTTAGACCAGCACAGTTCCAGGGACAGTGAAGCTTGGGGTGCAGGTAGTTCACCTGAGCACATCCCACAGCCTGCACCCTTTGGCCTGGGGATGGAGGCCCACACAGGCACAGGAAACAGAGACAGTGCACACGTAATCTGGGCAAAACAAAGCCCAGCTGTCATCATCATACTTACTCATCACCTGCTTTCATAAAAGGGACTGCAGCAAGTCATGCATTCTCTGGTCTGCTCTGCATTCAGTAATTCGGTGATTCTATGCATTCTCTGGTCTGCTCTGCATCCAGTAAAGAAATGAACAATCAAGTGTTGTTTCATAAGCAACTTGATTCATAGGGTTGTTTGTTTTTTTTTAAAGTCAGAGAGGACTCTTCTGATCACCTTGAGTATGATTCATACGCACAACATACCTGAAGTCGTAAAGACTCACATGCTAGTTTCAACATCAAGCTCATCAGGTACGGCAGACTTTTGGAGAGAGGCACCTAGGTTTCAGGTGACAATAGATTTGGTTAGATCATGCGCACTCTGAAGGGCCACCTTCTCTCATTATCAAAGATTCATATTTTAGCCTTCATCTGAGTTGCCTAGTTTCAGCTTCCAATTTCTTTTCTACCCTTTTGAACAGCCTCGTAATAGCAATGATAGGACAAGGGGAAATGGATATAAGCTGGAACACAGGAGGTTCCGCTTAAACATGAGGAAGAACTTCTTCCCAGTAAGGGTAACAGTAACAGGCTGCCCAGAGAGGTTGTGGAGTCTCCTTCTCTGGAGATGTTCAAAACCCGCCTGGACGCGTTCTTGTGTGATCTGATCTAGGTGGTCCTGCTCCAGCAGGAAGATTGGACTAGATGATCCTTTGAGGTCCCTTCCAATCCCTAACATTCTGTGATTCACATTGTAGTGACTCCATAGCACCAAGCAATACCAAAGAATTAGGTGTGGTACCACTCAGTGGTGATACTAGTCTTAAAGTCTATCCTTCGTTGTTGCTCACAAGCCTAGGCTGCAGCTCCAAGGATATCATTGCATCTCACACAGCCAGAAGGAAATGGCCCGCCTTTTGTAGGCAGGATCTAAACCTTAATTAGGAAATTCAATCAATTCAATCCAGCTGGGCAATCTGGGCAATAGCCACAGTTGCAATAGCCATACTTCGTATCTACTAAAACTGTTACCGTAGTTTATCACCATTCTTGATGAGAATCTTGCTAAGCATAACTTCCATGCTTTTCTCTCCTTTTCTGAACTAAATATTAGGAAGAACTATGTTAAAGAATGTGTTTTAACAGCCACCAGCACTGGTGCCTGACCTCGTGGTTATAGTAGTGCCTGTGAATGAATGTTTTTGGTTTTTCCTGCCATCAAGAATGGTACGAGCTATACAGAGTAGAAAAGGAGGGTCTGTACTTGGAAAAGGCAGTGGTCCAAAGTGGACATGACAGATAAAAGATGGGGGTTTTAGTGACAATTCCAACTAGAAGGCAGCAATACTCTCTTCAGCATATAAAGCCTGCAAATCCTACATAGCTGCTAAGGTGGAAAAGGTCTTTTGACAAATCTGGAAGCCATTGTTTGTTACTCTAATGCTTTATCTGTAAATCTGAACCTAACTCTTACTGTGGCAGTCTTTCTGCTCTTCAATTCCCTGAACATTGAACAAACATCCCTGAGCAGACGTTTGAAGAGCTGGAGGTCTAATAGACTGAGCTTAGATTGCAAACTCCTGTTCCCACTCCTCTCACTAAGTGGACACTTCATTTAACTCCTCTGCATTTCATCCTGCCTATCTGAAGAGGCAGTCACCGAAAGACCTTACAGGACAATCAAGGGCAGCTACCTGCCAGGAATATTATTCCCACAAACTTACGGACTTCGTTTTTGTTGTATTTAACTTTACAAGTCCAAACGATAGTAATTTTTACCATATTTTGGTAAAGTTTTCTCAAGGCTACCAGATTTCAGTTTCTGTTGCACCTTGCTCACCTTAGCATTTGCCTCTGTTCAGGCTTAAATATTTGCTTTTGCAGATTTGTAGTATATAAATACTCTCTGCTATTTGCCATAAGGAACGGAAATGAATTCCAAAATCAGGCTTCAGTTGTAGAAGCAGTCGTTGTATAAAAAGTAATCCACAATACACTGCAGTAAAACATACTAGTTTAAGTATTCTATATGAGCTATCTGAGAGTTGATACAGTACAGGCATGCAATTAAAAAATGCACATTAGATGTATTTTAAGCTTTCTTTAGCAGCTGTTTGGTATTATCAAACATGCATATGGCAGTGGTTTTGTAATTGGATTTAAGTAGCTTGCAGAATATCTCAATACACAGAGCAAGACCCAGCAAAGCATTATAAAAAAGTGTGCATAGTATTTCTGTCCAAGAGTTGCCAAAGCACGAGCAAAGAGATCACATGAAAAATGTTTCCTGCCTGTGTGAAATCTGTGAAAATTCCCAGAAAGACTAGAAAACAAAGTGTGCCCTGGGATGGGAATACAGTTTACATTGAACCCAACAAGAGGAGATATATATGTATGTAGCTGTCAGCCAAATCTGAGCTCTGGTATACATCAAATGTTATTAGTTTGTACTTTGTGACACAGCATACCAAATACACTTGGAAAATCCTTCCAGTTGAATTTCCAGCCTATGTTTGTGTATATTATAACCATTCCGATATTTATTTTCTGCAGTCTCTTTGCAACATCTGGAAGACAGTAAATTAAATATCTTGTCTTTTAATTTTGAGTCAGAAGCCCAATTTCTTTTTTAATATCAAAGTTCCATGATGGAGAAGAGAGGATAGTATTTTTATAATTGGATGCTTAAAGATTTTAAGTCTATTTTTTCTCACCAGTTTTAGAAAGGGGAATAAAACCTTCTAAGACATTTTTGCTGCAGAAACAGGATATGCAATACTACCAGGGACTGCTGTTCTATTTGTGAATTAAGACTACTCTCAGTGAAATGTCTCAGCTCCCCGAGGTTCTCAAAATACCTGTTAGGCCTTTGCCAGATTAACAATAGTCTCACGTTTGTTATTTCACTAAAAAGAAAAAAACAGGAAAAGCATGTGCATGGCTGAAAATCTTCAAAAGCATCTCTGTAGAGCACCTGTGTGCTGAAAAGGGTAGAGGATTGTTTACTGCTTAACCAGGAGCTGTGTATCCAAGGCTTGGAACAAAAGACTAGGGAATGGACATTGTGAAAATAAAACCTCTCTCTATGAATCTGTCTGTCCCCTTCTCTGCCATCTTGAGAAAAACATTGTATTTTCTGCAGTTCACTTTACCAATTGGCAAAATGGTTGTAATAAAACTCGCCTTTTTCACAGGTTTCTGTCAGCATGTATTTATGAAGAGCCTCTGGAGCCCTGTTTGAAGAGCACTGTACAGTACAGTAGAGTGTCTTGGGAAACCAGACAGATGCCGTGTTTAGAAATGATTTGTCTGTTAAATGAGATCATAATTGGTTAAATTGCTGGGTAATTAAGGAATTTTTGCTCTTCTTATTAGATAAACAGGCTTTTTATTGCAAACAGTTCTCGTCTTTCTAAATCAGTTCCAGGAAACCCTATAATGTCAGTCACTATTAGCATTTCGAATAGCATTAAGAGCTTTATACGAGCTCATATTAATCTGTCTAGGTTAACCTTTGTATCCAGGATGCCTCAGTTGCTGTATTTCAAATCTGCAGAATGTCAGTTCTTCTCAGTGGGCAGGAAGAGGTTTAGCACAGATTTAGAAGTGCTTTGATCGTAGTATGAAGTCATGTTGAACTTGTTTGTGACCAAAAAAATTTCTCTGAAGCACTTTTATTCAGTCTTATCAATTGAGGTGCTTAACCAGTTGGAGCAAACTTTTAGCTTTGAGAAGCTGCTACGAAGACCAGATGAATGTTAAGACAGATAGTGGTGTCAGAAATATCACATTTCATTTAGGCGCTGGAACTCAGAACTTCATAAATACCATGCAGGCATAGAAACACAGTAGGAAGGGTCCCCAGCTCCCTCTCCCACCTGTAGTCTGCCCAGAGCATTCCGAGGCGCTTGCCCAACCTGCACTCCAGCACCTCCTGTGAAGGCAGATACACTGTGTCTGTCCCTCAGGCAGTCTGGTCCAATGCTTAATTATGCTCATAATGAGAACATTTTCCTAATATCTAACCTAAATATTCTTTACTGCAAATTAGGTTGATTTCTGTTCATCCTATCCTCAGCTGACATGGAGAGTAATTGATTGTCATTGGTTTTATAACATTCAAAATACTGGAACATGCACTGGAACATGTTACCATGTCCTTCCCCTGGTCTTCTGCTTTCTGGATAAAAGCCCAGTTGCTTTAAAGCTATCTTAAGAGTCATGTTTTAATTTCTGTCTTGTGACCTATCTCCAATTAGCGTATGTCCTTTAAAACATGTAGTTCCTCTAAGTAAACATGCGACTCCAGCTGAAGGCTCCCTTCCTGAGGGAAGCAACTTACTGATGTCCCATACCATACATATAATTCTCTTCTTCATGCACTGCTGAACCTGCCTTTTTAGTAGGAGCATCCCATCCTTAATGCATACTGAGTGTGTTTGTCGGTCCTTCTGATATCCAGAATCTCTTATGCAGTACTGCTGCCCAGGCAAGTATTTCCTGGGTTTTGAATGTTTGATTTTTTTCCCTCCTTTTCACTTTGCTTCTTTAATTTAATATATTTGATTTAGGATTCTACCAGTTTATAAAGACTATTTTGAATAATCCTCTCTCCAAAATGCTTGCTGTGTCTCTCAAATTGGCATCAGTTGCATATTTTCCAAGGCCACCCTCCGATCCCTTATCCGTATCATTGAGAAAAATGACCATGAAATGGCAGAGTTCAAGATCCTTAGGGTGGTAAGGAGGGAGCACAGTAAGCTCACTACCCTGGCCTTCAGGAGAGCAGCCTTTGGCCTTTTCAGGGATCTCCTTGGTAGAGTACCATGGGATAAAGCCCTGGAGGGAAGAGAGGCCCAAGAAACCTGGTTAATATACAAGAATCACTTCCTCCAAGAACAGGAGTAATGCATCCCAACAGAGAGCATGGGCTGCATCCAAAGAAGCGTGGCCAGCAGGTTGAGGGAGGTGATTCTACCTCTCTGCTCCTGTGAGACCCCACCTGGAGTACTGCCTTCAACTCTGGGGCCTCCAACATAAGAAGGACATGGATCTGTTAGAGCAGGTCCAGAGGAGGGCCATGCAGATGATGAGAGGGCTGGAGCACCTCTCCTATGAAGACAGGCTGAGAGAGTTGGGGTTGTTCAGCCTGGAGAAGAGAAGGCTACGGGGAGATCTTGTAGCAGCAGTCTTCCAGTACCTAAAGGAGTCCTCAAGAAAGCTGGAGAGGGACTTTTTGTAAGGGTGTGGAGTGATAGGACAGGGACAATGGATTTAAACTGAAAGAAGGTAGATTTCAATTAGATCTGAGGCAGAATTTCTTCATTCTTAGGATGGTGAGGCACTGGAACAGGTTGCCCAGAGCAGTTGTGGATGCCTCGTCCCTGGAGGTGTTCAGGGTCAGGTTGGATGGGACTTTGAGCAACCTGGTGGAGGCAAAGGTGTCCCTGTCCATGGCAGGGGGCTTAGAGCTAGATGATCTTTAATGTACCTTCCAGCCCAAACCATTCTATGATTCTATCATTCTGTGATTCTATGAAAGTACTGGAAGGCACAGAACTGGATCCAAAAGGCCCTGCTTGAAATGCCTCAGAGATTGTCACCGAACTATTGATATCTAACCGGCCTGTCGCGTACAATGAACAGACTGACATGCCATCAGTTCTCTCAGTTGCATGCAGAGCAGAGTTAAGCATGGTTTGGTGGTACTAGCACAAAAGTAGGAGTCAGAGAGTTTTGAATTTTTTTTGTTCATTTTCTCCCCAACATTTAATACAAATGGCAGAAAGTTATTATAACCTCTCTTTTCATTGATTTCCTTGTCTGTAAAATGGAAACGAAGATGCTTGTGAAGTGCACAGCTCCTGAGGAGGAAGATGCTATTGAAGTGCAGAATATCAATTGTTGTGTACCTGGCCCTGTTGTCACTCATGCCAGTTGAACCTAACACTGCGGAACCCAGTGAATCTGTAGGACTTGCACTCTGGTATCAGAACCCAGGTCTGTGCCGTGCTGTGGTCTTGTCAGGACCCTTTGCTTTGATTTCCTCTTCTAGTGTTTGGCAGCAGGACACGTCTTTGTGCTTGGCTGGCACCAGCACTGTGTGAAACGCGGCTGGAAGCAGATTCTAATTACAATTCTCTGTGTGCACCTAGCACAAACTTTTGCACCATTAAAATGTACTGTAGTCACCAGTGGAAATGGGATGTGGGATGAGTCTGCGTTAATGGTTGATGCTATGTGTTCGTAATTCATATTAAAATAGTTGACTTCTTTCCTTTCTGCTTTTAAGCTTCCTGGCAATGATGCAAACCAGTTTTTTTAAAGCTTATTTGCAGCAAAATTATGCTGCAAATGATGTATTATGATACAACATTATGATGTTGTATCATAACAACATTATGATTACAGCTTGAAGCTGCAGCAAGATTTGGAATCACAGAGGTAAACAAAACTTGTTCCAAATAGAAGCGCGCTGAGACGCCTGCTCAGTGCCATGAACAGCGCTGTGTAACCAATTGAGGTGGCCAAGCCCAGGGCTGACCCTGTAGCCCAGGGGAAGGGAACTCACTGCTGTGCCAGGGACTTGCATTTTGTCCCCACAGGGGGTCCTGGGCTCTATCCCAGCCTCCTGGACTGCTCCCGCACAGCCTTCTGGACCCTGCCCACCACCTTCCCGCTCGGTGGCACTGGGGTGACCGTGATGCTGAGCCTTTGAGGAGAAAAAAATAAATGTAGATGATCCTGGAGAGATGGTAAAAAAAGGGCTGATGTTTATGACTGGCTGCCTGCTTGTTATTTAAACATTCAGGGAGACATCTGATAAATATTTAAGTAGCACCAATTTATTTAGTGCTGTACATGTTTAACAAGATGAATACTAAAGAGGCTAAATAGATTAAGATTTCTGAAATGATTGTGCCACATGTGTCTTTTTACTTCAGGCCTCTGTGTAGCACAGATATTTCCACTAGTGTAACTGTCTCTTGATATATTATTAAATCCTGTGCTTTGAAGCTCCAACGAACATGTCTTGCACCAAGATAGCCACGCTGAAGTAAGCAGTATTTTGTGCCACTACAACACATCGATGGTACATCTGTACCAATAAAACATTTTCAGGTCAGACCAGGCTGGGGATTCTGCGCCTCTGCTCTGGTTGTCACCTTGAATGTCTTTATCCTCACCTTGAAAGGCTTTGCTTTTGCAAGAAGATGGATTATTAAACATTAGTTTAATATTGCCCCTGCACGCATGCAGACTAGTCTCACCAAACTCACAAGTAAATATATGGGCATATACATGAAATATATGACCCCCGTATATTTCTGTCTCAGTCACAATGTTGTAGGGAGTAAGTTTGGGTGTGGAAGATTAGCTTGAGCACTTCATATGACATATAAAGCCTCACTGAATCTTACTTGATTAGTTCTCCTGTCCTGACCCTAATACAGAGGTAAAAATATTTAATGGCCTGTACTAAATTAAGTAACACCAGACTGTGACTCAAGTATGCATGACTAAATCTAGTTTAGTGATTCTTATGCTTGAAGTGTGTCACCAAGCTATCGCCAGAAGAGAATGGCTTAGGTAAACACACCATGGGATCAGCTTGCAAAGGAAGAATCACTTTTGAATACTTGTTTGTATTAGCCATAACCATGCAAAAGCCCTCTGGCAGTGCTGAGCTTTTGTTTCAGATAGTACAATACCAATTAGAAATGAAATTACAGAATCGGCATCATTGAGAGCTTTTTTCTTTAGTCATATTTTCATGGAGAGAAAGCCTGCCTTCACTGTGACACCATGCAGGTATCATGGCTATTGGCATCAGGGCAGAAAACTCCAAATATGTATTAGCCACTATTTCATGCTTTTATTTGCTTCCCCCACAATGCCAGAGAAGCTCAGTTGAGATCAGAGTTGTGTTACAAACACAGGCTCGCATCCTGCACAGAAGTTCAGCTTCACATGGGTCAGGAAGGGATAAGGCCAACGCAAGTCTTAACGGAGTAGAAAAAGCTGAACTTCTGTTTCTTAGCTGTGAATGTCTCCCCGGTACAGGTCCCACTGAAGAATGAGCCAGCAGCCCCTGCCCTACACAGATGAAACCCTCACCACCAGCAGCCATCCCCCTTCTTGTAGGCAGTGGCTGCCTCTTGTAGGGTTTTTACCACCCCTGTCAGGCTTCCATCTTTGGCAGCTGCCTGTTTTGCCCATGTATTAAGCCACCTAAAGGAGGGGGAGAGTTTCTACACGGTCTGGTGAATTCTCTTTTGAGCAGAACTGGAGCTATAAAAACCTTAAAAATGCTTTGGAAGTTACACTATTGTGTATGAGAAATACAGCCTATGTGTCCATATATATAACAAGATTTCATATTAAATGCATTTATCCTCATTCTGTCACCCCCGCAAAGTTATTTTCGCCATTAAAGTTATGCGTGACAACTTGTTTATTGATTCTGAATGCACTGGACGGGAGCTAGTTTTCCGTATCCAAAGCAGAACATACATCGTCTCCAAACATGAATATTCCATCTATTTGAGACGCTTGCTGGAAGATTTAATTCTTTTATCAATTCTGTTAGACAGTGTTTCAGACAGGGACAGAGCTCTGGGTTCTGTACGGTGGTGAGATCTTCCATTGGTCTTACTCACACACAGTAAGGGAAAGGCTGTTGAAGCGCTTTCAGCAAACAGCAAGGAAAGGACACTCTGCCAGGGAGGCAATAAAAAGCCTAATGGGAGGCTACCAAAGTCACAACATGATTTTGTTTGGGAGAGGTTTGCCAGGACGGCAGGAGTCCTGGTACCTGGCAGCCTGGAGGCTGACATAAAGACCAGAACACTGCTGTCAACCAGAGGAAGACTCAGGCCTTCAACTAAGTCCCTCTAGTTTATCTGTGGATATCATGGTCAAGGCAAATGGGGTTTTCTTGTCCTCTGTAATTGGAAAAATATGCAGAGGAGTTATTTTCTCTGGATTTCACAAGACTTAGTTACTTTTACTTACCAAAATGTTATGGGATAGTCTGAAGAAAAGTTCCCCAGCTTGCGGCCTTGCTTTGAGAAGGGACAGTTCTTCATGCTCCCACCGGGTGGGGTTACCTGGAGCTTCCTCCACTGCCAAGACCACTGCAGTTACCAGAGCAGAAAGGTAGTAGATAAGATATCAGGATACAGAAAAATGAGTTGCCTGTTGCCCTCTCTATTTACAATAATTCTGTCCAAAGTACAAACACTATGATCTATTGCAAAGAGCCATTTAGGGATGTGGAAGCAGAAGAAAAGCTCAGGGTAAATTTCTGCTGCTTTTGAGTGAAGGTTTCAATAGCATACAAATACTTGCAATGCTTGGTCTCTTGCTGTGAATATCTTTTTTTCACTAGACCTGGGGTGAATTGCAGTATGACATACAGCCTTTAGAAGAACATTAATTAGTATTTCCAATCCACAGCGTCTAGCTTGAGCCAGCTGTTCTTTCAGATTCATCTGCAGCTCATGTCCATCTCTGAGATTTTATAAACAAATTGGACTGTGTATGTACTTGTTTTCAGTAGCACACAAAGAGGACACACATTTTATGTAAATTTACCCTCTAGCAACTGAAAAGTTCAGTGTTTGAATAAGTCACGCATTGGAAGCCCCCACCCATATAGTCACAAAACCCCCTCATGATGAGTGAGGGCAGGAGGAGAGAAGGAATCATCAAAATACAATTCCTAAATTGTCAGTCTGTCTTTGTAACGCCTGCTGGAAGCCATATGTGTCCATGTGGCTTAAAGATTTATTTTGAGCATTATTGTCAGACTCTTCCTGGTACGTTCTCCTCTGTTTCAGAAGCAATGGGTCAGAGCTACTAAGCGTATGTGCATTATTTGCACATCAATTCCGTGCATTTCCATCATCCACCTACAGAAAATAACCAAATTCAACAACACACTTGCCTATTCATCACATGTAACTTCCCAAGACTTCAGGCCATGCTTTCCTACATAATTTTTTTTTTCTTCCTGTTCAGTAATTTACTCCTCCTTTGCCCTACAAATATATATCATTAATTTTGAATATTTTATGCAAAAAGCAATACTAATGGGATTTGAGTCTTGCTGATAAGGATTCAGATTCCATAACTGGTATTCATAAAAAACCTTAGTCTCTAGGTTTCAAAATAGACGCGATTCACAGTGCAAAGCTGCTTAAAGACCCAGAAATAACTATGTTTAAAAGGAAAAAAAAAAGGAATCAGTGTCACTCATGCAATTCCCCAAGAATTCTTCCTGAGCAGAAAGAATTTCTTCTTCCCCAAGAAAATGACAATGCTGAAACCTCTCCCATTACCTGTTTGGAAGAACACGAAAAAAGAAAATGTCCATCCTTAAGCTGGCAGCTGGATCATACTGCAATAGAGCCTCGTTTTCAGTGTTGACAGTGTTCACAGTTGTCGTGGTTTTAGGCTGATCCAGCAACTAAAACTCACACAGTCTCTCCTTCTCCAATAAAGTAGAGAGGAGAGAAAGAAAAAAAAACAAAAGGACTGAGGGTTGAGGCAAGAACAGAGGGAGCACCCACCAACCATGGTCCTGGGCAAAACAGGCAGCGCTTTTCTCAAAGCAAAACAGTTTATTAATGATTACTTAGAAGGACAAAGGGAAATAAAAACCGATTACTTGAGAGGACAGAAAGAAACAAAACCAGATCTTAAAACCGACACCTTCCCCCCCCCCACCTTCCTTTTCCTCCCGGCTCTACCTCCTCCCCCCAGCAGCACAGGGGGCAGGGACTGGGGGAGTGCAGGTCAGTTCATTCCATGCTGTTACTGCTGCTTCTTTCTTAAAGGAGAAGGAGTCCTTACACCCTTTTCCCCTGCTCCAATGGATCCCCTACCCACGAGGAAAAATCCACAAATTTCTCCAACGTGAGTCCAGCCCACTGGAAACAATCCTTCCCCACAGATTGCTCCGGTGTGGGCTATACCACAGTCTCGGGTACTTAGGGAGCTGTAGCCACTCGCTCCGGCGTGGGTCGTCACGAAGACTCCAGATGCCTTTCTGCCTTGCCGTGCCCCCAACACGACCATCCTCGGGCTCAGGCATCTTCTCCCCACGGGCTGCGAGTGGGTCGCTGCTCCACCGAGGCCGTCCTGGTTGCAGGGGGGCCGCCTGCTATCTCACCATCAGCCGCAGGGGAAACTCGGCTCCGGCACACCTCCTCCCGCTCCATCCTCACTGACCTGCTGTCGATGCAGCTGTTTCTCTCAGATCTCAGTCCTCTCCAGGTGAACTCAGCCCAGTGGGCACCCTGGGAGTGGGGTGCCCCCGAGTTCCCCAGCTGGCTCCGCCGCCGCCATTCTCCGTGGGCGGCGCCGGCCCGACGCAGGCAGCCGCCCGGCCGGGAGCCAGGGAGCGGGGGCAGTGCCCTCCTCCCTTCTCTGGTCGATCCTGGGCGAAGCACCTTTTCCGGTTCCCTTGTCCTGACTTAAATAGGGCAATTCGCAGAGGCGCCCTATTGGCTCAACCCCGAGGGGGATGGCAATCTGATCCGGTGGCCAGAACTAAGCCTAACCCGGATCCAAAACCGGGGAGGTCACAGGGAGCAAAATCCCTCTCCTGCCACCAGAACCACCCCCCCCTCCACATCAAACCATGACAACAGTCCAGTCTGTAGCCAGCTTAAAGGGGGAAGATGATATCCTCCCTCCTATGGTTTGGAGCAAATGGCACTTTGAATGCATACAAAAAAACCCAAAACAGTTCTTTTAATTTCTAATTGCACAGAAATAGAGGTATTTTTGTTCAACCTGGAGTCATTCTCTAAGTATTTTCTGAGTGCACCTAGTTGTACTATGCTACGAGAAAAACAAAACCACAACATTTGAACTATTTGGCATATCATCCTCTGGCCATTTCTTTCTCTCTACCTGCAAATGGGTTGACTGGAGAAATTCGAGTTTTATTTGCACTCATGTGATACTTCCACTCGATGTGATAGTCTGTATCATACTGTGCCTTCATCACTCAACATCCCTTTATTATTCGTGAAGGGTGAATCTTACCTTTCTTATGGCATTCATTGGCCAGGGAGAGCTCCTCCATGCTCTCAAAATCAAGGGCACCCTTTCTTTTTATACAACTGCATTCTATGCAACATTTTTTCATACAATGGGACCAGACCCTCCAAGTCTAGTCATGCTAATAGCCAAAGCAAAAGTAAGGACACTTCTAGACAAAGAACATTAAATGAAGCAGTGCCAACACCACTCCAAGACTGCCGTGCTGGGGTACCCTTTATTCACCAGCACTTGTCCTAAAGAAGATCCACATGAAGGGATATGTCTGACATCCAAAAATCAACAGCGCAGCGCTCCATCTTTACCTTTGTCAAGCATTTAAGAGACAGCCAGAGCTTGTGCAGCCTTTGGCAGAGCAGGACTACAGACCTTTTTATGTGAAAGAATCCAAGACTCGTTCAGATGGTTGTGGCTGTGCAGAGTTACACTGACATCACCTCTAGGGCAACTGTAGCTTGAAAACAGAGAAATTACCTGGCAGAAAATTATACATCTCAGATGCAAAGAGTCTGAAATTTCCAGGACAGAATGCGTACAAAACATTGGGAATTGAACGGGCTTCTTGTCAAAATAACATTCTTGTTTTCTGAATAATTCACCTTTTTTTTTTTTTTTCCCAATAGAAACCTCAGAGGAAATAGTGATCCTACTAGAACTAACTCTTGGATATTCATCAAAGGCATTTCTGGTGACAATAGTATTTTATATTTCTGAGTTGGACGTCAAACAATAACTGGACAGAGCAGCAGATAAACCTGGAAAATTTCTCCCTGGAGTCCTTCACAGATATCAAATTCCAGCTCAGTCTCTCAGTTGTTGAGAATCTGTGAACTACCTCTTGCGTGTGTGTGTGTGCAAGTGTCTTTTCCCTGATCATTAGAGCTAACAGGAATATTACAGTGTCTAGGAAACACGAGACAAATCCAGCAGGATGGGTCCAAAGCAACCTCCCTTGGCAGAACTCCAGCTGCTCCGCTCAAACACTGCGACAGCTTGTGCAGGGCTGACTGAGTCTCCCTGCAGACTTCAGGTTTCCAACATATGGTGGCCATAAAAGGGCACAAACAACTTGCGTTAATTGTGCGAGAGAGAAATAAGCAGTAAAAAAATGGGAAGATCAAAGAGAGAGAGATTATTAGTATCAACACCAGATGTTCTGGAAAAAGCAGTCCTAAGTGACGGGAAATGAGAAATTCTTGACGACCCTGTTTGTGCACTAATTCACAGTTGCATTTATCTCCATCTCTTTACTATTGCTAGTGAAACAGGGTCTTCTTTGGAAAGGCAGCTGCTGTTTGGTTTGCTTGGGCACTGTCCTTGCCTCTGATGATTATTGTGCTCTGCCATGGTTGGTTCTCCTGTGGGAAACACTGGGTTAACTAAGATACCATTAGTTTAAGTGAGATTATTCAGGTGCGAGAAGGGCCTTGCAACAGCAAACAAACAGACTGAGATGAGGGTCTGAATGTTAAAAGGACGGTCACAGTTTAGGAAGGAAATTGTGTGCTGAGAGACAGTGTGTGAAGCCCCGCATCAAGCTTCGGCAGTCTAGTTCAAACTCATTTCTTTCCATCAGTTACCAGGATTTACCCCATTTAAACCATATCCAATGTGGGAAGAGGACCGCTGTAGTAACGTGGATGCATTTTCAGAAGTGGTATCTGTTTAAAGAGGAATCCCTCTATGAACCTTATCAAGGGCAACGCTAAGACACAAAGATCACTTAAATATTGCTTAAGTGGGTGTAGGTACGAGCACAAGAGAAGGAAAAAGAACTCAGAGGAAGCCACTGGGGACTGCCATGGGTACAGCTGCAAAAGAAAATCTGCCAAGACAGGGCTCTGGGCCAGGGTGCTGGCTGTAAGGCTGATGAGATGTTAAAAAGGAAACACCGTCCTGTTTGATCTTTCTCAGGCTCTGCTAAACAACACCAGAGTCTTTGTCAACAAACAGCATTGCATTCAAGATGCATCCACATTCAGTTTCCTCCTGCAGTTAAAAAAGTTTGAAAGACCTTTCTGATCTTTCACTGTCTTGATTCAGCTGTGCAGCAGTCCAGAGTGAAACCTGTGAAGATGTTAAGTAATTCCCATAGGAAATTCACACAGCGACCTTTGCTGCTCTAGGGCTTGTCATTGCGTTGTCATGAACAAGACAATGAAGATGAGCCTCACTCTGCTTTCAGACTCTCTTAAGGAAGCCTCCTAATAAAGCCCTCTGAAATTAATGGAACCTTTAGTGTGTTTGCATTGAGGAATATTTGAGAAATAGCATCTGTTTCAAACAGTGTCACTAAATCTTTGATCGGTTCTATATGGTAGAACCATACAGGCATATTATGCTTGGACTTTGAAACAGAAGTGTTTGATTTACACTTTGCAATTTTTCTTGAAAACAAATAAATTTGAACTACAACTTATTCAAAGAGTTCCTTCAAGAGAACTGGCCTATCAAAACTCTAGCCTAAAGCTGAGTTTGATAGTTCCAACTTATTTTTCAACAGAGTAATGAACAAATGAAAACTGCCTGGTTTAGCACAGAAGACATTGCTGTGGTTTTTTTTTTTATTTTCATGCTCCCATTCAAATTCCGCAGGTGAATACTGCTAGAAGCAAATGGTGTCACTCAAGTCAAATTTCCAGATCATCAGTTACTATCCTCAACTGTCTACACAGTTATGATCCTTCCCAACACGTTTGTAGCTCCCCTAACACAGCGTGACCTGAATTGCAGCACAGTGGTTGGCCTCGACTCAGTATGGTTATAGTTATCAGATAACAAATACTTCTGCTACTGGGAGAAATGCATTCAGTGCACATCCTTCACACATGTGACCAGTGCTGAATATCATTACACTTTTAAGAACAATTTTTAGGCCAGGACTGGGCAACAGACATACAGACTGATGCGTTTCGAAGGATGTTGCTCAAATGGAATGAAAATAGAGAAACGATGCTCTTATCAGTACTTACCCAATCTAAATTCTACTGTTAGCTTTCTGCTACAGCCAATGACACTTTTGGCAGATGAACTGAGGAACTCCAGTAGACTACTGCTGCCACAGTCAGAACTTAACTGGTAGATATGATTAATGAAGTGATATGATAATTTTAGACTGTCATACTAAATTTGGTCCAATGGTACACCAGATCTGGAGCAGACCTGCCTTCTCACCTCTAATTGTACCATTCAAGGACACTGAGAAATCATGAGATCAGGAAAGAGGAAGACATACATACTCTTTAACGGAAAAGACTTAGATATAAGAATTCTCAGAGACACATTGAAGAATGAAAAAGTGTTTCTGCATTATCAGGTATTTATTAGCTCTTGAGAGCTGTATGTGACTGTAGAGTCAACAACTTCTGACAACTTTTCAGTCAAAGTAAATTGTTCTGCAAGCAAAGTATCAGCTAACTCTGATATAACTCTGTTATAAAAGGATCTGTTCTAATTGCTGCCTTGAAACGAAGCTGCATGTGCAGCCAAGGCAACACTCACTAGTGTGTTCATGACAGAGATGGGAATTAGGAGTTGTTCAGTTCTTGTTATGATTGCTCTTAATAAGCCCATATAATTATATGGTAATATGATGCAAAACTTCTTCTGAGGGTTCTCTGCAGTAGAGGAGCATTTCATCCTGGGAGAAAATGTTCAGTTAAGGTGGCAAGCCTCATTTTTGCACTGCAGTCCTGCCAGTCTCACAGTACTTGCGCTTGCTGTATTTCCTAAGGCTGGAACTCCTGGGGTCTTCTGATTCTATGACGATCTGCAGTTTATGTATTTATTTTAGAGAAAAAGCCTCCAGCTCTTGGGGTTACAGACAAAAGCTTTCAAATAAATAATAATTATAAAAAAATATGTCCTAGAGGTCTGAGAAAAAAAAGTCGTATCCAAACCGTTTTGGTTTTTCAATCTCATGGTGTGTATCAATCATGGTGCTTCGGAGAAGGGTGAACCTGCTCAGAATTTTACCCATGGAGAATGAATAATCCTGAAGCCGAGGCTTGAAATACCCTTGCATGTTCCCTTGATGAAACCCAACACAAAGACAGTAAAACAAATAGTTTCCTTTGCTTCAGGGAAGTGCTGTACTTTAGGACAGACCAGCGCTATAGGTCCTTCTGTCCTTGTTCCTTACTATAAGACAGATTTGGGGTCAGTGAGTAACATTCCCTCTACTTCATTTCATGAATTTCTGAAGCGGAAACAGTCTTTTATGTCCCACTGTGGGAAGAAGTGCTGCTGTGAAGCTTAATTGAGATTTATTGTTTTTGAGATTATTGGCTGAAATGTGAAAGCACGATATTATATTTGCACAGGGATTTATTGCACATTTCAAAAAGTGGAAAGGATTGTGGCTTAAGTGAAAGCTATTACAGAATTTGGGGTAAATGTTTTAATATGTATATCACTTTCAAGCAGACACAAGCTTTTAAGTACTGCCAGTTGTTTGCTAGGGGAGTTGCCTGGGGGGAACTATAGTATACTTCCTAATTAATTACTTCAGATTAAAGGTATCTTTAAATGTTACTGCATTGAAGGACAAGCTGTACTGGTGCTTTCAACTTACAACCTAGGAATTACTAATTGAATTTGTTTTAATTAGGAAAAGTCAGCTAGAACTGAGGAGCTGCCCCACACCATTTTGAAGATGTTTGTAAACTGCAGTGCCCTGGAAATTGCTATCATTTGCCTTGAAAAGATGGTATGGGGTGAGTTCTGTGGGGTTTTGTTTTTGGTTTGGGTTGTTGTTAATTTTTTTTTGTTTTGTTTTTTAAACAAGTATTTGACTTCAGGTTTTTCCATTAGATGCTATAGACAAGAGCGAGGTCTTTACACTAAATTAGCACTGTACAAAATACATTCATCACATGGGAAACGTGTCTGGTTGAAGTATGTCTCTGATTTTTTGTGGTCTGCTGGTATTCCACCAAGAGTACAGGCTCAGAAACTTAACTTCTTACCCAAAGTGTTTTATTTCAATTCTCATCCAAAAATATAATATCCAAATCTTTGACACCTCACTGGAAGTACAAGTGTAAAGATTATTGAAGTGCAAAGGAAATCAGACAAAGCTTGGACCTTTCATCTCTCCTTCATAGCGCTACATCTAGGATTTCATGTCAAGATAGTGACATTGTAAGCAGAGCTGATGTTGCATCTTAATTGCCTGCTTCAGGACTTGAAAAAAGAGACTTTTGATTGTCTGTATCGGGGTCCCAAAGCAAAACCATTAATTCATATCTATGGCTGTTACACCTTAGTAAAGAGAAGTGACAATCTCAACATAATATGCAAGAGATCAATTTTCTAACAGCATTCAGCTGCGTAAATCAAATTAATTAGCATCTAAATCCTTTTAAAGTCTAGCCCAGACTTGGTGCAGTTGCCCACGCTGTTAAATGGGAAATGTCCAAAGTTTATGCTGACAGTGATAACTTAATTAAAGATTTGCTTTATAGAATCGCAGAATCATATAATGGTTTGGGTTGGAAGGGATGTCAAAAATCATCTAGTTCCAAGCCCCTTGCCATGGCCAGGGACACCTGCCACTGGATCAGGTTGCTCAAAGCCTCATCCAACCTGGCCTTAAACACTTCCGGGGATGTTCCACAGTTTCTCTGGGCAATCTGTTCCAGGCTCACCACCCTCAGAGTCAAGAATTTCTTTCATATCTCTAATCAAAATCTCCCCTCTTTCAGTTTAAAGCCATTGCCCCTTGTCCTATCACTACACGCCCTTGCAAAAGTCCCTCTCCAGCTTCCTTGTAGGACCCCTTTAAGTACTGGAACACTGCTAGAAGGTCTCCCCAGAGTCTTCTCTTCTCCAGGCTGAACAACCCCAACTCTCTCAGCCTGTCTTCATAGGAGAGGTGCTCCAGCCCTCAGATCGTTTTTGTGGCCCTCCTCTGAACCCGCTCCAACAAGCCCACGTCCTTCTGCAGGGGGCCCCAGAGCTGAACATAGTACTGCAGGTGGGGTCCCACGAGAGCTGAGTAGAGAGGCAGAATCACCTCCCTCGACCTGCTGGCCACGCTTTTTGATGCAGCCCAGGATGCGGTTGGCTTTCTGGGCTGCAAGCGCACATTGCCGGCTCATGTTGAGCTTCTCATCCACCAGCACTCCCAAGTCCTTTTCCTCAGGGCTGCTCTCGATCCATTCTCTGCCCAGCCTGTATTTGTCCTTGGGATTGCCCCGATCCATGTGCAGGGCCTCGCACTTGGCCTTGTTGAAATTCATGGGGTTCACACAGGCTCACCTCTCCAGCCTGTCAAGGTCCCTCTGGATGGCATCCCTTCCCTCCAGCGTGTTGACCGCACCACACAGCTTGGTGTCATCAGCAAACTTGCTGAGGGTGCACTCGATCCCACTGTCTATGTCATCGACAAAGATGTTAAACAGCACTGTTAAACATCTTATCAACTATAAGGTACATTAATAAGAGCATAACAGGGAAAGGATATCATTATTCTGTTGGTTTTGTTCCCAATGAAGCCTTCACAGGAGGACTGCCTCCACTCTTTGGGACAAGACTTTAAAGATGCAGACAAATAATGGAGGCTCTAGAGGAAAGAACATGAAGGTAGTTTAGTCTAGAAAAAAAGATGATCAAGAAGAGGTATGATAACAGTGTTCCACTAAAAATATTGTTATGAAGAAAGTGATTAATTGCTTGCTTTATCTGCTATGGTAAGTAGGAAGGAAATGAACGGATTACAAGCTTCCTCTGCTCCCGCTCTTAACAGGTAGCCACCAGGTTAAAGATGGTTTAAATTGCTGCTCCAATATCCTGCCAGCAAGTCAGGATTTGCTCCTTGTTGCAGAAAATAACAAATGACTTGCCAAAAAACCATTTCACAGTCATGAAAAAGCAGCAGAGGCTGGTGGACTTTCAGCTGGGCACGATAGAAGGACTCCTTCCCAGGAGATGGGATCTCTGTCGGCACTCAAGCCTCAAAGGTACTGGAGAGGCACAAAGACAACCAAGAGTCATGCACCAAGTGACCCTGACTGCTCAGCTAAGATACTTTCAAGGCTTGAGAGAAGGAGTGAAAAGTAATGGTGGTGTTGCTCTAGACTTGCGAATCTTAATCCTTCTGCTCAAGGATCAAGTGGAGCCAAATTCTTCCTGGAGATGAGCACACAGATGATGTTTCCAGGATGGTTTCATCACCCTCAGCCACGGGATGACGTTGCATGAGCTGTTGAGGAAGATGGGACTTCTCTTGACAAGGAATGCCTCTTTGCCTGCCAGCTTTCCAGGATGGGGAAACTTTAAGTACAATTTGGGAGGAAGAGAGTAACAGGAGCCCACTGGTTAAGCAATAAGAGCTTGATTTGGACTAAAGTCTAAGGACCAGAACAAATCAGGTCGTTATTGTAAATCCAGCAGAAGGACAGAAAGGAATATGGGAGAATGCCTCCACCAAACATTTTGAATGCCTGAATACTGCCCGGGCTGCACGCTGCTCCCTCTCCCCAAGCTGGCAAAGGACAGCGACAGAGGCAGAGCTGCAGCCCTTACCCTGTGTTCGAGGGTTATGGTGGGACACTGCGTTGCCTGCTGACTTTGACAGGACTTTGCTTTCTTGTTTCTCAACACTGGACATTGGAACATCGCAAGACACTTCAGAGGTTTACCTCCTTTCTTCCCTATTCCTCCTTAAGGTCCTTTGATAAATGTTGATGCTGGTGTTAGGTTAGCACTTTCCTCCTTTTATCCCTGTAGGTACTTGAAGGCCCATTAGCAAGGCTTTGCACAACATATTACAAGAGCTTCTTACTAGATTCATATCAACCTTCTTTGTGGGAACACCACACGAAAATGAAACCCACCATTCTCCCTACCAAATATACCACCAGCAGTTTCATGGAGGCTCATGCAGATCCTGGCACATCAGTACTGAGGTATGTGAGATTTTTCACTCCCTCTAGGTCTTATCCTGGGCACCAGAACAAAAAACTCCAGAAAGTGGCTAACACAGTCGTTAGCAGTTTTCTTGTGATTTAAAAGAGCAATCTTTAGAACAGGGTAAAAGGAAAGGATAGATCTGATCAGCTGCAGTCTTCCAGAATTTCTCTGGGCAAGTAATTAGATTTGGGTTTTGCTCTTTTCAGTGCTTGAAGAGTAACATGAATGAAAGGCAGCATAAATTTGTCAGATCATTTCAAACCAGTGCATTTCCCTTCAACAGCATAATACACCATAAGGTGAGAAGCAGCAGATATTCACATATGCTGATTTTCATGAGGCTTTAGATATTCTCAGACTAAGGAAACACAGTACAGATTGAAATTGCTTGGAGCAGTTGACAAAGCTTGTTGGGAAATCCTGCTCGGGGAGTATTTCTCACTATTTCATCATCACACAGCAGTAAGATTCTGCAGAGGTTTCTTCACGCTCCGTTGCTGTTCAGTGTTTTTAATCAGTAGTATTGTGCTGGTGCCAGAGAAAGGGTAAAGAGCGGGCTGTGGATACACTACACGACAGGAGTTCAAAATAAACTTGACTAACTGCAGAAACAGATGGTAAAAAAATTAAACTGAAGCCACTCTAATACAGGATTTTACGTTTTGGCAGCACTACACTACAGCACAAGTGCAGGCTTGGGAACAATTAGGTGGTTCCACAGAAAGTATATAGATCTCGCAGTGCATTCAAACTCTCCCAGGTCAGAAGCAGCATCCTGTTTTGAAGACGTAAATCCCATACCAGGATATGGCAACTAAAAGCTGGCTGACGTAATCCTCAGGCTCAGCTCAGCTGGGTAGGAAGGCATCAGCTGGAGTTCTGTGCCCAGGATGAGCATGGGACCAACTGCCTGCACAAAGAGGAGCTGAACTCGTTGGCAAAGGAGCCCGAAGGGAAACATGAAGCCAACTCAGCTGCCGAGGGTGTAAGAGAAAAGGAGAGGGAGGAAGATGCGAAATTTTTTCTCCATGCCCAGGATGGACAAAAAGTGTGTGTGGGGGGTAAATTTCAGTCAGGAAGACTTAAAACAGACTGTAGGAAGCTTTCTACAGGTAGTAACAGCATTTGCAGTTCTACATATTTACTGTTCATTTACAGTACATATTTACTGTGCAAGAAGGTTGTGGAATCTCTGTCATTTAAGACTGAGGAAGATGTTAAGCAAATATCTATCAGGATGTACATGAATTGGACGCTGCATTGGACCGGACATAAGCTAGAATAAGAAGCTCTATCCAGCTCTGATATTGTGAAACAGGCTTGATTAACAAGGTTAAAAAAAGTAGCCAAGTAAAATCAGTGAGTGCAGCAGTGAGTACTGGAACAAAACAGGTGGAAATCAGCTGAACATCTGAGAGGACAAACCTCAGCCCTGGCATAACTGCTCTCCGCTGCTCTCATGGCAGGGAACCCAGCCACCAGTGCTGGACTAAGTGATGAGCACCAACACGGAGGAACAAGGAGGAAACGACAGCAGACTAAAACCAGGAAGATCCAAATTATGACATTGGCCTCTCAAAATACTTCAACTGCTCTAGCCTAGTGTACTGCGCTGTCTTCCCTTGTTCTTAAAAAGCCGTGACTGTGTGTGTATGAATGGCCTAATAAGGCAAGCAGCTTACAAAGATCCAGTAGTCGAAGAGCTGGAGCTGCTGTATTTGTAGGATGGCTCTTATAAATGCTGCCTTTGCCTTCTACAAGCATGGGCTCAGATGTTCTTACCCCCATCTCCTACAGCATGTGTCAGGCTGCTACATGCCCACACACAAACCCACCCCGTTTTACATGGGGCAAGTGAAACAAAGCCCATTTGCCTTCTTCCTGTGCCATCATCATCACCACCACCACAGCACCACATCAGCACCATCCCTCACCCCTTTCCTGGGCACTCAGCTGTCGGCTTTGAGATGCAAGAGAAGTCTCTAAATTATTCTCTCTGGATGCAAGCATACCGTTTACTTACTACAACATGAGGTCAAGTAAGAAACTTCTGTATCGTGATACAAAGCTGCATTATTACAAAGGAGGCTTCGACTAAGGCCTCCGTTTTCTGCCCTGTTCTCTACGTGCAGGAGAGCCTGTCAGAGTTCGCATCACAGCCTCACCTTGGCACCCATCAGCAGAGGGAAACCATACCTGGCCAAATTCCTGAGCCGGGTAACAAAGGAGAGGAAATACCTGCTCTTATCAAGTGCCCAAAGCCAGACCCCGCCAGCCTCACAGCGCAGCAACTCAAGGGTTACACCATCCGTGAATGAGGGGGTTTGTTCTCATCTACATACTCAGATCTTGCTCTACCAGGGCTTCTCATCTGGTATCAGAGAAAACGTTTCTCAAAGGAAGACCTTCCCCAAGTGCTGAGCACATACCTCCGCAAAGGCAACTACGTGCTCTGCAGACCTGCTATCCAGCTGGGGGAACAAAAGCACCCAGTACCTTGTGTTAGAGTCCAATTTTGTTCAGGGACCCCTCAGGTGATTTGAGGGGGCTAGGCTGACAGCCAAAGTGACAAAACAGCACGGCTTAGGAGTGTGGAATGACAACCAAAAAAGACTTTATCCTACTTTGTCCCTTCCATATAAACATAAGCAAACGTATCTCTGGAAACGTGCACCCAAACACACGTTATTCCAACTGTCACACTTCATGTATGAAGTTCTACTACATTTGCAGAGTCTATTTTCAAACATTTCAATTTTTTTTCCACTGGTTGTAGTTATGAGCTCTCTCCCTATCATATACACACTCTTTGTAGAACATTCACAACCATATAAAGACACAGGCTTTAGAAGCCCCAGTCTGCTGAGCATTACCCCACGCTGGGCAGAAGGAGAAAATCCCTGATTATTTTTCTTGTGAAAAACATTATCCTGAATAATTTCTCGTCAAGACACTGGGAAAGGGGTAACAAAGGAGATGCTTTCAAATGCTCCATAATATGCTGAACAGAATTAACAGGTTTCATGTGGCTTTTAGGCCACAGCTTCTTGTTAATTAGGGAGCTCTGGTTTGTAGCCATCACAGGATTGTGTTTGAAGGTTACCGGGTGCCCTTGTATTACCCAGCAATGAAATCATAACGCTGATCATTTGATACCCACCCCACTATTCACCAGAGGCTGCCCACAGCTACTTGGAATATTATGGCAAACCCCAAGCAATTGTCTTTAGAGGAAGAAAAGGTAATTAATATAAAAATAAGACAACCAACATTTTTTAATAGTCCAAGAGCCCTTCCCTGCTCAAGTTAAATTCCAGTGAGAACATTTTCCTCTACAGAAAAACTTTATTCAGTCTTCTGTCTTAAAAAAAAAAAAAGCTGCAGATTATAGCCTGGATGAACACTAGAATAACCACTGGAAATTTGACGTATCCAAAATGACAGCAAGGAGGACAGATTTAAGACCCAGCTCATTTCCTTAATCTGTAAAGACAATTTACAGGTAAACTCTAAGACCTGCAAACTGAGTATACTGTGTATTGGTTTCTTACTCACAGTGCTTTCTTCTCTCAGGGACTGCTCACATCAGAGATAAACCAGAGATTATCTTGCTCCTTATGGTGGTTATGTGAAATTATGGAGTTTGTATTGTTGTTTCCTAGGGTTTGTAGTTTGGTTAGCATATCAAGAGCTCAGCACAACCACTGCCCTCAGGTCCCTTATGACAAAAATCCACATTACTGAAAATTTGGATTACTGGAATTTTAATGTTTTAGAAACTAGAATTGTCAAATCAATTAATATATAGCAATAAAAGAAATGACACGTGTATTCAGATCAAAAGCTGAAACTTACCTCATGCAATTTGCCACTTTGAACACAAGACGTACAAAGCAGGTAAATCAATTCCACAAAATGACTCTGAGACAATTAGCAGAACATCTACTGTAAAGAATCACTTATTAAATATACACTGGGGCTTTGGTCCTTGGTTTTAAGAAATGAGGGTTTAGCACGAAAACTAGCTAGAGAATTTTCTCCTGCTCTCATGGAGGCAAAATAGCATGTGGTCACTAAATGGCAGAACAAGTACCACAAACCACTAACTCAGATGGAGCAGAATTTGCTCTCCCTCTCCAATACCGCAGTCATTTTAAAGACAACTCGAATTTTCCGATCAGGCTAAAAGATGTGTTCTCTGCTGCGGTATTGTCTCAAATCAGTAGCTAGTGCCAAGTCTCATGCAAGGTTCATTTTCATTACATCTACGCCTTGAAAGAGTCCGAAGGGCACAAAGTGTTAACTGACCTGAAAACAAGGTCCCATAGCTTCAAGGTTAAGACACATACACACCTGATACTTCAAGAACTGTTTCCAGAAGAGACTAGTTTAGCACGGCTTCTGCAGCCTTGGATATATAAAGAAGTTGGCTGATGGCTATATTGCTGCCTTTAACAAAATGTCATGTTCAAATCAAATCAGTAGGAAAATTTTGGACCGACAGCCAGTCCTGTCACCAGGATTGTACTTGCCAGCATCAACTCAAATACCTTCCCATTTTCATTGACTGTACTGAGCCTAACAATGTGTTGTCCAGTGCAAGATTCATTGCCATGTTTCCCAGTAAATTAGAGGCATCACTTGCCATGACTCCACAATTCCACTTCTCTGAATTACCTATTTTAAACTGCCAGCATCAAACACGTAATTCCTGAGCTACCTTGATACTTAATTCGTTTTCAATAGGAACAGAGGATATAAGCATGTGTCAGGACTGGGCATCACAGGAACATACTCCTGATATTTAAAGTAGTCAACATACACAGAAACTTATTACTGCTCTAGTCTAACAAACTGAGAATGGATGGGAAGAAGCAACACCCACGTAAAACCCGAGCCTTCTCTGAACTCCAGAAATTAGTCTACTAAAAATGCACTAAAAATCGCTCTTGTACCACCAAAGATTACTAAGCAGTTTCTGATATAAAAATGTGGAAGTAGTAAATGCAATATTGTGTCTAATACATGCAATGTTTGCCTGATCAATACAGGATCTATTTAGCAAAGTTTGCAACAGAACTGCACCAAAGTCACCCTAAAAATATTAGAACTCAAGGCAGTGCTGCTGCAACCCACATCTTTGCTCTCACAAAGAACTGACTCCTCTGTCTTCCTCCCCCACGCCCACGAACTTTTTTCCGTGAACTGTGAACTTTTTTCACAGTGTTTTCACATCACTTTGCCAGCTGCTTAGTATTTACACAAAACTATTTGCTCCCTTGGAGTCAGCAAAATTAACATATCCCAAACTTCTAAGAAAAAGCAATTACTCTGAAGAAGTTTTAAGAGCAAACAATTTGTTTAGCAATTGTGAAGGGCATTTCTGAAGCCATGATTACCCAAAACTGACACAGTTGGTACAACTCCTAATTTACTCACAATGGAGTAGTCCAGTTTGTAAGACAAAATGTTGCAATGTTTCAGGAATCTCACAGAGTTTGATTATGTTTGTGCTATAATTATGGTGCATTCATCCTTGCTTACCACCACCAAGCAGATTCAGAATTGTAGCCCAACAGCTGAGCTGGCACAGCAGCCACAACTGGGCAAATACTGGCTTTAACAACAGTGACATCAACAACTATGTCGACTTACAAAAATAGATTCCTAAATGAATACTTAGAATATAGAAATTTTTGCACCACAAAAAACCAAGATAAAGTTGAAAAGTTTCAACACACTCTAAATTAAGAGGCAAGTAAATTAAAAGCATACTTGTGATTGTAAAACTACTTTGCTTGAGGGGAAATTCTGCTCATCCTATGGAAAACACAGTTGTTCCTTAATGCTCCCATAATGAATAATATTAATTATGAACTGTACTCAGTGTGTGCTTTTGGAATTAATTTGGCAACTGTGACTTTAGTTGAAATATCACTGCTTGCATCAGAACTGTTTAGATTTTATTTTTGGAGAGATTTATGAATTGAATAACTCAATTTATTCACTGCTAACCTCTGATGCTCTTTCTTTTTTTCACTGTTAAGACAGGGACTTTTCAAGAGCATCTGAAGAATTAAAGAACTGTATAGACAAGAAATTTGGTGTTGCTGTTTTGTGGTGTTTTTGTTGTTGTTTGTTCCCCCTCAGCTACCTCTAGTGTTCTGAGACAACCACCCAGGGTCAGAGCTGAAGCTTTGACCTTTCATTAAAGATGTGGTGCTAGATATTCAAGGAATCTCTGCTAACAATGAACAAAAACATGAGAACCATTAGAGAGCTTGGAGCAGGAGAAGACAATGAAATTTCATGCCCAGTTGGGCTCGTACCAGGCTTTCAGAGAGTTTAAAGGGGAAGCGTTGCATTTGCAATGCCCTCTATAACCAGTGGCTCAAGCATACCTTTGAATTATTGCAATCCCCAAGTCAACAAAGTTATGCCTACACAATCAATGGAGATGTAACTGCCACATCCCAAAGCCCGGCCATACTGCTCTACATCTAGTCACCACAACTCAAGTGTAAAAATGGAGCAACAAAGACTCCCAGCCTCAAGACGAGACCTAGGCCAGGACTTAGGAGCAGTTAGCCCTTACCTTTTCAATCTTACTATCAAGTGTTCAGGAAAGGATTTGCCTAAGCTTATGTTGCAATTACATTTGGCTTTGTTGTGTAGATGTAACTAGTCCAAGTGTAGTAACTGACAACATAAATTGCAACTCCCTTAAGACATAATAGTTTTTCATTTACATTTTTGCCTTTAAAAAATAAATTAATAGTAGGCTGGCATCAATACCTTCTTCCTAGAAGTGGCAATAACCACCTGCTACAGAAATAAAACAGAAGTAAAGCCACCAATAACCCAGTTCTTACGCACATTCGTGTCTCACATTTACAAGAATCTTACTTCACTGTATTAAATTCCGATTTCCATAAATACATTGCAAGTTCACCAATTCTGAACACTAAGAAAGAAATGTTGACGCTGTCCTTTTCATTTTTTAAACAAATATTACAAAATTGAATTTTATTGAATTTCACACAAGATGCACTTATAAAATTGATACAGAATGTCATTCAACAGAAAAAAAAAAAAACGAAAGCAATTCCAAGCTTTCTTTAGCAACTGCTAAATAATTAAAAAACAAGATACACCAAATTGACAGATAATCTGAATTTCAATGTGTGAACATCTCCAATTAGTATAAAATACATCAAAAATTAAAGAATTTCAGATTTTTCCCCAGCACAAGTCCTCTTCCTTTTATTCTCATCTCTGAACAGCAACCACAGATTTTGGCGATTACTCCAGCTAGTCTTGATGGGAGAGGAGAGGCTGAGAGACTGCAGCAAGAAGTTCCCACCAGGGCAGACAATGCTAACTGTATGGCAAAGCGAGCTCATTACCAAGTCTGCTCAGATACATGATAACTCTGTCCAACTGCCTCCGTTTGCTGTATTACTGTAGTCCGGCAAGTTTCAGCAATCAGCACAAAAATTAGAATTTCACATGTTCATAAAGCAAATAAACTTTGGCTTTCCCACTCTGACAAATTGTGTAATTAGCAAAGAGCAAATTTTGCCTTCATTTGTTCAGCACCCAAATACTTTCATGATACCTTCCCTTGGAAAGTGAAACTGGTGCTTAAATAACTGAAAGGCATTTGAAGTTAATGCTGTATTTTAACAACAATATATGAAGAATTTATCATTAACTACAGAGTCTCTCCTGATACAAGTCTCCAGCCTATGTTTTGAGCTCAAATTTATACCATTTTTGGTCTGAGGATTCCAAACCATCTTTCATCAACTCTCCCACAGCATGTCACACCAGAAATTAAGATGCATTGTAATGCTCAAATGCTCTTTATAGATCTAGTCCATCTACTTAAGTGAGATGGGTTGATGTACCAGAGGGGTTCTGGTGGCAGGAGAGGGGATTTGCTCCCTGTGCCCTGGTTTTGGAACCGGGTCAGACCCAGTTCTGGCCACCAGATTGGACTCCCACCCCCCTCGGGGTTGAGCCAATCAGCGCCTCTGCGAATTGCCCTATTTAAGTTTGGACAAAGAAACCAGAAAAGGTGCTTTGCCTGGGAGAGAGGAGAGAAGGGAGGAGGGCGCTGCACCCGCTCCCGGCTTCCAGCCAGGTGGCTGTCCATGCCGGGCTGGCGCTGCCCGGGGAACTCGGGGAGCGCCCCGCTCCCACGGTGCCCACCGGGCCGCGTTCACCCAGAGAGAACTGAGATCTGAGAGAAACGGCCACACTGACACCAGGTCAGTGAAGATGGAACGGTAGGAGGTGTGCCGGAGCTGCGTTTCCCCTGCAACTGGTGGCGAGACGGCAGGCACCCCCCCTGCAGCCAGGACAGACTCAATGGAGCAGAGACCCACTTGCAGCCCGTGGAGAAGAGATGCCTGAGCCTGAGGACAGTCGTGGAGAATGGGATGCACGACAAGGCACAGACACATCTAGAGTTCATGTGACAATCCATGCTGGAGCAAGTGGCTACAACTCCCTAAGAATCCGAGACTGTGGTAAAGCCCACACTGGAGCAATCCAATGGGGAAGGATTGTATCCTGCAGGTAGGACTCACTCTGGAGGAGTCTGTGGATTTTTCCTTGTGGGTAGGGGATCCACTGGAGCAAGGGAAAGAGGGTGTAAGGACTCCTCCTCCTTTAAGAAAAGGAGCGGCAGTAACAAACATGGGATGAACTGACCTGCACTCCCCCATTCCCTGTCCCCCTGTGCCGCTGGGGGAGGAGGTAGAGCCGGGAAGAAAAGGAAAGGGGCGGGTGAGGTGGTGTTTTTTAATATCTGGCTTTGTTTCTGATTTGATTGTCTGTATGAGCTTTTATAGGCATGTTCTCAGGCAAGTTAGTACACAGATGTCATTCTTATCAGAGTTAAACCCAAAATGCAGTGTAATATTCTTTCCTGCTGCTTCAATGTCATACATGCAGTTCCAACACAACACTTCCTTGCTGCAATTAACACTGCCTTTCCTTACCCTACAGAAGTGCCCCTTAATTATTTTTTCCTACAGCAACAAAAAATCCTCAGCTTTTAAAAATAATTTTATAAATAATGTGCCTTGCAGGACACAACATAAGAAATGAGTATGCTTTGTATTTGCTCAGTTAAGCAGAACCTTCATTGCTGTGATCTTTCCTGTGTTTAGCATTTAGATAAAATAGTATGCAGTAAGTCTTTAATTTAAAGGCAAAATTTTATTCTGTTTACAAGATTTTCAAGATACATCTTGAAAAGATTTTTGTTGACAAGAGTAGCTATCTTGACTTACTGTTTTATGTACCAACGCTTTACGCGTTTGTTGATAAAAGCACGTTTTGAATTCTGCTTGCAGATGTTTAATAAAACAAGGTAACTGGAAAGGCAAGCTTCCGGTCAAGTTGTCATACATTTCCAGGAACATCTTTACAGTGGAGGAACCTTCATGAAAAGTAGTATGTTCTGGAAGCATGGTTTCATAACGCAGAACAGGATTATTACACATTCTGACTGCCTCTGTTAAAAAAAAAGGAGGGTAATTGTCATATGTGATTCCCTTCTGAAGGGAACAGAGGGGCCAATATGTTGACCGGACCCAACCCACAGGGAAGTCTGCTGCCTCTCTGGGGCCCGGGTCAGGAACATCACTAGGAAACTCCCTGGTCTGGTACAGCCCTCTGATTATTATCCATTACTCGTTTCCACCTCATGTGGCAGGAAGAGAACATCTAGCAGAATTAGAACCTTGGACTTCAGTAGGGCCAACTTTGACGTTTTCAAACAACTGCTAGGAGAAATCCCATGGGACAGAGTACTAGAAGGTAAAGGGGCCCAAGACAGTTGGTTAGCCTTCAAGGACCTCTTCTTCCAAGCTCAAGACCTGTGCATCCCAACAGGTAGGAAGTCAAGAAAGGGTACCAAGAGACCTCCATGGTTAAATGGGGAACTGTTGGGCAAACTCAAGTGGAAAAAGAGAGCGTACAGATCATGGAAGGAGGGGCAGGCCACTTGGGAGGAATATGTCTGCTGTCAGAGGATGTAGGGAGCCAACTAGGAAAGCTAAGACCTCCGTGGAATTAAACTTTGCAAGAAAGGTCAAGGACAACAGAAAGGGCTTCTTCAAATACATGGCAGATAAAACTAACACTAGAGGCAATGTAGGCCCACTGGTGAATGAGGAGGGTTCCCTGGTGACAGAGGATAAGAAGAAGGCAGAGTTACTGAATGCCTTCTTTGCCTCAGTCTATACTGCTGGAGGCTATCCCAATAAGCCCCAGAACCCTGAGGCTCCTGAGGAAGTAAGGATAGAGGAAGAGTCTACCCTAGTTGACAAGGACTTGGTTAGGGACCAGTTAAGCAACCTGGCCATCCATAAATCCATGAGTCCTGATGGGATGCACCCGCAGGTGCTGAGGGAGCTGGCAGATGTCATTGCCAGGCCACTCTCCATCATCTTTGTTAAAATCATGAGGAACGGGAGAGGTGCCCGAGGACTGGAGGAAAGCAAACGTCACTCTGGTCTTCAAAAAGGGCAAGAAGGAAGACCCAGGTAACTATAGACCGGTCAGCCTCGCCTCCATCCCTGGAAAGATAATGGAACAACTTATCCTTGGCACTGTCTCTAGGCATATCAAGGATTAAAGGTCATTAGGGGCAGTCAACATGGCTTCACTAAGGGGAAGTCCTGCTTGATGAACCTGATAGCCTTTTACGAGGACGTCACCCCGTGGGTGGATGATGGTAGAGCAGTGGATGTGGTCTATCTTGACTTCAGTAAAGCATTTGACAGTCTCCCACAGCACCCTCACAGCTAAACTGAGGAAGTGTGGTCTGGATGATCGGGTAGTGAGGTGGATTGTGAACTGGCTGAAGCATAGAATCCTGAGAGTAGTGGTCAATGGGACAGAATCCAGTTGGAGGCCTGTATCCAGTGGAGTCCCTCAAAAGTCAGTACTGGCACCAGTATTGTTCAACATATTCATCAATGACTTGGATGAGGGAATAGAGTGCATGGTCAGCAAGTTTGCTGATGACACTAAACTGGGAGGAGTGGCTGACACACCAGAAGGCTGTGCTGCCATTCAGACAGACCTGGACAGGCTGGAGAGTTGGGTGGAGAGAAATTCAACAAAATATAACAAGGGCAAGTGTAGAGTCTTGCATTTGGGTAAGAACAACTCCAGGTACCAGTACAAGTTGTGGACTGAACTGTTGGGGAACAGCACAGGAGAAAGGGACCTGGGGGTCCTGGTGGACAGCAGGATGACCATGAGCCAGCAATGTGCCCTTGTGGCCAAGAAGGCCAACGGCATCCTGGGGTGTCTTAGAAGGGGTGTGGTTAGTAGGTCAAGAGAAGTTCTCCTCCCCCTCTACTCTGCCCTGGTGAGGCCACATATGGAATATTGTGTCCAGTTCTGGGCCCCTCAGTTCAAGAAGGACAAGGAACTGCTTGAGAGAGTCCAGCACAGGGCCACAAAGATGATTAAGGGAGCGAATCATCTCCCTTATGAGGAAAGGCTGAAGGAGCTGGGTCTCTCTAGCTTGGAGAAGAGGAGACTGAGGGGGGACCTCATTAATGGTTATAAATATGTAAAGGGTAACTGTCATGAGGATGGAGCCAAGCTCTTCTCAGTGGCATCCAATGATAGGACAAGGGGAAATGGATATAAGCTGGAACATAGGAGGTTCCGCTTATACATGAGGAAGAACTTTTTCCCAGTAAGGGTAACAGAACACTGGAACAGGCTGCCCAGGAAGGTTGTGGAGTCTCCTTCTCTGGAGATGTTCAAAACCCGCCTGGATGCATTCTTGTGTGATCCTATCTAGGTGGTCCTGCTCCGCCAGGAAGATTGGACTAGATGATCCTTTGAGGTCCCTTCCAATCCCTAACATTCTGTGATTCTGCTTTTTTCTCAGTCTATTTTCTAGAAAACTGATACTGCAGCTCTGCCACCAGGCTAGAGACTCACGATCCACCACATTTTCCAAGACGCAAGTTAAAGATCACTCACTTGACCTGACCAGATACCAAGCCAAGTTACTTGTAGAAAGAAATTCATATTTATTGCCATTAATAATATAAGTTTTTAAATAAATATTTATGTGCCTTTTTTGGCAACTGTCCATTCTGATAGCATCTGCTGTCCCAACAGCTCAGTATCCTTAGCACATTGATAAAAAAAAAAATCTTAGTCAATTCTGTTTCCACAAATAGTGAACCTGTCTATCTCCAACAAGTCCTTCTTTGAAGACCTGTGTTTTAATTCTGAACTGTCTTGGCTTATATCTTTTTCTTCTCCATCAGGAGTTGTCAGAAATTGATCAGAATTGCTTGTTAGAAGTAGAGACGGTGTATTCTCCTTCTGATGCACAGGTTGATTGGTAACTGATGTAGATCCATTTTCATCTGTGGAAATTCCTGTTGGAACAGAAGACAATTACAATGATAATAAGGAATTTAACACAGACATACTGATGCATCTATAACATATAGATTCATCCAAAGCTGTCCTGAAAAACTGTGCTGTATGAAATCAGCGGTGTGGAAAAATAACAAACTGGGGGGGAATGGGAGAATATTGTCCCCCAAAGTTCAGCTTACGTCTTAACATGAGCTGTAATATTAGAGCAGTCTTGAGATAAGACACAGTTGCTGCTCCCAGGAACAGACGCACTTGGAACAGACAAGGCCTGCATCTAGTCGGACGGAATGTGCAACATCCATAATGTGGGGAACAGAGTGGTACAGAGGTACCATGGCTCATCTCTGTTACCATGGATAAAGAACGTCCGGCGAAGATAACCACATATTTACTATCAAGGAAGATGGATCACAACTACTGCCTCAGCAATGATGGTGAAATCATGTTCTGAAGCTGAACTGTGCTCATTATAACGTCAATATAATACCAAAATACACCTCCACCTCAAAAGCTACCCGCCCTCTGGGCTGCGCAAAAGTAGGTATGACTAAAGTCACTCAAGCTCCACCGAAAAGTAAAGAAATAGTATAAAATGGCAAAAGAGAAGGAGGATGTTAGGGAGAAGCCCGCCATCGAAATGTTTGCGATCAGTCCACTGGCTGGATCTCTCTTCTCCCCCGACAGAGATGCCTATTGGGTGAGAGCTCTGTGTTACGCGCATTTACTAACATCTTGCTAGCTATTGAGTATTATCACTGCTCAGTTCTAGTTTTATATTATTCCAAATCAAATCTGTTTTCGCAATCAGTCCCTATCACCGGCTATCTTCAAATCTGTATCCTGTCACGAGCATATGTAATAAAATTTATCACATATATAAATATAAGTTCCAAGAAACTCCATAATAGATATAGAGAATATAAGGGGTTCGGCTCATTGTGCTGCCCGTGAGGTCCCTGAATAAGTAAGGCTAACACCCTCCAACTTAGCGGGCTGCCCAAGGCGGGCAGACGGGTTGGGTACAAGGGTCTCGTCTTTCTTGGGAAGCCGGTAGACTGGTCAAATTGCTCCCTGATCTCTGTTGACCTGACCCTGTGTCATAACGTGACAAGCAGAAGCAACAGATGAATGCTTTGTGGAAGCCACTACTAATCTACTACCTCCTCTTAGTTTTACCATAAGAGATTTCCTTTTCTAATTTGGTAAAAGGATAGAAAATGAATTCAATGGAAGTTCAGATAACAAGGAAGAGCATATGCAGCAGATGTTACGACATACACTGCATTCTTTTGGTTTTGATTTTTTTTTTTTTGGCTTAGGCAAAAAGATTTTTGACAGTCATTGTGTGAATCACACAAATATTTTCCACTGAAATGAAGAAAAGAAATCTCTCTAGTGGGAATTAGAGGTGCCTAATGCTCTACATAAGTACAATAAACCTGGCTTCTCTAGGGATAGCTAATGACTCATGCACTGCTACACGCAGTAGTAGCTGACTCCTAAAGCAGTTCTATTAAAGATGTCTGTTTTTATTCCTGCCTCTTACTTCACTGCAATTGAACACTGGCTCCATTAACCTAAGATATTTGTAATTAATATCCATGTATTGTTTCCACATTTTGCTAAAACATTTAAAGAATTAAAATACATAAACAAATGACAAGCAAATAAATTTTTCTTATTTATTGTCTCCTCATAAAGACTAAGTTATTGCTTCTAAAGCAATCTGAAAAAATCTGACTAATGTGGAGAGTACCACAGACCAGCCCAGGGGAACATTATTTGTCAGAATGGCAGCACTGTCGAAATTACTACAAAAACTTCTTTCTGTACAGCATCTCTTCACAGTATACCATCTACTACTGGAAGGTACATGGATTACTCTCTACAGTCTGATGCAAGCCAAATGTACTACACTTGCATCATACTAAACTTGCATCAAGAAAGGATATAAGTAATGCTAATTGTAGAACTTCATTACAAAGGTATTTTCTAACCCAGCAGCTTCCAGAGAACGCTGATTGATTGCCAGTAATCAGAACTTCCATCCTTCAAGAGCAAGTATACAATTTTATCCTTCAAAATTTTAAACTGTTTCTGTGGACAAGGTGGAAACTCTTAGGAAAATAAATTAACTTACATTAGAAGCTGATAGAAAGTAGACCAGATTAATTCCCTCATCCTCATTCTAGGAAGAGATGGGTTGAGAGACTATTGAAAAAAACCTGATAAGTGGGGCATAGGGATTAACTGATATTGCAGAGCCCAGTAGTAATAATGCAAACACACAGAAGCTGGGGAAGGTAAAATAATTCTTTCACATAATTGAGGTTTCTAGTAAATAAAGAGCTGTTAAAAGTTAAAAATCTCAGAAAACTGTAAAAAAATTTGAGCTTTTTCCATCATCGGTGGAAGTGAAGAAGTTGCTACTTTTCAATCAAAATCTTTTCATTTGCTGACACGCCTGGTAAAACTGCTGCTGCTTCAGCTAAAAATACTCTTCAGGATTTATTTACTGTAAGTTTAAGGGTCAATCTAAATATGACTTAAGTCTCATATCCAAGCCTAGTACTAAATGTTTAATTAAAACGTTATCATTACAATACTCATCTAATGAAAAGCAAAAGACATTCAGACCAATTCATGTTATTCTTTCATAACGAAACTAAAGCAACTCTACGAATTTAAGCTATTTAAAAATAAATGTCTGCACCAAGTTTCTGCCTGATGTCATTTGACACAGGTGAGATACAGAGATTTATGACTGAAACATTGACAAATTCTTAACTCTACTATTGCTGGCAAGACACTACGACGACTAATAAGCACCTTACATTTCGAGTTGTTCAAGTCTTTGGCAAGCAATAGAGTGAACACAATAAAAGCCTCACTGTTAAGCTCTCGAGGGTTCTCTCTGAGCCCCTCACAGAGGAAGACATGCAATTCAGTTCAGTTGACTGGAAGAACAAAGGTCTCTGTTTCTGTGTCACAAGAATATAATAATGCCCCATTCCAATTACATATTAACCCCTAATGCTGAGGACCTATGTGAGAAAACCAGGCTGCACAGACTTGAGGCAAAGCAAGCAGAGACCAGCTGAAATTCCTATTTGGATTTCATAAAGCTTTTCATTAACGTGTTCCTGACAACTACAAGTATACCTATCGTGTGCCATGTTTTACATTAATTTCCATAAGAAATGCATAGATTGCTTTCTTTATTAAACTTCAGCACTGCCAGAGATGATAAGTAAATATTTATTTATTTGTGTAGTGACATGGCAGGAGGTTGGACTAGATGATCTTTAAAACATCCCTTCCAATCTGACCCATTCTATGACTATGAATTTCAAAAAAAAGCGTGCTACTGTTCTGATGTCCTATCACCTCCACACATCAATGTGGGGTTTTATCAGATAGATGAGTAGCTATAATCAAAAGACGATGCATGAACTAAAAGCAATAAATTCTATTACATTTACAGACTTCTGTTCACAGCTATGATATGGTACAATTAAGGTCCAGCAACAGGGATACTGTGCAGCACTGTCATTTATCTGGTTTAATATTAAATTTAGTCTGAGAGCATTTTTCATTACAGTTGAAAACAAAACAAGGCAGTTAGCCTTACCTTGGGACGATTTAAACATGCTTTGCTGTTTGCCAGCCGGCTTACCTGGAGTGGCAGTGAAAACAGGGTTGAATAATTTCTCCTCCATTTTTGCCTCCTTTACATATTGACATGACTTCCCCAGCAATACAACACTGTTAAGGACTTTTAAAGATATTAACCTGAAAAAATAAAAGGACTTATTTACATATTTGCATTAGCATATTAAAATAATTGCACATTATTCATACAGCAATTATTCATATGAAAATAATTGCATATGGTTACTGCTGTCTTGGAAGGATTAGTTAATACTTAAATCCCTTCAATAGCAAGATCAAAAGGTAATTTCCTTTTCCTAACAATGTTTCAGATTCAAGGCTTTTTTTTATTTTTATTTTTTTTCCGAAGGCATCTAGAAAAAAACATCAAGTTTTAACACAAGGACTAAAAGGACAGTTAAGCAGCCATTTAATACATCAAATATTTAAACACAGAACTAAAAAGGGCCCTCAACCGTGCAAGTCTAAATTAAACGCACTGCTGTTAAAACTGTACCTTTAATTGTGCCCAGCCAAGGATCACTAGCGGACTTTGAACCTCAAGAAAGCAAATATCTAGCTTTCACAAGTTACAGGCTAATCATAAAAAGTTCTTTTTCACATCACAAAAGACAGTCCATAAAACTCAACAAATCAAAGAGGCAGCACTGCATTACCATCCTAGCACAGTCCAGCTGGTGGCAGATTCCCTTTGTATTATCACTCATTTGCAGGACAAATTTCAGCAAATCACTGAAGACCCTTTTATATCTGTCTTCCCATTTGAACAACAAGAAGGTCTCATCTACCATCAAGTGCTTTTAGATTTACAACTCAAATGAGCTTTGTAAAATGTAAGTTCTATTACTAGCATTACATGACAGGCAGACCAATGTCCACTCCAGAGATGAAAGCAGAAAGGAAGCAGGTGAAGGCTCACTACAGAACAAGGAAATAGTGATCTGTTCTCTGTAGGCTGAATATAAATACTCTCTATGCAAAGCAACATATGTAACAAAAGTGAACCGAATGCAGACTCTAAATTCATCCTCCACTCTCTGAAAATCTGTTTATGTACATCACTAAGTTGAAAAAGACAACTTGAAGTGAACATTCAGAGATCCATGGAGGGAGTCTAACTGCTTAATCATAAAGTGACCCAAGCACAGTTCAGCAGCAGCTTCACTATCTCTCACTGCATTAATGTAATCAGAACTTGTCAAACAGAAAAACAGTACACTACATTTTTAAGGGAATTTTATGCAATACATTTACTTGTAGAAAAAGTTTAGAGAAATGGAAGAATAAGCAGAGTAGAGCAGATCACTTTCAGTATTCAGAAGAAAGTGACATTTTAGTATCCAAGCAACCACAAAGAAGATATCATTTTATGCAAGCTGAAAGCCCTGACTCTCTACACTTTTATTAGGTTATCGGGACAGATTTTGTTTCGGATTGTTGAGAAGCTCTCCTCTGCTTTTAGTAAGTTTTAGAGGTGTATTTTCCTACGCTTTTTTAGGTAACACGCTCTTGTTTTGAGACAGTCTGTGTTTACAGCATGATTTGACTTTGATTTAATGAGATCAAAAGTTGAAAAGGCCACAAATCAACACTTTACTGTATCAGTTCCGGCTTCTCATGGAAAATTATGCAGATTTTCTAGCAATTCTCCTTGTATTCTTTTCTGTCAGTCCACCTCACGCTCAAATTTCAAACAACAATGTAAGCTTTAGAGTTGTTCAAAATCCTAGAAAAACAAAACTCAGGTTTCATATGCTGGGCAAGACTCTTTAATAGTATAACTTACAGTATTACAGTTGTTATATATCAATACAAAACCATGTCCTCCACATTATAGTCTCAATCCTTTGCCCTATTAACTGTTTCGGATTTTATCACAGTTTCTCGTGTATCTATGCTATAATAATCTGATGAAAAGCTGAAATTTATGTTCAGAACACAAATTACTTGAAAGATGCAAGAGGTGAGTTAGCTTCAAACCTGAGATCATGGCAGAAGTAAAAAATCTGTTCTAACTTTTCAATAAGGACAAAATAAACCAAAATGTATTTACTCTTGTGACCTTTGCCTTCGAAGGGCAGCATTTAATTCTTCATGCTAACCACATTACTTCTTCCTGCCTTCCCATCCTCCAAGCCACAGATACAGGGAAAAATCCAGGACAGGGCTGCAGCAGTGGAATGGTAAATGTAGGGAAATATTACATATATTGGGAAAAAGGAAAAACCACTGAGCAGAATGAAGGTGCTAAGCTTGGTAAACCACAGCTTGAATGTGATGATCAGGGGCTGGTGCTTTCAACGACATAGAGCTGGCTTTAGGAAGAGAGAGAGAGGGCACAGCACGTACACCGGGGAAGAAATCAAAGTATGACTAACATTTTAATATTTGGTCTATATGCAATATCTCAAAGTCCCAGTTATCCAACACTAAAGGGAGGTGCGTCTACACCCAACATGGACTAGACACTTCAGGACAAGTTCAGCTTTTTTTTTTCAGATCAAAGTCAGATTAGAGGAAAGAGTCTTATCTATCCATAAAAACATGCAGTAATTCCATTCTTTTCATAAGGCATTGTAAAACAGCAGCCTCCTCTCTTCCAGTGTATCTGCTGAACCACTGCCCCAGACCTAGAAGTCTTTTACTTCCCCAAGTCTTGCTACCTTCAGTTGCAAAAACAACGTGGTAGGGCACTGGAAGATATATTCCCACAATACTGTAGGCTGGCTCTCTGTGCTGCAGCAATTTGAATCATCTAATTCTTTATGGTCAATTTTAGGAGGACTCCAATATCAATCAGTACTGAGACAAAAAACGCTGACACAGTTCAGTAGGCAGCTTCCCTAGAAACTGGTCATCCTCATATAGTCTACAGCAAATGCCTTAAGACCCGCAAACTAGATTGGATTTAATGTACAACTAAACACATCTCAAAAGTACGTATTGACTGGTGAGAAGTTAAGGACAACACAATTATAAACTGACTTGGCAGTGAAAGGATCGGTTTTGGAAAACAAATTGCCATAGGACATTATATTATATATAATATATATATTATTATATATAATATAATATATATTATATATATATAATATATATATTATATTATTATGTTCTACTGAACATAAACTGTGTTTACACTTATACCTAAAAGTATCAACACAAGCTTTGTTCACGTATCTGATCAAATAACGGTAAATACTTTTGAATTGCGTCCATTTACTCACCCACAGTAGAACAGCACAACACAAACATAACCTAAGACTCCTTGTACTTTTATTGAGCTTGTTACGACTCTCATGAGCTGTTTTAAGGATAAAAGTTGAATAGTTAAGTTAAAATATATAGCACACAATTATTAATGGAGTATTTTTAACAGACATTTCTTATTTGGCAAATTCAAGACCAAACTAAAAACATTTGCATTAATATAAATTTATTCTACTGTTCCCCTTGGTAGCATTAACTATCCAAGATTTTGGTTTGAGTAAGTATTATAGTAGCATCTAGTTGCAACTTTGCCGAAACTACAGTCTGATAACGCTTCCTTCACCACTGACTTATAAGTAAAATAACAAGAGAAAAAAACCTCCCCAAAAGTCAAGGGCTGGAAGCTGAGTTAATTTTTGAGGAAAATGTCAAGAGATACTGATGCAGTAAATAGTGTTCTGCACTACACTAACATTTTGAATTTAAAGTTGCTTTGTGGACTAGGCACATGAATTCCAAGTTTCAGTAATAAACAATTCTGAAATCTGTTTTAATCCAGTATTTCACAGTTACGGTTCCAAGTTAGCAAAGAGCTTCAGTTTGTTTTAAACCTATTGGTATTCATATCAGAAGACAACTTGAAAAAAACATTTCAATTGAATTCTCACTGCTGTACTTTGCTTAGTTATAAAAGAAATCATGATTATGATCATAGTTGTTCTGGTTTTTGGTTGTTGTGTTTGGTTTATTTTTTAAATCCTAGATAAAAACTAGGCAAAGCCTGTCAATAGTTATTTTCCTCATCTCCACAGGAGAATATTGCATTTAAAAGTTAATTCATATTGACATTCTTCTAGGAAAACGATGATTAGTATCTTTGCTGGCAAAGCAAGGACACATTCACAGTATTACAACTACCGCCAGTATACATGTGCGTATGGGGAAAGTCTGAACACCTTTTTACAGAAAACATTCTGCAACAGTTAATTCAGAACAGACCTCATGTGGACACAATTCCAATAATAAAGTGATTCATTTTATAGCAGCATGTCCATGTAACAGGGTCAACTATTTCAGAATCATGTATTCTACAACAGCTCAGAAGCTCAGTGCCCACATAAAAGAAAACTTACTCATTAAGCATACTATTACAGGGACTATCACAAGAACTTCTATGAAAAAACTAAAAATCCTAGTGCACTACTGCTAACCTTCTGGCAACCAGCTGCTTTGACTATTCCAAATGAATGAACAGGATAATTGCCAAAATGAATAAATGTTTAATAAGCATAGATGTAGTTTACACTACAATTCAAGTGCTTATAAATTCTACAAAATTAATATGCATTTGATTTTCTACGAAAGTCTGATAAACAGTAACACATTCGTGAAGTCACAATTAGCATGTGATATAGGTTATATTGAATGCTAACTCAAACTTGCAGCATTATTGCAGTTACTTAACGTGATCATTTCATCCTGAAAACCTCAAAACGAGCCAGCCATCTCACAAGCACATATTCTCAAAGTGAAACCTAATTGACAGAAAATTGATAGGAAAGATTCAACTTACTAAAACAGCCAGTGGAAGAGGAATAAAACCCATTCTTCTGGAAACCGAATCACTATAATCTGTATATGCCTAGCAAAAAAAGAGGAAGAATAATGAACTATTTATGCAAGGGAATGAGCTTCTTTTAGTGTGGCACACCCTCTAGATAAGAGTCAATCTCTTAACAAACACTACAGTGGTATAAAGTGTACCTATTCATATTTTGAAATTGAAATTCAGATAGCTGTACTCTCAGACAAAAATGTAATACTACCATGACCAGTGAGATTAGCTTCAGTGCTCTAAATCAAGAGCAACTGGAATATAATACAAATCTCTAAATCAAGAGCAATTAGGACACTGAATTCAAACGCACAATGATATTTCATCTGCACATTATTACCAGCTTAGAGACCTTTTAGTATTAATTTGACTTTGATCCTTAAATACTGTACAGAAAAACCCGTAACAGGAATAAAACTCCCACTATTATTCACCACACTAGCAATTTTAAATCATTCTACAAACATCTATAATTAGCCTCAGGAAAACTGTGTCAAAATAATTTTGAAAATACGTTTACATTTGAGCTCTCAAAACACAACTGCTTTGCACGACAGCTTTCATGCAGTACTGAACGTTATCCCAAATTTAGGTAGCATCATAGGCACTCATTTTCCGCAGAGGATCCTTAGGAAAAGTAACGACGTATTCAGAACGAATAAACTGTTTTTTAAATTAGCAAATTATTAATCATTATTTTTAATTGAAGGTATCCAACTTCTTTATGAGATATAACTACTGCATTCCTAGTAATAGCTATTAAATATTCCCAAGAAAATGCCATAAATTATTACAATAAAGTTCATTTAAGAGTTAGAGCACTCACTAATAGTTAAGAGACTAATCCAGGAAAGGTGTGCTGTAAATAGTGTCCCAAAAAACAGTACTCAGTACTAATGAAAAACACAAGCAGCCTGTACATTCTGTAAATACCCATGCCACAACAGTAACATGCATGGTACAAACATCCCTATACGTCTGTGCATGCTGCCTGTGAAGAAATAATATAAATTCCTAATCAATATTGTATTTTGATCCAACACAGTTAAAACAGAGCTAAAAGAACAGTAATTCCAAATTATCTCAAGAACATCTTGTTAAGCTTACTTACTTCCCATATAACTCACAAACGTCAAAGTTGCTACAACCATCCCCTGACTGTACGTGTATTTGGAAGAGGCTTCTCAACAATATATTATATAAAGCCCAAACTGACCTGAACAACTGGATAAAAATAAGAATATAAATCACAAGGTGATATTCCTGTTATTTCTTAATAAAAAGAGCAGAGTAGAATTTCAATGCTGTAGGAGTATAACAGTTCTTTATGTATTTCTTTAAGTGTTTGTTCCAATCCACCCCCAGCCCCGCAATTCTGTTAGTTAATACAAGAAAATGCCTTTATTTTCAGGCTTACATTTTTCTGTCGACTGCTAACAAGGTCAAATGCAAGACTGGCTCTGTATTCACTGTAGACCTGGGAAAAATCCAGCACATCGGATGTGTGATTAATTTGTTATCACACTTTATAGAAGCAACAGAGGTATTCATAAAATATTTCTATAAAAACATTAGAAGCACTTATGCATAAGCTGAAGGAGTCAAAGCCAGTTTTTCTGAGGTCACATTGCACCCTTCAACAGATTAGTCTATATTTCTGCAATAAAGTAACTTGCATTTATATACATATACACACACACCCCAAACAAACACTGTGCTATGTTTTAGGAATTGAATGCAACTTTATGAAGCATTTACTGAATTTGAGGATCATCAGAAACACAAAGTAAGAGAAACAATGTTTACTTTTTTCCTACAGTTCGTAATTTGTTTTAAGCTACATGAAAGGTAGCACTGGGATCAAATTAAACAAATGAGAGAGTTTACTTATATACTAAGCAAGTGATCCCATGAAAAAAGCAAATTGTATCAGAAGACGAATGAAGCTTTTCCTTCTTTTTAGAACAGCTCTGCATACTAAGATAGGAAAGATAATTTTAAGGCTAAGTGGTAGGGCGACTTGCACTGCAGGCGTTCAAGTCTTCTGAAAAAGCCTGACCGTGCAACAATAAATCTTCAGAACTTCACACAAAAAATACAAAGTTTGTTAAACAAACCTTGCAAAATTGTCACTCACTACCTCCATCCTCCAGCTGTTTCAGCACACTGAAGCATGCTACATTTTTGGCTATCATGACTTCATTACTGCTCTTTTCCACACTCTCTAGATGAAAGTAGGACATGCATAAATGCCTCTGGCGCAAGGGAGCTTATTAAGTACATCTATTAAACTTGTTTCTACACTGCACAATGCAGTTACTTTAGAGATGCTGAAAAAGATAGCACTTCCAAGTTCTGATCTCATTTCCTGAAAAATGGGTTTACTAGGGAAAAAAAACACTAACTGATCTCTCCACAAATTTATCAAGTGCATTTGAATTCACACAACACGCAAGACACATGGCCAACGTTATCATGCCGCAACACACAAAAAGTAACCTCATCTACTACTTCAAAAGAAGGACTGCATAATATATACATGGCCTAAGAAATTTCAGAAGTGGGAAACTAACATAACCTGCTTCATATTCATGCACCAGGGACAGTGGAAAAAAAAAAATCTGATTTCAGATTCCACCTTTAACACACGTGCAAGAACAGAGATTCAGCAGCATCAGAAGATCTGTTTTTCCTAAACTCTGAACTTTAACCTACAATCCATTCTGCTAGGAAAAGGTGCAAGCTCTGTCTAGACTGTAGCACAAGTAACCTTCTGTCAATTTAACTAGTGTTCATTTCACAAAACGATCTGCCAGTTATGGGAATTGTAGATATTATGTGAACTGTTACACAACACTTTCAATAATTTATGGATCTGGAACTACTAATTTAGAAACAGAGGTGTTTATTCCACATGATAAAGATTCTCAGAAGTACATTATATCAGGAAATTACCATGCTTCCCCAAACGATATCCTATATATGAAAATAATTTTTACATTTTGCACACTGGAATAAATTTTAATATTAAAAAAATAGCAAAATAAACTACAACTTAAAATAGCACTCAGTATTCCAAATAGGATACCTACATCTGCTGTGATGTCATTGAACTTTGTTATAAAGGCATGCTTCACAATATCCACTGCAATTTCTGCAGCAACCACCATGCAAACGTCTGGGAATAACACCAAAAGGTGATCTGAAGGTTGGGAAGAAATAAGTTAGGCCATTTAATTTGATGTCAATATACAAAACAAAAATTATAACACTTCCACTCAACAGTGAAAAATCCTCTGTAACAGTCTGAAGAGTCTGTTACTTTACATCACCTCTCAGCATGTAGAGTGCAAGTTTCCACTTAGTCCACTGCTGTTCTAGAAACTTACGAGTACTATACAATCACACCACAATTAGGATCAGGTTCTAAAGCCTTTACTTCACAAAGCTTTATCTCTACTAGGAAGACAACCTTTCCATGTACTAGATAGTAGGTGTTCAGTATGTATGAGGAACAGACAGAGCACCTGCACTTTTAGATGCTTAAGGTAAAATTTAGGTAGACTGGTAACGTTCAAGTGAAACACACCACACAGATCAGGGATCGACATTATTAAAGCAAAAGTTTAACAAAATGAAATCCAAATTTTACTCAATATTTATTCAATATGGTATTCTAAGGTTCTAAGAACTTATGGTTCTAAGTATAATGAATATTAAATTATAAATGGAAAGTTTTACATAATCTTGTATCAAATTTCAATCTCACTAGCCCCACAAAATAAAACTATCTAGGGGATCCTTCATCCTCAACATACTCCAAGGAAAGGGAAGGGCTGGGAAGAAATAATTTAAGACACTACTTGAAACATAACTATGCACGTTTGTAGCATAACAGCATATACTTTTAGCAGAAGGGATAGAGTCACTCTTACAGCAAAGCCAAAAATAGAAAAATGAGAATCTAAGGTATCTGACAAATTAAAATTGCTCAATTAAATGTCCCAGTTACCCTTATCTTTCAGATTGATGAAAGAAGAGATACAGTTGATGATAGAACAGGAATTTGTCATTTTGTATTTGATTTTTCTACTAGCTTACTCACCTGGATTCCATGAGAACTGTTCCATATTTCTTAGGCATATAATTAGTAGCAACACGTAAGTGGTGAACCTCTCCTTTATATCTAGTTTAGAAAAAAAAAAGCTGTCAACTCCAAAGAGACATTTATTTGTATACATAGGTATCTACTCATTCTGAGGTTCTAACATTTATTAGGTCTTGGATTAGACAATCTTTCCCACAGATTACTTCATCGGATTTGAGGGGAGGGGATGCTGAGAACTAAACCTCTGCAGTATGCTGTGGCCTGACTGGAGGTCTGTCCAATGCTGCATCACCTCAGGGTTCCCAGCATCAGAAGAGACTGAAGTTGTGACTTGCTATCACCTCTTCTAATACATTAATAAAAGTCATCTTTCTTGATAAAGTCTGTGCATTTCTTGTGGGATTCAAAAAGAACCAGCACCTCCTAGTGCAAAAATGGAGATAATACACCTGTCTGTCATTTCAAATTATTAGCAAGGCAATTTTCATTTTCTACAGATCATGAATATCCAAAATGCTATATACCGGGTCCAGTAGCAGGGGGGCAGGGGGGTAGTGTTTCAATGCAATTATTACATCTTATTTAGGTTTGTACTAGTCCTTCACATTGGCACCTTGAAAGAGAACAGCAGGATACATCAGCTCAGTTATCAAAACCATAAGATCTGTAACACAAAAGCAGTTCGACTTGAGAGAGTCCTATGACTTGCCCTCCCAGACTAGGCAAGATCTTTTTGTCTCCTTTGGTGCCCTATCTCTAGAAATGATCCATACAGCTTGCTTCAGGAAGCATCACATTTGTTAACATACTAAAAACCTCCCTGAAACTGTATTATTGAAAAATGGGGTAAAACCTAAAATGAAATGTCACCATAAATTAGCAAGTTTGAAGAAGTCTTTTTAGAAGACAGAACTACTATGAAAATCAGTGAAGATATTGTTATCACTTGTTACACCGTGAATAACTGTGACAGTAATTTCTTTGTGGGTGAGTCGTCTCTAAATCCAATGGGTTCATTCCCTTAAGCACCTTGAATATTCTGTAGGGTTCTACTTACTGGGTTTAGGACACAAGAAATAAAAATGTTCAGAAGAACACACAAGGATTGAGCTGGCCAAGAAAATATTTGACTTTGTGTCAGCAGCTTTCATCACCTCTGACTACAGATAAACGACAATGCTAATGGTTACTACACTCTAGTACAACAATATCTAATTTTTAAAAAGAGGTTTCAAAACACGAGCAAGCCTGAAGGAAGGGAGCAAAACCAAAAGATCTCCTCCAGGAGAGGGAACAAAAAGCACACAAAATTCAAGAAGAATGAGATTGCATGTACACATATAAAAGGCACATTCTGGGGTACATAAACTCGTCTCTCAGTATAGACTGGGGAAGGGTCAGAGGAAGCACAAATTTCCAAAATAGAACAAGTGGCACATGTATAGGAAAAGAACCAAGAAAATCCTTTAGTAAAATAAATTTAAATACCAGAAAAAACAGGACATAGGTGAAGTCCTGATCCTAATTTCTTGGTTTCCTGACGATAACACTCCAGCAAGGCAAGTATGTTCTTCTATGCTTCTGAATTCACCAAATACTGCCAAAATTACCACAACACATCATTTTCTGACAAATCTAGCTATGAGATATCGCTTGGCACCTTCCCTGGTGGATTAATACGCACTCTAGCATTCCTTGATCTATATTCTCTATCACACTCATTAGCGACTTGAAAGTAGTCGCTAAAAGTAGTCAGACTTCTGCCCAAAATCTCAAAAAGGTTTTATCTTTTATTTCCCACATTGCATACTTCCACACTGCCCTGAACCATCATTGATCAGCAATGTGTAAGACAACACTCAGATCCTACCTTCAGATCCCAGTGAGGCCTGTACAGATAGAAATTCTCAAGTGGGAAGTAAGGACCTTAATTCAGGCCTAAACATTAAAGCATGTCTCGAGTCAATCCTTTAGATATTTATTACCTGCTCAGTACGTGTCAGCTCACCAGTCAACATGATTAAATCGAGAAGGGACATCTTTGGCCTTAAATTTCCTCTTATGCTGTAATAATAATAAAGATTTTTCCCTCACTAATTTCTGAGACTGGATGATGGGCTGACACCTGTTTCCCCTCTTCTTATTTTTCCTGTTCTTTCTGGCCTGCCTTCTAATCTGTTATCTCTGCTGCCACAGTTGTTCAAGGCTGCTCTGAGTGAGAGGAGTGAGTGTGGCTGCTCTTCATCCTCATCCCTCTCATCAACTGATTGTCAGAGATGCAAGCAAGGGAGAAAGGGCATTTTACAGCAGCTTCAACAGTGAACTCAAATGATTCAGAAATTCATTTCTCACCCTTATGGACAAGGACAAAAAAGGCTCCAGGATATCCAAAACAAAATAACAATTAAAATTTCAGAATGCAAAATACGCACCAATAATGTTCCATCATTTATTATGAATTTATTTGATGTTGCACATGTACATGTATTTTTTTTTTTTTTAAACAGGTGAGGGGATTTTCCTGTACCATGTATTGTCACTTCTTAGATGATGTGGTGAACTATAGAACAAGTGAGGCGACATCCCTAGATTCATGCTTTCAGATATCATGCTCTTAAAGAAGAGCAAAAGGAAAGTAAATTACTTTATTTGTGAACCTGGAGAAACAGTGACAAGCCACCAGTGTTGGTGTTCAGTTATAGAGAGCACAGGTACTAGCAAAAGGAAATGTCTCTATTGTGCTTTAGCGTGGTGAAGAGTACAGTGGGAAGAAAAAGGGATCTCTCCTTCATTCTCCATCATGACAACCCTTAATAACATTGATATAAGCCATTTAAACTCAGTTTCAAACATATCACACAAAGTACTGGTGATAAGTATATCACTAACTTTTTCAGTTAGAATACAGTATAGCTTTAATAACCTTTTCCATTATAAGACAGGGTTAAATGACAGTCAGAACAGCAGGCTGAGGATGTTTTAAATGCTCTCCAGCTGCCTCCACTAGCACATGATTAAAAGTTTACTTTCTCACCATTTATACTCCTAAGTGTAGAAGAACTGACACCTACCACTAATTCAGATATACTTATCTCCTGGTTGGTCTCTTGTCAGCACATACTTAGACTGCATTCTAATACCATGCTTAAACTCTGCTCTTAATAGGACTGGCCCTGAAGCCTGGCCACACATCATACTACATACTCCCCATATACACACTCTTTAGACTATTTTGAAAGATGACACTGAACTTGCTCATGCTTCCTTGCATCCACTGGTGGTGCAAATGACTACATCTGATTAAATCTTTTCAGATTCCTTTAAAATATCTATTTCAGTATATAGAAAAGGGAAAGGAAGAATCAGACATTTCAAGACTCAGTACATCTGAATTTAGCTGTCATGTCAAAATCTAACCACAACGCACCTTCTTCCATGAAGATGAGTCGTGTGCCTATTAGGGTTCTCATACGAATAGAGGTGGTAAATATTTGTTTCAAAGCCAGTAATGCACATACTGCCACAAAGGCAATAGGGGAAAAAAGCAAGATGTACTTTTTTTTTTTCTATTGGTTCTGTGAAGTAAAGCCCAAAAAAGGATTTCACATAACCAAATCAGATTTTGAATACTTTTGCCCCACTTACATCAACCTTGCCATTCCAATTCAAATGGAATTCTATACCCACACATTAATAACACATTCTGCCCTTCTGTAAATCCTTCTGGAAAATACAGAATTCAGTTTAAAGAACTGATAGCAACAGAGATTCAAAGTTTAATTGTCACCTGTGTCAGAGGGTATCATCGCTTTTAAAGAACATGTAAAAGACTACAGAAATGGATGTAATTGGAGATAAAGGATGTTCCTTGGACAGCACTGCATCCAGCATGGACTAGCATAATTAATTTACCAACATACCAAATAGCTGACTACTGAACTCATTCAGGAAGGACCTGAACTCTGAATAACTTAGGTACTTTGGAGTGGTAACTAACAACGAGGGCAGTGAGATCCCAAGAACAGACATCCAGAAGTGGCACTTCTATTCAACTGAGTAGCAAATAGTCTTTAGAACTGTGCTGGGTTTATGTGGTGGGGTTTTGGTAGCAGGGGAGGACTGCAGAGATTGTCCCTGTAATGAGATGCGAGAAATCGTGTTTCGCCCCTGCCCACCCTAGTCAGACCCGCCTCTGACCAGGGCTGAGCCAATCAACGCCTCTACGAATGCCATATTTAAGAAAGGAACAAAGGAACCCGTGCCATGTGGGACCGGCAGCAGAGAGAGGGGAGAGGTGGGGGACGCTGGGCCACCATCACTTGACTGGTGATGGCTGCAGCAGCACAGCATGGAGAGCACCAAAGTGCCCCAGAGTTCATTCTGCCAGGACTGCTGAGGTTCACCTGGCAGGTCAGGCCCAGCACGGCTGCAGCAGAGAGGAGAGGGATCTGATAGAAACAACTATGCAGACACCAAGGTCAGTGAAGATGGAGCAGGAGGAGGTGTACTGGAGCTGAGATTCCCCTGCAGCCCATGGTGAGATGGCAGGCGGCCCCCCTGCAGCCCATGAAAGAAACAGTGGAGCAGAGATCCACCCACATCCTGTGGAAGAGGACCCCACGCTGGAGCAGAGATGCTTGTGCCCAAAGGAGTTTGTAGAGGATTGTCTCCATGGGTAAGGACCCCATGGGGCTGGAGATTGAGAGTGGAGCAGAGCTGCATCTGCAGCCTGTGGGAAGGGACCCCACACTGGAACAGTTGGCTGCACCTTAAGAAGCTGTGACTCCATGGGGAAAGCCTGCCCTGGAACAATCTGATGGGCAAGGATTGCATCCTGCAGGAAGGACTCACATTGGAGAAGTTTGTGGAGAACTGTCTCCTGTGGGAAGGGACCTCAGGTCAGAGCAGGGGAAGAGTGTAAGGAGTCCTGACCTTTTAAGAAGCAGCAGAGACAACGCGTGATCAATTGACCCAAAACCCCCAGTCTCTGTCACTCTGCACCGCTGGCGAGAGGAGACAGAGCTGGGAAGAAGGGAGGAAGGTGTTTTTAAGATATGGTTTTATTTCTCCTTATCCTCAATGAAGTAACTGATAATTAAACTGATTTGTCCCCAAGCTGAGTCTGTTTTGCCTGGGGGCCATGATTGGTGGGTGATCCCCTCCTGTCCTTATCTTTTGTTACTTTTTTTTCCTCCTCTCCACCCCATGGAAGGGGGGAAGGAGTGAGCGAGCATGGTAGCTTGGCTGCCAGCTGGGCTGAACCACAACAAGAACACCTAGTTACTTCCTTCCAGATTCCATGACACATCACGCAGGAATCCTCAATCAGGAAGGAAAAAATTATTTTGATCATGTTAATTTCACTGTTTATATGTTTAGATAAAAAGCTGGTTATAAATCATTGCATGTAAGAAGTGAAACAAGATCTTTCTGTTTACATTTCAGCAAATCCTAAGTAGCTCTAGTGATAATTACCTCTTAACAAGTGACCAGAGCACAAGAAAGGATCAAAGACTAAATAAGGAATCAAGGAGGCACAGATCTATCTTATATGGACTCCTGTCCCCAATTCCCACATCCTTAAAATGAACAACTGGATTAAAACAACGGTATTAAAAAAAATAAAGACACATGAGAAAGCAGACTGAATGCCAGAGACCAAAGATAAAAACAAAGGCTGTTCAATATTTTGATCAAAGCCAAAGAGACTGATAAAACAGCAACACAGAAGAAAACACAGAATTAAGAAAAATAAAAGGAAGAAATTATAAAGAAAAAAATTGAAGTTCCTAAAGCTTCAGAATAAGTATGTTAAATCTTTGAGGTAAGAGATTTAAAAAACAAAGAATAATCTGGCTAAACAGCCAACTGAAGCAAGTAACATTAACACACTGCACCTAATGTACTACTTCATATGAGGTACAATGGCGTTTTGTGAAAAATCTAGCTTAAAGCACAGTTTGGAATTAAAGTAAGACATTTAAAAGCACAAAGGAAGGCAGCATGCCAGGCTTTCAACAATGATGAAAGAGCTTCTCTCTATAATTCTGGTCTCCTCATTCACTAATCCTGAACTCTACAAAATTAGCTTACAGGTATCTATTTCAAAAAGAAGATATACTATTTAAATTTAGGGAAATATTTCTTTCTGCTACAACAAATATAAAGTTTTATGTCTTCTGTATAGAGGTCTTTTCCAATGGCCACAGTATTTAGATTGCTTGGGGGTACGTAAGTTCCTTAGTAATAGAGTAAAAATGCAAAAGTAGTTTTGCTGCAGCTGACAAATCAAAGCTGCAGGAGCCGATATGGTTGAAATCACAGATTCTGCAGCTGCAATCTCAAGCAGCTGTATACAAACCTTAAGATCTTTGTTGACCTCCTGCACCTAAAAAATAACAGGTTTGGTTTATTAGATAACTGTGTAACCAATCTGTATTTCATGGTCTGTTCAAACAGTTTTTACGTAGATGATTCACAGGTCTTTTAGTCCTGAAGTTTTAAAGAATTAGCAGGCCATATAAAGGTGAGAAGGATCACTGACTCAGTCAGTAAGTCAGAACTGGAAATACTGGGAAAAATAGTACAGCCACACATCAGCTCGCTATCCACAAGCCAGTGCTGAGCATAATGCCAAGTGAAAATGATTTAATGATTTCCACATCTAAACTGGTAAGCTTGGTGGCACTTCATGTCCTGGTGTCTTATTATGTAGCATCAGAGCTCTGCAAGGTATTTCAATGCATGATATAGGACACGTCTTAGTACAACTGAAATAGTTCATTTCTGTTTTCATGCTTCTATTTACAAGATCACTTGCTTTTGAATTCTATTTGTAGCAACTTCTCTTGATCACAATAATCTTGAGGTCATTGATATCTTGCTTTTGTGCTAGTTCATATTTTTCTTTCCATTAACATGTTAAATAAGAAGGAAGTTTCACCTATTCATGACAAGTTCCTCAGATGCCTCTATGAGACTGACCTTATTTCCCTCCCCCCCCCAACAAGAATTAGTATATTTAGCTTCTGTGTACTAATCAGTACTTTTTCACTGAATTAAAACCATATATTTGAGACAACGGTAATATTTTGAGCAGAGACCCAGAAAAGGTGGGGCAAGGGGCCATCCATTCAGTCTGTCTAAGCTTAATCAGCTACTGTTGCCACTCTTGCCCTACAGCAGAGACTGAAGACCAGAAACAGCTGGAAGAAACTGAAAGAAAGGTGGGAAATATATGGGGGAACCTATACTTAGTGCTTTATTGAGGCAGTTTAGTTCAGTCTAGGCATGCAGTTTAAGCATATCATGTTCTAGGATGCACAAGGCACTCCAAAAGCTAACTGAAAGCTCAGTCCACAGCATGAGTCTAGCCTCAGTTCCAAGGGTAGGATATAGCATTGGCACAGCATGCCAATGCAAGAGGCACTACCACTTCAACTGCAGGAAATAAAGCATTTAAAGGATAACAAAGCTATCAGGATACATGAACGGAAGCAATACTGATCCATCCTTACTGAAGCTGTGATGCAGTGAAGCTGTTCAAGTTCAGAAGAGGTGAAAATCTCTCCTAAAAACCTATCATGCTATTTCTCTATGAGAAGAAAAACACTGCTATTTATAACCATACTGTGAAGTGTTCCAGGAAAAGTTATCTATTTAAAGGGAATAAATTACCCTGCTTTGTGCACTCTTCCATGTATGTACTCACCTGCTTCCATCCCCATTCAGTATAATGAATGGAACCACTTTTTCCACCAAGTGATAAAGGAGACCTGACATTGCTATTATGGGTCTTCGATAATAATATCTAGCAATAAAATATTGATATACGTTTCTTCAAGCATACTATTGCAGGTGCTTTTTATTGACGAAATTACTAGACATTTCTAATAGCAGTCTCTCATTTATTTCAACATTTAAATGAAGAAATAGACCCCATCTTTCAGTAGGAAACCCAGGTGCATACTTTTAACTATTTTCTGCAAGTATTGTGATTAACGAAAGAAAATTTAAGAAAACTCAACTATGTTTTATGTCAATATTTTAATAAACATCACTTAGATATTCTCACTGTAGAGTTTAATACATTTAATTAAAAAAATAAGTATTTAAATCTTGGAACCAAAAATACATATTATTAGCAGAGAATAAACACTTTATCAACCCATCTGGGAAGATTATTTTCTTTGTTTTTTAAGAACTTCTGTGAGGTGTTAATTTTTCTGTTATGTACTTAAGATATATCATACGTATTTTATGTAAATAGTCTTTCATCCAAAGCATCAGAAAACAATTGTCATTTAATATTGCATGTAATATTATTAGTTTGCAGATGAATTAGTCAAAAATCACATCAACAGCCAGAATTCAAAACCTGAAGCAAGCCTGCTGAAAGCTTAACTCTCTATAAAAAAATCTGAATCATCTGTTTTTAAATAAGCACTAACATTGTTTTTTTTTAACCTATGGAATATTAGAGTTCTCTGGTTTAAAAAAACAAGGAGTTGGACTGAAAAAACACAAAACATATTCTGTTTGCTTATCTGTATAAATAGGTTTGACCAAAAAAGTCTTAGGCACAAAATAACAAACAAATGTGTTCAAAGATCAGAAAATATTACAAGCAAAGAAGCTGTACTACAACCTTAAAGTGCAATTTCTCCTATTAATTTTGAAACATACTCAACACATTTCAGATGGCTGATATTAGTATTAGAAAGAACCTCCATCAAAAGACACCTGTAACAGCTTTTCCTCATGAGACACACTGAACAAGAGTTCCCAAATCTCCTACTAAGCAGCAATACAGTTAAGAAGCGCCAGAAGCATAATGTGTTTCCTAACTATCCTGTCAAAAGTTACCGTCATCTCTGGTATCTCCTTCATAAGCCAGCTACTTCATCATCACATTCTTTGGAAGCAGGAGGAATATTTCAAGATTCGTACTGACAACTGCCAAACAACATGCATTCTGAGATTGCTGTCAACACAGCACACTACAAACTCAACTTTTTGAAAACACAGAAGACTTCAGAGACTTCAAAGAATGGATATTTTGAATACCGTAACTTAAATCCAAAATTAGTATTTAATAACTTCAGTGCACAGCCAATACGTTGTTTTAGCACCTCAAATAAAAAATAGTCATTTTAGGAAAAGCTGTTCCTGGAAGTGGAATCCCAGTTGCCTCCTACTGAACCAAACACTAATAGGGTAGATGAGGAATTAAAGTCAGAACACTCAAATTTACCAAGATAAAGTTGTTTTAACAATAATATTAAATAAATGAATAAGTTAAAAACATCAGCCTCTCACTTCACATTTTCTCCTGATTAGCATAGCCATACATACCGCTATTTGACATTTGGAAAAGATTGTTCTTCTCAAATTTCTTGAAAACACTTCCTTTTATTTCAACAAACTGCAATTTTTAAAAACAGTTAGTTAGTTTTTATTGATACAAACCCGATATAAATGAAACAGACAATCAAATAATATGCAAACAGAGATATGATACACAAAGAGACAGGATGCTGAAAAAAATTATGGTAGCTATATAATAAAGCTCCATACTTACATTATTCGACATCATGATGGTAAGCAGTGATTTATTGTGGGAGTTGAAGGCCACATTAAGGGTTGTTGCTTGAACCATTATAAGAATAGCATGCAGGACTAGATAGCAGGGTTAAGGAAGCATATTTCGAAACAATTTTTCTGCACAACAGTAATGAACAGCACCCAAAACTCAAATTTCTTGTTTTGTTTCCAAAGTTTAACAAAAAAGTTTCTATCTCCCTGTCAACTAGATTTACAGGAAGACAGTACTTAAACCTAGGTAATGTACCCACAGTGCTTTGTAGTATGTAATAATTATGTTAATTTTTCTTGTTCTAAAAAAGCCCTATGACATTAGTCAGGAGAAACAGCAATACAACCTGAAGAAAAAAAATCTGAGATAAAGAAAGATTCAGAATTAGCCTAAAAATTTCAGAGAAAACAGGGGAAAGTACAAGAATTCTAAATTCATCAACACACCTATAGGACTACGTATCTCTTTACAGGTCATTTTCATCAGTTCACTGCAAGGTTATTTCACATAAACTCACTTGCATCCTGAATATGCATGAGTTTATCCCTTCATTTCAAGAAAATGTTTTCAAGCTAGGTGTTTGTAATGTTCCACTAAATAATAAAACCCCACTGTCTTCAAGACCCTCTGACTCGACGTACTCAAATACAAATCAAAAATCAAAGTTTCCATGAACTATCCAATTACTATTTTTCATTTTACTACACACTAAGTGTTAAAAAAGTTGTCTACTACTGCAGTAGTATACCCTTATGAAGGTGAGTTTTTTTAAAGGAGGTTAAAAGGTTTTTTCATTCATTTTAAAAACCTGTAATACTGGCAATCTTACTTTGAAAGTAAAAACACTGATTTAGAAATACTATCAATTTTATATTTTTATACATAAATAGTAAAATAAATGCAGAGTAATTACTGCGTGATTTAATTTAGAAAATTTTGCCATTTATTGAAGAAAAAGGATACAGACATACAGCACTGCCAAAAAGAAGTGAGGAATCACACCTTTGTGAGCTCTTTTTCTCTCCTTAGGTTCTGTAGCTGTCCAATAAAGAGCATCCAAAATATCTTGTCCAAATGAAGAAAACAGACGATCAGCCACCTAAACAAGAAGAACTTTTTACTGCCTTAAAGCAATATTTTTCTCTCCGACACTTGAATATGCCACTGTAAGAACAGCTCAACCTAAAAAAAGTTTCACATATTTATCACTTTCCATCTCTTGTTCATTCCATTTCCACTCTGGATTTCACTGTGGTATCGTTCATTTTGTATACTCAGCAGCTTACTTTCCCTTTTCATTTTTATCCCCTTTTCAACAGTATTTACAATATATAACCATGTAGTATTATCTTAGATGCTTCTTTGGAACACATCCAAGCACAGTTCAAACTCCAGCCTTTGAAAAAGCAGTATGTATGTTGCATTAAACTATCCTAAATGTATTTTCCCACTCCTCTGGGTTTAATACAGGAGAAAAATAATGAAAAGCCAATTTCAAATGTGTGATATGGAACAACGTCAGCTTATAGTTACAAAAAGGACTGAAATTAGATCTGGCTGTACTGTTTCCTTACATCTTGGAAGACAGTATATACTCAATAAAAATCTCTGCATAAAGCAGAATTCAAAATTAAAAGTACTATACCACAACTGCAAGTGATCAAGAGGGACTAGAAATTCTGCCACAAAGGGAAAATTAGTCTGAAAAAACTACAAATACCTGAATTGTAACCCAAAGAACACATGCACAATTAGGGGAAAAGGAGCAGTAATTCTAAAGACAGGTAAAACATGGACAGCAATCTGAGCTTGTAATTCAATACCACAGCAAGAAAGGCGACATGGAGTTCCACCAGTTCTCAACACTTCATCACCAGCAAGTATGTAAAACTGAAGACTGAGGAAAGGACTTTACAAGGAAAGACTTTTTTTCTGCCTATATGCTACAGTTCAGTAATTCTAAAATTAAGCTGCACAGGACAAGAAAAAGAGCACTTCAAAAATTCAATTTGGTATACCAAGGCACATGCTGGTTAAAAAAAAAAAAGATACTTTCATTGCTTAATAACTCAACGAAATGGAAATAGTTAAAACTGATTATCTCTACTTAATAAAGACAACTGCTATTTCTTCTTACTGTCTTTCTGCAAGACAACAATTTTGGACATGTTAAAACGACATGTAGCAATACAGAACTACATGCATGATGTACCTGCTAATACTGAACCATACCTATTAACTAGCAAATAAGTTCTTGGGACAACATAAGTAAACCTAGATTTGGGATCATTTCCTGACTTTGTTAATTAAGAGTTCTAAAGGTAAGGACACCTTTTCTCCAAAAGAAAAGTCATACGCTTTAATTTATTCAAGTATTAAGTTTCCTAAAATATGAAGGCTGAACTAAAACAAATTTTTACTGCATGTCTCAAGTAAACTGTACTATATGCTCCTCTAAGCATCACCTATTAAATAAAATGAACAAACCATGAGCTGATGAATTATCATAAATCTGAAGTCCAAAAAGCCATCAGCTTGAGAGACATTTACAGTGGTATTGTTTTCGGCTTTTAAGTTTTTTAAATTAAGGTGGTCTGCATTATTTGGTTCCTGCTCATTGTGATGACTCATTGAGTAATTACAGTTGGTGTAGTAACACCAACTACAGAATGCTTAGTTTGCTAAGTTTTTGTTCACAATATCGTGAGGGTTTTAATACAGTGGCTTTGTTTTCCTTTTTATTTAAGCAGTCCTTGTTTCTTAGCTGACAGGATAGAAAAATATTAAAACCCACCACACATTATTGTTGCTTGCTTTTCCAAATATGACTTACCTAAACCCTACACGCCGACTGCAGGCTCCAGCAGAATTCCATGGTGAGTGCTGTCACCAGCGTAATGCACACTGAGGCCTCACAAGGAGCAGGAGCCGGTGGGTCTGAAGAGAAGTGTCATTTAAGCCAAATGTGCTGAATGCTCCCCTTCAGCTATCTATCTGGAGCATTCAGTACATAATTTGAAGACTCTACATTCCTCATACCTGTCCAGGACAATATTTCCTGGACTTTCCAACAGCCGAAAACATTACGACATTGTAAACATCTCTGTTGCTCAGTGATTTAGTTAAATTAAAGAGATTTTCCTGTTCTGAAAACCTGTGAAAAGGTGACGTTTATTACTTAAAAAAAATATAAATCATATTTAACAGTTCCTTAAAAAGCACTGCTTGCATTAGTAGCGAAGACTTATAACCAAATTCATCAACGTAGTCTAAGCAAGCCAATATTCAAACTGTTGAAAGCTGACTATCAACGTAGTCTTTCAGTGGGATCTCATGACGTTTTCTGCCAATACTGTGGCTGCAACCTACCACAGTAAAAAAGTCCCCTAAAAACTATGTCCTTTGCTTGGCATACTTGGTTTCATGAGACACCGTTTCCAACTTCAAAGTCTGAGGTAATTTTTCTAATAACTGTGAGTGGTAACAGACTTCCTCCTTTCCTAAAGGAGAGAAACTCAGGCAGCACTTCTTAGCTGAGACACGCACTTTTGGTTCTGCCAAATATAGCAAAGAAACTCAACTCTTCTCTTCATTCAAAATGGAATGGCACATGGTTTCCAATTCACAGCAAAGACTGCCTAAATATTACAGTTCAGTGTCTTCTACTATCTTCCCTCTCTGCTCTCTCTCAGGATCTTATCACTATTTCAAATCAATAGTTTCTACTTTTCTCAACAAGTTCAAAGTCTCATTCATTTCACTTCTTGCTCTGCAGTTTAAGACATTTCTTCTTCTGTTTCCAGTTCTCAATTTTCATTCAACTAAATTGATTAATAAGCTCCAAGAACTGGGCAGTATAAAACAGTATCTACAAAACTTACTTTTCATGAACTTGTCTGTTCACTGCATCTACACTTATTATCGTGGGTGTGCGCACATTTCTGAGAACACAACATGTGCCGTATTCTAAGAACAAATAATATAATACAACAGTATTTTAGATAGTCTGAAAAAAGCATGCTTGATATTCTCATACCAATATTCTTACCTCAAGCATGTTATAGATGATGTAGAGCTTTATGACAGACTGTCCCCTTATCAGATGATACATCATAGAGTAGTCAACATAGTGCATCATGAAGTAGCAGATGACCAATATGACTCCTTGGAGAATGTCACATACCTGAGCAGGCTGCAGCAAACGTCTATCACTGAAATACAAGGGGCAAAAAGTTCCACTAAATGTCATATATCCACAAAATACCAATGTTACCAAGTCAATAGGAATTTATGGAAACTGTTAATCAAAGATATATTTTAATGTAGTTTATTACTGCCCCGTCCCTCACTCCAACACGTAAGGAACACCATGACTATGATACACATTTATAGATTACACTCCTGAGCAGGATCACATTCTCTTATCTGCCACATCCATTTAGTTAAAATACTATTTTTGTTGGGTAACAGCTCCTGATTGTTAAGAACCTTCCGCATGCATGCCCTTTGGTTTTTAATTTACCTTCCCTCTTCCAGTCAATTCTACTCTATTTTGACTCAGTTACAGAAATTGTATTTGCTATAACCAAAAGGAAAAGAAATGAAGCCATCATCTTCAATTTCAACATAGTGATCCAGATGCTGAGGAATAGGTTCTAAATACAATGCCATATCTTCTTTTAGCTCTAAGCTCTCCAGCAGTAAATGCAAACAATTTGACATCAGAGCTTGAGGCAGATCTTGATGCAACACAGAAGCTTTCTATCTGTAGTTCCTCAAGAAACTCAGAAGACTAAATGAATCATTACACAATTTCACTCTAATAAACTAAAACTACAGGAAGAAAATAGCTTTACCTCAATTGCCACAAGAGCAGCCATACACATAATGAAACTGCAAGGCAGTATTTACCTGTCTATTTACTTAGTTTAGTATTAATAGGATGCAAAGCACTTTAAAAGCCTTAAAATTAAATCAAAAGGTTATTTGAAAATTACATATCAAAAAATAGAGAAATAATTTATTTTTAATATACACTGAAAGGCTTTTGCAGAAGTTAACGTTTCACAAAAGTCAGAACCAATTAGCAGAATGCAAGTTGCAAATTTTCATTTTCTATATGCTTAAATCACTAGGTAATTCAGAGGTCAGACAATGTTCCCATAAACTGCTAATATGTTTAGAAAAAAATTAGAATAAGTTAAAAATTCATGCTATTTTTGAAAAATATTTGAACAGTTACTTATGACCTCTGGGAGTCAAGACATTCTACAGACCCTGCAGACAAGTCAAAAATCCCAGCTACGTGATTCATTCTATTTAAATACAATATCGGAGCTGGTGTGTTATACTTTGGGTTTCTTTCTGGTCTTCTATTCAAAAGAAGAAAGCCCTGAAGACAGCATTCATGCATTATAACACTTATGGAACCATACAATGTCATTCTACAATATGCGAATAGATTATGCTCATTGTAGGAGTATGAACTCTCAGATTTACAGTATTACACTTTGAACACAGAGCAACTGTTCCTTTTATTACACACTTTTAACTGCATAATCTGTATTAACATTAGTTATATTCTGAATAATAGAATTGAACCTGGTCCAGCACACCAGGACTGCTTAGAGTGACTTTCTCATTCTAAGAGGTATTTTCCTGCTCTCAGAAGTCATCCAGAAACAGTGACCATGACACATTTTATTTCAGACTAAGTCCTTGACAAAAAGTCTCAATTTTCTTCCTTTTTTTCCCCTCCCAAATTGAGTCTGAAATGAAAACACCAATTAAAAAACTTACAGAAAACTGAAAGTGCCCATTTTTCAGCACGTTCAGTGTTTGCCTGCTGCTTAAAAAACCTATGACTATACCCTTGCATGACACACACACAAAAATGCAACTTGCAAAAAAAGAAAAATTAAACCTCTCCAACCTGCAAAATTACATTTTGAAAGTTTACTGCCCTATTTAACTACATCTGACTTAAAGGATTGAACTTTTTAAAATAGATTAGCATATACTGAAATGTGTATAGGACCTAACCAAGTTCACAATTATGATTAGCACTCATTTGCCCAGTAACACAACATGTTCCTTTTTCTCCAACTTACTTGAATTTTGGAAGTGTACTCAGAGTCATTTTGGTACAAGTTCCTCAGAAAACACTCATACTACGCAATACAGATTGGGATAAAGTGGTATTATTACTCTACACCTGTAACGCCAGGTCTTTTAATTTGAAAAAGAGAATCAGAATTTGTTACTCAGAAAATTAGCATCTTCATTCTTCCAGCCAACACGTACCTTATCATTAGGGAAGCAGAGTACCTGGTAGAGAAAAACCTGACTAGCAAGAGAGACACCTACTTCAACAGTCTATGTTTTAAAAGTTTGGCAATGTACCAATTTTTACAACGGGATGGTCTCTTGTTGAAATGCAGTAGTAAGCAGAACCTGCTTATCTGACTGCTTCTGAAGCAGTCCAGAAAGATTCTCACAGGAAAGTGCTTTGATGTCCACAAATCGACTGAAATTATCATGTTAAAGGTTTTCTGGCTTACAAATAACATCAAAGATGCTCAACCACCAGTACAGTCACAAGTCGCAGTTATTCTGTACTGTTAACCCTACCGCTCCTCTGCTTGTGTTGATTTTCATCAGTATGACTACACTCACTTCAGTAAAACCGACTCCAGAGAAGCCAATGTAAAAGCAGATAGCAAATATCACAGGGGAACACAAACTCTATACACACACAGCATCCTATACACCGGAAAGATGAAGATATTCTGAGAACGTGCTGCGTACAGAACAAACTGAGTATCACCACCATTCAATTCAAAGGCTGCTCCAAAGGGCCAGATCAACTACACCCGATTGCTGTGCCTTACAAGAATTAAGCTTTTGTAGAACAGAGTACATTGAAACAATGTTTTCAGAGAATTTTACCTCTCAAAGTGACTTGGTTTTAGTTTCTCGGTAGTCTGTATGTCTAGAAAAAACTGCAGTAAACACTTCATTTTTTCCTGATGTTTTAACTAAAAATACACTCTATTAATGTTCTATTCAAAGTTGTGCAATATCTTCTTGTGCTTCTCATCCACACGAACAGAACCAACAGTAATGCTGCAACAACTTCTTCAAAACACAACTTTAAAAGAAATTGTAAAAATATCATCACAGTTTCAATTTACTCAGTTTGATGACAGAAGAGCTGTCAACACCTCTAACCCCTGGTCATACAAGGGATTACTGCAAATGCTGAGCACAGCAAACTGTTTCCTAGAAAGTGAAAAGAGTAAGAAGATCTTGGCATTTAAAATATTTTCCAGCGTTCTTTTATTGTACACTAAGTAAGACTCCTTCATATTGACTAGGCAAGTAATCTACAACTAGGTCTACAACTAACATATTTCCAATTGAGAGAGATTAACCACGTCTACTGCACAAATCCACAAAAGCACTTTTATTGCAGCAGAATCCTTTTCTGCTCTGGCTAATATCATGTGCAAAAGGATTCTGAGGTGACACTGAATATAATATGGGATAGGGATAATTATTTCCTACAAAGACAAGGAAACCACATAAATGGATTGGATTAAGTTTAATGATTTGTACCTTTTGGCAAACACACAGAAACAACTGCAAAGCCTGCAGTTATGAAATGATGCGGTCAGTGTTCAGTGAGAACTGAACACTGCAGTTTTAGTGTATGATGAAGCTTGCATTGGTTAAATCTGCCTTTCCCACAAATCATTCCTATCCCTCGCATTAAACTGTGTAATACATATAAACACATACAGGCTGATGTGATTTTATGCCTGTCATAAAGTCTTAGCCCACCCATTACATGTTTTCTGCATTCGTTTTTCTCAATATGTTTCTACTTACTGTCTTCAGTAACTACTCAGTGCCAACACTGTAAAGTACTTTCAGAACAATCCTCAGCACTAAGTAATCAGATTTCATGATTAATATCACATACAAATTCATAATGCTGTATTAATCTGCACCAGAATCTCAGAAAACCAAAGAAAAAAGCTATGACAACTATGCAAAGGTCAAGAAGTAAACAAGAAATACACAGCACAGTGCTGATAACTCTTTCAATATCTCATTTCAAAGTACGGAGCCAAGAGGTAAGAACTAGGCAAACTGAGCTACCATACAACTTTAGAAACCACTGAACAGAGATATGAGAAGCTGAGACAACTTAGCTCATTTCAAAAGACTTTGTATTTTTACAGTTGTGCATGAAGTGTGACAGAAGACGGAGGGAAAGATTTCACATGAAAATTAGTCATGGGCGTTTTTTCTCATGAGGAGAAAAGGAGAACAATAAATGAAGAGCATAACAACTATCTTATTTTATATTTAATCATTCCAGTTACAAAACAGCAAGCAGAATCTTTCCATAGAAATCAGTTGGTCTTTTCCTTCAAAGCTATCCCAGGCATACAGTGATGCTGCGGAAGTGAATTAAATATTAACAATTTCCCAGCTTTAGGGAACTCTGCTGTTAAAAGATAGTATGAGAGCCTTTGTCCAAGTGCAGTTCCTCTTATACCCTACTGGATTCCAGAAATAATGTTATGTGAGTTGTTTCACAATTTGGCTGATTACACAGCTGAATATAATTTAAATTACAACTTTCACATCTCATAAGCCAATAAATACGTGGATTTAAGGCGTTTAGACTGTCCTTCAACACTTCAAGATACACGATTTATGTCTTTTCACCTGTTTTCTGCCATTATTCCATTATTACGTCTAACATTTTCCTTTAAGTCATGCTGTCCAAGATGCTCTTTACAGAATTTTACAAGTGGTTTCATTACGCTAAGCCTCAAGTTCCCACACTTAGCTGTACATAGTAGACTACCAAAGAATCAAATTTTTAAATTAAACTTCTTCAAACACTGAAGTACCGTAATAGTAAAGAGTAGGGCTTATCCATTCTTTCTATTATCAGGTACGTAAAACCTTCTATTGCTTTACTATTACTACTGCTGGATACACTGAGCTGTTTAAACATGAGGTGATCCTTCAATCTGCATGAATTCAGAGTGAAAATGCAAGAAATCATCTACAGATAAGCCCTCTCACACTGTAACACTAACTAGCGAATTAAAACAACAGAAAAAACACACGCAGGGACTTCCAATATTCTACCGTGCGTACTTAACAAGATGTTCCAACTCCTCAGCCTTTGGGTACACTTACCATTACGTCTACTAATTGACAGAAAATCTCCACTGAAACAAACTCTTCTGTCTAAAAATAAAATAATTATACAAATGTATGCTTAAGGGGATATACAAGCTTATTATTCATTTTAATATAAGAAAGTGATGTGCAAGCCTTACTACTATACCTCCCTATTCCACCACAGCATGCTTCTGTTTCAGTCCAGTCAATCAACAAAAGGAGAAGCATGCCAAGCTCAATGCTTATCACACAGTGTTTGAGACAGTTGAAAGTTAAACTATGGCAAAATTTATACAGTGCACTGGCTGCTATTAATCAAGAACCAGGAATTCAGAAAAACAGTCTGCTATAGGAAAAAAAAAAAAAACACAAATTCACAAGCTCAATGTTTATTACTCATACTCCACACTTCTCAGTTTATGGTTTGTCCGCATTGGGACACATTTGGAACGTGCGAATCCAAGTCTCTCCTCTGTTTAGAAAACCACTGGATCTGTATGTGTCTGTCCTCCCACTTCAGAAACCTAAAATGAAGCAACTTTCCTCATAAACAGTTATGAAGAATTACTTTGCTATTCTATATCATTAAAGTACTATCAAATTAGAATACTACCAAATACTCTGGCTGTCCATAAACTTGTTCTACACATTTTAGGAATAACAACAAAAAGAAATGTGTTTTTTTTTTTTATAATTACTTGTGACATTTGCAAGAAAATCCACTTCAAGTGTTAAAAAAGAGTCAAACTTATTTCAAGATATACATAAAACGGCTACCCAATGAAGAAAAATTTGGTGTGAAAAGCAGTGTTTGTCACAAGCAATCTCCTTAGAGAAGTGAAAGTTTAAGGAACTAGTTACCTGACTGTCATTTTCAAGGCATGTCTATTTGGTACCATACTCAAAAGGCCATGATCCACATTTCATACAGTAATAAGAGTTCTGTCTCCATCTACTGACTGAAAAACATTAGGTTCAATCATTCATAAGGAGTATGACCCTACAAATGGTCATCCTACCGATACACAGTATTTGTGACTGTTTCAACAAGAGCATGCTGGATTTCACAGTATTTTTCCTTAAGTTATTAAAGAAGCAAAACAGCTCAAGGCTTTCAATGTATAGGCATCTACGCCACCAATCCCCTTTTTGTTTCAACACCTGTATAATTAAAGTTACTTAGCTTTAAGTAGAGCATTATTAAAAATAAATCACAGTTTACTGATATTTGGCTTTGACACATCACAAACCAGAAGTAGCTAATGCACAAGTTTGCTTAAGTGACTGACTTCTGAAATAACCAAGATCGGGTGATAAGTGTTTTAATAAGTCTTGCTCATTGAATTTAAAGTGGTTAGACCATTTGGAACATAAAACGCACCCTAGGACAAACATGAACTTGTTTTTACTGTATAAAAAAAAGTCTAAAAAAAACTCACTACAGTTGCCTATGGTACGCTTTTCAGCAACTGTAATTGCAAAATGAACAATGTTTTCACTATATAGTATACAAAGGGATCTGTAGACAAGTATACTTGTCTGAGTACTTAATTATTTTAGCATCTAATGCGTAAGCACTCTGCTTATTCTATTTCAAACTTAACTCTGCACAGACTGTCATATGACTTCTTCAGTCTTTCAGGCTTTCTGGTGCTCCTGCAGTCTTCACTAGTCTGATTATACACAGTTTTCCAGCCACCTTGTAGAGTTGTTTGTTTTCTGATAGTTGTTTGGGTTTTTTAAACTAACACGAATTCAATACATTTTCCTTGTTTAATTTTACAGTTTGTTGCATTTTTAACTGGTTCCTTTAGTCTCATCCAAATAATTCAGATTACTCTAAACAATTACTCCTTCGTAGTTACACACAGTATTTCCAATACTGATGTCACAGATACAGTAATTTAAAGATACGACTACATTATCATTACAATAATGCATTAGACGGTTATTTTAATCTTAATAAATAATGAACTTAACGACCTGCATACATATACATTTATAAACTCTTAAGAGTATTATTTCTATAAATGTTACTACACTTCACAATATTAAAAAAACTTTTTCATTTGTATAGGTTTACTGCTTGGCTAATAATGCACCGAAGTGTTTTAGCACTGAGGTTACAAGTTTGAGCAAGTATTTTACAGCGAACTTTTTCTAACTGCACTATTTTTCAATATTTACACTTTGAAATAGACAACCACTGAGGTTTATAGTAATTAATAACATATTTCAGTTATTGAAATGGTGGTCTAGTTAAAGTTTTGTTTAGGTATCTTTTCTTTCTTCATTTTTACATCACATATACTTGTATGGAAACTGAACTGTGGGATTTTGTTTTACATGTACATGTTCAGTCTCGATCAAAGTCTTAATCCTTCAATGCATCCTTCATTAATGAACTGTGGTATCGTAAATTTCTAATCTTATATACAGCATTAATACATAAGAGGATATTTTCCTGTTAGCATACTAAGTAAACATGTCAGAGAAAACAAGTTTGTGTGAAGGGCACACTTGCCCATATAGCTACACACTAAGAATTCCCAAAATGCGCAAAGTGATCTATTGGAAGTGTTTTCCTACAATTACGTTCAAGCTTAGAATTACTTTTGGCTTCAGGAAGAAAAGCTATTTTGATCAAATCTAATAACCAGTTTGAGACTTTAAACAGAGATACAGTTTACAGTATGCAGGACTTCACTGTTGTAAAATTGTGAGACATACGGACTTAAGTGCTTACAAAAATATGTCCCAAATGAAGAATCCTAAGATATGGAGAGCTGAGTTTGCCAAGATTAGACAGCATTTCATTTCTCAAACAACAAAAAGCCTCTACATGCACACAACACAGCACGAGACCATGCTAATAATGAAACAAAACCAACCTTGCTGTTAGGCCCCGATGAGAGCTGTCTCGAAATAAAAAAAAATGAGGTTTCAAATGAGTGACAACTAGACTTAGCTTTCATTAAGCTTTTGTTTTTTTAATAACAGTATCATCTATAACTGAAGTCAGTAAATGAAAATATGCTAAAATGCTGTATTTTATTATGCAGAGAATCAACTTCAAGTCTAATAGTAAGATACCTGGCAATGAACTTTCAGAACTCCACAAAATTTACATTAAGTATTATAAAAAAGCCTGCTTGAAGTACACACAAAAATATAGCTATGAACCTGTCTGAACCGTTACTTAGAATAAATGTAAAAAACCTTAAGGCACTATAAACTAAGTACAGCAGGGGCTATAGTTTTTTTGAAGATACTCTATTTTAAATTGGGCCGAACTGGTCCACAGGCACTCCACGTAAAAAGTGTTTAAACCTATTAAGGTCACAACCTATTTCCACAGTGATGCAAAGTTACATGTGAAAATCTCCCTACCATAAACAGCACTGAATAAATTTCTGGTGTTGGTTATTAAAACTAAGTGTTGGTTTCTCCTTTGAAGCATGTTGGTTAATTTAGCTATACTATTCATTTGTAATCAGTCTTTTTACTGATTACATGTAGATGTGTGAATTTGGCTGACAGCATAGAAGGAAAAAGAAAATCAGGATTTACTCACCAAGGAGGAATCCCTGTGACATCACATTCCATCCTATAAAGGAAGTGAAAGTGCTCTTCCCTTCGGTCTGATTTACAAGAAAGAAAGAAAGAGAAGGTTGTAATGTTGCTACACTATGCACTGTTATGGAAAGGAGAAAGGAGTACTTGATCTGAGAGTTTACTACGGAAAATACTGAATTCACGTGCCTTTTTCTGGTTGGCAGAAAGCCGCACATTTTGATGGACAAGCGTACTACTTTCTCAATGAACTTAACCAGACAACAGGAAGTTTATGTATTTAACAACTGTAGCCCTTAGCAAAAATAAAAATAAAAAAACAAATAGGCTTGGGACTAACTGTGCAACAGAGGTTCAGATTTATTTAATAATCTGATAATATGAACAAAGAAATAAGGTCCATAATAAGAACATCAGTGTATTTGTTTTGATTTGCTTGTTTGTTTAGTGGTTTTTTTTTTACCCCCCCTGAGATGCTTTCTTTCTACAGCTCCTTTTTTGAATTAATGACATTCTATTTATTTCCTACTGAAAAGAGTAAATCTATGATTTCACAGGAGGGCAATGGGAATTTTAGGAGGTACATACACTACAACTAAAGTTAATGCTATTATTGCTGACAGGACCTAAATTCACTTATTTCAGGGAGCAGAGTAAAAGAAAAACACAGAACACATTTATAATCTATATATATTTCCATACGGAAGAAATGTAAAGATCTTGTCAATCAATCTTTATATATAAGAAAATTCATAATCTACTTATCTATTTTCTTGAGAAAACTAGAATTTGGAGGGGAAAAAAAAAGAAGTCTCACTTTCCACAACAAGTCCTTACTTGCTTCATGGACGAGACATAAAATCTTTTAAAGTTTAATTAAACTGGGAGTGCTGTCAGAGTATCACTAACATACAATTTTAGGTTTCATATCGTGGTGTTTTTGAAGAAATAGAGAAGAGCTTTTCTACAGGCCCACAAGAGCTTTTATTGGTGTACAATATTTTCAAGAAAAACAAAAAGTCAGCTCCGTAACAGTGTTTCAAAGCAAGCAGAGACATTAATCTGCCCAGCATCTCTGGGTCTGAGGGATTAATTAAAAAATGTGTCTGAATTGTAAAAGGAAACCGTACCTTTCAACCTCAGGTAGAGTTAGTTTTAGGAACCTGTCATTAAGGACTGTAATTCTGAAGAGAACTTCATCAAGTTCACTTCTCTCTCTACTTTAGATTTGTTGCTCCAGCAGAGTATGTGCTTTTATGTTGTCAAAGAATATTTTAAAAAAATTAGAGTAGTTGACAAGATTCGAAGAGAGTAATTTAGGAAACTTCTTGCCGTGACTCGCAAGAAAATGCAGCAGAACTGGGTTTTTTTTTGTAATTTCAGACAATGTAATTTAATTTTGTGAAGTGTTTGTTAATTTTTCTAAAAGCACACTGCTATTTACAGAGCATAGCAGTAACGAAGTTGCACCTGCCAAAACCACCATAACCTGATGATTCAGCCTCTGCCAGTTTGACCACAGCAATTTAACTAGCAGTTTAGTTTACTTAATGACAGAATCTTGGATTCTTCTGACTAAAGTTTTTGAAGTTTTACAGTGTCTCTCTCCAAAATAGCCATGTTAACATCAATATAGCTCTGACAAATACACAGAACTAAATTTACTCAAAAGGTAAGCTCAAGTGATGAGGAATGACAACTTAGCAAACTGAAGCACTTACAATGTCTAGGCAGAAAAAGGAAACAAAATTCTTTAACATACATTACTCTCTGTTCCCTCTTTCAGAGTTCTGTAAAATGGAGTATTAAAACATGTGGAAGGCTATAAAGCGCTCCCCCTACATTCAAGCACTGCACACAATACCATAGACAGGAATTAGCCCATCTTACAAAGAATGTGGTTTTATTGTTTTAAAGAAATAATGGGTAATATAATCATCTTCTACACTGAAAAGAGTGGAAAAAGTTATGAGGAAATAAATGAACTGAAGAGTAAACTGGAAGGGAGACGGAACACTCACTGGTCAATCACTTCACTGAGATGTTGAGAAAAAAGTCAAGATGAAGGGAGGAGCACTTTTATTTACTACACAGAATGGAATATGATGTGGCAGGTTCAAAGAATAACTCATCATGTCTCTCAACACTTACTTGACATTTGTGAGGAAGAGCACGCTAAAAGATAAACAGCCACCTGCTTTATAAGTACCTTTTGTAATTACAGATGCATTGTACCTATTGAACTCTATTTTGTTTCAAACACATAAAAATGTATTTCCTGAGCTAGAAGAAAATCTCAAATAATTTTTGCCGTAACAAATCAAATCAGCATAACTAGAAAAACAACAACCCCCCCCCCCAAAATCAAAGTGCAGGCTCTGAACATTTGGAAACAATTTTTTCATCTGCAAAAATTCCATTACATACTATAAACATGAATTGCAAACCTTTCAGCAAAAAATCACCAACTTTAAAACATTAATGAATTAGACAAAGGCTCCAGCAGTGAACAAATACAGAGGTACTAGGGGAATAAATTTCATAAATTCTTGAATAAACTGTGACAAAACAAATTGCTTCAGGAGTTGGTACAAAAACAAAGCCTTTTCACTCAAGATAATCTCAGTTTCACTGCATCTTACTTGCTAACACTTCGAAGACAACATAGTCAAGTTGAAGAGATTAATTGGATTCTATCTTGCCTCACACACTAAGAATATTGTTAAGCAGACTAAGTTTTAACACTGCAGTTATGTGTACATATATACGCATATACACCCACATGTGTGAGTGTATATGGTATTTTCAACATCACTTTCTTCAGTATATTGAACAATACCCAAAACCAGCAAATGGTGTCTCAAATTTTTAAATTTTCATTCCAGAACAGCAAACTTGTTTGTGAAAATCAAAGCTGAGTTTATAAACAATGAAGAACACTTTAAATAGAAAAAAGTATGAAGATCCAAACGATAGGTTAAAATCCATTACATTTACCTGAATTTTAATATTTTAGCAATAGCATCATACAAATATTTACAAATAGGCACATAATTTGACTTGTCATCAGGCTGAAACTAAATAGCTGCCTTTTTTTTAAAACACAACTAGGAAAACTCTCTTAACGTAATGAAAGTCTGAGATTCAGCTCAATTAATAGCGCAAAAAAATATTAGAGACTGCCACCTAGTGCCTATGTTAAGCATCACCCAAGTACTAACATTTAAACTTAAGATCATACTTTAAATATTATTTCTTATGCCACTAGACTAGCATTCACTCTAATCAGAACATACATTCTAAACTATGCATCTAAAGGCATTTCACATATAAAAGACTATTAATAATACAAATGCAAGAACTTAATTGAAAAAAAAGAAATCAACTACCATAAATCAACTTCAACTTTGGGGAAATCCAGAATGAAAACCCTGAAGTCCTTATTTATTCAAGAAAAAATTACAACATCAATAAAAAGACTTCTTTTCTTTTAGGCTACACTTAAGGCTTACATGATCAGCTTTACCACGAAGCAGCATCTTTTATGAAGGACATTAATTTTTGATACCTACATAAGAAAGGTAAACCAAAAATCCTATGTATTAGCAACAACTTCTTAGTAGTGATCTGAACAAAAAAAGTCAGAGGTTAAGATCTAAAATATCTTAACGTTATTCGATTAGTCAGTCTCATCCCATTACTCCCTAAGATTCTTTGAAGGAAAGAAAATGACACATTTTATATAGGGATCCTTTGGGCAAAGTTTACCATGGAAATAAAAACTTTTGTTGTAAAAAAAAACCAACAAAATTTTGTTTCAATATCAAAGAGTCTATTGAAAGTCATGAGTTAAGTCATTAACTCAAGTCTCAGAAAACTTAAAGCACTGTTCGAATAAACGTTACTTAAAAGAACAAAACTATAGGATAAGGTTACATCTCTGTCCTCTACTAACCTGAATACGCCTAAGCGGTGCTGTTATCAAACTGTTGTGTCTGAAGAAAACAACAATGACAGTTAGTGACTGGTGGCAAAGCTTAAAGGCCTCACACCTGTGCTTTGGCTAGTTTAGACCAAAACTTCTATTTTACACTGGAAGAAGTCATTAGTAGTTCAAACAGCACTAAAAGGCTATAAAATTAAGCACACACATAAATAGAGAAACATTATTTAAGGGTATCAACACCTTTCTCTTCTCTCAACTTACCGTAAGCCATAGCAAGGCAAAGTGATGAACCGGAACATTGCCAGAAGAACTCTCAAAGGAAGCAGGGTGAATACATACAGAAAAGCATCCAGGCACAAAAAGATTCCAAAAAACATCAACTAAATTCCAAAAATAAAACAGAAGTATGTCAGTAGTTTATAAAGAGTTACAGAAAGTTTATAAAGAATCATATTATTTCATGAAAAATACATTTACATAAGACTAGCGAAATAAGCACAATACTTTCACTTGCTCAATCAGCTGACCTGTAAGAAAAGTAACATGCTATGCACTTGGAAGACTATTCAGCAAAAATTCTGCACCACAAGGTCCAAGTAGCAAAAGCTTTTGCAGACTTCCATGGCTCACCGAACTCAGTCTTTATGGAACAGATGAATTGCACTTGGATATAACGGTAGCTCATTCTACTTCGAGGAGACTTTCCTCTAAGGTTACAAAAGTTAATGCTTTTAGCCTTAGGAAAAAAAAAACATAGAGTATGTGTACATGTGCACAGCCATTTTCTGCCTATCTCCTTTTCCTCCCCCTCTATTTTTTTTTTAACCTTGTTAATTTTCTATTGCACAGCTAATTACAGCTATGGTAGCTCTCCTTCAATTAACACCCGCCTTTTTCATACAAAGTAGAATATAAAATATGAAGAGGTAAACTTCCAGTTGCCCTCTGTTTAAATGCTTTATCCTTAATTTATAGAAACAGTTAAAGCCATTTCATTATAGCCACAAGCCAAGCAACTCTATGATAATTAAACTAGACCTAAACTCTGCAAGTAGAAAGCTCTTCTAATACCAGACTCTCCACATGACATTCCTTCTTTATCTGCTCTTTGAACATATCTAAGATTTACCTGAATGGAACTCTACAGGTATATGGTTTTATACTTCTGTCAGACCAGAAGCTAGTGTTTTTTTCCTGCAAAGAAAATCATGTAAAAAGGCAAGCTTCACTGGCTACACAATTAAGACTAACAATATCTAAACAGGTTTAGACATCCATGACAGATATGCATTTACATGTGAAAGCTGTATGTATTGCGGACAGGAAAGGAAGATACTTGGGGGGGCGGGGGGGGGGGAGTAAACCAAAGCACAAGTATATTACTTCTATCTCAAACAACCTCTCTGCCTTCCAAAATACCTTCTTTGTCAGCTTACACAACAGCCAGTTCAATGTCCAATGAGCCACTATCACTGCTATGTACCTTTTTTTCACTCAGTGGTTACAAATAATGGATGAATTTATGCATTGCATTTTAATACGCCATTAAATCACGTATTTCTTTTCTAACTTTTAAAACAGGTGCTGAATATCCAAGCACTGATGGTGACAGGAGCTGAACACGTATCTTTCTTTTTTTTAACTCCTTAACTCAAGCCTAAAACAGAAAGCCTGTCATTTTGCCCCTGTATTCTTTGAGGGCATCTTTATAATCTAGAAAACAACCTTGCATTTTCTTTTTTATTTAGGCAGATTTTTTTCTCTGCCTGAGTGTAATCATGGTTTTTCACATTCTATAAGCTCGTGTTAATATTTGCAATTATTGTTTAATGTCCTCATTTTCCTATTTTTTTATTACATTGCACCCATTACATATTTACATGCACCCACTGAAATATAATCAGCACTGAACTTTCCACTCATTTCTGTAAACATTATTTTTGCTACTACACTCCAGATACTGAGGAGCTAACAGAAAAGCTTACACAGCTTTTCTGTCATCATAACCGTATCTTAGCACAAAGTTTAATTTTGAGATTGATTGGCAAGTGTTCCTTTAAAATGGCAGGAATAGGAACCAACTTTTCATTTAGTATAAATAACCTATTACAATGAAGAGCTTCCATTGAAACCACACAAAAAGCTCGAGTAGAAGTAGCATTTATACTACAAACTATATAAATAACCTATTACAATGAAGAGCTTCCATTGAAACCACACAAAAAGCTCGAGTAGAAGTAGCATTTATACTACAAACTATCTTCTCTAAATAAAAAAGGGGTATTCAGGACAACAACAAAAATACTACCCTTTTGACATCACACCTCACTCTGAAATTACATACATGCATGTTAAAGAATATCTCCTGAGATTAGTCTTTGATAAATATACTTCAGTTTATTCTCACTCTACCTGATTATGATTTTCATTCCTAGTCTGTAATTATATTATTAGGTAGTAAACAATACAAGCCATTAAGAAAATTCTTCTGTTCCATTCCTAGTGTCTCACATGCTTTATTTCAATTAAGCAGGCTTTCGAATCACACAGTCGAGTGATTCCTGCAATAGGCAATACCTGTACACTACTTAGTTTGCTTTCTGGGTGCTCATCATCATACTTTTTCTATTTTTTCAATGAGTATGATGCAATTTGATATAGCTAGTATGTATACTAACCTGGACTAAGTCCATGCAAAGAACTAACAAATTTATTTCACAATCTCTTTGTAAAAAGGTACCTATCACTTTTTAAATCTACCTGCTTATTACTCAGTTTCATATGCTTTCATATTCAAAGTACAGACTGAAATTTGATTTACTATGCAAAAAACATCAATTTTGCCACTTACAGCATTGATCTTATTTATAAAAGACTGTTGGCCTTCACTTGTTCTTACACACTGAAAGTTTAATGAGAAATCTATGGTGATGATCCTTCAGAATAATTTCTGTGGCTTGGAGGTGGCATGTAATAGTCTACACAATTACAATGGAGACCATGTAGAACTGCTACATTGTTACACTGAGACTCTACTATAACTGGAATATTCTGCTGTAAACTGGAATGGGTAAACAATGAAGATGTAAAGACACCATCCCTGGAGATGTTCAAAGTCCAACTGGACACAGTCCTGAGCAACCTGTTGTAGGTGACACAGCTATAAGCAAGGGCTTAGACTATATTACCTCCAGAGGATCATGCCAATCTCATTCATTCTGTGATTTTCTGCTGTAACTGAGAATTTTGTTTCGTAGAACCATGTCTCATCATGCTCCAAGAATGAATTTAATGATACTGAGCGGGGAACCTGAGTGTTGCTGACAAAAGGAATCCTACTCTTCCTCCCTCCACCACTGCTCTTTCATCTTTCTACCCCTACTCCAAGTTATACAGCTCCCCTTCTGCCCTTGTGTAGGCTTGGATTCTCCAGAATACTGGTTGAGCAATTCAGCTCACTATTCTAGCAAAGAACAAACAAAGCAAGAAAAGTGAAGCGTTCACTAAGGAATTATGGGCTCGTTTAACTCTTAGAATGGTCCAATAAGCACCACAGCTCATGCAAAATAGGCAGCATGTATAAGGCAGGAGACTGAAGTGGGAGAAGAGTGAAACAAGACTCTTCCTTCAATATAAATTAGAGTTAAACTGATTTAGCCCTACCATGTAAATTCATCCCTAGAAGTTTTGAGAATTTCAGCAATATTACTTTCAATGTTATTGTTACACTGCAGCCTAACCAAACCTTTTTACCAATGTTGCCTTACTCATCATCCTTGAGCATATTCTTGCTGCTTCCCAAATCAAAATGGTTAAGTCAGAATAAAACTCTCTTCCACATTACAGCACTGGCATTGGCTTACTGTAAGGCCAGAGTTATATCTAAGCTGACATAAAGGAGGTGGCAAGAATGCCTCAGGAAGGTCCACAGCACTGGGACAGAGAGGGAAGATGTGGTAAACAGTGGCAAAAAGCAAAGGAAAAGGCTATGAAAATTAAGTCAAAAACCTTAGACAGAAATTCATCCATCATTGTATTTTTAAAGGACTGAAAACTTCCCACCCTCAAAACATTTTAGACTGGAAAAAATTTTAAAACAATTTTTTTAAAAAAATTTAAAATTACATTTTGCTGTAAAATTTTGTTTTGCTTGAGTATTCCTTTAAGGATCAGTGACATCTTTATATTTGAATTAATTTGTCATCATCTGAAAATCAGTCATGTCTGTCTCTGCTAATAACATGAGTTGCCAGCAGCAACAAGCAAACATAGGCAAAAAACCCCACAAACGTTTAAGTCACTAACACTGAAAATTAATTATTATAGATGTTTAAATCTTTTTTTTGTAGCATCAGATTTCATCTCTAAATTAAAACAAGTCTTAAAAGTATACTTTACCTTTTCCAGTTCTTTTGGTATCCGCATGAATGTGTATACTCTCTCTCTCCGCTCTGTGTATTTCGCTTCATTGTGTTCAAGGAAGTAACCTCGTGTTAGCTCAGCACTGATGAATCTCAGCAATGAAAGATCTACATTCAGAAACACACATAAGCAGAAGACATCTCAGGCATGAGCTCCAAAGAGTGAGAAGACTGCTGTGCTTTTGTTACTTGCTACATTTTCATTTACATCACATCTAACCCAGAAGGTTTCTGCTGATCGTAACCAGAACGTCACATAACTTAGTATGGAAGGAGCTACATGAGAAGCATGTCCTGTGCTCTACTGTTCCCCCCTGTTGCCTCCCAGCAAAGAAACCAAGCTACCTTTCCCAGTCAATCATTTTCATCAGACATTCCACTTCTCCAAAACATTACTCAAAGCAGCTAGGCTGAATGCAATATACTGAGTGGATCTAACCCTTAATGTACTGACAAGTCCTCCTAAATTTACTAAGCTCTATTTCGGGCTTCTTAAAAGCTATTTTCACTCCCAGCAACATTAGCAACTTGTTCTTTATTTTAAAGAACAACTTCCTGTAAGATCAAAATGTTCATGGATACATGATCCCAAGTGATTCAGTGCACAAACAGTACAAGCATGCTGATCGTTTGATGATCAGACCAAAGACTTTCAAGACCAAAAAGCCATCAAGCACATACAGGTCTTCAGCATTTTAATGGCTGTAGGTAAGTAAGCCGAAGGCTGACTGACCTGTGTCTAGTCAACTCATATGGCTTCTAAAAAAGACTTTGTGCAGAGTAGTCTTGCAAAAGGAAATAAAATATGAAATTATAACTCTGAAAATTCAGGCTGTCAGCACAAGGAGGTTCAACTTAAGCTTCGACACTCACTGACAAGGTCTGACATTACCACCTCCTGGTAACACTTCAGAAGTGACAGAACACTACAATAAATGCCAGTAATAACCAGAAATGTTGAACTTTAAAAATAGAAACTCTTGTGTTCGCACAACATCCAAAAGATGGAAATCGCTTATCAAGACAGATAGGTGAAAAGCTACTGAGCATTTATCATGACACAAGAACACGCTCACAAATAGTAAACTCAGATTTTTGCCAAAGTCTTAGTGACTACTGGGGGAGGGTGGACGTTGCATGGTACATTGCTGCACATGTTTGGGGGGAGGAAAAGGCTGCATAACACTCCCTTAGTAAAACAGCCTAGATAACAGCTGTTAAGAGAAGAATGCAAGTATCGATGCTAGGTATGAAGCATTCACTCAAAACTGTCTGAGATAGTGGCTTGTCAATATTAATCCCATTGAAGATGACGAAGAACAGTAGCTGAAGGACGTGTCAGAAAATTACAGAGTTCTAAAGCAAAGAAGAAATCAGCTCCAACAGAAGTATAAAAGAAGGAGAACAGGTAGGGTGTGCTTATAACCTTCCTCTCCTTGGGTGGGGGGCACACATATTGAGCGTGATTGGAACTTGTGGAGATTACAAACGGGCATTTTGAAGTTTGCAGTGGTGTATTAACATTCTGTGTATGTCTAGTATTGTGATTTATCATGTTGCTGATACTGATCACAGCTGTATCATTCACTGACTGCTGGTTAATTATGTATTGTTAATAAATCATTTAAATCATTATTTGCTTTAAACTGCATGAACTGAACAGTTTTTTCCTGTATGAGTTTGTTTGGATAGTGATTTTGATGATTCATATATTACTGATCCACTTCTAGTAAGTAGGCCAAAGCCACTGTAACCCTTACAGGTATTTATTTTAAAACAAACAAAAACAATGTGTAGTTTAATGAGTAGTAAAAACCTAATATTTACATGTAAAGTTTCAATCAATATTCATTCCAGTGACATAAAGCTGAAGTTCACACCACTAAATCATTGCTCAGATCTCTTGCAAACTTGTTTTCTGGAGTCTTCCTTTGTAACACTACCACTTGTAACTTTCTTGTTTTCCCAATTCTTTCTTGTTTAAAAAGTTAAAGGTAAAGAAATAACCTTAGGTATAAAGACACAAATTAACTCCTCTGTTAACTGCCCAAGTGTATTTTCTTCCACTTCAGATAACCAACCTTCTCTAACTTAATGCATCACCTCAAACAACTGAAGTTTCCTGCAAAGTAAACTACGCATATGGGTAACCACCATGGAGTAACTCATGGGTCCCTTCTCAGCCCCTTCCAAGTTAAGATATTATATGATTCTAACTAGTGAGCTATTTGTTCCCACTCCTTACGTCACACAAACTGGTTCACGGGCCTATTGTTGAAAACCAAATGATTTTAAGTTTCCTCCACCTGGCTAGACTTTCACGTCCCAGATATTAAGAGATAATCACTCATGACTGTGGTTGATCAATACACAAGCTCCAGACTGCGACTGCAGAACAATCCCTCCAGTGACAGGGGTGCACTGAAGCACACAGTCGCTCAGCCACCTCTTTTCTGAGCACTTACTGCCAACCAGCACCAGCCCTAGCTCTGTGCCAGTTGTGAAACACATCAGTGGCTGACCCTGTAGGAAAAACAGTAAGCAAAAGAACAGCATGAGACACCAAGGCAGAAGAGAGTAATAAACCATTTGAAAAACGGCTTAATTCTGCTATTAAAGCATCATTTTCCTTTAAAATTAACTAAACACTCTAACTCCTACTTCAAATTTCCTTCCTTTGCAGTCAGAAAGTTTTGAAGTGTGGCCCAAGTTTAAACTGTTCAGACAGTACACTCTTAATGCTTTCTCATTTATCTCCTCACCTCAGCACAGAAAAGCACAAGCATCTTCAAAACATAAAAGGCCACTAATTCCTTCCAAGTAAAAAGATAATGATTTACCTAAGTTATACTTCAATGCACTGCTACACAAAGGATAACCATTAACCAGAAATGGAGAGAAAAATTTGTGCAATTGTGAAATGCACCATGCCTCAGTAAATTTCTATTGTTATATAATCATAACTTTAATCCTAAACACAACAATTCCAGGCACTCACTTCACTCCTGACAATCCTAAATATACACTTCTTCCACAAACACTCAAACAAATCAACTAAAACAGCACAGTATTTTTTTTTTTTTAAGTATTTCCTTCTCCTCTAAACAACTTCTCTGTACAGTACTGGTCCTGCTTTAGCATCGTGAAAAAAAACCTACTTCTCTCTACTATTTAACATATTGCTACCATTAGATGAGTTAGAATTTTTAGTTGCTCTATCAAGAAGCCTGTTCTTCTAACGTTTCCTTGTCCTGAAGGGTCAGAGAGCACGAATGACTTTTAACTACTTTTTAATTTAAAATCAATTGCTGGAGTATAGTTAGGAATTTCCATGCACACACACAAATAACCATTTCCTTACTTTTTACAAAGTAATTTGTTCAATGGTCTTTCAGGCATATCAGTATGTACCTTGACCATTGTTTTTTTTACCACAAAGCAATTCATAATACTACAATCAAGCTAATTCCTTAGAACTATGGAAATTACATCAGTTTCATCAACACCACAGAACTAGTCAATGAAGCTGCATGTCCTATGACATAACACATGTTGGAAACAGACACAGCATCTGTCAAACACAGAAGGAAAGCATTGAATAGTCAGCAATTACTTCAGTTAAACCCTAACTCCTATTTTTTCTTTTTTTGTATTCGATAAAATCCGCTATATGACATTCAAGCCAACACTGAAGCAGAAAGCCTAGAAACCTGAACACCACTTTGAGCATTTTCCAGATTTTCAGCAAGGACTCAATTTAAGAATGTGGTGCTAATTAAGTTATTATAACCTTACCAACACTAAATCAACCCTGCCACACTGAGTGACAATTTTTGCAAAAAAGATAGGGCTATTTTTCAAAAAAATTACTCTATAGATACCTGAAATAACTAGCTGAAGGGTAAACGTAAATATAGCTACAGATTGACAGCAAAGGCCATGACACTTCACCTTATTTTTCCCTGTAAAATCCTCAGTTAGTAAACCACATTTAGTTTAAAAGACTTCTAGCAACCGGCACACAACTTCAAGGCTCTAGCAGCACCGCTATTTTCAGCGGTACAGGCAAGGACTCCCGTACTCACGGCTGCGCGTAGGTAAGAAGAAGCGTTAGGGCGATGAAGCATCACCGGTACTTGGGCAGAGGGCGAGGCGGGCCCGCAGCCCCCCGCCCGGCCCGCGGGGCTCCGCGGACACAGGACCGGCTCCGACCCGCCCTGCTCCTGCCGGGAGCCGCTGCGCGACGCGCTCGCTGCAGCCGCTTCGTGACAGGTGCGAAGCCCGACAGCCTGCGCTGAAAGCCTCGGCGCGCAACGCTCCGGCGGGAGATGCCCGTGTCGTTCAAAACCTCCTGACGGCCACCCGTTAACACGCTGCGCGGCGGGGCACGGGGGCTTCACTGGCCCCAGTCCCCCTCCGTACTCCGGACACAAGGAACCGCGCGGAGGGGCTTCATTCCGCTGACATGGGCGAGTTCGCTGACGAAACTCAAGGGCAGGGGGAGAAGAGGGAGCGCAGCCGGCGAGGAAGCTCCCCGCCCGCCCGCCCCCGCTACCGGAGCGGCCGGGCGACGCCGCTCCCCGGGCCCGCGAGGTCCCGGCGCACTTTCCCAAGTCGCTCGCCGAAGTTCGCACAGGCGGGCGGCCGCGGCGCCTTCCGCCCCGCCTCGGGCACCGGCCCCGGCCCCGGCCCCTCCGGCGCCGAGGAACCAGCGCTGGCCGCGCACCCCGCAGGCACCACCCGCCCCCAGCAAACCGCCACGGCCACCCCGGTCTCCCGTGGACGCCAACCCCGCCCGGGGGCCCTCCGGCCGCCCGGCCTGCGAAAGGAGGCCTCTCGCCCCGCGGCCGCTCCTCACCCGAGACGCTCCGCTTCTTCTTCATGCCGCGGTCGCTCTCGTAGAAGCCCAGCGTCTCCGTTCGCTGCTGCGGAGACGGCTGCCCCGGGCCGGCGGCAGGCGGCCGCGGCTCGCTGCTCCCCCAGAGAGTTTTCGGCTCCCCCCGGCCGCTGTCGTGCTGCTGCTCCGGGGCGGCGGCGCCGCCGCGCCGTCCGTCCCTGCCGCTGCCCGGCGCGGCGGCGTCGGCAACGCCGGCCATGTTCGCCGCCCGCTCCGCGCCCCGCCGCGCCGCGCCCGCCACCCCCGCGCCGCGCCCCTGGCGGTGACTCATCACCGCGCGACAGCGGCGCGCCGCGGCCCGGGCGCCGCGCGAGCGCCCGGCGCGGGGGGCGGGGCCGGGGCCGGCGCGGCGCCATCTTGGAGCGGAGCCGCCGCCGTTAACCGCTTCCGTGCCGGCACCCCCGCGCTCAGGCTCGGCTCCTCTCCGCGCCCGCCTCTGCCCGGCCGCGAAGCTCACTCTGGTTTTGTAGAAACTGCTGGGCTCAATAGCGCTGTTTGCGTTAGGGGAGAAATCCAGCGGGCCCTCTGCCCGTGTCGTAAGAAACGCGCGTAACAGTCACGGTTTCACCCGCCGCGCAGGCCGGGGGTCAGTAGTTCAGAACAGTTGCAAATAACGTGGTTAATCTGCCCTGCACCGTGCAAATAAAGACCTTGCTCGAAAAGGGAAAGCCAGAGGTGAATTATTAACTCTAAAGCCAACAGGATTTACATGAGTTGCATAACGTGTTGGACCAGGCCGGGCGTTTGAGGTCACAGGCTCGCACTCCCCAGGATGGCGTGGCTATTCCTGCAGGAGGCCTCTGGAAGGAGGCAGTGCGTCCGAGCCCACTCGCGCCAAGGACAGGTGCTGTTGTAGCCACTGTGCTCGCACGGAGCTCACAACGCCCTGCTGGGATGGGGGGGACACGCACCAGTGCTTCAGGAGCCCGCAAGGGTTGGCAAGGCTCACCAGTACCAGAACCGGGGCCTGAACCCCCTGAAATCGTGGGGTCCGTGAAGTGCTGAGGCTGGAAATGCTGTTCGTTACGGACAGCAGGGTACTGGCAGTCATCAAGGCTTGTCAGAGGCCATACTGCTGAAAAATAATCGTTCCTGTCTCAAGGTGCTTTTCATTTACACAAGGGTAAACATGAATATAAGAAGCAGGTAGCTCAAGGTAACAGCAAAGCACTAGATTGCAGGAGGAATTCACGTGGGCATGAGGACAAAATACCTGGCCTGGATTTCAAGTACAAGATCTCCTCCTTCACATTCAGTTCTCATATTCTTATCATGCATTCAGAGGTCAGATTCAGGCAGCTTAATATTTAGCCACTCGTCCTAGGAAAACAAAGAGTGCTTTATTCTTTCTTTGGAAGGCCGTAGTAATCTTCCTCTATAACACTTACGTTAATTGTACAGTTGTCTCAAAGAGCATTTCAGGCTTTGGATAAACTAGGGGTGTCCGTTTCCATTGCCATTAGTGGTTCTAAATGCCAGAAATCCTGTAAGATTCATCCAAGTCTTGATATTTTCAGGCAGTGGAGTGCTTTTTACAGGCACTCACAATGTGTAATAAGAGTATCATAGAGGGAGCTAACAGTGATAGCTACTACACATTATCAGTTTGGGCTTTCTTCTCCCACCTTTTCTCTGTGGCTGTAAAAAGCAGTTGGAAAAATAAGATGCAGAACAAAGCTCCAAAAGGAGCTGAAAAATTCCCTCAGCTGGAGTAGTGTTGCAGTTCATGCAAAGTTACGTGACACCCTGAGGGATATTCTGCTTCTTTGCTTCCAACTGTGTATAAAAGCTGTATCCATCCGTAAGTTGCATTGTATGGTACAAATTGCTTCAAATTGTCACAACCTTGTTATCAGTCTTACCCAAATGAAGACGTTTGCAGCATCAAGCATCGTTTTGCAACCAGCCACGCTCTTTTTCCTTCAGGCCAACTGAGAAGTTATCTAATGAATTTCCGGCACCAGCTGTGACAACATATGTATTTTCTATTCAGGGGTTGACCCAAGATAACCTTCCTTCGTTTACAAGATCTTCCAGTCTTCCACTTGGAAGTCATTCAGCTGAAGGCACGATAATAGTGTGACTGCACTACAGTTCAGCTAAGAATTGGCTCGTATTTTTGATGCTTCAAAAGCATGTTGACCAGCTACCCTCAAGTTCCTACCCACAGTTTTTCTGTATGTTTTTTTCTGTACTTTACCTCCAGTTCATAACCCGTCATTCGCCAGAATTTTAATGCGTTCTTTTCCACCTGGAAAGCTGTGTGTGTTTCAACTATTACATGTGGTATTTTGGCACAGTAGCCACTCCAGAAGGTGAACTCAACTGCAGCAAAATAGTCTTTAGTTATTTGCCTCCTTGAACCAGGCAAGTCAGAGGGGAAAAGTTGTTTGGTGGAAAATGTTGGCGGTGTTGATACAGGAAGTAGTGGTTCATTACGATATCTGCTGTTGGGAGTTATCTGGGCCCGTCTGCTGTCTGGGCACGAGCAGCTGTGTTTTGTTGCTTTCCATAGCTTATCTGCTGTGAGACACGCTAAGGAGTGACTCTGCAGCAAGTCAGAATCCACTTTACAGTTTCGTAACCAGTCACCAATCTTCTTCCTGAAGGGATTTTCTTAGAACAAGACACAGCCCTGTCTGTCTATGTTCCCACAGCTGGAGTTTCACTTTTTTCCCCAAGGAATAGTTAGCAGGTGGCAGGGGAAAGGGAAGATTTTTTCAAAATGACTGTCTCCAAGGAGAAAATGCAGTTTCATTCATACAACAACAAAAGCCGTTAGGGGTAGTCGTGGAGTGAATACAGACTGAGAATTAAGAGTTACTTTAATTTTATTAGAAATGTCAGCACTGCATATCTTTGAGGCTTCACACAAAGTACTTCATTTTTTGCCTTAAATTTTCCATACATATACTAGAGTAATGATTGTCTACTTATAATATATCTTACACATAATCATCACAGAGGCATTTTTCGCTAATTTGATGTCAGGAAAGTTTCTTCTGGCACTACCAAGTACTTAAACTTCTATAGTGTGCCAGCTCAGTTGTGCTTTAGTCCTTGAGTTACTCATTGCTGCAGCTACTCTGTCTGCTAGTGAGGATGGTGTTTTGGTGTTTTTCTAAATAATGTTTTTACGTGATCTAAAACTCCTCTTTTTTTTTTTTTTTTTGAATGGATTTTTTTTTCTCCACAAGACCCAACTAAAGTTTTTTTAAGAATAAGATTCAGAAAATAGATAATCATTTTTTGTAGTGCTTTTTTTGCTGGCAGAACTTTGTTGCATTTTCAGACCTTGCCATCTATGTCATTTACCCCCACGAGCTCGGATATGCCCTCTTAACATAGATGACCTATCAGTTGCTAGATAACATCGTAACATCAGATAGCCTAAAGTGTGCTAAAAAGAGGTCAAGTAAGATCTTTTTAGAGAGCAATACAAACATGGGGAAAAATCTGTCAACAAAGTGATATCACGTAGGAGAAGTAAATTATGGACATAGGTTAGAAAATACGAAAGAAGTCTAGAGAGAAGTATAGAAACTCAGTGCACTGTACTGAGCAGAGGTAAGCAAAGCTGGAGAATACAGTAGCGATAAAGAGGAGGCAGATGTTAAAATGATGCTAATAACAATGCAATTCTCATAGATGTGTGAAACAGTTATGAGTAACCGCAATACTCATAACTATATGAAAACATCTGGTATTGTAAGCTTTTTGTCAGTGAGGCTTAAACTTCTTTAGGCTTCGCAGTATAATTCAGAAAAGACTAGATACTGTAGATTAATGGTTTATTGTTTAATTTCTTGAGTCTCCTGCAAGAATTATATTGAGTCGTGGTCTTCAGTATGATTTTCAGTCATTCTTCATTTTTAAAAATGCCGTCACTGAATACACCTTCTGTGAGGAGGCAAGTCAACAAAACTCATGATGAGCTCAAAGCGCAATAATGCCGGGGTTTTTTTTATACAGGAAAGTATTTCCAGACCCTTTTGTAACATAAACAAGTTATTTTGTATTAGGTTTGTGACTTTTAGTTCATCAAGCCACTTAGTATGTGGGTGCATATTCATTCTTCTACTAAAAGCAATGCATCTCTTAGCAACAACTGATATTAACAAACTTAGTTCTGAATCTTGCAGAATCGCAGCTGTCATATATTTGCAAGGTACTAAAGTATTGGATGGAAATAAAATCTAATTCTGTCTCAGTCAGTTCTGTTTGGTAGCTGAAGTTAAAAATATCTGTTTACGCCCACAGGAGAAAAATAAAGTAAAGATTCTTTCCTCCATTTTATGTTCAACTTCTAAGCAGCACATGAATTTTTGCATGGGGTAATCTTCACATAAGAAAAATAATCGGTATAAGAAATCGTTGTATAGACACTAGCACCCTGAATGTTTAACTTTTTTTTTTTTTCCTTATCTCAATATAAAATATACAATGCTAGAGTTGAACGTATTTTTTCCCTGAGTTGTAGACCCACTGAAGATTGACTCTTAGGTAAGCTAAGGGCATTACTCAACATCAGCATGTCCTTGAATAATGCAAGTACAAATCATGTTACACAATACTACGGTACCTGAAAGTCAGGTTTGACTTCTCACTGGTACATTTCCATGCTTTGTTTGCTTTGGATACTGTATTATATAGCATAGGGGCTTCTGCACAGTTAAAATAAATGCTGCTTTCCAGTGACAGCATGATTTTCCACACCTGCCATCTTTGAAATTTTTGGAAGAAATAATTCTTTTGAGATACTTTTATGTGACATCTTATCCTGGGACTGTAGTTCAAGGAGGACTGAAGGACAGAGGTACAGAAGGTTAGTTCGGTAATACAGGTTTTTAAAAACATGCTCACATTATCTAAAAAATAAATTTCATAATATTGATTTTTGTTAAAACTACTAGGAGATCCTTAGTGTAATATTTTTATAGCTCTTTCCCTGTCAGATATCCTGAATGTTTTTATCAAGGCAATACTTTTTTTGTGACCATCAGTGGCAGTCTTTTCCTGCCCATGGCCTGATCTCTATTTCTTAGTGTCAAGATTTCTTCAGGATTTATACCTTGAGCAAAATGCCACAACTAATACTTAAACTTTTGCCTCTATTGGAGTGCAGATACCTGAACCTCTGACAGCAAATGATCGTTTCAACATCAATATAACTGAACTCAGTGATATATGGGGCATTTCCCCTCAGGTGAAAGTAAAGTAGCAGTGAGATTACTAAATCTCTTTGATTCCAAGTTAAGTTTATCACAATCTTCATCCTGAAGTGCTGGAAGAAAGGTTTTGTAATGTCTTCTTCCCTCTGTTTTTTTCTTGTTACATATCTGTAGCGACACTACATGACATTTAAAGATGGTTCTATACATGACAAGATGGTTCTAAGTGTTATAAAATAAGAGCACAGCTGCCTTTGACTCCATTTCAGCTACTTCCTCAGCAGAGCTAAGCCAGACATGAAGTGTGAGGGGAATAGGTGGGAGGAAATCAGTGGAGAAAATGCAGATGGAAAAACAGTTATGAGAGCTCCAAAAGTCATGAACTGGGAAGAGAAGAACACCTGGGGAAGAGAGTCTTGGCACCTAAACATGAGATTCCTGTACCTAAGAATGAAGTTCCCATTATCAGACAGAAAGTGGTTGGTGTTTTGTTTAGGTGTCAGAAAATAAGTTACCTCTAAAAATTGGTTTCCTTATGTATAAGTTTCAATCTACTATTTCTTTGTGTTTTTCAGGTCCAGGGAGCAGAGGTGAAATCCAAAATTTAGAGTGGCCTGGGTTCTGTGTGTGAAGTTAAAATATGAGCGTTCAGTCATGCCACATCCAGGTGGAGATGGAAATCTTTCTTCATCATCAGCAATCAGAGTTGCTGTAAACAGTCCTATTGATTTTAATAAGTTGAAAAACTCAGCTCAGAGAGAGCATTTCTATTATGATAAAGTATGCATATATATACACAGAAGCTTTGTGGCTAAAGTTAGATTGTGTGATCTCTAGATATTATCTTAAGTCTCTCACTTCTGGAAAGCATCTCTACTCAGGAGAGAATTCAAATGTGTTAGATTTAAACATAAGGGTAAGTACTTTCCTGATTCTAGGCAGTAAAAATGAGTTCTTCAAAAGTGTTGAGTCTCCTGTAGGACCAATTGAATCAGTTAAGAGGTTCTGGGACTCCCAGTTTAGAATCCGATTTCTGAAAATCATGGCTTATTTTGTAATTATAGTTGCACATGAGAAACATGAACCATAGCATACATAGAAAAGGAAATATATTGCTTGTAAATATGTAAGTAATGGCTCTGAGACCAACCCTTCAGTCATTGTAAGTCAGAATTAAGTCATGACCTCCTTATGTGGACTCATGCTGTTTTCATCAAGTTGAGATTGGTTTTGAATTGTTTGAAGTTTGAACAAAGAAATGTATTATTTTTTAATTTAATTATTATTTGCTGTTTAAACGACGCTGTAATAGATACAGACTACCTAACCACTGTGCACAGTATAATGAAGGTGAAAAACCTTATGCAGAACTGCTCTTCATGAGCACAGATGTTGTTTTTATATATATAAACACAGATAAATATTTATTTACATATACATAACAACAGAATACTGAAATCAAGACCGACTTTAGAAGCTAAGTATTGTTTTAACATTAGAACTGTTCTAAAATCAGTCAGACTCTTTCAGGCAAGGGTTCAGTGCTACATTTTTAAATGATTGTCATTCCTTGAGATTGGTTTTTGCTTTAGTTATTGTTTTTATTATTAACTTGTATAATCCAGTTGTCAAACGTGACAACAGCATTTGGATCAAATTCAACTCTGATTTAATTCCAATAACACCAACATAGTCTGCATGAACTTTTTTGTGTTATTATGGAGACGTAGATTTTTGATGTGTTCATAAACTATGTCTATCAATATATCAAGTTGTGTCAATCGATAGCACAGTTACAGCATCAAGGGAGTGATTTCTTATGTCACGCATCAAGGAGATAAGAATACGTTGTCAACTGGAACTCAAAATTTCCCATCCTTTTTTTGCTCAAGTTTTATATTTTGAAGCAGGCGATTTTAATTTGGCAGGCTCTGTACAAATCCAATTACCATTTGGAACTCCAGGAGGATTGCTCTACCTTGATGAGTAACAAGATGCACTGAAATGTGTTTGGGATTGCTCTTTCAGCCCTGGCAGATCATAAAGAAAGGCACTTACACTGGAAATGCTTGATATTCCTGCAAAGTAATCCTGCCTGCCCTATATTTGCATCAATTAGCAGAGCAATAACTAAACATGTTTTTCCTTTCCATTTTCAAATTATTATTGTTGTGAGATCTTGTAGTTTACAACAAGTTATATGCACCAAAGCCACATTAAGAGTTGACAGGACTCATGGAGGGTCATCAACAGTAGTAGCTGAGATTCCATCTGTCAGCCACTGAGTTCACATTTGAAATATCAGAACATAGATATTGGGGAAATCATCAACTGTTTAAAGACTCCAGAAATTTAACTAAAACAATATGAAATATATTCTTTTTTTAAAAATCTTTTGAAAGCACATTTTCAAATACAGGCATCTTACTAAGAACAAGTCCCGTAAATGATGTCTCTTAACACTATTACCTTTAAAGTACTATCAGCATGTGAGTTACTGTAGCTTAAATTCTAAGTCAGCCTTAAGAGTATGTGCTTCTCTCACCCTAATGGCTTGTTTTGGGCTAAAACCCTTGCACAGGTACGCATTGATGTTCTGGTGTTCGTTTAGTGCACCTGCAGGCAGAAACGCGTGGTCACGTCACCAAGTAGCCATACATTCTGTAGAGATGGTGGTAAGCAAAAAGAACCGTAGACAAGCTATTACCCAGCCAGCTTGCACAAAGATGACTCCCGTGCATATGGATATTTTTGTGGGCATTAGTCAGCTGCTTGGTTATGATAACTTGATCCAAAGTCGGACGCTGGAGTTATTTTAGTGACCAGGATGCACTATTTTAGTTCTGTATTATAAATGCCTATAATATAATTGCCGACAGAAACTTTATCACAGCATTACTAGCAGATCATTTATGATCATTATGATCGGCTAGCAGATCATTTATTCACTCACTCATAAATTTTAATAATTGCAGTCCTGCCCAGTCAGGGCGACCCCTTTCCGAATGACTGGAAGTTACATGACTCATTCCCTCCTTTGTATATTCCCAGCTGGCACATTCAGTTCCCTCCTGTACTCCCATATTTCACAATCCATAACAATTATTCTCCCCTTTCCTTAAATGAGATTGTTTGAAACTAAATCAGGAGAATTATCAATTAAAATAAGAACGGTTGAATGCCTGGGCGTTTCCCCTTGGATGAATGCAGAACTATCATCTTAATTGCAAGCAGCATACTTTATGGTAATATACAACACACACCTTGCTTAATAGAAATATTTCACACTTCAATTAAAATGGTTAAATTATATGTCCTGATGTGTCTGCAGAGCACAAGCGTACATTTAAATTGGAGTCCATGATATGGACAAGCAAGACCAAAACCTGAGAATTAACGGGAAAAAATATAATAATGTTCACAGAACTACTTTTGTCTTCTGATTTACTCTTCTCTACTCACAGCGTGTTCTTGGCTTCTGATGCTGTGAGTTAAGATTGCTTATGGTGCCAATTCACCCTTTTTTTTCTGCAGTGTGTCTCCATGGCAGATTCTGTTCTCACCTCCTTAGCTGTGTTTGGTGCATGTCCTCAGTAGCCAAATTTTTAAAACTTTGCCTGAATATTATTGTTGACCTTTTAGACCTCTAACTTAACTTGAGTGAGTGGGTGTAATACTTGGCTGAATCAGCCGCGCGATCAGCATCATGGTGTCTTGAAGGCACAGCCAGGAGTTGAATTGTTTCACACTGGAAAATAACTGGTGTCCTGGGAGAGAGGAACACCCTCCCATTCATTTGCAATGACCGCTCAGACACTGCGATGTTAGAAGCCACCTGTTTTAGCAAGCTAAGGAATAGACTGATCCTGAGCCAGCTCGTTCTGTGCAACAAAGCCTGATTTCTGTGGACTTTCAAGGAAGTAACTGAGCAGAGAATTCAGCACTGCGGAAGTGAAAGCATTTACAAGTCTTACTGGGTTAGAGGCAGTTGGAGGTGACAAACAGCTTTATAAGGGAGCGACTTGTGTTTAGAATTTTAGATTTGGGTTGAGGGCTGTTATTTTAGACACACAGGATTAAAAATTGTAACTTAAATTCAGGAGTGGGTTAACAACTGAATTTCTCTTGTGGGAAATGGATTTCCAGGTTGGGAATAGCTTTAACACTTAGGCAGTTTTCCCATTTACTAAGTACAGTATTCATTTTAATTTGCATAAAGAACATGGATATGTAAGTCTCCAATTACTTTAAAAGCAATATTTCAACTGATACAGCGAAGTAATTAGTTCAATGAGGAAATGACATTACATAGTGGAAAGCTTGGTTTGCCAAGGATCAATTTGTTGACATTTGAATCCAAGTAGAAATGAAATGCACAGAACAAAAAGTAGACTCTTTTAGTAAAAAGCCATCTCATCAATTTGGAACAAATGAAAAGCATGCCTGTTTCTCAGCCAGAGGGGCTAAGCAAGGGATTTCTCTGCAGTAGAAGACTTACAAATGACCATTTAAAATATGAGGATAATAGAACAGTTTATGATGAAAGCATAGGGAACCAACATGGGTTTTTTTTTTGTTGTTATTCCAGAACCAGAATCATTATTTCTATAACACTTTTTCCCTATATAAAAAGTGAGGATACTATTACACGTGCCACCTTTTCACAGAACTCTGATGCTTGATTCAACAATGGCTGTTAATATCTCTGAAATCCTCAAACAGGAAATATAACAGGAAGGCAAATACTGTAACTTTGATTTACGCCTGGATTTCCTTTGCTTGATTGTTGCAGTTTATGTACTGTCGTATAATTCATAGCACCTCCCCTACAAATAAAGCACAAGATTTGTTCCAAGAGTTTTCCTGTCTAAACTGAAGACTATAATAATAGCAAATCAAGTGATAACAATGAAAAATGAGTGAGCTAAAAGGGAATGAAGAACATAGCCGTGAGAAGTAACAAACCAGTTTACTATTATATAAATATTTTGTTAGTTCATCCAAGTAACAAAAGGAAAGGACAAAGTGCTATTTACAAGCAAGGAGCTTTTCTTTCTCAGTACAAGATGGATGTGAAGGTTGCTGATGTAACAGGTAAACGTAGGATTATTTGAATTGTCCAAAGTACAATGATTTTCAGTTATTTTTGAAAATTATAGTGGTTTTTAATCTCTGTATCAAAACAAGCTTGCATTTAAAATACATAGTGCACAGGAAAATTGGACTAGCTCTGGCATGCCTCAGCCCTCTGCTATATTCTGCTTTCGCCTCCTTTTGCAGCTTTGACAAAATTGGTACAAAAGGATTTCAAGCTGACAGAGATCATTTATGTCTCGCTCACCAGATGACACCAGATTCTACCTCACTCTGCAATCATAATCCAGACCAAACTGCAAGCAGTACCGGAGCATCTGACTTCACCTGGGCTTCTGCTTCCATGTGATCTCGGTGGCTTTCTTTGCATCAGCAGGCAGAAGGGGAAGGTTGCTTCTGGGTCTCTCACCCAGCCACTCACCCCTTCCTAATTTGTTAAGTTCTGAATTTATGCCATTTTGAAGGAGAGAAAAGTGCAGAGACTGATCACTTCTGTGATGAAGAAATTCCATTAAGTCTGAGTATGTGTTCTTTTCTGAGTTTTTTTCAGAAACATTAGTGATGTAGCCTATTGGCTCTGCATACCTGTAATAAAAACAAGCCTTCAATCTATGTTGACATTAAGCAATTAACTTCTTCAGTAATAAGACGAAACATTGTGAACTGTGGAAACAATCAGCAAATAAATCTATTTTGTATTATAGAGACTTCTCCCAGCTAGGTTAACAAAGAATGACTGCAAGGCAAAACCAAAAGCCTCTCCAAAATACTTGGGTGCAGCTAGTCGTATTTACAGCCTGAGCCTGCCCAGCACTTGCAGAGGTCACTGCGAGACGTGTCAAAGCGTTCTTGAGTGAGTATTTGGAGTAGGAGAAAAATACGCTCTGAGTAGTCTATCATTCTGCCTATGACTTGACTCCTGCAAATTCTGGGGGAACAATGAGCAGACAGGGCAAGTTATAGGAGGCCAGCGTACTCCAGGGGCTGCACACACCTGTGGTAGCATATATCCTTTTTAATTATGGCATTTCTTAGCTCTCTCTTGACCTCAGGGACCTTCAGATCAGAACTCTGTTCACTATTCTGTCTTACTGATGTGTCCAGGATTGTATTTATGAGTAATTCCTTGATTTTTAAAAATGCATCTTTCACTTCACTGTAATTTTTATTTTTAGTATGGACTTCTATCAGATCTATATAGTTGCCAGTGAAGAGTTCTTGCCAGCAGCTGAATTATCACACTCTGTGCTGTAATTGTGACGTGAATATAAATTGTTTGTGCTATCTGCTTATAAGTACAATTTCTCTTTGAAAGATTCACTGTGAAGAAAATCCGAAGATAAGCAGATTTTTAAAGAAAGGCCTGGAATTCTGTAGGAAAATGTAAAATAAAAAGGTGACTATGCTTCTGGAAAATATTTAGTGAATTTACCAACAAAAGTAAAATGTTTTTGGCGCTGCTAAACTCGACATTTATAGTATAGAATCAAACGGAAATTCAATTAATACACATGAGCAACAAATACAACGTATCAGCAATCTTTTATTCTATGCTGCCATCTTATGACTGTAAATGTGACCTGCTGGTATATAACAGCTAGAAAACCCAGCCCTTTAAGTACAACCTCCACAGCTCAGTGAGGACATTTTCTTGAAATACTCTTTCTGTTCTTACCTAGTCAGTACATACTGAACCAATAGCAGGGAAAGAACGGAGAAAATACTTTGGCAATATTTCTGCTAATGCAGTCATCAGTGAGGAGTCCGAAGCTTGGCTGTTGTGGATAGGATGGTTAAACAGTGAAGTCATTGTCCATGAACATTTCTGAGAAGGAAACTTCTGTAAGCATCTATTAAATCTATGGCTGCCAGTGGGTAAACAGATCCACCAGACAGCCCTTCTTCAGAACTTCCTAGAGAAAATACCAAGCTAGCTTTTCTATCACTGTGGGAAAGCAACATGAAATTAGAGCCGGCCTGTGAGTTCCCTCTCCTCTCTGTAACATAAAGGAACAGACATTTAGCTTGGGATGAAATTCAAGGTTGAATAAGAAGGTGTTACAGAGCATTGTATCCTGCTGTTCCCACAGCTTGGCTTTGAGGAGCCTGTTGAAGCCGAGTGAATGGGAGCCAGTAGAGAAGGTGACTTTTAGCTGCTAAGCATGCAGTCAGACAGACAATACCATGCACTGTATCACTAGCACAAAGCAAACCCAGCCTGGAAAGCCTCTGGTTTTGGTGATGCAACTCAGGATGAAGTTTTGCACATGGAGGCACGCTAGCTTTACAGTAATGGGTAGATGGTAGAGAAGATACTTACATCTAACACTTCCAGTGCACCATACTGTAGAGATGAGCTTTCAAAGCTGGAGGATGTATTGAATAACAACAACTCAGAAAGATCTGACAGTGGAAGAACTAATCTGTTGCACAAATATTGTCCAATATATTATAGGGCATAAATTGTCCAAGAATGAATTTAGCTTAGAATTTAGAGAATAAAAGTTTCTAACCACTAAATCAATGAGGTTCTGAAACGACCATCTAGGAGAGCAAAGGAAACCTGGCTAGTAATAGGATGAATCTTGTTAAAGTTGCTGAAAACTTACTGGCCAGAATTCAGGGGATTGCCTGCAGTCCAGTCCAGTGGTTGCTGCAGAGACACCAATTTTTGAAAGCTCAAGTAAGAACTATAGTTACATGAACAAATAGAAAGTGCTATATCTTAACAAAATAATGTAAAAAAACTCCAACAAGTTGGGAGATTTAGATATAGCTTGACTTGGAAAAGGGTAGAGCCTAAAGGACATAGAGGTACATGCACAGAGAGGAATCTGCTTCCTATCAGGAAAGGAAATGCAAGAGAAATGGAAGACTTGAATAGAAAACAGACACCTCAGTTTTACCCATGCTGAGTTGAAACTGGCAGATTCAAAGGTTTATTTAAGACCATTGGACCTAAGTATGCCTGAATTTATCTCTAATACTGATGAAGCCTGACTTCCCAGGGAAGTGCACCTGTAGTGAGGAGGAGGAACTGATGGTCAAAAGAATTTGCAGTGTGTAGCTCCAGCTTGGAAGTTTGCATAGGGAAGGGTAAGAAGTCCAGTTGAGACAAACCCATGTTATTGAAATGCTTAAGTATTTTCTATTTTAATTTGTTGTTCACCTTCAGTTTTGTTCAAATAGTACATGATGACTGTGAATTAAGAAATTACATATTTTAGAAACTAGGTGGAGCTATTTGTTTAGCACATGCGGTGGGTTGTTAGGTTGTACTCCTTGTGCAGAATAAAGTGCATGTTTTACACACACAGATGATGGATGTATCACCAATATTTCATGAAGCATAGATTTGCTAAATTTCAATGGATGCAATGGTATATTTCATAATGGATATGAGAGCTGACCTACTGTGCACATAGTACATTTGCAGAGTGGCAGTTCTTTTTACGTTAGACGGTGTTTTCAGACAGCTTGAAGAAGGCAGTGGCAACTGGTTAAGTGAGTGGCAGAGATGCAGGTTGCAATGGAGATTGCACTGGAGATTGACTGGTGAGGAAAGTCTTCAAAGGAGCCAGATGTTTTGAAATGATTGAGTTGTAGCACAGGAATATGTAAGATTAGTGTAGGAGAGGTGTGGCATTTAGCAGATCTTTTGAATATTCCGCTGGATGTAGCAAAGTAAAAATAAATACACTGCCATTTACAGGTGCTCAGCAAGAAAACAACAGGGTGGAGATTGAAGAGGGATGGCAGAGAGAGGAAATTAATCTCTTGGACTGTATATGCCACGATGCGTCTGCTTTCTTAAGGTTTGCTTTGACAAATGCTGCCAGCATAACCCGCTTTCTCTGAACAGCAGCAAGCTAGTGGTGAAATACATGGTCCATACACCATCTGTGTCTGCATGCTTTTCTAAATCTACTTTATAGTTAGAAGGCAAAACCATGTGGTAAGGAAACTGAGTTGGGTGCCAATTAATAAGGCCTTATGGTCCTAAAACTTCTCCTTCACCCTGTACCTTTCCCCAGGGAGCTCTGCATGCCTCCTTCGTTCTGCACCTTATGGATACCTCAAGAGTCCAGTTGCGCTGAAAGGTGACATGCAAGTTGCAGCCATCTTGAGAATCCCAACATCTCTACATCTCCCCCTGGTGTTCCCTCCACCTTTGGCAAAACAACGCTGTGCTGCTGCTGGATGTGCTACACCTTGGAAGAACTGGGAAGCTTCTACCTCTGCTGCTTCCATAAGTGCTTGAACTCGCAGTGGGAAAGCTGGCCTGTGTTTGACTTACTGTAACTTCTGGCTTTACAACGATAAATAAAATCATGTAGGGCTGATTTTTGGCTGTGGGACTTTGTTACTACTTCAGTCACCAAGACAGGGCAGCCTTTGCAAAGTAATATACCCTTTATCTGTCGCAAGTTTACAAATAAGTTGAGGGTTCTCTAATGTATTACAGTCTGTTAGTGTGGAGGGGTTAAGATTATTCTGGTTTTTAAAGACCTCAGATATTGATGATGTTGCTCAATAGCTAGTTAAATACTCATAGTTAATGTGGATAATATTCTAGTAAAAGATCTGAGAATTCAGTCACAATTATTTGATTGGGTCATACAGTCTTTTCTGTTCCATTGTTTCATAGAATCATAGAACCATTTAGGGTGGAAATGACCTTTAAGAACATCAAGTCCAACTGTTAACCTAACACTGCTAAGTCAACCACTAAACCATGTCCCAAGTGTCACATCTACACATCTTTTAAATACCTCCAGGGATGATGACCCAACTACTTCCCTGGGCAGCCTGTTCCAATGCCTGTCAACCCTTTCCATGAAGAAATTTTTCCTAATACCCAATTTAAACCAGCAACTTAGACCATTACCTTTTGTCCTATCGCTTGTTACTTGGGAGAAGAGACCAACATTCTCTTGTTTCTTTCAGTTTCCATTCTCTTGACTTGCAAAATGTTATTTGTTAAAATTATATTTTCTCTCAAGTTTTCTGAAAGTTTGCAATGCTTGCAATACTGACCAGTGGCTCATTTAACAGAGGCTGTTGCTCTGCTTTTTATACCTCTGCCAAGTTAAAAAGTTGGTAAGAGCTTTCATTTCTGCTTGTGTTTGCCTTCCCATAAAGCTTACTTTCAACCTGAAATTTGCCTATAGTCTTCTATTACTTCTTCCTTCAGCTCCCTCTTCCATTGCTCAGTGCTTTCATCCCCTTTTCATCAGTCTATATATTTCTTCCCCTTTTCTACAGTCATCTCTTAAAGTCAGTTATCATTTTCCTTTCTCCCTTGCTGCCTTAATGCTCTTTTATTTATGTTCTTTGCCATATCAGTTTGCAATAGGCAAATAATGTTATGTTTTTCACTCCGTACAATCCATCACACACTATCTCCTCTGCCCAGATTCAGGAAGGTCAGAAAATAAATACTTTTTGTAAGATTTCCATCTTCTGTGCTACTTTCGTTGAAACAAAAGAGATAATGCCCTCAACATTAGGGTTAAGAAGAGTATGTGAATATGAATGAAGTCCAAGGACTTGACTCTGATGAGAAAATGACCAACTAAATATTCTCATATAGTAAGTATATTGACACAGTAATACTATACGAATGTGTTTTCATCCACCCAGAATTACAGCATTCTTCCCCAGTTTAGATTATGTTGGCTGAAGAGGTATGTTAGCAAATTAATGCAGCAATGTTTCCATAAATCATTTCCAAGCGATGTTAGCTATCCTGCCATGTGTGTAAGAAAAAAGACCAGCATGTTACAAAGTTTTGCATCACCCACTGTAAATGGTCTTTCCTTGGGACCACTAGTGAGACGGACGTTTTCTTTTGCCACTCGTAATTATGAAGAAACCAGAGCAGGCAAGGGCAGCTTTTGAGTTCAACAACATTCTTCTTCTGAGGGCAACTTTCCAGGACAAAAAAGTGGAAATGAAGGAAAACACCAATGAGTTTCCAACATGTAACCCCGATCGGCAAGCCTATCTAAAGAGAAGTAAAGGTCTAGTTGGAGTGGCAGTGCTCCAGTGACAGGTGGGGGGGAGAGCCTTCTCGCTGTACAACTGTAACAGCGACTGACCACTCACTCAAGTCATGAAATCAGTTTCTACAGTTGGCCAAAAACCAGTATTTGAGCATGTCTGCTCTGAGAAGATGAGAAAGATGAGCCATCTATCACTGTTGACTAAGTGTCTGAAATGCAATTTATAGAAAACATGATTTTTCAATTAGAGAAAAAAGGATGAAGAGGATGAACCTACTCTGTATCAAAGGTATGGTCAGGTAGAGAATTGAGCACTAGGCAAGCAGTTTAAAGGGAAACATATCTTGTCAAAGTGAGCAGCAATGACACTAATTCTATATTACTATATACTTTATATTCTATACACTATACCGAGGTACCTATTGTACTCAGAGAGGAGGGAAAGTTACCAGGAGGGTTTTGGACCCGTCAGGTACTTGGTAAATTTCCTAAGTCTCCAAGGACTGTATTTATTTTCTAATTTTAGGTGATGCTGGAGCATGTGCTAAAGAGAGAGAAATACGAAATACATGGTTATGTACGACAGCATGTTACATCCTGGGAGGAGATATGAATTGCCTCTGTCACTGTTACAGCCTGCACTAATGTACAAAGTTGAGTTTAAATACAGTTAGCTAGTGTACTTCACAGAATACTCAGTAAGTTCAGGTAAATCCAGAATTACCATGCCTCTGGCTTTATTAACAACCAAAATTAAGGAAGGACCATCTAGCCTCAGAGCAGTGTTTCGCTATGCCCAGTGATCAAAAATAATTAATTCTAATGTAGCAGTATGTCTAAGCATGAGTATTGAAGTTGAATAACCTTGTTTCATTTGTTCCCGTTGGGTAGAGGAGGAGGATTTGCTCTCATTTTCTCATCTAGTTGAGTCACAAAGACATCATCTCTCAAGTCCCATTTTCTTCCTCTGAAGGGACATAAATCTGCATATGAGGTTAAAAATCCCTTTCAAGTGAAATAGGAAGAGATTCTTTCAAATAAAAGCAGATATAAACTGAATGTTTTGAAAATACATCCAGTGCCAGTTGCTTGATCTGACCTTGGCGCAGATAGTAGGCTACTGTCAGATACAGTAACATTAGGCATCAGGGAGCAGCAAGCCTTTGAACTCTGGAGCTGCAGGTGGCAGTGTAGGGGCTCACCAGCATGGGCTTAGTCCCACCACCCCAGAGCTTAAATGCAGGTAACAGACCATAGGCTGAAGACACATGGGGGTGTCCTGGTTTTGACTGGGACAAAGTTAGTTTCTCTTTTTTAGCAGCTAGAAGAGCTCTGTGTTCTGATTTTAGTCTGGGATTCATTATGAGAAGAATGTTGACAGCGCACTGATTTTTATAGTTGGTACTGAGGCCTCAAGGACTTTTCAGCTTCCCATGTTCTTGCCAGTGTGCAGGAGCACAACAGCATAGCAGGGAGCATAGCTGGGACAAAGGGTCCACAACTGCTCTTATGATTTGAACTTAGACTTAGGATTGAGGACTACATTGGCAATGAAGTATTCCATATCCTGCAACGTCATGCCCAGTATATAGATGAGGGTTGACCAGAAAGAAGGGCTTTTGCTCTTCCGAGGGCTCTCACTCTCTTACTGTTGGAGTACTCTCTCTCTTTTCATGCTTGTCTGGGATTGTGGTGTTGGGACTTACCTGTTTCAGGATCATTTGCCAGGATGGGACAGGTGTTGGTCGCTGGGTGGTGACCAATTACACTGTGCACCACTTTTTGTATATCTTATTATACATATATATATAGTTTCATATATTATTGCTATTATTATTAAATTGTTCTTATCTCAACCCACAAGTTTCCTTCCCTTTTCCCCTTTAATTCTCTTCCCCATCCTCTGGGGGTGGGAGAGGGTGAGCAAGTGGCTGCATGGCATCTAGTTGCCCGCTGAGCTAAACCACAACAAGGAGATATCCCAGGCAAGGCTTGTTGTAGCTCTTTCTCACAGGTGGCTGTTGTCACAACAACCTGAGCTAGGGGCACACAGGTGTGCCCCACCTGGGCTGACCTGGGCCACAGGATCTGAACCCCTTGTGTGAACTGCTGGTGCACACAGGTTCTGATGCTAGGTGTATTAAAGGTTAAATCAGTGTGATCGAGAGGTACTTCACTACCAAGGAAAAATATTTTGGGAAGTTTGGGAGCCTTGAATAATGTGGATTCGTTCATCTTGATGAACGAGTTTGTTTTAATAACCATGGTGATCAAGGACTATCTACTGATGCCCCAATTGTTTCACTGCAGTGACTCCACTGCAGAGGTAGCAACTGATGCAGGTACACAGAAAAGAGTGAGCCATGTGGTGAAAAGCAGGGCAGAAGTAAGAATTAGAAGTAAAAAAGCATAAGGTAAGGACTTTGAATTCACCAGAACTGCAGCAGGAAGCAGCATCCTGCAGGAACCTGCAGTGCCCTGGCAGGCAAGGATGGGCCAGGCTCCCTATTCAGAGCTTTACTGATTCATACAGTAATTTGTGGGGCAATTATGGTATTACTTGCCTGGATCTCATGCCTCCAGCTTGACAGAAGGCTATTCTTCATCTTTCTAAGCTAGAAGGGCCACATCTGCCCTCCTGATGAGGGCTAACAAGTTGAAGGTGACTTTCACAATCCATTCCTAAGCAATACCTTCTATCTAACTCTCAATATGCTAAACATGGGCAGAATTCATCACTGCACAACTACATTTTAAACCTCTGTATTATCTACTGTTGTATCTAATTTTAGCATTTCAAATAGGATAAGACTAATTTATTGCTTGTCTCCCAATCAAGCCCTATCACACCGTAATGTTCTACAGTCTTAGTATCAAAATAGTTCATTCAGTTCCCCCTTACTCACTTTTCTCATTATGTTTGGATTTACAAAGGCTTGAGCGATTCATCATGTCACTTAAAGACTTTCTTTTTGTGCATACACAGGCAAAACAGTTGACTGGCAAGCACACATCTGTACTGTGTAGTCACAACGCATGAGGTTAGTTTGATGCTTTGCTAGAGAAGTACAGCAAAACCACTTTAGTTACCTGCTACAGGACTGGCCAATATCTCTCCCAGCCTCCTTCATACTCTAAATATTATTCCTAGTAATAGAAGAACTGAAGGAACGGAGATTAGGATTCCTTTAAAGAGAATTTATTAAAACCCCAGAAGGTCTAAGTACAGGAGAAAAACTTCCAAAGCTAAGATTAAGGTTGGCATTTTAATAAAGAGTGAGGTGCCTGAATAAATTGGTGGTCCCACAGGTGCTGAGCTAGTGTTAACCTCCATAAAAGCAGAAACCAGGCAGCACATATGAAAACTAAGCTCTTTCTTTAAGTAGGTATTCAAACATGCCAAAACCCAAGACTGTGCCCCACACTTCCCATCCTGTTGACTGACCTCCATTTGGCTAACCTGCTTTCAGTACACTCAGCTACTGTAGAGCCGTTCATCACAGCCACCCAAGATCAGGGACGGACCTTCATGCAGCTGTGCCCATTGGAAATACTCTCCCTCCCTCAGCTGTATGCTACTTGCTTATGCTAGAGATAATTGTCCCCAGGAGGAATCTTGTCAGCATTTGCTAATCTGCTTCAGATGACCACAAATTTAAACAGCTGATGAAAATGGTTTGCGCTAGCAGGGCTAACCTTTGCCTGAAGCATTTTAGCAAATCCACCCAAGATCCCTTCCAGGAGCAGAGCTGTGGGGACAGCTTCCAGCTGCTGGCTGTGCAAACAGCTGGGGGTAGGATGGTTGAACAGGCACTTGGTATCTTGAGGAGGACGTCTGTCCATGGCCTAACATGGAGTTATCTGAGACACTGGGAAAACAAAAATGAGTCACAAGAGCAACACTGAGTAAGAATAGAGTCCAAATCAAGGGTTTGTCTCTGATTTGTTTACCATGGATGGAGATTTCACTTAAAATTCACTGCTGGTGTCCAAATGTCCTTCAGCATCATAAGGAGACTAGTCCCTTGTGAAAAAGTCTTTAATGCCCCTGAGATTACTGATGGTGCCTGAGTGCTCAGCTTTGTAACCCGAGTACCCTCTTCTGCTTTATGATTTCAGAAGACAAAAGAAAATGAGAACAAGCAAACAAAATGTAATCTTTTTAGTAAAAAATCATCTGTATTAAAGCTCAGAAATACATCAGTTAGCTTTCAGGCATTATTCGCAGCAACATTGTCTGCCTCTTATACTTTCCTCTCAATAGGAAAATGAAAAGCTGAAAAACAATTGTTCCTTTTACCTCTCCCTAACATCTAATATTTTCACCTCCTTAGTCAAGTACATAACTCAGTCCTCGCACCCCACCTGTATTTTCACAGTTGCGGTAATCCAGCATTCTCTGGGCTGCCTTTTGCTTTTTTCCAAGATATGTTATTACCTCCTATATATTATGCTCTCTTCCTTCTCACCATATTTCTGGCACATTGCATGCCCCATGTGCTGGATGAGAACATTATCTGATTCCGTCGTTGTAAATAACTCTTAATAGATTTAGATTAATACCAGATTTAGAATAATGTTGCTTCTATAGCTATCTTTCAAATGTGTGAACACAGACTGGCCTCATCTGGGCTGGTTTTGACTGCCACAGTGCTTTATTCTCCACATTGTAAGCAGGATCCTGTGGCCAGCATCTGAAAACTCTTCAAAGACAGGAAAACATCATCTGTGAAGCAATAAAAATCAGTAAGCTTCACTGTGAATTCCCCCAACCACTCATTCACACCCCTCCAGATAGCCAGTAACATCCTGCTTGATAGGATGTTTTTACATATTATCTCCAATTTGTATTGAATTAGACACCAAAGTTAGTGCTTCACATCTTTACATGGTCTGATGTGTTTTGCTAGGGATATGCTCACTGATTGTTAACTGGATAAAACCTGATATTAGCTTGGCCTTGTTTAATTTCTAATGTTATTTACTCTGCTATAACTGACTAACCTCAGTTAACATTGCGAATTGTTTGCCCTGTAATGACCAGATATTCCATTACATTATGTAAATTATTTGCATAGTGATTATGATTTAATGTTATTGGTAATTAGAATTATTTGCCTGCTGGTAATGCTGTATAAATGATCTGTCATTAATCACAGGGCACACCTTACCAAGAGCTCTAATGAGGAAAGCTGCAGTTTAATGTCACTAAACCATTGGTCTCCTCTGGGCCATTTTTTTACATCATGGGGAACTGTTTTCTGTATTTATTGATCATTCATTGACCATTACCATAAACATGTGGGGCTTTGTAAATGTTTTTATTCTTTGATGTAAGATATCACCTGAGATTTTGTAGACTTTGAGTCACAATAATCAAAATGCGTAGCTGCAAAAATTTTCTCATCAGATTTTACACGTCATTTTGAACCACATCCAAAGTTCTTCCTCTTGGAAAAGGAAGAAGATCCATAGCCCAAACCCCTCACATCGGTACCCACAAAAGCAAGGGCACATCTTTCGTGAAGGAAAGGTGAAAAAGCCAAAGGCCAGTGAGACCCCAGGCAGCAGAGTGATGAGCCAGCGTGTAACAGGGGGTCACATCCACACTGCCGAAGTATACTGACACTTTCTGTGTATCAAAACCAGAACAGAACCATTAATTACCAGGGTTTCTAAGGCAGGAATGAGAGTTTAAGTATCTCAAGCATGATGCTAAGACCCAGAAAAGCAGGAATTAAGGTGCAACCCTGAGCCCTGCACCGCCACACACCCCCTTGCAGGTGCTTTGAGGACATACGAGAAGTCTGAGGCAGATTTTCACACATCCACAGTCAGTGCAAAACCTGAATGTTTTGTCTTCTCAGGCTCTGAAGTTACTTAAAAACAGGCCCATCTGATTAACTAATATGAGATGACAGAGTTATTCCCAAATGAGACACATTGTGAAATGAGACTCACGCCTAGTAAAGAGCTTTTACTACGACTTAACTGCAAGGCGTTTAGTGCAAATACTTTTTCTGAGTGTCTGAAAGAGCTAGAAGTGTATATGAAGAATGAAAATACTTGTCACAACACTTTCTGTAATTTTTGTGGAATAAAGAACTGTTTACCTATACAGCGATTCAGTCAAATTGCAATTCCTGTTTATCATGCTAAAGGATTTGAATAGTCTGAAAGAAATATTTGTACTGAAAAGCTTTATTTAAAATCAAAAGGGAAATAGCTGAAACCTACTGAACCGGAAAATGTACGCAAAGGAAGATCAATGTGAATAAAATATATCTTTTAATATTTTACTGGGGGGAAAAACCAGAATAATTAATGTTATTTTTAATTTCGAGCCTCTGTAAGACTATGAAAAGTCTTGGTTTTGCCTTGGAAGGTTAAACAAAAAGACTAGTCAGTTGTGTAAGGGAGAAATGGATAATAGAGGAACATGAAGAATTTCATACATTTAAAAAGCTAATTTATGACTGATTAATGCAAATAAATATAAAATATGAAAGACTTTGATGTGCCTTTCTCATGGAACCTGTGTGGTTCATAAAATCTGAACTATGAAAGTCTAGTACAAGATTTGGAAGACTGGTGAATAGTGAGATGTGCATACAGCAATATATTGGAAATATGGTCGGTATCTTTGGTTAATCAGAATATAACAGCTACCTTTTTTTGTGAAGCCAAATAAAATCAAGTGAACAGTTTGTCCACTAACAGTACGCTTTGCTCAGACAAGAACATTATTTTTCTCTAAGTCTTTTGATAAACATGGAACAATTGCCCTATAATAAACAGAAACTGAGGAAACGTGTTGTATGAGTTCTGTTTGTGAGCATTTTGCTAAAATAGCAAATTATTTTGTCTGTGAATGTGGGGATGTGTTTTCTATTTTGACTCATTCTGTTTCACCTATTTCTTTCATCAGCAAATGAAACCATAGAGGAATATGTTTTTTTTAATTTATATTTTTCCTAACAGTGATTCCAACAAATATATTTCAGTTTAAGTTAGAATACTGCCATCCATCAGACAGTGCATTCAGCGAAAAACACTGGAATCACACAAGCGTAAGTGTTAGATGCTATGCATAGCAACAGAAGAACCAGTGCTGCAGATCAACTGTATAAGAAATCCAAAAACATAGGTCTGATTTCAGATGTGAGAATCCAAAGTCACATATTAGCTTTATCAGTGTCTGCGACTTCTTTTTCTTCCCCACACTTGGTCAATTAATGAGATGAGGAAATCCCATTAATGAATTCTCTGAGTATTTGCGCATAGGCAGGGAAAATAGCAAGGAACATAGAAAGACGTTGGAGAGGAGGGGTTCTTACAGACCTTACAGTTCCTTGAAGTTTTTCAGAACATATCTATCTTGGAAAAACAGTCCGTCTGCTCCCATGTATTCCCTGTCCAAGAGCTGAGCTAATCTGAGTTTACTAGCAGGAGTTTGTATACAAGAGGCATATGAGAGGAGATAGCCCTATGGTCTGGAGGGGACCGATGATGCGGGACTGCCATGTGTGCAGCACCTGCCGTGTCCCAGATCCCTCCTGATGCTCCTGGCATGGAGGATCTGGGTCCATGCAGACTGGGGCATCACGATTCTTCCTGCTGAGAGTCTTTGGACTCTCTTTTTGTTGTTCTCCCTGAGGAATTTGGGGAATTTCTAGCAATTCCTTTCTTCTCCAGGCTAAGGAGACTAGATGATTTGTAGATATTGGATTGATGCCACACTGCAGAGACTGAAAAACCGCCTCAGCAAAGGAAAGAGAAATACATATACATGTGTGCTAAAATACAGTCTGTACAGAAACTTACATGGGATAAAATAGGTAATTAAGTGTAAGAAAATACTGACCCAGTTACTACATAATAGTTATTGAATTTACAAAAAAATTCAAAAAGCCACTTGCAAGGCTTTTTTATAATGTACACGTGTACATTATGAAATAAAACATATGGCACACTCTAAGCAGTTTAATTCTCGGTAATATTGACTAAACTTTGCTTGGCCTTCAACTGAGAAGTGAAAAAAAAAAGGTAGCATCTTAGAGTTACATACGATATTACCTCAGTGCCTCCCTAATCCATAACGGAAGCATTAATCACTGTGTCTTTGTCATGGCAGCAAGGCAGTTTGCAGTCTGTCTGTGTACTTGATTTATGAACAGCTGATGGCCATTGAACTGCAGCAATCCACCAAACAGTATTTTGTACTTCCTTCTGCTTGGAGTATGAATGTTGCAGAACACAGACATTATATTCCATGTAAGGTTAATTTTGTAAGCTCCTTCATTTTTCACATCTCTTTGGTCTGCTTTTCGTGTCCTACTTTTTCCTCCTCCATCGCAAAATGCATTGCTGATCTCAGACCCCCAGCTCACCACCCTGCTTAAAAGTCTGGACTTTGCTGTGCTCAAGAGCAGGATCAGCATACTTCTGCTTTCCAGCATTATCAGTGTGAGCTTCTGTCCCAGCTGAGCAAGAAATGGCATGGTCCTCAAGTGTATTTTCCTTCATCTCTCAGTAGGTTTCTTCTTGTCCCATGAGTTTTGAGATCTGATGCAGATCATTTTGGGCATGAGGCCCCGATATGGTCAAAGTCTACTTCACGCAGTTGCTTTGGAAGGAAAAGGAAGGGGACTGAATTTGCATTTTGTTCTTTTCCAGATGCCTAAGAGATGGGATACTCAGCTTCAGTTACCAATTAGAAACACGTGAGAGCTCAAAGAGAGGTCCTCCCTCAACACTCTCCCCCCCTTACAAACAAGGCACAAGTCTTGAGTCCAAAAACATCGGGCTGCAGTCTCATGGGTATGTGGTGGGAAGTGTCTGCCTACCGGTACATACCTGAGGTGACACGACGGCTGTAGAAACCCATGTGCTTCATCCATGCACTTGCTCTGTGTGGGTTTTCTGTTATGGTTTGCTCTCCAGGGAATTCTGCCCATTTTTGATGAAATATCTGTGTCGTCCCTTTCTTGATGTTGTCTCATTCCTTAGGCCCCCCTGTGCTCTGGTCTGCAACTTTTAAAAGCCAAGGCTACATCCAAATTTCTCTTAATCATGAACCTGTGGCAGGGTAGCAGATTGCTGCATTTGGTAGCGTTAAGGAGGATATTGCTTTGTAAACTGTTCCACGCTATTCACCGTTGCCTGTTAGAAAGCACTCTTTGTTGGTTAATGGTGTCTAGAAAATAATGGTTAAATTTAAATATCTCAAATTCTGAAGAGTGCGTTCAGGAAAAAAATAAAAGCCAACTGCTAGAAAAGCTAAGTTTTTCAATGCTTTATCTCACCTCTCCTGGTAAGAGAATAAGGGATGTATTCCCAAAGAGTGGCTTGAAGAGATAGTGCTGACCTACAGGACTGGCATCAAAGGGTGTATAACGAGGCATAATGGGATGAAATTAGGCAATAACGCTAACCAGATAAATAGTCTTTCATACTGGAAGTATGTTCCAAATGGTCATAAATGCCATAGTGATGGCCAACATTTTTGGGAGGATTCTTATGAGCAAGATCTGCCAGGTAGGGGCAGGCCAGGTGGGGAGGGGAAGGAGGAGAGGGAGGCTGAGCAGCACCCTTGCCCCAGCTGGCACAGCACCGGCTCCCATGCACCCTCTGCTACCCCGGAGTGGGTCCAGCTGTGTGCCGCGGAGGGTCGCTCCCCAAGGAACCTGCTGGAAGCCTGGACTCCTGTAAAACTGAGCTGAACGGAATAGCTATTACATGGCTTCACCTCACACTGGCAGAAAAAACATAGAGTCAGGAGCCAGGTTTGGCCCGGGTGTCTCCATGGAGTGCTTGACCCCAGACCAGCTGGCTCCGTGGGAGCCCGTCGCTGCTCCCACGGCAGGGAAGGCAGTGGGCACCACGTGCCCACCCTGGCGTCCACGGGTGGCAGCGCTCGGCTCACCAGCGGGGACCCAAGGCAGAGCGCGGACGCCAGTGTACGTTAATTATTTAGGCTATAACTCCTGTATGTGATGAGAACAAATCCTATTCCTGGTGAGAGGGAGTTTGGGAGAAAACGTGAGAGGGAGCAGAGTGAAGGCAGGTGGGGGGGCTGCAGGGGGTAGCGGCGCTGGTTTTCTTTAGCTCTTTTGGTTTGGTGGATTTTTTTTTTTTTTAATAAAGAGCTTGTGTGCTCGTAACGTGTTTTTGTGGCTTTTTTTTTTTTTTTTTTTTTTTTTTTTTAAATGAATGAAAATTTAAAGCCCGGCGATACCGCGTGAAGCAGGCGGCGGCTCGTGGCGCCCCGTGCCCACACGGTGGCGCCGGCAGCCCGCGAGCGCGCGGGCGCGCCTTTGTGTGGCGGGGAAACGAGACCTTTTTCACGCTCACCCTGTTCTAATTTTTATCTTTCTCTAATATAATGCAGATCGGTTTTATACATTATTTATGGAGCCCAGAACGGGTATAGGGAACGCTGTCAGTCATTTTAATGATTTAGATGTGTTTTTTATTGTTATTGTACTGTATAGACTTTGGAAAAACCTTCATTTGGATCCCATTTAGAGTACAGGAAGTTGCCCAAAGCTTGGATGTGAACCTTAATTTACTGAAATACTTGTAAGGCTGAGAATATTTACTGCTGGCATTTATTGCTCCTATGAGAGTCAGAGCGAGGGTGAGTGGAGGGGGGGGGGAGAAGGAGAGGAAAGGAAAGGAAAGACAACCGTAACTTCAGCCAAAAAAGCGAAGAACATATGTTGGAGCTGTGCTGGGCCGTGCGAGCGCAGCAGCAGGGTAATCTGCCTCTGAGCTGCTCCGCCGGGACGAGGAGGTGCCTTACTGCCTCGGAGATTCAGGAGAACTCTAAGAGGACTTGTCCTTTGGAGAGTTGAGTCTGCTCTTCTACAGCCTCTCTTTATAAAGCAGGTTTCCCACCACTGTGTTGTAGAGGGCTGGAGAAGGTGACCCAGCAGGCAGCAGTAATGGAAGCAGGAAAAGATCTCTTAGTTTTCCTTCTCTTTTCAGTTACTTTCTGCCTGCACAATAATAATAAGTTTTGGTTGTTAAAAATTGTAGAGGAAGCTGTTCCTAGGATAGGAGAAGTCTTTGCCCAGGCTACAAGTGCAGATAATTTTGTCTCTAGCCTTTCAGAAACTTGGAGTTCTGCACTTCAGGAAAAAGAAGAAGTGCCCCAGTAATCCCCACAGTGTTTTTTACTTTAAAGAAAAGCAGAGCAAAATGTTTAAAATAATTTTTTAGGTATTTGCTTTATGCTCCCCTGTTCCTCCAGCCCCCTTTCATTCAGCTGCTTAACCTACCTTTCAACCAGTCTCTCTGGTGGCTTGTTTGTCCTGTGCCGCGACAGTTAAAATAGCTAATAAAGCAGCTGGCAGGAGGATGAATGAAACGACCACGCCAGCTATTGCCCATATTGTGGAAAAAAGCAACCACAGTGAAACTTTGATGCGTCCACGTTGAAATTTCCTCAGAAACCTGTATATTATGGGCCAGAGATTTTTTTAAAATGGAAACTCTGTTTTGTGAATCTCTAAAGAAATGCAGTATGCTTTCTGAAGAGCAGTTTAATTTAAGTGATTGCCTATTTACATTAAATACCCACAACTGTTCGTAACTATTATTGCTGGAACAGCTTTTGATGATACACTGTCATTATTATTTTGAATTTAGTTATGCTTTGTTAGTATTTATTACCAGCACCATGAAAGTATCAAGGCATTGTTCAACGAGGCATACCAATGTGTGGCAAGAAGACAGTTTAGTTGCTCACAGCCAGAGTATGGCCATATAGGGAAACGGGATGGGGTAAGCAACTGGAAGAAGGCAAAAGTAGACAAAGTCAGTCTGTGGAAAGCTGCCCCTCTCTTGTAGGCTATATAAACCACTACTTGTGGTTTAGCCCAGCCGGCAACTAAATAATGCGTGCAACCAGCAGAGTGAGTCCCAGATACAAAAGATTACTGCTGAGGTCTCAAATCTCAGACATAGCTCAGTTAGAGAACATGATTGAAACAACAAGTACATAAAATTGGAGGATCTGTGTTCGTGATACGCTATGTAGATGCTTACAGTGTAATTATAATCAGAGCACCAGATTGTCTCCTGCATAAACACGTAACATCTCTCCAGTAAAGATCTTTGGAAATACCTTGAAAGACATGCAGGTAGTTCAGGTAAGCAATGTCTGCTCCTAGAATTAGGAAAACTGAAATGCAGAGAAGGGATTTGCAATTGCTTGTAGAGCCGGAAGGTTATTGATCATTCTTTATCTCTTATTGTGTGAGTGGGAGGGCACCCATCTTGAACAAACTGCTAGACACAGTTGTTCATTTTTACATTAAGATGTCATTTCACATTAATTTATAGGACTTTGCTGCAAAATGTGGCGGCATAGTTTCATTCTTAATAACCTCCTAATGATTTCAATTTTGAGAAAATATTTAAGCATTAGAACAGATAAGGAGAACGTGGAAACTTGATCATTAGAGCTGTTTAAAACAAGTTGGACAAATATCTGTCAGGGGTGACATAGGTACAGTCGATTTTCCCTTGAGGCAGAGGAATAGATGAGATGACCTATTTACTCTGTTTTCTAGGACTTGTATGATTCTAACTGTAGGTGCTTAAATGCAGAAAATATTCTGTGTCAAAATAAAGAGAAAGATCAACTGTGTTGAAATAGAGTTCAACTTAACCTGAAGCTGAAGAAAAATTTGTAGGAATTATGTAATTATCCAAAATCAAACATAAATAATATCTAACATTCCAAAGAAAGATGAAATTTTAAGAAAATACATTGAATATAGCATGAGAAATGCTCAGAAATGGAATCCAAGGAACCTCAGCTCTGCTGTATAACAACATTACCAAATAAAATTATTCCAATGAGGGGCATTTTTGTGTTTCTAGTTCCAGATTCAAATGTTTGCCTAAAAATAGAAATTATCTTTTTTTTTTTTTTCCTTGTGTCATCATAGTGCTCCCACTAAGAATATAGCCAGCAGCTACTTTCGTTAAGAGGAGCCTGTGATCTCAGCTGCAGGAAGAACAATGGAAACATGCTGTTCTTCTCAAAATGCCCCTGTGGATATAGGCTTCTTCAGCTCTGCTTTTTCATCATAAACTCTCTTCACGCCAGCGCCGCAAGCCTCAAAGCAGCCCGGGAAGAGCAGGGTCAGACTGGATTTCTGGGTACCTCTGTCACTTGGCGCGAGCTGGGTGTGCACTGGCAGTGTCTGCAGGTTGAGCTGCAGAATGACGAGGCTGCTGTTCTGCATTGTTTTTGCCATGCTGGTGCCCTGGTCTGGCCGACAGCCTGCATACCAGGTTTCTTGGCATCTTTCCTGGAAGGGCACTCATCCCGTATCTCATACCATATGCTACAAAGGTAGCTGGGACTGATGGGCAGCCTGAGTTTTGCATACTGTGGACACTGGGAGCTCAGCTGTAATCATCCTGTCTCCATAAATATGCCCTCAGAGAGGCGGGTCAGGGAGTATGGTTGTTCTATATTCTGTTCGTAGGACCATTTACTCAAGCAGAGTATAGATGCAGCATCATATTGGGATTTCACTTCCTCTTAGGAGAAAGCAACCATTTTGAAAGACAGACTTCCTCCACTCCTCGTGAGATTTTCTGCAGAAAAACTTCTAAAAATAACAATATTTAAGGGCGAAAATGATTGTTAATCCTACAACACTGTCTTGAAGTGTAGGACACAAACTTCCTAGTTTTAACTACTTGAAGAGTGTGAAGAATCACTTATTTTACTAAGATCACGTAATCATAGGAACAGAGTACTACTTTTATTCAAGATACCCTTTTAAATTAAAATTAACTCCCAGACTGACTACCCTGGTTTATTTATAAAACCCTAAAAGGATATAGCTATTTTTCGCTTCCCCTGTTAACAAGGGGGTTATATTTGGCAAGGCTGTGACCTTCTACGATCATTTGTTTGAGGTCTTCATTGATTGGTTGATGGATATGCTGAAGAAGAACTAAGACCTTTGAGTTGACACCATTTTACTTCAGGATATCAAATGCTAGGAAGATATTGTCTTGTTGGCTCCATTTGATGAATTCTTGCAGGTGGGATTCAATCAAATGTGTAACAAGCAGTGTACAGTGACCTGATTATTTGTCTTGTCAAATAAAGTCCCTGGACGTGACTATCAAGCTGCCATTGACACTGGAGTATAACCAGCTTTGTATTAAACTGTCCAGCTGTGATGTGGAGACTGCAACAATTATTTACCTAAGAAGCATAGCACACAGTGCTGAGGATGTTTGAAAGACCTGAGAGCCTGTATAGCAGTAACTGATGCCTCAGTAGCCTTTCTGAAGGTGTCCTAATCTCAAATTCTCACAAGACTGCTCTAAAAGGTCATGTTTATATCAGCTTTAGTGCAAATTAAGGAGATGTGCCCTCAACTGGAGGGTTTTTATTCTTAATATTTTCATCAGCTACTTCATTCGACAGCGCAGGGTATGATCAGCTAATGAAATTTCTAGATGTCGTCCACCAGTGGCCTTCATTAGGCTTTTTCTTAGGTGCAGTCATGGTGCCACTGCAACTGAACTGATCTCCTTCTACTGGTGCCACAGTGTCTCTGGTATGGCATTTTCAATATGCTGTTGAGTCGAGGCTCCAATGACAGGAGGAGACCTTTCAGTCATTTATGTCAGCTTCAGCCAGTGATATTTGTGCCAAAAAATATAGTAATACTGAGGACTCTTGACATGCCCAGTCTACCTCCTACCGCCGAATCACTGTCATATCTAACAGACTTGTTTGGTGAAGACCAGCTGTAGAGGTGGATGGTGACTGGCTACATCTCTGATGTAGCTCCACTTCAGAGTTAACTGAACTATTGACCTGACCCTCTTTGGATCCTGTATAATTACAACAACTAGATAAAACAATAATTAGTAACTTATCTTAATTACAACCTATTTTTATAAAGTACAGCTTGTGCACAACTTTTCAATTAATTCTAACTACATGGATTGTTGAGAGAGTCTGTTGTTTTAAGATTATTCAGGACAAAGAACAGATGCTAAATTTCTTTAAATGACCAGTTTAATTTTAGCACAAGTTAACAGATTTGTTTATTAATGCTCGAAATGCTCATCCTGATTTTAAAGGATGAGAACTGTAAGTTTGAAGAAGGTGTGCGCATTTTTCATACATAATAAAAATCATGAATCTGTGCTTTAGAAGCAAGAGAGAAGTCTCCCTAAACTGTAGGGTTGTTACTGGGGCCTCCTTACCAGAACAGGGAACCTGATAAGTTTGTGGTGAGGTGGGGAAGTGAGCCTTTTTCAAAGAAATTCTTGAAGGTGAGACTTTTTACTAAAGATTTGCTGTGAATTTGACCCGATGCAGGGTGTTCCTGCAGTTGTGCTTTGCCTCTTCTCCATCATGCTTCCTCTGACGGGCAGCCCCAAGAGCAGGAGGGGCTGCCCATCCCTCTAATGCCACACTTTGTCCCTCTGTTACCTCCACAGATTCTTTTCTGCTTATCCTTTACGTACTCTGGTCATCATAAACTTGTGTACGGTCCCAAACTATGAAACCTTACTGCATTTTAGACGCAAGCTTTGAGAGGTCCTCTATGTTTGCAGAAAATCTAAGTGTCAAAAAATGCTGCCTATCGACACCTAGCAGAGTCCGTGATTTCCAGTATTCATGGGAATTAATTGGCTGTGTGAAATTTGAGAATTATACAGGTTCACTGCTAGAACTAAGTCACAATTAGTGCCAAGTGCTTTTACCACTAAAAAAGCCCAATGGATTAGGCCTTTCAGAATAAAGAAAATCTGCTTCTGAACTTTTTGCCGCGGTTGGATACTCAGTCATAGAATAGTCTACATACTGCCAGTACATTTACAATGTAAACGCTTTCTTTTCAAGGTCAGGGTTTTAAAGCACTAGACTGCTATTGAAACTGCAGGGGCAGAGCCTGAACAATTCTACTGGTTTTCTAAAAATAAGGAGCTTTATAGCTAAACTGCAGGATGTATTTTAAAAGAAAGAGTCTCAACATTTTTCTTTTTACTGCTACTTGTATCCCATCTCTACCAATTTTTACTGCTTTACACAAAGGCACATCTATCGCAAGGCATGGCATAAAATCAACACTCTTCCACTCTAGCAGTTAAGCCCAGTCTTACAATATTTGTGATGTGCCACAATATTCAAATGCATTAACACAAAACCTGATCCACCAAAGGGAATATAGCTTTACAAATAAAATGAGAGAAAGGGAGAATGCCAGCTTGGCTAATTCAGTCATCTTAGCTGCAGCTACTATGTTGAATTTTACATTTTAAAACATCATATTTTCATTTAAAACCTGCATCCCTCAAATACCTCATGAAATCCTGCAAGACTCTGAGGCATGAGTGAAGCAAGTGCTTTCTTCATTATAAATGGTTAATTCTAATCAATCAGGGCTTAGTATTCCCAAACCTTTAAGGCTCTTTTGTTTAGCTATTGCAGCACATGAAAACGTTTATTGACCGAAGGGTGAAAATGTTTTTTCTTGCTATTGGGAAAGATTTGCCATTAACTGTGATAGCTTAAAATACTGAGGAGTAAATTCTGGTCAGTTTGTAGCTAAGCCCACTGAGAGAAAAACAGTGAGGTGCACTTAAAAGGTTACCAAAAGATTGTCCAGTGTTGCAAGTAAAAGATCATATAGCTGCTTATATCCATACTTCCCTGGAGGCTGTAACAAATGGTCATGTGTTTTCAGGTTTCGAGGACAGCTTGGCGTGTACCTGGCTGTTCCTGCTTCAGATGCCAGGGTAAGCTGCTTTGGCCATAGCCCAGCTGACCGTTTTGCCCAGCCTGGCTGCTAAGCACGGCGAATCTAAGTGCCACTGGTTTTGCTTTCCCGGTCCTCACTGAGCTCCAGGACTGAGGAAAAGTATATGATGGTGAAAACCCGCTTTCGTGGATAACAGTGACTCATCTCTCATTTTCTTCTGCAAGATTTTCTCTTTAGCGTTTAGTACCAGATTTAAAGGTGAAGCATTTAACCTCTCTTTTATATATGTTCAAAGATTTGTTCTTCAATTCCAAGCAAGTCTAATACTGATGGTGTGTTATCCATCATTAGCCAGCGTGGGTAAAAGGATACTTTTTACACGCAAACTTTTTTTTTTTTTCCTAATTTGGTCATTTACTATTACAATGGAGATACATATGTAGATACTGTACATGAACAGTTATTTTTACATTGTATCACACTTTCAATAAAATATCAGGTTGAGTAAGTATGAAAAGCTGTGCAAATGAAACTGTGTTCTTTTGTTCCAAAATTTATAATTCTAAACATAAAGCTTTCCTTTTCCACTTATCCTAGTTTTTGTCCTGAAGAACAACTTTTGAAGTCAGAAAAAGTGTGGCAATTTAATTGTCCCAGTCCAAGTATATCTTAACTGAATTAAGTACTGGATTGTAAAACTTAATTTTTCTTCTCTAAACATTTTCAGTTGCATCTACGTCTTTCAACCCTTATTTTAGTGTTTATATTAAGATTTGCAAAAAATATTATGGGGAACTCTACCAATTCTTTTAGAAATAACAGAATTGTACTTGATGAAATTGCTACAGTTTTTAGAACAAGACTCAACTACTGGTAGGTTTAGAGTGCAAATTGTATCATAGAGCTGTATTCAATGCATTCTGATTTCATTCCTTCTTGAAAAAGGTACAAGAAGAAGAAAATGTTTCCCTTCTTTAGCATATAGAAACTTACATATGGTTTGCTATTACTGCTGCCCAGTGCCAAAGCCAACATCTCAATCTGTGCAAAGAAACAGGAGGACAGCCAGTGGGTGGGCTCGAAGCATGAAACAGAAGGAGGGAGAGGGGGTGAGCGGGGGGAGAGACTATATGCGTATGTCCAGAGGAACTAAGTAGTTAGAGCATCCGTTAGGGAGATGAAGGACCAAGACTCATACTCTTCTGCTGTATGACCTGAGAAATTTACTTAAATTCAGCTCTACCAGATCCCCAATAGCCAAGTTATTTGGTTACTCTGTCCTTGCCAAACATCTCTTCTTAGAGAATGTCTATCATGAATAATAAAAGATATTTGGAGCAGAGATATTCTGTTTGTGTTAATGAACTAATATTTCGTATGTTCCTCCTCTTTTTGTTCCTGCAGTAACTATATGAAGTGGAACAGCACCAGTGGGACAGATGGAAAGTTTCATCCTAAACTGACCAAGAAAATGGAAAATGTTGGTTAAAGTTCTTGATGTGAATGAGAGCAGGGCATGGTTGCAGGATGCGTCTCACACTGCAGGATCCTGCTGGAGGAGCTGATCAGAGTTCGGTGCCCAAATCCATGTGGGTAGCTGCTTTGGCTCCTGGGGCTTGTCGTCTTTTCTGAACTGCAATTGTATCTGGTAAAGCAGCTCTCTCTCCTTCCGGAAGTGCTCTCTGCTCCCACAGGCTCCTAAATCAGGAATGGATATGGTATCAGATGGTAATCATCTATGAGTAAGGTATTTCAGCGACTGAGTTACTTTGAGGATTTATTCATAGCTTTTACTGAAATCAGTGGGAAATGCACATCTAGATTCCTCTGCAAGTCAGCCCTTAGGAGTTTCAATGGAAAAGGAATGTCTGGGCATCATCTGTGTTATTAAATTTTATTTTTGATGCCTCTGTAGATTTTATAGTTTTGCAAAAACACGTAGCAAACATGGAATTTATTGCTCATAGTTCATCCAGGAAATGTGTCATAGTACAAGATGGACTGAACATAAAAGATAGCTGTTTTGGTTTTGCTTTTCAAGTGTTAACAAGTGTATGGCAATGGTCTGTAAAACTGTTAAATAGATCAATAAATAATCCTAGTGATAGCATATTGAATTTCAATAGTTAGTGAAAAAAAACACTTTGAAAATGCTGAATTTTGCTTTTCTAATGACTAAGTCTGTGCCACTTTACCATAAATACTCAACTTTAGCAATTATCATCAAGGCCTTATTCAACAAGTTTCTAATTTTAACAAATACAATTTACTGCAGTAGCGAAATGTTGATACCATACCTATTCTTTATTCCCTGATGAGTTTAACCCATAAATTGATTATATGTAAAAATGTCTGCAGAGAATTTTTGGGTAAGCCTAAGGAATAAGAGGGGAAAAAAAGCGGTATTTGTTACACTCTTGGGATGTAAAACCGAAGGTCCTCTGATGTTTGTTATCTGACGTTGAGAAAGCTGGCAGCATCCAGTCTTCAGGGAGAAGCTCAGCTATCCCACCTTGGCTGGGTGGTAGGATTTGTTCAAGGACCTTTCCTGTGGTTAGTCAGTTTACATGGCAAGATCTTCAATGCTGTAGTGCCAAAGGTTGCTGCACCTAACCTTGCCACCCTGCCATCTCAGAGACCCGAGGTACAAGATCATGAACTGGAAGAGTCAGACACTAAACGTGTTCCCAGAAGGGACAGATGACTTCGAGACCTGAGCTGGGAATCACAGGCGGCTTTCCAGGAACCAGTGCCTGAAAAATAAAACATGGCAGTTTAGAAGAAGTTAACTGAAACTGATAAACTGAAGTTAACTGTTAATTGATTTTAGAAGAAGTTAACTGAAAGTAGGAGTAATGGACCGCTGTAAATCAGCTTGTGTAACAAAAATTCTGAATAAAAGAGATGAAAGAGCAGCATAATTTTATAAATGTAACAGAAAGAGGCCTAACACCAAAATTCTTCTTAAAGGACTTAAAAACCATTAATAGATGGCTAGCCAATTGGTGCTAAATCTTGTCCAAGCTTTTGCTGTTAAGGTATGAGAAAGTGAGGACCTTTCTACCCTGCAGGTGAGAACCTCGACAATCACAGATATTCAGCTGCAGAGGACTGCTGCTATAGGGCACAGGGACCTTTATTATCTAATCATTAATATCTTATTATCCAAACATTAATACATAGACTACGTTGTTACAAATAAGGTGAGTGGATGCATTCCCAGGCAGACTAGATCTAAGTGCATTAGTTTGTATTCTGGGATTAGCGAAGCCAGCCTGATCTCGTACTGTGGTCAGTCCTATCTGCACTGGTTCATTCCTTTTTTTTCATCTTGATTTTATTTTCTTGTCATCTCTTCTGGCCTAACTTTGGCAAACAGACTTACTTTCTAAAACACTATGAGAAAGTCTTAGAAAATGTACAAACACTTATTAGTGTTAGTACATCTCCTCATACTACTTCTCCATTTCTGCCTTATTCTTTATGTCAGGATGAATCTTTTTTTGTTTAAACTGATGTTTGTATAGCACCTAATCTAATAGGGTTTTGGTCTCTCAGGTGCAGCTGCACGCAGCAGTAACCCAGTAGGATATATGAGGTAGACAGGTGTAATTTAAGGCCCTGGCCAATGAGTTATGAAAAGAGAAGCTGAGCAAAAGTAGAAAAACCACTGCTGCCATCTGAGGTAGTCAGAATTAGCTATTAGACCGCACCAGACGTATGTTGAATAGGGAGCATACCCATCAGATGTGCTCATATTAGCATAAAATATATCCTGACAGTGCCAGGGAACTTAGAGCCCTGGGTGATACCTAAAAAGGCACCAGATGAAGCTTTTGTCAGAAGGGGAGTTCACTGTGAGCCAAAAGAGGTTCCCACAATGGGAAAATATTTCTAGGAAGAGGTTTATAGTGAAAAAAAATAATTATGATTTGTTAATTTGGGCATAATGCTCAACAAAGCTCCCATGTTTCGTAAGTCTGTTGCCAGGATTGAAGTTAAAGGATACAAGTATAGACACCAAAGTACAAAAGTTACAGATATTTCATGCTTTCTTCTCTGCAACTCACTTGATAGCTTCTACAGGTAAACAACCTGGCACATGTAACACTGAGCCTAACACTCTCCTATTAGGCCTCAATTGTCCCATGACAACTTTTTACAACTTCTTTCCCTTTCACAAAAAATAAACTGGCCTCTTCATATCATACTGTGCTATTTCTCATTCCTGCATAACATTGTCTTCTCTGAATAAATAACATGTAGTAAGTCCGTACGGCTTATGGAATTTAGTGCAACTTGTCTAGGTTGGTCTGGTTGTTCTCACTCTGGTTTGTCCCATTCCCCGCCACTCTCCCCACTCCCAGCTTTCCTGAGTTTTACAATAACACTTCAATGGTTTCATGACCTACTAAGCATGAACATTGTGGAAAGTGTCTGGGAGCTGTAGTTCACTACCTATATTTTACTCCAAATGCAGTCATTTAATAAAAACAGTGCATTCAACTTCTAGACGCTTATTTTGACGTTGTCAATATGTTATTAAAATCACTTAAATCCGTTGGGAATTAATTATGTATGTGGAAAGTAGCAAACTCTAGAGCACCTATTTAATGTTGAGAAATAATATACCAGCCCAATGGCTAATGCAACAAGTTTTGTAATATAACAGCAATAAATTTTCTGCTCGCATGAGATATGCTGATAAAGCGGAAAGTTTAGTAACTTACTCTGCTGAAAGTTGCTTGATTGCCTGGAATCCCATTGCTTCAGTTAGTGTACTGGGTACTAAACACTTCTGAATAAACAAGTCTGTATGGAAAACTGATTTTTATCCCTGGAATGTATATTTAAACAAGAGTATACACATTCATGGTGGTAAGTTTTGCCTGTAAAGGGCTGTGTGATTAGGTCTCTATAATAATAGTGGGACAACTATTATTTACTGATTTTCAGATAAATGTTTACATGTTTTGAAGTATTAATACCTAATTACGTTTTATTAAATAATGAAATTTTGTTTCACAGTGTAAATGTTTATAATATTTGGTTTGGCTTCACAGTTCTTCCTCATTTCTGTACATACATACGTTAGTCAGGACCAAGCAACTCAAATTGGCATGAAAGTATTACCTCACATGCACATTGAAATGATTTATAAAACAGAATCAGTAAAAAAACCCGAAGTGGACTGTTTATCACTGAAAAAGATCGTATTTTCCTGATACTTTATTTAGTTCGTTTATATACCCTGAGCCAGAGCTTTAATTGAAACTAACTTTTGTTGCCTTCAGTGGAGCTGGGCTAGCAGGGATAGATCATGAACCAAATCTTTGATCTTGACTCCAATTTTGGTGCTACCTGAAACTGAGAGCTGCTTTTTCAGTTGTTCAGCTCCACACGTTGAAACTGGGCAGACCTTTAGGAAAGTGGAGATTTCCCTGGAGAGTCCAGGTTTCGGCTCCGCTCTGACCCATTTGTAAAAGCCTTAACAAAGGCCTCACAGTTTACTAACGTCACGATTCGTATAAATTTATGTGATTGCTGTAGATCTTAAAGAGGTCAAGGGAGGTCTTTTTTTTTTTTTTTTTTCTCTGTAGGTGCTCCTGCTACTGGAAGGTCTTGGCTCTTTAGGGAATAACAGTAAGCACTAATCCAGAACACATTCAAACTGTTCTGCTTTATTCAAAACTACCCATAGCTGTATAAGAGGATGCCATGTTATGTTATGCAACACCATACAGAAATTCCTGAACCTGTGATGGGACTTACTACTGTGTTTGTAGTGTGTTATTACTGCTTCTGGTCCTGGAGCAGGCTTGGACTGTCACTGCTTTGGGTTTTTTTTATGCACTGGACTCGGCTGAGCTGCGCAGAAATGCTTGTAGCCTGGGATCGATCCAAGCCTGGATCAAAGCCCAATCTGATCCTGCTGAGAGGGAAAGTTTTCCCATGCCCCAAATCCTTTCTTCAACATTGCCTGCTTCACATCACAGCCTGGGTACTGACCCTTTGGTGACAATCTATACAAGAAAGATGTTTTTCTTTCCTCCATGCAGAGTGGTACTGCTTGCCACTCCTCATTAGAAAAGTGTTACTGATCCCCATCACATCATGTCGCACTGTACCCCGAAGGTCATCTGCACCCAAGTCAAATCATCTTAGTTACTCTTCCCATTCTAGGTCATACTCTAAAGCCACATCAGAGGAGGTTCCATCTTTTCCATACTGCCCTTTCAGGTGTTGGGCTTGTCAAGAGGAGTCTTTTGGGTTTGTCTTCATAGGTCGGTTTGATGCAGAAAAACATAAAGTCAGGAACTAAGATTTGTGGTGTTTTTACTGCTTGAAGTTCCTGTGGTCCTGCTCTGCAAGCCCAGCTCTGACAAACTTCTCAAGGGGCAAATCCCAAAGGGAAGGTTGTTCAGCAGCTGAGAATCTGTCATACTTGTTCAGTTTAATGTGGGAGAAAAGGGGCCGTAGTGCTGCAGCACTGGGGATCGCCGAACACGGTGCTGACCTCAGTTAGGTTGGGTGACAATACGTGAAGTCAGCCTGCACCCCATCTGTGGCAGAATTTCTCTTCACCTGAGTATGCGTCTTGTTTACAGCTGTCTTTTTCTCCTTTATTTGCCTTTTTTTTTTTTAAATATGAGTGTGTAGTTCAGGCTTAGGTAAGGAAAGGAACAAGCGCCCAGTCCAGTCCTGCTTGCTGTTTCGATGTGTATCTGAAGCGACACTGCTCATTCCCATAGGATGCCCCAGATAAGTCAGCAGTACTCTGCTGTCAGTGGCATTAAGAGCTACACCCTACACCTCGCGATGCGGCCAGGGCTTGTGTCCTCCCTCACAGATGAGGCAGACAGTGCAAAAGACACAATTCACCATGAACAGGTTACTTTACTATGCCTTCATTTCTGCATTCATTTAGAGTTTGTACGGTGTTGCTCACATATACTGCTTCGGGAGTTTTAATGAGCAGCTTCAAGTTTTGTCAGTAGATGAGGTTTTTGAACAGATTGCTCTGCTCTGCCAAACCTCTACTGCACCAGTTTGGCCAAGCTGTTGGTTTTATTTTCTTTTAGGCACATTTGCACAGTTTGTTAATGCACTATAAAAGCCCCTAAATATCAAATTTCACTATCTTCACTTTGCACTTACAAACGCTTTCACTTCCTACAAATAAAATTCTGAGAGTCCTTATAGTCCAAAGTACCCGTGTGCATGGCCTCTGTGTTTGCTGTTTATTTAGGAACAAGACTGGGGAATTTCAGACCATTTCAAATGCTGGTTTTGAAATATACTCTTGGTATAATTTTTTGATTATTCCTTTAAAGCACATCTTAAATTTGAATATCAGAACTCCTTCTTCTATGGATAAGGGTAGTTATTGCTAACCTAATTTCAAATAGACTTTAAAAGTTCAATCTTTTTAGCTCTTTAGGTTTGATTGTGCATGGCTTGTAGGATTATAGCTTCTTAGTTTTAATGTCTATTTTTGAATACTGGTTTGGGGTCAATGGTTAGAAACTCTCAGTATCATTTTTAGTGCTGAAATATCCTTTTGATTTACATGTCTGAAGCGACAAAACCTCTTATTGTTATCATTTTTGAAAAATTGCCAAGATACAGCCAAATCTTTCACTGCTTGCTGCACAGAGCTCGTTCTTGCCTTCATGTCATGTACTGTAGAATTCATTATTGTAATGCCTTGTTTACTTACATTTCTTTCTGGTGATAATAGGCTTTTCAGCCTTCAGCATTCAAGGCCTTTGTCCGCAGAGGAAAAGAAAAGAAAAATCAGGCAAAACATCAGGCTCGTTCATCATGCTTTTCAAATCTGATTTCAAAAGTTTACTGTTAACCATTTCAGTGTCACGATAGAGGAACAAAGACCTTCACAATGAAAGATCCGAAATCAGAAATACCTCTGCAGGGTAACAGCTTTTGTTCATAAAGCTGTTTTGATGCAAAGCACATATTCCAAGATGTATATTCCCCTTTCAGTAGTAAGGGCTGCCTACCTTCAAACACATTCTCCAGTGTATTTCTTTCAATAAAGTCAGAAAGTAACATGGTAGCATCTGTTCTATTGACATACTGTGTACGGTCATTAACCTCACAAAGTAGCAGATTTAACTACTGATCTATACTTCTCTAAATACAGGAATTTTCTTGTACACTTCCTTTAAGAATGGCAGGTGAGGCTAATGGGTTTCAAGAAGCTGTTGAAAAATTCTCAATTTTCTTCCTGTATAAAACCAAAGCATTGTCTGAAAAATTGCTGATATTGTCAAACACATTTTGTTTTATGAAAAATGTTTTTTTCACTTTTTTAGATAGAAAGTGTTTGTAAGATGTTATTTTTAGCTATAAACATATTTCATGTGACTGTTAAAACAGTAAGAAAAGCTTTCCTTACCACCATCAAACCTACAAGTCAGAAAATGCATGTGTACATCTTAATAAGTAGGCTTCTGTTTTTCAGATGATTTTTAAAAGCATTTTCTTTTCACTAATTTTACTGCTGTTATAGTTCCTCAGACTTTCCTATTTAATGCCTGCTTCTTGATGACTTTAGGATTGCTCTACTTCACCACTTTGATATCATTGACGTCTGGCTAGGTAGAAGGTTTTATAAACTTCTTTTTTGTGTCAGTGAACACAAGTACAGCATTTCAAAGGACAGGGCAAGGGGAAAATTTCTCTCTCTCACGTTGGACTCACAATTTCCCAGAGAAGATCTGCTCATTAATTGAACCCTGCTCATTCTGGGCACTGGACAAGGCGATCTTTCAATAGGAGGAAATGAGAGAACCGTGTCATAATATGTTTAAAGACCACATATGGCAAATTGAAGTTCTTCATCTAACATTAATTCTGGAGTTATCTGACTGCTCAGTGTTTGGCTTCGCAACCATGAGTTCTTCAGGCCTGTCTCCATCGTCTTTAGCAATTTGTTTACCACTCCTCTTATGAGATCTTGCAACTTTGCCAAAAATAAAGCAACTAGGCTGAAATTTTCTGTGCTTCACTTCTGTCTCAGGGTGATACTTTCTGGAGAGCTTGGGAATCAGTATTTCAGATGGCTTTTCCAGAGTTAAGACAGATTTCTGGCTTTTCCAGAGTTGAGACTCAGAAATTAATTATTTTTTCTAGAGTTAAAACACTCCTGTTTAAAAAACTCTCTGTCATGCTCATATTTGTATCAGAATTTGAAAACTGGCCAAGGGGGTTGGTTTGGTGTCAATGACATTCCTCTTTTTCAAGCTTATGAAAATTCATCTGTGTTTTCTTCTTGCCCTATTGAGACACGTCGGAGTTTTGTGGTTAATTGTCAGAAGATTTTGTCTAAACTGAGTAGGCTCCATCTTTTTACAGCTCCTGTCTGCCAGCTAGACCATTCTGTGCCTGAGCCATCCCCCAGCATGAGAACCAAAGTGTGTTAGCTGCGGGCTGTTCAGACTTTCCAGCAATGCTGCAGCTCTGTTGAAATCATTTGCTCAGCAAGAGTACCGACACTTTCAATAGCAGCAACGTGCCACTTCTGAAAGATCTCTTGGTCTGTAGCAATTGTGCATCTTCCAGTAGTTTGATGAAGACTGTCAACTCTGAATCTTCCTCTTGAATTTATGGTTAGTTTTGGGTTTGTTTACCTGATGCTTAAGCTCCGGCTAGTCACTTTGAAAATATCCAACCTATGCATATGAGTTATCTACCCTTCTCCATACCATGGAACAACACAGTCCATCGGAAACACATGACAGGTCCCATCAGCATACTGGGAGAATATTTTCACCTTTTCCCATTATTTATGTAGTATTTGCTAATGGCTAAATACCACTACTTGAATGTCAACCATAAAAAAACCAGGGACATATTTAAATATCAAATTTGAGTGTTTAAATAAACTGCACACATTTGAAAATAGGACAGTCAGTTTCCTATTTTACTGTAAAGATGAATAAACCTTTATGAGTTGAGGTAAGGATTCATAAAAATAAACATTACCCTGTGCTTTATAAGCATCTTATTGATGTATGATAAACTAATTTTATTCACAATGAGTCTTGTAATACTACAAAGAGAAGAATCTGAAATAAAGTACGTTTGGAAATGTATGCTTTAATGAGTGCGTGCTGCAAGTACATCCATCTGTAAAGCTGAACTTCAGCATTCAGGTAACAACTGCACTGTCAGTTTGGCATCTATCTTATGGTCAGCACTATGGTGCTAAAATAATTAAGAAATATTAAATGTCTTTAGATCCTCCATTTGAAATGCTGCATTAGAAACAGAGTTTTCCTGTTATTTTCACTTGCAGCATTGGCACATGAGTATAAGCTTCTTTTCCTTTAAGACTCTCAGAGTCGGGTGAAGTCCCCACATTCTGTGCATTCCTGTGGGTTTGGAATTGCACTTAATGGGAGAACATATGAAGATGTAAAAATGCTTTACCTCCAGCCATAAATTATTCATACCAATAGGTCACTCCTGCTGCTCCTGCACAGAGTGGGTGGGGAAGTTGGTGAACAACACATGGACAGACTGATATTCCTAAGTGCTTTAGCATGAATCATGTTGGAGAGGTGTTAAGACAGCCAGCAATTTCCTAAAGATGGAGTATTTGTGCTTTCTTCTTGGAGCATGTTCTCACAAGAGACCCTCAACTTATTCTCAAACTATAAGAGTGCATTCAAAAAGATCCTTCCGAGTATATTAAGTAGAAGCACTTCAGCCTTCATTAGAGGAGCCTAAAAGTGAGCAAGAGCATTAAAGAAAATATCAGCATACAAGTTCGACATGATCCTGAGCCTGTGATGGGCGGTTTTCAGAAAGCCTTAAAGCAGGATTGAGACTGTGGCTTGCAAAACACCAAATTAATCTGAAAGTTCATTGGTGCAGCTTAAGCGTGCGGCAGAGACCTGCAGGCTAGCTGGGAGAATAGTGTGGGAAATGTAAGCAGAAGTCTACACGTATGGCTGCTAGTTTTCAGGTTACATGTGAAAGTCTTGGCTAGATGTTTTTTCCCGTGTTTAATTTTGTGCTGACAGCAGCCCCCAATTCAACAAAGTGCAACCCTCTACAGATGTCAATGGGATTTACACACATACGTAAGTGCTTTGTTGAATTAGGGCCAATGGCACTGATGATACCAGTATATGAGAACCAGATAGTAGGGTTGTAATAGACTCATAAACCAAAACCCAGAAAGTTGGTATTAAAAATTGCAAAATTAGTTGAACATCTTGGCACCCACAGGCAAGAGAAGGCAGATATATGAGATTTTTAAATAAGGTCTCTGAAGAGGTTTTTAATTGCTTTATTTTTTTTTTTAACTTTTATATTTTATGTCCTTGATTCCTTATTCCTTCCTTATTCCTGTATTTAAAACTAATAACCATGTTATTTAAAATCATTTTTTCTTACCCCAGAAGATACGAAGCTGTACAACAAAAAACCAAAACAATTATTTCTTCCATTAGGAATTATTTTTTGATGAAAAAAGCAGTAGGTTAAACTTAAAAGAAAAAAGATATAGTTCTTCAAATCTTCAGTCAGAATCAGAAGAAAAGCCTTCAGAAGTAAAGATCCATTATACAGGCAGGTCAATCTAAAGTATAAGGTCAATGCACTTGTGTAGAATTTAAGGATTACTCTAAGATTTGAATATTTCCTTTTTGTAGTCTCATGTTTGCTTGTCTTAAAATAAACCAGAAAAAAAAGATTGAATTTCCTTACATCTATCTAATTAATATATCCTCATTAGAAATCAATTAGCCCTGGTAATTCCCATTGGTGCCATGGTTGATAAACTGAATGCCAATCAGTGTAATAAAAACAGTGAAATATAATTTCTTGTTGTTCAAAGTGATGATCAACTAATCAGCAGTAAATTTACATATCAACATCAATCAAACATATTAGTGTTTGTAAAATATAATAACCAGCTACATCTGACAAGTTATGGATGTTGAAACAATTGCACACCATGCGCACATTTAAGTATAGGGTTTACACATACACGTGCAAGCAGTTTAAACATACAAGAACGTAAAACTTCCGTGAATAAAATAGTTTGCCTTGTAAATGTCCATTGCTTAAGTAGCCTATGATCTCTAAAATCTATACTGTGGTTTATTGTTAATGGATCCAAGAGACTCTTGCAATCAATGCCAGCTTTTCTGGGTGTCCTATAAACGTGTCCACACTGCTCGTTCAGGCAGAAAAGCTTTAGTCTCTTCCCACTTGCTGGTGGGCAGTAGGTAGGGAAAAAATGGACCTAACATACATATTCCTGAATTTTCTTTCATTACTTACTCAAAACTGTAAGGTGGAGGTAAACTGGGAACCCTCTGTCCACCAGTGAGGACTCAAGCAGCTGTAAGATGTCCTGCTGGAGAAGAGCCTGGCAGGACTTGAGAGCAGGCACCCTGGCTGCAATTGAAGTAGCTTCCAGGGCAGTTCTCAAATGTGTATTGGGCTGTTTTCATCCCAGTCGTCAAAATTCAAGCTATTTAATGAAGAACTTGAGTTCAGGCATATAGGATATGTGGGACTTTATTAATTCCTATGGTGGAAATACAGACCCCTTTGTTCGGGTCCTCACCTTTAAGACGCAGGTATTTGCAGTGTTTAATTCTGCTCTGCACATGTTCATGGTAATGACTGAAGATCCAAATAAGCATTTTGAAGAGTATTTATTTGCTATTAAGAGAAGTATTTTAATTTATCTTCAAATAGACCGCAAGTGTACACCAGAGCAATGTACATCTGTTTGGGGTTAGTTTTCATGGCTGAATGAATATTTTGTAGTAAATAACCTACTTAATTGTTTTAACCTTTCCCTGTTTGCATATTTTCTGATGATACTTTATCATTTTCTTGGATTAGTTACTCTTTCAATAGGTTCTCTGAAGATCACCTGTAGATTGTTTACATTTGAAAGACTCTCTATTCAAAATTAAAAATGTAAGATCTTTCTGAACATCACTTGCCACGTATCATTATTTCTATTCACAAATTAGGAGAGATTTCTGATGAAATTGCTCCGAGCTACAAGTTTAAATCCACTTTGTGAATAGTGTCATTATTTCTTAACACCCCCTCCTGTGAATTCATCCGTGGGAATATTCAAAGAAAGCGAATAGAAAGAAGACAAACAGCCAAGATGCATTTACTGTTTTACTTGACTGAATATTCTTAGAAAATATTTAGAAGTATTGGCTCTGTTATTAGTTATATAAATATTCATACAAATCTGTCTATCAGATTGCCTCCCTGAAATTACTCAGGTTTTTTTAGGAACTTGGAGAGAAAAGTCTCTTAAAAATATATTTCTGCACATTTTCCAGAAGTATAATAGACTGGATATGGCCTTATAAATTACAGGCTTTCCCATACTCATCCAGTCATGGGGCCAAATCTCAAAGTTAACTTTAATGGGATTTTGGCTCAGCGAGGTTGGAGGAAGGGCAGCAGAATTTAGCCTGTGATTTATACTGCTTTCAGAAATTGCTCAGTAAAAAAAAAAAAAAACAACCCAGCAATGGTACTTATGTAGTACAGTTGCATGTAATTTATTTTCTGCATAACCCACATGAAATTTAATAAGATATAAAAAAGTCACATTTTTGACTGAAGTCTTACGAATTCTAGCTCTAGTGAAAATAACTACCAGCTTCCAAATGAGTTGATCAAGTAAGGTAAAAAAGTGGAAAATATCTATTCATTGCAATGTGGTTTATTTGATTATTTTTATTTAAAGAAAAAGGGGAATTTCATTTTACAAAACACACTAACATATGATAGAAATTAGGAAATGTGCTGTAGCTGTGTTCTCAGCGGGGATGAAAAATGAGAATGCTCTGGCAGTCTAGGGAGATAGGGTTCAAACTGCAGGGCCAGGAGTTATATTAGTGTCCAGGATAAAAAGACTGATTTTCATTAAAGACAGTGATACCCATTGCCTTAAAAAAAAAAAAAGAAAAAAAAAGAAAAAAAAGAAAAAAGTTTCATGGATTTAGAAGCTTCCTTTGTAGAATATCATATGTTGGATATGTTGGAACAATTACCCTTAGAAAACCCACTTTTGTAAGCTATCAGCTTTGGTAACTTTTCCATAGATTTTTATATACACTTCTGTGTGTTTGATGATCACATACCAAGGTAAGGTGGCAGTCAAACTCTGATGCACTCAATTCGAACAGTTTTGTGGCAAATAAATGGAATTCAGTGAATAATATTGTTTATAGACTTACAGAGGTAAACGTTAAAGCAAAGCAAAACAAAAAAAAAAGTAAAGCAGAGAGCTGCGTGGGTCCACTGGGGATTTCATCCAGCCTGCCACCCAAAGAGTAGCTCCCAGCCACAGAGGCTTTGCTGTGTGCCTAAAGAATCAGGCATCCTTTGTAGAAGAAAATGATACAAAATTGGCAATTATGTATATAATTTTACTTAGGTCCAGTAGCAATTCTTCTTATGGAACATGTATGTTGATTAAAGACCCAGGGACTATAAAAACAAACCAAAAAACCCCCAAATTTTAATTGCCAGCAGTTCAGTAAAACTTGTTCCACATAGCCACAGGGCTAATACGTGCTTGTTGCTCTCTACAACTACATTGCAGCAGCTGAGAGACACTGGGTTTACATTTGGAGCAAGGACTACTCAGATTAGACATTGGGAATAGATTGCCTGGGGCGTCTTCAGTGCTGGAGGTCTGTAAGAAGGAATTAGATAAATATTTGTTAGAAATGCAATAGATATGACTAATCTTGCCTTGGTGTAAATGGCTGGACCCCCAGCAGCTTTCCCAGACTTACGATTTAGAAAACAAAGCTGTGTGTATAAAGCTGCAGCTTAGGTCAAAGTCAAATATTCAATAAATGCTAATCAGAAAGACTTCACTATTATATTCTTTTGACACCTAAAATTAGTCCAAAACAAAGATTTTAAATGTACCGTTTGGGTTTTAAATTTGACTTAAAACATGTATTTCCCTATAAGTAGATACAAAGATAGTCACAAAGTCTTTATTTTTTTTTCGAAACGGGATGCCGTTGCCTTATGCTCAGAGGTCTACACTAAACATTTAGAATTCCACTAAGGGCAAAATCTTTCCCTTGCATGCAGTGTTCTCAGAAATGAGGTCAGGCATTTCTCAATCCCTGGCAAGAAAACTTTCTGACTCATTACTCCACCACAAAGCATCCAGAATTTCCCCTTGAGTATCAGTCGAATTGTTCAAATGCTTTGGAAAAACATATCTTTGACATCCCAAGAAAGGGAATACAGAAAAGATATCCTCATAGCATGAAAGGATTACAGTCCTCTTAGGTTTGAAGGAGAACGTCTTGCAGTTTCCAAGCTATTATTATTTATTAATTCATGCAATGGGTTTCACAAGCACTGAATAACTTTGCAGAATTACAGATTCTACTGCAAAAACACAGATGTGTCTGTGTCCCATTGTTATAGACACTACTGATGCGTGACTGGTTTTCTAGTAAGACCCCGAAATTAATCAGAAATAATCACTAATTTTGCATATGAATGGCTGAGCTCCCCCTGCATAATTGCTGGGGACTTCCAAATCCCCCAGAGCTTCCTGGCCCTAAGTTTAAGACATCAGGTGCTTACTTCAAGCACTTTGAAGGCCTCCTACATTTTCACTTGATCCTGTATGCCTATGTCTCAAAACTAATGCAGCTCATCCAAGCTTGCCAAGCAGTACTTGGTCTTCTGGAAGGTCTGGGGTCCTTTTTTGAATTGTGAAGCTTCTCCTTCCTTTTTCTTCGGACTAGCCAAGATCTGAGCTGGTCCTGTCCTTCGCAAAAGCATGTTTATGCATTTTTCACGCCGTCTCTCCTTCCACACTCACAGACTGTGGCAGGTTGGATGAGACCTCTGAAGGTCCACTGATCTAGACCCTACTCAGAGTGGGTCCAACCATACATCTTTCCTTCTATTTCTCCTGGGAGTCTGGCTTAAATACTAGCTTAGTCCACTTTATATACATTAATTTTCTGGTTGCTAATACATTGTTTATAAAAAGACTCTCTAAAAAATTCTTGTGGATAGAAAATGGACTAGCATCTGCCATGATCATAACCAAGACAGCAGGTAACTCAGGTAACTGGCACCGCTACCCACTGATGTCTTTAGACAGCCTATATACTGTGACAGTGGCTTGCACAAGAGGTGTCAGGGAAAAGACTGAGGACAGAGTGCTGGCGGGGAGGGAAGAGAAATGGCAACACCAAGTTGACGATGAATTTGTGTTCTTACATCACATATCCATCTCAAGCAAAGGGCAAAAATGATGTAAGCAAGGGCCACTGTCCCGGTACTAGACTGGAGAAAAATGAAAACCTACCCCTCAATAAAATGACAATACTAGGAAAAAAGTTAACTGACAGGTAACATTTTTGTTAGTGAGAAAACAGGCAAGATCTGCTGCCCTGTGAGCTGCTACGAAGCAGCCTTAGGTCAAGACAACTGCCAAGGAGAAGTTTCTCCTGGGAAGGCAAGCCCTTATCTGTGTACACATCTGAACACAGTCTCCCATCTTCTGTCCCCTCCCACTTGCTCCTTTAAGCTCTAACACCGTCTTTGGTACTGGAAGGACAAGGATAAAATGTCTGTAGGATCCCTAGGTGGTCCCAGACACCCGACAAGCATCTTAAGAAGCATTCGTACACCTAAATGATGATGTTTCTGTTTAAGCTTAGAGACCTACTAAGTCAATTAGACTTTCATCAATTTGCGATCTTAAAAACTCAGAATTATGCTTACATGATCAGCTGCTTCTGAGCCATATTTAACAACGAATAAGATGGAAGAAAAATAGCAGTGCTTTGCTTCTTGCACAGGAGTTGTCCTGGAGCTAGAGAGCCCGAGGACTGGAGGGCTTCAGGGTGGCTCAACACCATTTCATACCTCTATCCTCACACACTGCCAAGGCCAAGCCCTCCATATCTACCCCTGCTACTGCTACCTCCTATTACCACAATCATACAATCTTGTCCTGAAATTTCTCTCTCTGACAAAAAGACAGCTTTCCCACCCCTTTTATTCCCTATTGGAAAATAGTGACAGAAAATAATTTGTTTAGTGCATGATTATACATGAAGGGCAAGTGGTAACAGGCTGCTTTAGAAAAGGTGAAGTGTCGCATTAACATATTATATTCTAAGACTAATAATCCGATTTAATATTTAATATTTCCTTTTTGTGTTTAGATAAGAATTCAGTAAGCTTTCTCAGCCATCTCTCACACTTCAGTTTCTTGAATATTGTGTGCCCTGTCCCTCACAGCACTTACTCACACATTAGGGAAATATTGACATGATGTCGTTATCCCATTTGTGCAAAGGTCTCATCTGCTGTTGACATGTCTGTTCCTTTAATCAGCCGTAAGAGTGCCGATGTGTCGTACAATCAGAGACAGATTTTATGAGCCCAGTCCAGTAGCTCTTAAGTATGTACAGCTCCCATTGATTAAAGTGGGAATTTTACATGTTTAAGGGCAGCAGGATCATGAACATGATCTCTGCCTGCATTCGCGGAGGACAGAGTGAAAACTCTTGACTTTCAAACAGAGCTTCACTTACTGGGACTTCCTACACCACGTTTTTGGCTTCCTACATCACTGTTTGGCTTTACATCACCAATGATTACCCTAATTAAGAAAGTGCTTGACTTTGTTTTCATTCAGGGTGGCAGAAAAAAATCTTTTTTTTTTTCCAGCGTACCGCACAGTGGTTCCTGGGAACTCAAACCCTTCTACGTTTCCAGGATCAGGCCCTAATTGTTCTCATTTCAGGAAATCTTGAGACTAGAAAAACTGGCTTTCTGCCAGGAAATGAGGCTTGTAGATTTTGTTGCTTAGACCAAAAAGATTAGACTGACCCTCCAGAGCTTCCTGATCAGTTAACGATGTGCCTCTTCAAGACACTTTTAGCCCAAAGCAGCCTTAATGTTTTCCCCTTTTTTACCGCCCTGTGTTTGTCGTTAACGAGACCTGGCGTATATTTACTTTCTCTTTCTAAGAGAGCTTTTTTCCTTACTTAAAATAAATTTAAAAGTCTGCCCATTATCCCTCGCTAGCACAGAATTGCAGACTGGGCAGCAAAGCAATTGTAATCCAGCCAGTAACTCACCGAGCTCCGGAGCAGGCAAGTGAAACAAAGCTCTCGCTGTGAGCTATGCTAGTATCCATTTCTGAAGGAAAGCTTGCGGGAGAAAGCCATTAAAAACAGGAGTATTGAGCAGTTGTGCATTTCAACTTCTTCTCCTACTCTTGTGAAAAGAGATTTTTCTTATACTGGACGCTGGAGCAGTCAGTAGTGGACTTTTGCTGGGCTCCTGGTGACTTTTATAGCTATTGAGAGTTTTCAGAAACTTGTAAGAGAATGAAATCTCACCAATTTATTACTTTCTGCGTTTTGCTACCTCCTGATAAACCCATGAGGCGTACCACAAGGCAGACACATTGTGTGTTGTGTGTTAAAACGACAGGGATATTCCTCCCACCTGAGGCAACAAACTGAGGTGCTGAAGTTAAAAGCCTCATTTTCCACTTACCTGAGCAACGGATTCAGGTAGATATATTGGGGGGGGGCTCCTTGGATTTTTGGGTGGGCTGACTCAGCTAAGAGAAAAGCCTCTCCCTCTTCCCTAACAAAGAGAGTTTTGCGTCCTAACTTATTTTTGGTGAGATACTTTAATCTGCCCCCGCCATCCAGGCTGGGTTCAGAAGTTTTGCAATGCTGAAGCCAATTCGGGGAGGAAACGGGGCAGATAACGATGAAGGAGTGTCAAATAACAGAGACTTGCATATTCCAAACTGAACAAGGCCTTTTTTGGAGGCTGTATTTTATTTTTATGGCATGTATGTGTAATTTAGACTTTGTTTAGCTTTCAAACTACCAGTGAAAGGACAAAACAGAGAGCCACTTAAAGTCCATGTTCGCTTGGGCTCATCTCACCTTCAGCATTGCTTTGGTGTTACATTTTAAGAAGAAAAACTAGCATAAGAATGGTATCAAGGCATAAAGCTTAGATTTGGAAGTGAAATTTCTCAAAGCTTCAGAGTATGTGAAGTGAAAAATGTGCTTCTGCCTGTTGTGGAGGCGGGGAAGGAGAGCAGTTCAAACCTGGACCTCAGTTTTGTTCATGTCCTGGCACAGCCAGGGGTCTGGGTTTTCATTTAGCCCGGCACACGTCTGTTCAGCTGCTGTCTTCTCTCCTGGGCATGGAAGAAATGGGAGAGCTGAGGGGGAAAGGAATTTATCTCGTTAATGAATGGAGAGATTTTAATTTTTCTCCTGAAGTGTCACAAAATTAGAAAACGAATGGAGGAAAGAGCCATTATGCCATCCTGTCATTTCTACCCTGCCTCTCCTCCGGCTCTCCCAGGCTGTGCTGACGCGCAACTATCTGCAGATCTGTAAGGCATGAATCATCTCACACATCGCCGAGGCGAAACCTGGCAGCTCTTTAACAGCGCCGCTGCAACACTGTGGAACATTTTAAGACAGGAAATTAAGAATACCTGAGCCAACTAAAGCCACAGGGGGAAGTTTAGATGGACAGAATTTAATTACCCATGTTGGAATTCAGCCAGGACACCAAAACTTACACCCCAATTCTCCTGTAAAGTGCCATCGGACCTTTAATACTAACAACTGCTCAAAACATCAGCCTTAGATCTGCTCCAGACGAGAACAGCACTAAAAGTCATCTAAGACCTGCTGAGGTATTCATTTACTACTGACTGACAGAGAAGGGTACAGCGGACTGAATGACGCAAACCAGCCACAGTGCAAGAAAAACATCTTTCCTAGCAGCACTGGAGGCTTTTCTTCTCTAGAGGTACCTTAGTATTTTTAGGAGAATTCAGCGTGTTTTCTGAAATGCATCAAGTGACTTTGTAAAAAAACCAACACATTTCATTATCTCAGAAGTTGAAATACCCCCGTGCTCCCCTTGCAAAGCCCCCAAATACACTTCAGTGCTCAGCCTCTTGTTTACTGCCATTTGTAGCGTGGAAAAAAGACGTACTATAGTGAATAACAGTATGTTGACTTTAAAGGGAAGATTAAAGCCTGAAAGCCTATGCTTTTTCAGTTCTCACATTATTTTTCTAAAGAAAGCTGTATACAATTTAACGTTTATTTGTGGGGAAGCTGAAAAATTCTGTGGGTTATCTTTTCTAGAAGAGTAGGATTTCTACAAATCACGGTTCCTGAAATTCCTTAGGCTGAGGAATTATGTCAGCCCTGAAAAGCATGGGTTCATTATTCACATCGTGTTACGCTGTTGACATAATTCCCTAACAGACTGGGACATGAGGTGTCCCAGTTTGATACTTCAACCTACAGTCGCTGCTTTTGCCTTCTCTAAATAGTAAACACTTTTGTGTCTGAGTTCCTGTTTTAAAAATCCTTTGACCAGTATATCTATATAAAAAAGAAAATCTGGGTTAGCTGTGGGCCACCAGCAATTTGTCAGGCAGTATTAGTTATGTCTGTGGGATATTTTTCATTACCTGAGGATTATTAATAGAGACACTATATACATAGTGATTATTCTTTGACTAATAATTGAGATAATATCGGTATGAAGCCTAGTTTCATCAACACCTTAGTAAAGAGACTATGATTGTGAAGGGTATTTTTTATTCCCTCCAATTTGTAATCAAAAGTTATTTAATAGTAAAATCAGTCTTTACGTATAAGAGAGGTTGCAGACTTTGGGAGTTGGCAGAGCTGGCTGCTGGGAGCTAGACTCTTTTTGATCTTCATATTGAATGGTTTCCTTTGATCACCTAGACAATAGATCATAAAAGAACAGAGCTTTTACCCATATCTCCCTAAATTTGCAGGTAAATAATGAGATGGTCTGAACTGAGGCTGGAGTGTAAGATTTTTAACAAACAATTCTCCCCTTTGAAGTAGACTTAGTAAAATTAGCATATAAATGAGCAATGCTGCTACATAAGGACATGTGGCTGAAGAAGAGGGATAATTGGACTGAGGGGGTTAGTTTCTAAATGAGGTCGTTTGCTAAATGACCAGCAGTTAGACTACAGGTGTGTTCATTTTTTGAGTCAGAGAAGAGATTTGAACAATGGGGCTATGATCAAGCTGGGGACTCCTGGCCACCGTGGGCAAGGACTGGAGCTTTGTAGCTGGCCAGCAAAGTGCCAGGTTGGGTGGGAGGCAAGGCAGGCATAGACCGTGCCTCTGTGGGAAGAGGCATCCTAATGGATGCTGTAAAGGCAGGCTGTGGTCCATTACACCTATACGTGTTTCTTATCGTCTGCAAGTATGCAATGCTATTCAGTAAGTTCATCCATAAATCTCTTCAGAGCTCCCTTTGCCATGGCTGTGAAGAAGGACCATTATGTTGAAATGTCTGCACTGGCGTTTGCTGCCAGGGGCTGCAGGAGCTGGACTCACTGAGCTTAAAAAGCCAGAACAGGGGTTGAATGTGGTGGCACCAAGGTAACGTCAGGATCTTTTGAGCCTCACAACTTTTGATTTCACCAAAATGAGTGGAATTGCCTACCCCAGTGGGAAGCTGCCACCTCCTTACAGGGTACTTTGGACTCTGTCCTCTCTACATGGCTGGGACAGCCCTCCTGGCACCAAAATGACCTTGTCCTTCCATGGCAGGGACATATGGCATGGGCTCACTCAGTAATGGTGTTTTCCAATTTACTAAATGAAAAAGTAGTTAAGTAGCATGTTTTTTGAGTCAGCTTTCAACCAAAGTTTCTCAGTACGCGTGAAAGAATCACACTCAGTTCGCTGGGACTTACTGCTTTTTTCACTTTGAGAAAAGCCAAACTTGACATTGACAGGGGACAGTAGGTGGAAAGGAGTGTGATCCCAGTGGCACCTGAATAGCCAGCAGGATAGCGTTTTCTGTGACCTGAGCTCAGATCCCCCCTGTGACAAGTTTGGAGGGAGAACATGGACTGAATTCCTATGGAGAGTGTCAGCATCCCCTGGAGCCACTCACTCTCCTCTGGCCTGGGCACTGCCAGAATCATCTTTGTGCTTCAACAGGAGACAAGATCACTCTCCCTCCAGTGTAACCTTCGTGTAACATGGGAGGCTGAGCACCAAATCCAGCAATTTTACATCTTAAGTGAGCGTTAAAGGCAACATTTTTGGCAAAATATAAATGACATTTCATGCTCTTGTGAATCTGACCTGAAACAGAGATTCTGTACCTCAGATTTCCCCCCACCGTAATTCTCCTCTCCTCTGCTGTTAGAGACCTTTTAGGACAGGGCTCTGTACTACCAATGTGCACAGCATGTTTCTGGGATCTTTCACTCACTGCTGGTGCACAGTCAGAGGCTTTTTCAGGAGGAGACGATGGGCACAGTGGGCTGCAGCAACACACAGGGGAGAGCCAAGTACCTGCTCTGACATGGGTGTCTGCACCAAGAAGGGGGCTTGGGGACATTCTGAGCCAGTGCTTGAGGTTGGGAAGCTCTGAGTGGGTTTGGACAAGAAGAGGTTCCTACAGGGCTTTAGAAAGAGAAGTGTGGGATGGCAGAGGCTGGGACCTCTCTAGCTGGGACCTGGGCACATTCGTGGGAAGGACCGAGGGATCTGGAAGATTGTAATGGATGGGTGTGGAAACAAGCTTTGGCACAGGAGAGGGGGAGAATTGGGGCAAACACTAGAGTGGGAAAGTGATGGGCACCAAGAGAGATGATTTTTTTAAACACTTCTGACTTAGATGTTGGGTTTGGGCTGAGAGAATCTCCTGCCCCTTTTCTCCTTCTATTTTTTTTTTTCCCCTGCTGACAACAGGACTAGCCTAACCCAACTAAAAAGAGCTGATTTGTTTCAGAAAAATTGATATGAACTTTTTCTGCACTTCTGAAATCTTTCTGTCCTCACCTCTTACATTTATTAGTTCAAAGTGATTCACCAAAAGTTGACCTGAATTCTCAAACTACTTTTCTTCTGGCAAATAAACTCTTCACTAGAAACATATGTGCCCGTCACTACACTAAATGCATGCAGGCTATTTACTTGCTGTTTGGCTGATGGCTGGCCGTGGCCCAGCAGTGCAGAGGAGATGGAAGGCATTAAGAAAAGCCCTGAATATTGCTAGCTGAATAGTCTGCAAAAAAAGGATAGGAATGATAGGAATGAAATCCTAGCTAGCACTGCTAAGCAGCACTTGGAAGATTGTGCTACAAAATTTCTGTTAAAAAAAAAGAAATATAACAAAATCAATGGAAGTCACACAAACGAAAACCATGCACAGCACTTCAAAACTACACCAGTGTGCCTTCATAAATGCATGGAATTTAAAAAAAAATAAAATAAAAGAAGGACCTTAGTTGTAGGCAATGCACTTTAATGTCTCAGCTCAGTATGGAATAACCTCATGAATATACATCCCAGCACTGGTCTCTCCATCACCTGGAAGAAAGGGGCAGACAGAGCTGCAGATAGAGAGGCACAGCATCTGCTGAGACTCGCTGCCTGGCCGCTGCCCTTAACAAATCCACCGTCCCCGCCGAGCCTCTTAATTGGAGGCACCCGAGACAGCCTCGTGCCAATGGGCTTCTCTGAAGGCAGAAACACTGGGTAACAGGATCACTTTTCTGAAAGAAGGATGGCAGAGAGGCTGGATGCAGAGCTGTTGTTCAACAACCCTCTTGGTACAAAATGTGGAGGCTCTTGATGAAGCTACTGGGTTGGTTCAAAGTGTTTAAACAGCAAACAGGGGATGAGGAGACAGAGAGTAATAACAGCTTCAAAAAGGGACTGAACTGGACTGTGCCGAGAGCCTCAGTTGGAGGCACGAACAGGAATTGCGTACGGGGCTATGTGTCCTTAGGTAGCATTTGAAAAAGGGTGAATTTCCTCTAAATACATTTCCCCATGCAAAAGGCACTGGGCTTAGGTGGGCGCAGGGCAGAACGGGGAGTTTCTGTTGAGCGGGGTAAAAGGGGTTTCATAAGGGGTTTAAGTCAGGCAACACCTGCTCTTGGGGCTCTCCTAGAGCTGAAAGTGTGTCTCCAGGGATGACAAAGAGTGGAAGAGAAAAAGGGCTTTCCGCTCCCCCCCTACAGGGGTGATCCATTTGGCAGTATAGGGAGGGAAATGTTTCACTAGGAAATAGGAATAATTGCCAGGGAAAGATATGGGAAACAGAGAAATCACAGGCTGAAGTAGGCTTAGTAGGAAAACAACTAGAGCTTTGAAAAATTACCAGAAAAGTGATATTCTCAAGAGTGCAAGCAATAGCACAGGCTCCGCTGAAAATGAGGTTAGTTTTGGAAATTAACATCACATCTGTCTAGTTCCAATAATCCTTGTCCATTTTAAAATGGTGCTCGTGCCACAAGATATCTGCTATAAATAATCAAATACATTATAACCTGGACATATCCTCTACATCGAATAATCCAGCTATAAAAACTGAGAATAAAGGAATTTGCTGGATGACTAGCACTTAAGAAATTGTTCCCTGGTGGGTTATTTGCAGCCTATTCTCTACTTCAGTAGGAGTTTATGTTGAATAACTCACAGCTGTGGAAATACCTGCACAATGGAATTTAATACTGCTAATAAAGGGATCCAAATTGGCCCAGCTCCACTCAAGACTCACTAACATTAAGACATACTAGTGTCTTGGGTCGTGTAAAAAGCTGAGCAGCTTCAGCGCAGAACTGTGGGTGCCCAGGCGGAGGGTGGTACCAGCTGACAAGACGAGCGGCTCTGGAGCTGCGTGTGCCATGCTCCTCACCAGGGCCCTACATGCTTCCCACCAGGACCCACCGACCTGCCACAGGGTCTCAAGCTCCGGAGCCTCAGAAAGTGGGGTCCTCAACGTAGTCCTTCTGTGGGAATTTTAGTAAACTGAGTTGTTTTTCTTTTAGGAATAACAAAAAGGGAGAAGGTCTCAGTCCTGCTTGCTGCACTGTAGATAGAGAAAAACACAATACACCCACCCAGGGATGTGATGGCCATGTTACAGTCAGGGTTGTTCACTTCTGGTCATGTTTAAAGTGCCAGCTGCCCCAAGAGCATCCCACAATGTGTGCTTGTTACTGGAAAGTTAGAGTTTACAGCTCCTTACGATCACTTTCTTTTTTATTGCAACTCTCCTGGATTAGTCTGTCTTCAAATATTGAGTGGAATTGGGGAAGGGAGGAGAGGAGAAGGAGGGAATAATTGATGCTTTGGGTGATCTGTATCATTCATATGTCCTTCAAGCTACCTCTCTGCAATGTTTACAGGCATGTTTCTGTAGAGAGCTGGGCAGGACATGATGTGTGTAATTCACTCTGCGGCATCGTGGTGTAGTCAGGAGCCTTGAGAAGGGAACCTCATCAGCCCATCCCTGGCTAGATCAGAGGTGCTTGCATTTGATATGTGACTTTCAGTTCCAGTATTTTTTAACTGTTTGTTCAAAATCAAAAAACAAATTGGTAGTGCTTTTAGTTGCATGGAAAACAAATCTGGAAAAAAATATCAAAGTGCAAGTTAAAATTTCAAAACATGGAAGGACCCAAAAGAAAAAGCACATTCAAACTAAGCAAAAAGGCGCAAAAAAAAAAATTTAAAAAGCTTGATTTTGAGGGTCATTATTTCTGCACACCTATCCTAGGTGTTTCACAGCAGCCTGCAGTCACATTAGCAGGTGTTTTGCAATGAAAGTCAAACAGCCACAAACCTTCCCACCAGGGAGACACTGGCCCCGAGGAGATCACGAGGTGCTTGGATGGAGGGTGAGGGATAGGTACAACAGTCCCCAAAAAGCTGTGACTGCAGCCAGGCCTGCAATGGGACAAAATTACTTTACTGCTTTCAAGGTAGGACTGTCCCTGTGTTTTGTTCATTTTACCTCAAAAGTTATTTCAAATTAATCCATCTGTGAAGCAAAGGAGACTGTTGCAGTTAAGAGAGAAGAAAGGTTTTAGTACTGACTTGCATTGTCTTGGATGATTAAAAAAATAAAATAAATTAATAAACCAAATAAAAAATAAAATCAATTTTCCATTTCCCTTCCAAGTCTTGACCTTGCAGCTACGTGCCCACCATGGTACCTGTCAGCGCCTGCATGAGCCCATCTCTGGACGGTTTCCTTCAGTACTGATTGCAATTTTCTTCCCCAGTACATGGGCTGTTCTTAGAAATTGCTGTCTTGTAGATTGCCACTTTGTGAAGCGTCAGACTGTTCAGAGGCAGTTACTACACAGGCTACTCCTTCCTTCCCCAACAGTTCCCCTTCTTACTCAAGAACTGGCTATGCTGCGCGTCTCACACTAAAATCACAGGACTTGACAACTCTGTTACCATTTTAAAAGCCCACATCCCACTATTATGTGGTCTTGAGCTTAAAAACATTGCCTCCCTGTGGAGTGCCAGTGTTCAATCACTCATTATAAAGTGGTCATTAGTATTATTTCCCCCACCCCTCACGAGACTGCATCTGGCATCCACAGCAAAGACAAATCCTGCTGCATGAAACTTGTGAGTTACGCCCTTCTCAAGGGGATTCTGGCTTAAAAAAAAAAAAAAATCAGGAAGGGGGATATTTAAAAATAATGCATTTTCAGGGAGAAAGGCGGCTGATTTAGGCTATATTTTTCTAACCCCTGAGGCTGAAATAATAGCAAAACTTGGAAATTTGCTAAACAAAGCCAACTTGAAACTCTTCATCCCTGTTGACACTAAGGCAAACAGAGGAGATAGCTGTGATATGCAAAAATGAAGTTGTATTGCGTCTGCAAAGCTTGGGAACCATAATAAAGGTTCTTGATCATTGTCCAGGGACACCTTAACTATAAGCCCAGCTTCTATAAATCGAGCTCCTGTAGCACTTCACACCTGATTCACATCAGAGGAGCTGGTGATTTAAGCATAGAGACAATTATAGAGCTACCGAGAAACCTGTATAAAAAGAGCTGTCTCAGTTGTTCACCTTTTGTTATCACCCTTCCAAATCACAAGTTTAACCTGGAGGGGAGATTTCAATAAAAAGATCTGAAAACTCCCTTTCAAAATGGAGTTAGAAGTCAAAGACAGACACAAGCCTCGGTATCCATCACAGTTCCTAAATTTCACACATTCTGCCTGCTGAATTTGATCTCTCTTGGCAACCCAGGAACAACCCACCTTGGTTTTGATAGGTTTGTCTGTGTGGAGTACAAGCAAGTCCTGCATTTTGTTTTACACATAGCCAGAAGAAGATAAAAACTTTGGGCAAAATGGCAAACAAGTTTTCATAAACTATCAAAGAGAGATGAAAGAAAATTGAATGGAAAAAAACCCAAACCCTCAATCTAGCATCTGAAAGCACGGAACACAATTCTTAAAAGCCTTTCCAGTACTCAGACCCCCCAAGAGATCACTCAGGGAGGATGAAACTTTATGTGATGAAATGAGAGTTGCAGTCGAATGTGATAAGGAGTGTTAAATGCCTGCTTCATATCAAGCATTTGCTAAAATGTCTCCTAATGCACTTACAAAGGAGACACTAGCCTTATACATTATAGCTGTTCAATACAAAACTGTACGTGCTATCTCAGATGAATTCAGAGTTGTTGAGACAGAGCTATTAATTAAACTGGGGCAATACACAACTTGAAGATCTCCAGAGATCAGGTAGAATTCTTTTTAGCATAATATAAAACACTGTTTTCTCCCCGCTCCCCCCCACTGTAATGACTGTTCTGCATGCCACCTTCCAATGGGTAAGATCTTGGACACTTGAGAAGTATTTATATCATAGATCACAGTACAAATGAAAAAAAAACACCACAAACACCAACAAACCCAATAAATCCTTACCCTCATAAAATTCTCACAATCACACACAGAAAGAAAAGAAAACCAACCTGAAGAATTTCAGACTCCAGCTATGAGCACAGATCTACAAGATCCTAAATGCGGGTGTCCAACAGGAATAGAGGCACCATGCATGGGCTTTTATCTATCTGGGTTCAGCTGAAGCCCATTCCCCCACTAATGTGCAGTAATGGCATTCAGCACCTGAGTTATCAGGGATGCATTGAGTAACTTACCCAAACTAGAGCTTGTCAATCTCATTTTGCTCCCTGTTAATTTGATGGAAGCACAATCAGGAGTTTCTTGAGGAACTGAAGTGTTTGTGCTCTGTTGTGGTTGGATGGTTTTCATAAAGTTTTTGAATCTATATGCACAAATGTGTTATTCTCTGATGTCATCTTTAGTGCATAATGGTGTTTTAAAATGTGCTTATGGATTAAGACTGCCCTTAGACTCATTACAATTATTTCTTGATGTAAGAAATATAGTACTTTTATTTCAGAAGTGACTCATAGGGTCATGGAAGAAATGCTCCTACAGTTAGATTGCTCCATCACTGATCCTAGTAAAGCCTCTCCCTTTGAAAGAACTGTTACTAGTTGCTGTCAAAATAACATGCTAAATTAGAACAGGTTTTAATAGTGTGAACACTCAGTGGAAATTCATATTTTCTCATGAAACATAGCATCATGGTCCATAAATTTGGAGGCTTCTGTAAGTGACTTTTTATCTAAAGGTACCATCTGCCATTCTGCAGTGCTGAGGTACCACCACACTTCCTAATAGAAGCATAATGATATGCTAGAGTAACATCAGTGCTATGGGATGTTAAATATTCAGTAGCTCCCCTTACATAGTAGAAGATTCAGGCCTTAACCTGGTATAAAAATATGCTGTCGAAAAGCTAGAAAAAACATACAAATCATCCAGTTCTACACAGTAAAACCAGCTGCTGGTTTTAACTTGTGCCCCAGGGCAGCTTTAATTTGGACGTGCAATATATCACCATAGGGCTACTTGATCAGAGTTGCAGTCTCAGGAAATATTTTCAGGACTATTCAATTTCCATTAGCAGTTTCTCCAGGATATATTAGGCACAAACTGGGTTTTCTTCAATATCAATCATTCATGTTTTCTCTTTCATCCTGTCTTTGCTAAAATGGGATTTTCATGGAGGCCATGAAATTGCAAAATTTAGTCTGTTCTTATGCCTGGTTCTAGCATTTAGGTTCCTTTAACGGTGTTTCTCAGCAAAGGCTGGGGAAGGAACCTCTCCCCACCCTGGTGTTAGAGAACACCCAGTAACGCTCAGTATTTTGCGCTTCTGTTCTGTAGTTTCCTTCTCCTCTGCCCCCATCTCTGCCCCCTTCAAGACTGATTCTCCTTGGCAGCTCTCTGGGAACAGGTACTTTTGCTCTGTTCCCCAAGGATGCAAGCTGGTCACACTTCCCCGCCATGCGAGAGTAATACCTTCTCCAGGACCAAGGTTAAAAATTAGTTGCTTATGACTTTCACTGAGCCCTAATGATGCTACAAGCATACAAATGCTAGCCGTACTTCCCAAGGTCCCTTCCAAATTGAGTTATTCTACAACATTATTACATTCATACATACCGACAGAAAGATGAGACCTGAGGACACCTTCTTACTGCAAAGCTGCAAATATTGCTTCCTGTTGTGAAAGGGGAGAAAGAAGGAGCTTTAAGAACTGAAATGTTCTCACAAGGGGCAGCTGGTGAGACCAGCTGGTGACTCATGTGAGTTGGAAGCTCCCTGAGAAGTGGACTTTGCTGACCCAAGAACAACAACAACAAAAAATCCCCAAACAAAGAATAACTGAAACACTAGTGCTTATGATTCTTGCCTGGTCCGAGTCCTTTGTAACAGCAACCAGCTTAGTTATAAATGTTCTTACTCAGTCACTTTACTAATTGTATGATTCTGCTTTTTTAAGTAAACTCCTGGAATTTCCTCCCTCCGATTTGTGAGGGCGCTTCTCAGGGCCAGTATTTCCCTCCATTTAGCTAAAACAAACAAAAGCTTTCTCTTTGAAAGTATTTCAGCATCGTGAGATAAATTTCCTTCCTCCTTTTAATAATTGCAGGGGTCCCCAGAGGAAAGTGTCAACAACCTTATTTCCTTCCAAATTCTAAGAGAGGTACAATGTTCTTTTAGGTGGCGTGGCGAGATTAGATTACAGTAAAATTCCTTGTTGGTTTCAAGCTTGCGTTCTTCAGGCTGCGACCTCAGCTCTCACGAATGTGTTACTCCAGCTCACCTGTGATCTTTATTCACCTTACCCACTTCTCTGCATCACGGTCACGGAGCACACAAAAGCTGTGGCATCATTTAACTACAAGCCATGACCGAAAGGCGTAAAATCCAGCACTGAATGCCACTGCTGTACCTTAACTCTCTACCTGTAGGGAGCGTTCCCGAGGACAGGGCACAAGCACATGGCATCAGACACAGGACCACAGGCTGCGTCTTGATGAGTTTACCATGTCGTTTGAAACACGGTAAGAAAGGCCAATGCAGCAGCCCAGGGCATGGGGATGAAGGAAGTGGCGATGCCGATGCTGTGTGGTCAGCTGCTCTTCGCCTCAAACCACTTCACTGAGCTGGCCCATTTGGACATTTTCTTTTATGAATAAATAAGTGAATAAACTAAATCAGCTAGCTCCGTCTGTTATTCAGCCTAACCACAATAGGGTGGATTGATAGCTTGTGGACGGGGTTTTTGAAGAGATATGAAGAAAGTGTCCTTCCAGATTAATTCAAGGACAGCACTCTAAGGAGTGTCTTACCCATTTTTCAAGTGTTCTTGTGTTTATTTACTGAAACAACAGGAGTAATATGACATCATAAATCTTTTAAAAATTGAAATAGTAGTGCCAGTCTTGAAAAATTAATAATAAGGAACGCCTTTTAGAGTGTGCTCATGGAAATGTAATATGAATGATTAGTGTTTTTGAACATTAGAATTACAGTGTGTAATTGTAATGTTATAGCAGCTATATAGAAGCCAGTGATCCCTTAATGGAATACATTGTGAATTTAATTATTTACATGGAAAAATCAGGGCTGATAGAGTCACTGAATGATAGACCTACTGTCTCCTACATCCTGCAAGTGTTATGAAGGAGCAGCGTCGCTACCTATGTGGATACGCTCAATCTGTGTTTGTTACTTACTTAGTTTTAAGTTCTACCCTACCGTAGATACGCTTTTGTATCGTCTAGGCTGCCTTCCTGCAAGGCCTACCGTTGGTGCCAAAATTCATTGGATGAGGATTTTGCTTGCAGGACAATGGGGCCCACATCAGAGGCTTAGGTTCGTTCTTTGGGCAGGGAGGGAGCTGTCTGCCACTGTAGAACCAAGTGGCCATGCAGGGTGCGTTGCCCTATACTTCTTCTGCAACGGTGACTTCAAAACTATTTGATGGAATCACATCTGGCAAAAGCATACTTGAAAAATATCTGTATACGTTTGGGAGACACATTTCCTTAGAGTGGCTTCTGAATACACTTAGAAAAAAACAGGAGTTCTTCAGATGCTTTTATAACGCCAGTAATATTAAAAGCACAGTTTCAGTCAAGAGTGCAACATCGCTCCCCTGCACAAAAGGCAGGATTGTGTCGATTCAGCATCTCTGTGTCGGTAATTCTCCCCACAAGTATTTGCCACTCGCAAGGTGCACCTTGCAGGGCTTCTCAGCCATCTCGGGATGCAGGCGTGGGCCTCCGTGCCCGCCAGCTCAGCCGAGGGGCTTTACACACCAGGATGTATTCAGAGCGGCTGCACCAGTCCAGAGGTTTTGCTTGCTCCTGTGAACAATTGATCTGATAGCAAAGGGAAGAAAGAAGGAGAATTTTTAAAATCCTCTCAGCCCCAGTTGAGGGACTCCTCGTAAAACTATCAGACAGAATTCAGCAGAGTGGAAATCCCTGCTCTGATAAGCCCCAGCCCTGGCAGGCGAGGGAGGCAGAGTTCAGGCTGGAAGGGCGCTTGCTGGAAGCCCTGCACTCCCGCGCGCTTGGCTCTCGCTGCTGTTACCGACCTGTGGTGCTACACATCGTTATGTCAAAAAAAGAGCATGTAACCAAATGGAGCTGTGAGCGATTCACACCTAAACCATAGACTTCCCTTTTTGCTGGAAAAAGAGTGTAATTCAGCGAAACACTAATTCCAAAAATTCCTGGTGCGTGATCCTGCACGTGGGCGTGTGTCTTTTGCATGCAAGGAACTGTAAATGCACTATATAAGAGCACATTTGTTAACACAGTTTATTGGCACACTTATTGGCAAAGCATACATAAAATACAGTTGTATTATATAACACACTGACTCACTGTGTCTTTACATGATGAGTTGAACATATTAATATGTAAATGAAAAAATTAGTTTCTTTTATAAAGTTTCACATAAATACACCGGAATAAAAAAAAAAAAAAAAGTAAACCAAAAAATGGTTTGAGGGCTTTACAAAAATATTATACAAGAAATATACTATGAAAAGAAATAACAACGAAGCCAACTCAGATACAATAATAAAAACACAAAAGTTTTAGATTTATTAAGCTGCCCACAAAGTTAATGGATTACATGGCTTTAAAATATCTGGATCGACAGCAATTTTACAAAGCATAAACTCTCATAGGACTGGGTGTCTTTTTCCACATAAAAATATTTCTCATGTCTTTGATGAAAAAAAGACATTTCTTGTTTCAGCATTTTTATTAAATGATGGAAAGAGTATCTACTGGCATCAGCTAAATGTAAATTAAAAATGCTGGATCCTTTAAATGATTAACCAATGAAAGAAAAGTTAAAGAAAGAACAAAAGTTACTTTAAATTACTTTTCCTTAAAAGCTGATTTTTTTTTTCTGAAACAAGAAATTTCAGGTGCAAGTTGAAAAGCAGAAAATATATTACAATTGTAAAAAGTTTTACATAGTTACGTTAATGAGATCCTGAGCACTGATGACTTGTTAAAATATGGCCATTGTTTGATGAGGAAAAAACCAACCCCTTCCAATAAAATGCATTGTCAGAAATTTGCCATGAGATGCTATTTAATTTTCAATTATTTTAATTGAGGTCAGTGCCAGTATCATGTTGTATGTGAATGCTTCCACGAAATGTATATGGAAGCTTATACAAGAGTTTTCCCTAAATAAAAAAAATCAGATAGCTTTAGTTTAGAAATAGATAATGTATCTGTTGAAAGGTGTTTTTTTTAAATTTTATGTTGAAGAATGCTGGGAAACAGTAATTAATAACCCACTGACATATGTTGCAGTGGGTACTGCTGCAGAATAATCTATTGGGAAGCTTGTGGTGTGGGGTTTTCCGATTTAGTCTCCTGATTAGCAGGAGGTTTGCTGTTCCACGGGCTGTTATTTCCCAGTGCAGGTGAATTGTTGAAATCTTCTTCATCATCCATGCCATTTGCTGCATCATACTGTGTATTCTCTAATCTAGTGATAAGCCTTTCATCTTCGTCCCCAAATTCGCCTCCCATCAGAGTTGGTTCTCCTACCACCATCACATCCTGTGAACAGCACCCAATATTTGTTATATGGAAACCTTGAGAGAGAAAAAATCAACTTAAAAAAATTATGTTAGAGAATTTGCGTCTCTTAACTTTGTGATATTTGAACAACAGAGTCAAAAGTTCCTGCATAGTAGGAACCAGGAGACAGGCTTATGCTTTATTTCTAATTTAAATGAAAAATGTAACACATCTCTCTAGCTGCATGCTCATGGCTCTGGATCTCAGAAACCCCAGAACTGAAAAGCAGGTAGACTGAAAAATGTGCATGATTTTAAGCAAATAAGCAGGCTACGAAATTGCCTTAAACTCCTGCTTGAAATATTTAGCCTTCATCCAGTAGTTCTTCCCTGAGCCGTTTTATTTGGAAAGGCACCAGGGTGGGTCTCAGTTGCAACTCGGTGACATGCGTATTTTACAAGTAGTTTAAACGAAACCGCATTGCTTATCCTCAGACTTCTCGAATGTGGAGCGCAGCACTCTAATAAAGATGGTACCTCTCTTATCCATAGCCAGCCAAGCCCTTTTACGCATCCAATATACTTGACATTCTGCTACTTAATTATGGTAATTAATTTAGGTAAAGTTTTCGATAAAAACAATGTTCACACTGATTTGACAATTTGCATAGCTAATTAAGTCATTAGCAAAAACCTGCTGATTGCCAACAAGCCCTGAATTTGCCATCTGTTATTTCATGGTGCCTGTCACCTAACTCCATGTAGGCAACCCTGCCGCCAATCTGTGCAGTAAGAGGACCAATCTGTCCAGCTGGTACCGTAAAAGGAAGATGAAGAGTGCTAATTATAATTACACTGATGAAGCTAGTAGTCATCAAAAACTGAAGCATGCAAGAAAGAAAGAATTCATCTAATCACTGCTTTAAGTACAAATTGTCCTTCCATGAAAACAAGTAAACCGCCTACTGTACTCCAGTGCATCACACGTTTGCTGCAAAAAACCTAACCAGCATGGGATAGAAAGGTGCAAACTTGAGATTGGAAAGCAAAGGTGCAAAGCCAGAGAGCTCTCCTGTTCTCTCTGTTCAACGGAGAATCAGGCTGCTGTGCTAACTGCTAAAGAAATACGTGGGATGCATCTTTTCATGCAGCTCAGGTGGCAGGGCATCAGCTAGCGTTTGGTGAAAGTGCGGTAATTCCGGATGTCTAGCTTTGTACCTGCTGATTTAACAAGCCCTTCCGAGAATCCTAGAGAACAACAGATTTGCATTTTAAAGGATCTGTTCCTCCTTATGAATGTAAAAGTATTTGTAAAAACCAAACTGAAGACAAATGTTTGCATTCAATAAGGTTTCTTTTTAGCCAGATAGGTACTTCCTTCACCATGAAACGATACAAATTATTGCCTGTAAGTATTTACGCTGTTTCTCAATATCCCTCAGCAAAGGCTGACGTGCTACAGAAGAATGTTTATATCACAGTTTCAGCCTGTGCTATGTGAAAAATTTGTGAGTAGATGGAAACTCTTACATAATTTCTTCTTTACATTGTCTACATTTTGTTACTCCATATATCCATAAAATATTTGGTTAAATAAAACGCACACAGAGCTTTGCGACATAGAAGTTTAAAAGGTAAGTGTTTATGACCAAAAGTTTACCCTAATTTATTTCGTCCCTCTGAACAACAGACAATGTCTAGTGTGCACTGCTGAACCAGACCTGACCCTGTTGTATTGCGAGAGCACTAATGACAAGAGAGACCTGGCAGAGGACAGCAAGTTGGGTTTGAGCGTGCAGTGTGATACGGCAGGCAAAAAGGACCGCAGGGGCTGAAACACAGAAACACAGATCGAGGTGGCAACAGTTCCTCTTACTTCAACGCTCCTGAGTACGGACCTCAAGTTCTCCCTGTTGCCATACCAGCAAGAGGCTGGCAACTCTGATGAGACTTAGAAAGCGCACCAGAAATAACGATGGGGCTAGAACAGCTGGCTGGGGAGGCCACGTGAAAGAATTAGATATGTATTACATCCACCAAATGGTTGGGAGGGGTACATATGCTTAACAGCTGCAAGCACTGAAAGGAAGAGGACCGCTTTAGGCCAATCTGATGAGATGCACACTGGGGTACTAAGATGACATTACGTAAATGAAAATGTAACCCCCACTGCTAAGACAATATTCCTGTTACCGAGAACCGCAGACTGAGGACAGCACTGCCTTTGCTGCTCAGGTCACCTAACTCTGGGCTGAGTTAGGTGGGAAAAATCTCAGTCTGTGGTAGGAAACGTTTGTGCACCAGCGGGGAGATGCTCAATGACCTTGTCAGTATTTCCATCTCTAATTTCTCAGAATCTTTGCAAATATTATTCCTTTAGTATAATGACACCCACTGAGAGGACAGTTTGCACTTATATTTCTCCATGCTATTAAGTACCTTTCTCTCTCTCTCTCTGGGAATTAAACTACAATTATATTGAGGTTAGTGGAGTTTTCCCTCGTTCTATTTAAAAGATAGATATCACAGCATTAGTTACAGGACATTTAAAAAAATAATATATATATTCTTGACAATCCTGCCACTTATAGTTATGTCAGGCAAAAATAGTGTCTCAGGAAGCGCACATGCTGGTTCCTCCCCAGAGAGGATTCTGCTCCTCAGACTGAAAGCTGAAGACCCCACCGAGTGCACCCCATTGAACCTCCACTCACTAGATCCCGTGCAATGACCACCAACCTCTGAGGAGGACTGGAAGTGACTCCTTTTAGAGCCCCTCAATGCTTCTCCTTAAATTGGCCAGTGGGGGTCACTGCTGTTGAATGACACAAGGCTCCATCCCTCCCAGGGTTGAGGCTGCAGCTCTGGAGTGCTCCTAGCTCCTGCTCATGGAGTGAGAAGCAGAATCCAAGAATTAAACCCTAGTCTCTTGCACGGCAGCACACACTGCTATGGCCTAGTTATGGTAGCACATATTTGACTAGATTAGTTTAAAAAAGATTTAGACTGTAGTCACTCAATCTTATTAATTTACTCTGTGATTAGAAACAACATTTTTGGTCAAGGAATGTCTCATGATAGTAAAATATGGTTGCAGTGAAGCACTATAAATAAAGCAGTGGATGTTTTACATTATGTGATAGAAATGTATTATTTAGTAATATAACCACAAAAGCAGCTTTCATGTATATCATACCTTTCATCCTGAAATAACCCTAATTGCCATCCAAACTTAAATTGATGCATATAAACTACACACAGAGATCACTTCATACACAACTCAAATGCAAGCACTTCTATTTAACAGACCGGTCATTTCTCAAGCTTTGTCTTTTTTAGACCTAGCCTCAAAGTTTAGCTCTGCTATGCCCAGTTATGTAACTAAACTTTTTAATTTGGGATTTTAAAGATTATTCTATGGCCAAACAATATCGTACTGGAGTCTGGAGATAAAAATGTCTGGTGGGCCATGTAAAATTCCCCATCCCTATGTCTGCCATCTTTGCTGCTCTTAATGCATAGCCCCGCTCACTGTGTTATGGTGATTAGTTCATAGCTCAGGTATCACAGTCCCCAGAAGTAGAAGAGTGCTTCACAAGCTTGAGATAATTAAAAACGCCTGAAACTATCAAGTATATTGTTCAAGGAAGCCTCATACTCCAAGGACTGAAAGTTGCACTAGTTTTAGCAGCCAGCGTACCTCTAAGTGCTCAGTCAAAAGAAGGATACCTCCTCCTGCCTGCCTGCCTGCTTGCTTGCCTGCCTGCCTGCCTTCCTTCCTTCTTACAGAATTATGTTAGTGGTGATTGTTTTAATAATTGACTTCTTAGCTCCTTGCCACAAAAATTACTAATGACCAAGAGCCCCATTGCTGCCCACACCTGTAATGGTCACTGCCTCCAAGGCAAAAACATTAGACTGACATTGGTGTTGAAATGATCTACAGAAACAGAAGTGACATGTTAATTAGGTTTCAGAGTAAACACTTTCTACAGGAAAATGGTTATCTTTCACATCTCATCATAGTCCTCTCTGTTAACTTGACATTCTGGTCTTGTTTGGAATATTTTTCCTAAAGCGCAACAACCGGAAACCAATTTGTTCACTCTCATCTCCTTACGGCTAAATCTTAGATTCTGAATTGCACAGTTCTGAGACACGGGATAATTTCTGACACTAATCTTCTGGCCCTGGAACTGTAGCTCTGGTACTACTACATCCATTACAAACCACCTAAACCCTACCCCATGCTTCTGAAACATGTAAGAGATTGTATTGCTCCTTTCCACATTAGCAGGTTTATTTATGGATTTGGCTTTTGAGGAGCTTACAGAGAACTACAAAGAGAGAGATTACTGAGGTATGTAACTCGCTTAAAGAGTGCAAGGAGGCTCTAATTAAGACTCTGGATGTAACAAAGAACATTTGATTTACTTAGTGGCATGTAGTGATGCTTTATTCTCTCCAACAATAATGGTATTTCACTGGGCTCATGGTTACAGTATTACACTCAACAGGGTCTTCATTAGTAAATGAAAGCAAAATCCACCTATTAATTTCTATGATTATGACCGGGAGCAGTCTGAAGCAATGGTTCTTAGCTTGTGAGAGCTGTGCATTGTTGTCAAATTTCCAAATTATATAGATAAAAATGGATCAGTGCGCAGGTTTTTTTATTAAACTTAACAGAAAGCGATATTTAAGTGATATGGCTATATGGACTCCTGATGATGACCTCGCATATACCTGTAACCCACAGATCACAGCTTACAAGTCACTGGTCTACGTACAAGGGCCTGGGCTTGCAATAAAGGTTTATTTGAAACAGAAGAATATGAAAAATACAAAGGAATATGATTTCAGCCAGTAAAGAGACTTGGAAACGGATCAGACTTGGGAAAACACTGCAGCTACCTTCAAATACTAGAGGAAATTAGTACTGTGCAAGTGATAAGGCAGTGACACACCCAAACTAGATAACTAATTTCTTTAAAATCATAGGAAAGCTAACATTAGAAAGGCGGAAGGAGTCTTGCCCATCTTTGCTTTTTGTTTGGAAGAAAGAGGAAATTGGTAATTCAAGTTTCTGCACAATGGTTAATGTTTCTTCCAAAGATGAGACGTGATCGAGAACACGAAGAAATCTGAGAACAGTTCAAATGACTGGCATCTGCTGAATATAAGGCAGCTGAACGGACCACAATTTCTGGTTCTCTCTTCTGTCAACTTTCTTTATGTACTAAAAAAGCCAATGCATCTGTGGAAATCACTGGAAGTATTGAGCCTGCATCAATGAAAGCCTGAGAGAAGAAAACTGCTGGTAAGAAAAATGTTTTTGTGTTTGTGCTACTGGGGAGACTTCAGTGGCACTTGGTTCTGCTTCCAACACACTACAGTGTGCTGCCTCAGCACTTATGGATTCAGGTCAAAAGAATGACTGGAAAAGAAATAGGCCAACCTAGGCATGAGTTGTGCAGTGCAATCATATACCACACTGGCCAATTATATTTGTTTTAAGAATGTAGGAAATATGCAATATGTAGGAATGGTGCTAAAGAAGGGACTTGGTCAGGAAGAGTCATATTGACAAGAGAAGATGCTAAAGGTCTGCAACCAATAGCATGAGAAGTAACAGAATCACAGAAACCACATTATAAAGGAAAATGAGTGTAACAGAGTGCAAGTTACAGTCAAAATAGCAAAACTTTGTATTTTATTTAGCAGGGTTGAGAAAGTATAAAAAATAGAGATACAAGGACAGACTGAGACTGACCTTTTTCAAATTACTGATGAGAGAAAAGATGCATACCCACCCACTGGCAGAGAACCTTAAGATGTTTTTGAAGACTGGGTTATTAAAGATGTATCTGAATGTGTCAGCATGGTCAAAGTGCTAATAAATTTAGGGCAACACAAAGGGCACAAATGATACTGACTGATTAGGCTTCAGCAAGTGAGCTTCAGGGTGCAATGCCAACTTGACCCATGCATGGAAGCGCAACCACATCATTTCACTTTCTGGGCTCGGCTCTGTATTGTCAGTACTGTCCCTACCTGAAGAACTGATCAGAAAATACCCAGGTAGAGAAAATGGAATCTCCTCTTACTGAAGAAGAACATGTATGTGACAAAAACCATCCTATCTCATTAATCAATGTTTGCTTAGCTCCATGTATTTATCTGAAGATCTGGAAGGGGCTATGGCAAAAATGACAAATCTCTCTGAAGTTTCAATATTTGTCATAGCTGATAGTACTCCAGCTGCTTTCTGGTCACTGTCCTGAACATGGAACATTTGCCTCTCCAGGCATGAAGACCTCATTAAAGAAACAGAAGGTAATGATGTGGGTAAGAAGTGTGGATGAGGGATATGGTAAGTTCACACATTTGCCATAGTGTACATAGCATTACTGTAGGAGCAAAATTGAATCATTACTAATGTCCTAAACCAAGAAACATTAAACAGAATAGAGGCTAAGGAAATATTCTCCAACCAGGATTAATTTACTGTCAAAGAGAAACTAACATAGGAGAATAAAAATGACAGGAAATTAGGAGTTGGATTCTATTACAGTAGAGAGACTGTCTTTGCTGGCTGAGAAGACATCACTGGAGAAAAAGAGAAAGCTGGAGTACATGACTTCATATTAATCCAGATTTGGTATGGATATGAGCTCATTGTTGGGGATCTCCAGAGAGAAGGATGGGAAAAATGGAACTCAAACTAGCTCTGGTTATGTGAGTCATCTGGACAGAAGATGCAGTGATTTCATTCCTCTTCTCTAATAATGAGGGGGAAAATGCTTTTAACAGTGGAAATTAATGATTTCAGTAGTTTTTTCCTACTGAGCAGCAAAGTCCCATTTACAGAAAGTCTATGGCCAAATGATGCTTTTAGTTAGTTGAAAATTGTCAAATTGTGTTTGAGGATACCTTGTCTTCTATCATATATAAGGGAAATCAAACATTAAGTACTGAATGTTTTGCTTTAAGCTAAAGTTAAGACAAAGAAACAGAAAGCAAGTTACTGCTACCTGCAGCTAAATTCAGAAAGCAGTGGCATGCCTGTAATAAGGCCCACTTCAAAGAATGCATAATTTTGAAGAAATATGGTAACATCTCTCTATTTAACTGAAAAGTGTTGAATAGCTTTACACCAAAATATCCTCCTGCTAAAATTATTTTGAGTTCTGTCTACTCTACAGGGTGGCCTAACCATCAATTCCATCTGGTTTGCTGTCTTTGCTGTGGGGAAGATGGGAAGAGCTGTTAGTATGTCAAACCGAACAGTTAAGCATTTTCCACTTTGCAGAGGGAAAGGAGAAGTGTCCTAAAAATGGAACCTGATCCTCTATACAAAAGAGGCTGGACCATCTTGCTACTCTGGTACAGAAAGCAAACAAAACTGAAAAATATTGATCATGCAGCATCCTGAAAGTCAATGAAGACCAAAAATCCATCCCTCATACCATGATAAACTTCACCATTATGTCTCAGATGCTCAACTATCATCTCCATCAGGAAGAGTAGCCTTGACTACTTCATCTGTCAGCAGTAGCCTTTCAGTACATGAAGTCAGTGTGAGTATCAGTGGGAGTGATAGGTAACTATCAGAGGGCCCAATTACACTCAGACATACAAGTACACATGGCTACAACTGAAGCCAACAAAAGTCATCTCTCCAGGGAGAAGCAGGCTGAAGAGAGGCAGAAGGTCAGATTCTGGTCCTACTGAACTGAACTCAGGGCAGGGACTAGCTGAGATAAAGTGATTTTACTGTCTTTTAAACTTGGAGACAGCAGGGAACTCACTGGTTGCTCAGTTTTGCACCTAATGGCTGTTTTTTCTTAAATATGGTTCATTATTGATCCAAGGGGTTTTCTGGCAGATGCAGCCAGTGAGGCAGAGTGGCCCCCGCCACCAGAGGATCAGGTAACTGGCCTTCTGACTGCTTCGTGCTGCCAGGAAAACCCAGAGATGCCTATATTAGGGAAAGAATCTGACTCTGGGGATGCGAGCCACGTGAAAATTTTAATATGACAAGGAGAAAATATGAGTTTAATGTACTGAAGTCCAAAGCTTCTGTAAACTAGTGGACTGCTGAATCAGCTGCTAAACAAAAATCTTCATTTCATTTCACCAGTGTTAGTCTACTCCTCTTTTTTATCTGGGTATTCACGCTTCCTAGGAAGTGCCTGCTTTGTGCTAACAAAAGGCCTATATCCTCTATCAGGCTTCAGAAGAGACCTAGCCCTTTCCTATCTACTGATCAGAAATCCAATAAAAATCTCTACATGTTAATCCCAAGATACTACTTTACAGTTCCTATAATGTTAAATTTAATTCCCTAGCTTTAAAATGCATAAGCTATCTCCTTATTGACTAAGGCACACTTTGTCACAATTTGGGGTCTGATTACCCCTATATTGGGAATAAGGCAATAAATATGATTATCAAAGTGCTCATACAGTTCTGGAAATAACTTGGTGTTTCCCTATGTAATTAGGATGTCAACTGTTACAGCTAGCAGCGTAGATAAGCTGAGACCCATATTCCAGGGGATTTACCCTCTGCAAGTGGAGTGGTTGGAAAAAGAGATAACCTCTGCAGGCAAATTAATTCATAACCTGTTCCACTGAAGCATCTGAACCCGGCACTGATTAGAGGTAAGGTACTAATGGAGACAGACCAGCAGTCTGCTCAGGTACGACTGTCCTGTTCCACAGGGACTCATCCTCACTGAGCTCCTGGCAGATAGAAATCTACAGGACTCATGCTATATCTAAAAACACGAGGCCCAATCTGAGTTCCATTGCCAGTGGAAGGATGCCCACTGACAAGAAGGGGAGTTGGCCCAGCCCTCAAAAAAATAACATCTGGTCCTCAGGATACCCCTGCTTGAGGGTCATTCGTTAAAGCTGCGCTGCAGAATGGCATCTTCACATCTCCACTAATTCCCCCGCTTCCGCAGCACACTGTGCAAGATGGCCTTTTGCTTGTGGTAGTTTAGACTCAAGAATGCACCTTCTTTACAAGGTAAGGAAAGAATGGAAGCACCATAAGTGATTCAGGCCTAAAAGGAAAGTGAGACTTACAGGTACCTGACTTGATAGACTCAGGTTTGCAGCAGCTGACTTCTTCTTGCTGTTGGTACTATTTGCGTTGTTCCCAGCACTGCTGTTGGAAGTGCTGCTGGTAGAGTTTTTCCTTTTTCTCCGTTTGGTTGTTGGTTGCCTTGTGGGTTCTGCTGCAATAAAATGGTAAGAAGGAAAGCAAACGGCAGATATTGTAAAGCGTGTACTAAAATGATCCATAAGCAGAAGTGCTGAAGTGTTTTTTCATCTAGTTTTAAATTCCTATGTTTAGTAGTAGTAGTAGTCGTAGTAGATTTAACATACGAATCGTAGCCTAATATTTGGACCCAAACCAATGGAATCTGCTTTCAATTTTGTATAAGAGACTACTGAACTTTATTCTCCAAGTATTATCTATAAAGATATTTGAAAGCATTTTATCAAGGGGAGTATCATGATGTTCAAACTGACTGCATAACTTGCTGGTCACACAGCAAGTAACAGTTAGTGCTAAACAAAAATCCAGGTCTTATTCTGATGTAGTGTACAGTCTCAACAGACCCAGCCAGGGCCAAAGGCTAAAGGCAGCTTTCTACCCTACTGCTGCCATCGATACAGCATGTGAGCAACTACCATTTCAGTTCCTCTACCTCTGATGTGGGCTTCATCTTTAAAACTGCCACTCCCAAGGGAACACGTTAGAGAATACTGAACACCACTTCTCTGCGAGTCTTCCAAACTCAGACTGAATCAGGACAATTACATAACTTTTCTTAAATGGAAAAGAACAGAGGGGCCATTGTACTTTTCAAAATTTGGCCTGGGCACCCATGTGAATAGTCTTAGATATACAAATCCTTAATAATCTGAAAAAAGAGACAATCATTATTTTTAGGTGTAAGAGGAAGGAGATTAGGTCCAGGCCTGTAAATAACATTATATTAGTCTCAAAGACAATTAATTATGAATTGTAGCTGTAATTTCAGAGTCACAGCAGGAAGCTGAATTACACAAATGATGAATTCTAATGGAGCCCCAGTATGCATTTTGCATTCCATCTACACATATTTTTGTACTAAATTATATCCTAGTCACAGTGAAACCATCTGAATGTGCACATCTATAAATCAGTTGGGTCAGAATGAAATCATAAACCATCAGAATCATTTTCAGGCTTACTTTTGGAACAGTGCTAATTCTTATTACTTTCTTTCGTAAGTAAATTTGCAGTAAATTTTCCCATTGTTTCTATATTAATTTAACTATAAAATAAGCAAAATACTGGAAATGAAACATACCTGGTGGGGCCACCATTCTCTGCCATTTTTGAAACAAGCAAGTCTTCAAGCAGTCTCGAGGACTTAGATTGTAAGTTTTATGTCTTGACATCAGTTCCTGCATTGGCTCCAGTATTACACACAACTGAAAGAAAAAGTCAGAGTAGAATTATTTAATCTAAGCAAAGACTCGGTTGATCAGTATTTACATAGCTGGAAAGTATATTCTTGGCTTTTTTCTACCGTTGCTAAGAGTATGCCTTGTACAGCTCAGTTTAATCTGCACTGGGATTGCAGGATCAAAAGTCCGAATCGAGAAATCTTTTGCTCACTATTTGCTATCTTAAGTATTTTTTTAAAAAAATCAGATAAACTTCAACTCTTGTCTTTCAGATTACAGAGATTTCAGAAGAGTAGAAAATTTTCATGCTTGATTGCCAAAGCTGCAAAGATGAATTAATTGCTGCTGCCCATAGCAGATTGTCATTCCCATACAGCAAAATGTACACACAGTCATCTTCTGACCTGCTGCACTCCACAGTGAAGACTTCCCATAAATAAGGGTTGTAAACATGTTCTTTCATCTTGCAATTGCATGCAAAATAATTCAGATAATTTTGTTCCTTTCTTGTTAAGAGGACTATACATTCTTGTCCCATCAGATGAATGACATGTCCGAGAAAAAAGAGAAGTGTTTTATTTTCTTTTTCATCTTGAATGCTTTATTATGTCAAAGCTGGAGATCTCTGAAAACATGGAATTGCAAGCAAACACCTTTTTTAAATACAGTCTTTTTAAAAAATTGATATTTTTTAAATAAAATAAATAAAAGAGAATAGATATAAAATATAAAAAAAAATAAAATAAATAGTTATTTTCTATCTGTTCACTTAATAATTAAACTCACTGTTCACTGCCTTTTGCTCTTGTTAGCACAGCAGATCTAGCATAAAGAACACAGTGAGCTGGTTTCTATTCCCTCCTGTTTATCACCACAGAATCATTTCCAGTCAGCTAAACCTTATGCAAAGCCACAGAAGACTTGCACACATGCAATTGAGGGTTTACTCTTGCTTGCAGGATCCTTGGTTTTTGATCATCCTGCACGAGAAGAAAAAATCCAGGTTGACCCCTAGGTTCCACCTGAAATTTGCAGGGCTGGCACATAGGAGGAAAAGGTTCCTTACTTGCCAACTAGCACATTTGATAAGGAAATAGCTGACACAGAATAAACATGGAGGCTGCATGCCATTTTTAGAGTCACTTTTCAAAGCAGAACTGCATTTAGAAGTAGGGGAAGGTTTGGCTTCTTTTTACTAACAGAAGGCAGCAAGTTGGTCAAACTATTAGAAGTTGGAAAGGCAACTGCAGAAAGGCATAACTTAAGCTGAGTCTTGTTGTGCGTTATTTACTTAATTTTAGCAAGTCTTACTGAAGGAGCATCTTAGATTTACTTCAGCAGGCGATGTTTTCCTTCCATGTTTTTACAAATATATAAGACATGAGGTGAACTCTTCTCTCTGGGCTGCAGAGCTGATCAATGTTTGCTCCATTCTCCCCATGTGCACCCCACTCTTGTTCATATAAATGGAGATGCAAAGTATGCAGGGGAAACAGCTGAAAGGGAGCTGCCATGAGCACCAAGAGATTAATTCAGTGTTTAAATATTATTGTGTATTGGCATTGCCTTTTGATGAGCCTTTCATTAACAGCAGTTAAAATAGAGATAATGTAAAGCTGCAGGGAGAATGAAGAGCTTCAGTATGAGGAATTATTTTTTTCCAACTGCAGAAATTGAATCTGCAGTTGCCTCATTGACTTTTTTCTTACATAGACTTTATACATATATTTTTGTAGATAAATATCTGCAAGGTAATCTAATAGACGGAGAGCTGCTATCTGATTGTGCACTTTGGGCTCAGATTTTCCTCTGGTTCAATATTCTGGGAGAAATTAAGAGCATCAGGTCTTAAAGTACGTGCAGGATTCCGTTTATGCTGTGAAAGAGGTGTTGTATTTTGAGTTCTCATACAATTTATTCTGAAACCTGCAGGCACTTGCTCAGGTTTTGTGTGCTTGTGTGCGCGTGTGTGTGTGTGTGTAAGAGAGAGAGAGAGAGAGGGGGAGAGAGAGAAAGAGAACCATGATCATAATCGACACCATTGCTTTGGTTCTCACAAGTCTGGGTTTCTGGCAGGGCTGCCTAAATTGTCTCTTTGTGAGTAGATAGTAAATGGCATGAGAAAGATAAGTGTGATAACTCTTAACAAAATAGTCAGCCTGGGCAGAGCACTACGCTCACATAGCTCTTCTGCTTCTGGGACTAAAAGTATGTAAATATACATGTAGGGTCTTCCAAGATTTCCTTAGGGACACTTTATTCATGACACATTTACTCCTCCGTATATATTTATTGTTGGCAACAAAGAGAATGTTTCTTCTTTATCATCTGGCAAAGATGTTTCCTATTGTGCACTAACCGTAATGTGCACTCAGAACTACGCAGTCCCTGCTGTCTGTAGATATCTTGACTGCTAATCCTGTCTATAATCTCTTTCACTTCACATGCAAGATTAAAACTGGATACGGACTTGAAATGTAGCAATGCCTGACTGATCTCAGATTTTGTGACTCAAAATGACACGCGCCAGGACCCCTACACTGGGACAAGGGACGGTCTCGTCTCCTGGACATTTGGGAGCTGCATGGACTTGTGTGAACTCCTCTTCTGGTTCTGGGACTGGGGAATTCTCAACCGTTTTCTCCATCTAAAGTCTGCAAATTGTTAAGGTCAGCTTTGGATGCCTGGCTAATAGAAGAGCATGGCACTCTATAGTGACATGTCCACTTTAAACATGTCTAGCTCATGTGAACAGGGCACAAATGTAAAACAAATTGGATTAATGATGATTGATATTAATTCTCGCAGTCTTTTTCAGTTACCTTTGAGACCTAGTTGAAATCTAAAGTGACTCAAAACCAAATCCCTGAAAGAGGAAAAGATCGTGGTCCAATTATCTTATGTCTGAGGAACCTGCCAGTTATGATCAGTAGCTTGGTTTTCGCAAAAAGCTAGATTAAAAATGTGGGGATAGGATGCATTTAAGAGCTAGGTTGGCCAAAACCACCTGCCATCTTTAACTGCTAGTAACTGGCAGGCTGGTTTGACTGCATCATTTTACAAAGTGACTTCTTAAAACAAAGCTAACAAAATGTTTTACATACTCCTACATTCAGTGGCGTATAGAAGAAGCCCGAGGCTTAGACTGCCTATTCCCCACAGATCACCTATTCTCACTCTGTGAGATTCCTTTTCAAAACATCTACTTTAACATTTTTTCAAGCATTGGATAATATTAAAATGTACGAATCTTTACTGTAGTACTACAATAATAATATTTGGAACAGCAACAAAAACGATCTCTTCTACAAGTGTTTTCTGCACAGCACAGAATCAGTCACCCAGGAAAACACCCCAAAGACTTAAAGACTCAGTGCAGTGACAATATATGATCACAGAAATAATTTCTACATTTCTAGGGACCCAGAACCTTTAATGGCAATGCTTGACAAGACAGAGTTAGACATTTCCAGGCTCCACATTTAGGGAACATGAAAGGTGGGACTCATTTGCCTGCACACAGGTGTCTAGCACCAGATGAAGTGCCCTAGGTCATCCTGGATCTGATCCATCTGATAACTCTTGATGCCCCAGAAGGACACAAGGCTCCATGTTGATGTTTCAGGCACTAGAAGGTGTCGTTAGTGTGTGGGTAATTGAATGAAGCTCAAAGTTAAAAGAAAAAATATGCTGCTTTTAGCTTTTAAAAGATATTTGGAAGAATGCATATCATAACAGATGATACACTTTCCCTCTGCAGTACTAAAACCTACTGAAAAAACTCTACATGATGCTTAGTAACCCAATATTGTTAGGATTAGTTTGCAGTCATGTTTTCTCATTTGAACTCATCACAACGATGCCTGACCATTCCTGTGGAGCTCTTGCTGTTTCACTGTCATAGCTGTGAGTTGGATACACTGCTAGAGACGAACACAGTGCTGTACAGTGAGAAAAGTTGTTGGCATGAAAAGTTTATATCAATGGGTGCCCAGAACACCCTAGGACACATGCACACATTTTCATGCTGTAGAGTGTCCATGATTTTGCTAGAGTTCCGAGTAGATCCTATGGACAGTTCATCAATTACAGGGCTTGGATCCAGCTTGAGAAAATGGTAATGTTATACCCTTGAGGCTCAGGGAAGTGAAAGTAGTGAACATAATAAAGCACTTTTTTTTTTTTTTTTGCGTTAGTAAAAACACATCTGGAAGGATTTATTTATTTTTTTAATGAATTTTTTATTTTTAGAGGAGAAAACTAGCATTTATAGGTTTCAAAAACTGTGTTTTCAGAAGGGAGTTATACGAGGAGATACTGGAGGCACTGCAGACAGGCGTTGGAGGGGTCTGAGAATATGGATCCACACGTAATTTCCTGCAATATTTCAGTTATCAGCAGAGTCAAAATCGGCCTTCACAGGTAAGTGGTCAGATTCAGCTCTGAGATCACTCCGGTCACACCAAGAATGGATTGAGCTTTATGAATTTTGTTCTAACGCCAGGTTTCTATTCTATTCTGAGACTAGACGCGCATTCAGATAGCAGTGAAGACGAGCAGAAAGACCCGTGTGCAAGCCCTCTTTTACCTCACTTTTGCATACCGTAAGCTTACGTATTCCATTGCTAATTTAATTAGCAATCACCCTCTTCAGTGAAACCCCTCATCTCCAGGAGATTTTGTCCCATTTCCCGTCGTGAGGGTTCGTAGCGCTGCCGGCGACGCCGCAGCGGTGCTGCCGGCTGTGAGCTGCAGGTGGCAGAGGCAGCCCGGCTAACAGCTCACCTGCTCGGAGCACAAAAGAGCTGCCGCCTTTCCGGCTCTCCATGCCCTCCGCATTTTAAAGAGAATTCAGTGGGACTCGAGTCCTGCAGTACTTGGGTGGTGAGACTGACGTAACCACCAGCCGGTTTCTTTAAGGTAGGAAACAGCTGGTCAGCAAGTGCTGGTCAGCCCACGCGTCCCAACGTCTACCAAAAGAAGCGAGTTTGGAGAATGGTATCTTCCCATGGTTATCCGTTTGGTCTGTATAAGCAAAAGTTTCACTAACAACAGTTAAAAAATGGAATTACCTAAAATTTTCATGCAGATGACACTTCAAAATGTTAATGCATGATGAGATAACATCAGTCTTTCTGAATCAAACCAGCCAGGAACCTGACGAGGGTCCTCCCTGAAGTTTTACTGAAATTTAGTTTTAAGTCTTTGATGCTTGAAACTTCTCCTGGTTGAATGCCTGTATTAATCACTTGAAAATGATAGGAAATGTTGCATAGTCAGACCTCAGAGATTTACAACTCTTCCTAAAAGTTATAAAAAAACAGTCGAATGGGAGTATTTGTCACTGTCTAATGTTCAGGCAGGAGGTTGAGAGTGAAGGTATACCTGGAGTACACAGTGCACCCTTGAAGGGGTTCAGTGCCTTCTTTTAGAGCTCATTTTTTATCCTCCACAAAGATTCTGAGTCATTAACTAAAAAATCCAAACAAAACAACATTTTATTTCTACATTGAAATGCAGAATTCCCTCTGCATACCCTATACATGCTCTAGAGACAACAGCTTCAGTTAACGCTGCCAGTGAAATTTCCAGTGCATTTCCCTGGGAAATTTCCAAATGCCTCAGTGCGTTTCCCTGGGAAAGGTCCTATTGGTTTCAGTGGGGCAGGATTTCTGAAAAGAACTGAAATGCCTCTGCACACTGTTTTACAGACATCCAAAGATGCACTTTTCCAGAGGCCCATGACATGTTACTGATACATCTACGATGAGGAAGGGGACACTATTTATGGATATTTTTTTCAGTTCCTGTGAAAGAGCTATACCTGAAAATCTGACTTCCAGGAGTGGTGTCAAAGCCCTGTACAAGTGCTCTGCGCCCCCGGCAGTATGGTTCCGAAACAGTAATGCTTTGCTGCAGTCCTCAATACAGTTCATTCTTTGGCATTAGAAACAGGGAAGGCTTATAGCTGAGTTTAAATTTCTCTGCTCATGCTTGTTTTTCAAAATTAATGTAAGTATCATTCCTCTGCAGAACAGAGGAGGAATGAAAATTTCCTAGGAACATATTGCTGCTTCTTTCACTGGCTGGCTTGCAATTCACTGCTCAAAATAGCTTGTGTTTTTTAAGAATCACATGTGAATACAGAACATTTTCATCTTAAAAACCGTCTTTGTTTTCCATTAAAAACATGGAGATATAAATGAGAAATGTTTTGGGGTTTTTTATGAACCAGAAGAAATGAGGGGTTTTTTACATACTTGTTTTTCTGGAGGGGATTGCTTTGCTTTGTTCTAAGCTCTTGCCCAGTATGTCAAGTCAAATATAAGTCTCTTCCATCAGTGCGTTTCAGTGGATCAACTGTATCCGTGCTCCTTCCCTACATGATAGACTTTAAGCCAAAATAAGTGCTTTTGAGATTCCCGTCACTCAACATACTAGTCTGCTACCTGTTTTCACTTTTTGAAGGGCCACTGTACGCTCCTGCTGAGATGTGGACACTAATAAGAAACATTCATTGTACATCCCATGTAATGATATATTTGGAATGAATAAATGATCAATCTTGAAATTTTGCAATACTTAGTGTAGCAAGCAGCAAATTCAGTAACCACATCAATTTAAATTTTAAAAGTAGTTCTTTTAACCTGATGCTTCAAAATCCAGTCTGCAAAGGCTCATTTATTTTAGTGAAACCTTACATGATCTTTGGGACAGAATGAAAAGGCAGCTCTCAACCCCAATAGTTTAAGTAGTCCAATACCATAGAGTAATCCCTGACTTGTTTACTGTCACTACTGTTCTCTCTGTATTTCCAATTCCTTTTGTGCCAAAGATTTTTAAATTGGCAGTGTATAAGCAGATTGAAGTCCTTGGTTTTGCTACACAGGTAGGGAACAATATGAGCTTTTGGTATCCAGAAGGAGGTGGGAAACTGCTCGGAAATATGGTATAGGCACATTTACTGTATTAACTCCTAAATGAAATACATTTGCTTTAAACACACAGCAATGAAAAGGTTTAAAAACTGTCACTGAAATTTCTTTCTTTAGGCTTTGATTTAAAATCTTGTTGAGATGAATGTGATTGCACCTCTCAAAGAAATTGGTTTAGACTAGTTCAGGGCTCAGCAAGACAGTGCTGCATCAGCTTGGACTTGGCTCATATTTTAAGTACGTCTCCAAAACCATATGGAGTGGATATTTTGTGTTAGCTTTAAAAAAATGCAGAAACTCCTTCTGCAGCACAATACCATAGCAAGAGCAGATTCTGGGACAAATTCCATAACCCTATATTTACTGGGTCTGGGGTGTACTTAATAGCCACCACTCTACACTGGAGAAGCTCCCATGTTTTGTGACTGCTCACCATGCCGAGTCAAGAAATATTTATACTTGCAATCACCTAAGAAGCTAGGAATTAGAATTTCCAGCTTAACCTTTGCAATATTAATGATCATTAGGTTCTATAGCTTATTATTATTTATTATTTATACAATGCTAGACATATACACTGTTATTTTACAAACTACTGAGCCCCTCATTCCGAAGAGATTCCTATCATCTCAACTAGATAAGAGGGAAAGTACTAAGCCAGGAGTAATTTGGCAACAGTAAGGCATGCACATGAAAACAACAATTTCATGCAGCTATCTACAAGTCCCTTGAGGACTACTGATATATATTTAAATGGTTCTCACGTGTTGTCACTTGAAAATATGACTGTTTTGCTATGCAGATTGCCTACCACACATTAAGCAAAATGTCATTCATTTCATTGATAATTTGGTTATTTAGGAAACATTGTAAGATCAATTCTGCCACAAGGTTCCTGGAATTCACTATTTCTTTCCTGCATGTTGCCAACCCTGCAAGATGCAGTGGGACGACATGCAACTACTGAAGCTCCATGCTGGATTCACTAGTAAATACTCAGCACTCCGTAATGTTTATTCATCCTATGCTCTGCCCTGAATGCCAGTCTAGGACTCTCCAGTTTCTCACTAACACCCAGAGGTAGCGAATGATTTCTCAATAATGCAGTATTCAGCTGCTCGATTGCTCCCAAGCTACACAGCTCATCATGTTTTTACACTGCTCTGTATCTGCAGCCATTTCAATTCCCAGCAACAGTGAGAATGGAAAGAAGCAGCATTCATTTCAGGTAAGGCTAAGCTTAAAAAAAAATACGTGTTTTTCCAGGCAAATACTATAAGTGGGTAGGAAATAGAATCAGTTCTTAACACAGTACAGCTACCACCAGTACTGCAGCTAATTCTCATTAATGTGTCAGATCCCAATTTAATTTCTTTCTCTCTCTCCTTCTCTCTTTTTTTCTTTTTTTTTTTTTTGTTTCAAGCTGGCTAACAGCTTCCACCAGTGCTCTCTCCTACATGCACTCTGAAGAAATTCAGGTGATTATGGAAACTTTGCTAGCTCTTGTGGCCATTAATTCTGCCCTTTCATGTGGTGGCATCAGTGACAGCATCAAACCTGTGCGCCTGGTTGGCAAGGAACCCAAACTCCTTTACAATTCAAAAAGCTTCTCCCACCCTCCTTCCCTGCAACCCAGCCAGGACTTCAGGTTGCTCACCCCCCCGCAGTGTGACCATACTAGCGAAAGGGCTCTGAGTTCAACACTTCTGTAACCAGAAAAGCATTCCTGTAAATGTCCTTGTTCTTGCAGAACTGCTGCTGAAGTGCTTTGCAGACAGCTGAGCACACTGTCCCCTGAGGAGAACCTCATTTGAGGGCCTCCTTAGCATTCATATTGTACCAAACTAAGCATTTCTTATGCTGGACGTGAGCAGTCTTAGTGACATCTTCAGATTATATGTAATGAATGGTGTGAAGCATCTTTGAGACACTGTGTAATGACTGCTGAACTGGACAGATGTGCTCTGCTTTTCCTGTCAGAGGGGAGGCACTCATGCTGGAGCTGCATTTGTGGAGACGAGTTTGATATCTGCCTTATTTAGTTATCACTTTGGCAGTACACTCATCCTTACAGCATGTGCTGGAATGAATTCTGTTTCGCAATACTCTTAAGCATTAAAAAAATGTTTCAGGCCTCCCAGTCGTTGCTGTAACTATTTGATAACCTTCTCGCCTCAGACTTTTTGAAAAAGTAGCTCTTTTTACATTCCTTGTAATTTTGCTTAATCTTTCTATTTAGATCTATAGTTTATGGGTTTAGAAAGAAGGTCTATTGTTCATATTTTTCCTTCTCTCTTTGAAGTTTTAATACAGTTTTTAAATAGATTTATATTTTTTAGACTCTTTGCAAGAACTTTGCAACTTTAAATTATTCACTTTTCCTCTCATTACCCAGACATTAAAAGAATGTCCTTTCAGTAAACACTCTTTTTCCTATTCACCCTCTGTACAATAGGGAGATGTTTTGGAAAACTCTTCCTTCAATGGCATCACACAAGTCTTTCAATATTGTTTGCACCAGCTGGGCTCATGCCTCTTCTGACTTCCTACACCAAAGTGAACAGTGAAGGTTATCTGGTTCCTTTCCTTTTCCCCTCATGACAAATCAGACAAAGTAAGGGCAGTTGGTTTCCATAACACAAGTAGATGTTCCTGGAATCCTAATGGCAGAGGCAAACTGCATCCAGTTGCTGTATGTATTTTCAGCTAATGAAAACAAAAGGACTTGCAGGAGAATTCCCATCTTCCTCCTGATGGGCTTAGTTCTGAAGGCTGTGAAAACCCAGAATCTGAATAATTCACCATCTGAACCTTACAGATCTCCTGGTGCAATCTGCCCCCACCCAAAGTATATAGATTGTTTGGTGGTTTCTGCAGTGAGGTCAACCTTCTTGAGCCTTCTCCTCGAGCAGGGATCCTAACTGCAGAAAAGGATCAATACATCAAATCGCAAGCCTGCATCATAACAAAAAGTCTCATACAGCCCACCATATTTTGTGAATCTTCTCTCACAACTATCTGTATATTCAGTGATCAATAGGAAAGATTTGTGTCTTACACAGATCAGAATTAAGCTCTTAAATGATTTTAAGAGAGACCGTAAAATTTATCTTTGTAATTTAATTTAACATTAGTGTTAAATTATATTGCAAAGTGCATCATGTTGACTGCATGATATGATCCTTTATACTGCAGTTGGTATTGCAATGAGTATCAATTTCAGAGAGCTTGTCAGGACAAAATTAAATTCTAATGTAAATCGGAACAGATTCATTGATTTCAGCCTATGCTGGATTTGGATGGAGTTCCAGCATTATATGGGGGTTGAGGCTGGTCTGTAGTAATTAAGAGGAGGAACTAAGCACTTTGGACCAAATTTTTTTTACTTGAGCCTTGTCCTATGAACTAAGTGCTCTTTTTTTTTTTTTTTTTTTTCTTCACATGATTATAGGTTATAAATCAACACAGAAACCCAATATCTGTTGTTTTACCATACTGTATGTCGGTGGCCTGGTGCAAAGCACATGACATTTGAAAGCTTTCTTAATTTCATTTTCTCTAGACAGTTCAAAAATCATACAGCTTACAATTCATTCTCATTTCATTATTATTGCCTCTGCTCCTAACACAATCACCAGTTTTATTTCTTACACAGTACTGAGTTAAGAACAAAACAAGTGTGGCTTTGGAGACTGTTGTGCACTTCAAAAGAGGTTCTTTCCTCTCTTGTTCTTTGCCAAGTGCAGATATTTAATAATTAGAATTCCTTAATAATCCACCATTACAGCCAGTCCGAACAGTATCTTTAGGAAACAGCATCGGAAAGGTCTACTTCCCTGTTTGCCATCTCCCATCACTATCACGTGTGATGTTGCTGCATGACATTTCCTTCCTCTCTATTTCTCCAAAGCCAAACAAGCAGTTCTGAGTCAAATCCGAACACCTGATATTTCTGATATGCAAACTGTTAGCTTTTTCTATTTGTGCAACAATGAGACCTTATCAGTTTTGCCGCTTTTCATTTTGACTACAAAATGCATCCAGTATCACTCTTCACCTGTGTCCCTGGCAGCTCCCTTAGGTTCAGATGGAATCCGGTATGTTGTTTGTCTTGTTCAAACTACTGCTGATCCAAACCAAATCACAGCATTAGAAACAAGATCAAGAGTGTAGGGACTGCATTTGAATGCTGACAATTTTTAGTGTGCAATTTTTAGCTGCAGCTCTATTACAACTTGGAAATAAGTTTAGGAATGTTTTCATGGTGAAGTGGTCTGGAGACAGAAAATGCTGCCTTAAAGCTACTGAAAGCAGAACAATAGGAGTGGCTATGCCTGGCCAAAAAACAAGTTTAAAAATTTAGTGGTGCAGCTGAAGTGCTAGTTTAGTGTATAATTTTTTGATGATACTTCAAAATATGTGCCATAGATGAAGACACTCTTTATACCAAAAAACAAAACATCACCTTCGCCTTTGATTTTACACATTTACCTTTGTACATTGCGCTATTTTCAGGTTTCCTTGTAGAAGAAATCAGCTTTCCTTCATACACTAGATACATGTGAAGATTCATACATACTGAGGCAATACCACAACTATGATTAATCCTTCAGACTAACGTGTACATAGCAAGTCTAATCTTATTTACAACCATGCAAAAAGAAAGCTTTTTCCAGAGTATAAGCAGCCAGCTCTTCTGTGTCATGAATCTCTTCCCCCATCCATATAAAATCCTCTTGTTTCTATACTGCAGCTCAAGCACAAATGCAGTGTTTTTCACATAACCAGTTCTATTTTTAGCCTGAATTGTAGGAAGTCTGCAGCATTAATAAATGGAAGAGAAGTACAGAACTACACCGCATGGTAATGTGCCAATGCAAAAGCTAGCTTGGCCTTTAGCCAATGAACTGTGGCTAGATGTTAGAGCAACGAAAGTAAAAACACCACTTATAATGGAATGATTAATAAGCTGACAAACTTCCATGCATTTATTTCATACTTTTTGAATGCCAACCTTATTAATACCAACATAGTTTCTATTTTATTAGTGATATCTCTCAGCCCTAAGCATAGAGAGATGTATGTGTATTTTTATATGTGCAATTGAGGTTTGCTTAATTCTGTGTTCAAACAGAAAGGAACAATATAAGAAGCAGATGACACTTCACAGTGCAGAGCTTGACATAGGAAAAAAGGAATAAGGAAGGAGCTTTTCTTTATAAACTAATAAAGCAGCTCCACTAGACATTAAACCCATTGTTTCATGATTTTCTCTCCTATTGACTCTGCAATTCCCTTGTTTGGTACCAAAATTATGAAAGCTAAAATCATCCAGAGCCATTACGCAGAGGACAAAAGTTCATAGTTCTTACAGGGACACAGAGTCTTCTGTAATCTCTCCACTTCTCGCCCAGTCCACAAAACTTGTCCCAGTACAGTTGCACTGTGGACAGATGGATGTTTATATAAAAGACCTTGTGCCTCAACAAAATTCCATTTCAGGGTTATATAAAAACAGCAATTACTGGAAAATGGAACTTTTTAATTAAACGTATTCGAAGAAAGTAGGGATTAATGACTTTAAAGTACAGAGTATTTAATGCTTGCAGTCATAGATCATCCACTACTGAAGCTGTTTTATCACCATCAGGCAACGATGCTTTTAAGTATTGATAGTGTGTGTGTTAATAATGCTTAAACTGTTTTCAGAACAATATAACTAGCAACACAACTAAGGTACACTATACCTATTATTAAAATTATGTTTTAGTAAACTTAATTCATAGCAACATCCTCAAAATAAATAAGGATACACTTCGGATCATGCTAGTTGTCCCTTGGCTCAGTGAACTGTGGATAAGCTACATTTTGAATCTTTTTGGTAATGTTGATGTAGTAGGGTATGGTTCCTGATAATTGTCCCAGAAAAACATAGTAACTGCTCATCTGAGTCTCTGATTTGTAGGTAGGAAGGAAATTATTACTTTGCACTTCAATTAAATACAGGCAATAAAACACAGGCAAAATTATTTACTGGTTCTGAAATTGTGCCTGCACAGATCAGAGCTTGGGTCATGCTCATCTTAAAAATCAAGCTCTAACTCTGTACTTCACATGGATCAAATACTGTACGGTGAGTACAGAAACTCACTTACAAAAGTCAAACGAAAAAAAACAAACCACCAACATCAGGTTTGTTTTTCTGGCAAGAATTCTATTCAGGTACAGCAAAATCAATACTTTTCCTCTGACTGTACACAGTGTGCTCGAGCCATTCTGTCAGGATCTATACAAAAAACAGAGATGGGATTTAAGGTGGGTGGATCTGACAGTCAGGTGGAAGTATAACACACCGGCACGCGTGGCCCCCGCTTCCCGGAACGACTGCATCTCACAGCGCCGGGGGGGGCATCGCATGCGGTGATGGCAATGCTGTACAGCACCCGCTCACACCAGTGCTCGGCGGTCTGTGGGTGCTGCGGAGGCAGTCCCCGGGGAAACACATCTGACTTCCCCCCTGAGCGGGAAAAGTGCCATGGCACAGCGGCTGCAGCCAAACGGGGACAGTCCAGCCTCCTCCCACCCCCGCCACGCTGCGGCACAGCACAGACAGGAAGATGGAGAAATACCAACCAAACCGACAGTCGCTACGCACTTAGAAAAATCAGATTACCCAGTCTGCCTGGTATGATACCGGATCATTCAACTCCCTTGTAACTCAGGATGCTGTACCTCAGCTGGACCTCCCCTGCACTAATCTCCTGTGACATGAAATGGCTAAGATCTGTGCTCCCTCTTTCCCCGTGTATGTAAAGAAGTGAACTAAAAAAGCAAACAGGAAAAAACAACCTTCTTAACCCTTTCCCTGCTTCTGTTTTTCCCTCCCCAGTCTTTTAGAAGCCCGTCATGCGGTGGCTCCTGAGATGCACCAGCATGATCACACACTACTTGGTGTGGCTGCTGTCTGGTCTCGGTGTGTGTCTTGATATGTCTGTGTTGAATTTCTGGGTGAGTTGTAAGGGTGAAATGGAAAAAGGAGAGAGCAATAACACACAATTGTTTCACAAAAGGAAACCTTTCAATGGTTGTCAAATTACTTAATCCACAGACTACTTAGATGAATAACTGAGCTGCCAGCTGAAAAGGAAATGTATTTTCTGGGATGTCTTTCAAATGCATCCATTCATTTGAAGTTCTCAATAATGGCAATATTGAAAAAGGTCTTCTCTGCGTCTATCGGTGCTACCGACTGCACTGCAGCACTGCTCTCAATGCCGTTAACTGTGCCACTAAGGTTGTGCTTCAGCAGCACAGCAACCCTGGTGTTAAAGCTCCTGGGTACCAGTGATGCAGAGAGCTGTGCTTGTAGAAATTAATTTGACCAGTTCAAATTTTTTCAAAAATATTTGACAGATTACTTTTGTAGCAGTGCCCTTCATGCCATTCAAGGAATCATCTGCCAGTTCCATTCCAGCATCAGACCAGGTATTGTCCAGCACAAAGAACAAAGTCAGTCGAAGTTCCACAATGGATGCTCTTTCAATATAACAGAAATGTAATTTTGCTCCCATCTGAGCCAGGGTAAGTTTATAGAATCATAGAATGGTTAGGGTTGGAAGGGACCTCAAAGATCATCTAGTTCCAACCCCCCTGCCATGGGCAGGGACACCCTCCACTACACCAGGTTGCCCAAAGCCTCATCCAACCTGGCCTTGAACACTTCCAGGAATGGGGCATCTACAACTTCTCTGGGCAACCTGTTCCAGTGCCTCACCACCCTCTGAGTGAAAAATTTCTTCCTTATATCTAATCTAAATCTCCCCTCTTTCAGTTTAAATCTATTGCCCCTTGTCCTATCACTACATGCCCAGCTTTCCTGTAGGTCTCCTTATACAGCATGGTGATCCATTACTGATGGATATGGAACCACAGACCTATGGGTACATTTATGCTCCCAAATAAAATGGGTGACGCCCATTCTCCAGCCTCAGGGCATGTGACAGAACAGTGCTGGTGTGCACACAGCTGAGCTCTGCCTGCTGCCAGCAGAGGGTGGCTCCGATCACCCTTTGTACTGGCAACCATCCCTCGTCTAGCCTGCTCTGAGACCGCTACCAAGACCAGCTCAGGGAGAGAGCAAGGTACCATGGGATAAATTGTCTGAGAAAACATGCCAACAGGTCACCTGGGTGGATATTTATATGTCATTTCTCAACTCAGTGCAGTAGCTCTATTTGATTTACTAGCAGAAATGCAGCCAGAGAGACTTATGCCAAGAACATAATCTACCTAATGACAGCTACAGCTCTGGTGACTGGGATGACCTATTTGTTTTCCATGTTGAAGAGGAACTGGACTAACTGGACAGATCTACGTTTCTGGATCAGGAAGCCGAAATCTGTGATCGCTTGCAGATAGCACTGTCCATCCATTACTGATGCATACAGATGGTGCGCAGTGGTCCTGCTGCTGCTGGGGACGGTGCAGCTGTTATTTCCAGAGTGACCACAATGTCCCCAGAAGTTCACAAGACACAGTGTCTGTCTCTGGAAACTCTGATAACAACAATTATGATTTGGCTTTTTATACTTTATTTATAAAAAAATATTTACAATTTACGTCTTCTTACATGAGCAAAGCAATGTGAATTTTACTTCTGGTACATGGCCTGGGTAATTTTGCCTATGCTAACACATCTATTTTCTTCAGCAGTTCAGTGCTTTTAGAGAGCAAGGACAGATTTTGAACTTTTCTGCTAGTGTGATCACAGTAATGTATCCTCTATCTTCAAAACAGCTTTTTAATGTGTTCCAGCCAGGACTGAAAATATCACACAAGTCACAGAACAATCGTCAAATTCTCATTATCACCACTAGTGTCAGGAGAAGTCAGTTTTATGGGGAAGGAGTTACTGAGACCTTAAGATTCCTGTGGTGTTTTCTTTTCTTTTTTTCCCTGAGAAAATAGCCTCCTGGTAGAGCATGCAGCATCCAGAAAGACCTTCCAATGGTTCCCTGAACTACTCTATGTCCCATCTATATAATAAGGAAACTAATAATTCCATAATTTGAAATGGGTACTGTGAGGATACTTTCTGCTCTCGCCAAACACCAGTTATGTTCTCAGTGAAATGGAAGCCACTGAGCTCAGTTTGGCAGTAATTCAGTAAAATATAACAGCCTATGATATTGACAAAGTCTGACTGGATTCTCTGCTGATGTCTTATGTCCTTTAACACTACCTATCTATGAATCAACGATGCTTTTATAAGTATTTTTGAGGTGTTCTGATACTATAAGAACTGAAAATTAAACTATCTAAACAATTACTACTTTTTACTGCATTTTTAAGAGACCTTTCTAATTTTTACAATCACGTTCCAGAATATTGTCCATTTCAGCACCAACGAAAGGATGCAGAAAATTCTTTTCCTCTTTTTTTTTTTTTTCCCCTGCAGCTAAACCAGAAATTTTCAAGTCTTTAGAGATGGGACAGTATTTGCAGCTCTTGTGTGTCATCTCACGCAGGAAGCCATTTATCACCAAGTTAAACTTCTGTGCAAATGCCTTTTTCTTCCACGGCCGTTATCTTTTGTGGCACAGGTTGTTAAGTGTAATTATTATCAATTAAATAACTAACAATTCAATTACGTTTCTTACAGCAATTTATATTACAAGTGAAAAACTGTAACTTCCAATATTTAAACAGTCTTGATGAAGAGAAATGAACACATATTTTCAATGGTTGTAATGGGCTGGTATATGTCAATGCACCATATGACACTTCAGAGAGATGGACCACTACTTCCCAGACTACTGGAATACCCAGATTTTTTTTCCCTGTATTACAGTTCCTATGTTTGGCAATGCATAAATCCACTATCACCTTTTTGACTAACACACATATTTCACAATAGTACCTGAACAATCGACTGTCTTAGCTTTTGATCATATTTTATAAGAAAGCATCCTCAGTAACGTTATTGATCCAAAGATCAGCTGAAAGGATCCAAATGCCTGTCACCTGCTCTGATCAACACAACAGATTCTTAGTAAACAGCTGCATTGTCTAAGCCATTGAAACGGAAGTCAGTCTGTGGCTGTATCCTGGTGACTGTGTCCAAGCCCACACTGCGCGTACTTGCTCACAGCACCCGAGCATGTTTGAAAAAGCTGTGCTTCTTATTCTCTGCATAATAATTTCCGCACTTGTATTTCCTACAGTTAAATAGCAATTCCTATCTGAGTCTGCACTAGACTGCAGAGTAGATCATATTAAGCTCCACAGCCTTCCCCACACTTAGAAGTGGTAACTGAAAAAATCAAATCTCTGAGGTCTATGAAATGACGTCATTCTTCCTTCCCTCTCCTGGCTGCAGACTTGTAAGCACCCAGATTTTTGTTTTCATATCTTTCTGAAACAATTTTCTTTTTCCAAATCTATTTCAACACACAGTCCCATGTGTCTACTATCCTTTCCCCTTCTGATACTTGGCTCAGCAGATGGTGCAAATGAACAGGCATATACAGTATTTGCTTAATCCTATGCTCCTTCGAATTGCTGTTTTGAGACTAATGCAGCTACTTTATTATTGTGAATTGTCTGCATTATGTCCTTGCCTATGTTGCTTGATTTATCTTGTTCTTCCCAAGTGGGTTCATTCTGGGAGCTGATGATGAAGAATCGTATAGCTTGGAGAGCCCTTTAGTTAGCTTCACTGAAAGGTGGAAACTCTTGCTAAGGAGTTTCTTGAAATCTAAGATGGCACAAGGTAGAAAGCGCAGCCAGAGCCAGAGATTTCCAATCATTAAAAATATTCTGAGATTGAATGGGAAAAGTATGAGATCATTATGGCATGAGTCAATTGATGGAGACATGAGGATAAACTGCAGACACCACTGACAAGCAAAGCTTTAGCAGGAATATGCTCTTTCAGACTCCTTGTTTTTAAGCTTTTAACCAGTTTTGCAGACTGCAAAAGAATCCTAAACTCGGTGTACTGGGAAGCAATATGGTATGTGCAGCATGAAGTGAACATTTAGGGTGTGGGGAACATGAAAAATGATGGCAATATTTTTATATTCACTAGGGATGCCCCAGTCTCCTCAACTCTTCAGTAATCTGGCTAAGTGAAGAAATGGGTTAAAGTGTTCTCTTGTTGAGGAGCAAGAGGACTGTAAGTATTTGTATCCAACTGTATAACCTGTCATTGGATAACCCATCAAATATTGAACAAGCGGATACTTAGGAAAAATCTTGTTTCAGAGATGTTTGTACTAATTGACTTCTCCCCCTTGTCCCCCTCTCCCAGAAAGCAAGGCCAGAAGAAATCATGTGGAATCTTTAGAAAGGGACAGAACCCAAAGGACACTACACTAAGGCTGCTGTTTCCTAGGTGGCAATGCCAGCTTAAGCAGCACTGTGTTATCCCCACTGCTGTGCGAGCCCAGCTATTTCTCTGGCTGTGCAGCAAACCAGCTGGGGGAACAGATCTGTCCAAAAACTAACCAAGGGAATAGGCAGCATGTAGGCAGAAACGTGTGGCTGAAACTAGTGATGTGGGACAAATACTGCTTAAGAAACTGGTACAGACAGCCAATCCATGTGTGGGTTTCTGAAAGAAATTGGAGAAGGTTTTCTGCTTTGTGATAGACAAAGGCATTTTTAGGACTGTGTTCTCAGCCAGATCCTTGCTGGCTTGTTTAAGGAAAGCTATCTTACTTTAGCTTTAACTGCTGCTGATTATCTCAGCTCCCCAGAAAGGGTCACTCTGGAGCAGAGACTGATGGTACTGTGGAGGCTTGTGGCTCTCAGGTCCAGACTCAAGAGCTCTTGGGGATCACCCTTACTCCACTATGGCTGGGCTGTATAAATAAGATGACATAAGAACTGGGGACCAAGTCTCTTTGGCCAGAAGCCAGGATAGATGACAATAGAGAAAACTACATTTAGTTCTACATTGATTTAAATTTCTTTTTTTCTGTGTATGACTCACTTTTCCAGTATCCTAGTATGGTGAAGAGGAGAAAGTGGTTTTTAGAAGAACCATTTTCCTGATGGAATTCCAATCTGGCAGGCTGAGTCAAAGCAGTTTTCTTATTGTGATAGAAGCTGTCCTCTGATCCTGGCAGAGTAGCAGCGCTGGGAATTCCTCTTCATCCAGGGTTTGGTATTATAGTACCATGTAAAATATTAGGGACATGTAAACAGTCTATGGATGTTCAGCCATTTAAGATTTAAGACACTTTGTCAAAGTATTCCCTGAGCCTTGATACTCTACAACCTTGTATCCCGTCTGATCCAGAGTTTAACGCACTTCTGGGTTCATGCCAGGATAGGAAGAGGCTGCACCTGGGCACAGATAGGGTTAAATCTTTAGTTTCCATCGCTTTGCTTTTCATGGTGATCATTTGTAACCCTCAGGTCTTTCCCATACTTATTTGTTTAGTGCCAAGAAGGCAAATCAAAACAGGCTAGCCACAGAAGGAGCATGGGCATAGCTGAGGATGCACAAGCTCCTCACTCAGTCGCTGGGTTTTTCTGCAGGCACAACACTGCATCCACTCTGAGGAGGATCAAGCCCCTACGCCAATACCACTGACACCAATGGAGTAACAGGTTTGCATAGACCCTTACAGAGGAAAACCCATCTTCTGGGCACAACCATGTCAAAATATCATTTTGAGGGGGATTTCTGGAACCTTCCCTCATGTAGAAAGGTCAGTTTGCATCTGGCTGCCAGGGCGGGCAGCACCCAGCGGACTGTCAGCTCTGCTGACCAATGGAGATAAGCAGGCAGGGCCATGGGGTGCTGCTTCACCCAGCCAGCACAGCAGGGTCCCTTAGCCAGGAGAACCACTGTCTGTTTGTTACGAGATGTGTAAGAGGTCTAAATCAAACATTCAGGGAAGAATCTAAATCATGAATGCTCCCTATTCATTTTTACGTTGGGAGATCAAACAACGCTCTCTGCTGCTCACAGAGGAAAAATATATAGAAACTCTGTCATGGTCTCTAGATGAGACTTTGTGCCACCTGACAGCCTAGCAGTAAAAGAAACACTATTTATTTTTTTTTTACTTCTTATTGACTATAAAATAGTCCAAGGTTACCAATAAGCAAAATGAAGGCTCAAAATGCCAACTCCACGTGCAGGCTTGAAACAAAAGTTAAAATTATATCAAATCAACAATAACTCATTCCCATGGTGTTCCCTGCCCTCATTAGGTTATACAGAACAAATCTCAAAGAGATAACATTCAGGAAAAAGGTGTTGTACTGATAAGGAAAATAGCTTTGTAGCAGTTCCTTTGGGGGGAAATAAATAGTCTTCCTTCCCTCCTTTTAAAAACAGACCAGCTGATCTATTACTAGATTTGTGAAAAGTTTCGCACGACAAGGTCCTTAAACTGCTGTCATAATTTATTTCTGTCTTGGTAAAATGACGTCATAAGGTCCCAAGATTATTATCTCACAGTGATTTCCAGATAAGACTTGCAGTTTACATGTACAAATACCTTTTTCCTAACTGCGGGCACTGCAAACTCTTGCTTGGAGTTTGAAAGTCAAGCTGTGTTCCTTCTGTCTCATATATCACCACAATAAAACACTACGCTCAGCGCTTAACAATTCTGTTGTAAAGTGCGACTCAGAAGGGAGGAACCCCTCTAATCTTTGCAAGCCGCATGACTCTGCAGCACTAACAAAAGAAATCAAAGAGTAAATTCTTACTTTACTCAGACAGGCACACAAAGAACTTATTAAAGAAGGAGCATGCATTTTTTTTTCAGATTTTAGCCTCATTTTGTGGACCCAGATACACACTTCCAAGCGTGATGGGTTCTCCACAGCATTCAGGAGCTGCCCTCACATCCTGGAACACGTTGTGTTATGTACCAGTTGGGTACTTTCATGCTTGGCCATTACACGCCAGTCTCCAGCCTAGGCAGCTGGCCTCTTCCAGAGCAGCAAGTAAAGGCATTTCTGTCACTAGTAGGAGTGTATTGGGAGGGAAGTAAAGAGAGACTGTCATTTCTCCTGATAGCTTACAGAGCAAATTGTTATTGCCAACTGTGATCCCAGTACGCAGGAGAACAATAGTAGCATTTTCCTGTGACAGAAAGAATAGGTACATACAAGCATGAGTTTCTGTTAACATAGAAAAAAGGAATGAAATGGTGGTGATATCAGGCAAGAAAATTAGGAGAGCTGGTCTTCAAGCTCATTCTTGATCTGTGACCATGGTCACACCACTAAATGCAACATCAGAAAAAAAAGGATCCAAATTTAAGCATTCAACTCCAAGAGTATGAGCCATAAAAGTCCTGCTGAGACACCTGTTTTTCACCTACCTTGATTGAGGTGAGCCTGGCACATACTGAAAAAATTTAGAATTCACAAAATAGTCTGCTTAAGCCCCCTGAAGCCATAGCAAGCCTAGTAAATCAAATGTGCCAGCGCTGTTCTCTGGCAGCGAGGTCAACTGGCAGGGAATGGCCCACCTGCATTCTCATGCACCACAACAGGAGATCACATACAAATTGCCTTCCAGCAATGGACTCTGTATCACATCAGCTCCTGAACTGTGCCCAGGAATTATTTGAGAGTCTGCAAAGCAGGCCAGGGACAGCTCTAAAAGAGTATAGACATTGCATTCAGGTACCTAAGAACGTTGCTAGATGCTGTTTAATATACAAGGATGGACATAACCTGAGGGTCTTGAATAGACAAGTGAGCTCTGACAGACTTGGATGGTTCAAGAACATAGAAGTACAAATTGAGTGCACAGAAGAGCAACCAGTGGCACCTTCACTCCAACCTGCTGTTCAGCAGCTCTTCAATAAAAAAACGAATCCTGAGAGCAAAGCCTGGAGCATAGAAGTCCTCATTCTTAGCCAGCCATGCTCCCTATCAGCTGAGACAACCCAGGTTGCTCACAGCACACACTATTTTTTTAGCCTGTTCATGGTGCAACAGCGCGTGAGGCTTTGAACCCTCTCAGGTTAAGGAGGACATCGACCCATATGTCTATGTTACTGGGCAAAGGCTCTGGAATAACAGATAAAGCCAGGCATCGCTTACCACTTTCAATGCTATGCTGTAAAAATAAAGAAAAGAATGGCTGGCTGAAATCAGCATGGATGCCTGTGGTGTCCCAAGCAATGAACTCCAGTCAAAGATAAGCTTCTAACCGAAGGCTGCAGGCCCCTAAGTCTGACTGCGGCTTTATGTCCTTCTGAGCATCCTAAAGCTCCTCACCTGTGCAATGGGTATAATGGCTTTTATAACAATATTGCTAGAAAAAAAAATAAAAATTGCAAAAAGATCAGATGCTACGATAATGGGAGTGCAGGTAGATCCAGATTTCCAGAGTCCACAGAGAATATGAGAAGGCATAACAAAAATCATTATAGAAAATGGCTTTACTGTGCTAGAACTTTCAGGCACGTTTTAAATGATGTCATATACATATACTTTAGTAAGTGTACGTGGATGATCTTTTTTCCCTCCTTCATAATTATTTCTATTTTCTAACAGCCACAAGAGCCTGCAGGCAATGCTTTTTCTTGTACTTTTTGGATGGCTGAAGTTGTCTGGTTTTCCTGATGCTACACAATTCAGTCAAGGTGTTTAATACTGATAACCAACCACAGATGCACTCCTTGGACTTTCCCATTGCCTCAGTAACACACTGTCTAAAATGGCCAACTATTATAGTTTTTTTTTTTTCCCAGCTAAAACTGGAGAAAACACAGAATTTTATACTCATATAAAAATATCTATGTGATAAGCAAAAAACAAAAAAGTCATCACAGATTAATCCCTTCTGGGTTTTGTTTAATTTTTTTGAGCGCTCTCAAGTGGGAGGTTGAATTGTTCTTCACCAAAAGCGTTTTCTGCACAATCACAATCTCTATGATATTCTATAGATTCACACAGCCTTATTTATTAAAACACAGAGTTGTGTTATTAAATGCACATTTCTGACAGCCCCTACAGATAGAATAAAGTAGCTAATGAGAAAAAAAACTGCCCATATTGCCTTGTTCCCAAGGCGCAGATCATCTTTAAGATAGATTGTGATGACAAATGGTTGTTTTCACCTTTATATACATGACCTTCCATGATTACACATATAGATGAATAGCTTTTTGGACCGTATCCATAACTAGCCTCAGACAACGTCTCAAGAACTTGATTCCAGCCTTACTAGTATGAAAATGAGCAAAGATGAACTGCATTAGCTGTTTGGAAAAGCATATGTCTATGTGCCTAAAAGAAATGAGTGTGAGCAAAATTTAAGCTACTCACCTTTTAAAAGCTTTGCCAAGGAAGCTCGAAGAATATTAAATGCATGTACTTTTCCTCTAAGTCTTTTTTCCCTGTTTTGGCCTGAGTTTTTAATAACTCAGTATAATTCCACTGAAATCAACAATCTCCTTGCAGCTGATATCCTCAGAAGTTCTTTCTAATCTAATTCTTGTCCAGAAAGAAACTATAAAAGAACAAAACTTTGAACAATGAAATCAAACACTGGAAGTTAAAAATGTAAGCTCCCTTTAGGTTCGTATGAGAATATAAATTAGGGGTAAAAGCTGGAACGATACATCCATCTCAAGAAGTACTAAGCAGCCACGACTTCCATTTAAACAAAGGAATTATCAAGGACCAATAACCACCTTCACAGCAGATGTCAAAAAAGGCTGCTTTCTTCTTCAATTTCACTTAAAGAAAACGAAGAGAAAAAAGCCTAAAATATCACTCCAAACCAATCAGCATTAAAAATATTTTGGTTTATATTTTGACCCTTCCTATGATTTCTCTGGTTTTCTATCCTCTTCAAGGAAATGGTCTTTAGCAGAATTCAGTGCAAGAAACGTGTGAGGACAGCATAAGCAGAAAAGTGACAGCATCTTCATAGACAGCATCCTTCTCAAGCCCCCTGGGGGGCTACAGTGCTTTGGCTTATGTGAATAGATTTTGTTTCTGCTGCTTTTCCTCTTGCTTCATGTATTTCTAATCCCTGCTGCAGTAGTCAGTGAAAAAGAAAAAGAAAGCTCTTGAAGCTTTTGTGGTCCTTTTTTTTAGGTCTAGAAGTGAGGGAGCCTTTCCCTCTAAACTAGGTTCATACTCAGAAGACTCTCGAGCAATGCACAGCTGCTCCCTGTGGTCCCAGCAGAACCAGGCTGATTGGCAGAGACTTGGGAGCAAGCTTCGGAGGTCGGAATACAACAGTGTCTGCACGTCCTTTGGTGCTGTGAAGTTCACTAATTAATCTATAATGTTCATGCCTTGTATTTCCAAAGGTAATGAAATATCTATATATCACGGGAGAAGCTTTGCACACACTTACGGCACTCTGGGGAAAGGCCACTGCTTTCTGAGATGTTCTTCCAGTTTGTATACTTGTATATTTGAAAGCAGAATTTTTCCTTACCATTTGTTATAGCAATAGGAAGCTTACTTTAGGCAGCAAAGTGACCCACAGTAGGAATCTAAATATTAAAATAAGACTATAGGAACCAACCTATCCTTATACTAAACTAGAAAGAATTTGAAGAAACCGAGAAATAAAGAGACTAGATGGTCTTCAAGATACAATTAGCCACTAAGAAAGTGCACAAAAGAAACAAAATGTGTCATGAATACGATTTTGCTGATAACATTGAAAGAATCCAAGAATATACATTTTGTTCTGAATCATTTTTCATTCTTCTTACACTGTTAGCTATCATAATGAGCAAGCTGTATATCATGTTCTGTTTCTTATTGCAATTATTTTCATAAAATTAATTCATTTTAAAAATTGCATTGTTCAAGTGCACTTAGGAATAGAATATATGATATGGTCTCCTTTGTATGGCTGCACATTTCATCTTACACACTGGGAAAGAAAATCAGTAAGGCATCCAAGGATACAGTGGAATACCACCGCGATATTTGGAGAGTTACAAAAGACAGAGACTTGCTATTAAAATAGACTATAATATTTCAAATGATACCATAGCTCTAATACATCTTGTCAAAAGCTAATCAGTGGAAAGGTCCAATGTAGTGTTGAGAAGACTGAAACTTTACTTCCTTCCTTTGCATATCTCTATCGGATATTTCATTACTTTGATTGGAAAGTCTCTAGAAAGAAACCTCTGCCTTCTTGTAGACTAGGGATCTACCTTACATTGTGGTGGAGAGTGGTAATACTCCTGATGAAGCTGCTGCAACAAAGTACCAGAGTGAGACAAGGTCTGCTCTGGAGAGTACTGTGATCTCTGCCTAATGACCACCACCGTTTTGTTCAGATAGTGTTTGTGTTTTCCTTGGAGGTTTTGATCCAGCATGGCTGGGTCCCATCCTGCTTTATAAATGAGATGCTATGAAATCTAGGCTAGGGAATATGGCTGTGGGCTTTTTTTTTCACATGCTTCATACTTACTTTAGTAAAATCATCTTATCTTGGGTAGAAATGGTGCACAGTCCTTTAATTAAATCAGCTCTAAGTTTTGCCTGAATGATTAATAAAATGAGAAAATTCTCTGTCTTGTTATGAAAGCACTATTCTTTTATATTCCTTCATTCTTTTCTATTCCTAAACCCTTTCTTCAAATCAGATCCCCAGGTTGATATTTGTTCCTTTGGGCTCACCAAAGAACTATAATCTGTGGCTAAATCAAGTTAATTTTCTTTTGTCACAAAACTACAAAACAAAACAACGAAAGAACCAAGCAATAAAAATAACCATTTGTTGTTGTTGCTGTTCATGAAGCATGGCATTTTCACGGCTAAAATTGCCCAAAGGAATGGAGAAATTAATTTCAATAAATTGGATTTCATAGGTATAAAAAAAACCTCTGAATAAATGAAAAACTATGAGATGACATTTGGATCAAAGGAGATAAACCCATTGACTTTAATGGATGTTGAACTGGATCTTTGATTAACAAACTGCTTTATTGTGAAGTAACAGTGAGGCAGCAACACTGCTGTTGGGGTAGGGAGGAATATTCAATAAAGCACAGTCAGCTAGCTGTGCAGAGGACAGCACCAGACATGACATGATTTAGATGGAATGTGCATCAGTACAGGTCTGGTTCAGCACCTCTGCTCATTGGCACTGCCTGTAGATTCTCCACATTACATCCTATGGGTCTACCTTAGGTAAGGTAAACACAAAATCAAGGGCTTCTGTTTATTAAGTTGATACACCTGTTGATATTTCCTTTAATATGAGCAGAAGGTATGCTTACAAATCAAAAGCAATGCACAGGTTTGCACGTTAATGACCACTAGATAGACACTGATATTCGTATATGTGTACATAGAGCAGTGGAAAAGTTTACCGAAGTTTTCTAATAGGTTAGTACAAATGGAGAATATTTGCAATTAATCATTAAATTACTTCAGTATGGTTCATAGAGTACTCACAAAAATGTGCATTCAATTTATAGACATACGAACTTATAGATAGATAGAATTTTGTTTTTCACTCACAATCAGTGCAATAAATCAACCTTTTCTCTCTGCTTATCTTGTTTTCAATTCAAGTTTTGTAAATTATGGTAATCTGGTATGAGCAAGAGCCTGCTTTAAATTGTGCCATTGAAAGTCTGTAGTCACTCCAGTGAAGTGAATAAATTTATAGCATTGAGAGGTCGTAATAGGTCAGACACAACTGCTGTAATGTTCTCAGATCCAGAAGTAAGAAATGGAAATTTACAGCTTAGGATCTGTAGGATTCTCCAGTACTTTCTTGTCTTCTTTCCATGCTGGCAAATTTGGAGATGAGGCCCAACTTCAAGACAGATGTCAGCTGATAGGAATCCATACTGCTGCTGCTCTCTTCCCTGCCCAGCACAAGTAGCACTCAGGGAGCTATTAAGGATGGTCATCATTTGGGTGGAAAGGACTAGATTAGTTTTTTCATCAGATCAACCTCCTAACCCAGCTCTGACAGTGCTTGCACCAGGACAAGGTAGATGACTGGAAGAGAAATTTAGCTTTGTGTGTGCCAGTCTCTAAAACTCACAGAAACCTTGGACTATTACTTTTGAAATGCTCGCTGTATTTTACTGTTTAGAATAAGGTTTGGGTTTTTAGGGTTTCTGTTGTGAGTATAAAATAGTGAGATTACAGCAGAAAAAGTGGGAGCATAATAGACAGACTGAACAACAAAGTGGGGAGACATCCTCCATAAAGACAATGATCAGGGCATCGCACAAGAAAGATGAGAGCTTTCCAGGAACATCCTAGAAATAGGATCAAATTCAAGAGCCCAAAGTAAATCATTAACATATGTAGATATGGAAAAGCCAAATTTGATCTTGAGATGCATCAAAGCAGATCTCTCCAGCAGAGATGGGTAAGCAGTAATGCCATTTTACCTCTAGAAAGAGTGGCAGAGGAAGGGGAAGGGACAAGCAGGCTAACCAGCAAAGTACAGTACGTATAGAAAATCATTAAAAAAGATGATATGACCTAGTTGTTTGTTATATCACAATAAACAGACTCATGAAATAATCTTTCTGAAAACGAAAAACACAAGGTGGGGGGTATAGGATTCACTTTCCAGATCAAGAGCAAACTGTAGGGCTGCCATAAGCTTTCCACAACGAATACTTCAGGTTCTAAAATAACTGCTTCCAAGAACAAAGATTTGAACCACCAGCTTTGCATTAAAGCCTATTTCTTGACCTCTTCTGAGCACCCACCCCTCCCTGCATAGCAATTTGCACCAAGCACCCTTGGATATTCAATATTAAACAACTAATTAAAATTTTTGCTGTTTTCATTGCTTTGAACAAGAAGCTGGTTTTGGCGTTTTCAGGTCTTCATACAAATCGTACCTCTGCAGCTCTCATTCCTAAACTTAATTAATAGTTATTATTATTTATGACTGCACTGCATACTAGTCCCAGCTTTAATTTGGTCTTCTAAAAACAGAGCCTGTGGCTGTGTTCTTGGGCTTTTTTTCCTCATCTTTTTTCTTTTCTGAAATAACATTATTAGTTCAAATCTTGTAGCTTGTTTTTATATGGCTAGTGCTTTGTCTTTGTCTCTCTTTTTCTCCCTTTTACCCTTCTGACTTTTTTATTTTTAAACTGCTCCAACCTAACTTCATTCTAATATCTTACTCATGGAAGCTTCAAGGACTCACATCACTGATTATCATCCTTCCATTCTCATTAGTCCAGACCTTAATTTTATTTCAAACATCACATGGTCTATACGTCCAGTGGGCACTGTAGCTGGCTTATGTTCATACTCAATATACCTTTCTCCTTAACTGATACTCAGGAGCCTAGTTGTGCCCATTGTGTGAAGACTGGACATTACCATATCCAGAATACCACTAAAATTTGCCATTTCTACTAAAATCCCAATTTATTCTCTAATCATTTACTCTCTGTTCCCATTCCCCATTTTTCACTGACTTCTGGATTTTCTGCTATCCAGACACTAAAATCTGTTTCTGAGCCATGAGAAGCGGAAGTGGTCACTACTGTACCAGCTCACTGTAATCGCCAAAGTCTGGTTTAAAATTGCCATCTGATTTTGTTTTTTTAAATGCTATTGGGTTGGATCCATGTTTTTTTTTTGCTTCTGAGGTGCCACAATTTTCCTATCTACAAAATACCTCATTTGTTTTAACAAAATGCTTAGATATCAATGGACGAAAAGCACACCACTATTATTGTTATCAATATAAATGTTATCTTTCCAACCTGTGTCCTATCTCTGTTGCTTTAGATTCCATCTTCTCATCAGAACATTTCTAAGTTGGTGCTTCATTCTCTACCTGTGCTGTCTTCTGCAACTCTCCCATTCCTGCTCCCATGTCCCACTCACTCCATCCTGACCGCTTCTTTTTAAAAAAATTTGCTGTATCATTTTTTCTGATCTTTCCTGCTTATGATGGAATAACTCTTGATATAACTATTCTGTGATGTTGTGTCTTTATTAAAAGAGTGAAAATCTAACATCTGACTGTATGAGTTGTTGCAAAGAATACATTTCTTCTCATTATTATTCTCAAAGTAGCATATAATACTGTATGTAAAGCATTAGATGCATAAAAGGAAGAACAGAAACCACCGTGATCATTACTAAAACAAATGCTAAGAAATCGAATTACCAGAAAACCTTGGCAGAACCAGCTAATTATAGTTGGGGGAGATAGATTATGGATAGCCAGCTATAGTCATCTGAATCCTTCTGTAAGAACCCTCTGATTTTGACTGCATTTTCTTGGGGAGAGCTGCCCCAACCTGAATCGGTTTAGGTTGAAAATTTCCATCATTTATAGGAACAAAGTCTACAAAATGTAGAGTCTGCTTTCAGCATTTCCAGTTCCAAGGATTCTTTAAAATTTTGACAGCTTTCACAGGAGAAGTTCCAGAATGATTAAATTATCCCAACCCCCTCATTTGAGTGCCTGTGAAATCTTAATAGAACTTATTGTTTATATCCATTAGGATACAGCTACATGATCACATATTTTGCTTCCCTAGCTCTCTCCATTCAGTGCAAAGTGGAAAGGAAATGAAGTTGCTGTGTGTAGGACTTCATTTGTGTCTACTGAAGACATGGAAACGTGGCAGAGGCATGAAGCAGGGAACTGCAGAACAAGAAAGGATGAGCTTAGAGTAACCCAATGCTGCTATAACAAACTGCTCCTGTCCTCGAGCTCTACTGTGGTACTAAGTCATGGAAAAAGCATTTTCACCAGTGTGTTCTCAGAAACATCGTCTGCTCCTTTTTCAACTATATAGCTAGTCTGAGACAACAGACTGCATCCAGCAGCAATAGTTTTGTTATTAGTACATGGCAGGAGATGAAATTCCAAGTGCTCTGCAAAACCAGAATGGCCACCTCCCCTTGGCTGAGCCCTCTGAGTGCCCCGGTGCTCATCTATGCGCCTCAGTGCCACACGTGCGCACTGGGAATGACAACGGTTCTGGTAGGTGCTACGCAACCACCACCGTTTGCAGGTGAAATACTAGAATGACGCTGCAGAAAAGCCGGCAAGGAAATGAGTAGTGAGTAGCGCTAGTAGTAGTTGCTACTGAGTGAGGGCTAGTCATCCGATGCACCGCATGAGCCAGGGATACTGTGGGAAACACAATGCATGATGATGCAGTTAGAAGATGATGACACAGTAACTCACAAAGGGAAATGAATTCATGTTGCATGGGTAACTATAAATACAGCATTTCTTTTCCCCAAGTACCTGACTTTGCATCCTTAACATGCTTGCATGTAATCTTTCTCCTTCATTGCAGACACACAAACGGCTGTAGAATATCGACCAGATAGCTGCCAAACTGTTACATATTAGAAGCAAACTATCTCCCAAATGATTTGAATTCATACCCTTTCCATGCATGAAACTGTATTTAGAAAAGCAAATTTCCCTGCACATTAAAGGAAGCTGTTGCATGCCTGTCTATTTTGCATGCGCAAAAGAAAGTTTTGCATACACAATGGATATATATAGGAACAGCTTTTGATTGCAATCTAAGTATTGCCTTTAGAAAATCGTGTCCCATTAAATAATTCATGTTATCATCCTAGCAGAAAAAATCCAAAAGTGTCTAGTGAGGAACTAAATTAGTGAAAGTGGGGATTCAGAAAATATTGTACTCTGTGTTGTAATAGTAACACTTCATTATTGGTTTATACAGAAAACAAACAAACTGGATAATTTGCAGCTCAGATAAGCCTTGGTTAATAGAGCCATACAGGATGTAAGGGGAAATGGGAGTGCACATTCCCCTGCCTAGATACCTCTCCTGACGCAGAGCGGGAGGGCTCTGCTGTGCTAAGTCTCACTTTGCAGAGGGCAGATGCAGATTCGGCTCCATTAACACCAATAAACTGGCTACCAGAGCAGACCCACAGTGTGGGGAAGACGCAATAGCTACATCTGGGGAAGAGCTCTAAGAAATCATTCCAACCCAGCCGGTGAAGAAAGCAGAGACAAATTTTGAAAACCTGCTGGGCAAGATACAACTATATTTCAAGGCTCAGGCCAGGTAGTCCCGCCTAATTGACAGTAGAGGTTGGCTTTTTTATAATATCAGAAATTTTTAGATAATAAACCACGCTAAAGAAGGCAGCAAGAAACATTTGAGCTCGAAATTGTGAATAGTGCTGCTGGCACTGTTTTTAGAGTGCATGCAAATCCACTACACATTGAAGATCTAAATAAAACAGCTGAGCAACTAGAAAATTACATGGGAAAAAATAAGGTAATGCATGAGGACTAAATTATTGTAGCTTGGTGAAAACTGTTCTTCTGAGTGTTATCCTTGTCTTTAAACTCTGTAAGGATTCCTGTTTGTTCCTGGACTCGTACCGACTAAGACTAGGATATAGGTCTTGGCCTTATTATCTGATAGCTTGTAATATCTACTACTTGATGACTTGGTGAGAAATTACATTATAAAAAGCTTGATATTAATTTAAAACCTACAAGGTTTTGCTCATTATTTCTGAGACAGCCTGTTCAACTCCTAGTCAGCAGCTACAGCAAAGTATGCCGACCCCATTGATGAGGTAATCAATTATGCTGGAACACAACAAACTAGTAACTAGAAAGAAAGGAAGCCTATGGTTTTATACAGAGACAGCAAAAACAGAGAGAAAGAGCATTTGGCAAATGACATAGGACAAAACATTTCATTTCCAGGTTCCAAGAAGATACATTTTAAATTGGTATTAAATATGATTTAAAAATCAAAGTTTTTCTATGCTGGACAGCTTTACTTGGAGTGAATGAAGACAAACCAGGGCACGCATCCAAAGCTGTGGCTCTACAGGCATGTGGCACTCTGGAACAGAGATTTACATGCCAGCAACTGCAATTATCCAAACTAGCAATGATTTAGCATTCTGTGATGTCTGGAGTGCAAAAAACACAGGCTATACCTTTACCTTACAACCATCTGAAATCCAGGTTTAAATCCTGCCTTTAAAGAGACTGCAGCACAGCTTGCTGCTGTGTGAAGACTGCAGAATAAAAATGATTAATTCTGCCCATCAGTGAAGTTTTCGCTTATGAGTATCACAAGCCTTTGCTGTGTGCAGCAGAAAAAAATGAAAATAATTTTTATGTTTAGTTTCAAATCCTTATTCAAAACCATGTAACAGTGTTAATTACTAAACACTGGGAAGACTGAATAAAATATCAGAAAATGCTGCCTTAAAAAAAAAAAAAAAACAACCACAGAACAAAACACCTTAAACCTAAGTGCATTTACCACATTTTTCTAGTGGATGATTTTACCATTCTGAGTTCAGAAAGGATTTTCATGTTAAAATTAACAGAAGAAAGTAATTGAAAGAGAAGTAAATCAAAATGGAAATATATAATCTAATATGAGCTCCCATGATGAGCTCAACATCTGAAAAAAAGAGCAGAATGATCAATTCCTCACTGCAAGAAAGAGAGACGCAAAGATTGGCTTGGGAAAAAAAAAAGATTTCCTTTTGGAATCACCACAGCAGGAGTCAGAGGAAGCTTTGCACCCAGAGACCTAATGTTGTCTGTTAAGCTAACAAAACTAGTCTGGAAGAAGAAAAAAAGTAAGACTTCATCTTTTCATCCCCTTCCACTTCACTGCACATCTCCCCAGTGCTTATCTTGATCCCAGTTTTCTTTTTCTGAGGATTTTTTTCTCCCTTCCCTCTTCCTTTCTTGCTTTTTTTTTTTGATGCTGATGGGGGAACAGCATGAGTGCCTGATGCCAGCTGCATCCTAACAGGGACCCTGCCTTTCTCATTTGCATTGTCACATTCAGCAATTATGGAATATGCCACAAAGGACTCAGAAGGGGTCAGTGATAGAGGTAGCACTACAAATTCAACGTGGCCTTCTCGGAGCCTCGCGGAGGCTGGGGGCCGCGCACTGCAGCCGGTGGGGACAAGCCCAAGCGCTTGTGGTGCCTCCAGTCGTGCTAAGGGGATCAAAGACCTTAAAAGTGGAGTACTGACTTGTGCCACAGGACAATTTGGAAAGAAAACATGCAAGTAGCCTACCTAAGTGAGCCGCTTGCTGCCCAGTTCGCCACAAGGGTGTATTGCAAAACTTGGTGTGACTGAGGAGGAATCTCCAGAGAGGACTTCTGGAGAACGTGCTCTAGAGTGCTTCACCACGAGACAACGACAGTGTGGCTATAGGGATGTTGCCAAAGTGCAACAGTCCCTTTCTGTACCAAACCAGAGACTAAACTAACCGTGAGAATACAATACACACAACATAGACATGTTATTCTTGTATTTATACATGGAAAAATTCTAATGCAATGTGTTATTCCTCTGGGGTTTTACGCCATGTTCTTCTTTCAGTTATGCTACAGCAGACCTGCCCTGCATAACTCAGACTATAATTTGAACAGTAACTTTTATGCTAACACCACATAAGTAACAATCAGCAATGGCTTATCGTATTGGAAGAGTTAAGGACAACTACAGACTGTCTATAAGCTCTAGGGATACAGTGAGGGAGATCTCACCATACATCGCAGTCCTGCACACTGTTCCCCTTGGAGTTCGAAACACTCTAGGGGGTAGGACTCCACTTGTAAAGAAGATATTACAAGGATCATAGACATGAACAAAGTGCAAATAAAACATAGACTACCAGGTACAGATATGCATTAGGCTGAAAATAACTGCATTTTCTAGAGTGTTCTTGTTCTCCTAAAAAGGCATCTTGAATAATTACTCATACAATTAAATGGAATAAACCCAGATTTTTTTGGTCAAGTTAGCTTGGTATATCATTGAGTAATTTGCCTCACTTTATGTACTAATGGCATGTCTAGAAATAAGAAAAATCTGAATTTTAACCTTGAAATATGAACTCTACAAACCTGTATTTCACTGTATGCATTGTAAGCCCACACCAGGGAATACTTTCAAAAATAAAAATAAACTTCCAAACTTTGAATGCACTTTAAGGGTCAAAAAGCAATGGGAACAAATGCATTATTTAATCATAAAAACACACTTGATTCAGTGCAAGGCTGAGGAGGGAGCTCAGGCTCCCAGAGGCAAGTGAAGTGAGGAATGCTTTGAGGGACTGCTGCAAACAGGGCTGGAGCTGAGCTTTTGCTCAGCCCTGCTTCTGCCTGGGAGAGGTGGGGAGGTCAAAGAGCTGGAGAAGACAGGCAGCTCTTAATAAGAATGAGCTGCCATTTTCTCAGGAATAGGGAAACAGAGAGGAAAAATGGTAAGGAACTTCTTGCTTACAAAAAATAAAGCCATTACTCAAAAGTGAGAAGAAAGAATGTTAAAAACAAAGGTTAGTCGCACATTGCTTAAAATCCATGATGAAATTCTTATCCCTCTTAATGGCGCATTGTTAGCAGCTACGCCTTTATTACAGTCTCTGTGTTTCTCCTGCATTCTCATTAAGAGTAAGGTCCATTTCTTACCTGACTGACACAGGCTCTGCTCTCGTTACCTTGACTTGAATCTAACAATAACTTTTAAAAAATGCTCACAATAATCATCAGCTATGGTACGCTTACCCTGAGGTAGTTGAGGGTGAAGTTTGTCAGACCCATTCGAGTGATGTTTTTGGACAGCTGCTCCAGCACCTGAGGGTCTTGTGCCTAAACAGAAGAGGAAAAAAGAATTTTCACTTTGCTTTTTGTCTATTTGTTTTTCTCTATGTGCTTGGTGGAGTGAAGGAAGGGTTCTCTGAAGAGAGGTGCCGCTCCTACAGAAAAATTACATGTTGCTGCTAAATTTATGTAATAAGCTACAGAGCTCTGTTTGCATAGGAAGATGTAAAACCTTATGAAATTCGAGCAGAATGAAGATTGTTTTCGAGTACCTTCTTTCTGCCCCTACCTGTTCAAAAGATAGACCTAGAAGGTTTGGTTATGCACAGGGGTGCGAGTGAGCAGGGCCCCATCAAGGAGCTTCCTCAGGGATCACAAAGCACTTTGAGCCTTCCATTTGTTGGATGAGAGTCCCAGGAGTCCAAGCAGATAAAGGCAGAAATAAAGTACCAGTTTCTTGAGGATAAGAAACTGAAGCAGAGAGAACTCATCAACGCACCTTCAGCAGAGCTGATCACGTAAGTGGCATTAAGCACAGGCTGGGGAACCCTTCCGGTCTAAGCTATTTTCCCAGAATTAAAAAGGAAAAATGCAAGTAAAGTCCTTCTCTGACCCTAGCCAGGAACTTTACCTGTGAGACCAGCCTCCTCTTTAAAATAAGATCAATCTCACTACTAAAATTAATACCTGCTGGTTGCTGGCAAACCTGTTTCTACTCTCTTGGAATTGCAGCAGGACCCTAAATACACAATGTTGCTCATGGCCATCCTCATTGTCCTTTAATGGAATAATGCTGAAGAGTTCAGATCAGCCCTCTAAAATAAAAGATAACCCTGGGACGGAAATGGTGGGGTAGGCTTTCAAAGGCATTTTCTTCAGGCCTGTAACAGCATTTTCAAAAAAGTCCAGGCTTCTTATTTTAAAATCTTCACTAAGAACATATCTTTATCTATAGATACCTAAGTAACTCCATATCAAATTACAGGCACATATTTGGGCCTGTGTCCTTACCCTCTATAAAACCATAGTCCTGCAATTAATTTTGTATATGGAGCACTACTAGCAGGAATGCTAGTTCCTACTGCTAGTAGGAACTGAAAGTGGCAGTAAGACTCTGTCCTTTGTTTCTCTGTAACAATTTACCTTACAATATTTTGACTTCAAGCTATAGAATATTTAATATTTTAATGTCCTATTGTGTGTGTTTTCACTCGATTACAAAATAAAAGTCTTGAAATGTGAAAAAAAAAATCCAAATTAAAATTCTAAAGGTTTCTGAGTAAATATATGGTAATTACTTATTTTCTGACTTATGCAAGGGTAATATTAATTTGATTCATTTAAAGACTAAATATAAATCATACCTACAATGATGAAAATTCACTGACTTTAGTGCAGTTCATATCAATAAGAACAGATTTTGGGCTCAAATCACACAGACCACCAAATGGGATTAAAAGGAAAACTATGTGCTAAACCAAAATGAAAACATAGCAGCAGTGGCAACAATAGAGCACTGAGAAACAAGGGAGCGATGAAAGAACTTGTAAATGGAAGCAGTTGCAGGCAAAACAAAATATTTATAGTTAATTGCCTTGGGTGTGAAATTTGCTGGAGTTCTTCATAAACCTAATCTCATCTCTTTGCATTAGGTCAAGTGAAAAAAGGATTACTTACATGCATGGCTAGAATGCTGCGTGGGACTAATTCTCTGTACTGTCTAATAGTAAAGTGCCACGTTTTTATTCTCATAAGATCATCAAAAGTAAACTCCAAGATAAGACGTCCTTCTGTGCATACCTAGAATACATAAAATGCATGAAATAAATTCCCAGGAATTTTGTTTTCAACGGTATTGTATCATCGATTAAACAACATTCAAAAATATCAGAGCAATATTCTATTGTTCATCTCTGCTAGATTAATTGTTTTTCTTTGTCTTGGGGAGAAAAAACGAATGTGGGAAAATGACTTCATAGGCCTTACTGCAGAGACAGTAACTTATATTACTATAGATTTTATAGCATTTTACAAACATGGAGTATTGTATGCGCTAGATCTTATTTATTGCATCAATTCTCTTTCCCTCGCAGTTCGCTACTGCTAATTAATGACTGAATCTTGCAGTGGAGGTGGCTGTGGTGCAACAGCACACACTTGATGTCAAGATGCTGAACCAGTCATTCCCGACCTGTTTTATGTTGCCCTTTCCTTACACTAGCCTGGTGTATAAACCTTCCTTTCAAGTCCAGTTGGAGTACACAGTGCCCTGAATGCCTGTGGCCAAATCCAATTTTTTCCTATTTTTTCCTTCTTGTCTTTTCCAAGTGTTCTTGTCTTTCCCAGGCATTTTATCCCACTTTTATTTTTCTTTCATTTCTTATCTACTTTTATTAATCCCCCCTTCCAAGGAAAGCCAGATGAGGTGTCTGCCATTGGGCTGCGTGAGCTGCATTGCCATAGCAGGTTTGAGAGCCAGGGGAGCAGAGGAGAGGTTGCAGTCATGGGCAACGGAGCTGCTTCCACAGGAAGTGGCTCACACAGCTTTGTGAGGGGTCTTGTCTGAGAAAGGAGAGAAAATATGGGAGAAATAAGTGCAGCAAGTGGGTACTACCTGGAAATGAAAAGTAAAATAAATTACTGGGGACATTTAAACAAGTGTCCACAACCTTATGTGGAAAAAACGCTGCAGCTATGGTGGTCTTTAAGGTGCAAAATATATTGCCAGAATGGTATTCTGACTGGGGTACTGTAAACGACGCATGATCTGAAAATTAACTCCCTCCATTCTTGATTTTTTTCTTTAAACTGGGTGTTTAGACCTACAACTCCTATTCAAAGTAAACTTGCAAGTGCAGGGTATAGAAATATTGTGGAAACAGGGTATAACGACTTTCAAAAAAAAACCTTTCCTGCAACTTTAATTTTAACACAACTAACATTTGACTGAACAACTAGCCATCCCAGATTAGGTTGAGTCTGTCGAGCCTTTTTACAAGCCTCAACTCGGACTTGGCTAGTTCCCACTTGAGCAATGTGTGGCTTTGCTGGTTAACAGTTCACTTAACATCATCATAGTTTCTCCTCCTGGTTGTTTCTGCAAAATCATGTAGGTAATTTTAAGAGGCATACTATACAGACAAATTACTGTAGACCTATGAAAGAGAATCTTGCAGCAGGTTTTTATCTGCCCTTTTCAATATACCTTAGTGATGCCTTCAAATTTTTAATGTAACTTATTTTGTCATTTGACCCTCATTTTGATTCTCACATCACTTGTACTATGATAAGAAATTACACAGGGGTATACATGTGCACACATAAGGATTCACACAAGAAGAAAAACATTTCATATGTTTATATGTTACTGTGTTGAGGCCAAAGATCTGATTACTGACCAGTTAACATGAAAATATTTCAGGTTTAAAATATCTTTTTATAATAATACCTGTGGCTTCTCAAATGTTTCTTCTCTTAAGCTCAAAACCCCACAGCTGTTAACAGATTTATTTTATGCACTGGCATTAACAAATTTTAATAGAAAAACTGAAACACGTACCTCGTATCACAGTGGTAAAAATTTATACATCTTATAAAGGAATTTTATTTCCTTATGTAGAGCAGAATTTTACGCATTGCTTTTAATCAATAAAATTGGTGCAGTTCTTATTTTAAATGGGTCTCTTTTTTTTTTTTTTTTTTAATAGCTGCCTTTTACATAGAATCCAAAAAATCAAAAGGGTCTCCAATTAAGAAAACATTTTCTGTTGTGCTGAATTCATGTTACCGTACTGTGAGCTCTGACATTTTGTTTCTGTGGTAACCAAAATCAGCTGATTAGTTGGCATGGCAACAGAAAAGATGTAATCCCAGCAGACACACTCTAATCAATGCCCCCAGCACAGATGGTCTCCGGAGGATCAACAAGAAAGAGGCTGGCAGGCATTCAGATATCACGTGGTTGCTCTAGACTAGGCCAGGAAGAAACTAAAAAAGAACATTTCTCAAACTAACCAATAGCTTTTTAACCCCTTCACTGCACTTATTAATTGTAGGAATTTCAATTGCTCAATCTACGAAAACCAGCTTTGGTCCTGTGCCTTATTGCTCAGTCTCACTCTCCTAATGCTGGGTATCTTTTAAAACTCTTCTCCTTTTATTAATGATCATTTCTCAAACCTGGCACTGTGCTTGAAAAGAAACCTAAAGCTTATACAAATCTGGGAAATTCCTGAGATTGTTAGTAAAGATTAAAATCTCTGAGTTTCAAGGGCTCCACCTATAAAATCCAGCTGATGGTGCCACTGTTGGCCGCAGGAAGAGAAGGGTTGGTTAGAATATGGGGTGCTCACTGATCTAGTGGCGAAGGCAAAGCTCACCTCTGCCAGTCTATTGGAAATATAAATAAACAATCACTAACTGCTGAAAAACAGTTTGCCTACACATAAAGTTGGAGTGTTGGTAAACAGAGACTTAGGAGGACTCCTAAAGCATTCGTTTACCTGGAGAAAAAAATGAAGCGTCTGCCAGGTAAACAAACACGGTAAGTAGGGCTTCAGTCTCTTCTTTTACCACATTTAATTCATACCCTTGAACTGTATTAAATTCTTTACAGTATTTATTTATACCTTGATATTTTTAAGTGTGTAACACTTTACGAGAACCTCTTGCCCTCTAAAGACCAGCTGGACTATTCATATTCTTACCGCTAGGCATGTTCTAGACATATTTGTTTGAAAAAAATTGGAAATGCCATTTTATATATTCATCCAATACTGCAGTATGCCGTGAGTTGCTCTAACTAGGAAAATGTAAAATGCAGCTGTGGATTCCTGATTCAATACATGATGAGAAATGTTTCAGCCCATTATATTAGAATTTAGTGAATCTGTAGCTTAAAAGTTGTTTGTCAAACTGAAACAGCTATTAACAAATATAGATAGTTTGAATTTTTGCATTAAAATAACCCTTTGTAGTGGTTTTAGTGGGTCAAATTCAGACATGATCTAAGGAGCTACGCAATCCATTGGAGTACTGCTTGTTACAGGAGTTCTGCTTTGTTCCACCACTGATGCTGTAAGACTGAGGAGTTTATCTTTGGAGTAAAAGATCTGTGCCCTTGGTATCTCTACTAGAAGTTACACACGCACAGCTGAGACAACATTCTGCTCTAACTTATTTCTGAGAGACTAATATATTCTTTTCACCTTTATTCCACCAACTGCTGTGTTTTATTTCAAATTTCCTCTTACTAACACAGTCCTATTTTAAGCACACAGCCATTAACCCCCCCTATTTTTTCTCCTAGAATCCAAATCACATCCCCATCTGAACTTTTCTACCGGGATACAGAGGTTTATATTGGAATCTGCAACAGAAACATCAGGACTGAAGCAGGCTGTGCACTGCCAGGGCTACAGCAGATGGAAAGACTCACTGCACACAACATCGATGGTGCTATGGGATGCAATCACAGCTCCTTTCACGCGAGGTGTGCACCCAGCCCCGTCCCTGCTGCTAGTCTATCTTTGACTTGCTGGATACCAGTCTCCTTTCCAAAGTAACAACACTCTAATGTGCTGCCGCGATAAGTAAAATAAATTAATTGAATTGAGAAAAGTGTGTTGTATTTGCTGATTAAAACCCCCACCCTTCTTTTCTCTATTGCATTAAAGCTAACACAAAGGGAAATGACACAGAAATCATTTTAGGAAGCTGTGCAAAGAAGCAGCTACTGTATACCCTCATCACGTCCTCTGCACATGGCCAGCATGCACCACTCCTTGTGAGCGGTGAGGTAGCAAAGAGGTGCTACCCAGGAATATCTGGTTGCTTTGCATCTCTCTCTCTCTCTTTTTGTGTCCGTGTAAGTCCCTGGAGGCTGGAATGGGAGAGCTGGAATGATGACATCATTAAACACACATCTCCCAGCTCATCAGTGCCCCACACACCAGCAGCTTCCTCTCCCTCTTCTTTGAGCCCCACTCAAAGAGCCAGGAAGATGGCAGAGAAGACACTACGAAGGGATGGGACTCACATATGTGCTAAAACAGTATAAGCCGTGTGGGCCTTGGTCATTATGCTGTCAATCAATAGCTGGTGCCTTTTTTGACTTCGAAACCTCCGCAGTCCTGCAGGTCAAGGGCAACATGGATGGGTTATGTCCTCCTGCTTCCCCTTCTCCTTGTGTGCTTTTCTCCATGCAAAGGTTAAAATTCATACACATGAACAGGTACGAGATGGAAATTCATCATTTCCTGTTAATTTATGAAAGGGGACATTTCCATTTTGAAAATAAGTTTACTGATTCTTTTAATATAAGATTTTTTTATTTATTTGTATTTTCCACCTTTTTGATACTGTTTTTTATAAATGTATGGCACTCTGTTTAATTACAGGACTAGAAGTGGCCAATGCATGAAGCTAATTCACTATCAATTACAATATTGAACATTCACTAACTGCCTGATCCAGACCATGTTTAAATCAATTGACTCCTTCAATTGACTTCACTGCCCTTTGGACTGGCATCCTAATGTATTAAATCCCTATTTTCCTAGAGATGTATAATCCTTGGACTGGGTAAGTATCAAATGTAATGCATATCATCCCAAATGGTAGGTACTAGCAATGTGAAATCTCATTGTTGCTTTAAAATCAAGCCCAGAAAAAAGAAGATGGGCAGGTTGAATTTAATTCATGTACAACTGATGGTTCTGGCAACCTGGCATTATGTACTTTTGCAATCTTTCTAGGAGAATTGCAGAGGATGCCCACAGAATTTTCCAGTCACGTAATGAATATAGAAAATAGTAATTAAATGGCTTCAAGGGTTTTCAGTACTAGAAATAATCTCAGTCTACCAGAAAAATGCAACAGCCAGTATTTTTCACCCTTATACACACCGAAAAAGAAAAACAGAAACCAACAACATGCTTTATTGAGTCTTCCCTGTTACCTTGGTAAACATGGGTTTTCCATGCTGAGTGACCATGGTGCATTGATCACAGTCCACTGTGATGGATGAGTTGTGGTATGACTCTTTTGAGTGCTTGAGAATGTAATACAGGTCTGTTACACCTCCTTCAAAGACAGTGCTAAAATAACGAGGAATGAGGGTCCTTCCAATTGCTGTGAGGAAAATACAAAGCAGAATTCAGCAAATGCTCTACGTTATAAAATCTCAAACCATTTGCTAACAGAACATGAATAATTTTAAGAGCAATGAAATCAAATTTTCATTTAACGAATATAATACATGTTCTCTGTCTGCTGCAGAAACAGTTGCGCCTGCTCCCATTGAAATCAATGAAAACGGCTTACTCCATTCAGAGGGAGTGGGCTCATCTTATTTAATCTTTTCACATTGATGGCGAGTTAGAGGCACTCTTTAAACCATCTGCAAGGTTTTTTGTCCCAGAGTAATTATTATACAGAAAGCCACATGGTGTCAATTATGACTGAAAGTTGGATATTACTCATAAATGTATAAATACAAGTGGCGAGCATTTACAGAAATATACTCGTACACCGAAAAAGGCAAAGCACATTTATATAGGGAGGTTGTGTACACGTATATGTTTATCTTTGTGTGGGAACATGTATATTTATATACACGCACCCACACGTACACGCCCACACATGCACACACACTCTTGATTGAATAGGAGGGCTACCGCTGAGAAATCAGAGTCCTGGGGATTGAAGGACGATCTGAGAAGGCAGTACGATATATGTTGCACAATATATGACTGCCCACAGGTGTACCTGAGATTTCTCTTTAGACCAGAAGTATTTATGTCATAGGCTAGAAAGCTTGAGCAGATGCCTGAACTAGCTTATATGCACCACTTACCCCAAACTATGGACTCGAGGTACCCAATTCTGCAATATTTACTTGGGTAAAACTTTCACTGAAGTCACACCTCTCACTTAATAGTTTCAGGTAAGTACTACAAGGTCCAATTCCAAATACATAATAGTAATAGTGAGCTTCTGAGTGTACTTCAGATGCGCAAACTAGCAGAAGCACTGACATCAAAGGCAATTATCTCATGTGCAAATGATGTTTTCCATCTCCTTTTTTACAGATAAATTTGGATGCAACCACAAGCCTGGTATGACAGAACACTTCAGTTTATATTAGACTGATACTTCCACACCAAATGACTCATCGCTTTGCATGCATTAATCAATCTACAGTAATTCTGAGTGGCGGATACAGAAAAATTGCCTCCATTTTACAGAGGGAAAAACCAAGCCATCTAAACTGTGTTTTGGAAGAATGAGATAGAAAACTCACCATCGACAAGCAAGATTAGGGTTATTTGTTCCTAATTCTTGTTTGTCTATTAGGACTATGTGGTGACTCATGCCTCCCTCATTTGCTTTATACTTTTGAGAGTAATTTCTAAAAAAACTATTTTCATAGGAATTTTGCCAGCATACGAACAAAGGCTCCTGACCCTAAAAATGTATTTGCAAGTGGGTGTTGTAAATTAAAATGTATGGCGCTTTCACAGTAGTTCTGTGAAAACTGTTTCTGCTCTGTGCATTACAATGTGGAATACTGCATATGCAGTCATAACACACCTTATATAATGAAAATATACAAATATAGAAAATTTGGACTTGTTAAAGCTTTTACTGTAATATTAGATATTAACGTAATTTAATGTACAAAAATCTACCACACTCTCTGGAAGTGGTTGACAATTCAATGAATAGGTTGAATGACTATTATACGACTCTAGCTCCTAAAAAGCCCACCCACTCACCATGCATATATTAATTTTCTACAGTCTTTTAATTTAATTTAGAAAAACTGAAGTCCAGTGTATCAGCATAGGACTCAACTCAGGCTTTAACTCAAATTTCTCCATGTTGGTATGGTATATAGTAAAACGTGAAATTTACCCATCAAGTTAATTTCTTGCTCCCCTAAGGCTAATTAGTGCAAATTAAATTTCCTGCTAATCATCCTAAGCAGTGAACGTGTGATATGAAAATCCAGCGTTCCTACTGATTGTGATAAACCTCTATTCATGTGACTTATACACTGCATAAATATCTTGAAACTATTCTAACTGCAGTTTATAGACTGTTCCCAAAGTAGCATGTTCATATGGTGTTGCTTTTTGCCTTGTATTCACAGCTACAACACATTAAAGAAGGCTACAAAGACAGTAAATACCTTATTCTTACTACTTTTCCTAGTAAGCATTATCTGTGTCTGCCACAGGGATATGCTACCATGAACAACAAAGTGTGGGACCAAAAGGATGAAGAAGTATAGAGATGTACCCAAGGATATGCCTTATGAAACCTGATTTTCAATGACAGATGCACACGTGGACCCTGTTTGTCTGTAAACTGAAAATAGCTAACGAGAATGTCCAGTATAAATGACTGTAGCTAATATTCAGCTCCAGAAAAAACATTAATGAAAAACTGTATTAATAAGTAGAGCTGTCCTCGGCTCATCATGTTGCCTTGCCACAGAAGACTGAAGCAGGTTCAAGGTTTTGGTTCTCTTCCTGAAGCACTCAATGGCTTTAAAAAAATAATTTCATTTCTATAACAAAAATGAAACTCTCTATAAAAATAACAAAGCTTATTTGTGCAGGAGATGGTATTTCCAAGAACAACGAAAGTCTAGGGATCATCACAAACTGTTCATTTTGAATGCAAAAGACTTTTCCTTTATTTTTTCTCCTCCAAAACGTAATGGTTTATATGAGTATTCAAGCACATATGTGTGCACAACCCCAGCTCTGCTGCATGCATACATACAGTCCTTTTGTGGGCACAGGAATAGGAATGTAGCAACTGTGCTTTTATTTCCCTTCTTGCAGTAGTGGCCACACTCAGGTGCACATGGACATATTCCACCTGTGTCTGTCATTGTACATCTCAACAGGATTTTAGCAACACCATATATCTTCTGCCAGAATGAGATGAAGGCCACTTCCTCAGAGGACTCTAAGTAATGTGCAGACAGGATTATGGGACAACTTGATACCTGTAGTCACTTCAGGAGGTAGTTTAGCCTTCCTTGTGCCAGTAAAGTGAACTCACACCTTACAGAGCATAGAGCAAGCTGTACGCTAGCTTGGTCTTGGGTTTGCAATTCCTCAGGGGCAGTCACAGACAACAATGGAAAGTATACTCTAAATAGCATGCACTCTTCCCTGCAACCCGATCTCCTTCCAGTCCTGCCTCTTATTCAACTGCTGCTCTTCATTTTTTCTCCAATCTCTTTGCTTACATACCCTCATGGTCCAATCCTCCATTTTCTCATCTTACGGTTGGTTGCCTTGCATCGGTTATGTTCCAAGTTCACTGTTCAACTCAGAGTATCTCCCTGTCTACTCTTCTCTCCCCCTCCTAGCACACTGCCCCTTTTTCTCTTGCTCAAGGAGGCTCATTAGCCTTCCCCAAATCCAACCAATTTCCTCATTCTCCTTCCTTAAGCAGGCCCAGCTACCTAGTCTCAGTCTCCTTCTTCTCTTCTACTCTTCCCAAAATGCCAGCTTGACACACACTTTCTTGATGCCCTTCCTACTCAGCCAGGTTGCCCCAGCTTCTTGTCCAAGGTTCCCTGCCTCAGCAGTCTAAGCCCTCCTTCTGGATGTTGATTTTGTGGCTTTTTTCTGCCAAGATTCTCTCTCTGCCCTTTTCCCCACCTTGTCTCCTCCTAACAGCAGGTTCTTTATCCAAACGAACTGCATCTCTCTTTCCTTCCTTCAGCTTCTCATCTAGCTAGGGAGGAGGCAAGAAGACCTCTTCCCTCTGGGCCTCCCACCCAGCCAAACATCTCCTCGTGTTTTTCTCACTGACTTCCAACTCTCCCTTACTTAATCATCTTCCATCTTCTCCTTTCACCTCCCAGTTACTATTTCTTTCCACTCTCTCACATCAACTTGTTCTGATTTTCTCCCTTCTTTTTTTTTTCCTCCTCTTCCCTCTTCTTTCCTCCACATTCAGGTCAAGTTGCTTCCTCCATAGGGCCATCCGGATCCTGGGCACATCCGCCAGCAGTGCAGGAGAAGGAAGGGCTTCCTGCTCTCATGTGCAGGATCGGCTGACTCTTCCCTGTGGGCTTTGCAGTGAAAATGCCAACGACTCCCCATAGCCCTGAGCTGTGCCTGTCGTTACTCTTTGCAGTTGGCATGTGGATAGCCCCATTGGACTCCTACGAGGACCCTTACTATGTTCCTGGGAAAAGGAGTCTTTGGAAATTTTAGCTGTCAAACTCTACTAAAGCCTGCATGGAGTACTTGAGAATGGGCGCTTTTTTCTCCCCAAAGATCTATAAATTTGTTAAATTCAGTCAGATTTCCACAAAGAGGACAAAAGGGAAACCCTTGCCTCAAAGGTGAGCAATCCTACCCCAAAGCATACAGACTACTGGGCATTTAAAAAACAAAGTTGCTAGACTTTTGTAACACAGACAAAACAATATTCTTCAATTTGGGGGGAAAGAAGAAATCCTTTTTGGCTTAAATAAAAAAGAACTTGCTAAAAGCAAAACCAATTTCAGATTTATTGGGTGAAGTTTGGCAAAATTAAGTATAAAGAAGGCCCTTTAATGGGACTTATCACACAATACTAATAATAAATGCTATATCATCTGCCTGAAAGAATACAATACATGACTGCAGATGCCGAGGCTCTGAGTCCAATACTCAGGCTTAGGAAAGCAGACGTAGGTTCATACCTGCATCTATACAAATACTAACAGGCTCTTACAGTCACATTACCCAGAAAAGACCTTTCTATAGTGTGAAATGTGACTCTCTGCATTGTAAGATACTGGATATACTAGAAGAAAAATTCACCTGCCCCTCAGTATTCAGGCATTAATTCCAGATCACTGGAATGCTGCTTTAAATTATCATTTTGTCCTGGGCAGCATCCCTCATCCCTAGCTGAGTATCTGAGGATGTACTATTTCCCAGGAGAAGCGGGCACTGCCCCTTAACGTTTGCTTCATTTGTGCTAGCAAATCCCCAGATAGCAACGCAAACTGACAAAGATCAGCTGCATTTATCAAGAGGTAATAGTTATTTATATGAAAATGTCTGTAAGAAAGGCACATCTTTCAGATGTGACTATTTTGCACAAAATGTAACGCTGTCATCTGCTGGAATGTCGTACCTTTAGCTTATTCAGTGGTGTCACGGATTGGCTACATGTGATTTTGTATACCTTTCTAGTGGATCAAAGATCTAAATACAATTTTAGAATCAAAGTAAGACAGCTAGATTTGTGAGACTCTCCCAACTATGAGCGGTCCAGAAATCAATTAATTTAAGCTATGAACATAGGCAAGAAGCTTTATAGGTCAGTAACAGTTATATTACATATAATTTCTTAAGTATCACTCCTGGGGAATTCTAAAGAAAAGAATGAAAACATCTGACATATTAAATGGCCCAAGGCCTGCGTCTTGGGGAGGGAAGCACTTGGGTCACACTCATGCTTTTTTGGCCTGCGCATGCAACGATAATGATTAGCGTGCACCTTTGTCATCCTGATCCTAGCAATCATTATTTCATACTGACCTTCCATTTGTTTCCCCTTTTTAATATGTTTGCCTGAGTGTAAAATGCTTTATTTTCTCAGGAATATGTTTAAGACTAAAATAATTTCTCCATCTCAAATTGAGACAAAAAGTCCAACGATCTCTATGTGGGAATGGCCATAACTTGTGAAGTCAAGGGTTTTTGCAAGCCTCAGACTAGCTATGAGCAGAAAGTCAGTTCAAAAAATGATTTGTAATACAATTGTGGTACCACCACACACCATGTGGTGGTGATGGGAATGTTGGGTTGTTTTTTTCCTGAGGAAGATTTGAATAAAACAGAAAGTAAACATGTTTTTCTAGTTCACAGGAAACTGGTATTATTTGTGGGCTAGGAATAGAAGAACACTTCCTCCCTTTGTGTCCCAAAGATAGGCTGTCAAAATCTCAATGCCCTCTCTACAGAATGAAGGTTCACGGCTGTTTTGCAGAAGTAGGGCTTGAGAGCAAACCCTTCCTTGCTCACTGAACTGGCCATTTGTTGCCTTTACAGTAGAAGCTCTCAGGGGCAGAGACTTGAATATAGCATGTACATATACACCACGTAGGATAACTGCCAAGTTGGTAGAGAAGTGAAACAACGGAAGTGTTAATCAGTGAAATAAAAACATTGGTTTTATTGCTTCCAGGCTGGTTTTTGCAGCTCTGAATTCTGTCAAGTCCTATGTCTTCAATTAGAGCTAGGATATAAAATAAGTAATAAAACAGACACAAATAAAAACATAAAATATAAAAAGCCTTTAAAAGTTCCATAGAATCAGTAACAGAATGAAAAAAACTCCCTGTGCCTATAGCTTAAAGGAGCTCTGTCTGGAAGCTCTGGTGCAGCCTGCAGCTGATTATCTCATCAACATGCTATAGATAGGATTGAGGAACTCCCCTGGTTGAGGCTGGGGGTTTGGTTTTGTTTTGCTCCCAACACAAAACGTTGAGCTGTCCTGTAAAGCTCTAGACAGACCATGAAAGTCTCTTGCTTGAGAGATTATCACAGTTGGATCTTAATAATTAAATGGAGATGGTACGACTCTCCCTCAGCCAGATGTAAGGGCTAAGGAAGCCACGAGATGACTTCACAGAATCATAGAACGGTTTGGGTTGGAAGGGACCTCAAAGATCATCTAGTTCCAACCCCCCTGCCATGGGCAGGGACACCTTCCACTACACCAGGTTGCTCAAAGCCCCATCCAACCTGGCCTTGAACACTTCCAGGGATGGGGCATCCACAACTTCTCTGGGCAACTTGTTCCAATGCCTCACCACCCTCAATGTGAAAAATTTCTTCTTTATATCTAATGTCCTGTTGATTGCAAATGAGCTTTACTGAGTACTGCAGAAGAAAGCCTGAGCTTTCTGTTAATTGTTAATTGACATCTCCAGGCATGGCTAATTGGCATCTGGGTGGGCCAGAGCTTGGTATGTTCATTTACATATGTTTTTGTAACTGAAATAAACAAGTCAGTACACATTAAGCAACACTTCATGGAGTTACATAGTGATGTCATTGCCCTTATTCTGCCTGTATTTCATTTGCTCAAATTTGTCCTAGTGAAATAGCGCATCAAGTGCATTCCCTCTCAGACGGAGTTCATCTAGCTGGGACGTGGAAGGAGGGATCTCTCCATGAAGCTGGACAACAGTAGAGGTCCAGTCTTCAGTGCTGTGACCTGCTCTCTGGCAGAGCTGCAAGGCAGGTAACTCATGGGAACGTCCCTCCACCTTTATAAGACCTTCACCTTATGTGATGAATGCATTCACACCCAAACAACATGAATCTGTCAATTCCCAGGAAAAGCTACTGCCAGATTTGATAGTATGGCATGAAAGGCAGTGAAAAGACAGTCTAAAAAGTCCAAATTCTGTCTCAGAGATGTGCAGGCCATGTTGCTTAAACCACACATGTATCCAAGGCAGAATCTGGCACACAAAGACCTGCCTTTTTTCTCCCTGTCTAGTAGGTAAGACTGGGCTTCTATCATTTAGAGGACTTATAGAATAGAAATTATACTATGTGATTAATTTCCACTTCTAGGAAATTTCTAGTTATTTAAACAAATTAAATATTAAGTAAAATTAAATGTATGATTTAAAATTAATTACAACAGTAGTAATAATAATAGTACACTACAGTATACTAGTATACTATTAATAGTATGTAGATTTTAAATATCATAGATTTTAAACTCCATGAAGTTCAAAAGACAGTGGAAGTACTACTTTCATATTGCACAGCTTTTTAAGGAGTATAATTAGCCACATATACATTCTTCCCATGTCCTTACAATTTTGGTTTTATCTTTAATGATCTACTTAGTAGTTCATGGAAATTGGGGAAAATCTAAGGTTTCCAACTATTTTGCCTTTGTTCTCAATTTTGTAACAAAACTGCAAAGTGGGACGAGTAACATGGATTCAGCACAGTGACTGAATGACTTGAATCCTTTCCACACGCAGAACCCAATATTTTGGAGTGGTTTTGTTTTGATCCATGATAACTTCCATGCTATCTGCAATATCTTATTGATTTTATGTCAATAATATTGCCTACAGTTAAAAACTATAACCCAAAATACTACAGCTTATAAAATTGTAAAGTCTAAGCTTCCCTCTCCAGTTCCTTCCATCCCGTGTAATTCAATCATTATGTTAGGTTTGACTCTGCCTTTTCTCCAATAAGTATTTTCCAACAACATTTTACCCTGGTGAGGATTTGCCTGTATGATTTTGATTCAGTTGACAGTGTATTTCCTTTTCTTGAAAGTCTGTAACTGGCACTTCAATCCTCTAAAACACACTTGAGTCAAGAACAAGTAACAGAAACTTCATGACAATAAGACCGCAGCTTAACTCCCTACACCTTATGACCCTTATTCTCATCGACACATAATCTGCAACTCAGTCTTAAATCCATCATCTCTCTGAAGAGAGACAATATTTTACTGTAATTCATTTTGGTAAAAACAGTCAGGAAATAACTATAAAAAGCTCTATATGTCTCAGTACAAAGCTAAACTGCATCAGCATAGTTTTTCATTAAGGCTCAGCCAGCCTACCTATTACAATAAAATTTCCTCCCAACCCTTTCCTTATTATACTGGCAGCACACTACCAGTCTTTAAAGAATTGCTCACCACAAAATTTAGTCTTCAGATCTTGAGTACTTCAGCCACAGGCTAAGACAGCATGGACCAGGGGATGCAGAGAGCAAGCGGCAGAGTCCAAGTCCCTTTCACAGGATGGCAGCTGGGCTTGGAGGGCACCTCTGAGAATCATCTGGTCCAGCCTCCCACTCAGAGCAGGGTCACCTGCAGTGGGTTGTCTACGACTGTGTCCAGTTGGGTTTTGAATATGTCCAAGGATGGATCCTTCACAACCTGTCTGGGTAACCTGTGCCAGTGTTTGACCATCCTTCGAGCAAAATGCTGCTTCTTCTGTTTAAATGGAATTTTCTGTGTTTCACTTTGTGCCTAGTGCTTCTTGCATTTCACTAGGCAACACTGAGGAGAGTCTGGCTCTGTCTTCTTTACTCTGTCCCCAGCATATATTTACAAACATTGATAAGATGCCCCTTCTCCAGGCTGCAGTGTCTCAGCTCTCTCAATCTCTCCTCGTATGGCAGATCCTCCAAGCCTTTGATCACATTCATGGCTCTTCTCGGGACTCACGCCAGTACCTCCGTGTCTTTCTTCTAAATAGTGAGCCCAGACTGAATGTCCTACTCCAGATGCGTATCACCAGCACTGAGGGAAGGATCATCTCCCTCAAACTCTCCCTAATGCAGCCCAAGAGGCCGTTGGCTTCTTTGCTGCAATGGCACATTGCTCGATCACAGTCGACCTGAACTCTCAGCATCTTTCCTACAGGTCTCATAACCAGCACCTCGAATTCAAGCACAAGCAGCAGAGCACCTGGCCTGCATGGCTCTGTACCAGATTCAGGCTTTAAGTTTTTGCTATGTATCCAGTGACAACACAGTACGAATTCAGAGAGTCTGCTAACTGATCACAAAATAAAAACTCAGAGTCCATACAATTTCTTGTTTAAACAACTGAATTAGGTTTCTGGTAGTACAGAGCAGGCCAGACCCTTACCCCAGGTTAAAAAATACAGAATTTCTCATGGCAGGCACATTTCTGAGGAATCCTGTGGTCGAAACTGATTTTTTAGGTTGGAGGGGAGAAGGGTTTGAGGGCGTTACCCCTATTCTTCTTCCACAAACATACCTTAGGCGAGGAAGCTCTAGTTTTAACTGTAAAACTTCCGTATCTTATAAAACAAAACCACCAGTCCCCAGCAAAGATCTATACATGAATATTTTAGCGAAGAAAATATTTATATTTGCATAAAAAAATCTGCATTCTGAATGTGAATAAAGCCAGAACAAAAGGTTTGCCCAGTTGCAGTATACAGCCACTCACACGTCTGCCTGTGCTAATCATTCTCTTTGAAGAAAGAGTATTTCAGTTAACTTTGTTCAACAACTGCAAAGAAGAAAGTTTTAACGGCAAGCCAAAGAGGTTATTCACAGCTGTATGACAAACCGCTGTCAAAACATAACAAACCACAACCAAACTCAAGCAGAAAATGACAAAATGTAAGACCGTAAAAATGATGGAAATTGTGCAGGACAGGCATTTTAGATGAACAAATGCAATCTGTACCAGCATAAAGGACCAACCCAGCACAGAAAATGATACCCAGAAAAGTCGTCTCAAGAAATAAAGGCAAAAACATAAAATTCAAATGACAGGACACCAAAAGGGACAGACAAAAAACAGGCAAACCATCCAGTTGTATTAAATCAAGCACACCCCTGACCCCTGACTTCATCTGACCTAGCGGAATACTAAACATGGCATGAAACAAAAAATTATGTAAAAGCACAAGCAAAATGACATTAAGACAAAGTGATATTTGCCATACCCTCACATACTGCCACAATTCTTTTATGCAGGTACCCAAGTTGGTCTGCGTCAGAACCTAGACTGAGAGCTCAAAACCAAAGCTTAGCGGCTGCAGAAAATGGATGTCTGCCTTTCTGTGGCATTTTTGTGCTGGTGCTGGGTTAATTCACTAACCCACACATTTCACAGCAATCGACTCGATTAGTCTCTTGTTGATCTGAACCCAAAGAGTTTCATGAAAATTAAGCAAGTCACTGGAACCACACCGATTACCACCTGCAAATAATTTGGCCATTATGTCGAGGACTATCCTCCCCCTGGATCAAGCTATTGCTATGAAAGTGTGTAGGAAGACCTGTTGTGCTATATTTGCTGGCGCAACGTTGTTCTGAAGACAGATGTCTACAAACATAATTCCACCAGTTTCTGATCTCCACTCTCTCCTCTGAACCATGTTGAGATGGGAAGCTGAGGCAGGAAGGAAAAAAAAAGGTCTTACATGTATTCTAGAAATATTATTAAACATTTACAGCCTATATAAGGGAAGAATAAATAACTGACAAAGTACTGATCTGAATAATACATAGGTCCCTTTCACCCTTAGAAACATTAAAAGAGAAGCTGTGACTGAGACAGAGCATCACGAGTAGTGGATAGCTTTTTCACTTCTAAAGCTCCTGATTTACATCCAGGCAAAACACACCTTTCATTAGCTGCAATTCTGATAAATCTTATTTTTGATTTCAGTTCAGTTTATGTCTGTCAGAATAGCACCTCACACGACCACCACCATGCCTGATGAGAAGCCTGCTGAGAAGCCTAAGGACACCATTCCTGATGAGACGCCTGAGGACAAGCACAGGCTGCTGGAACCTCACAGGACTCAGCTCAGGCAGAATTTACCTTTCTTCTTGGATGTTTTCTGTAGCTCTCCACAAGCTCTCTCCTAGTGAGAGAAAGCTACTAACAGTACTTATGGCAGCTAGTTTAAGCCAGTTAAAGCTACTCCTCCACTATGGTTAGTACAGTGTAAACATAGCCATGAATGTGTCTATAAAACATATTGTAGGCAGACACCAACTTGCTTTGCTAACACTCCAAGCAACCCAAAAGCTACATGTCTGCATAATGTGGTGTCATATCTGAGCAAGTAAACCCTGTGAAGAGGCAAGATATATTTGTTTGGGCTCTAAGCCAGATGAAAACGGCCACACAGCATCTGGTCACCTCAGCGTGTGGGCAGAAAGGGCTTGTATAGGCATTTTCTATATAGGCCTAGCTGACCTCCTCAACTCTGGAAGACTTCTTTTCATGGCAAGACTGAAGCCTACAGGTAGGCAATGTGAAGGGGAAAGATAGTTCCTTCCCTGAACACAGAACTTCGTGCTCAAGCACCGTCAGTCAAGCGTCACAGCACAGTCCACATTCAGGTGAAAAATATCAGAGGTGAAATGTGTTGATATGTGCATCAAAGGGGACATAGCGTAGTGGGGAATGTGTCTGGAGAACTGGTGGGAGGTGAGGGGTTACAGGGATATGATAAAAGATACACACGGCATTCTCAAATTCGTCAAACTGCATTCAGCACATGTGGATTGATAACCAGCATGATTTTTCTGGTAATTTTATGCTGCAGACGTATGAACAATATCTCACCAGTGGATAATATCAGTTGTCGGTTATATACATGTTTTATAACAACCAGAACACTCTTTTTCAAAAAGCTGTTGGTGGTTGGCTTTGATTTCTTTTTTTCTGCAGCAAAGCTTGCTTTCCCACTCTCTTTCTCTTTCTCTTTCAAGCTCATGGAAGCTAACTGCAGAGAAAGTAAAAAGGTATTCAACACGCTAGACAAAATAATTAGGAAAATATTCTACTATTTAAAAATGTTTTGTTGGTTTTAAAAGTGCAGCTTGCTTATTGCCGTTAAAACGAAGGCAATTGCCCTGTGTTCAGCTATACAAATCAGATGTCTGACAAAATAACGTCAAATAATAAAGAAACACTTTCAGAAAAGGGCAAGCAATGTAACAGGTTTATAAGCTTTAGTCAGAACACACGTTACACGCAGTTTTTAATAAAATTTTATGCAGTAAGTAATGCAGGATGCTCTTAACTTGAAAAAGGTAACATTAGTAATAAGTGCTGTAACAAATCTGTGCTGAAGTTGAAATAGCCTCTTCATATGTTTTCTGTCCTTTTAGCTGTATGATACATTTTTTCCACATTTCACAGAGACTCATCATCTTCTTGATATTTTGCTACAACGACTCACTGTGATTTCTGGAACCACTACAGGTAAGATGCAGTTCCCGTAACAATGCTGCTCTGCCACTGTCAGGACAGATTCAGGGACCCCCTGAACATAAAACATCACCACCACCACCACCCAGGATCAACTCAAATGCCCACCCAGACCAACACCTGTGCCTGACAACAGCCAAACTAAAAACCTAAGAAAAAAATTGGAAAAAAAAAGGACAAGTGTGACATGATCCTTGCCTGGTCCATCATACCTGCTTCCAAAAAAGAACAGGTAGAAAGCTACAAAAGTGATGGTTGCATTCAATTACACATGGAAGTTGTGGCTACTAAGAGCAATTAACATCCAAGTACAAACGTACAATGAGACTGCAGGGAATCCCATGCTCCAAATATCAATCTAACAACTCTTAATTTAATTACAGAAAAATATAAACAAACTTTATGATACAAGACTGGAAACAAAAAAAAATAATTCTTGGAACATATTTTCTTATGGAACTGAAGAAATTCAAGGTAGGGAGTTCTTCTCTAAGGGTTTAGGAATAACATTTATCTTTCAGCAGTGTTGATAGAGTTACAGTACAATGCTGCCAATAAGCATCCCCGTTGACATCAGGGAGAATGATCCAGATCAATAACTTGATGTTCTGATATCTGATTCAAAATACTTCTTCGACAAATTACACATATTTTTTCAAAATCTACTAAATTTGAGAAATGTACAGAAATCACCTAATGTGGGAAAACCAATTTAATTTGGTATCTTTCACATTCGTTATGGTCAAACAGGACTTTGAATAAAGAAAAAAGAAGATACTCCATCTTGAAATGTAAACATGTAAAAACACACATTTAAAATATCCCCCTGGCTTTCAAATAATTTGTACATATTTCACAACTAAGAATATATTTTTTAACAGCAGCATTGCAAACTCAACTCAAGATTTGGAAACAAATTTGTGTGCCAATTACTGTAGTGAATAGTTAGCTGACTTATTTGTTTACAAAGCCTAGCACAATAAAATAGTAAGTTTGGTAGGAACCTATTCATACTTTTGATATAAGACAAATAAAAAAGATGCTGGAATAAAATGCAGAAAATGCCTGTCCAAATTTGTTACGTTGTGAGCATCCATTGCACAGAAGAGTAATAGAAAGTAACACTCCTACAAAGTCATTTTTTCACTATACCCATAGAAAAACATCTCTGCCTAAAGTCAGTCTTCCTTCACTACACTCCTACATGATTATTTTCAAATTATTTTTCCCCCTGTTAATCCTGATCTTAGTTCATTAGACATTACTCAAGGACAAATCCTAGTCCCTCACGGATCTCCACTTAAACAGTTGGAATTTTGCTTGCATAACCATGAGAAGAACTGAAGAAAATTATCTTCATTTTTGTGAAGTTAGTCATCTAAGAGCAAGGGCAGAGGAGGAGTGCCATACTCTGATGCAAGACAGGTAGCCGCACTGTTTCTTCTCCTTATGTGTCTGGATCATGTCAATAAAGCACACTGCATGCAACGTGGAAACCTCAGAAAATGTGGGCTTTGCTCTGCAACTACTCGCTAATACAAACTAAATTCCGTATATTTTTTTAAGCAAAGTTGTGGATTAATTCAAAACTAAAATGTCATTTTGCTACAAAAAATAGAAAAAGAGGAGGGAGGCATAAGGAAAGCAATTTAGACAAATAAGAGATGTTCTCAGACCTCTGCACAAACCTCAGACTCATCATGACATTTAAAATTTTTTTGGATCAGCACTCTCGTATTTTATACAGTACTTTATCCACATCCCTCCTATCCTCCCGTTCCTAGAATCAGCACAGCTAGAAATATAAATTAAAAGATTATTCTTGCATACCTCACATCTGGTTAGAGTTAGGAAGTGCTAAAAATTGTGTGAGGGAGTTTATTCTTGCAGGCTTTTGAGCCTGAAATTCTTGATGTTTCCTGCCTTTGCAAGAATCTCGGAGGCATGTGGTTCCCAAAAGGGGATGGCTATTTTACGTGCCATTGGAAAAGAATGAAATCACTTTGATGGCCTGAGCTATGGCTTGGAACTTACACATAACTCATTAAATATTTGAATGCACGCAAGTTACCATGGAAAACAATTCACAGCAACCAATGTGATACTAAAGACTCTTCTCCCCTGGGCTTCATACCCAGTAGGTGCCCACACTGACTACACAATACAACACAATGCATGTCATATAACTGCAGAAAAGATTCATGGGTGGTTTTTCCACACCATGCAACAACATCTCACCTGTTACTGCAGATGAAACTCATACCGGTATACAGAGACCAGAAAGCAGGTCTCTGTATATACATATATATATATATATTTATTTTTTTTTCTGCTTCTGAAAGCAGAAAATATCGACCATCTCTTACAGTATGTACTTTGTGTCTGCACAACGTTCCCACTCCAGGAGCAAAAAACATTTAGCAAAGCGATTCTGAATTTCTCCAGGCTAATCCTCTATGCCTACACACTCACGCAATATCCTGCCGGGGTGGAACAGGAGCTTCTAACCATATACACATTGTGCCAGCAAAGCAGCAAGAGTTTGATTTCCCAGAGCTATTCCCACGAGGTGGTGTGCAGCGTAGTCACAAGCAGCGGCTCTGAGTGACATTTCTCACCTTTAATTTCTCCTAAAAATCCACCATTTCTGAGGCAGATGGCAGGTTACACCCCCAAAGAAGCAACTTCACAGGAAGCTTTCACTCTGCGTGGGGATGCTGCATAGGAGAGCTGAACTTTTGCTCTTCCTCTGTTTTTTCCACCTGCTTTTTTTCCCCCGAGTTTCATCACTTGTATGTCATCTCATTCACATTTTACTCTCCCATGTCATAAGCTGTCTGCTCCATTCAATGTCCTTCAAAGGGATACTCTATACATAGAGTCACTCACAAGAAGGTCACCCAAAGCCTTTCCATTGAAGAATTTGTTGCCACTTGTTTCTTAAGTTATCGGTGCTCCGTATGTTCTGAGTAGTGATAAATGCACCCAAAACTACAGAATATCAAGAAAGGTGATGGGAATGGTTGAATTTCAGAACACAGGTTTTTGTGCAACTGTGAGAAGATTTAAGAGCAAATGGTAGTACTAGCAAAACAACATTTTTGTTTACTGCATCAGAGATATAAGTTACACTTGAGGAATGACATTCTTAACAGTGTCAAGAAAAAGTGGTGTTTACTTTATAAGGAGTAAATTTTAACCCAAATGCAACCAGAAACCAAGGAAAAGTCTTACTTTTTTTTCAGAGAAACTTCCATGTTTACACTCCAGTACCACGAAAAAAATGACAGTATCTATGTTGCGGGTGTCTTTTTTATCTCCCCAGTGATTCTAGAAATTAGAATATTTTAGTATATTCTATAGTGTTTTATTTGAAATACTTAAACCTTTATATGACAAACCGACTGATGTGGAATAAACAATTCCTTCCCATACAGCATGCTCACCATACTGACCATGGTACATTGGGATGACGCATCTCAGGCAAATGTTGCAGCGCTCCCTGCCAAGTTAGCAAACAGTCCCAAGAGGGTGACTGTCAGTGAATGTTTCTTAATGGGCACAGTGAGATGACAATTATGAGGGATTCTTCCAACTACCTACCCACCTATGAATCACTCCCCATGATTTATCAGGAATTAATACATCGTCTTTATTAAATGTGATCTGTCCCCAACACAAGAAGGACATGTTGCTGCTGGAGCAGGTCCAGAGGAGGGCCACGAAGATGATCCAAGGGCTGGAGCACCTCTCCTATGAAGACAGGCTGAGAGAGTTGGGGCTGTTCAGCCTGCAGAAGAGAAGGCTCCGGGGTGATCTTATAGCAGCTTTCCAGTACTTAAAGGGGGCCTACAGGAAAGCTGGAGAGGGACTTTTTACAAGGGCATGTAGTGATAGGACAAGGGGAAATGGCTTTAAACTGAAAGAGGGGAGATTTAGATTAGATATAAGGAAGAAATTTTTCACTCAGAGGGTGGTGAGGCACTGGAACAGGTTGCCCAGAGACGTTGTGGATGCCCCATCCCTGGAAGTGTTCAAGGCCAGGTTGGATGAGGCTTTGGGCAACCTGGTGTAGTGGAGGGTTTCCCTGCCCATGGCAGGGGGGTTGGAACTAGATAATCTTTAAGGTCCCTTCCAACCCTAACCATTCTATGGTTCTATGATTCTATGATACCAAGCAGGAGTTTTGCAGAAACATCGAATAAAAACTGGTCTGCCAACAACATGAGATATGTTGAAGTAAGGAGTCATCGGCCCCTTGCATATCTGCTAACCACAAGAGTACACTAATGCAAGGTGGATGATCCATATTATTGATACCACATTGGTGTCTCTGTAACGGAAAACTATACAGTTTTTCTGGTTGTCTTTTTCACTATGTTTTCTCAATGCATCACTGACAGTAGTAATACGGATCTGCTCTTGTTTGAAACGTAGTGGCCTAGAAAATATATAAACTGATGCCAGCGTGTCTGCTACAGAGTGGAAGGATCCCAGTGGGCTCCCTTTATAAGATTATTCCAGTATGAGTCAACTGTTGCAATATTCAGCAACCTAAATATCATTAAAGAAGTTATTCCCTAGTGTGTCCTTTTGTATCTAACATCTTTTTGAGAAAAGATTCAGACATTTCCTCCAATACATATTTTTGAGAATCCCACTGATCTTGCTTGTTCTTGGAAAACACCCTGGCAATCTGCAGAAATGAATCTCATGTTGCAGCATCGCTGTTTTCCATGGCATGACAGTCCATGCCACAAAGCGGTGTGTTTATCTGGTTCACTCTACGCCACAGTTCTACTTCCTGACTCCTCTGTATGGTTACAAGAGACATTTGCTTCATATATGATTTCACTGGTAAAGTTAAGGTCGTCATTGCCTGAAAAAGTTTCAGAAATGTAGGTTCATTTTAAGAGCAAATCTCTACACAATCTGGCACAAAGTTACTTGTCATGAAAGCATTGATAGCGAGGGATGATGCTCTTCCAGAGTTGCAAGATATATTTTGAAAATAGGAAACAGACCGTTGTGTTTATTACTTTACACTTTTGAAGCGTGCAATACAGAACTCCTCCTCAGCATCACTGGGGAGAGTCAACAGCAGTTCAGTCTTTGCTGAGATACAGAAGAGACCTTGTCTTTGGGCAGACAAACTTTCCTGTAACTCCTTGCAATTTAGGCTGACTACATGCAATACCATTTGTCGCTGCAATGCAGTGTCAATTAGCATATGCAAATTATGAATTAAGATATGCAAAGCATATGTAAATCACACTTATTTTTAAAAGGCTTGCCTAAAGAGGGGGGTGTAGCTGTCACTTTCAACAATAGCAAACACCTGATAGCAAACGCCTACATGTAAAACTACTAAAAAGAAACAGTAGTGGTGCAGTGTTGGAGCACATCTGAACCCACAACCTCTTTCAAGACATAAAATAAGTTTTTATGGTTTTTTTTTTGGCATTTGTTCATGGCGTATTACATATGTAAGCCTACCAATGAACGCTTTAAAACAGGATAGCTGGAAATATTGCAACAGATAAGACTGCAGAGAATAACCTTTCCCCCTGAATATGTAAGCGAGCATATAATGCGCTGTGAGAGAGACTGTAAGTACTAAAAACCTCTTGTAGCATGAATAAAAAGAAAAGACTTGGCCCACATTATTATGTCGCTGCTTTTCTGTGAGAAGTTGAGCCCTAAAGTGGAATCACAAGCTCATGATGAGCCCCAAAGTCTTCCTGAATTTATTATCATTTTCCCTTGAAAATCTTGAGAGCAAATTTCAAAGTTTCTCCCATGTCTAAACTGGGGGCAATTATTTCATCAAGAAGCAATTAATTACTTTCATTCATATCATAAAGATCGGTACTGAACATGTGGGAAATTGAAACAGAAAGCTTCCTGTAAACTCTTTCACTGAAAATACTGCTCTTACAGCCTGCTTCCTAATTTACATGCAGTTTGATAGAAGTATAATTGTAGGGCAGTAAATATTATTGAAATATGTATGGCAGCAACTTTCCAAGAGTGGTCACAGTAGTAGTGGGTAAAAAGATATTATTCGGGTAAAGCTTATCCCTCTTGGCATCCAGGCATGAAGTATGCCGTTATAAATGTATCAGCATGAAAGAGGTTAAGGATGACTTCTTCATATAAGCAAAGGCGCATGCTAACAGGCTAAACCACGCGGTAGGCAGAGCAGGAGCATTGCAAGGCGTTACCAGCCTCAGCTACTTGCTGTCATCCTCCTGGGAGTTACAAGCCCACGGGGAGACACCACAACAGCCCTCGTGATGGCTCCTACTCCAAACAAGGGCTTGGTGGTGGCTGAAGCTGACTTGGCAAGGCAGCGCGTGACAAAAGCCCCCCTCTGAGGTCGGTCACCTCCAGAGGAAGAGCAGTAGCAAGCAGCAAGAATGGCCACTTTTAAAATAACTACAGCTGTTTCCACATGTGACTGTGCTCTAACAGTGTGGTTTGCAACCATTATTTAATTATAATTTCAGCTAACCATTTTGTAGTAAGTGATGGCTGAATAAGAAAGTCAACAGCTGCCTATATGGCTGAACAAATTATATTCTGCTTATAATACTTTCTTAACTCAGCCACCCACTATGGCTGAAATATTTGATTGCTAAATTGATTTTTCATTAATTTAATCTTCAAGGATGATTATTATTCTGAAGATGGACCACACACAATAAAAATAGGCATTTTATTAGTCATATAGTCATGGGGCGCATAGGGAAAAAGGCATGTGCCCTCCTGATGAATCCTGGCTGATGTATAATTTGTTGTTCCAACGCCAACTTGCAGAACACCATTACTTCATCACAGTTGGTCTGATAGACGTGAAAAGAAATTTGGGTCCCATTAGTCCTTTTAAAAAATCTTGACCTTGAAAATATGAAACTACTTGGAAGAGATTATTAAATAGCTGTAATAACAAAAAATAATCCCTATGCTGAAATTTTAAATTAAGAAAAGCTCTTTCTCATTTCAAGAGACATTTGTTAGCAGGAAGACAGTATGTCCTGAAAGTGCTCTGTGATAGTTTCACAGTAAATAAACGCTTTTAAAACCATGGAAAGTGATTACCATAAAATACATCCTTGCAAAAAATATAATCAATTAGCAAAAGGTCTTTAATACAAGACACTTTACAAATGCCTGTCACTGAAACTACTCACACAAATAAATGTTTGAAAGAGAGCAAGAGAGAGACATTAATGCTTTTTCAGTGAAAACTTGCTAGGAAGCAACTACATCTACTTCACTGAACAAGAAACGTTGTCAGCAACACAAAGTAGTGGTCAGTGGAAGCCATCTCAAAACTCCTGCTTGGTAATGTTTTCAAATTACCTCTTTTTTCTGGCAGTCACCATTTTGCAGGTCTTAACTACCCCAGCCAAAGCAAAGCAGCAGAATACCGCTGACCTCCTCAGGCTCTGAAGAGGCCAATTTTATTTCTAAGGTTAATATTCTCCCTTTTGGCGAGATTTTCCATTCATTTCTGAGAGTAACCCAGGTTCAAAAGACTTCAACATGATGCCCATCAACTAATGAATTAATCAGCTACACCAAAAACGCCTAAAGCCCTGGACTGACCTGAAACTACTAATACCTCCAACCAGATGAGACCCACCAGGGACCTGTCTTTAACACTAGATCTTTAAAAAACGGAAATGGAGGGAAAGCTAGCTTCTGTGTCATTTTCTCTCCATATTATGGGTACATAAGAATCATAGTAGCTTGTGTGATGAAGGTGCGAGGAAAGGAAGTGTAGTAATACAAAAGACATAGTTGGTTCTTGACATAAGCCCTTTTTATCCCTTAGCAACATGTCAGTGTACTACATTCTTTTTTTGTTTCAACTTTCTGCAAAAAGGATGTTTATACTGGAAGAGTATTTTTGCAGAACCCTATGCACAACCTTCTGCAAAGTCTGTAATGGTAAAGCAGCAGATACTTTGCACTGAAGAGAGCCCAGAGGGTTCTGTAATTGTAATAATAAAATATTTTTCAAACAAGACAAGTATTGTGTGAGTAGTGAGAGTAGTAGTGTGAGTCAGGCAAACCCAAGATGCTCTCGCCTAAGAATTTTTTTCTACTTTCTTTTAATAACAACTCTTGTCATTTAAAGTGCTCTATTAAGACATACCCTCCCCCAAATCCATTATTGTAGGGGAGTAATGTGAAGAACCACTCCACAGTTGAAACTACAAAACCTGAACTTGCTTTGTTTCCCAGAGCCCCCTTATTTTCTGGCATATTTTTTTTTTTTTTTTATTTCCTAAAGTCAGAAAATAATTTAGCCTCTTACAAATATTTTTAATAGGAAAACTTTCCTGTATAACTAATTGTTACTGACAGGCATCTAAAGATCAACATTTTTAGCTGCCCAGAACCTCTACGTTTATTATCCTGCTAGAAATGATGTACATTTCAATTTCTGCTGGTGGAATTCACATTGCAAGGATTGTAACCTCCAAGAAGTTTCTTTTATATTCTGAGCCAAATTCAACCTCTTACTTTAGTAAAACTTACTACCACACTGTTCCAGTGAATTAGTTGTGGAAGTGAACATACAATGGATCGAGCAGACAGTTTTTCATATTTTTTAAGGTTTGCACCTTTACAAAGAAGACCTGAGTTTTACTGGTATTAAAAGTGGTTTATGTGCTCTTTGCAGCCCAGCAGTTTTATTTACACCCATTTTGTGTTTCCTTTGCCAAAATTATGTAATGCAGCCTTAACATAATTTTTTTAGAACACAATTCAGCTTTTGTACAATCTAAAGTACCTCTAACAAATACACAAATATTTTGAGTGTGAGTACTTTTGAGCAATGTTCTAGGTATGAATGAGGATACCTCTTAAGGAAAGGTTGTATCGTGCTGTTCAGTATCCATTTAAGGATAAATAAGCTACATGGTCTAAGCAAGCTGTTCCACATATGATGCATACACAGGTGATTAACAGCAACAAAGAACATAACATTCTCATAAATCTGCAGATTTAGTCCCCTACTGACTCAGCAAATCACATCACATAATATTCTCCACAAACTTACTGAACTCTGTCTTAAAACCGGTCTATTTCGTCCACTATTGCTACTGCTGATTCAGACCCCATTGATCTGATCACTAGAAACGTTCTTCCCAGCTTATATTCACTCATATCCATTTGTTTTAGTGTCAAGTGCCACTTTTCTCCCATGCTGCTGCTTCCTTCCCTGAAGAGCATGCGGACAGCAATCCAGTCTCCTCTCAACTTTCATTACTACCAGATTAAAGAAGCCACAACCTTTTACTTTCTTTGCACAAGATAAGCTTCTGTATCATTCTAATCATCCCTATAGCCCTTCCTAACACTTGCTCCAGTTGGATTTCATCTTTCTTAAAAACGGATGGCCAGTTTTGCAAAAGCAAGCTCTCCAGTGCTACTACAACATTAACATTTCCCTGTCTCCACAGGAAATCTCTCATTTGATACTTTCTAGGATCACATTGCTTTCTTCACAGCTGTATCACATCAGTGACTCATAGTTACTCTATGACTGATTGCTACACACAGGTTTTTTGCCTCCTCTGTCATTTTCAACTGATAAGTCTCTAGCAGAAATTCTTTTTAGCAGCCCTTAAGTGCCATCAGTACTCTTAAATTTCATCTCATTTCTATTACTTGAGTCCTCAAGGTCAGAACATTTTTCCTGTGTAATATTCTGATCATCCTTTATATTAATGATGCCTCACAATATTTTGCCACCACCAAATTCCATTCCTCTACTTCTACATTTTGTGCCAACATCATTAATTAAAATGTTAAGTCAAGTCCTCTAGATTGATCCTTGAAAAATTCTGCTGATATCTTCCTTCCAGCGTGACAATTCTCCGTTTAACATAACGTGTTGTCATCTCTTTTTTATTCAGCTCCATTTCATTCTGCAATACCAAGACTAACATCCACTTTGTTGAACTGGAATAATAATTTCCCATGTGTGATTGTGTATCAAATGCTGAACTCCAAATAGTGTCGGATCCACCACATTTCCTGTATCTAGGTATCAGTGTAGTTCAGGATAATAACTTTGATAAATCTATGTTGCATTTGTTCTAATGTTCTAATATTGTGGTTGCTTAAAACTAATTTAAAGGTCAGACAAAATGAGATGGTAGTAAATTACTTCTTAAGAAAATTGTCATTAAAGAAATTTTATTTCAGAGCAACCCATGAAATAAAGACGACTTATATGCAAGAAACTAACTAAAGCACTAAAAAACCAGGCATTAACCAGCGGTGGTCTAAAATGTTTGTAAGAAATAAGATAACTTCTCATGCATGTTTGGTATAGAGTCTTAGAATACAATGTGTTGCAAGAAATAAGCATTCTTATACAAATTTATGTTTGAAACATAACTATCTTCCCTATATCTATTAAAAAACTAAGAATTCGTGCGTCTTCACAATACAGGAAAAGAAGTGGAAAAGCACAGACCCGTGAGATTATGTCAGGCTTCTCACAGAAGATGGAACAGAGCAAGAAAAAGCTATTATAAGCACTAGGCAGAAAAATAAAAAATGACAAATGTATGATTTTTCTGCTCTTCAAACAGATAACACATTTTCCAGGCTGGTTAGAGACTTGATTCAAGACTGCTCAGCATTGTGCTCTAGCAGGGTTATTGAGCTTACTATTGCTAGAAAGTAAGTCAACATCATTGGAAGATCTGCAGCTGTTAGCCTAAATTTAGTAGTTAATATGTGGCTGTGGAAAGAGTTTTAGAACATGTTCTGTGCCACTGGACCCAGTTTTTCCTGTAGGTTTTTAGATCTTTACTGGAGAACCGTACTCACCCAGGAGGCAACAACTATGAACTGGTAACAAGGATGCTTCTGAGAGCATGTAACTAAACTAATGTGCCTATCAGCAGCTGAAAGAAACGTCTGACCAGATTGTAACAGTGCACTTTGCCTGAGCTTTAAACATCACGTTGAAAGAAACGACAGTCATGTGCTGGGAGTGCTCGTGCCCTTCATGACATGATGTAGGCTGCTTACATGTCACATCATGGCTCAGGAGGCACATATGACAGGCATGTGGCTGCCATATGGTTGATTCCTGCTTCACCTGGATCATGGGACAACCACATCTCTAGTCAGACAACAGGACACGGGGCCACCAAACTCTTCCCAAAGGGCCTCTATAGACTACTCCAGCCAAAAGGTTGGAAATACTGCCAAGAATATGTCAAATCTATCACCACTAGCTATGCCAGTTCCTTCCAGAATATTACATTAAGGGCAGTTCTGCAGCCTTAGCTCCAAATCACTTAAAGATCTGGGTGTAGGATGTTTAAAAGACTGTTCAAAGCTCAGGAGTGATGACCCTTTTCCTCTGGTGCAATGTCACTCTCTATCACATGAATAAAGTTAGTTTCTGCAGTAGTTTCCCTTGCTCTTCAGTTAAGACTGAGACAAGACACACGCTTCCAGGCTTGAAAACCAGGTTTTGAATTTATTTCCTTCACCTTGGACTTTGCTAATATAAACCTGAAATATAAAATGTTTCTACAATTTAAATATAATCTGTTCACGACAGTGACAAGGTTCCTACGTTCATCATTGCACTAAATTTAGTCTGGTTTCTCAGAATCATTAAGTACACTGTGAAACGCTGCTGCCATCTCAGAGATTATTTAGTTATTGAAATTAGTCAAGATCTTCTGGGATACATGGTAACATGCATGAAGGCAAAGTTAGAGTTAACAGGAGGAATGCTGGGAAAAAATAACCCAACCACACATATTTTCCAAGAAAAAAAAATCAAGGAATTGATTGCAGATAACAAAGGAAACAAAATGAAAAAAAAATATGATCTGGAAAATGAATCAGATGATATTAATTAAAAGATGAAAACTATTGTTTTCTGAATAAAACTATCAGCCAGACTATCAAGCAAATTCCATTTTGCCCTACACTTCCTATATCAGAAGTGAAAGTTTTAAGGTCCAATGCAAATATATTGGCAAGGAACAGCTGAAAAAAATGGAAGAAAATTAGCTGTTTCCTAGATTACCACAATAGCTTCTCTTACTTTCTGTTAAAATGTTATAAATCAATAGCAATATACAGTATTCATCATAGGTACAGTTGAATATAAGACTAACTCATGTTTTTCCTATATGATGCACTAGACTATATATAGTTTTCTAGAGCAGTAACTTGAATGACTCTGAGATTAAACCTCTTCTCCATATGCTTTTAGGTAGCGCCCTTGCATTGAACTAGTACTCTGAGCAGGAAAGCAACTGGGGACAGGCCCTAATATTTCTCCTTACGGATGACAACAATAAAAATAAATAAAAATAACACAGTTCATTACTGCATGAGCTGCTTCTGTTACTACAGGAACTGCATATGCCAGAATGAATCCTCATTTGCTGTACTGGGAATATCACGGGAACCTGCACTATCACTAATGTCAAAGTTGCCTTTTGTGTCCCATTCTGTGTGCATGTGCATTTTACAGATCTCCTTCATGGAAGGTAGTATGAAATTGCATGTGTTTGCTCACTCCTTTTTAAAATTCCTTTCCAAAAGAAAAATAAAGTAAGCAGAGAGGAGTACAATCCCGTACAAGCATCTTAAGAAAGGCCCAGGATGATAAAGGAATCAGTTCTATAACACGTTCCCTTCATTCCTACAGTTTCCAAGGGGAAATGTTTGGTGACCCACTACACCACTTAGACACACACAAGTCTATGGGACTGGATAAGATCCACCCAAGAGTACTGAGGGAGCTGGCGGAAGTGCTCACCAAGCCACTTTCCATCATTTATCAGCAATCCTGGCTAACTGGGGAGGTCCCAGTTGACTGGAAGTTAGCAAATGTGACCTCCATCTACAAGCAGGGCTGGAAGCAGGCTTTGTGGGGCTGCAGGCCTGCCAGTCTGACCTTGGTGCTGGGGAAGGTTATGAAGCAGATCATCCTGAGTGCCATCACATGGCGTGTACAGGACAATCAGGTGATCAGTCCCAGTCAGCACGGGTTTATGAAAGGCAAGTTCTGCTTAACTAACGAGGTTCTAGTGAGATGAGTGTCGGTCTCTTTTCCCAAGTAACAAGCAATAAGACAAGAGGACACGGCTTCAAGTTGCACCAGGGAAGGCAATAAGACAAGAGGACATGGCTTCAAGTTGCACCAGGGAAGGTTTAGATTGGATACTAGGAAATATTTCTTCACTGAAAGGGTTGTCAGGCATTGGAACAGGCTGCCCAAGGAAGTGGTTGAATGACCATCCCTGGAGGTATTTAAAAGATGTGTAGATGTGGTGCTTAGGTACATGGTTTAGTGGTGGACTTAGCAGTGTAAGGTTAATGGTTGGACTTCATGATCTTAAAGGTCTTTTCCAACCTGGCCTTTCCTCATTGACTAGAGGGGCTGGACTTGACAAGTTTCTATTCACAACACCTGCGTACTTGAATGCGGCACAAGATATCGTTGACCCAGTTCCTGATGCTGCACCTCAGTTGGCCTCAGCATATATGGCTCACGTCTTCCAGGCCACATTCTGTACCTCTATTAATTTGCAAGGGTCCCTCTTGGTGTTTGCATGAAGTTTGTTCACATCCCTCATAGTGGAGTGGATGTGATTTAAATAGGAGAACTTAAGTCACCGAAGTGAACTTATTAGATAACTACTTCTTTTATTTTTCCACTGTTTAATTATTTTAATAATATAATCTTAGCTTGCAATGGAAGAAAAATTATTCATGGTTTAAACATATAAATATAATGATGTCAAACAGCATAATGAATCTATAACGAATATTTAAGCATAAATATCTCATTATTGTATAAACTGTTACTTCATTATTTTATTCATATGTCTAAGGGTGTGTGTCTACACCTACACAAACATACTCCAAATATAATCACCAACAAATCTTGGTTACAAAACAAAGGAAAACCTTGAAAAATCTAACAAGCGTTATCACATAATTTTTTTTTTTTAAAGTATATATATCAGGCCAACATGCCAAATAGCTGTCTTAACATTTTATATTTGGAACTCAAATGCTGAGTACCTTGTACTTAATAGTTGAAGATGTCACCTAAACAGAATGCTCTTCAGATATTTTAAGCTGTGTAAAATTCAACATACCCTTTCTATCTTACAGTTTTTTTCCAAGCTATGTGACAAATGGCTACACAATTTAAATAAAATAAATAACTTACATTTCATTGGCAGATTCACCATACCAGAGCTCTCTGGAAAATTCTTATGCACTGTTTTTACCTTAGTACATAATATGTGAACATGCACATTGTAAACATCATCAAAAATATTTTTAATAGGGTTTTCTTCCCTCCCAGAGGAGTTTAAAACTCAGAATTCAGGACTTGAGTTTTACATTCTTCCTTTGAAAAATCTAATGTTCCCTTCCATTTACTAGGTTTTAATTTAAATATTCAAAAATACATTCATTAAAAATCACATGTAGAAAAGCAGCACCATACACCTGTACATAACCTATAGGATGGATTAAAGTAAAAGCTAAAGTAGAATCTATAGTCTACACATTTTGGTAAATCTTTCAGTCTTAGACTTTTCTCTGAGAGAGAAGTGCTTCCTACTGGGATGTTATTTAATATGGCAAACAGATTCTAACCAGCTGCTGCTTTTATATCCAGTGAAACAGAAAAAAAAGCAGACTGGAGATGTCTTACTACTACATTTGCAAGCTCCTACTTTGAATGAGCTACTTATATTATAGAAAACAGCTTACTGATTCTTTAATGAGTGGAATACCTGGCACAATATTTGATCTTGTATGCAAGGTATTTCTTGCAATGGAAAGCAAACAAAATAAACTGTTAACAAGAAAAATCAACAGCATACAGATGTAAAGAGTAAATATCAAAAAAGAAATAAACAGATGATACTATTCCCAGGTTATTTGTGAGAAACATCACTTGTGCTATTACATTAACTATAGTAGTCATGTAAATCATAATCAGGACAAAAGGTTTTCTAGAATAAGAGGTTTTGGGGTTTTTTTTAATGTAGTGATAGTTTCTGAATTAAACCAGCTAAAAATCAAACTACTTCAAATGGAACTGTAAATCATAGACTGTTCCATAGCAACAAATCTTGTTTTCCAAAGCCAAAAAGTTTTAATTGCATATATTAAAAATGTTCCTGGCTATTATAATTTTCCAGATATCAATGGTTATGAACTTCATTACTTCATTTTATTTTACAGTATTACACTCTGAATTTTATCAGTCCAATACATAATTTTACCTCGACAGTTAGAAGCTGCATACTGTCATAAGTACCTGGTGTCCTTACTGACCACTTGCATGACAGTTGACCAAAATTCTTCCAATGAAAACCAAAACCCTCCAGTTTTAATCAACAGATTGCAGCTAGTATCCTTCCTGACTTATCAATTATCAATGACGTTGTAAAGAATCTTGTTAAATAGCTATTGTAATCAGATAAAAATGTAGAAATATCAACAGTTTCCTCTCTTAAAATACCACTGCTGCCAGCAAAACTGGCTCTTACCTGCAGAAGAGCTAGAAAAACCACCTGCCCTCCTGTTGCAACACAAGAAATACAGACCATTAATTCTCAATACTCTTATGCATTTACCAGATATCAAATGATATTAAAAATGGCCAACCAGTACACTAATGTACCCAGTCCTGGAGACACTGAAGGTTTTATTTCCACTTTTATATCACACTAAATCTCATGGAAAGTGCTACATGCTTCAGTGCTGGATACACATTAGTCCTGTAGCCATTTTCCAGAAATTACACATTAGAGTGGCTCATACAGCCTGGAGATAGTTTCATGATTAACTGATATTTCTTTCTAAAATCCTAGGTTTAAGTGCCCGAATGTTGACAGAAAACAGATTTGTACCTAATACAATGGAGGACTTACTATTTAAATATTTAACCTGTAGTTAGCACTGGGTTTTTCACCTGCAGCCCGTCCAGTAATCTAGATTTGCTTTAGGAGACTATGGAATGTTCATTGGCATATCAGGTTCAAAACAGAGAGGCCAAATCGTTGGGTGATGTCTTTGTCTTACTTCTCAGGGACAGTTCTTATAACTCAGGAGGTTTTGTACATATATTTAAATTTGGAATGCTTTTTGGGTACACCTCTTTGTTTCTGTATGTGCAAAGATATCATCTTCCCTATTCTTTTGTTCCATAGAGAAGTGACATGAGGATAGCATGTTTTTACAGATATTATCACAGTAGAAGTTGTTTGGAGGAAAATATTCAGCTTTTCAAGCAAGTTACATGTAAGCGTGTGTTACCTGCTATTAAGTACAAACACCAAGAATAGCAGCATACAATTCTTGTTCAATTACATGAGGTATCAGGTGTCATTCAATGGACACGATCCAACATACAACATGACAAATTGAATGTGTTGGGATATTCTAGTGAAAAGCTGGTATACCAATTCAGTTTCAGCTCAGGGATGATGAAGGCGCCTTCTAAGGCTTTTGTGCAGGGGAAAAAAAAGGAGTGAGCTACTAAATGATTATAAGAAACTCTTCTTCAAACACCAAAACATGGTGTTAGATACTATGGATCCTGGATAACAGATACCAAATTCCTGCTGTCTTTGTAGTAAGATCATATGACTCCTTCAGTGTTTTGTGACTATTTTACCTTTCACGAGACTTTAAAATTAAATGTAGTTTCAAAAAGTTAAACACTCCACTGAGGGTTTACATTCTATATACATCCAAAACAGCTGTCCTATACACTCCCTCATTAAGCACACAGGGAATGCCAATATTAAATTCAAACCAGACACATTCTCTTTCTCTTTCCACAGTGTGAAGTTCAAAAGAATAAACATTGCCTATTGTTAATTAAACAATATATACACTTACGTTATTTAAATCCATTTTCAAAACACAAGGGCTGAGTACTGAACTGCATAGCTGAGTCATACACCAAGACAGAAGTCAGTAAAAATTACAGCTGTCCACTGCAGCTGTGGTATCCATTATGCTGGAATTTAACAATAGACCACAATAGAAATCCCATTGCAGATCAGAAAGCTAGGGAGAAGAATGGACTATAAATCAAGCAAGTAACATCGCTGTTGCACTTTTAAATGACATCTCTCTATTAGAGATGTCTAAGTAATGGCCAGGCATATTGTGACTATATTATACCAAAATTCTTAGAATGGATCACTGAATGTCACTGCATTTTTTAAGAATACAGCTATGATCTGATCTTCACATTCATGTGGCCTTTTGAATTAATTTAATTTTAATGTGAAGCTACTGGGGTGGTTTTTCGTTCTGGAAAGGTTACATACCTGAAACTCATAATCTTTGAGACGCACAGTGCTAACAGGTGTCCTAACAACAGCTGGACTTGTGTCTTGTCACACAGAAACAGAGAGACTTGTGGTATATTCTGTCCTGTGTGTCACACACTAGGCAGAGAAATGAGGAACAAGAATATGTTCTTCATGGATGCAGCAACAAAAGCTTTTCTAGTTTTGTGTGAAGGGACACGCATATTCCCAAGGATATAACCTGCAATAGAACATTCCTAAAAGAAAGGTGACCTTTCTTTTGAATAGACAAAAAAGTTATATGCCTGCAATTTAATTTTACTTTAGCTGGTTATTTCTGTGAATGAGTATATGCTCAAGTTAAAAACATCTAGTATATTGGCACAATTTTTGCCAATAGGTGGAATACATTCTAAAACAACTCGTCTTGACAGTCGGAAATTAATATGTAACTCAGGGTGCAGACTTGAATTTTAAACTCCATTAAGAGACAGCAGTTGTTCACTTGGCACAGCCAGAGAGGTATTCATAATTTTAGGGGCCTAATCTGACCCCTTAGTTCCTCAAATCTTGTTGGAGACTCTTCCATTACCATCCCACAAACAAAATCAACCTCTAAGTAAAAAAAAGCAACCAGCTCTCCTGACGTTTCTCCGTGCCCTTCTTCTTGTTATCATGGGGTCTATTCCCAGTGGCTTTACCTGCAGATAGCCTTCTGCCCACACTCTAAGGAAACTCTTGAAAATCTAATACTACAGTTTTTCATTTCAGAAAACACCTTTTGAACTTGAGATGGCAGCAGCAATTCCAGAAGGGAGATCAATTTTTGGAATGCATTAAAATATACATTGAAAGTCACTACTGTTCAGTTTTGATGACTTTCCTTGGTATATACTCGTAACCCATTTTTTCTGGAAATCCAATTCTTGAATTTTTGAGGGGATTTGCATCATCATAAACCTTACAGCTAGAATGCAGCTGTACATATGTGATGAATTTATAGCTGCTGTTGCTATGAGGCTGAAAAATTCTGAAAGATTCCAAAGAATGTAAGAAGTTTAAAACAATATACAATAAAAGTTTAAAATAATCTAAAATATCAAGGAAAGTAGAACAAGATCAGAAGATTGAAACTTAAATTATTCCCTAGAAAATGCTGCAGAAATTGTCTGTCTGAAATGATTTCAACACTGCAAAATAATTCAGAGACATTTGATATCAACTCTCCTTAGTCGAGCCTGGGATTGCAATAGCTTTGGCTACCATTTTCATGGTATCCGTAGGATTCTTGCAGTTCTCAAATTAATTTCTTTAGGGATATTTCAAAATATCACTTGGAGATTGGAGGAATTTAGAAAGAAGACTAGATGTCCTGTGATGTCTTGGCGTTTGGGCTGTGCTTGAATTCTCAGTGAAATCTGTGAGATTAGCAAGTATTGGCTGTCAGCATTACATCACAGGTCTTCACAGCAAGGACTTCACAACAGTTCATATGGGCTGTTCGACACAGGGAATATTGTCATCGGGCAAAAGAACACTACAAATAGGTGGTTGAATGGAAGTCAGTTTTCCCTGTCAAATCTTTGGGGTTTATGTCAGGTCCTTAAAATTACATTCGTATCATACAGCTGGTTCTGCAAGGTCTCAGCCTGTCCTCAAACTAATCACAGCTGGGTTGTGCCTGAAATGTCTGTAAGATGAAGAGGCCATCAAACAAAGGAAAACTTTCCTTTCAGCTGACCTACTACCTGGGTAGAATTTCGGCCCCAAAAGACTATGCCACTGGGGAGACCATGTCTCCAAACCAACAGTCCTTCGCACATGTGCTCACTGAAACGGTACTTCTCCAGCCATACTTCTCTGGTATCTCCCAACACCAGCTCTGATTAATTCTGCCTGCAGGTTGCAATTTCTTCTCCGCAATTTCTGTTATTTACCTCCTGTCCTATCCTAACTTTGTTTAGTTTTGTTTTATTGCAAGTAGTGTCTCTGTTTCACATGACTGAGCACAGCCACACGAGACAGGACCTGCCAGCACATTTTCTCACCTTTTTAAGGGTGGCCTAGCCAGTGTAATTGATTCAATTGCTATCTGAGTCAGCTAGCAATTGCCTGACTGAAGGGGATATATGAGTGAGAGATCATAATTTTTTTTTTTTTATTTTCAAGACATCAGTAATTTGTTTTCTTGTAGAAAATATTTTGAGTTATCCTAGGTTTCCTGTTGTTTTCTGACCAATGTCAGAAACATGTAGGAAATACCTAAATGTTAGCAAAAATACTTCAACTGAGGAAGGGATATATAAACACTTCTCTTTGAAGTAGACTTAAGACCTTGTTAGTTGTTATTTTTATGTAATTCTTCACCCTCTTGTTTCTCTTTTCAAAAACCTTAACATGATTTCAGAATGACTGCAAAACCTTGAAAATTGCAGTTTTGTTTTTACAGAACAAAAACTTTTCCTGGTACTCACCTATTTCAATTTACCTAAAAAAGCATTGTATGAAGAATTCTGAGTCACTATGAACTGTGGAATAATAAAGCTCTTCTAAGATTCTTTTGAAATATGGCTGGAAGTTGTAACTTTTGGAAAATAACTTTGCTATTGTATTCCGTATAACTTCAGCACCAAATCTCAGCCTCAGTTGCCCATCCATACACAGAGTTGAGTTTTCCCTTGAACTTAACAGTCAAGAGAATTCAAACAGATCAGACTCCTGGTCACAAAACAGACTTGCAGAGCATCTGCTTGTAGGAGGCTCTTTATTCAAGTAGAGCTAAGTCAACAAAGGCCCCAAACCAACCTGCTGAACATCTGCACCTCAGCACACCAGCAACTGGGGCTTCCACCCACCTTTGCCAGTAGAGGATTCACGCACTCAGCTGTTGAAATATTCCTTAAACAAGGAAAATGTAAAATCTGTGCTTGAAAGTATCTTCCCTTCTCTTCCTCTTCCAGGAGAAGAAAAATAGAAAAAAGACTATAAACTACATAATTTATTTTTTGGGAAAAAAAAAAAGGCTACCTATTGTCACTTTCAGTATAATACAACTGTTTCACACAAAGAAACCATGAAAATGTAGAATGCTATGGTTTGTAATTTAATTGCCAGTATGTGTGCAGCCATATTTTAAAATATTCTGGATTTTCAGGCAGGTAAATTCATAATGTGAATACTGCATTAATATTGTAGAATATGATCCTGCAAAAGAGTTATACATGTATTAAACCTTACATATACAATGAGACCATTGAATTCAGGAGCTGGCTTGAAAGAGTACTGCAAATGACACAGTTCCAAAAATAATGAACTGCATTATTCATTACATATATAAGAAAATAGCACAGTATATACATATGTATGCCTGCGTACATTTTTATTATAGACAAGAGCTCTGGTTAAGTTTGCTTAATATTTTTTAATATAATATGTTGGTTTCAGTTGCTTATGTCTTTGCCAAGCTGTAATTATTTAGCTGAAATTTTCCAGGCTAGATGTTTGCCTCAGATGAAATTTTATTTTTTTAACTCACAACAAAAGCAGTTTCTGTCTTTCCGAGAGAAAAAGGAGGTTAGGGAAACATGTTATTTGCCTGTGTTAAAAAAAAAAGTCAAAACCTTTTTCTTTACTAAGAAGCTCGAATGCCTTGATACATTGAAGCAAGAATAGGAAGTCTGGTAGGATGAAGAGAAAGGGTAAAATGCAAAGGTTTCTCTAGTATCCAGGATATAGTTGTTACTGTGATTGAAACTCCACTTCTCAAAAATCTGTACTTTTCACACAATAAAATACATCAGAGTTTGTTAGATCAGTCACCTTAGTCACCAAATGTTCTGTCTGTACTGACCACGCTCTCCCCTTCGGATCTGGCTGCTAAAATATATCTCTTAGAGACGGACTTTTCTGTAGCTGCCAACTGCATAGTTCAAGAAATGGAGACTTATTCTGTGCAGCAAAAGATTCCAACAGTTTCCAAGGCGGTGTTTGTTTGGTTTTAAATTGTAGAAAATGGGAATTTTTTTTTTCTTTTAAATTCAAGAATATTTCAATAATATCAAGGTTGCTGACTCAGGAATAACATAAATCTCACAGTAAGAGATGTAACTTTACATCTAACACTATCAGTCATGCAGAGCTTGATTGAGATGGCCAATGTTACGTGTCTGTTGCCATCTGAGATGCTGTAGGGTATCTGAGACATCCCCACGGGGCTGGCACAAATGCCACAGACCTCGGGAAGACCCGCACCCTGCCAGAGCAGTAGCCAGAAGCCAAGGTTGGCAATGCAAGGGCGCTTCAAATGGCACCAGCCATCCACACTCCGTAACTGAAAGCAACCCACAGCATCACAGCTCTTCACAACACACAAACTTCAACTACAACAGATGAAGAGAAGGATTTGATCGGAAGGGTTCAGAGACCGTTTCAGGAGAAGAGATTAAATAAGAGCTAATGTTTTCAGTACAGAAAAGTGAAGCCTGAAGGTGTTGTATCATGGCAGCTTAAACTGATATAATTCACAGCCACCATATGCCTGTTCTTTTTTCTGTATAACTATATTTCTCTCTCTGTCTTTCTGTTCCAGCCACGTGGTCCCTCCCTCTCCTTTGCACCATCACCAGTGCATGTGCAGTCAGGTGGCGAGTGAGTTTAGGGAGCTGCTGTGGCAGGAAAATAAACCAGCATTTAAAGTAATTAAGCTTCTATGGACCTGCACTGTGAAAGATGTGATGTAAATTAAATTGGGGGGAGACATGGGAGAGGTAAAGGAACTATTTAATCTAAAAGAGAATGTTGATGTGACAAAAAAATAGCTCTAAGCAATCATGGAGAAATGTAATCTAGAAATTACAAAAGAGTTTCTAAGCATTACTGCCTTGTATTCCAAAATAACTTTCCGGCAGCAGTAATGAGAAATCCTAAATAATGGAGTTTGACCAATTTAATAAAGGGATTATGTGACATGGTGGCTTGAGGTAGCACACCACTGGAGTTACTGCATTTCTCTGTTATACTCCTTTAGTACTGTCATTTAAAACCAAACTCCCTGTTCACAAAAGCAGCGTGCAACGATGGGAATCGATGGTCAATGACCTCGAGAGCAGGCAAGAACCTGTGTGGGCTCGGTATAATGTGTACTTTAGTTTGCCACCAGGTGCGGTCGGAGCAGTTGTCTGTAGACAGCTTGTGACCCACCACATGAGGCTCTCGTGCTGATAAAGCGGCAGGTTACTGGGCATGTTGTATTTATGCCCTCCTTGCACTTACCGCTCAAGTGCCGTGCATCTACTGCTAACGATGCAGGAGGACCCTTTCAGCATCACATCAGAAACTCAAAAGTTAGAAAACAACCGTGTTACTGTTGCTTTTTCAACCCTAAATTGAGGTCTTGTCCTTGTGTGCAACTTTTATTACATCAGCTCCATTTACTTTTTCCACAGGCTTGCAAAAGGATTGTTTAAAAACACTCTGTTAATATACTACATACGTCCTGTCTTATAGGTGAGGCGAAAGTAGTTACTGCCTACGTAACTCGTTCCAATGCGTTTCTCAGGCCGCCACGAAGGTAACTTTCTACTCCAGTTCCTCATTTCACTGCATGCTATAGTTCATGCATTCCCTCAGGACACAATTTTTATTTTTAGAGAAGCCTCTATTTGCTGACTGTTGTGAAAGGAACACTCAGGAGATGCGATTAGCAGTCACTTGTTTCAGTAAACATTGAATGTAACATATGCCTCTCAAGTAATGTGTATCCAAACATACAATTTACAAATAATTAACATCATGTTAATTAGTCACATTAATTTATGCCACTTTGTGGAATTATTTCCTCAGAGTCTTTAGGAATGCTGCCAGCAGTTTGAGCCAAAGAGTGTGAAAATTTGCTTGAAGTAACTGTTGTGACTGGCTGTGACACACAGCTTGAACAACAAGCGACTGGGGGCCATAGAGACTGATGGAAGATCAGGAAGCCGTGGGGGTGGATCGCTGCTGACAGCGCACGGCACGGGCAGCAGCCGGGGAGCGCTCCCCGGGCAGGGCTCGTGCCCACACGCGCGCTTCCTCGCCTCCCACCTCACCTCTCGCAAAAGAAGCACGTGCGGGAGGTGGTCGGCAACGTCCTCACAAATTCTTGTAATTACTGCGGGTTATTTCAGATGATGAATCTTAGAAAAAAAGCTGTTGAAACCAAACATAACTTCAGAACTGATAAATGCCAAAATTAAGCTTTAACTTCTCAAAAACAAAAGAGAAGCCATTTGGAATATTGGCACAATCTCAAAAAAATCAGGCACAGCTATTCTTAAATGTGTGAGGATGGAGCTACTAAACACAGCTGTACATTTCAGTAATACAATATGAAACGTGCCTTGTACAGAAGAAGAAAAAGAGTTGTCGTCTAAGAACTGAGATGGTGAAGCCAAACACAGTAAGAAATAAAAGAAGCTATGTGCAGTCACTTATGTTTTGCAGTCAATAGTTCTGCTTTCATAAGTAATGATATATTAAAACAATATAACATGTGTATTGGGATTGCAACTGTTCAATTTTTAGGAAAAATAAAATTATCCCAGATAAGTAACAGACAGGGCAAGCAATAGCATCACCAATTTCTGTTAATGCACCTGAATTCCAAATTGTGGGGATATTAGAAACACCCCAGCTTGCGCTATACATTCGTTACATTTCTACAGAAAAAAAGCAGGCAGAAAAAGCAGCTCCACTGATAAATACATACAGCATTCTAGGAAGGCTACACTACGACTGATAACTAGACACCCAGAGAGGCAGGCAGCTATGCCGACAATAACACAAAAACCAACAGGCCCTGAGAAATGTACTAAGAATCTTTTTTTTTTAATCCTTCCTCCTGTGCCAAGGACCATGAACCATGATGTTAATACAAACTGACTTATGCAGCCTCCAAAGAAACTACACTGTTGGCCCAGAATTGGAGTTTCGGTGCAGGGAAAATCCCCATTGGTGCCTGCCTTGCCTTACTGCACCACGAGGACCTTTGCTCCCCTCAGACAGCCGCAATACCTCAGTAAATGACTTTAACTAGTTGCTGGGAAATACGGACTTGCTGCTGCTGCTGCTGTTTGCAAAACTCTTCAGAAGTGACTGCTGGGACTTTAAACAGGAATGATGACGAATGGTACTGGCCTGGTCTGTTGCCAACTGAAATCACTGGACAAATTCAACTTTTCAAATGATCCTCATTTCAGTTTGCACAGTGCACTTCTGCACGGTACTTGTATATATATGAGCATATTAGCAACCCGCTGCCTCTGCTTCTTAACAAGCTCCAGGAAGAGCTGCAGATAAGGGCACCATATACAGTGCACGTTAAATGCCATCTGAGATAGAGAGGTTTGAAGCTCTCTATCACCTTTTATACACTTGTCCCTCATACAGCTATAGACAAAGGTATCAACATGCAAACCACTGCACATAGTCTAAGACTATTCTCCCCAGTCCATCAAAAATGCTTTCCTAGAAATATTGGAATCATTGTAGGTTACGTAGCATAGCCAGTCGAGCTAGCTACAGAAATACACAAACAAGGAAACGAATGCTATATAATACGCACCATATATAATTTTATGTCTGTGTTTTGGGGGATGTTTATCTGGCTCATTTTGTCTTTTATTGCCTTTATCCTTTAAAAATAATTAATGAGACTCTCGTAGAACATGTGAAAAGTACCCAGGATTTGAAAGCAGGGCATCTTTCACAGGGCTTAGATGCACTCTGCCCTTCCAAGAGACTGGGAAGGAAGCAATATGACACTTCTCAGTCTAACAACTGACTTGATACAAGCAGCCATTCTCACTGCATACCCATTCTAAAACTATTTTAAATTATTGGAGAGGTACCCCCATCTTTTCTTGGAGCTAATGATAACACAACCATTACTGCTTAGATATTTTTGTAAGTATCAGTTACAGAATAGAAGTATATATTTCCAGGTAAGATTTTCAAGGAGTGACTTTAATGACTCGGTTCAGCTTCTTTAAGGATGTCAATGTCCTCAGATTCAACGTCCTCTAAAATAAGGACATTGGAAATATTTGTATTTGGGTAGGCCTGGATTCTGTGCATAAGCACTCTGTATTCGCAGGATTGTGGTACCTTCCTCTGTTGAGTCTGATTCTTTGACAATTAAATACATTTTTCTCCTTGTCATTTTTAATGCTACTTCTGAGGCTTTTGCTAGAGCAGCCAGTCTCAATTAAAAGCCCCCACAGTACATTCAGGCATGTCTGGACAGATGGCATCCGTATTATATTCAACAGGAACACTTCAGTTCTACCCAGTATTGTACCATCCCTCAGCCCCCTCCAATGTGGCTGTTGTGCCTGCTTGTTGTCTCTTAACATTATCTTTCAAGTGTAAGTTCTTTTACAGTCCTTTTTTACATGTCATTCATTACATGTGCGTATACAGCAGCAACACAAAGGCAACCTAAGTACTAACTGGCCACAAAACAGATCACATTAGAAACATGTGCCATTAATTAATAAAAATCAATGGCAGTTATGCTGGAGACATCATAAACCGAAAGAGTCTAATGCAGGAGACAGTAAATTAGTTTCTAGTTTGGGTTGAAACATCATTTTCTAAATTAGTTTGAGTTTAATTTATAATTCATACACTCTGTGGCGAAAAGGGACAGCTCTGATCATCTCGTCTAACCTCGTCTATATACAGGACAGAATTTTTCTGAGATGCGACTCTTTTAAGAGTTATCTCATTTCATTTTAGAGCCTGTCACCTTCCCTGGTGAGTTGTTCCCATGCCAAATTACCTTAATACATGGAAAATCTGTCTCCTGCAAGGCTGAATTTGTCCAAGTTCAACTTTTATCCACTAGATCCTTATGTGCTTTTGTTTGCAACATCTAAGCTTCCATCAAGCCTGTCTTCCACGGGTAATCATCCATGTCCAGTCCTAAAGTTATGTCTCAGTCATCAAGTGATTCAGCTCTTTGGATAATTCCTTTAAGACTTCTAATTGTACATTCTCTGGGCCTTTTGTTTCTATAGCATTTAATTATAGCAGATAGTGTTTCACTTCTCTTTCACTGCAGATGGTAAACTTCTCATTTCATCCATATCATTTCCTACTTCTCTTCAAACATGGAATAGAATTATTAATCGAACATTAGACACTTTTCTATATTATTTGATTTTACATTCTACATATTGCAATGGACCTATTCTTGGATTAAGGTGATTTTTATTCCTAATATCCTTTAAAATCTTTCTCACTATTTTAATTCTATTTCTACTTGTATCTCATTGATTTCTTTAGCTTTTCTTACCCACCGCATGTATTTTTAACCTGTAATTTAAATTCACTGCTTCTACTTTCACATTTTCCCATTATATCTACATTTACTTGTATTTACTTTTTAAAGGTGATTCTACATGCCTTCTATCAGGGACTTTTCAGAACTTTTTTTACGTTTTTACAGTCATGGCTTTTGGATCAACCAGTACAATCTTTTTGAACAATACCAAAGATTTACAATTCCAATTTTAAATATATTATTGCTATCATTTATGCCAGGAGAGATTTCGTCTTTGCTAAAATGCGGGGTTTCTAAAAGTATTTTAAAATATTAAATGTAGATGTTATTGGCTGGTGCCATAATTTCTATTCACAGATATAACAACTTCATGATTACTAGCTGCACATGCAACAAATGCTTTTTAGATTATCAGTTAACTCCTGGTTCATCAGAAACCCCTGTACTGAGCAGTATTTCCTCTGCTAATGAACCGGCATCTTTGCTTCAGGAATTCAAAGGTAACCTTGATTCTGGTTACATCCAAATTCTCCATCACACAGCAACTAGGGAATCTTTATGTTCACTAGGATTTATGTGCCTGATGGGGAAAGCCTTTTCTTTAGAGTGTATCAGGTTTAACAGTGAGTGCTTTAGTTGGAGAGAAAGAACGAACATGGGATTTCATTTATGTTACTTATATACCCTGAAAAATGATGAGCCATGTGCCTTTTCAGAGACTTGAAGAGCTTTTGGTTCATATTAAGATGAATCACTGAGATAAGAATGAATGCATTATTTGGTCATTTCCTGAAACCATGTAAAATCATTCCCTGAGGTACACTTCTGTGACTTTTCCCAACCCCTTATTTACTTATTTTTTAATCCAAAGCAACTGTTTTATTTAACTGCTTCTCAGTGGAGAGCACGGTAGGGCCCATGTGATGTCCTCCCTTAACATTTAGTCTAAACCTTCTCTTTTTCACTGTTGGCTGCAGTTCTTATCCAGATCATGCTCATCACTTCTCTCCCTGTCAAACAACTGGACTTGCCCTTTCAAGCAAGTGGCGGTTGGTCCATACCCACTCAATTACAGAAGCTGGTTCCTGCTTTGTCAGGGCTCCCTTCATGGTTCTGCTGTGACAAAGTGTTGTGGTAATGAATTTTGGGGCCAAGACACAATGTCTCTCAACACTGTAATGATCCAACATCTAATGATCTCAACATCTATGAAGAAAATACGATGTAGGAGCGAATAGCATGCCTGCTTCCTGGTGCACACAGCTAAGTGTGTTTCTTTATGCCTACATACATAAGCAGAAGAGAAGATAGCCTTTAAATTCTTAGGTAAGAAACAGCATAAATAAAGGCAGACACATCCACATGATTCTTACGAGAAAGGACTCAAAACTCTGGTCATAGGCAGCTGAATGAACAGAGATGTGAATTCTCTCACGGGTGGGGTTTTGCGTTGGTGATGTGGTAATATCTCCATCTACCACAGAAACAGGCAGCTGCATGCAAAGGCACAGTTACACAAATGAGGTCAATTTACACAGCCAATCCTCAGAGCTGTAGGTTTGCATGTAAGATGTGTGTTATTTGCTCAATAGTCAATCACAACTAAACTTACAAGTCTCTGTTAAATATATTAAAAATGCAATATTTTAAAGCTTCTTCAGTGCCTTGATATAAATGCTTTATAGTTCATACTGATGAATGACTAACTGTATTAAAGTCCACACTGAATCAGTCCAGAGCACAGACTTGTTGTAGATGATGTATATTTATTAACTTTTGGGAAAGGTTATAGTCTAGAAATAGAAGATATTTCTAAGTGTTCCTGGTATGCTTGTGTCTCCTGCACATTTGTCCACAATTTTGATTTTATTCCATTTCTGAGAAAGAATGAAAATGGGGTCCCATTTCTTTATAACACTAACAGACTCAGCAAATCTGCATGTCCGGGAGAAACTGGAATCCATAAAGGAGAGGACTAACAAAAAAATTTCATCTTTTTAACATAGGACCATGTGCCTCTGTGGGAAATTTGCATCTACAGTTTAGAAAAGCCTAAACTCACTTTAGATCTTAGGCTGTCAAGTTATCTTTGTACAACCTTATGGGCAACGTAAATTGCAGAAAATAATTTATAATGAAACCACAGGCAGTGGCCTCTAGCATAACTAAAAGTGGGCGAGGGAGATTAGCAGTGACCAAGGCAAGCAGAAACATCTGGCCACATTCTGCCTCACTGATGTGGGACCACACAACCTAGAATCCAAGGTTATTTTTTAATAAATGTCAATGCAGAATTGAAAAGATACTTTAAAAGGCATTTATGCTGTGTGTTCACGTCTTCATACTGTTTTATCTCTATATGAAAAATATATAGTGAAGGGAGTGAAGACAACAAAGGTTTAAAGGAAACTTGGTTTTTTTAGCTTTTTGTTCTGCTTTGAAAGCCTCCTTAGACATATGTTTTTGCTTAGAACAAACAGGGGTGAATAAATCAGTTGATCAGCATTCCCCTAGAGCTGCCTGTATTAACTTTCTTGGCATGATCTCATCACTTAAGTCAATATGACTTAAGAGTTTCTCTAACAGTTTATTTGCCTCTAATTCTATACTGTTCCTGAATGTAAACTTCAGTCTACTGAACAGAAAAATGGAAAGTTTGTAGGAACGGAGAGCCCAGAGATTTACTGTCATAAGAAGCAGAAGTTCCTCTTGCAGACCTGAATTAATGAGCTGCTTTTCTTCAGTTGTAAAAAGTTCTCCATACGGTCAACTCTGCGTTTCGGAGTAAATCAGAAGTATTCCGGAAGGAAAGTAATCTTTGTAACGTTACCATGGTCAGCCATACTACTTCTCCTTCTTCTTTCCAGACTTCACTGCACATCGCCTGGCTGCAAAAGCCAGACAGTCCATTTGAAAAAGTAAATTGTGGGGAAATGCCACGTGGATGTATTTGGAGACACTGGCTCTTTTTCTTACCACTTGTGAACGCATTCAGGGAACAAGTAGATGCAAATCACCAATTTGTTCACTCAGATGTTTACTTACTGGCTTATTTTCCTAAGTGACTACATACTTACAGCCAATAATGAGGCCTTCGTTTGCACCTAACAAAGGCGCGTTTGGAAGTGAACAGATGTAGGACGCAATTTGGCAGCCGCTGCAGGTCCCCAGTAGTGGGGTTGTACAACCAGGCAGAGAGAAAGGAAGAAGAAACATGCTCATACTCTAATCCCTGCGTCGTCCAAGTGAGGGGACTAGGGGCACCCACATGAGTGGATCAACTTTTGTGGAGACACAGGAGCACTGTGTGGCCAGAAAGCGGGTGGGAGTTGAGGCAGGCGGTGGTGCCAGCAGTGCCAGCAACCAGGGCAGTGCTGAGCTCCAGCAAAGCCACATGGAGGGAGGCTGTATCCCTCAGGCCATGCCCGTCGCACCGGGAGCTGCAGCCAGGCGATGCGGAGCCCCGTGGCACTCTCCCTGGAGGTGCCCGAACCGCCGCAGAAGAGCCCACAGTCAGTTCGGGAAACAAGACTGAATGAGCCGGGGGGACTTCGCACAAGAAAAGACTTTCTGCGTGAGTGAACGGATTCTTTTCCCCCAGAACCACTCCCGGCAAAGGCTGAGCTTTCCCCCAGCTCTGCCTCGGTCTGCTGCTAACTAAGCATGAGCAGGTAACAGCACAGCCTGGCATGCAATCTCCAAGGGGCCCTGCCTTCCCACAAAAACTGGCCATCAGCGAAATAGACATCAACACATTTTTTTGCTCTAAATCAGCACTCTCTGCTGAGACAACTGCTGAGAAGAAAACGTTTGCAGTGAAGCGCTACCGCGGCGGGAGCTCACCGGGGCCCCCGCAGCCGCAGCGGCACAGCCCTGCGCGGGACCTTCCCTCCCGGGAGTCCCAGCTGGCGTGGCTGAGAGGGACGGCAGTCATACATCTGAAAAGTACCAGAAACCCTAATAAAACACACATTTTAGCATTCACTCGAAGAAGCTAACTTAACTGCTTGATTCCCTCTCTTTGATCAACCCCAAATTTTCATAAAACAGCAGAACATTTCTCAGACCTACACACAGAATCTGATTTAGTTTTCTAGGCGCACATCTTTACCTTCTCCTCATATAAATAAAAGTGCTTCTAAGTTTTATTTTATTTTGGGTTGTGGTGTTTTTTGTTTTGTTTTGGTTTTCCTGTTATACTTATTTTCCTCCTGTTCTCTTCCTCTAATTCACTTGTGTTGCTCCTGGACACACCAGTCTTCTCACAAGAAATAAATCCAAGGTCCTGACTACTTGGGACATTGGAAATCTTGTAAAAAAAAAAAAAAAAATGAGGGTACTGTGCTAGTTTTGTCCAGTTTGCCAAAATCTAATTTGGGTTCTGACACTATGACTTTGTAACCTTCCCTTGTAATTTCAGCTGGATAGAGCTGCATGTTATTACCATCCTTGGTGTAAGAGCTGCTTCCTGTGCCGGCTTTTCTGGTGCAAGCAAATCCAGCCCTTTATAGATTGGGTCATACTTTCACATTTCTTTTTTGTTCTAGTGAATTCTTTCTGAGGCAGAATGTCCATTGACATCAACAGCACTGTTACCAAAGTAGTGAACAAAAACTGAACAATAAGATCACACTTTAGCAAAGTAACCCTCCACAGGCTTAAATATAAGCATCTCTCTTTTGAACTTATGCAGAACTGATAAAATGTGAATACCGGAAAGTATATTATAGTCCTATTTTGTCTCGTCAACTTATATCTAAGATATAAATCTATTAAAACATGAATACTAATAACAGAATACGTAAGACTATAAGCTAAAAAAAAAAATAGAATAGAACCATCGTCTCCTGATAGTTTAGCTGCCGCAAAAAAACACCTGTCCAGGGCAGACTACTTGATCTCCTGGGGAAGAATTAAGAATAGCTTTGAGTTTTTTACAGGCATTTGTAAAGAAGGATTACATATAGTTGATTATTTTAACTTTTAATATTCCTGATCAAATTCCCCATTTCCCACCAAAAACCAATCCATAGCATTCATCTCCTTCGGTGGTCATTTACACCAATTTTAACAAAACCAAGATATAAATTCAGAACCAATGCTATTTTTGATATTTAGTCTACTTAGCTACAAATACAGAATTGTTTGATAAAAGACTGTTACAAGTTGCTCTATGGTGCATTTCTGGGGAGAGCAGCTGCATTTTGGAGGAGGCTTTCATGAGCTACTTACCCCAATTAGGATTTAATCTACAAATCCCATTATGTAGATCATTTTGTGTTACTGTAGTGGAATTCAGAATTACCCTTCACATTGTACTGGAATAAGCATAGGAGAGACATATTTTCAGATTGCTACGCAAAGTTTTAAGGCTTGCATTTTCCAGAGTAAATTGCATGGGAGTCACATAGCTACAAAACCACACAGAGATTTGCCAGCACTCTGCTTAGCATCAAGCTGATCTCACATCTTTCAGCTGAAATTTTTTATATTTTTTTTAATACCTACATTGTTAGTACTCCATATAGCCAGCAAGACAACACATTCCTTCAATTCTAAGTGCTTAGAATACATTACATTTGGAACTTTTTTTTTTTAGGTCAAAATAAACAGCATGGAGTAGACCGGTCCGCAATGAATCAAAATAACAAGAAAACAAAGACAGAAATGGATACAGCCTCCCAAAAGCTTGTTGAACTAAATCTGTTGCCGAAACAAAAAGCACACAGCTCCTCTGCCCATCTCTTAAATATTTCCAAACACTTCAGGCTAACAGTTTACAGTGGGTATTTTATACAACTCCTACAGACTGTGAAATGCAAGTCTTGCTGAAAGCACTGATGAAAGCAACCTCCATTTAATACTGTGTGGTGGTAATTGCATAGGAACGCAGGCACAGTGCGGAAGCACGGTTTGCACAAGGTGTCCTCATGATTAGTAAGAAACTAGTAGTCAAGGATTAGTAGACATTTGAACCCCTTTTCACCTACATCTGTTTTCAGTCTGTACCAAATGAAGATGTCTGATTTTCGGGTTTACCCACAACACTGACTTCTTTCTGCAGAGAACATGTTGAAGAGCATTTCAGCTCAGTTTATAGGCAGACGAGTCACTACATACATTCGTGCTGGAGAGAGCTGTGCTGTAACTTCACCTGTAACAGGCACCTGTAATTCGGGATAACACTTCGCATCATGAGAGTCAGACAAAAGAGCAGCAGTTTGTACAGCAGTTGCTCCTACCTGCTGCCTTCTAGCTGGGCCAGCACGGACCACTTTAGCAGTCACAGTCTGAGGGGTAATGAGGGAAAAAAAGATGATAGCTCCTATAGGTGTCAGGTCCACCTATATTAACTTTTCATACAGCATACCCTCAGTGTATTTTCCCATAAATCACATTTAAATATCACAGGCAGCACCAACATCTGGAAACCTGGAAGGGAACCTAAAGGCGGCACAAGTGAGACTGAAAACCCAGCAGAGGCTGCTCCTCCCCAGAACCCTGGACTGCAGGCCTGTTTTCCTCCTGCAATGCTTTGGGCCATCAAGCTGCTGGACATGCTTTTGCAGGAAGTGTAAAAGTCAAGGCTTCTTGAAAGGCCTGTGCCACTCCATAGAGATCAGGAGTCCTTATACACAGAGTTTTCCATGGGATGGTCATGCTACTGCTTTCACTGAACCACTCCTAAAGTTTCTGTGTCAAGAGAGACCTTCTTTCCCCAGATGTGCTGGTTCCTGCCTTGTGCTGCTTTTCTGGGTGCATTTAACCAGTTGGCACTGCTCGCTCACAAGGTGGCCACTGCGATCCAGTTTTTATTCTACAAAAATTAAAAATCCTACGTATTCTGCAATAATGGTCCAAATAATTTCAGTAGCACTAATGCAATCTGCAGTGTTTCAGACCATTACTCGGAAAACAGCAATTGTGTTTTCTTTTATAAGTGTCATCTATATAACAGTTTAAGTTTGTAAATCACCTCTGGATCCTTTGTGATGAAATGTGCTATATAAACTCGAGCTATTATCTATTATCATTCCTACATTTCACTGCTCCATAAATGAGAGAGATACTACAGCAGCTTCACTCCAGCAATATGTTTGTGATCACATAACCCTCCCTCCCCAATATTTCATTTTTACTGGAATTAGTGATTTACATGAACGTCACAACTTTTCCTATATCCCACCCCTCAGTGGTGTTTGGATTTTATGCCTGGCAACGTTGCAACTGCTTTTCTGTAAGTCGTTTCATTGGAATCAGAGAAGAGCAATTAAATTGGCTATTAGGATGCAAAGTGTGCAGGTCAGTGCAGCCTCTGCTAGGCAAACTCGCCTTATAAACAGCCCTGAGAGTGCCACCCGTTTCTGAAAGATTCAGGAGACTCTGGAAAAGCACTTCATGCACAAGCTGCAGCAAAGAGCTCCTCTACAAACAACGAGATTATTTCCATTAGAATTGATTTATATGGGCAAAAGTTAAGGAAAACTGCTGATTTCTATAGAAGGTTTAAAATAGAAGGTGGTTGGTGTCCTGGCCTTCTTTCTCCTCTGCTTCCCGCCCAACTTTTCTTTTTTGCTTCAGCAGGTTTTCTCTCACCATGGCCCCACTGAGCAGATCCCATTTGAACAGTCTGCTGTTTCCCCTTTTCCTTTTTGACGTGCTGCAGCAATCTGAGGGAGCCAATAGTCGAAACAGCTATGACAAATCATGCAAGAAAAAATGGCCGGGTAAAAGTAACTTGACAGCATCCAGTTGATATTTTTGGGCAGCCAGGGAGAATAAGGTGCACCAGGCACACTATGCTGAAATTTCTGTCACCGATGTAAATTAAGCAACATGGCAAAAGCAATCAGAGGGTTAAAAGAATCTTGTCTTTGCCCTTGTTTGCCTCATTTCTTGTTTCTCTCTTAAACTGCACCACTGGGATGAACCACAAGACTTCCCTTCTCCTTATTAAAAAAGCAAAAACTGCTTATGCAGCAACTGCAGCAGGGCTCTGTTGTTAGCAGATAGTAAGGACGTATGGAGATGAGCTACAAACGGTATCCGTATCAGCAGAGACACTTATGGGGAAAAAATTGTTCTGTGAACATTACAAATTCTGGCTCTAATTAAACATTCATCTCTCACTCTTCTGGGGGTGGAGAAGAAAATCATTGTCCTTTTATACTGCAGTTAAAAGTGGAAAACATTGCATCCAGAAATACAAAGAAGAAATATTTTTCTATTCTGTGACAGCAATGAACACTGAGGGTTATGCTGACTGAAGGTAATTACTACAGCTCTTTGCTTGTTCTTTAAAAAAAAAAAAAAGGACTGTGCATGCCTCAAAATACTGCCTTTTAGAAAATATCTGTAAATCATTCTGTGCTATAATTCCTTTAAATGGTGGGTACAAGTGCAGACATGATTCTCTCCTTGCTGAGCTTCCTGGCCGTAAAAACATGCTCAAAGTCATGTAGACGTGAAGTTGAACAAAGAGACACAAATAGAGAAGGAGAGGTGTTCCCAGCTGAGATCGGGTTCATTGAGGGAATGACACACTCCTCCTTCCCAGCTCTCTGGTGAAGCAGGTGAAAGGCATCACCAAGTTTCTTAAGTGTGGAAAGAGGCGGATGACTATGCAAAACATTAGATAGGGAATGGCCAAAGAACGAAAAATGACCAGTCTCACCGCTGTCTCTTTTTTTCTCTCTCTCACAAAAACATTTGATGAAGAGTGCCAAAACCTAGAGCTAAGCTGCTTTATGAGAATAACTTAGTGACATTTTGGAAGGGCTTATACACTGCTTTGTGAACATCTCCAGTTTGTTTTTTCCTCTCCCTTGTTTGCGAGGTTTTTTTTGTTATCTGTGCTTTCCTCCTTTTTCAGATGGTGAATCCTCTAGGGGTTCAGTGAAGCCTGAAGTTCTTTTTTGTGGAGGAGAAAGAGAGGGGGGATGTATCTATCAATAGTAATAAAACATTCCACATGATTGATATGAATGTTTTTGACTTTTCGCATGCATTTGGGAAAGGCCTCAGCTGCCGAAGCCCATTGTCCATATTACGCTCCCATTCGCCTTCATTATTCAGGAAAGGGGAAGACTCACTCCAATGTTTTTGAAGATCTGATGGCAATGAACTGGAGCTCAATTCTACAGAAACGTGTGGCACCATCAGGGCAGAAGAGAAGGAGAAGAAATAGGTAGTGTACAGTTACCACAGCTGATCTCCAGGGCCTTTCCTGAGATCTGCAGTTTGTGTATTCTTACATCACCACTGTGGACTCTCTATCCCCTTTGGGTTTTTTTGGATTACTTTGCAAAAGTTAACCAACATAAAACAATGCAAAGTGACCACTGAGGCCAAAAGACAAGAATAACTGCTTTCACAGCTTCCTATCTACAATGCCACTGGGGAGAAATGCACACAAATCCAAGTCTGAGAAGTGGTTGAAACGTAAAATACTCTTATTCAGTTGTCTGATTTCAATTGGAAGATTAAGCTAAAACTCTACTGCAAAACATTGGTGTTCATTGCAGAAGATTTGTTCATGTTGTCAAATCAGTAAACTCAATTTGATTTCTTTTTCAACCCTGTCTTGTCCTGTCAAAAATTTGGTCATCTTGTTTCTTACATGCACTCTCGATTTATGACTATCGACATCTAGTTCCCCAAAAAGTTACACAGCTTCTATGTGAAGTAAGAGCTAGATGGAAAAATGACCAATTACCTGCCATTACAGTTACTAGACAGAAGTGAAACAAATCTGAGCTGAAGAACTGTCACTTATTTTCCTTTACAAAGGAAAATTAAAGTAAATAAATTTTAAAAATAAATAAAATTAATAATGAATAGGTTATTTTGTCACTGACCAGATCCTAGACTTACATCTTTCAGAATACCTTCTAGCTTTGATGTTAGCCCTGCTTTGAGACAAAGTTTGAACCAGATGGTCTTCAGACAACCCTAGCAACCTAAATGTTTCTATGATTTACTTGACTGACTAATTTTTGGTTTAAAAGGGCAGTAAGCCTATGTCTGTTTTCCCCTACCTAAGGATAAGATAGTAAATGAAGCATGAGTATTACAACCCCATCATATTTGAAGGTTCACACCACACTAGGAGACAAAATTAGCCCCTAAGAATTGATACAAAGTGATTTTTGTATGTCCATGAATCAGACAAATTATCAGAATTTATTTCTATAAATAACCAAATTCCATTTAAACACAAAAGCAACTTCAAGATGAAGGAAGCCTGGCATTGGTTTAGGCTACAGATCAATTTCTTAAAATAATATGTGCTTAAACATTTGTCGGTACTGCTAAATTGTGACAAACCTTCATGTGAGGTAGTGGAGTGTATCATAAAGAAACTAAAGATAAATGTCATTTGTTTTCACCTAACATATACAAAAGAGAATAAGATTTACTAAACAAAATGTACTTAGATAACGCAGAATTCTGTGCAGTTCTTTACCACATTTCTAATTTTTCCTCCTAGTTAACTAACATCACTTGAGTATAAAAAACAAAAAGACAGCTATAATCTTCCTCACCTCTTAATCCAAGTCAAATATTTGTGGAAGGAATGTGCTTTCAAATTATAAGAATACATTTGCATTGTAGTTTTCTGTTTGTTTGATAATAGAAGGAAGAAAACTTGCTTCACCTGCTTGCTAAAATTATGCTTTTATTCAGAATGTTACCAGAAAGATTCATTTATCTATCTGTATCTCTGACATGATAAGTAATTAAGTAAAATAATTTTAATTTATAATTGGAATTATTATTTAATTTCATCACTAAATATTCAGATAAAGTTCTTTATTATGTAACTTCTACTGCTGTTGGAATCGTTTTGATGGAAAGGAATGCAAATACCACCCTATCTTCATCCAAATCTTCAAGGAGAACTAGCATCATGAACAAGCATACAAAAGTGGAGACCTCTACAGATTAAACCTCAAAATTAATTATGACAAAAAAAGATCCTATAGGCATTATCTTTATTAAGCCTCAAAATTACAAATGCTTAGGTCTGAACTCAAATAAAAAATTAAATTAAATTAAATTAAATTAAATTAAATTAAATTAAATTAAATTAAGAGTTTAGGTCCTGATCGGTGTTTTGATTTTTATTTTCTCCACCTACCTCTGATATGTACACAGCAAGTACAGTTTTGCTACTTCAGATTTCTAGTAGAATTCCTGTTCTGGATGGCTGTCGGCCTTCGTCTCATGGGAATCAGAAATGGTGGCCTGTGGGTTAGAGCATCTCTGTGGCTCATTGATAGTGCCCTGAAGAATGCAGTCTACCATAAAAGATTAGCTGATAATTTTACTGAAAGTCTAATGATAGTTGATGACTTTCTTAAATAGCAGGTCCCGAAATAAGAATCAGCCTTACAGACTTAGTGGTTGCAGAAAAAAATCAAAACTGAACCAGAACACACCAAAAACATGGTACTGTGATGAAATTTAAAAATATTGTCTTCTTTAAAGCTTATGCTATTTTGGAGAGTGATCTATCACTTACAAGCAGTTAGTTGTAGCCATGCTAGTTAAACGTTTGAGAATGAACCTGTTTTCTCGAAAAGTAAGTTCACTAAATCAATTCCTAACTTTTCTGGAGCTCATGAAACAAAGCACACTGTGTTCTCTAGACACCAGACAAGATTTTTCTCTGTTGCTCTTACTCTCAAAAATAATCCCACTCTGCCAGATTGCCTTAATCAGAAAAACAACGCAGGAATAAAGCCACTGTTGGTATAACATCCACATTTATTCCCCTCCATCTTTTTCAAACAATTATTCCCAGATTCTTTTGCATCAATAGCCTTCAGAATCTCATTACAGGTTTCTCGTTTCAGCTCACAGAAATGTCTGGTGGACACCAAGGATGCATTTGCCATCTGTGTAGACCAGCTCAGAAAGAGAGAGATAAAAATACAGACGGTGCTACCTGTAGGCTACGTAAGTACTTCTAAGGCGGCAAAGCACGGTGTACCAGGGTGCCCTCTTCTTTCTGCAGGGCATTACAGCAGAGAGGCTCAGCACTTACGAAGAGTGTAGTTGCACCTAAACCTTATCTATCACCTCCCTGCACCAAATCAGGAACTGCTGGATGCAAGAACTAAAATTTCTATCTCTTCAGATAAAGGACAAACACAGAAACAACAGAAGAGTTCTAATGAAGCTGTGGTCTAGCTACCAAAACATGGCACGCAGTCGTACAGGCACACCTCATTTGCCCTAAACACGTTAAAATAATCAGTGGGAAGTGGCCTTTAGATCCGCTGCAGAAGAAATCTGGATTCCAACGTCCTCATTTTCTGAGGTGACTTTGCAATCGTCTTACTGACTTCAAGCTAAGAACGATGCATGTATACTGATCAGAGAGGTTTGTCACGGTCTGTATTTCAAGCAGTAGCCCAGAGACTTGAAAATCAAGTTGAAGTTTGGGTGAACAACTCAACAATTTTGCAACACTCCTTTCTGTCCCAAATTTGTCACATAGGTGGAATTATGCTACTCACACCTGGCACTGTATTACAGGGTGAGCAATTCATTTCTCCCAATCCCTCTCTCTAGTCACTTATTCACTGAGAGTCCTTTATGAGACAAACATTGTTTTTATTATTATATATACTGTTATTGTTATATCGACATATTGTTATTGCCATATTATTGCTATATTGACAAAATGATTGGTAAACAACATTACAGCAGTATTTATTGCTTAGCATTCTAACTATTTCTTTCTCCTGAAATCCACTGGAAAAATAATGGCAGGGAAGCTATATTGAGGACTCAAATCCCTTTCAGGCCATCAGCATTTTTAGTGGAGGACTGAAAATAAGATTATTATCATGGGTATATTTAGCACATGTGAATTTCTCATCAGATAGTGGTCAGAGGCAAAAATAACTTTGAAGCAAGTGAATACTTTAAAGAGACAGACATGTTGAAGAATGTTTAAGAACTACCACATAAATTAAACACAAAATTTAACGTCTTTTCAAATTGCCGTTCTTGCCTGTGACACAATTAATAAAGCTATTTGTGCTTATCCAAAATGATACATTTTCTCAAAGATCACTGATTCCTTCTGCAGTAAAGAGAGAGTAGTGAATTTAAGAGTTGGTATTCATTTCTCCATAAAACGTCTGTAATGCCGTACACAGAAAAGATCCACTCCTGAAGCACTAATGCAGAGAACAATAATTAGGTTAGGGATGTCTTGTCTACATTAATATCTGACAATCTACTTAATATATTTATTTATTTAAGGAGGATACCATTTACCTAAATTATGGGAACATCAACCAGCCCAAAGACAGCTAAAGATTATGAAGAGAATGAAAGGACATCATTATTACTGGCTGTGAGCAGCTTGCAAAATGAAGACTGGAGGCAGGCAGAGAGATGCTAGAGCGTGGTGTGGTTGGCATATTATGACGAAAGGGAAAAGCAAAGTTTGATCCAAATGAGTAAATTCACTGCAGTCAATGGAGAGGCAGAAGTGAAGCAGCTTCTAAAAGCTATCCACAGTATCACAAGAAGAAATACAGCAAATTGGACAGTCTTCTTTTGAACTTCTTCTTAAGCAGTGTAATCTGGACAGTATGGGTTAAATTATAGATAGATTTTATGTAGGAAGATGTTGTGATTACATGAAATGAGGACATAGAGAGTCTCTGCTTATACAAGACCCAGAAGAAAGCTACACATGAGCTTTAACCATGTAGGAAACATATCTGGGAGCATCTAGTCTCCTGCAAAAGCAGTGCTCAGCTAAAGTGAAGTTCATGACAAAGTGAATTCCAGGCAACATCTACTCCCTGAACATCAGCATGCTGCACATTCCACCCCTCTTGTCTGAATCAGTAGGACAGCCTGCTTTCCTTCACGCTTCGTTCCTGCTTGTATGGGCCCTTCCGATTTAGGACATCTCAGCCAAGGAATTTGGCAGTCCAACTTCCTTCCGTCTTACATTAGTCCTCCCAATGGACTAGTCAGAAGTTCTTCTGAACCACGTCAATGAAACTGGACAGCATACTTGTCTCAGCTTTTGAGAAATTCAGTAAAAGTTCACCATTTCCTGAATCCTGAATCCTTCTGCTGCTGAATACATATGTATTTAACATGGAACCAATGTCTACATTGACTAATCTCTAATATTCATTAAAACTGAAGGAATTACGAAGCATCACAGAATCTGGACTAAAGACATTGGGTTCTGTTTTTTGCTCCACCTCTGACTTGTCAGGCAAACATGGCCAAGTCATTATTCCTCTCAGTGTTCTACAGTCCACTTCTACAAAACAGACATGCAAACACGTGTACGTGCAAACATCACAGATTATCACTCCAATGGGTCCACCTTTAAGGCAGAATACTTTCTCCTAAACAGACAGTGTAAGATTTGATTAAGTGTGAATGTCATCCTTTCCCTCCAACACCCAGTATCTATAAAAGGGTTAATTCAAAAACACCCTCAGAAACCAGAGAACTACAGGTACTCTTGATACCCTGAACATGTAATATTTATAACAGTCATACAACTTTAATTCTACTTCTTTGCCTTAGAAAAAAAGAGCGCAATTTTTCTAAGCACAGCACTGCAGAAAAAAAAAAAATGAAGCGCTCGTTAGTTTGGAATTTTCCATTCCTTTTTGCTTCTGCCTGAAAGGCAGAGGACTGTGGGGGTTTCATAGTGGAAAGAATTTAGGCCTGTCTCCCTTTGACTTGCAAATTTTAGAAACAGTGCACTATCCATCTAACCAGTTGGCAAGGATTTAAGGTTGATTTAATATCCCTTAAGCCAGTTGTGAAGCGTTGTACAGCCTTGTCTCCTCTTTCTCCTCCCTCCCTTACCCTTCAACTTGTTTCTAAAAGCTCAGTGCATGTAGAATTTACACCCATAACAGTGGTGGTCACTAGTGTCACTATAAAGTGTCCTAGTAACAGCAGTTCGAGGTCTAGCAGTGATACAGCCATAGACTCCGTACTTCCTTGGGCAAAATGATGCCTCATCTGTTAAAACTCAGGTTGGTCCAAAACATGGTGCCTATGCATCAAATACCACAATGTTATTTTTAATTAATTAATTTATAATTTAATTTTCACAGTACGGACTGGAAAGTGATAAGATTCCCATTGCATTTTCAGCACTCTATCAGTATGCATTTATGTGTCCTCTTTTCATATTTTAGTTTATTTTTTCAGATCTCTAGAGTAGGTAGTAAAAAGAGAGACTTAAAATACTAAACATAAATTACGGGCAAAAATATATCATCGTTGAATTCACTTAAAAAGCTCTTCAGAAAAAAAATTTCTAAAGTGCTTCCATCTGTTGTCCTCGAACCATACAGGAGTTCTTCTACCGTGCTCCACACAGTGACTATATTTATAAAGACACTTGTCCAGTCTGTGCTTGTGAGTTTTTTTTCTTCTTTTGACTGACGTGTGCTTTGAAAAGACGACTCTTTGGGGGAAGGATCTAATTAAAGAGACAAGCATATCTAAGCTAAAGCAGTGTACTTTTTCTTAAACTGCTTGAATAGTCATAGCAACAGGTAAGATTGAAGAAAAACCTGTATATTGTGTCACACACGCACACCCCTCCCCCGTACTTTCAGGGGCAAAAGGTAATTTGTACCTAAAATCCCATTTGTACATTTTTCTCCCTCAACTGGACATGACCTCTGAATGTAAAAAGGCAGGTTGGTTCAGACATTATCTCCCGCAAGGGGAAACGGTGGGCTACTTATCATCCCATCAACCTCAAAGTCTAAGTCACATTTGACATCAGACTAATGTCACTGAGATGAATGACATTCACCTATTAGATGGTACTCAGAACCAGGTAAGCTAGAAAACGAATGTAGTAAGATGAGGCCATGGAGGAAATATTGGCATTCTGATTCATGGCTACTGCACTCACTTCAGTCCATGCAATACAAGGAAAATACTATTAATATTAATACTGCAGAATTCATATATAATTTCATCAGAATCCATGTAAAGACAGTAAGAAGTAGTTTAAGGCATAGTCAGTAACCCAGCACTTCATTACCTCTGTGTACACGCTACTAGAGTTTCGCATGTACCCAACTGTTCCAAAATAAATCAAAATTTTTAGCATAGTTCACAATTTAAAAAATTCAACTGAAATGCACAGCATGTTTTGTGTAAAAACATATTGTATCTTCACATTAGGTGTTAGGAGTTCTCTTGTACAAACTTTCAGATACGCTGCTCTCACTTTTTTTCAGAGGATGAAATAAATATCCTACAGCAAAATCAAATCGAGCTCTCAGTTCCATTTTGCAGTCATGTTAATGGACAAGGTATAGCAAATCAGCAACAAACAGATCAGCAGAACAACCTTATCAGTAAATCACTTGCTACACTCTTAATAGTTGCCTTTCAAAATGTTGTCTGCAATACTTGAAGAGTTATATTGATTTTATATCTATCCCTGAACTTGTCTGTGTTTAAGTTTAAAGTTTGCGAATAACAGCTAGCTTTTAATAAAGTGCCATTTATACAATCATACTGCAAACAAGGCTGAATTTCACACACGCATGAGTGATAACCTGCCTTCCTCCATTCCAAAGCAAGGGCAGAACTGACAGCTATGAAAGCAAATGTCTTTTTTTTTTTTTGGGTTTTTTTTTTTTTTTTTCATTTTGGCAGTATTGTCTGTGTTTTTATTACCTGCTATGGATCAAAGAAGGAACCCCTAGTGGCTTTGCTTCTTCTCTCCTACGCTCTATTAGCAGAAAAAAGTAATCTTTGCATAACCAATTATTTATTTACTGACATTTTCAAGCTCTGGGGCTAAAACAATTTGGGCAATTTAATTAGGCTTTTTTCCTTACAGCCCATTGCTGGAGATGTTTTACCATTAGAAATTTTTCTAGTTTTCCTTTTTTTTTTTTTTAATGCTCACAGTGGCATCCTCTCCTTTTGCTAGAACTAGATTCAAAGCCCAGGATCCAGTTGTTGCAGCTCGCCATTCCAACTTGCGAGGGTTGAAATGGGTTCAATGAGTTCAACATTTCAATCCATTACCATTTTGTGCCATGCTGTCTTCTGTATACCAGGCAGCTAGGAGAATGGCAAGACTGTAACAGTTAAGCATGGAAAAGTGAAGAGATACCAAAATTACCTACGCTCGGTCCTCACGTGTCTATGATTTAATTCCAGGGGATGCTGTATTTTCAAATATTATTAGCAACATTTTACACCATTCAACCGTACATCGTCTTTCAATGTTTTACAATGAGAACGTCCCACTTTCATAACCCACGCATCTCCATTGCCCAGCTCCGTCCTCTCTTGCCAACAAACACAAATTAAACACTTTTTTCCCATACAGTCCATCCTAGGTTAACTAACTAACAACAAATTAACTTAGCAGTGAATGAGTTGGCTTTGATGCTGTGTCGATCTGTACTGGGGAAGCCTGGCAGCCAGAGGCCTAAGGAAGAACAGCATCCCTTCTCTGAAATCTCCGCAGGGATCAAGTCCAAGGGGGTCAGGAGCGTTACTGGCTCTGGCGGAGCAGGACAGGCCAACCAGGCATGCCTGAGGAAGTGTGAATGATGTGTCTATTTGGCAGCATTTCTGGAGAAAACAGCTTTGTAATAACAAGAAGGAAAATACAAAAATCTAATTATATCCTTTTGTGATAAGTGATGCATCTATCTGATGACAGATCTACCCCTGGTCTGGCGCTCTGATCTCCACCTGCAGACTTTGGCAAGGAAGCTCTGGTGAAGGAAGTTCAGGGAGCTTTTGTTCACCTCACTGCATGCAGTGTTTGCAGGCAGGGAGTCAAGCTGGGGTTGATGGAAGGGTGTTTTGGGGAGACTGGACCTGACCCTGTTGCTGGGAGGCCTCGATCAGCACCTGTCAGAGGAGTTATTCTTGGGTAGTGCTTTAGACAGTAAAATTGCACAGTGGAAGCGCTCACGCCCGTCGCGGAGCTGGCCTTTTCAGTGTATATTGGGTTCAACAATTTTGTCTGCTTCATGGGTGATGAATTGAAGGACTACTCATGGAGTGACAGCTAGGTGACACAGCTGCACACAAAAGGCAGCTCAGGGCTCAGCCAGCAAGAAAGGCAGGGAGGTGCAAGGCAGCCAGAGGCAGGGCAGAAGCTGTCGGAGCTCCGGAAAGCTACTGTCTGTCCGGGCAGCAAAAGCTGTTCTGGAAGGAACATGTCACTGTCTTGTGACATTGAGTCCAGAGGAGCAGCTTGAGCTTTAGGGAAGACAAGACTGTAGAGACCCTATTGGAAGTCTACAAAAAAAAATACTTTTTTTTTTTAATGAACCTTTGCTAAAGCACTGGGTGGAATATGTTGGCCTTGGAAAGATGGATGGAAAAAATGAATTTGAAGGAAACGGTAAATGTACCTGAAGACTGATTTTAAAAGATTTAAATGTGGGATTGATATTAGCTGGAAGTGAAGAAACTGAGGCAGCAGACATGACAAGCAATAGACTGGATACAGACCCTGCTACCTGGATCATGGTGTGCATAGCATGACAGGCCTGCTGCATTTTCTGTAGTGCAACCAGAATGTTACTTCAACTCCACAAGAAGTTAAAAACATTTGTACAAAGTCTCTTACTTCTTTGGTTTCTCTACGGCTGAGCTACATGACTGTGTGTAGGAAAACACACTTGCTTGTATTATGAGCATCAGTTAGGAGATCTCTAGAAGCTGAGGAGATGAGAAAGCCTTTGGCTTAGTCCCTAAAAATTGAAAGTTCTTTCAATGTGTCTCTCATACCTTATGAAGTCCCAGCCTCAGGTGCCTCCACCAGTTTTCAGAAGCAAACTGCACTATACTGTGCACTTTCACTGAATTAACCATATGCAGAGTCTTTCTGCTGCTGCACACCCTGTAAGCTCGGAGAAGAAATTTTTTTTCCACTTGCTCAAAGGCTTACAGCTGAGTCAAACCAAAAGCAATTTTCTCTAGAAAAAGCAACAGCACTTCTCCTTCATGAGAGCTATTTCCATGCCAAATTTCAAGTTTCTACCTACAGCCGAACAAGATGTCAGAGTCCACAAATATTCTCTGTAAAAGTGGAAAGTATGTTTTATCTCGGTCTGTATTAGAAAATGGCTCAAACCTTGTTCAGACCAGCAAATGGGATTTCCAGGCTGGTATGCAGCAGGAGCATTTTTAACCCCCAAGCAAACACTCTGTCAACTTACAAGTGACTGGAAACGAGAAGTTCAAATGAAAACTATCATGCAAGTTCAACAGGTAATGCAATCCATAAGAGATTGTAATTGTGCCTGAAAATTTGCTAGTGACTCTGGCTTCAAATAATAACAGCAAACAAAAGGTATTTGAGAAAACGGGCTTTGTTTTCATGTTTATTTTGCGAACATGGCAGAAGTGGCACATTGTCAGTTTTACTCCTCTGTGCACAAGCATCTACTTGCTCAGCTCCTGCCATCTCTTCAGACATTGCAGGCAGTAACCAGTAGGAAAAAACGGTTTTAAGGTTCAGAATAATATGATTTAAAGCCACAAAAAGCAGCAGCAAAACAAATGGATGGATTCTGAAAATGGTGGGCACTTTGCAGTTCTCATGGGACTTGGATTGCCATTGCTTGCTCTGCAATATTGAAAATCAGGCCATCTACTTATATCCTAAACAAAATTAAACTCTAATTGAGGCATCTTTTTTTTTTGGAAAATCTTTGCCATCACCTTTAAGCCTGTGGTTCTACTCCTTAAAAAGCAAACCAAAGCAACAAAAATCCTAACCCCAATCTAGCAAACAGTAAAAATATCTTTCCTTTTCAAAGGCTGCTTGCACTCAAATCCTGTCTGACATTTATCTTATGCAATGCGGTCTAAGGTGAAGAAGGGAACTTTGGTTTTTTTGTTTCCTCTCTCCCTCCCTCCCAATTTCAATCTTCTGTTTAGTGTGGAAAAAAGTTACAGCTAAAATTCTCTTTCCATTGAATGCTATACAAATTTATAAATCAGAAGCCAAAGGAGTTAATTTACATCTAAAAGCAAATCAGCACATACAGGAACTAGAGCACATGAGAAGCCCTGAAACAGTTGTTTGTTTATGATAATAATTTTATTTATTTTTGTGGGCTATATGCTTCCTCTGGTAGCCAGAGCCAAGGTACAGTTATAATAGATGCAACCTGATACAGTCCATCTATCCTCTGATCAAACAGCAGTAGAGATGATTACAACCTTTTCTGCTTGGTCATTTTTATTACTTCTGATGTTACTGAAAGTCCAAAGTAATATTAAAATCCGTATTATGTACAGTTATTCCTAAAATGGTATATTATAAACCTGAATAAACCATAATTAGAATTATAAACCAGAAATAATTAAAAGCCTATAAAAAATAAGCTGATTTCACCCCTGGATTAAGTTGTATCTTCATCTTTTCAAATGTTTTAACTTATAATCAAGAATACACACATCCCTAAGAAAATACATGCATGCATATGTATATATATAAAAACATAAAATTAAATTTATACATCCCTAACAATAATAAATCCATCTTTTTACTGACAGTTAACAGAATTTACTGGACTGGTTCCTTTCAATGGCAAAGCTGAACCCACTTTCAGAGTGATAATTTCTAGGGTTAATTGTCATAGCTTCCTCGACACAATCTTCTCCACCAGCTTTATTTTATCTGCCAGAGCACCAATATGCCATGATTAGCATAAATTAAACTAAATAAATTCAGTGGGTTACTATATTATTTTATGCTAATCCGTTTATTTATTTATTTTTAAACATTTCAAGGTTAGGGATGGGTGAGCAGCGCAATGGCGAATTCCTAACGGCAGCTTGTTCAAATTCAGCTCAGAAGTGCTTAAAAACTGTGTGATATTTTTCAGAAATGTTTAGGAGAAAAAATCCAGTGTGAAAAGTGTCGTCAAGTACAAACTGCTGTATCATTATATACTGACCTTTTACAGACATTTCCACGGCACACTACTGTGAGGCAAAGAACTCAATACGTGCAACTCAATAACGCAGAGCAAGAGAAGAAGAAGCACCAAGCAAATTTGCTTGCTTGACTCAAATGGGAGGCTTTCCTGGTGTTAAAAAAGATACAGCCTGATCTCTTATTGCTCCAGACAGTGTTTTTTCACAGATTTTAGAAAGGAATTTGCTCATCTTGAACAACTGCTTCATGACAGCTGCCCATTCCCATACTCACAAAGGCCTTTTCTTGTGAATCTGTCGACTACATTTAAACCAGAGGCAGCTAGAGGGTGGGGCAGTGCTACACAAGAAGAACATACAGCCAGAGCCATGTCGATGACCATCTGGTCAAGTTGGTGCCTCTCTAATACCATTCTGCTCTGCATGGAAGTTTTCTCAAAAGAGCTGTGAAGAACACATGCAGTATGTTTACCATGGACTAAATCTTTCTTTTCAGGAGAAGATCTAACTCAAAACCATTGCCAACTAATGTTTGATAAGACTATAATTGTTCAAGGTATATATATGTTCTCCATCCTATCTGTCAGCACAGCTTGTGCAAACACACTGTACCACATCATGTAGAAATGAAACTAGCAGTGAGATTCACAAAACACTTTAATTTGCTTCTTGCACATGACAGCACAGTAAAGACATACGCTGTTGTGGTTTGTCAAGTGTGCAGCAATGTAAGAGGTGATGGGTACAGAAGTAGACCTTAAAGGAAATGGAAAGCCAGGATGAGATTTTTGTTGGAGAGTTTTGATAGAATAAGAGGGTAGGTAGAGTAGCTGAGGTAGAGAAAAGACAGTGAAATTGTAATAACTCTGACTGTGCTTGCACAAGGAATTCAGCTTTTCATTTATTGATGATGTTAAAATTCTCTTTATTCCCTATTATCAAATTTTAAAATATTTTCTTGTTTGGTCAGTTATATATAAGACAAATTGTGACCCTCACTTCTGCTCCAAAGAAGCTGAAGAAAGAGAATCACAGTACAGATACAGAAGAGGAGCCATAGTCCCTACGTAGGCAGGGACAGAATTAAACACAAAGGTCCAACCAGTAGCAGAAAAACTAAAGATCAGATCCAGAATGCATAGCTAAGACAAGAAAATGCAAATTTTAAGTGCCCAGGCTTGAGAAGGGACAAATTGATCACTTTAGGTCTGTACAGTTTCTGCCAAATTAACTGATAGCCATAGGCATCTTTTAAGGTCTTTGCTTAAATTAAGTGTCAAAGTAGCAGATGATGTGCGTGTTCTGTATATTCCATGGTAGCAGAAAACAGATGAAAAAAACATCCAACAACAGGAATGTCCCACTAATAACTTCCTACTAACCCTTCAAACACCGAGACTGCCACCGGACTAGTCCTGTCAGTGGACTGGCTGTTTTTACCATATGTTTCCTTTCTGTATGCCACCAAAGCTGCTGTTTATGTGGCAGAAGGCATACATGACAGAAGCATATGCCAGCCAGAATTTGAACTGAAGGCCTTCGGTTTGTAAGTCTGAATGGACAGCAAGGAAGGGTTAGAGCCTCTACTCAGAATTTCTTCATTTTCGGGGTTCATACACTGCTGATGCCGAGTCTCAGACAGGTCTTTTCTTCTCCTATCCACGAGGCTGCTCCCCCCACCCCGAATCCAGCAGCCAGATGTGAGCCCTTATGCTAGCACTGTACTAAGTCAGTAGGGAACAGAGATCAGCACCAGAGCAGTCAACACCTTGTAGGAGCCAGGCCTTAGTGAATTATGTGAAAACTGTTGTCAGTAGTAACTGTTGACTATGGAAACCAGTTCAAAAATACGTGTGAGTTTAAAGCACTTGAAAAAAGGGCAGTTAAAAAAAAAGCACAGAAGCAGAAACCAGACGCATTGTATCACATACATTATAGTAGCTTTCCTTCACAATGATTTTCAAGATGATATCTTAAAGGATCACAACCCAGAAGCATTAAGAAGGGTGTTAGATGCTGAAAGCCATCAGAATCCCTTGTTCTATCACTCTGAATACATTATTGCATCTTACTTTCTAATGCTGAAAAAGGATAGATTTTCAGATAAAAATTAGGAGAGCTTGAATTGCACTTCCTCTCTGGATTCTTGTAACGTATGTATTTTCATAATGTTTTGTGTAAAGCATTCAAGGAAAAAAACTCATACATTTATGGTCAAATTACTGGCAGCTTAGCTTCACAAATGCTGTAATTTAACTGTTTAACAGTAAATTAAATTTACAGTTCATAATATAAACAAATTGTTCTTTATAATTCAAATAATAGTAAATAATATGTGTATAATAGAAGTTCTCTTTAACAATGACAGACTATTTTCACAACAGACAAAATTTACTTATTTCAGCTTGCATTTATTGCTAAAAAATCTCACAATAACAGAGATTGTTTCCAACTATAAATGTGTGCTAAAACATTTAACTTTAATAGCAGAATCTTGTCAAATTAATGTACAGTAATAGAATGTCATAAAATCTTATTTCAAATTGTAAACCAAAGCATTAAAAATTAACTTTATACACTAAGAAAGACATGTTGAAATTACGGCTATGTGGTCAGAAAGTTAATTTAAAGCACAGGTTAAAAATTTGATTCTGCTTAATAAATTTAAAACAGATAAATCCTGAAGTTGTTGGGCATTTAGTTCTAAAAGAATCAGAAAGTATTTAGGCTTCCATTCTGCCAGATTCAGGAGGATCTCTGCTAACAACTGTTGCTACCCTATCAAGCTGCTCTGACTTTAGTCCTCTAGGGTGTGCAGAGGCAGACGGGTTTGCAAGATAAGGGCCCTTGTGTTAAAAATTCATGGGAAAGGTCATGTTTCTACCATTTCTGAAGTGCTGAGTGGATCAATGGAACGCACGAAACAAGACAGTAAGACAGAAATGATTTCCTGCTGACTGGCACTCTTGGAAGCGGCGCTTGGGAAATGCAGAGGATTGAGGATTGCCACTGCTGCCCAACTTTCGGGCATTCTCTGTTTCTGGCCTGGGACAAAGCTGGGGCTGGAGATGCCAAGTGCCTACTCCACTGGCAGGAGCAAGCATGCAGGTACCTTCCAGGGCTCCTAATGAAGTCAACATGCTGAGCTAAGCAGAGGTAATCCACTTCTTAAAAAATGGGACATAGTTACATGGGAACCTTCTGGCTAGGAGCAAGGCTAAATCGCTGGTAATTAATTCCCCCTGGTGCTGACCCAAAGACTTTGTGTCATGGGGAGGATGTCCTTGCCTAGAACAGGGGGCTCCTCACCCTGTGTGGCCTCTGCTTTGGGTCCTATGGTATGAATGTGGCCTTACCAACCCCTGTCTAGTCTGGGGCTGCAGCCTGTCCTAAAGGAGTCAGTCCCACTGGAAGCTTTTTCTTTTGGATCAAGTCCTCAAAACATGCCTTTAAGTACCCAGCACAACCTGACCCTGAATTTCAATGGCCGGCTGTATGAAAGTCACAGCAACACAGGCTTTGTCTCACACAATCACAATTGCCCGTTTGATACAAATTCTTTCATTTGTATCAGAGACTCTATTTCATCTGCTTCCCAGAGACCAAATTTACCTCCCTTAGCAATGTTTTGCCCCATAACTGAACACTTCGTGATAGATGCACTACTATACCTTAAACGTGACATTTCCTGTAGAGCAAAAGGGACTTTGTGACTTTACTGAAGCTGAAGAAGGCCAGATATAATTGAGGATGGCAGTTGGCTGGCAGTCGCTCAACAGCAGCCCCATTACTTCAGTCCTTTCAAAATCAGCAAAATAAAAAGCAGGTCATTCAGAACCGTGTTTTGTGGCCAGACACCTGCAGCAGAACTGAACATGATCTAAACTCGCAGCCTGATACCATTTGAAAGCACAAAATACAACATGCTCATTGATGATTTGGAAGTGGAGATCTTCATAGTCGTTTTTCTGAAAGCTCTGCATATTATGTTCTGAGATTCTCCTATTCGTGTATAGCCAATGGTTTTATAAAAGGCATTATTTTTTTAAACATATCTATTATATACTGATGTGTATTCTTTTGAGGAGTACGTCAGCTACCTTAACTCATGTTTAATAATATAGCATTCCACACACATCCCCACTGAAGTCGATACAGGATTAGGTACTAGCTAATATGAGGAGTAGCATCAGAGTCTGACCCTTAGTACTGGAAAACTCAGACAGCATCTTAACCTCACTAAGAACGCGACGTGCTTTACAGATGGAATATGCAGTAATTGATCACTCAGGCTGAGCCGTCCTCAGAAATCTCTCATCAGGGTGTCAGTTGTACATGAGATATGATAAGACTACAGCAAAGATGGCAAATTTGCAAACATAAGCTGAAAATATCTAGCAGACTTCTAAAACGAGGGACAGTCTAGCTATTAAGAGCAAAATCAGCTCCCATCCCTTAGCTGTTCCAAGTCACTGACAGCTGGTTCAATCTTCCTACAAGTAGCTCTAGTTTATTTAAGAATGCTTCATTTTGCCTGTACCACCTCTTGCAATTTGCTATTTCCTGCTTAAAGGGATAAAAAAAAAAAGGATGGCTCATTGAAAACGTAAAGTATATAAATCATGCATCAGAAAAATTAAAACACATAAGTCAAAAGCATTGTTTTACTTGCTTTACAAATTACAGGAGTTGAGACCCATGTCCCTGGAGCTGTGCCAGAGCTCTGCCCACTGTATCACACAGCCTACAAGAGCACCGCTGAGTTACTTCTTGCAGCTTTCTCTGCAATGGAAATATTCCCTGTAGATTCAGCTTTGTTTAGTCAATTTTTAGTCAACTGAATTTCCAGGTGGTCGTGTACCCAGTGGATGAAATAGTAGCTGCTTTCCAAGTGCTGCAGGGAAACATGATTTTATTCCTATATGTGCTTCCTTTGTAACTTACAAATAAATGTGACCGACATCTCTATCTCAGGTTCTGAAAGAAGGTAAATTCTAGACCAAGCTAAAAATGAATTTTAAAACCATTCATTTCTTCCAGCAATGCATAGAAAAACTTCATCGGAATAAGAAAAGGAGCAGTACTGCTAAAATGATGGGTTGTTCTGCTGCTCCGCCTTGCACTTGCCTATCTTTCTGCTCTGCCATTAAAACTAACGCAGATACTTTCACACAGAGTATCTCTGTGATGCTTTTTATTTATCTGGTTCTTTGCACTTCCAGCTAAGGTCCAATGCAGGAGGTCCCAGCTCTGTTGTGAAGGCATCTTGTTCAGCTTCACAAGAAAGCAAGCTGTGAACTGCAGAGTCTGGGCAGGAGCTGCAGTGCTGCACTTTTAACAGCAATTCTCACTTAGCTCTCAGCAACCAGAAGCCACTTTGCATTCAAGTGATCCTAACAAGCATAAAGTATACAATGCTCATGACAAATGAAATGACAAATGAAATGAAAAAAAGGGGAAAACACTACTTCTGGGTGCACTGAGAAATCTGTTAGCATGGCTGTGTGTTCCACTCGGGCACGGAAGACAAGGAAGTATAATTTTCATCATGCTTTCTAACTGTGCCACAGTTAGACTGGAGCCATGCCACCGGCTTATATTCACCCTCCAGTGAAGACAGCGGCTTGCTCCACCTCTTGTTTGACTTCAAGGATTTTATCCAGAACAGTGGCATTTTAGCAGTGAGAACTGTGCCTGCTATTGTGGTGGTCTAAGTTCGAACCCTGTTTATCACAAACGCAACCGTGACGAAGCACGGCACATTCCTGAATACAAAGAATCGGTCACGGTCAAGGAGCAGGATTTGATGAAGTCCTGCCACAAATTCTGTTTTAAAACTCCCTGTTTTCATGTGGAGTGGACACATGAAAATCAGGCTGTCTGGGGGAAAAATTAACAAATCTTTGAAAAAAAACCCAAAGCTGCATAATCTGCTGTATTTCAGTTGGTCTTTATCCGCAAAATCCCAGATCTTTGTTTAAGCTACAAACAGACTATAAAAATCAGCTCGCTGGCCTCTCTCCTTATTATCCACATCCCTGCACAAATCAAATGAAGCTTTTGCTGTAAAGCTGATAAAAAACACCACACACATGAGCAAGCTGATGTATTTAAAAAGTGGTTATCATTTCTAATCCTTTCCTCTCTCTCCAGGGAATATCATCTTTCCAAGGAACACACAAAACTCCACCACTGAGCACACATCAGCACTTAGACTTGTTTTGATTAGGGATTTTCTAAAATAACAATGAACAAAGTAGTCTAGCATTATCATTGATTTTTAGCACCTAGGGAAGCAGTACAACAGTCGTCCAATTGTTTAAAATCAGTGAATAGCCAAGACCAGTTCTGACAAATATTTGCACTCACATAATCTATTTCAGAGACCTCGCTAAATGAACTACAGAACCTGGTTTGATAGCATGTGGATGCTTTTGCCATTTATTTGTGGATAAACCAGATCCTCATGCATAACCCAGAACAAGAGAAGTGGTCACAGATGCCAAACTTACGCCTGAGCTCTCCTAGCAGGCACTGGGACTTGTTTGGGATTCTGGGTATTGACTGAGATGCTCTCCAGTTCCAGTTCCTTGCCAATTGTGCCAGGAAAACAAAACAATTTTTATTATCTAATTTAGACATATCCAAATGATATGTCTAAATCCACTCTAGACAATCAAGCTTAGATTCAGGCACGAAAGGTCTAATAAACATCTCACACGAGTGTAAATCCAGTCTTGCAACTTGCCCCAAGTCAATGAGTGATAGCACTGGGAAGCCAACATGATCTCCAATTCAAGTCCCACCTCCTAGAATTCAGTTTTTCAAATGGGAACGTTTCCCTATAGGATGAAATTCCTCTTAAAAGATTAAAATATCAGCCACTGCATTCCCTAATTTCAACCTGATTTGTTACAGACTTGAGCCAAAGACTAGAAAGTTTGACTTACAGTTTAAGCAGTGCTGAGAGGTTTAAACGTCCCCCTTCACATTGTGCACGTTAAAACTTTGTCCATTCAAAGATTTTGCTTTATAAATAAAACCGCTGACATGAGTTATGATTTTAGAATCTTGCAAATATACACATATGCACACACACACAAAGAATAAGGAACAGAAATACAGCACCTAATTTAATATACACAGATATCTGACTGCTGTAGAAGGGAAAAAGGTGCTTCTTCAATACGGGTTTGAGCACGGTGAGTTTTACATTCAAAGCTGTGGTTCTTGTGTCAAACACGGTGTGGATTTCATGTTGTGTGTGATTTTTAACTTGTGTCACACACCACATGCACTATGCTACTTCTGTCAGTTTAACTGCCTATTAAGAGCCTCACCTTTTACATGAAGGCAGTAGGCAGTTTACATAGTAGGGAGCAGGGTGAGATAACAGCACGCTCCCTGCCAGGCAGTGGCTGATCTTGAAAACAGGAAAGGACAAAGAAATGGAGATGAATCTACTAATGCAAAAAGTCTTTGCTCTTTGTAAATTTTAAGTGCTGGTAAACAGCAGGAACAGCACTTTAGAAGTAGCCACAGAAGTTTGGGAATTATTAAACATCAAAATAAAATCTACTCGATTGAAGTCATTTACATCTGTAGAACTTTCTCCTGTAAATAAGGTCCTTCTGTTTCAATTTTCTCCAGTCCTTTTAGTCTTTTTTTTGAACATTAGAATACATAAAGAAAAGACTCATGCCTGGCTTCCTTCGGAAGCAGCACAGACAACTAGCTGCTTGAGAAATCTAAGCTTAATTGAACATGGATATGTATCTTAAAGGAATGGAAACAAAACTGTCATTAGGGAAGCAGTAAACACTGCATTCCAGCAAATTCTCCTCTCTTTAGCTAGAAGTTCAGAGTTTTTTATTTGGCAATTTCTGTTAAATGAATAATCAGACAAAACAAATAAAACCAGAAGTAACACCTGCTTAGCCTGACATGAGCACAGAGGTGAATGGGATTCAGCCTTTAACAGCCACCCTCAGGTGCCTGAGGAATCATAGCAAGGTAATTCACACCCCGTTAGGCCAATTTTCAATGGACTTCTGTCAGTTGAACAGTTGATAAAAGCCGTCTGGACGATCAAATACTGCATAGTGCAAGATACGGAAAGTGGTGAATGTATGTAAGCCCAATCAGTCTGAATGACAGATCTGCCTCTTTACTGCCTAGTGTTTTGTTACTGTTTTTGACAGCTATATATATTCCATTTTCAACAGAGTTCAGAAGTCCAGGCTCTATCTATATGGCATTTTTAATTCACATCTACACAAATGTCATGGTATTTCTCTAAGGGAAAAAAAGTGCAGAAGTTGATTTTTGTGTCAGCTAATAAAATTATTGTATAATTCATTCAATTATATTTCCTTAGCCATAAATTTATATGGATACCTAACAGTTACAAGGCAAATGATAGACATAGACAGGATGACACTGTCAGCTACACAGGCTGTCACTACTACCCAAAAAGATAGGAATGACGAAGGGGTATGGAAGAGGCTCAGTCTTTCACAAGGACCTAACAGGTTAACATAGACAGCTATGAATCACTAACAGTTTAGCCTCACAAATCCAATGCACAACTGCCATGTGATTCAACAAGCATTGCCCTTTTCTGTCAGACATTTAATAATGGAGAAAGACACCAGCATTTATATTCTGCCTCTAAGAGGCTTTCTTACCTATAAGAAACTTGGAAATACAGAATAAACGTATCCTGGATGCTAAAAACTTAATGGGTGAAAATGCTGGCTATTTGCAGGACAAGATTTTCTGTGGCACAGGTTTGCTCTTAAAATATGCCTTGATATTCAGGTCTGCATTTTCAACTACACTAGTCGTATCAGCCACCTAACCTCACACTGACTTGCCATGTGCATGCAGCATTTATCTCCTCTGCGTGCCTATGACAATCCTCCCCTCAACCATGCAAAAAACTTTCACTGACTTTATGGAAAATTAGGTGGTTTTTTTTAAATTTTGAAAATGAGGGCAATTTTTTTAAGACCTTAAATACATGTTCCAGAACATATTCTAGGACTCTCTTGTTGAAACCTGTTGTCCATGTTCATCATTCACACAGTCTAAAACTAAAAGCACTGGTTTGGTAATAAGGAATGCAGATACAGGAAAGAGGACAAATTCAGTAGGACTGGTGTTGCAAGTAAAGACAAACACTTTACTGCATGACCAAAATTCAAACCATCTTACTCCATTTAAAATGTGGATGGACTTCCATTTGCAAGAGGGTCAACTAGAAAGTCTTTACTAGAAAGTCATACAGATTTATGCAGAAGGTAACTCTCTGATGAGCCTGGAAGCTCTCAATACCTGTGCATGTGGAAAGACAGTTTGAGCTATTCGATATCCATCTCCCACGTGTGGCAGTGTTTAGGATAGGCAACCAAAGAAGGCATCTGAACTGGTCCAACAAAACAAATCTTGCCTGAATTAACTGTCACAATCTGAGTAGACAATATTTTGATCCTTTGCTAGCCACATCCCTTAGACCTTCTCCACTTGCTGAGGTGTAACTTCAGTCACAAATCATAGCAGAAGGCAGCAGCTTTATTTAGTGCATATAATACACTGTTTGCACAGTATTATCTACAGTGCAAAATAAATTATAACAGCTTTTGGTTATGAATTAAATAAGAAAAATATCACTAAAAAAGTTTGTAAAAGCCCAAAGTCTCAGAACAGCTATTGGACAGGAATCACTGGGTACAGAATTTTTTACATCTGAAACGATAAAAGTGGCGGAGACAAAATAAATGAGAGCATGGTAATTTTCCTCATAAAAACAAGAGGTTATATGATGAAAAGCTGAAAAAGACTGTGTGCTGAAATGGAAACTGTCTTTTCTCCATTGATAATGTGATGCAGTCAGACACACCGTAGAAGATTAGAAGTAACCTGCAAGGTTTTATTACCTTTGATTTTTAGCTCTGCGCTACATAAAATTAATTTGTATTTTGCAGTAGAAAATTCAGGATTAATGATGCCAATGCAGAAAAGAGATTTTTTTTTCCTATGCAAGATCTGTGAATTTTTCTCAGACCTCAAGCAACATTTACAGCAAAATAAAAATATCTGCTTTGTGTTTCATGGTGATATACAACTCACAAAAGGTCCAGTTTAGATCATGCAGGCTTTCAAACTTTTAGTTACATAGCTAGACCTCATTGACTCTGATCTTAAAAATCAAATTGGATCTCTTAGAATGATAAGTAACTTAGCATGGTACTTGGCAATTTTCTGGATCCTGAGAAAACAGCAGTTCCCATGCTATTTCAGTGCCTTCTCTCCACAATGAGGCAAAATGTGGCAAAAGTGGCAATAGCAGAAAAATAAGTGAACTAAATAATAGTAAAAGAAGTTAACTACAGAAATAATTTTCTAACTAGGCAGCATCTTGTACAAAGCTCTAAGAAGGGTGGTCTAAAGAAAAAATTTGATTTTGTAGTGAAAGTTTAGAAATTATAACTGAGAGGATTTGTGTTTTCTTCCTGGCATCTATATATAACTAGAGCAAGACAATTCATCTTGGAGTCATTACTTTCAGGGTTTTTAGAATACTACTTATCCAGCTCACTGTGTTGCCTTTCATAAGAGATAAGACCTCAGAACGCTCAAAAATGATATTAGGAAAAAAATCCATCTTAATGTTTACTTAAAAAAAAACCAAAACCACAACAGCCTGGGGAGGATCACTGTGTTTTTCAGGTGCTAGGTTTCCCCTGCACGTCTGTTACAAGCTAAGTACTGAGCTTTCAAGTACATCTTAGAAATGAACACACAAAAATAAATATTTGGGATCTGTTCTTCTCCTATCTCCTTCTCCAGTGTTTACCCCACTGGCAGACATTAAAAACCTCTTAAAATCCTTCATTCTCCCCAGTACCAAGTGCCCCTCAGCGTCTCAGGTCCTGTCTCCCTGGCCAGCCCCAGCAGTGACCCTCTCTTTCCAGCTAGAAGAATTTGCTCCTGTGGTAGAGCCCCTGCAGACTCTTTTCATGCACTGGAGAGGAAGGCATGAAGTGGCAGGTGACAGGGAGCTTGAAGGAGCTCAGATGTCCAAATACTGCAGAAACAAGAATAGGAGAACTGTTCCAAACTGTGTCAAATTTGTAGACCGCGACACTTTCTGAGATTCTGAAGAGCAGCATCCTTCTAATTCTAAAAGATACTTTTCTGCCTGCAGAGACATAGCACTGAGGAATGCCTGTGTCCCACTAAACTTAAAAGAAATATCACAGTCTGACCAAACTTCAAACAAAGGCAGGTGGTCTTCAGTAAAATTCTGCACAGCAACACATTGCTATTTGAACAGGGAAGAAAGGTCCGGACTGAATCTTGTAGGAGATTTCTTACTTTGACCAAAATTGGAAAAAAAAAATCCCCAAGCCAAACAAATCCGGATACCTTCTAATAGATGGCTCAGTTGGGTGGGATGAATCAGTAAGGTGGTATTTCCAAAGCATTTCAGAGATCCTTGGAACTATAAGTGTGAAAGCGCATGGTGAGGGGAAGGCAGGCTCAATGCACACCTGTAAATGCTTCCAAATAGAAAAAAATGGCTGGTTCTTCCTATTAAGAGGCAGGGAGCAGTTGCTAGAGCCAATTCAGCTTCCATCCACATGGGAATTATGGTCATCCCAGAGGCTGCAGTGGCACTTCTGGATGTCATGTAGCAGGATACTATGCACTGACAGCTGAGGAGCTGGTAAGGGTAACGAGTCCTTCACAGGGGGGATCCAACAGGCCAGCACCCATTCCTGCCCTCTCCCACTTCCATGTTCTCAGATTATACACAAGGTCAGGATGTGAAAGCATATGAGGGAACTGGGCACTCAACTGCCAGACAAAGCCAAAAAAGAACTGAACTAATTAAGATGTCATGTTAAGTAAAAGCAAAGTAGGACTTTTAAACACCACCACCACCCCCTCTCCATGCTTTTTAAATTTTTTTTTATTTAAGTGGAAAATTGAACTTTCCTTCTCTGCATCATGTCTAGAGCACTAGGTGGAGGACTCTGATGAGATATACCTTTAGCAAAGCATCTTATGACCTTTCAGCCATCCTGAACTAATTTTCATTGCACTTTTGGCAATGGATAAAATTGGGTTGATTTCAAATAAAAGGATGCTCTCATGTGGTCCGTGGGAAAACAAATAAGAGCTTGAGTCACTCCTGACATGTCTTGAGGAATTCAAGGCATCAGATTTAATAGCCTATATTAAATGTATTATCCCTTAAATAACTTCTGGCAGTTTTGAAGCGCCTGAGAAAATACTGTGGATTGGAAACTTATGGAAGATCATCTTTAGTGCCACTGCAATTGTAAATAGTAATGATGGCAGACAGATGAAAGCTTCTCTGCTGTTTTGAAAGAGAAATACATTACAGAAATCATAAAAGCATCTTCAGTGACAGCAAAGGAATCTATACAAAAGCTCTGTAAGAATAAACAGGATATTAGCTGAGATTCATTATTGCTGTCTTTGTAGATGTCTATATTTAAGCTAGTTCAGCAACCAGATAAACCTGATTGTTGCTATTCTCAGTGAGCACGAGGCATCTAAGATGTGAAATAGGAAGTTAGATTTCTTCTGGAGGAAGAAAAGGAAGAAAATGTAACTTTTAAGAAAGGTTTCCACTGATCTAAGTCTGTCAACAGCTTTCAGCAATCCCACCAAACAAGTCTGAGCTATATTTGAAATATCAAAGAAAGAAACAAACTTCCCTTTGAGGATTTGTAGTGAATCTCACATCATCCAAGGAAACTTTTACATGTTTTGTTAAAGGATTCTTGTGTTATTTGCCATCCCTGCAACATGAACCACATCTCTCTGTAGTCTGAAAAATATGGGATGAGTTTAAAAAGTGGTATATATCGTTTGGTTTTTAATTTTAACAAAAAAAGTTAGAGGGGAAATGAACAAGCAAAAAAACCAACCCACAACCACATGCTCTTTGGTTTGTACTGAGACAGGGAGTTCTTGCCATTTATGTAGCGCTGGGCAGAACTCATCCAAGCACAGGCAACTAAGTATGGCACAGTCGAAGTATAATAGTGGAGATAAGAAATGGAAAAAGAGAGTGGCAAATGATCCGGAGGGAATCTGAGAATGAGCTACTTACTTCAGTCCACAAAATCTAAAACTCAGTTAAATTTCCCGACCAATATTTTGATGAAGAGTGCTGGAGCTCTGCCATGAATTAACGAGAAGATTATTTTTCTTTAAAAGATACAGAGCTAGCTGGACACTAGCTTAACAAGGTAATTATCAAATGAAAGAGAAGCGTTATACTGCTGTGAACCTGCATAAAGACTCTCATAATTACTGATGGTTTGGCCTATCTTTGTTTTAGACAAACCATGCATTTTAATATTTTTGCATAAAATACGTTGTCTGAAATAGTAGGTTTACTCATATGTAATCAGTCAAACATTATCTTTCCTAGACTGCTTTTCAAATAGGAAGGCTATATATGCATGATATTTTACCAAGTTGGTTGTGCCAGAAACCTGAGAATACTAATAATTATTTTATGAAAAACCAAAAGTTTAAGTTTCCTTAAGTTTCATAAATGATGGTGAGACTCTAAACACACAGCACAATGTTTTTAATAGCAATTTTTCTTTTCTTCAAATGGCTGTATATAATGGCAGTCATGGGTATATTCATAGAACCATAGAATGGCATAGGCTGGAAGGGACCTTAGAGATCATCTAATCCAACCTCCCTGTCATGGGCAGGGACGCCTCTCAACTAGATCAGGCTACTCAAGGCTCCATCCAACCTGGCCTCAAACACCTCCAGGGAGGGGGCATCCACAACTTCTCTGGGAAATTTATTCCAAAGTCTTACCACCCTCCTACTGAAGAATTTCTTCCTAAAATCTAATCTAAAACTGTTCTCCTTCAACTTAAACCCATTTCCCCTTGTCCTATCAGTGGACACTCTTGTAAACAGTCCCTCCCAGCCTTCCTGAAGGTTCCCTTCAGGTATTGGAAGGCAGCTATTAGGTCCCCCCCGAAGTCTTCTCTTTGAGAAGTTTACATGAACACTTGTAAAAATGACTGTAAGCATTCTCTGCCTCTGAAAATTTTGGTCTTTGCTCTTTTGCCTCATCATCGCATAAGTAAGGCATACAAGTTCAAACCAAAAGCACAGCTTTGCTCAAGCACCATTGACTTGAATATAACGAATATATCAGGATGCTGTTTTCTCATTGTTTCCTTCCTTAATAACTAAACTAACTAGACATGTCAAATAGCATCTTTCATAAAGTAAAACAGTGACAAAAATCAGAGTATAACAATGATTCTATAAAGAAGGAAAAGAGAAAGACATAACCACTTGAAAAGCTTGCAAAAAAATCTATAATATTCTTCAGTGAGAATGAAAATCAGATGGTAATGTGAACATGAAAAGCTGTACATGTTATCATAACACAGTTGTCTGATCCAGGCTCCCAACTTTTGTCTCTAATATTAGAACTGTTTCAAAATTTCATGGTAAAGGACTCATGGTTGCCCCTTGCAATTCCGCTGACTTCTGCTTGCAAATTCCAAGCACGCAGAAGAAGTATAGTTTAGATCCTATCAACAGGTCTAGAGAAATCTGTCACGGTCTGGTGAGTAGATGTATCAGTTTCATAAGGACAAATTATAAATGCTGTGCAATTGCAATAACCCTTACTTTAAAAAAGAAGTGACAGAAGTGGAATACCCAATTAGAAGATGTGCAAGCCAGAAAATTCTCACATGCCAATATTATCTCATTAAAGCCTTGCTTAAAAATGGCTTTAACATACTCTCTGTAAATAATGTTTTTTATTGTCTCTGCATATTAACTAGCATTTTCAGTAGATAATAAAATGTCTTTAAACAATTATTCAACTTAAACAGAATTGAATGACTACCTCATGATACACTGTACAAACAAGCAAAAATCAAATACTGATATTCTTCTCCTTTCTAGAAGGCGATCTCAACGCTGGGTCAGTCCCTTTTCTCCAGAAGTGGCAGCTCTGTAATGATGAGGGCAAGGAGAAAGCTGGCCCTTGCTAACTGTCTCATGGGATGCTGCTTTTTTTTTTTTTTTTTTTTTTTTTTTTTTTTTTGTGGTAAGATGCACCAGTGGTGGCCAGGTCCAGAGGACGCTCTGCTCTGTGTGCTTGTGTCACAGCTCCCACTGACCACTTCTGAGAAGCCACGCTGCCGTTTTCTGTACTAGCTAACATTCCCCATGGACATTACTTCCATTCCTAATACTTTTATTGTGTGCTGCGAGTGATCGATGCACTGATCAGAATGACCAGGTCCACATCCCTGGGTTTAGGATAGCAGTGATTTGGCAAAGAGAAGCAGCCATTGATCCTAATTCTAGCAGTTGCAGGAAAAGCTTCACCAAAAGCTGATGTTGCATCGCAGCATGCTCACATGTCAGGGAATGTTCAAATTGAAGCTGACAGCAAAATCTTAATCCTGCGTCCCTGTGCATCTGTATTGCAATAATGCAGACTGTAATTACATGATCACATATATTTGCACAAATGAATTTGATAGTATACAAATTTACTACCATCTAGATATATGAGTGCACCTTTCTACAATCAAGCAACATATCAAGGTATATTAATACTAATTTGAAGTCATGGCAGTCCACAATATTTCTACTGACATATAGGTTACATTCTTTTGAAAAAGTTCTTGCTAGGAGCAGCTAAAGTTGTATTTCTTATATTGGAGCTCTTCACTGCAGAATCATACTATCGGATTCTAAATAGGTCTTTTATCTTTGTTATTATTAAAGAGAATTGATGGAGGAAAAGAAGTTTCAGAAGAAGACATTTTGGGATGTAAGACTGGCTTTCAAAGTATGCCAAGAACACGCATGACCTCATTCCCTGAGTGATGGGGTTTCCACACAGCACCCTAGGACTGTCAGCTGGGGCTAACTGCTTGACTCAACATGGGGTAAGTGGGTCCTGAGCAGAAAAACAAGCTACTGCTGAGCCTGGCTACCCCGAGGGAAGTAGGCAGCACTGGAGACATAGCTGAAGAGCAAGACTGCAGACCTCACAAAGACTGAAATAAGTGAAAAGGGTGGGAGGCTGCGTGCTGAATAGTCTACCTTATCCACATCTCTAGAAGAAAAAAAAATCAAGCAGGTGTTTGGAGAAGAACTCCATCAAACCAGAGCAGAGCATTAGCACAGGAACATGATCAGTGCTGGATATGTAGAATAGACTCCTACAGGACTAATATGCTTTTTCTGGAAGCAAGGTAGAAGAGCAGAGTTGCTATAAACAGTATAAAAAGTAAAATTAAACTCATTTTTTTACCCAGGATGCCAGACATGGCACCTGGCAGGATGCCTAATGAAGGCATTATCACGAAGGGTTCTTTCTCCAGAGCTAAATTACACTCACTGTTTAGCTCAGTTAAGGACAGTTTTTCTGAAGTCAGTGGCTGAATCTCCCTGCTTTGGTCTGCACTGTGGAGGGGTCTCCAAGCTCACAAACTGGATTCCCTTCACAAGAGAGGGATCGGATGGACTCCAGGAATGCACCTAACGCATGCCAGCCGTTAACAGGCCTTTAGTTCACTAGAGTGGACTGAATCTCGCCCAAAGTAAACCTCAGCAAAACACGTGCCGTGTGGACGTCAGGTCCTCAACACCAGCTGTTTTGCTCTTCAGATCCTCTCCTACTGCACTGCACTGCTTACTAATGTCTATGTAGCCTCCAGCTACTAGCACAACAGATTATAACCTTAAATCAACAAGCTGCCCCTGAGAGAGCTAACAGTACAAACCGTACTGAAGGTGGTTGGAGATGGTGGATCTCCAAGTTGGAATGTATTGTCCAGACCTTTCCTTTCTGTTTACTTGAGCACCTTCTCCCTACCATAATACAGTTCTCAAGTTGTACACAAATTCACATTACAGGTTGTGCATGTTTTACTAACCTAAGTTAAACCTTTCTTCAGTATAAGATATCTTCTATCTCATTTTCATTCTAAAACTACTAACCAGTCCAATGAATTTAGTTGTGCATGCATGATGAAGAAAAGCAAAATATTGACTAGAAACAGTCTGGAAAGGGCAGATAGTCCTTTGTTTTCCAACTTGATATCAACATTTTCTTGGTGCAAGGCTATGTTCTGGTTCAATATCTCTTTGCCTGAAATTTTTTCTTTTCTTTTTTTTCTTTTTTTTTTTTTCTTTTTAAATAGCCATGACCTGGAGCATCCCTTTGGATTACAGAATTTGATGCATAGCCAGTCATGCATGTGCAACTGTCCCTAAGAGCCAAGCCTCAGCAGAAAAGTTGGTGTGCATACAATCTTGAAACAAAAATAGCTGTCAAATCAAAGCCAATTTGCCACAAAAGAAAGCACTGATCCTCAGCTAAGGAATAGCAAGCTAGTTTAAGTTCAGGATGGCTTAAAAAATAATAATCATTGGAACTTGATTTTATAAAAGAAAAGTGTATTTTTAATCTCTCTAATCTCACTTAATAATGGGTGAACTCATTTTCCTTAAGGCTGAAAAGCAGGAGGGGGGGGGGGCGGGGAGGAACAAACATAGACAAAACCAGTTCTTGAGAGTGAAAAAAGTCTCTGAGCAACCAAGAAAGGGGAGGGAAACACAAACAGTTATACAGCAGGCTGCTGCTATCACACATGCCACCAAAAATATGTTAGTTTAACGCTCTGTGGACCAGGGTTTCATTTTACCTCATTTTAGTGAATTAAATCACATACTACAAAGGAATTCAGATCTGAACGAAAAGAACAAGATTGATATCAGGATGAAAAGTAATGCCCTATTAATTCAGGTCCAGACATTAAAGACAAAAATAAAATTGAATTACACAGTATTCTAATATTTCTGGACTAGATAAAATTGTATATAAAAGCCTTTTTAATAGCCAAATGTAGATGGGAGCAGTAATGGATTTTTAAAAGGTACAACAAAATGGTCAACATCTACTTTCAGGCACTCAGTGAACTGCACAGATGATGTCGACTCAAAAGTTGCTGCTGAACAGACAGCTGTCCATTGGTGCTTCTCTGCACACATTCCTCCACTATATCCAAAATGGTAAACTTCTAAGATTAGTGCAAGGTCCTACATCTGGGTCGTGGCAATCCCAGGCACAAATACAGACTGGGCGGAGAATGGATCGTGAGCAGCCCTGAGGAGAAGGACTTGGGAGTACTGGTGGACGAGAAGCTCAATATGAGCCGGCAATGTGCTCTTGCGGCCCAGAAGGCCAACCGCATCCTGGGCTGCATCAAGAGGAGCGTGGCCAGAAGGTCGAGGGAAATGATTTTCCACCTCTACTCTGCCCTCGTGAGACCTCACTTGGAGTACTGCGTCCAGTTCTGGAGTCCCCAACATAAGAAGGACATGGACCAGTTGGAGAGGGTCCAGAGGAGGGCCACGAAGATGATAAGAGGGCTGGAGCACCTTTCCTATGAGGACAGGCTGAAAGAGTTGGGGCTGTTCAGCCTGGAGAAGAGGAGGCTCCGGGGTGACCTTATAGCGGTCTTCCAGTACCTCAAGGGGGCCTACAAGAAAGATGGGGAGAGGCTGTTCAGGAGGGCCAGTTGTGATAGGACAAGGGGTAATGGTTTTAAAATAGAGGGAGGTAGATTCAGGTTGGATATTAGGAAAAAATTTTTTACCATGAGAGTTGTAGAACACTGGAACAGGTTGCCCAGAGAGGTGGTGGATGCTCCATCCCTGGAGATGTTCAAGGCCAGGTTGGACAAGGCCCTGAGCAACCTGATCTAGTTGGAGATATCCCTGTTCCTTGCAGGGGGGTTGGACTAGATGACCTTTGAAGGTCCCTTCCAGCCCTAACCATTCTATGATTCTATGATTCTATGATTCTATGATTCTATGATTAGCCCGAGTCATGGATGAAAAGTAGCTGTTTGAAGCTGATTGGTAGGGAAAAGGCAACATTGATAATGAAGGAACAGCACATCCAAGACACTGTAGTGAAGGCACAAGCCCCTTTCGCTGAAGGAACACTCTTACAATCGGGCAGTTTATTCTGGAGTAGAGGTATGGAAGACACATCACCTAGACTCTTGTCCAACGCTAAGCTGCACGTGATAGTGCCCTTGAGCAATACATTTTTCCCAACTAGTGAATGATGATCCACTTGACTTGGCTGGGTGACAGCAATGAAACAGACCAGTGAAACCACAAAGTTAAAGGTTATTCCATGTACTGCAGCGTTTTCTTCTCAGCAGCCCAGGCCATCTCTAGTGCATCCAAGCTAGCCTGTACTCCTTCTCTTAGCTTTCCCATACAACATAATATCAAGGTACCAATGCTCACTTTCAATGACTTGGAGACAAGATCCTTCAAAAATAAGCCGCTCTGGAATACTGGACCTGGATTAGCACTTCTTCCTGTGCAGGCATAGCTGGGCACCCAACAATGCCCTCAGGAGACAGGACATCCCCAGTAGTTCATTAGAAGAGTAGTTTGAACTCCACAAACCCAAAGGAATATCACAAATCTCAATAATTCTGTTTCAAATCCAATATATATTCCTATAAACTGTCCTCTCTGTTGTAAACTTTTAATTGTATCTATATATTGGCTGCATTTATCTTGAAAAATCCTAAACAAATACTCCACAGAACCTACTTCTCTGAAAAAACAAAGAGAGAAGGAACAAGAAATGCAAGGTACTGCTTACACTGCTGTATGCATCACAATGAACTTTAAATACTATAGTATAAAATCTGTATGGGTCAGAGAAGTGGAACAGCAAAATGTCAGCAACATTTTAAAGGTAATAAAATTTGGAGTGCAGAATTCAATATGATAAAGAACGATAGCCACTGTATAATATCTCAGCCTTCTCATACACAGCAGACTTTAAAAAAAAATTCATGACTACATTAACTCAAGGAAACCTCCAATATGGAATTGGGAACAGTATCTCAGTGTCCAGAGTCAGCTTTTGGCTCTATTTCTCCTAATCATGGTGCTGCAGCTGACCCAGTTTAAATGTATTTCTATAAAGATTCCATAATTTTTGGTGATGTTGCATATTGTATTCTCCTAAGCCATTTAAAAATATTGCACTACAGTAAATACCTAGTGCCTAAAAATAAGGTGCATCATGCGGAACAGCCCTACTGCATCATTGAAATACAATGTAAAAGTCTCATTAAAGTTTTATTTGTACAGTAAACACAAACATGCACATTTGTGTAATAAACCCAGAACTATATTAGGATGCACGTTTGCATATTTGACTGTGTTCTATTTGTGTGTGCATACATGTCTGCAAGATTAAAATTCTGGGTAGAGGTAATATTTTGCAGCAAATTTTTTATTATCTGAATTTAAAAGGGATCATCTGCACCTACAAGCCTTGTCCTGCTAAAGCTGTGAGTTCTGCAACACCGCTACCTGCAGTGTTAAGTGTATATGCACAATATAGACTTTGAAAATTATCATAAAGTTATCATACTATACATAAAGCTCCCAGACCCATTAGAACTGATATTCTGATTCCCCTGCACCTGAGGATCCAAAAAGGAAAGAAGGTCCCTGGTTTAGTTATGCAGTGCTCTCCAAAAGGAAATTCATTTCTAATACCTTCAGGCAATCTGTATGCTCCAAAGTAGTATAGTTTATACTGGTAGTGGGTAAAACTACTATGCTTAGCTAAATGCCTCTCTTTGGTCTAGAAACAAGATGACAAGATGAAAATATGCTTTGCCACAAAGTTTTCAGTTTTTTATGGTATTGCTTTGGTCATTCATAGAGTGGGGTGTTTCACTCCTGAAAAGAGAAACAACATAAGTGTAATAAAAGAAAAGAAAAATGAAAAATGCAGAAGAAAAATATTCCCTGAGTACTAAGGGAAAGACACATATAGTTCTAGATTTGGATGAATATTCAGACTGAGTCTTGTTTCTTACAGGAACTCTATTAAGTATGTTAGAACATTTTTCTGCAGGAACGTAACATGTATTAACTGACCATCTTAAAAATCACCTGATACTTTTAAAAGCTGAAATAATACCAAATATTTTTGATTTCATATCAAATATATCTTTAAAATACCTTAGTATAGCAACATTTTTATTTCTCAATTAAAAAAACCCAAACTTCTTAATGACCGATATTTAATGCACTGATGCCATTTGAAGCCAAACTCTGATCTGCCTGCTGGTTATTCAGCAAAACAGAAATTCTTCACAACTGCCACCAAACTATGCAAAGAAATAAATAATTTACCCTGAGTTTGTAATAGTGAGAAGTTGTTTAATATTTTGGTGTTAAAAGCTATTGATTTTCATTATTTTGCATGGATTTCCAGCATTTTATTAATGTTGTCTCCAGCAGAGAGAAAGAACTGAACGCTACATAGTTTTGACCAAATGGGTGAAAAAAAAGCCGACCACAACGAAGGGATTATTTGTATTGGGCAGGAAAAAAGCCCTTAAATCACTGTGATTCTCTCATGTTAATTTTGCCTTTATTCTTCCTGCTCTCTGAATGGACTCTAGACTCCTATAATGTATCATGTCCTATTATATTATGATTTCTCCCAAAGAGGGCTTATCGCTTAATCTGTTTATACAGCAGCAGAATCAATTTGATTGACTGGGATTTCGGTGTGCCATTGCAATTAGAGGCTGAATATAATTGCGCAACATTCACATTAAGAGTTTAGTAGCCCTTTTCCAGGTGCCACTGTACAGACATAAGGTCTCCGGCATTGATTTGTATCATGTGCTTAGTAAGAAGCAGAAGAGATTTGAAACACCCGTTTGAAAGATATCTGAAATCTTGTATTTATTGGTAAGATATTAGAAGAAGAGGTTGATAGGACAGCTTTCATGTTAAACCTTTCCATGGAGCACCTAACTGGGGTTGCGTGTGTACATACGTGCATGTGCACACGTGTTGCACATGGCTGGCACATTACTGTAAAGAAGTCCTTTTGTATTTCAAAGTATGAATAACTCAGAGGCGCAGGAACATTGTGCTACCTAACAAGCCTGCAGCGGGCAGAGGTGAAGGTCTAATTCAGATCTGCTAATCGCAAATCAGGAACCAGAAGGAATTATTCCTTCAGCACCTGTCAGTAATATGGAGAAAAAGAAAAATGCGTATTCTAAAGGAAATGGGTGGAAGATTCGTGTGGGAAGTCTTGCATAGCCAGCAGTATTAGAAAACCATTATTCATAAGGCTAAAAATGAGAAATAGTAGGGTGTTTTTAATCACAAAAAGTTTAGAACCCAAGATGAGAAAATCATGCCAGAACCTACAGTGATGGCTGAGACTGAACTGAAGAGGAGGCTGAAAGCTGCCGCTTGCTTTGGCACCAGCGACTCCAGGGAATCAGAGATGCAGGTCAGACACAGCCCTGGCTGACAGAGGCTCCACAGCCTCCCCAGGGAATCTGTTCCAGCACCCCTTTTTTCTTACTGGTAGGAACTAACCCCTCAATGTACTTTTTTTATGCAACTTAAGGCCAGCATCTCTTCTCCTGCTCATCATGGATATGGAAACAGACCACATGCCTTTCCCTCATAGGTTCTGTTATTAGGTCCCATTTTCCCCTCTCCTCTTTCCCATTTCTTCTCTTCTGTAGACTGACCAACTCAAATTCTTTCATTTTTCCTAGTAAGTTTTATTTTCAAGACTTTTGCTTTCCTCTGGACACTCTCCAATCAGACTACATGTTTCTGTACAAATGCCATCCAAAACATGCATCCAGTACTGACAAAGAAAAGGCAGTCCCAATCAGTAAGAGAGATACAGCTGGTGCTTCAAAATACTGAATTGACCAAAGCTCAACTGACTGGTACAAAATGTGGATTAAAACTATGCATGAAAATTAAGAATCTGTTAAACTTGATAAGACACCCAAAAGCCACAACTATACTGTGAGAAAGAAAACAACTTTGGCAAAAATGTTAGTAGAAAAATGAAGGCAATAATTAGAAGGAAAAGACTCCAATAATTATGATGAATATAGAATGTAAAAGCAAAGAGAAAAAAGGGGAAAGCTGTCTGTAAAAACACATTCTGAAACACAAAATATTAGAACAAGATGCTGAAGGTGACAGTGAAAAATCCATGACTGCATGAGCTAGAGAAAATAAGAAAGACCTGAAATTTTATTCAAAACTTAATTTAATTTAGAAACAGAGAATTTGTTAACGTCAATATATAAAAGGCTTTTTTGTTCTAGTTTTGGAAAGAATGTTGATTTTGAGATGAAAAGTGCTTCGTAGCCCATCAGCAGCTAAGAGGGATTTTACATAGTATCTATTAGGAGTACAAGTTTTGAAATTAGGAGTTCTAAGAGTTTCTTTTGCACATTTCTATCTGGTGTTATAAAATAATAATTAAAGAAAGAAAGAAAAAAAAAAAGAACTATGGAGGGAATTAAAAAAATCCACTGCTGTTGTGCTGATATTTAAGAAGGGACACTATACAGTCAGGTAACTGTATAACATAATACACTTGCTTGATATCAATCCAGACAAAATAGTGAAAAAAAATTATACAGGATTTAGCTGACAAAGATTGAAGTGAAAGGCATGTAATTAATGCCAGTCAACATGGGTTTATGTAAAATAGGTCTTGTCAAACAAACCTCGTTTTATTCTTTGATGAGCTTACAGAAGTTTGGGTGATAAAGATAAGTACATAGATGTAATACACTTAGATACTTGCAATGCATTTGACTTGCTAGTGCATTGCTTATGTTCTTACTAAAAACTGGTAAGATATAGTTTTAGTAGAGCATATGTAAAATGGATTGAGAACTCCTTAAAACACCAATTTTAAGAAGTAATTATCAATTAGAAATCATTACCTGAGGGCTAGAGGTGCTACTGGTGATCCACAGGCACTAGTGGACCTGTTAGACCTGATTTTAATGAAATTTTAATCTATATTCTGAAATTAAACTCGAAAGTATTGCCAAGAAACTTTGACAAAAAACCAAACTAGAAGAGCGGTATATAAAGACGAAGACCAGGCAGTCGCACAGAATAATCTGTCTCACTTACTAAGCTAGGCCAATTTACTGTGTTGTACCTGAATGCTCAAATCATGTTTAATGACTGGGGTTTCTCTGGGAAGAAAATAAAAGGAAAAAGAAAGAGCATGTTCCTGGACATACTACAATCTGTTTCTCTTGGCAAATTTAATTTTCTCTGTAAGAGTTATGTGAGAGAAGCCAGACGACAGTTTTATAGAAACCTGGAGTGATACTGTAGAGTGCTAGCCTCTCGAAACCATCTTTTTGACAATAGTTAAGCAAGCAAGTAATGTGTGGCGAACTTTCCCTGTTTATTCCCAAATTACGTTCCCTGCTTGTAAGAAATGCCCACTAGACATAGTTTTCCACCATTACACCCACAGAAGTTATCCAACAAAGGGCTGTAAAGTTACCTGTATTGTACAGGTTATAAACAGGGGCAAAGGTAGAATGAATCTCTTGCAGCTCACTCACTGTGTATGCACCAAATAATTAAAGTCTAAAATACATCTACATAATATATTCTAATGGCATATGGAGAAACTTAGATAAACACTTCAAAGCTGATGATTTTACCATTTGGTCCAAAGTTCACTGTACTCTGAAACCATTGCCCAGAAAACTGTACTTCTAACTTTCCAGTTAACAAAACATCAAGACGTAAAGAAAAATCAAGCAGGGTTCATGTACCAAAGAGAGAAAATGAACAAGTGCATAAAATGTAAAGAATAGTACAGTTATATTGTACATTCCAAACACAAACGGCAATAGCAATTATAACACAAAATGCATGTTCAATTATCAGCTACAGACTCAGAGCAAGAATAAAAATGAAATCAGTATATTTTTCTAGGGATACACGGTGCAAAAGAGCTCAACTTGTTCCTTGTGAAATTTCTGCTGTGCAACATTATGCAATGCTATATAAAATTGGGTGATGGAAGCCCATAAAAAGTGCCTGTAACTCTCAATACGTTCTACATCTATAGGCTTAAATAAACCCATTTTGAGGACTCCATCGCACCTACCACACATGAAATTTTTTTACAGCTACAAATTTGATAGCTCATGCTTTTGCTTTCTCACAGTATACAGCTCCTCCATGAACAGAAAGCATTTAGTGAACAGAAATGTAGACAAGCTCTAATTTTCTGTACAGTGGCAACTACATCCATTATGCATTACAGTGTCACTTTGCTCTGAAAGAGTTAACTTTCTAGCTCCTATTCTCTGCAGTGCTGCATAAACACTGCACATTATTCTTACTGAGCATGCTTCATCTTTCCTGTCTCCACAGTCTTGAGCTGTCAATCAGCTGTCAGTCCCTACCACATCAGCACAGTGCGCATCACCAGGCTGTCAGCACAGCAGCTGATGAGACTCTGCTAAGAGCTGTCAATCAAACTTGTTTCTCTTATCTGTTCGGGAAATATTTTGTCTCTAAGAAACAAAGAACCTGGGCAACAATGGATCAGAGTCTAGTATTTACTCTTTTACAGGGATAGAAGGCTCTTAACAGGAAACGAATATGTTTTATCCACAACCAGGAAAAAAAAAAATCTGCTCCATTATGCATATTTTCTTTTTTGGTTTTGTTTAAATCCTATTTACTTCTGGAGCCAATAAATCAGGGCATAATAAATTAAAGCAAATTTCTTTTTGCTCTCACTGTAAAATGAATTTCACAGCTTTACTTCTTAGTTTCTGTTGACTATAATTCAGTGCAGTTTAAAACAGGTAGCATCTCTTTGGTTTTGGGAATCTTTCTCTGTCTTTAGGCATTGGAATGCCTGAGCTTTCTCTCCATCTCACTGTAGCCAAAAAGCCAGACTAGAGAAAACACATAATTTACACATTTGTTACATCAAAATATAACTTTATTTTCTGTTGTTTTTCTCATTAAAACTCAATTTCAGCATAGAATTTAATAACATGAGTAGGATTCATAAATAATAGCAGACCAAAAGAATAGCTGAGGAGTATAAGCAAGCATGAGAAAAACATACATTTTCAGTGGATATTTGAAAGAAGATATGGAATGCTGTACCAGAGAGGAAGAACTGCAGAAGGTAAAGCTCTCACATCTACGGAAATAAAATACTGAAGAAAGACAAAAAGAGCTGCAAAGATGGGCACAGCAGCGATTTCAGGTCTGACACAGAATCTCTTCATGAAAAGTTGAGCTAGGCTTTCAAGTGCACATCTATCCAAGGCAGAACAATGTTCTGCAAAGATAACTGGTCTAGGTCTAACAAACCTGGCAATCAAATTAATTAGCACTGGTGGATCACTGAACTAACAGACCTCTACTCTTCCCAGGGCATAAGTAAGTATCTTTACATGCTGTGCCATACAGATATACAGGCACATTTAAAGCTAGCCTGAGTATCAGTACATAGTGCTGTCTCGTGGCAAGTAAAGTAAACATAACCCAGTGACTTAAAAATCCCCACTTTGACCCATATCTATTTTTCCCTGCAAATTAAAGAATCTCAGAGCTGATAGTTGAGGAGAAACCTTGCAGATCCAACAGTGAGAGTAGCAAAGGGAAGAAAACCACTTCTCTCATTATAGAGAGGAGTGCTGTAAAACACGATAATGTGAAAGGCAGACCTAAAAATATTTGGAGGTTTTCATAAAGCTCCAGTTTGGGGCCATGAAATTAAACAAGCAGCTTCATTTTCTGAGAAAAAAAAAAAAAGAAAAGAAAAAAGAGTTTACAACCCTTACAGTTTCTTGGACAGAGATGTATATTAAAAGTTAAAAGAAATGTGAGGCAAGTAAAAGTAGTATTTTTTAAAATCTTGTAACACACAAACCATGATTTACAAGCCTGATTCATGTGCTCTGAACATTGGCATTGACTGTGGGATTGGGCTGTCCAGGTAAGAGCAGAGGGCAGAGAGAGTTAGCTGGGAAACAGGCTATGGTAAGAAGCCCATGGAAAGGAAAAGTTTAAAGCAAGCAGGGAAAAGAAGCCCCAGAGGATTTAGGGACTGCAATCAAGATTGGAGAAAAGCAGAAGAGAATATGCAAGTTCCCAGCAGCCTCTCACAATGCTCTTGGGGGCTTTGAAGAAGGAACCTGGGGTAAAATACCACGCTCCTCCTCATCTCTGGCGGCTTAAGGCAAGATCTGGGTAGTGCCTGAGAACAAAGAAGGAAAAGGACTGGGAATCGCCCTAACCCAGAGAAAAATTGTGGCCATGGACAACGAAAAACTATTTGTCCTTTCCCCGCTCCCACACACAGATTTTTTTCTGGAATTCATTTGCTGCAGAAGAGAATATTTTAGTTCCCAAAAGAGGGAAATGGTTGCCCAAAGGAAATAAAATGAGGTGGCAGCCACAACCAACGTCAAATATGCAAGAAAATCTCTCAGGCTGAAGCAAGACAAAGGCAGGCAATTTTGAGCTGAATCCTGGAGCAAAAGCAAGAGGTTCTTTCATCACTTTCAACTCTATAAACAACTTCTCAAAGGATGCCTATTTCTCTTTTCTAGGACCTAATCTTGGTTCCCTCCATTACTGTTTGTGCCTGCAAGAGTAAGAACAAACAATTTGTCTTTTCTCTTCCCTTTCAACCATCTCTTCCCTTTCAGGCAGCTCCAATGTTTTCAATGCCCACGCATGCTGAAGAGCGCACAGACACTGGGCAAGGAGGCAGGTGTCTCACCAGGGACAGCACAGATAGAGAACAGGCACTTTTGTCTGATCTCTTCCAAAACTCCACATTTGATGGTGCTGCTGATCAGCATACTCCGGTTCATCTAACAGGAGCCCCAGCCCACTGGCCAGCAATTTCACCTGTTACTTGGAATAAAGGTATGGGGTGACATTATGGTCTTTGGGAGATGCTAAGACCCTCCATAGTTTTATCAGGGCACATATGCATCTTGGGTGGGCAAAATGGAAACTGCCATCAGGTCTCTGTGCTCAGCTAGGACCTGCTGCAGGTAGAAACAATTTTCTGCTAATATTTGCACCCAAAGGGCAGCAGACTGCTCTGTTCTCAACTCCTGGCATGTTTTTGCACACAAACCTCTCTGGTAGGAAGACAGAGTTGCTCTTAACACACGACCTCCACTCTGTACCCTCCCCAAGCAATGCTGGAGGTGTCCCCAAGTAGGGACTTGGACAACCTAGCACCTCCAAGGCTGCTCTCAAAATCTGCTCAAATGGCAATGGAAGTCCCAGACTTGAACAGCTCAAGCATGCTCTTTAGAGTATCACTAAACAGAAATACTGCTCCTGTCAGAAAAAATCACTAATACTGTAGTTCAGAACTACCTAACTATTTACTAATGAAGGACAGGAAGAGTGAATGAAGAGCCCTAAATGCTGAGCTTTAATTCCAGATGCTGAAGATAACAACACCAAAAGCAACAACAGTTTGTGCAGAGGTCAGAAATTAAAACCAAAGGAAAAAACCTGTGTACTAGTGGCTTCTAAAAACACTCCCACTGTAATTTGATCTTTCAATCACGCTTATCAGCAACAATGCTAAGAATCACAGTATTGCCCTGTACCAAACTGTCCCAGTTACAGATAGGACAACCATTATCAAGCATTTGTGACAACAGAAATATTTTACTCTTTGACAAATTCTTTCATATGCAGCACTGTTTTCCAGAAACACAGCTCCCTCTGATCTAACCGGACATTAATTGCTTTTTTGCTGATGTATCTGTGCCTTCTGGACTGATAACACAACTAGCAAATCTGATATCTGACAAGTTGACTCAACCTAATCAGGACAGATCAGCTGTTACCAATGTTGCTATAGGCTGTAATTTGAGGACCTTTACAGAGTTATCACTTGCTTTGAAAGGCAAGAAACTGTAATTCTGTCAACACTAATCCCAGAATGTGTGTTCAAAGTGGCTGTTATTTTTTCTCCAGGAGAAGGTAACACTTGTCAAATAAATACCTGAGATAATTGATAAAAGGAATTAGAAGTATGTGAGTGATATGCTGACGGTCAGTCACTCTCACGAAAAAGAACCTCGCAAGATTCAGAACATTAAGCAGAGAGCACAAGCTGTTACCATGAAGCAGGGGTCACTCTGAATGGAGTGAAACAATTGGCAATGCAGTTTTTCAATGTTTACTTATCCCTCTGTTGCTTAGTGCTAAAGCTGAATGAATTATTCACTTCAAACAATTTGTTCGATGATTTTTACCCCTTTTCCTGCTCAGCATATGTGGGCAACGGATACCAATCCCATTAGATTTACCCACTGCTTCACCTTCATTCAAGCTTGCATTTAGAGCTTGATTGAGAGTATTCTAGACTTCCACTGCTGTTCAGACAATATTCAGGGCAGGTCCTTAATGTGTGCAAACATCATAGATACACACAGCTGATGGAATAATGATTATCTACACCAGCAAGATTATAGCTTCTGTTGTGGTTTGGTTTTTTGGTTTTTGTGGATTTTTTTTTTTTCTGATCCCTGTTTAAATTTGGAAGCCCTTCCAGTGACAATACTGGTATTTGCTACAAAGTCCCCTTTCTGTGAACAATTTTGTCCACAAGACTCAACACTTCAATGTTTGGGGAAACCAAATTAACAAAGAGTGCAAGCACAGCCAAAGAAAATTAATTTTAAAATTCCAAAGATTACATTGTATTATTTGCCCAACTCCACTGGGAAATAATTTATTTTCATGTAATGAAAATCAGAGGAATTCCACCAAAAAAAAGGATTCCCAACCCATGCAATACTTTAATGGAACTCGATGGTCACTGAATACAAACAAGTGACTTTGTCATTGCCAGGGTTGCATCTGTCTCTTACAGATAAACTGTGTTTAGAAACTCAGGTTTAAAATTAGAACAAAAAATATCTCTCTTACTGTATCGCTTTGGTCCATCTTCCAAACAAAATGAAAGGGTTAAGGTTGCATCATCTTCAAAAAATTCAGTTGCAAAGGCATCCCACCAGAGGTTGTCACTATCCTAGGAAGCAACAGATCATTCACTTAGGAGACAAAATGAAAATATGTTCATCCTTCGTAAAAGAAATTCGACAGGATCACACATAGTTTGTGCTTCTTCACCAATGATTTTGGAGTGCAGATGTCTATATGATATTTCAAGCTAATTTTCCTAGAGAAGGTTCTAGTTCTAATTTAAGAAAAAAAGCTAAAATGTGTACTTTATTATACAATAAACTGTCTTTCATTTTATCAAGCACACTAAAAATGCAAAAATTTTCATCTCATAAATACATGTGTTTCTTTAAATATTAAAAATGATTTTATAAATCAGTTGCAAATAAAGCGATTATGACTTTTCTCCCCCTTTTCTGGGTTGTGTGTCTCAAATGCTTGGTCCTAATAATGAAAAAACCTCAGTACTTAATTCTATAATGCTACGTAACCCGATTATCAGCATGAGTTGACAAGAAAGTTATTTAGAAACTAAATATAATAGCCATTCCACTCGAATGCATTTAATATAAATACAATGTTACTGCGGTTAATTAAATACCAGGTAGTTACTTAAATGTAATTGTTGTGAGAAATCTTTACTTTTCAGTGTGATACACGAAGTGAAAACAATATTTTACGATGACCTGTGTACACTTAGATTTACAGTAATACACATAGCTGGAACACAGCAATTATTAACACAGCGCACGATCTAAAGCGTAAACTAACACACCATCAGAGGCGCTCTGCTGGCTTTGACAATCGAACCAGGCATTGTCAGTCCTGGGTGATCAACAACAAGCACCCAAACCTCGATGCCTAGCACCTGTGCAAGCAGCCCAGCTTCCAAGGGTTTTCACGGAAGTCAAGCAACAACAGAACCCACCAATCATTTCATTCAAAAGCTATGGATATATGGAATAGCTGGATTTGAAATGTTTGGTGCAGTCTTTTCTGCTCCTTTGAAGCCCTGAGATTTAAATCACTTGCAGCACACAGGATCAGCAACAAAGCTGGAAATACACTTGTGAAGATGTCCCAGTCGCACTCCTCAGAACCAGCCTGCCCCACTCACGGCAGCTGCCTTCCCAGCGCGCAAAGCCACGTTCATTCAGCGCAGTGAGCACTGAGTACTTCTTCATGCCTGAGCAATATATAACTAAGCCAGAAAACATTTGTTACCTTCATAGGACAAAAACCTTGAGACAAAATGCCAATTTGAGGTATCCATCATATTCATTATATATACACATGTAGAGAAATAACTGTGAGTTTTTTAGCTCTGCTCCTGCTTTTCCTGCAGATGTTACTATTGGATTTCACTCCAAACTGCTGAGAGGGTAACTTTCCTGCCTCACAACTTTACTTTGATTTTCACCAAGCATCCAACGGAGAAACGCTAAGGACAGGTTTCAGCATTCCAGCTCCTAGCAGAGACCCCTAAGAGACTCTTTGGCTAGGTCAGAGCCTGTAATTCATCTTCCTCACCTCATTCCATCCAGCAGCAGCAGGACAACGAGCTGCATGGCCCTGTGGTATTTCCTTGAAATTGAGTCACACAAAGAGGTATCAAAACTGCCGCCATGTCTTAGGAATCTGCTGTCACAGAGAGATGCTGCTCTTTCCTCTTTGCTGGCGCAAACATCCACTGCCCCCTCCCTGGAGGTGTTCGAGGCCAGGTTAGATGGAGCCTTGAGTAGCCTGATCTAGTTGAGAGGCGTCCCTGCCCATGACAGGGAGGTTGGATTAGATGATCTCTGAGGTCCCTTCCAGCCTATGCCATTCTATGATTCTGTGAGTAGCCACAACAGTAAGTACAAAATAAATATACAGATGTTCAACAGAAGCCCAGCAACCAGCTTCTAGCAACACACCTTGGCGCACCGACCCTTCACTGGGCACAGCCTGGCGGGTGACGTTATAAGCCTCTATGAGAACATATTGTCCAACAAGTAATTATGGGCTACTGCTCTCTGCCATTTGCCAAAAGAGAGGCTGCAGTACCGTTTAACTAGGATCTTTCGGACATACTTGTCATAGGGAAAGACGAGAGGAGGGAAGGATTTAAGCAATGCCACATACCACACCTGCAGCTCTTAACTCAGTAATCGAGTATCACTGGAGCTACTCATGCAACATCCAACAACACGGGAGGCAAATGTACACGGGAAAGACAGAGAAGAGCAGGGAAAGCACAGGGCCTCACCTCAAAACCACACATATTTGCACTCACTCTTGCTTCCAAGAAGTCTGAAGGCAAGGAAAACGTGGAGATGGAATTACTGTGGATTCCCTCCCTGGATAGATGAAATATCCAGATTCTGTCACAATTTGAATACTGTCCAAGGTCTTTATCTTGCGTTATTGCATATTTTACATTAGGAAGAATGAAAAACAGAAAACGCAACACCCCACCCACAAGAAAAACCCCAAGCCTTAATAGAATATATAAATCCTCTGTGAAGGTTGGACATGCTCTGCTGATTAATTCTCTGCTCCACCCTTGTCACAGGTGGTCCCAACTACTCTCACAGCCAAATGGTGAACAAAACCAAATGAGGTCTCCTCTAGCCAAGCTAAAAAAGGATCCAGTTATTACAAAAAAAAAAAAAAAAAAATTACTCCCTTTTTCTTGCAAAAAAGGGATGGTGAAGGCAAGGCTGCCCCCAGGCATCTTTAACTTATGCTCTGACAGGTTACGGGGGATTTTGCCAGAGTAATTATTTTTCTATTCAACAATAATGAGAAATTACCATGGCAACCTCCCTTTCACATAGTGCACTCACACGCTCAAACATTGAAATAATGGCCTAAACATAACAAAAAAAAAATGAATACTTTAAAAATATTTTGTATTAAAATGAACTTAAAGAATGGGTCAAAGGAGAGAAGAGGGCAGAGATGGCCAGCGAGTTGGGTCAGAAGGGAAGATACCATGCTGCTGTAGCCAGCTGCCCAAGCAGCAAAATGTCTTCTGCTACAACTGTCATTGTTCCCTCTGATCTCCTCCACCCCTGGTATTATTTGTAATTTGAAGCATGGCTCAACTCTGAATAGGGTCTCCAAGTAAATGGAATCCTAGGGTTTTGATATTTTTTTCTGACTCTGATTTCTTTGGCAAATGTAATCAGATTTTAAGTACAATGATGTTCTTCCCCCTCCCTCCCTCCATCTAATAGTCCCACATGTTCACTGTGTGATCTGAGAGTCAAGCTGGGTTCTTCTTTGCACCTTACACACTTACATGATTAAGAGTCTGCAAGCCAAATGAGGCTTTCCTACTTGCTTGTGATGGTGATTGCTGAACCAAAATAGATCTTGCAACTGGAATATGAGGCCAACTGAGCCTATGGCATTTTCTCCAAATTCCTTTATTTTTGTTTAATGACTTGGAAGGCAGAATGGAGTTCATGTAAAAAGTCAGTACATGAAACCACGCTTGAGAGAGGATGCAGATACCTTGCAGGACAGAATTGGAATTCAAAATTATTTTGATAGATTGCAGAAATGATCTGAAATGAAGATGAAATTCAATAAAGTGAACTGACAAAAGCACAAATACAAAATGGGGAATAACTGGCTAAGCAGTACTGCAGAAAATGGTCCATAAAGCAAGTACGTCAGTAATCTGTTGCTCATGCAAATAAGGAATATGTCTTAGATACAATTCCCTTCCACTCCAGCAAACACATCTCTGGAAAGACTTCATCTGGGATAGTCCATCCACTTCTGGAGTACTGTGGCTAGGTCTGGGCCACACACTCTTAAAGAATTTAGCTGAGAACAACAGGAATCATTGCGTTTAAAGACACTGACTAATTTAGTGGCCTTCTACGACAAAGCTACAGCGCTGGTTGACATGGGTAAAGCAACGGATGTTGTTTTCCTGGACTTGTGCAAGGCGTTTGACACTGTCCCACATGACAGCCTTGTCTCTAAAATGGAGAGACACAGATTTGACAGATGGACCACTCGGTGGATAAAGAACTGGCTGGATGGTCGCACTCAAAGTGTTGTGGTCAATGGTGCGATGTCTACATGGAGACCAGTGTCAAGTGGTGTCCCTCAGGGGTCTGTTCTGGGTCCAGTGCTGTTCAACATCTTTGTCAGTGACATGGATGACGGCATTGAGTGTACCCTCAGTAAGTATGCCGATGACACCAAGTTGTGTGGTGCCGTGGACTCACTTGAGGGAAAAGATGCCATCCAGAGGGACCTTGATAGGCTTGAGAATTGGGCCAGTGCTAACTGCATGAGCTTCAACAAGTCAAAATGCAAGGTCCTTCACCTGGGTCGGGTCAATCCTAGGCACAAATACAAACTGGGCACAGAGTGAGTTGAGAGTAGCCCTGAAGAGAAGGATTTGGGGGTGTTTATAGATGAGAAGCTCAACATGAGCCGGCAGTGCGCTCATGCGGCCCAGAAGGCCAACCGCATCCTGGGATATATCAAGAGAAGCGTGGTCAGCAGGTCAAGAGAGGTGACTCTCCCTCTCTACTCTGCTCTTGTGAGACCCCACCTTGAATACTGTGTCCAGTTCTGGTGTCCCCACCATGAGAGAGAAATAGATTTGTTGGATCGTGCTTAGAGGAAGGCCACAAAGATGATCCAGGGGCTGGAGCACCTCTGCTACGAGGACAGGTTGTGGGAGCTGGGATTGTTCAGCCTTGAAAAGAGAAGATTTCAGAGGGACCTAACAGCTGCCTTCCAATACCTGAAGGGAACTTACAGGAAGGCTGGGGAGGGACTTTTTACAAGAGTGTCCACTGATAGGACAAGGGGAAATGGGTTTAAGTTGAAGGAGAACAGATTTAGATTAGATCTTAGGAAGAAATTCTTCAGTATGAGGGTGGTAAGACTTTGGAATAAATTGCCCAGAGAAGTTGTGGATGCCCCCTCCCTGGAGGTGTTTGAGGCCAGGTTGGACGGAGCCTTGAGTAGCCTGATCTAGTTGAGAGACGTCCCTGCCCATGACAGGGAGGTTGGATTAGATGATCTCTGAGGTCCCTTCCAGCCTATGCCATTCTATGATTCTATGAAACAAACCAACCCCAAAAGACTCATTGGAAGCAAGGTAGAAAAACCTATCTGTGTTTAGCATAATACATTAGAAGGGACAGGGAACATGACAACAGTCTTCAACCATATGAAAAGATTGCTATAAAGAAGAGTGATCACTTGTCCTCAGTGGCTAACAAGGGTAGAAGAAGTAATCATCAGCTCAGTTTGCAACCATTGTGGGTTAAGTGGTTTAATCCTCTGTTACAGATTTCTAGGCTAGTGTTTTGCAGAGGGAAACGTGCCACACAGCACGGCTACTGGGCTCCCGAGAAGAGTGGATGCAGAGGTCCCACTGCCTACAAGACTCAGGCAGAGCTGCCCCATCGCAGCAGCTCCGTGGCTCGTACCCAGCGAGAAGTGGATTTCTGTTTTCTCCCTCACATTGCTTTTGGCTGCACATGTATAACAGGTGTAAATAGTATATTAAAAAGAGAGTCAGGGAAACAAATAAATGTGATTCTGAATACACACAGGAAACACATCTGTTCTGAAACAGGACCTTTTCTTATATAATCACTTTTCAGAGAAGAACTGGATTTTAAACATCAGCCTATGTGGCTTGGCATTGGACAAGGCAAAAATAAAAAGAGATAGTGCCCTTGGGAGCTTACATTTTTCTTCTGGCACCTGCAACCCTTCCCTATTGACACTTACTATTTTCAGAGCTCTATACGTCTACACTCCTGTTGGCAACATACACGCTTCTCATATTCTTTCAAGTTAATGCTGCACGAGAAAACTGCTGTCTCCCCAAGGAGTGAACAGTATTCCTCTCCTCCTTCCATTCCCAGCAAATCAAACCACACTTAAGCTTTTAAAATGCAGTTCAAGATAAGATTTTGCCAAATACACCTGTAAAAACTGCACAGCCATTACAAATTATGAAACTCACAAGGTCTCAGTGCTGGAGACCTCAGCACAGGAAAGACATGGACCTGCTGTAGCAGGTCCAGAGGGGGCCCACAAACGTGATCACAAAGATGGAGCATCTCTTCTATGAAGACAGGCTGAGAGAGTCAAGGTTGTTGAGCCTGGAGAAGAGAAGGCTCCAGGGAGACCATAACGCAGCCTTCCAGTACTTAACGGGGGCCTACAAGAAAGCTGGAGAGGAACTTTTTACAAGGGCGTGTAGAGATTGTACAAGGGGTAATGGTTTTAAACGGAAAGAGGGGAGATTTAGACTAGATACAAGGAAGAAATTCTTTATGATGAGGGTGGTGAGGCACTGGAACAGGTTGCCCAGAGAGGTGGTAGATGCCCCATCCTGCAAACATTCAAGGTCCGACTGGATGGGGCTCTGAGCAACCTGATCTAGCTGAAGATGTCCCTGCTCACTGCAGGGAGGTTGGACTAGATGACCTTTAAAGGCCCCTTCCAACCCAAACTATTCCATAATTCTATGATTCTATGATAAGTATCATTAAAAAATTCTGACACTAATGTTTATACTCAGAGCACACTGACAGACCATCAAAAATAAAATATCTGAATACAAGAAACCAATAACTTTCCCCATTAGCTTTAAATTAGACCCATCTTGAATCTACCCAACATATTTAAAGTTCTGATATAAATTTCACAGGAGTAACAAATTAACAGGGATCTACATATCTTAATTTTATACATTAGGACATTTGAGTACTGATCTGTAGGTCTGGCCTTGCAATGCACAACGTTTTTATGATCTGGCATAGGGGGGTTTTTTGCTATTTATATAAATTGTATATGGAATACTGATATTCTGAGTCTTAAACTGATTTTCTTAGAAACAGTATAAACAGAGTGAAAGAATGGAATATTCGTATACAGTATGTAGATGACAAACCCATATAGTCAAATGGTTGTCTGTTATCATACAGGTATGAGAAGACGCACACCTATCTTACATTCACAGCATCTTTGCTAACAATATGTGGTACCTTGCATAGTTACTAAAAGCGCCTGAAAAAGAGGATCAATCTGGTTGCACGGGGTTGGTTTGTAAGGATCACTCCGCTGCTTTTGCATTTGTTATTCTATCTCACTTATTTTATCTTAATCGTAAAGCATGTTTCACATTTCATTAAACATATCTTTAACCTTGCAGCTAGTGGTATCTTGCAGAATCTCCAGCTCCCTCCCCCCACCAGGAATGCCCGACTCTATTCCTTCCATTTGTTATTTCACACATATTCACAGTTTCAATGGTGTTGCTTGCTTTTATTTCACTTACTAGCGTGGCTGGATGCCATCTCTCAAACAATGTGTAGTAAAACTGGCAGAAAGATTTTAAGACTTGGCTTTGGTCATAAGTAGTTTTCTGTTCCATTATATACTTGTAATTTCTTGCCAAAACTCTGCTCAGTGCCCAAAACATATCAGTTTCTTCAACTTGCTTAATAATTAATTAAATTTTTGTTTACATTCCACTTTGGAACTCATCTTCATTTGTACAGTAAAGAAACAACACCCAGTTTCTGTTTTACTGAAAAGGCAGAATACAGTCCTGTAAGAAATCCCCACAGCAATACCTTCTCAGAGAGACTGACTCAGGTGCAAAATGGGGGCAACATCTCTGCTTCTCATGTAAATCTGGAGTAACTGTAAGAATGCAATGGAATTACAGGGAAAAGCTTGTAATGGAAAACTACTCTTACAGATTCATTGGAAATTCTTAATAAATCAAGGGCTTTATTTTTGCTGTCTATAAACCACTACACCATAAGGCAACAAAATATGGGGTGTAGGGGGGAAGCAGTAACAGCTCATTTTCTGAATGGGGACCTGTAAATATCAAACATTAATTATTTGATTTCAGATTAAGAATGGGATGGAAAAAAAAAGAGAGAGGCTTTGCAAAATATGCCAATTGATTCATTGCATTTTCTTGATGTATTCTGAACCCAGGGGTGTGGAAATCAGCATCCCCACAGCAAAACAATTCTGCTCTAGTGATACCGGCCATACCGCTCAGCTTTGCAGATACACTGCTTTGAGACAGCGTCACTTAGATTCTCACACAGCAAGTCCACACCGGGCAATGATAGCAGGGGTTCGGATTAACTGAAACATGTTGACACTGATACAAGAAAGAGAAATATTCTTCTTATGTTTAGAAGAATCGTTGACTTCTTCCTTGTTATTCGGCTACTAACATGTGCCCAAATTAGAGATTTTTTTGTTAGAGTAGTTGTGGCAACTGCTCGCTAGGCTGGCAAAAAGCAAGACCAGTCTACACACAGCTATAAAAGTATCGTTATTCCATTACATTTAAGCTGCTCAACTTTTCCTCAACTTTTCCATCTACACAGACGCTACATGTATATCAAGTTGGATATCCTTTTAAAATTAGAGTCCTTAAAATTACAGAGATTTTCTAACTTAAATTGTCAGGAAAAGATAAGAGAGAGAACTATATGGTTCAGTCTAATAACAGAATCAAAGAAGAATGCCTGGTCTCAAACCTATTATTTGTCATTGTTTAAATTTTACCGCTGCTTGTGGACAAAAGAGAAACGAGTCCTGAAATATTCACTCTCTGCATGTTTTACTATTCACCTACAGCAAACAGACACAGATTGCAGAGTTTAATACTGCATTGTAAGCAGTACAGAGCAGAAACAGTTAATTTATGAAACATGTCATTTCACTTGCTTCTTTAATTTAAATTCATTATTTCCACTCCTGGAACTTGTGCACAAGAGTGGATAGGAGAAAGAAAGGGAAAAAAAGAGCAATGAAGCTGGGCTCAAGACATATTCCACTGCCAATTCCTTACAGCCACCATGGCATCATCCTTTATATTTCACAGCAATATTATCAATAACTAGCAGAAGATGTTCTTTTGTCCTGTTTAAGTATATGGGATAAGATTGCACTTGGTCTCTGTGGATAAGACCTATATTCTGGCTGTGTGAGCAAAAAGACTGGGCATTAACAACTAAATCATGTGCAGTTGTTAACAGAAATAGACACTTCCACCCACAGCACAGTATTTGTTCGGACTGGGTATATGTACAGTGCATGCTAAATCCATATTCAAAGTTGTTTTAAATTTGAGCCCTCTTTTCAGTAGGCATGAGGATGTCTCTAGCTGGCTGGGAACAGTAATGGATTTCCTTAGTAGCATTCTCCATCCATGATCATTACAGACAAATCACAGACTTGAGTTTTGTGTGTATCAAAAATGAACCACGGTTACACTTCTCTATTCTGCCACAGAATACCCCCACAGCCTCAGCCTTTGAGAATGGCTTATAGAGATGGAATATTAAGTGTGTCTATTATCTATTGTACTGCCATCAGTCATATGAATGTTCTTATTTTATTCTGACATTTTGACCTGGTTTCTTTTTTACCTTGTTTACTTCCATCTATACGAGTAAATGGAAGCTACTATGCCATCTATCCCAATGAAAAGGCAGTAACTAGTATCGCTATCACTGAACACTGAGCATCAAACATCGTATGTCACTAGGGCACAGAAAAAAGTCATATTCCCAGCAACATTAGTAAAAGAGTCTCTCTGGGTCTAGCTACCCAACTGCACCAACTCCCAAGGCTCTAAAATTTAGTGAACACAAATGCCTTTATCAGTTATTTCAGTGAAAGTAAAATTATTACTGACAACATTTAAATGCTGCAATGAGAACATGATGAAGACAGTCCTTGACACCTTCATTTCACACTAGACTCTCACCACCTTTTTGTTCACTGAAGTCTCATAAGAGCATCATGTGTATTAGAGACAAGTACAAAGCTGGGACCTTGAGAGGTGCCTGCCTATGAACACCTACAGTCTAAACTACGATCTAACAGGCTGTATTTTGAGAGGTAAGATATAGCTCTTCAGCTGAATTAAGAAAACATACTACTTTAATCTCTTGTGTAGCTTTCTTGTGCAAGTCCAGCGGCCCAGGTAGGGAAGGGAAAAGCAGATAAGACAAACCACGCTTCTACCTGCATTCCAACTTCTTGGAGAAGCATCAGACTGAGAGGGATAAGTGATGCAGCAATGAAGAGTTGATTTTTATCATAAACAAAGCTTGCATGGGTTGAAAAGACATATAAGTGGGGACACATATTTTTATACAATGCTTACACACCCTCTACCCTACAGGACTTTGAGAATGAAGTTCTACCCATTGTAGGAGAAGAAGAGGTTTGAGACCATCTAAGGAACCTGAAGGTGCACAAGTCCATGGGACCTGATGAGGTGCATCCACAGGTCCTGAGGGAACAGGTAGATGAAGTTGCTAAGCCACTATCTGTCATACTTGAGAAGTCGTGGTAGTCTGGTGAAGTTTCCATGAACTGGAAAAGGGGAAACATAACGCTCATTTTTAAAAAGGGATAAAAGGAAGACCCAGGGAAATACAGGCCAATCAGTCCCTCTTCTGTGCCTGGCAAGATCATGGAGCAGATCCTCCTGGAAACTACGTTAAGGCACATGGGAAAAAAGGAGGTGATTGGCGACAGCCAACATGGCTTCACTAAGAGCAAACTGTGCCTGACAAATTTGATGGCCTTCTATGACGGAGTTACAGCATAGGTGGATAAGGAAAGAGCAACTGACATCATATACCTGGACTTATACAAAGCATTTGACACTGTCCTGCACAACATCCATGTCTCTAAATTGGAGAGACATGGATTTGACAGACAGACCACTCCGTGGATAAGCAATTGGCTGGATGATCACACCCAAAGTGTTGCGGTAAACAGCTCAATGTCCAAGCGGAGACCAGTGACGAGTGGTGTTCCTCAGGGGGTGGTATTGAGGCCAGCGTCATTTAACATTTGAGTGGGTGACACGGACAGTGGGATTGAGTGCACCCTCAGCAACTTTGCTGATGACACCAAGCTGTGTAGTGTGGTTGACACACTGGAGGGAAGGCATGCCATCCAGAGGGACCTCAACAGGCTTGTGGGCCTGTGAGAACCTCATGAAGTTCAGCAAGGCCAAGTGCAAGGTCCTGCACATGGGTTGGGGCAGTCCCAAGCACAGGTACAGGCTGGGCAGAGAATGGATTGAGCGCAGCCCTGAGGAGAAGGATTTGGGGGTGTTGGTTGATGAAAAGCTCAACAATGTGCTCTGGCAGCCCAGAAAGCCAACTGTATCCTGGGCTGCATCAAAAGAAGCATGGCCAGCCGGTCGAGGGAGGTGATCCTGCCCCTCTACTCTGCTCTCATGAGACCCCACCTGGAGTACTGTGTTCAGCTCTGGGGCCCCCAATACAAGAAGGACATGGAGCTGCTGGAGCGAGTCCAGAGGAGGGCCATGAAAATGATGAGAAGGCTGTCTTCTGAAGACAGGCTGAGAGAGTTGGAGTTGTTCAGCCTCAAGAAGAGAAGACTCTGGGGAGACCTTAGAGCAGCCTTCCAGTACCTAAAAGGGGCCTTCTTCAAGAAAGCTGGAAAGGGACTTTTTGCAAGGGTATGGAGTGATAGGACAAGGGACAATGGCTTTAAACTGAAAGAAGGTAGATTTCGATTAGACGTAAGGAAGCAATTCTTCACTGTGAGGGTGGTGAGGCAGTGGAACAACTTGCTCAGAGAAGTTGTGGATACCTCATCCCCGAGGTGTTCAAGGCCAGGTTGGATGAGACTTTGAGCAACCTGGTGTAGTGAAGGGTGTCCCTGCCCATGGCAGGAGATTTGGAACTAGATGATCTTTAAGGTCCCTTGCAACCCAAACTATTTTATGATTCAATTCTACTCTATGAAAACTCTTGCTAAGACTTGGTAAAAGACTTTTAAAATCAATGATATGCTTAAATGTTTTGCTGGACTGGGATCCAAGCATTCGTTTGTTAGCCTGCAAGACAAATTAATTAAAGATTATGACTTCCTGTTAAGCTTTGCAAACCTGGTAAGAGCATATCACAATGTTGGATAGCTCTGTCTAACCAAAGAGCTGTTATTTCTTGGGAAGGTATATAAAGTGTAAAAGATCTAGCGTGTCGTATGTCGCCTTCAGAGGACAAGTAACCTCATGCACAAAAGCTTAATTTAGTAAAGACTAGTCAAAAAAAGAGAAAACATTTAAGAGGGAAGTATTTAAGAAATCATTCAATTTTGTTACTATTTACAATCATATATACACTTTAAATTATGTATTTTGGGCTGCATTTAAGTGCTTAATAATATAAATGTGGTTCTGAGTGTTCAGGTATCACCCAAAGAAACTGCAAGAGCACTACATAATTCCAGATAGTGCGGAGAAGTAAGTGTTACTTCAGTTTACAGAAATGCTGTCAAGAAGCAATGGTAAAGCACAAAATCCAGTTCAACATTATGTATTATTAATTAAAAAAAATATATATTTGCTACATAAACAATGCATATTCTTTAAGCAAAAAACCACTGTGGGAATTAAGTAATTTTATAAAAGAGATATAGTCACCTGCAAATTATGTCCATTAAAAGTTCATTCATATTTTTTATTTGACTTATATCAGAAGCCCCACTCTTGCGATTTTCTTAAAGGATTACTTCTTTAGTATAGCAAAAGTACTTTTCAAGTTAACTCCTGTACACATTCTGTACTTATTATGATTAGTAATCACAGTCATTTTTGCCAACTGGCAATGCCACTCTATCCACAAATATTATCTGTGATAAATGTATGTTTCAGAATCTAAACTCTACTTAAGAGAGAGACAAGGACAAAGGTAGGGCTGAGGTATGAAGTTTTTAAGTCCATATTTTAGACTCTGTTTCTTTGGTCCAGTTTCCAACACTACAGCATAATGAGTATCATCTGTGTCAGCCCTTTGGGTCAATAATCAGCTGAAGTTGTCAGATACTCACGTTTTTGAAAATAATGCAACTACATTTATTGCTTGTAATTTTTGATATATAAACACATGCATTCAAACTTAATCAAACATTAAGGCTGAGATTTTTAAAGCTAATTAAAGTCTTATGCATTCATTTTCCACTAAATTCAGTGGAAATCAGATGTTGGAATATTCTGTGCAAGGCTCCAAATCCCAGCAAGGAAATGGAACTTGTTACATTTGCTGAATCAAAGCTGGAGGGTGACAACAGGGCTGAGATTCATTTCACCCCAAGACAGTTGTTTAAATTCATATGAGATAAAAAGCCTCCTGGAGATATCTGTCTCTTCACTGACTGTAGAGGGAGCCTAGAGAATAGCTCAGTCTAGTCATGTAACTTTTAAAGGGATAAAGGTAGGTAAGACAAATCCTATTCTAAGTACCTACCAAGAATTTAAAATTCAGGAAGAAAATTGGCAGAGGTTTTGGGAGCTTACATAGTGAAGGACAAACATAAGTGAAAAGCTGGGTGAAACAACCATATCTACTTTGTCTAGATTTTTACAGTCTTGGCAGGAAAAGCTATAAATGATGTTTAAGTTTTTTGCTCACAATGCTCAAAGATCTCCAGGCTGCCAGGTTCCTGCTGTTTCATATAAAAAGCTCCGAGTAGCAGACAGAAGTTGGAGCACTAGTTAAAGATTTCTGCCAGTATGAAATGTTTTAAATGAAGAAGATGTGATTATTTGCCCGGCTTCCTAACTTCACTCCCCAGCTAGCCATAGTTGCCAACAAAGGCCCACAGGTCCTGTATTTTATTTGACCCTATATTTGGATACAGAATTCCCGTACAAAATACGATTAAACTACAGGCAGAATTGTTCATACATATCCTCCCATATCTTCAGAATTCTGAAATACAAGGATATCTTAAGTCACGACCACACATATCAAATATTGCCATATCTCATTGTATTATTTTGCTGCCATCAGATTACTCAGTCACTCCCTGTTTCTGTCATGTAGCACTATTCTTCTCGAGCACGTAATGCTCATTAATGAGCATGTGTCAGCCAAGTCCGATTAATGAAGGAACTATAATCAGGAGTCCAGGCTTCTCTGAAAAGTGAGGATGGGTTGTGCATAAGACACTCAAAGATTCTCAGTATACACCATGGTTTAAAAGTTTTGCTGGTGAGAAGCAGTATTAGCATAGGGCAGTGAACTTTTTAAACTGGCATTTGCATTTACAAATTAAAACTGATTCAAATTGAGATGCCTGAATCACCTGCTTACACTGAAAAAACTACTTAGAACCAAAACTTTTACTGTTATTGCCACTATAATATTGTAAAACAGTGTAAAAGATCACTGACAAGGGTGTTAAGGTTGCTTAATCAAAGGATATTTAGTTCCTGTCCTGAAAGACACCAAAAGAAATATAGAGAGAATGACGCACACATTAGGAAACCGAGAGGTTGTGATTACAGAGTGGTTTTGTGTGTTTGTTTTAATTATTAACTTTAAATTTTCACTTCAAAGAAATGGGAGAATTTATGCATGCCAAGAAGTGCTCCCTTTCAAAACTGTCTGCATTGAGCAAAGTAAGTACAGCTCGCTTCTAAATGGAATATCTTATCTTGTCAACCTCATTTAAAGTAAAAAGGCATCAGTAGTAATAATAAGAATGCCATTTGGTGAACAATTCCTTCACAGAAGCCAGCTATTACATACTGTAACAAATTAAAAACTCCAAAAGTCTATGCAGGTCCCAAGAGAAATGCTATTTAATAAAGCAAACACCGATATTGAATGTGACAGAATTCCATTTGCTACAGAATCCCATCCAACTGAGTTTGGCTGTGGCTGAAGCAATTAGAGAAAGCTGTGATTTAATGATTATGCTAAAACCCTAGACAAACAAAGCTCTCACCTACCAAGTGGCCACTTAGCTGTATCACTACCACCAAAATGTATAAAAATCCTTGTAGGATTTCATTCGCTGTCAGTCAACTAGTAGCAACATGAGCAATTATTTACTAAAAATGTCTAGTTACTAGCTACTCTACTGCTTAAACATGAAAAATGTATAAATCTAAATTTAAACAAAGTAAGCAAGGCCAAGTGTGAACTACATATGTCAGGGAAATCACCCATAAGGTCATTCCTGTAGCTGAGACCTGATATGATCTAGCCTAAAGATCATAACAGGTCAGCGTTTAATCTTTTTTTAAAAAAAAATAAAAATCTTTGTATTGTATATGATAATCCACTGGGGTCTCACCTCTGGGTCCATAAACACCTAATGAAATTTTAAATATCTTTTCATCACAACCTATCACTTCAGACTCTGTGGACCTGTTAGATCAGCAGTAAAACTGATTCACTTGAGATTTCTTAGCTTTTGATAGATGGTATCTGACCTTCTCTATTTTCTAATGCATCTAAAATTTCTTTGCATAAAGTCGTAGTACATAAAGCAGTAGAAAAAAGGACTGCACACATGTGACAATTTGGAAAACTTGCTTACAGAAAGCTTGTGAATTTGCTTGGAAACTACAAAATTTCTTGGTGTGTTCATGCAAGCTAACAAGCTCCATTGTGAGAACTAACTAATGGTCTTTCTGATTTGTAACTTTCACATTAGTCTGAGAGCCAAGGGAGTGATGCCTAGGACTGCTGATGTAGAATTTTACCCTCGTTGCCTTCCAGGTGAAACCATCTTCTGATAAAGAGAAAGCAAAGCCTTGGAAAAAGCAGTTTCCTTCCTCCCCAACTTCTTGAAGGAACCAGACCTAGAGACACGGTACATATCTATAGCCTAAACAAAAATATCGGTGTTGATACAGTCTCGTCAAACCATAAAGAATATGAAGTCTGGGAGAAAGCTCAAACACACAGAAAACTATTTTAGGAAAGAAAACATTTTTGTATAACATGGCGAATCATGCACAGAATTGCTGCAGAGGAAAGTGAAATAACTTAAAGAATCTACGTACAGGAATGCACTTCTTGGGGAGCTCAGACCTATTTTCAAAGATCTAAATTCTCATGTCTTAACAAAAGCATATAGTGTGGGGGCTTGGGGTTTGTTTGCTTGTTTGTTTTGCTACAGCTGTGCATTTCTAACTAAAATTAGCAATAATCATGTTCAGAACCCTAACGTTTTTGAAGTACTATGTGTTCCTCAAGAGTGCCATAAACCCAGAATATCCACAGTTTCAAGGCTTTTCTGGAAGATTTGTGTTCAGACTACTAAAGAGCCTGAGAGGCAGCGATAGCCTCGACAAAGCCAAGAAACTACATGGTCCCATTTAAGGGAACATGTAAGTGCCAGAGAAGCTGTCATCTGAGAGTGAGACAGAAAAACAGAAAAGATTCAGTGCTAATATCTTCTTAGACTTATGTCAAGCTCAGCCCAGAATATATGTATCCACACCAAGCAGCTTGGTTTCCACCAATGCAGTGACAACCACTGAGAGATGCATATTTCTATGCACTATGTTTAATCAGAGTCTACAAAACTGATCATAGCTGGATCTCTCTCTAGGTCCTCAAATAAAGACTACATCAAAATCTCACAGATCTTCTTCCAAGGGTGCTGCGTTCAGGTGTTGACTGTAAAAACATTTTAGAATTCTCCTTCTCCAAATGAACTCTCCACAATCAACTTAACTTTCACACTTGATTTCTATATGCCACAGTGAAGGATCGTCCCTCCTCTGCTCTAGAACAAATGACTTCTATTCTTTCATGTCTCTGTTGCTTTTTTGGTTTCACTTTCTGATTTGGAAGAGTTTTTTCTACAAGCAGATGCACTGATACAGACATGCATACACTCACTATTTGTTGATATTCTCAACTCCTATAGTAGTGTCTACTGGATGAGGTCATCTGCCTTTTAAAATAATATATTAAGTTATCCCTGGTCTGAGGCACTCTAGAATGAATATGAACTTTTTATAACCTCCACAACATGTGAGGTCTGAAAGCTGCAAGAGGCCCATCAGAAACTGCCAGGTCAGCACAGAGCCCACCATGCATCCAGTGGCATATCAGCAAGGACAAAGGAGTTTATTGAAGATCAAATATGCTTTGTATTAAGCAAGCAGCTCCTTGTTCAGACTCCTGTGAATGTTCTAGTTTAGTAAGGCTGAACATCTGGCAGGGGGCAGAACTGGGCTGACTTCCTTCTGACTTGATTCAACACTCTCCAATACAGCTGACAATCGCAGGTCTTCATGTCCTAAAGTCTCAATGGACTTGCAGAACAAGTACAGAATCAAAGCAGCTTCCCCCTCTCTCTCTGAAAATATTCAAGCACCTTGATCTGAAGGAATCACAAGCAGGACTACACTGTCAGTATTCTCCTTATCCCTCTGCCAATATTCCAAGCACTCATGAGTAGTAACCAAGGAGATGATACCAAACTGCACAGGGAAAATGGCCTAGAAACTACAAAGATAACAAATATTTTCAACTGTATTATACAGTGTGCTTCAGACATACGACCCTATGGGTTATCAGTTGACTTATACCAACTGAATGCAGTGGTCAGCATGGGACATGAAAACAGAAGTGTCCTCTAAGTTGTACAGGATGAGCCTCACAATTAAGAATGTCGAATGGAAATATCTAACCTTTTGGACCATCAGCAGCAGTGTCTTGCAAACATAAAAGCAGACATGATGTTCCACAATGTTCCTATGATAATAAGCACAGCAGTCAGGCATAATAAATGTCTCTTAAGAAATGTAAGGTGAAAGGTGGTACTGTATGAAGTAACCATAGCTCTAAGAATTGATGTTTCCTACTTGAAAGACTACACTCTTTCATTCCTAGAAAATTTCCACTTGCCAGGTGTATTTTTTAGATCTAATCAAGTATTTTTCTACTTCCAAGGTGGCCATCTGTTGGATTTTGAGAGAGAAAAACACACAAGTAACTTACTCCATGGTGAAATAAAGAGAAGCAGGTATACAATTTGTTCACTTCGACTACTCCTTCCATAAATACCTCTAAGGAAACTACTATACATCATGTTTCAATAGAAAAAAAAAAAATATTTCTTATCCAGGTAATGATCAAAATAATTCTAGGTATCTTCCTGATCTACAGGGTCTATCCCAGGTGAAATGCGGCAGTGTCTCTTCTGCATGTTGCAGTGCTGGGAGCAAACTGGTAGACCTTGTAGCTTAACATTTGAAATTGTCAGTCTTCAGTATCTACTTTCTTGCTACAAGCTTACAGTAACTGGGTCATCTAGTCTTCTGCGTAGACTGTGCGCTCTGTAGCTTGTCCTATCAAAAAATAAACTTGAAATCAAAGCTCTCAGGTCCTTTAGATAGACATTAAAGTGTGCTGTTTTTCTTAAGAAGAGGTGCATATCCTGATGGCAGTCATGGCTGCAGAGAGAAGCTTAAGTGTGACAAAATGCATTTAAACATGAGCAAGGGAATAAAGGGAATTTCAAACTCTTTTTCTTCTTCAGTCGGGTGACATTTAAGACAATTGCATGACCCTTCAGAGCCTGGCTCTGCTTTGAGTAGAAGTACTGAGTGGCTTGCCTATTTTAATTACGTATATTCATTCTCATGGCCATCAATATCAGATAACTGAAAGCTCACTTGGAGGCAAGGTGTTAAAGAGAGTGCAAATTTCTCATTTGGAGCAGAAGAAACCATGATCATGTTTGATATCATCTTTTTGCACTCAGCTTCTTTGATTTGAGTGTGGATATCAAAAGAAAGTGACCTGAACATAGTAAAGACTGTGCAAGTTTCACTATTCCCTGTTGCATATTACTTAAAAATTAACAGTTCATTAACATCCAAACAGACCTTCTTTGGGGGGACCTGATCAGAATTCAGCACTAGATATCACAAGCATCTGAGAGCACTGCCAATGCGTTTCTAAAAAGGCCTAGAAGCAGCATGTCTTGTACATTATTTCCACTGCCTTCACCTGAAATACGGTATCTCTGCTTCAGTGACAGAATACACGGAAATTTAATCTTTTTTCTCCAGTTCTCAGAAGGAAAGCATTTTGCACCAATATAAGAAAAAATTAGCTTATTTTATCTAATTCAGGACATACCACCTACTGGTAGGAAGAGAAAGATGGCAGCTCCTCTTCTTTCATGCTTTGATAAAAAGTCAACAGAGAAGTAATACAAACTGACAGGTTTTTATGACTGACCTGCTGATACCTACCGGTGCATAAACATGCAGTTGTTAAAACTTATCACTAGGGCCAGGGTTATCCCCTCTTGACTAGGAGTCTGCCAAGTCGTAAATAAATAAGCTAAAAATAGAGTTCCAAAATAATGTGTTCTATTTAGCAGATTCTGCCACTAAAATGTCATGTCCCAGAAAATCTTCAAACAGGAAATTTAAGATTTCACAGTTTCATGTCTGTACTTTCCAGATGATGAACAAAACTTGGTAAGTGGGAAGGCCACCTATATGTCCCTTCAGTGACGAGTGATGTCTCTCAGGGGTCCATATTGGGACCAGTGCTGTGTAATATCTTCATCAACGCACCCTCAGCAGCTTTGAAGATGACGCCAAGCTGAGTGGTGCAGCTGACACGCCTGAGGGACAGGATGCCATCCAGAGGAACCTGGGAAAGCTCAAGAAGTGGGCCCATGTGAACCTCATGACGTTCAACAAGGACAAGTGCAAGGTCCTGCACATGGGTAGCAGCAACACCTGCTATCAATACAGGCCCAGGAATGAAAGGATTGAGAGCAGCCCTGTGGAGAAGGACTTTGGGGTACTGCTGGATGAAAAGCTGGACATGGGCTGGCAATGTGTGGTTGCAGCCCAGAATGTCAGCTGTATCCTGGGCTGCATTAAAAGTAATGTGGCTGGCAAGTCGAGGGAGGTGATTCTGCCCTTCCGCTCCACTCTGGTGAGACCTCACCTGGAGTACCGCATCCAGCTCTGGAGTCTTCAGCACAGGAAAGACATGGATCTGTTGGATTAGGTCCAGAAGAGGGCCACAAAAATGATCAGAGGAATTGAACACCTTTCTTATGAGGAAAGGCTGAGAGAGTTGGGGCTGTTCAGCCTGGAGAAGAGAAGGCTCTGGGGAGACCGCAATGCAGCCTTCCAGTACTTAAAGAGAGCTTATAAGAAAGATGAGGAGAGACTCTTAGTTAGGGCCTGTAGCAATAGTACAAGGGGTAATGGTTTTAAACTAAAAGAGGGTAGATTCAGATCAGATACAAGGAGGAAATTCTTTACGATGAGAGTGGTGAAACACTGGAACAGGTTGCCCAGAGAGGTAGTAGATGTCCAACCCCTGGAAACATTCAAGGTCAGACTGGTTGGGCCTCTGAGCAACCTGATCTAGTTGAAGATGTCCCTGCTCACTGCAGGGGGGTTGGACTAGATGACCTTTAAAGGTCCCTTCCAACCCAAACCATTCTACGTTTCCATGACAGACATCGTTAAGGTGGTGGGCTTCTGGTAAGCACTGATCACAGTATTCGGTTGCAGAGTAAGATGTAACAACTCCCTTCCCAGGTGAGCATTTCTGCTCTACTCTAGAGCCAAGCTTCTGTTAATAGGACTGCATTTTTTATGGTATCCAGCCCTTTTGATTAGCTTTAAATCACTGTGACAAACATCACCTGAACCACCCCCCCTCAGAAAATTACAGTGCTATTTTGTATACAGTTACTGCTGTATACTATTTAGAAATAAAAGTGGCCTTTGAACAGTAAATACTCTGAGAACAATTCTATCAAGGCAAGGCCCATAAAATTCAGTCAAAGAAAGTACATCTCACTTCTCAAGTATTCAATTTAATGCCTTGTCCTACCACTGCACTGCTGAATAATCTACAGACAACTGTTTATAGTGTAACAGTCAATAGAAGTAGTCACTGAATAATGTAAAAATCTTTTTGTAGAGAATTTTTCAAATTACAAATCTGATCTCAATTTGATTTGTTTATGTAGATTTCTACAACCAAAATTTAGTTCATATAAATGCGGATGAAAAATGAATTTAGGGGCAGGTTTCCAAGACGAATGCAATCATCAAAATAAAAATAATTTTGTGATTAAATTAAATTCATTTCCAACAGAGACAGAGGTAGCTTATAAAAAATGAGTTGCAGAATTATAGAATAGAAAAAACAGCATGACAGCCTACTATTGCTACTAGTTAGTCTGCCACATGATGGGATTTCTGTGTGCTGTAAAAAAATACTAGGAAATGATGAGTAAAGGTGACCAACCATAAAGGAAGAGTAGTAAATCTGAATAGAGACAGCGAGTTTGTTACAAACAGTTCATGAACAATAAACAGTGAGATATTACACTTACCTGAACAATTTCCAAAAGCAGTGAAAAAATTTATGTTCTGCTTTTGAACATTTCATGAATGAAAAAACTTACGGCTATGCCGTCTAGAAAGAACGGGAAGCCAGAACTGAAGAATGCCTCTATCACCTAGAACAGACTAGGTCAACTGAAGTCCATCCATGTTTTTAATAAAAAAGCCTCTACAATGCAATCTCTCCCTCTCTGAAAACACTGTCATGTCCACACCGAGAGATCCGAAGTCAGCTGGATTTCAGCTCCCTCCTGCCCAAGACATCTCCTCCCCAAACAGCCGCAACGTGGTTTGGCAAGTGCCAGACAGCATCTAAGCCCCTGAAGGGTTGGGCCAGTATGGTAAAGAGGAGAAACTTCCTACGTGACAACCTTGTCAGTGAAGTATTTACCAAGAAGGCCTGAATTCAAGCCTCTGCAGCTTGCAGAAATTCAAAACTAATTAGTGCTCTCATTTCCAAAAGAGGCACCGTTTATCCCTTTTTAGCCACTCTTTTGAGGCTCTGTCACTGTTTTTAGGAGGGAACACAAACTTTCAGGGCCAAGAAGACACTAAGGAAGAAGAAGATCTACTCTAGAGCACCTCTGGGAGATATGGATCTTGTATTTCTGGAGACTAACCAATAGCTTTTCATACTGAAGGTCTCTAGTCACATCTGCATTAGCAAGCTGCAGTAAGAGCACAACAGCTGGTGCTGATGATCCAATGCCCACGATATATGGATTTGGGGGGTGAGGGAGGAGGAGAGAAGGGATTAATTTCAATGAGCTTGAGACTAATCTCATGGGCCGAATGCCGAGGAGCAGTCAGAGACCTTAAGGCTCAGTTCACACATGCCAAGACTGCTTTGCAACGTGACCCAACATGCAGTAAGTGGAGACATCCAGATAAATTGCTTCAAAAGTGGCTATCCAAGTACAAAGTAAAACACTAGCAGAGGTGAAGATGCAGCCCCTATTACCTTTTCCAGACATATTTAAAAAGAAAAATAGCACTCATATCTGCACTCATTTTTTGAGAAGAAAATTTTAGGTTCTGAGAGGTGCTTGTCTTTAACAAAAAACAAAAAAATAATCTCCCCCTCTAAAGATCACCCCACCACGAGCTTAGTGGTGAGTTTAGCAAACGGCTTGTTCAAAACTGCTCCAAGGTCCCTGGCTTCCACTATGCGCTTTACATGGGATCAGCCTGTGGTTTTATTCCATTCTGGGGTCCAGGCACCTAGCTGTAACAGGACTGAATCTTGGGGTTTTTTTGCCACTTAACTGGTTTTAGCTAACTATGTCAACTAGGCTACTCTGCACATGAGAAATAACCACCACAATAAGCAATCCAAGAGATTTTAATTATACATGGAGTAACACTCCAAGAGTACTACATACCCAGCTCATAAGAGACATGTGGGGCTACGTTCTGAGGGCAATTACACTAAAGCAAACCTCACCAACTTCAGAAAATCCCTTCACTTTCTGTGACAGAATCTGTGTGACAGAAACCAGAATTTGGCACTTTGGGCAAATTTGAGCCTGACGTGGCTCAGAAATGCTTGACAGATGCTGCCTATGAGAGGGTCTTCCTCTTCGTTCCTTCCATGGGGAGAGCAATAAAACCTCTCTGATGGCTTAGCTTTAGGAGTCTCTTGGACAAGTACCTGTCATATGCCTAAAGGCATTAGAGAAACGTGGTTACGTTTATTATCATGAGACCACTTGGCTCTATTAGAATATCTGAAGTAAACCCCACATTTTTTAATGGCCTGGTTTGGTTTTGCAGAGAGCTGGATCTTGGTACATGAGCTGTCATATCAGATTCTATTTTATTCTTTTATTTTTACAAAGTATTGCATAAACAGCAACAGCTGGTGTTGATTTATAAACACCAGAGCTGTCTTGAGTTTAGATATTATTTTGCCAACATTTAAGCCTAATCATTTGCAAGCAATTGTTCTGTACCATTGTGGACACTGATTCTCTGCTGCCTGGAGACAAAGATATTTTCTGATAATACTAATAATGTAATGTAATTCTGAATTACACTTGGAAGAAGGATCTTATGTATAGATCTATCTGTCCATATACCTGTATGTGTTTTCTTTCACCCAGAATTTCTTCTTAGAGAATGCCACAACATCCACTGTTCCAATCTCTTGTACAATTATTATAGCCTGTCATAAATAGCCAGGCAAAGGCCTTGCTCCCCATGAGAACCTGTGTGTTATTTGCATGTGTGAGTACCTTAAAGTAAGATGTGAAAATGCAACCAGTTGTTCAGCTTAATGTTTAACCACCTTAACCAGGGGACATTTTTTTGCCTGTTTTATTCACAGTACAGCTGCCAAGTTCTGGAACAAATATTCTGGACAAGAGTCTCTTCCCCTCCGTTATCCTGATTCATTCCCATTACAGGGCCATGCTGTGCACTGAAGAATGCAGGAATCACGTGATCAGATACTGTGTGATCAGTTAATGAGATAATTTATTACAAGCTTAAAGATGTCCGTTAAAGATTCATAGGCAAATTGAATTCTTGCATCTCCAAGTGTTTGCACTGAAGTTTTTTTATGAAAGTCTGACAGTTTTTATCTTATTCTAAATTTTAATAAAGGAAAACCAAAGACTTGGTTAATAAACCATTAAAAGATATCAAACAAAGGACAGAAATAACTAGCAAACTTTCACAAAAGAGGAAGCCTACCAGTCCATCTCCCAAGGACCTGAGATGTTAGGTATAGTCTTGCAGGACTTTGAAAGAAGATGGATAACAACATGAAAAAGTTGACCAAGCTTGGAGAGTCATTCTAGCTAGCTGATCTGAATGCAAAGACTTGTGGGAAGCTTAAAATACTAAACAACAATAACACAGCAGAGGGTATTGATGAATGCAAAGCAATACATATGAGAGAAAATAATCCTAATTAGATCTAAACCACAACGGACCCTAGCTATTATCACTCGGCACAAAAATCTCGGAACCATTATGGATAATTCCATGGAAATGTTGGTTTAATGATATGCAGTGATAAAAAAGGCCAATCGCATGCTTTCAGCTCAGAAAAGAGGTAACTGGGGATGGGTACAACAGAGTTTGGCAAGTCATAAAAGTTCTGGACTTTCTTGTCTATGATTAGGGAATGATTATTCAGTCTAATAATCATCATTGTAAGAACTAAATGATGAAAAAAAAATCTGGGGACACCTAATAAAATTAGCTCTCAGTTTTAAACCCAGTAAGAGGAAGTAATTTTCCATATAATACACAAGCTGCAGAACTTATTGCTGCTGGGCTTCGTAGAAGTCACAAGCATAAACAAATTTTAAACCTTATTAGGTGTATTAGTGGAGGCAGAATGCATTGGTAATTCCTGAACATAGTACTCCAGCCACAACCTCCTATTTGGGATCAGCTGATATATCAGTTTGGTCCTTTCCCGGTTTCGCTCGCTTATGCTTTCCCAAACCATCTGCTGTTGGTGGCAGGATAGTGGACATCTGACCCTTTTCTCACAAATCTTTTCTTCTGTAAAGGCTTATTGCAAGGACTGATCTTTTGTGTAGGAAATATCAAATCCCATAACTCCCTTCGGTTCCAGTTTCATATTAGCATCTCATCCCCAATTAACTGTTTCTCTGTTCATATCCCTTTCCTTCTTGCTTTCCCCCATTACTTCCTAATGGCACTAACCAGAGATAGCACTATTTCTTTTCTCAGCTAATTCCACTCTCCCACTTGCCTTCATTAAACTTTCTCAAAGATTTATAACTTCACCCAGTGTGATGCCTTTCATAAAAATTTTATAAGACAAAGATCACCCTTCTGCCAAATTTCAGATCCTTATTCCAAAACAATAGGATGGAGGACTGGGGGAAGGAGGGGAAGCTACAGCTATTCAGAGAAAGGTTTGCCAGGACTTTTCAGTGTGGTCAAAACAAATATATTTTCCCCTTGCCTAATGTCTGGAAATGTTTGAATTATTTTTGCTGAAATTTTCCAAAACAGATTCAACTAAGAAGAAACCCAGCGTGGAAGGTTTCACCTCCAGAGATGCCAAATGGTTAAAGTCTGGCAAATTTATCAGCAACTGCGAACGTGGAGTTATTGTGGAGAATGTTAGGCAATCTTAGTAAAACCTCATCTATTACACCACCAAAGAGCACAAAATGTAGTATAAAACATGTGATTACTGATGCTTCTGATATAATGAAAGCATAGTCTTCTGTGATAGATTTTGGCAATCATTTCACTGCACATTATTTTAAGAGTGCATTATTTTATTTTGCAAGATGTCATTGAATTGAAAAAATCCTTTTTGTCATAGGCCAAAAGGACTTTTAAAACCAGAAGTAATGAGAACATCAGCCCTGGCAATGACTGCAACAAATAATGCCCTGCAATTCTGTTTGCAAGTATCCACAATTTTCTTTTAATGGCTATATTATGATTGATTTTTAAAAATCGGAAAACAGCCGTCTTTAAAATGTGCCTTACTAACCATAAGAGACAGTTTTAAATGCAGATAAGTGAAGGAATTTGCAGCTCAGACTGAGGCTTGAAGCAGTAATTTACCCCACTGAGTGCAGTGAAGCCTGGCTTCACCTTCCTGGTGAGGAGCACCAAGCACCAGCTTTCAGCCTTCAGTGCCAGGCTGCCCGCACTGCTCGGCACTGGCACTGAGGAGGCGAAGCAGGACACAGGCCACTCGAGGCACTTGGACACAACGGTTCCTCTAAGGCCAGGTCTGAGGGGATGCCAGCTGCAAAGTCCCTCCCTTTTCTTTGGCCTGTCATACACGACTATCAAGAGGTGCTGTATAGGAATAATCAAAAGAATAAAAGATTTGCATATGTGACTTCCAAGTTTCCTGGCTCTTCTATGCTTAAATAAGTAGTGGTCCATTAAGCTTGATCTTCTTTATCAATTATATTTAAGGAGATAAGTACACTCCCAAGCTCATTTCCAATAAGGGCCAAGCTCTTAGCTCCCTGGGAAGTGGTTCCAGTGTCTTCCTTATGGCTCTGTGGGCCACAAGAGCTTTACTTTTCACAGATCAAGAAGACTTGATTGAGTTCACTTTTTTTGCATTCTGTATGTAACCAGAAAGAGAACAGTTTCCAAAATCTACTCACCAGTTTACAAGATCTAGCCATTAATAAACATGTTGAGTTTAATTCAGAATTCTTGTAGATCTTCTTCACATCAGGACCGGTGATATATCCCCCTGTATTTATGGCACAGGGACCCTTTCAGTAGAGCACAACTTCTTTGCCACTAGCCCAAAAGTAAAGCCAAGCATGTGCCAGATGCTTTTTCTCCGAGTACACATAAAGCTTCTAAAGGAAAGTTTGCAATGAACTTGAATTAATTTTACAGAGATAAAATATTCAAATCTCCAGGGGCTTACTCCAGTTGAAATAAGTACAGGGGTGATATAGGCTACCATAAGAGGGCTCAGTGGAGAACTGGTCTGTGATCTGCATTTGAAACACGAGAAGTTACTCTGCAGGCTGAATAAATGACACTGGAATACATGTGACGAAACTACTGTGCCGAGGAAACCCCATCTCCTGACTCAGTTTACAGTCCTCAGTTTTCCGTATGAACCAGTAAATATACCAACCTTTAAAAATAGCCTTGCACTGTGAATTTGTTGTCAAGTAGCTTCAGTTTTTTCAGCTGAAAAGAATTTTAAGCTCAAACACAGCAGTGCTGTTCTCAGCTGGGTTTGACTCCTTTTACCAATGGTGCGTACCCCCAGTGCTAAATCTCATTTGAAGAATCTTTTTTTCTCAGGTTGAGGAGAGAGAATTCAGGTTGGCTACTCACAGGAGTCGTCTGCTGGGCAGGTAATCAGGGGTTTTATTTCTTTTGCTTTGCTCTTTTGGTCCCTTTTTTTAAACTGATCAAATTTCATACAGAGAATCATGGAGAAGCAATAAACATGGGAGCCTAGAATAGCATTTTTGCAGAGACAAGTTTCGGGATAGAATAACGCTTTAATTTTTTCCAGGCTTCCCACAGTATTGCTGGCAGGTCTTGAAAGCTGTAGAAGAGCAAGCAAATGGATTCCAAATCTCTACCATGGGCCAGATTGTATTTAGCCCTACATGGGACTGCAAGGAGCGAGCGCGAGGGGAGAGAAAACAAAGAACCTCCTCCTGTGCCGAGGCATAAACCAGCAGGGAAACATGAGCACTGCCTCATGCGAAGATGAATCATGACATCAGTTACTCCCAAAAAGGGCTTGGAAGAGTTTAGGAGTGATTGGCACTTGCCCCTCCTCGGAACCGGCCATCAGAGCTGTTCAAACACAAGGAAACATCTTTGCAAAGGATGGCTGCATTTCACCTGCCAGATTCCTTTAGGACTCCTGAGAGGACCTCAGCCAAAATGCACGCTGCGACATCTTTAAAAGCAAGTCAGTCAGAGTACGGAAGCGATGTCTCAATCCCAGGAACTGAGAAATTCCCAGGAACAAACACATAAAATGGGCAGACTGATTACACAGCCTAGGCTTCCCCAAGATTTTTGTGTTGTTTTCTTTTTTGAAGTCTGTTCTCTTTCTGATCCTGGAAGCTGAGGAAATATTATTTCCAGAAGAAAAAGCTTTGAGTATTTTAGCACACTACCATCATGTAATTGGAAAGGAGTAAAATATTCCATCATCCGCCCTGTGCAAGACACAAAAGGAAAAAAAGGGTGGTTTGGTTTTATCACACAACAAATGAAAGTGAAACCAAAACATGCTTGTTGCCTCCCTATCTAACAGACTCTGGCTTGCTTTTACACCTTATCATTAATTCAGTTAAATATCTATGCAGCATTGTCAGACTTCAGACTTCAGGTATCTCTACTAGTGCGTTTACAAACTCTCTAAAGCCTTTCTACTGAAATACAACTAATTTCTACTGAAATATATTGCCAAAACACTGCTACTTATTTAACACACGTGCTACATCACTGTTCATGTAAAACAATGAAACCGCTAAAGCAAAGAAAGTAGGTCAGATTGGAGGGCAAGAATAAAACCATCTTCCTAACTACCAAACAAATCCCTGCCTCTGAAATCCTCTCTCTTGCTCCTTGCCATTTGTTCGTTCAAACTTCTAACTTTGCTCTTAACCCAAACTGTAACCTATAGGGATAATCATGTTCTGAGGAGACCTCATGGATCCCTGCACAACTACGTGCTGCAATACTTCCTACAGGTTTTTTTTTTGCACAGATTTCTACCACTGCACCTCCTCTGCAGTAAAATCTGATCAAGATGAGTGCAATCAGCAAAAGACTTACAAAATCTCTCTTGGCTTTTGAAAACAGCAAACAGAGCTCTGTGTAATATTTTATCAGTCTAGTCATGTAACAACAGTCTCTTTTTCAATAATGTGACCAGAAGACCCCTTTATTTTCAGCAGCATTACGAATTAACAGCATTTTTACTAGTGTGCATTTTGAAGCTATAGGACCAATTATTTTAAAAGTAAACACATAGGAAATTATTTGATCAATCTTAATTGAAAATATACACAAATTGCTTCAAATAGTAGAAATGATCCTTTTGTAAACCTCAATTAAAACTCACAATTCACTCTCTTAAGTCATATTAACAATGAAATCTGCCAAAACATCAAAACACCACAGTAACACATTTCTATCCTGTATAGCTTAGTTCACAAGTGTTTGACTCTTGTTGATATATTGTCACTTTTAAAAGTTCTTCTCATGCAACAACACAGGTGCATAGGGTACACAAAGTCTGTAACAAAAACACCACCAAGCAATCTTTCTCTCTCAGCTGGCCAGAGTTTCATCTGTATATACCAGCTGTGAGTGCAGCAGCACAATCATTTGTTACAGCCAAAGAAATGGCAAAATTATTATATGATAAAGAATTCATGCAGACTTTACAGTTTTTAAGTAAGATGCATTCACGCAACCTTTGCAAATGAATAGTCAAACAAGTAGCGTTAGTGAGACAGAACTGTTGACAGTTTTGAACTTAGGTCTCTAAATGAATACTCTTTTCTTTCCCTTACACTGGCCCCTGGCGTGTTTTATGTGAGGATATTTAATAGACCCCATCAGCTCATAATACACAAGGCTCAGAATGGTTGCCTTTGCTGAATAGACTGGGAAAGCTGCCTCAACAAATCTGTTCATGCTTAAGGTCTTGTCGCTGCCAAGTGACATGCTTGAAACGGCTGCCTTTCCATCCTCTGCTGTTAGTTTAACTGCACATTCATAGCAGAAAGGGTGAAAGATACCGTCTTCAACTATGCCAAAATGAAAAGCAAGACCACTCTTATGCCCAAAATTCAACCCTGCTGGTGCAGAACTAGTGTCTAATTTTCCCTGGCTCAAGAGTTCTGAAACAACAACAACAAAACAGTCCTGAATTTCAGCAGTCCTCTGGAGTGTAAGAGACTTGTGAGAGCTCAAGCGTACTTGGAGAGTTTCCTTCTATTAGCCATAATAAATACACTTGAGCAATAAATACATTTGAGCAGAGAGGAAAAAAAAAAGAAAAGAAGACGTAAAATAACAATAGATGCAAGGTTGACACTGGGGCAAAACTGATGAAATTGCTGGAGGATTCTGTCCTTATTTAAAGACCCTGTCATGCTGCCAAGGTCAGCTGGAGCTTGGGTTATCTGTTGCCTGAGGCTACTCTACCTTGTTTTTCATTCAGGGATCATTGTTCTTCAGTTGTTTATGTGGATTTTATTCCACCCTTTTCTTCATGCTATGCTCCCTTTTCAGCTTGCAGTCCCTACAGCACATACCAGAAGCCCATTCTGGTTGTGCACTGAGAAATCCAGACTACTCTAATGGGAAAGAACAGATCTGAGTGAAAACAGGGTTTTCCTCTTTGAAGGAGAGAGAGAGAGGGAGAGAAGGTATTTAATAAATCCTTTGTGAAAAGTGAAAAATTCACTAATTAGTTTTAAGGACAGTTCATGTAACTAAACAGGGAAGGTGATGCCATCTAAATATCTTTATCACTATAAACAAAGTAGTTAAACAATAGACAGTTTTCCCTGTATTTTACTGCCATTTAATACATTACATTTATCAGTTCTCGGAGATTCAACAGAGGGAACAACATAAAGGAGAAATGAAGGAGAAGTGAGGGAAATAAAGAGGAGAAAGAAGGGCAGATAAAGCAATGTATAATATTGTGTCATATGCACAGCAGAATAATTGATATTTTAGAGTGGAGGTTTTAGGTAAGATTTTTATAGTAAAATGTTGTCTAGCATGGGGCAGGGGGAAACTGAGAAACCAGAATCTCCTCTCATGAATGTTACAGTTATCTTTTGCATCAGTTCATTTAAAACCATCTCAAGGTATGCCAAAGCTTTCTTATTCCCTCCTTTAAGGTTCAGCATCTGTAGAAAACTTTACAGGAAACATTTGCACTGAGATGTAACCTACAATACATTCAGCTTTCACAGGAAAAATTACATATAAGGGGCAGAATCGAACCCTACCATTAGCAACGCCAACTCCCGTTGGCTGACGTGGGAGTTGGATTTGCTTCTATCAAAGCTAACTTTCGCAGAGGTACTCCCAAAGAGCCATGTAATAAGCTTCCTTATCCTTCCCTCTCTGTGGGGCTTGAGGTGGTTTTTAAGCTGCTGCATGACTTACACGCCCCTGAATGCAAGATACAGAACTAATTAAATGTTTTGCCTACTTTGGAATTCAAACTGTTCATTTGTTGTGCAAGAAAGGGGAAAAAAGTTTAATCTAAAATGAATAACAATTAATGCTATTAATGTAGCTATTATTTTCTGTTTAAGTTTTGCTTCAGATATGTTTCTGGTTTTATGGAGATTTCTTTTTTTTCCATGAGTCCCCAAGGTTCTTACATCCTCCAGAACAATTAGAACTTGCTGGTAAAACAAGTGACACATACAACTCCAGGATAAAACTACTGCATACGTTTGGAGGAAAGCATGCATGGAAGGAACCACTGTAAAAATCTAAATAATCTATTACTTAGATATGAAAGATAACCAACTACCGGGAGCCTAAGGATCCTGGATTTTTTAAAGACTGCTCGACATCTGAAATCAGATGGGATCAGCTCAAAGTTCTTCAAGCACTAAATAAGAACTAGCTAAAACAAAAATGGTCTACTCAGTCCAAATTGTATACTTTTGCATTATACCTATATATTTTAAATCTACCTTTATAATGCAGTAAAGTTTGTATAGCAGAATAAGTACACATCTCAGCCTTTGGTGATGGCCTTTACATTGTAGAAAATAGCTTAGTGAAAAGGAAACACCTGGCAATTTTTTATCAGCAGAAGAAACTTCTTTTTCTTTGAGGAAAAAAACCTAACTCATTCTGTGTGCATACAGAAAGTTAATTCGCTTTCATGAAAAAAAAAAATAGTTTCAGCAAAAGCTTTGAAACACACTTTCCAAACAGTGAACCTCATCAGAAACAGTTTTATATCCCTTGTATGGGATTTACAAAATTCTTTGAGTGAACGGCATTAATCAAGGTCACTATTTGATACAAGATCTGTCCCTACACTGTGTCAGTTACACAGCTTTGGGAAAAGATCTTTAAACCTTTGTAGAAAAGACTACATGGAAATAGCTGATAAACTGGTATTGATTTTCACATATCGCCCTTGTCAAAAGGATTTATTGATGTGTCAATGCATGTTGTGGCAAGGATCATAGGAGGATAGCTTTAAAGGATTTATGGTGAATCTACAGGCTTTAATACGCTCTGCGGTAAATAACCAACAAGTACCACGTATATTGATTCTTGTCATGTGGTCAATGGAATCTTTAGCCCACTAATTGTTAGTATTGATGAACAGTTCATGATCTAAATGAGCAGCAGGACATCATTTCTAACCAGTGCTGCTCCAAACATGCTTTTCTTCACCATTTACCCCTCCAGGAACAATGCTTACTCACAGAAGTATGCGTCAGGACTCTGACTTGCTAACTTTAGGTGAGGCCTGCATAGGCTCTTAGTGTTCAGATCTCCATTCTCTACCCTGCAGTAGTTCCACGTACCTTTCAGCATCTATAACTCCATTTAAAATAGTCATAGGACAACTAATTGTGGCTGCAACTTTCACCTAGATCATTCCTCATTAGGACATCTAAGCGGCACCTTACTCCAAAACCAGACACCTGTCTGTACTATTAGAGGTTTATTATTTTCAACTTTTAAAGAATTCAGCATTTAGATACATGTGAGTACATAGATCAGACCTTGATTTGACGTCTGCAAATAATTTCTGGAGAAAAGAATTATTACTGGGTTTGTATAGGTGTGTGCTCACTTCTGGCAGCTGAATCTCAGCCATGACTTTTAATGTTGTTATCTACAAACAAAAAAATAAGCCATTAGATACCTGTAAAAAGATTTATTGAATTTACTGCTAGTGTAAAATCAATTCCTAGAACTAATATAGCTGGTTAATTAATTATTAGATAAACAATAAGTAAAATTTCCATTCATACTTATGCAGAATTAGGTAAACACAGTGTGTGTATGCAGAGCATTATCGATTCATTCCATTAGCCTTGCATCTTACACAGAGTAATAAATACAGTTTACAATGTTTTTGAACATCCGTCAGATACCACAGAGACCTACTAGCCTGGCTCTTCAGCATCTTAGACATATGAAAAAAACCCAACCTCATTAAAAAAAACCAACCCAAAACAAAACAAACAAGAAAAGAAAGCAAGCTCTAAAGCTTGAAAACTGGTCTTCAGTACATCCCTTTCTCCTCAAAAGTTAGGAAAATAGACAATATTAAGCTTATCAGAGTTGGATTAATTTGGGCCAAAACCAGAAGAATAAATTAAAAACTGAAGATACCTAAGAGCAAAAGCTGGGTTTTCTCCTTTACGTATTTATCCAAAATAACCTGTAGGAGGAAAGCTAGAGATGGGATTTCAACCTCAAATTTAAATACTGACAGATCATACTGCTGATTACCATTGCCTCCAGTTTGCTATGCTTTCCAAAAAGGACAATATGTGGCTTGTGGTGAGCATGTGAGTGGATAGTAGTAAAACAGAGTCTCAGTGTCTAGCCTACTTCAAGGAGAGTTGCTAGAGATGGCAATTCTCTTCACAACAGATCTATACTAGCCAGTCATCAGCCTAATCACTAGAGAAAAAAAACCAACGACTTTCTAAGTAAATATTTACCAGTTCAAAGCACGGAGCCAACGTGGTACTCATACATACATGGAATGAGTCAGAGAAACCATTTCTAGCACATAGCAACAAATTTTAAACTAAGTAATTTTTAGCAAAATGCTCTCAAGTTAAATCTATAAATATATTTAGTGTTTGTGCTCTCTCAAGAACTTGAGCCAGTCTGTGTTACTGAACTCCCTTGAATCTTTTATTACCAATAACTTTTGGGTAAAATGATGTGATTGCAGCACACAGTTTACTGAAGGCATAACAAGTCAAGGGAAATAAACATTTTCTCTTGATTCAGTTATAAACTTCAACAAACTTTGTGATCCTGATTAATAATAACACTGAGGTATGTGTTTAACTTTATGTATATGCCTAAATTCCATTTACTTTAGCAGATCTTAACAGCTCTTTTCTACAGAGATCCTTTCCTCAAAAAGAACCTTCATTATAGGCTAGCTACTGGCCTCATTTCTTATCCTTATAAATTCTTACCATTTATTATAAAATTTCCTTTTTGCTACATTCAGGTCATCTGTCTTAGAAGCAGTGGATATGAATATAGCATATAGCCCTGCTATCTTACACCTAGGGTAACAACATAAGCAGAAGACCAGCAAAGTAAGTTCTTAAATCTTGCCAGCATCCATTACTCCAAGCCCTCATTTCAGAAACAAAAATTTACCTTTTATATCATACACACTAACCTACTGAGCCCTCGGTTAGATCTGAATAAATAAACCTATTCAGTCAAATTGTATTATTTAATTCATATAATACCTTCATTAAGATCCAGCAATCATTCTCACATCATAACATATGATGAGGACAATAGGAAGCTATTAATAAAATACACTATGAAGGGTAATATAACTAATAGATTCTGTTTTGAGGGGTTAGAAGGCTGACTAATTATTGGTATTGTTCTTTACAACCTCCTGATGAGATTAATAATAAAATACCACATGGGACTTCATCATCTACTGCTCAATTCAAATTTAGCTTCATCTGAACATAATTTTCAGCAGTTCCTTAGGCAGCCAAATGTTACAACTAAGCAGTCCAGGCACCCGTTGCAGGCAGTGTTGTGTATCCTATATGAGAAGCAGGAAAGGGATTAGTTAAAAGTGCAGAAAAGGCAGTACAGAGCAAGGAGATAGGTATCCTGCATCTAAGATGTGGCACCCAAACATGTAAAAATCAGTAAAAAACCTCAGTTCTTCTAAGTTACTTGATGGGCAGAAGTGGAATTGGAGAAGTCAGAATGATACATGACCTTTTCCTGAGATTTCTACAATTATATCATAATTGTGTACAGTGCCCTACAAAAATAGCACATTTTTTAAAAAGCATAAACTAAACAAAAAGGAAGTTGCAGCAAGTGATACCTAAAAGCAATGCAAAAGAACAAGTTCTAATTAAGAAAGGTGATTGGGAGGTTCTTTGATACCTGAATTCTCTGTCAGTTGTGGTTTTTCACTCTTTGAAGAAGTTATTTTCTTTTTCATCGTGTTCCACTCCACCAGAATGGTGTTCAGCCCTATGGCACAGAACACCAAAGGGGTAGCTAAAAGGTGAGGATTAGTGGTATAATGCCGATCAAGGGGAGCAAGATTTGGAAAACAGGTTTAAACCTGGCAGGTAATTAATATGCCTGCTGCACTGCAGGCCTGAGCCACCAGAGCCAAAGGCAACCTCGGAAGGATGGGTTTATCCATCCCTATCTTATACTTCTCCGATTTCATTAATATTCTGTATATTTTAATATGCGCAGCTGTACAATATTTTAAAGCATGGGAAAGGGATTGAACAGAGAATATCTTGATAAAATGCAGTTGGCAACAGTGCATATGGTGTTTGCTGAGGACATCGCTGGGGCTGATCAGAGAAAAGGCACTGAAGCTCCACCATGAGATATTTTATGTTTTCAGTAACTATCAAGCACTGTCACTAAAGGCTGATCTGGAAGCATCTCCTGTGTCCAATTATCACTACCCATTTTGGTAAATGACAAGCTATCAGGACAAATCTGTCTTCCAGACTCCTTCTGGGTATTTAAACATAGCACATTTCCCTGTTACAAGCTAAATCTGTGGGCATAAGCACTATAAATGCAGTTTACTGAACTTATGGCAAGACTGCCTTTCTTCTTTTGAGGAAACCAAAAACCTTTTTATGGCTTGAGTACAGTTTCTCTCTTTTTTTTTTTTTTTTTTTAATATAGAGATTGATCCTTTCTGTGCCGCATTGGGTCACAAAATGAAATCAGGACTTCAGAGAAATCAGGTGAATCCAATCACTTTCAAATTTAATTTGCAGCAATAAATGGGATTCTACATAAATACGATTAATTTTCCCTGCAAATCAGTCCAATGTTATAACAGACAGCTGTATTTATAGCCCTGATGGTCTCTTCAAACTACACTGTATGATGAAGTGTAACTACCCTTTGCTGGCACAACTTGGGTGCAGCTCCCTACTAGTTTCTTTGTGCAGGTCTGTGAAGGATTTCTTAGATCTTATAGAGGAGAAACAGCAGATTTCCCAAAGAATCCCAAAACCTGGATGTTTTCCCCTGGGAATGCTATCTCCACTGGACAGAGAGGCTTTTCCTCTACAGAATCAGAGACCTTCCCTCTTCATCCTCTTCTTTTCTTACCCAGGAGAAAAGAGAAATAATAAGACTCACCTCCTTAAATACTTCCTTGCTGACAAACGTCTGTTTTTAAACGCTCCCAATGATAAAATATCTGGTGTCAATTTTTTTCCACATTTTTAACAATTTTTAACTGTAACTTGTGATGCATTCATAATTAGTGGTGCCCTTAAAGATGTGTGTGAAATTCAAGCATGCAATTAATCTTCGTCCAGCCACTGGAACCCGCTGCCATGAGGAGGTTGGCAGGAGCTTTAAGGCAGGTCCCAGGAGCACTCTCACTGCTGCTTTCTGCAGTGACCATGCTGGGGAAAAGATAGGGCAAAGGAGGGAAATTCTATACAAGCCTAACTCTTCTCAATGTCTTGGTTACATCCTCCTGTGTCATCCTCCTCTGTCATCCTCCCACATCCCAACTAACAGCGCATAGAAGACAAGCTGCATCCTAGAAAGAGTCCCCACTTGTTTCACTGCAAGCCATGTGAGAAGCTCCTCGAGCAAGCCTTCCCTGCAAAGGCTGAGGCAGACATCTCAGCTACCTTCTGAGGCTCCTTGAAACCACTGAGGAAGGGATTGCTTCTCAGTCAAAGTTCAGTAACATCAAGGGTTTTGATGTGTAAGTACAGCCAAGAGACTCCAGTCAAAGGCACAGCTCTAGGCAGCACTACAACACAGAAGAGCTGCAAATTAAGCTACCAAACTTACTCAGGAGGCCACAGAATATCCCCAAAAGGACATAAAAGAAGCTGAAAGCCGTTAATCCCCACAACCTCTGGGATGCCAAGTTCTGTGCCATTCCTCCTTAGTTATCCAAGCAGATTGCAATGTTTATTTTTCTTGAAGTACGTTTCCAACTGTTTTCAACTTGAAAATATTTCCCAAAAACCTCTGCCCTTGCCAGGGGCAAGCATTTCGGTGCCTGTCAGGATTGGGGCTCAGTGCTCAGCTCCTCTCACTTTCTGTTGCTTCCTCCGTGAAATGGGGAGTTACTGCTTCTTCCCAGCCCTGTTAACCTTGTTTATTTAGAAAGAAAACTTGTTGGGAGAGGAACTGTCTCTCACCATATGTATGCAGAGTACTTCGAACAATCAGGCCTTTGCCTCTCCAGGCACTATCAACGTTTAAGTAAGAAAGCCAAGTGATGATAATTCTTAGAGAAAAATGCAGGGAAAATAACCTAAAAATCACCAGAATTGACATAAAACTCTCCAGCAGATGGGGGCCTAGCACTCCCTGAGGGCCCTGCTTATGTGAAGACCAGTAACTTGTAAACATTTATAAATTCTGGCAAATATGTACAGACTTCCACAGAAGTAATTGCATTCCCCTCCTCTTTTATCAGAGGCAGCTGGTGCCATCTGAAATGTACCCCATCCCTACGCCATATCTACGCACGCGTATACGTCTGTGAAATGAGTTCTTGTATCTGCGGACGTGTTGAGGGCAAAGAAAAACTCCCATGAAAAGGTGGCTCTAAGAATCATCGTTTCTGATGGAAGTCAGATGCACAAAGCAAGCATTGCAGTTAGTCCACTCACATTACTTCAGATCCCCCAGCCAAGGTAAGTCATGCTGTTCATTTACAGGTAGGAGCATTTCAGCTTTAAGTTTGCCTGACAAAATAATAAAAATCTCTTTTCCAAAATACAAAATGACAAGTTATAATGCCCCACTCAAGTGTTTCAAGTCATAAGTCACTTATATTTATAACATACAGTGGCTGCTGAATACTGAATACTGTAATAAAGTAACAACAATCACATTCAAATTAACAGAGATTGCAATAAAATCAAATAGCAAATATAACCCTGTCACTCTCAAAAACTCAAAAGATTATAGCAAGAGAATGATTAAAATTATCTTTATTGATAACAACATTTGCTAAGTACAATCAGTCCTTTAGACCCAGTATGACACCACTAAGAAAAAGGACACCCAACAGGAGCACGGTTGCAATACACAAAAGCCAAAGAAATCCAACTGGAATGACACACTCGCTTCCCATTTGCTGCTCTGAATGTTCCCTGCCCTGACAGAAACCTGTGGCAATGAGGTTTTCACTAGGGAACAGGCACTGGATAACTACCTCGATAAATATGGCATACCTGTAACAGCAGGCTGTGGCCACAGAGTGCTGATGGCATATTTCTAGAGAATACAGATGGTGCACAAAAGTCATGTTATCATCCGAGAACAAAACCTCTGCCTTTGTCTATTTGGGAATATTAATATAGAATAAGGAGAGTGGGGTCTGTCTGCAGGATTAGAATCCCTGTCCCGAGGCACCCGGAGGAGCCCTCAGCAGTTTGCTGAGCTGGCAGTCCCTCCACCATGGAGCTGCTCTTCCCGGGATCAAACATCTCCTGCTCAAACACACCGAAGGTTTAGCCCTTTCCAGCACTGTTAAAAGTGAACTTTCCAGCACCTGTCCCTGATTTCGTACTTTCGCCAGCCTTGCTCCTGCAGGTATGCTCTCAGCACAGCACACAACAACCCATCAGAACAACAGGTTATTTCCATGTTTGTGTTCCCAGTCCTTGCAGCGCACTGGAGGCTGACGAGGGTTTGCCACAGCATTAACTGTGATCTGGAAAGAAGCACCTTGATTAGAGAGGCACTGAAGAGCAGTGACAGGAGTCGCAGGACTCCAGCGTGTTGAAGTGTGAGGCATGGTGGCTGTTTCCTCTTTCCCCATCCCAGAGGGAGAGCAGCTGCCTCAAAGCCAGGGACAGCACCCAGTTCTGTCCCGGTTTGGATCCAGATCGTTCTGGCGAGACTCCCTTAGCGAAACCCAGCCAACGCAGCCGCAAATAAAGTGTGCTAAAATCTGCATGCAGCTCTTGGGCGTCACTTAACCTGCCGAGGTACTGAGCTGCTGGAGTGGGAAGGCAGCAGAGGAGAGGGGAGGAAAGAGGGTGAGGGCTGCTCTCTTGGAAAAGATGGAGCTGCCAGAGTGGATGGTTTGAGCAGCTCCAGCGCTGAACACTGAAGAATGCAGCACAAGTCCAGTAAGAACAGGAAGAAAAGGTCTGAGGGGGAACACAGGTGGAAAGGATGGTATAAGGAGCAACGGAAGGGCCATGAAGGCAAGAGTAACCACAGCATGGAAGACTGCCAGGAATCATGCTGATTACTTATTTTATAAGCAGTCTATAGTTCATAGTTACAAGCTATGCTTCCACAGGCAGACAATGATGGCTACTGGAAAGTTTGTACTCCAGTTATACAGGAAATAGAACCCTTGAATGGAATCAGCTATAATTTACATAATTTGTTTTCTGTCTATTAATTCTCTCCTGCATGCTATTAGACTAGAAACTATTTCTTCTAATGCAGGTGATTCTTGGAGTTTGCTTTCTGGACTACAAATACATTCTGCTTGGGGTCCAGAGAACCACTCTCTCTCCCTTCTCCTCACCTTTGCTGCCTATTCCAAGTCAAGCCAGTATAAGCATTGTTGTAAAATGAGGAAGTTATATAGGAGTCAATATCACGTTACATTTAGATTTCAAGGAGTTTTAGGAGAGGTATACAAAAGCATTGTTCATCTCAGCTGGTTCTATTTAGGAAAGCTTAGAATAACATTGCAAACGACATGCCTACTCTGGTAAAACGCTAGAGGGCTTGGATGCCATCTCACTTCTGCAGAACAGTAAATACAAAGAGCCCTACTCCGGGAATATGAATATTCACTAGCGACAGAGGGAGGTGAATTGTTATGCAAGTGGCAATATCCATTGCATACACTAAAATTCCTCTTGCTTCACTCTAATGCACAATGTTTCTCTGCTTTTAGATGGATGTATCTGAATACACTTTGTGTCTTTAGCATTTTTGTAAAGTCTGACATGAACTGATTTAGTTTAAAAAAACCACCCTGAATACCACATTATTTGTAATATATTACATTAATCAGCTTGTATTAAACAGCTAAGAAAGACACAGTTTTCTACAAGCTTAAATACTTTCCTCTGCAGAAAGTAATAGATGAGCTAAATACAAATAGGAAAGCTTAGTGAGGTGTAAAGTCTCATATTTGAACTGCAAAACCGATGTAATTTTAAACTGACTTAATACTATCCTAAGTCTGATTGTTTGAAAGTCTCAATCATAATATTTGTTAAGTATCTCACAGTATTAAAGGTCAGACCATGGGGTTAGAAATTCTTTGGAAAATGTGTCAATGAGATCCATATCCATCCCAGCTTTGATATTCAGAACGGCTATTACCACATGTACAGGAAGAATTTCAATAAAACATCAACAAAACCCTCCACTAGTAGATCTGCTGGAAAAATGTCCACAAAAAGACATTATTTCATCGCCTGGACATAGTAGGAAAGCAGAGTTTGAATTCAGCCTACGATCATTGGATGGACTTTGCAAACAATAAACCACTGAGAATGGGCTAATGGAAGAGAATAATCTGGCCAGAGGAAGTAATACAGAAAAAAAATCCAACCCAACCCATTACTAAAATGCATTATATTATTAACTGTTACCACACAGTATGACAAGGGAAATAAGGAATAATTTAACTGAAGCATTTAGCCATTTGTCCTGTGTGCAACTGTCTGCAAATAGGCTCCTCTTATTATTATTACTATCACTCTTCAGAGTTGCTCAATGAACAGTGTATCGAACACATCTCAGCATACATTGTTTGCAAGTGTTCACAGAGCATATTCCTTAGATAATTCCTTAGATGCAGTTCAACATTTGCACTGTAGAACCAGCTGGCTAAAGCACAGGATAAAGTTTATGTTCCCTGACTGGCTAATATAAGCTTATAAACAATTTCCATCTACAACAAGTTGCAAAAATAATTTTGTTCAGTTTAATCTTGGCTCCATCTTCAACAATAGATTTTTACAAACCTTCACTTCAACGATTCCTCAGCAACAGTATTTTTCATTGAAAATCATCACGATGTCTACATTTGAAAAAAAAAAAAGCCTACAGGCACACTGTGGTGGACTTTAGTCTCTTTACATTTAAGTTGGCAATAAAAATAAGCCCCAAGAAGAGGCTTCAAGTGTCTTTTTGTTGTGTTAGGAGACGGCAAGGAAAAACACTTGCATAAATGCATCGAGCCCAAAAAGCCACTTATGTGCCATGTTCTGCACACGATAGCAAAGCACTCAGAAGTGAGGCAGATAATATTCTACAGAGATGCATTAGAATATTTCTCAATTTAAATTTCTCAAGACCTCCATTACAGCAATAAAGCTCAACCCAGTAATTTTACCCTTCTGAATAGGCTGAACATTAACTAAATCAGAATCAAACCACTGTGTGAAGCTTAGAAAATAAAAAAAAAAACCAAACTGATAAACCAAAGCTGCTATGCAGGAGCAACTTCCAATAATGAACATAACTTTTCCGTCATTCTTTTCCAAAACTATGACTAAAATATAGGGAAAATTAATGCTTGAGGTTCAGTTAATTAAACTACTGTGTTTTCCACCTGTTGCTTCAGTATAAGTAGTACTATAGCCACTATAAAGCAACTGTCATTTGATTGAAGTGGACTGCAGTCCATGAACTGTGATATATAAATAGAGAATAGTGAAATTTCATTAGTTGTTCATGAATTCTTTTTATTCAGATGCTTGTAATAACGGATATCTGTCTGTCTTAAAAACTCCCAGCCCATTTTTACTGAGCTATTACTGTTTCAATGAAAAAAAAATGCTGATTTTAGACCTAAATTCTGAATTTGAGGATGACATTGATGGGAATATATCACAGCAATGCCACCCTGTATCACAGCAGATGCCATTACCTATGGAAAATCTGTGGAGGAAAGAGGGGTCTTTACTTGCCAGTCCTATTTGGCCCTGTGTAGACTTTATTCATATGCCACAGTCCCTGACACGAACCCTTTGCATCATGACCACATGTGTTATATGGATATGGTTTTAGCAGAGTGAAATGTTTCTTTCTTTCTGCAGATGAATTAGCATTATTAGATCTGTTCCAGTGAAAAGAAACCTTCATAGACTTTCAAGAGTCACGTCACTTCACAAATTTTAGAAAAGCAAGTATCCTGACAGCTATTTTACAGTTTGAAATTTGGCGGCTTCCATACAGGAAGGGAGCAGCAGCACAGCCAGATAAGGGAACAGAGCTATGCTACAATCAGTAATGTTACTTTTTTTTTTTCCCAAGCTCACTTTTTCAATATTCTAATTCTCTCATAATTTCCGTAAGAGGTCTATACTGAGCAAATAAAACCAGAAGTAAATTCAGATACTAATTTAAAAAATGGCACGGTAACTTCTCTTCACTACACCTTTACTTTTAGAGATACAGCAAGCCCTTTGGATAGCTAGGAGTTACTCTTCCTCTCTTTCCTGCTGTTTTTATTTTTTCTCTGCACACACATGTATATGACCCAGTATGCAGTAACATACCAGCTTGAAGGGGAAGAGCCTGCTCCCAGTGTGCTACGGCCATCTTTCTGTTGGTGGAAAGGCTTCTGTACCATGGTCAGCCATTATCTTCCCAGCCTGGAAACAAACTCGGTTTTGTAACTGGCAGGATCAGGCTGCAATATTTCAAAGGAAATTACTTGATAAACATTGCAAATATTTTCCTAGCTTTGTGGCTACCAGACTATTGTTCAATATGCTTTTTTTTCCTATCTAAATAATGTATGCATCTTAATGATATGAAAAAGGCTTAGGTTGAGAAAGCGTGAAATTCTGCTCACTGTTTAAGTTGGTAGACAATTATTCTCTGATGTTTTATGTCTCCTCTGTGCTAGGCTTTTTGCCTTAAATTCCATCAGAATGTGCAGCATGAATTGCACTTTCGGACATGAAAATCATTATAGTCTGGGAAACAAAGGTCCTATCCTGAAGGTAACATGACCCAGCTCGCTAAATGACTTAGACGCCGATAGGAAAATTCAGGCAATAGAATTGTAAAGTATTGTTCTCAAAATACTCCTGAATTCCTCAGTTACCTTTTGTACGATGTATCTCAACCAGGCTCTTTTGGTGTAGCCATCTACATATAAACTGCCTCTCTAATTCCCTGTAGTCATTGGAGAGAAAGAGATGCTCTAAGGCTGCAATTCATCTGATCTATTTTAAATGTCCGCATTGGAAGAAGACAAATTGTTTCCTGTACAAACACGTTTCTCTCCAATGATTATAAATAGAGTCTAGAAATGTGACTCAGAGGTAGCCATGCACATTTGGTTGGGTGAATCCCATCCCTCATGTTTGCAGAAGTCTCTTCTTCACATAATCAGAACAGTGGCCAGTGTGCCGGAAGCAGAGCTGGATTCCAGATTTTCCTGCCTCCAGGTGAGTGCCCTGTTCCCTAACATGCAGTCTTGAGTCCCTTCTCCAACCCCATCCTGCCTGGTAAACATGGATACGGCTCTCTAGGACCATTTGCCCATCATAAGCAAGAGAGCTGAGGAACCTCTACATCACCAGCACCTTACGCAAAGATGAGCAAGTAAATTGGGACCAAGGAAGGCATACATGGCTGCTCCAGGAAGCAGTCAAGCTGACAGTCACAAACTGAAGTAAGTCTTTCCCTGCAGATCAAAGTGAAGGCAGGATTTACAGCTCCTGGTTTCTCTCCTGCATTACCTGGTGGCTACGCTGGTAGGTTCCCTGCACAGTGTTCTGGCTGCTGCAAATCCCATTTTGAGAGTGTGGTTAAGCAGCACAGCTGAGCCTGTTCAACAGCACCCTGTGTCAAAATGAGCAGCCTCTTGGCCTCCTTCTTGTCCTACCTTGTCCTCTCCCAGGTCTGTAGTCCCTCCATCTTCCACGTTTGAGCTCGTCTGACTCCTCTGTAGGCCAGGTCAGGTCATTCACCTGACAAAACACTGCGGGGGTTTGTCTATTGGTTTGCCTGGGGTAGCCTTCTGTTCCTTTAGCAAGCCAAATCAATTTATGGAGGGGTTCAAGATGTGCCATTGCAACTACAAGAGAGGGCACAGCTGGAGGGAGACCACCTTGACCACAACCAGCAGCTGAAGAAGTCAAATGACCTGGCTGGCAGCAGACCCAAGCTAGCACCATCATTCAGCCCTCTCTCATTCCTTCAAGTTCGCCACTCAGTCAGTCCCCTCTCTGCTCACTCAGCACCACACAGACACCGCACAACCATTACAGCCAGCTGAGCTGTCCGTCTGGCCACTTTCTAACCCAGTTCTGCAAAATGATTCCAGTTAAAACCAAAAGCCATCCTTTTTACAAGAGGCAATGGTTTTGCAGAGAGGGATTAGAGAGCAAACAGAGCGTCAAATGGGCGTAACCTCCAGCTGGGGTTAAAGACCGATCCCATTTGCTCTGGATCTGCAGCTGCAGTCCCAAGTGGGACAGAAGGAAACTGGGCATCACTGTGCCTCCCTGTCGGCTGTCTCCCAGAATAAAGAAGGAGTGACAGAGATGCTCCGTGCTATGTAGGATTGAGCTCAAAATAACATTACCTAGCCTGACTGATTTTGGCATATTTTTCCATCTCTGCCACTAGAATCCACAAGATATCCTCCAGTGACTACATACAGTTAGCATACTTCTTGGCAGAGAAAGCACCCTGGAAAGTTACACTGAACTTTATTTCACAGAAATGTGCCATCCATACACTTGTTAAAATTCAACTTGCATTAGCATTTAGGAGCAGACTGAATTTTTCAGGAAAGCATCCCTGAACAGAGGAGAATATTTGTGCTGTTTCAAATGCCAAAAAATATGGTTACTTAAAAACCTGCGCTGATAAATATAAATTTCTGTTACGTAATAATTCTGAAATGGGCAGAATTATGAAGCTTTGGATGAAATATGGTCACCTCACCTTTCTCGGATGATTTATTTTAGATTATTACAGACTAATGACACTCTGTTCTACTGTTATTTTTTTTACCTAGCATAAAAACATTGTTAGCTTTATGTATGAAAGGGTGTATATACACGCATATATACATATATATACGTACATGTCTGTGTATATGTTGCTCAATCAAAACTTGAAAATTTAACTGTTCGGACTCTTAAATATTTTTAGTTGTACCAACTGTAAAGCTTCAATTTTCCGGGTGACAAACACTTAATGCATGAACTCACATCAGATACACAATTAGTAGAAAGCTTAGTTTTGAAAGTTTAGTCTAATAAAGAGACTAGTTTGGATTTAGATGTAAACAACCATGGTAACTTTTATTCTGTTTTAAAATATTTTTAGAACTACATTGTTATCTACAGTTGCTGATATAATGTTCTGAGTAGGTCAAGTTTCTCACTTGCCACTTAAGACTGAAATATTTTCCAACTAGGAACCCTTCTGTGGGATAGGAACTTTTGTTTCTTAAATGAGGTGGTAAAAGAAAAAAAAAATAATACAAATTTGTAGCTGATGTGAGATTTCATTAGAAGCCTGGGAAATTCCCAGGGAATCTATATGTTTTGGCAGGTCTCTGGCTACCACAGGAAAGCCTGTACAGATTTATAATGCAAAATTTTGCACATTTTCTCTGGTAGTGAACACAGGATTTAAGCATTCTCTATCATCACAAGATCCATTCAAAGAAAACTGAAAAACAAGTAATAGAAAATCCTTAAAAAGAAGGAGCAATCAACTAACAAATATTTGCATTTGACACAAAAAAATCAAATTAGCCTTCTAGTTTCCCCAGTTGCTTTTCCTGAAATCTTTCCCTGATCTGGAAAGTTACACAAATGCTTCTTCTGGCATAAGGAAAGAAAGGCAGGGTGGGCAACAGGGATAAACCCAAAGAAGAAAGTCATTATCTTCAGTGACAGCAGTGGCTTACGCCTGCTAACAGTGTTTCTTGGGAAATGCAGCTTCTCCCTGCTCTTCGAGCTTTGCAGGTACTAATTTTGTATGTTATGAGTCACAGAGATGAAAGTGTGGGCACTGCTCTGTAGCAAAGAGCATGCAGTGGAGCCAGCATTTTATTCTGCCTAATTCAGCCTACCTCCTAGGAACTAAACATAAGGGGGGACAAAAAAAAAAAAAAGAGGTTCCCAAAATCGGAATTTGGAAAGACACAGGCTGTTCATACAGAGGGAAAAGGAAGGTGAGAACTGGATGACAAATTACAGTCGGAAGCCTGAAGATTTAAATCCCTGTGTGGCTAAATGATTATAGGTGCAAACTATTGCAGTTTCTTGGCTTGGCTTAGAAAAGCAGTGAGTTGATGGATGAAAAATCATGACTGAAAGGACAACACAAAGATATAAACAGGCAACAACAACAACAACAAAAAAACCCCAAAAGAAACCAGAGGGGGAATAGGCAAGAAGAGGAAAAGCAGGGAGAGGAGGTGACTTGGGAGTGGGGCTAGAAATAAGTTAAAGGAAGCTAATATAATAGTAGCAATCGCTCTCACAGATTCTCTCTCAGAAATCATTTGCCAAAACAAACAACTGAAGATTAAACTGAAAGAGGGTGGATTTCGATTAGACCTAAGGAAGCAATTCTTCACTCTGAGGATGATGAAGCACTAGAACAGGTTGTCCAGAGAAGCTGTGGATGCCCCATCCCTGGAAGTGTTCAAGGCCAGGTTGGATGGGGCTTTGAGCAACGTGATCTAGTGGAAGGTGTCCCTGGCCATGGCAGGTGGGTTGGAACCAAATGATCTTTAACCACAGATCTTGGTCCCTTACAACCCAAACCATTCTCTATGATTCTGTAAGATCATTTCTGAGGAAAAAAAAAAAAAAAGAGAGACATGAGGATACTAGTTTTCCATCTCCCACGTTCAAAGAAAAAATAAAATGACCAACAGAGGAGGCCACGAGGCCACTTCTCTCAAGAAAGACATGTGGGGGTAGGGAGGAAGAACACCATCCCTAGGTCAAGGAAAGTAATCTACCTAAATCAGCTGAAGGAGCTCCTTGCTAGAAGTACATGGAGGTGAGCTCAAACACTTACAGTCACGGAAAGAAACTGGGAAATATAATCCAGGACACAACTATCGCAAACATACATGCTGTTTTTGCAGGACGTTACCTACAACTTTAAAAACTTCCATCTACTCTTGCCTTGCAGGATAAAGTTTAGCAGCATATACTTATTTCCAGTGATTCTCCAGCCCCTTCCTAAATAAGCTTTGCCTATTTCCAGTTAAAATTTAAGTTACTGATGATTCATTTTCATTTCCTCAAGCAATTCTAGGCTGAGTATTGTGCACACCTGTAAAAATCCATATGCACCAAGTAATAGCCGAGACAATGGGGCATATGATCTTTTAGCCTCCAGGAAAAAGCAGACTCCAGCTGCCCTTCAGTTCAGACTGAGAGTTGAAGTTGGATCTCCTGAAGCACCATCTCAGGTTGACCCAAAACATGGAAGGATACTTAAAAAACTATCTAAGAAAAACAGATTTTGAAAGGTAGAAATAACCTCCTTCTAATTCGCTTAGTCCAATGTTCAGACTACAGCCAATGCTAGTTGTGTCCCAGCAGGCTGATACCTGGAATTCCCTGAACAGCCATCCTTAAAGGAGGGAACTGTATCATGTAATTACCTGTATCACAAGCAATTGCTCTGAAATAGCATAGTGTTTTAGAAGTGAACAGAATCCTTGTTTAGCCATCCTGAAGGTAAATAATGAAATAATTTAGTCCCTTCCTTTTGAAATAAGTTGGCCACACTTTCTGAAATCCTGCAGCAAACAAAAACTTGAAAATAGGGTATTTCCTGAGCCAGACCACTTTGTAATACTGATGAATTGATATTTGTTAGACAAAAATAGCCTATGTGTGAGGGAGAAAGAGTGAGAGAGCAACTAACTTCCCCCCCACCCCTTTGTTATCCATTTCTAGATCTACAGCCACTGCAAGCACAGCATCTCCTGTCCCCTCCTATACCTTCCTGACTCCATACAGGATATTCACCCCAGGGCAGCCTGCTTTCCTAAAACAAACTTTCAAGATTCCTGGATTTATTTTATCTGCCTATAAAACGCCTTTCTGCAAACCATGTACTCTCCCAGGGCAGGGACACTGAGATACACCACAGCATCTCTTTGGTACCAGAAAAAGACGTGCAAAAACGTACATTGAAGCAAATATCGGACTATCCAAGTGAGGCTGAAAAGGAGAGCCTAGAGATGCATATTTAAACCTAAAATTTAGTTTGTCTATTGCTCTAATGCACCTACATGAGGAGCCTCTGTTCCCTATAGACAGGGAACTATACGCCTACATTTGGTGCTTAAAATTGAGAAATGTGAGCACCCTTGTAGCCATCAAGTCACTACACCGCTATTCCTCCAACCAGCTTAAACTGCTCATCCCTTGCAGAGTGTTCTGTTTACCCAGGACCACCTTGCCAGCCTTCTTCTCACACTCCTTGAGCCGTTTGGTCAGCCACACCAAGCGTGGGCATCGCCGCCTCCAGCAGGGCCTTTGCAGGGCCGGCTTATGCGACTACCAAGACCAGCATCCACACTGGGATAAACTGCAACTAATCACTTAGTGCTCACAGATGGATTATGAGAATTAAATAGTTAAGGCTTTCATAGCATTTTCAACACACCTATGGCACTACAGCACTGCACAGAACATCGCAGAAATGCCTTCTCCAATAAAAAGCAATCATGCTGCATGTTTACAAGAAGTCCCCACAAGGCATTCTTCTCATCTTGCTATTTTAATGTATTCAGCATCTCCAGTAACACTGCAAGGCAACACCTCCTTTCTGGATTTAAAAAAAAAAAAAAAAAAAGCCAAGAGGGAAAAACGGTTTTGGATATCTGCAGTCATACCCACAGTCTCGAACATTCAGTGACTAATTATCGTCTTTGTATCTAAAGTGAGGTATGCTGGATAGGGCTGATGAAAAGCCATTTGGAGAAAGGCTAAAATATGTAACAGAATCAACTGTATTTTGCCCCATTCCTATAAATTTCAGTAGCATAAATGCAACGAAACAATATCATTCAAAGTACATGATTAACGTATTCTCTTCATCTGCTTGAAAAGGGTTTTTGATAGATTACCTAAACTCCGTGAGTCTATCAAAAATACAAAGTCTTAAAGTTGCTATCCATTAACCTCAGGGACAGAACAATTAAGAGTGCTAGAAGGAGCAAGAATAGAGATTCTGCTTTTCTAGTTTACTTAACTTATGAAAATATCTTCTTAATGTCACGTTATTTTGCACAAGTAGATACAAAAACATTTGTAAAAATAATCCTTTGTATTAAGATACTAAAAACATATCAACCAGACAATACAAATCATGGCTAGGAAACATCTTTCTGTCATAAAAAAAAAAAATACAATTTATTCTGACAGTTTCTGAGGATCTTTGATATCAAAGTCTCTTTATAAGTCACTGACAGTCATCAAGTGGATGTTTGTCAAAGTACATTTTCCAGATGTCTAAATAAAACTGGTTTACTTTGATGAGTTTTATACTGATAGCTGAAGGTAGAATACAGGCGTTGCTTCTATTTGCAGCTCTTTACTTCAATGGCTTGCAAATTTGCTTTAATGCTCCATCTATTTTTGTTGTGTTTTTGACAATTAATTATTAAAAACATCACAAAATGCTGAAATCCCTCACTGTATTTTTTAGGAAAAAAAATATATGAACTCCTCTGGCTTGCACACTTATTACAGCAGCAGTAGTAATTGTGAGGTTGGGATGGCACAAGGTGGTCACACCAGAGGACAACCTCCTGGACACATAATAGAGGGTTTAACCCTGTTTCTTTGAAATACAGGGAAGCCCATGCAATGATTTCATTGATTGAGGGGGATCAGCCCTTCTGAGAAAGGCTTTGAATAAACATCAGCTGCCTCATTCCCCACAGCCCCACGTGCCAAGGAGGGGGAAGACCAGCACACCTGCATTGATACCCATTCACATACTGCACGTGTTTTGTGTGCACAGAAGATCTCCACACAGTCCATGGAAGTTCTTCCTGTCTGTTCCCTTTAATCCCATTTGGTCTGAGGCCAAGTTTTAGCCTGTAAGGCATTTTCTTTTTTTTTTTTAATCACAGTATAAACTATGAAAATTAACCACCTTCTGACATCTTTTATCTTTTTGGTGTTCGTAAGTTCCTTTCTCACACAGCTCAAATAAAACACAACATTTGTTTTAAAACTTAGTGGAAGACATAGCTGTGAAGAGTAAATCTATTTACAAAGGTATCAAATTGTGTTATCGATAGTTACATCTCACAAGCTAATCCAAATAGTTTAAAAAAGAGGGTTAGTGTGCCCAGCATTTTTAATAAATATTAATCTCAGTTCACATAAACCAGGATTTAGAGAATGGAAAAAAGTGAAGCCATCTCCATGTGGTGACTTTTTACTGTTTTCTCTGTATTTATAATTTAACTGATGAGGATAAATTGACTTATTCTTCATTAGTAGCCAGTCAGAAAAAAAATAACTTGGCTGCTATGTGCAGGCTGAAGCATAAATTACCCTGCAAAATGCCTGAGGAAATTAACTGAGTGAGCAGAGCTATAAACAAGGGACTATAAAGCGTTCCCTACCTGTAAGGAGAGCATGGGATAACTGTGGGTGTGTGCTGATGGGAGCCACAGCAAGTCCCCATGGACCCCAGCACTACTCACTCACACCAGACAGGCCCCTCCTCACCCAGCAAGCAGGACGCAAAGAGTTTCTTTGCAGCCTCATGCCACAGCCAACTCCTAATCCGCGTTGCACTCCCTGAAGACATGCTTGCAGAGCCCTGCACTGATGGGGGATTTTGTCTAAACACCATTTCTAAATAGATAAAACAGTGGCCCTATTTAGGGGAGAGACCAAGGACCTCTAAGACTAAAACCCACGTGCTGCTGCAGCTTGGCTGGAGAGCTGCCCTAGTGCCACCGTGCCCAGAGCACAGAGACACACATCCATGGATGCACAGAGAATAGAGGGGTGCCCATAAAGACACACAGAGAACCACGAATGTTCCCATGTAGTGCACTACATCTGCATTTCAAATACTGTGAGATGAGACAGTTTCCCTAAGTATCACGTACTTTAAAAAGCATTACTGGTAAATCTAACTGTTTCGGGAATACCCAAGTCCCAGAGAATCATAAAATGTAACTCCAAAGATTTCTCTTTTTTTAGTAGAAACAGAAACGAGCAACATTCTTATTCAATCACAGTTAGCTTTTGAGACATAAATTTACAAAACTAAGTAATTTTTTGTGCTTGTCCTCTGCTGAAGTAACACTTGCGCGAGGTTACAAAGAAGTATTAGGGTTACAAAGTTACAAAGAAGTATTTTACCTAGAAGAGCTGTAAAGCTGAGGGAAAGGGTGTTGTTAAGATCCATTTTTAATCAGATATAAATTTAATCAAAAAAAAATTACTCTATTTTCATTTGGCACAGGATCCAGTCTGCAGCTTTATCAGTTATCTGTGTCGCCTGGAAGGAACTCTGGGTAAAGTCACAGGAAAAAGGTGGGAGCATTGTCGTGGTTTCCTGATGGCCAGAACACTACAGTATTGTTCTGCTTTGCTTTTTCCCTTTCTTTTTTTATTTTATTTTTTTTTAAGAAGGGGTTATCGCATCATGTCATAATTATTTCTGCAACATCCTCTTTCCATACAGGAGCTGATGCACTATTTATTGACTTTGAAAACTGCATCAATATACAAGTGCAACTCAGTACTGCTAACTCTAAAAACCAAAGTCTAATCACCCAGTAACGTTGCTTTCTAAAGATATTTCTGGTACAGCACTGTCTACTATTTCACTAGAAATTCTATTCTATATAGTTTTATTTTTTCTAAATAGCATCTTAGAGTATGAACTATTCCACTTTTTAGTCAAGATGTATGTTATTACCACAGTTTTACTGAAACATAGAATTCTATCATTTAACTAAAAAAGCTGAGGTATTTATCAGCAAATTAAATGCCTCCTGTAAAGGTCCAGAAGACTGCACAAAAAGAGTTTATGGAAACCTAATAGGCATATCGGTTTTAAACAAGCTCTGAGCAGAGACATAGACAGTGCCATACACTACACCTGAAAAGATACAGGAAAGGAACAGGTAATGTGTGTTATATACACTTATTTCGGGGGGTGTTGGGGTTTTTCGCCCCCCAGTTATTTGTAGAATACATACAAAGCTAAAAAATTATGTTAGCACTTTAAGACACGTTCTCTTTTAACAGCATTGATGAATTATTGTCTCAGGCTCAAGGGGTTAGTTGAGCTTTGTTTCTTGTCTTATAGGACTGAAGCACAGGAAGAATCCATGTGATTCAATAGTGTTTCAATATCTTATTGTTGAATTGCAATATATGACGAGAACTGCTGCTCTGAGTAGGGGAGGGATCCAACACTTCAAGAATATAACAGATTCAACATTCGACATATTCCTTTAATGTGTGAAAAACTGCCTTGTTAGTGAGAACAGATTCAATATTTCAGTGCAGTATGAACATTATGGCCAAGATATTTAAATCTGACTGCTGATACTTACATTACTAAATCTGAATTAGACGCTTTAAATGAAAGTAGCGTGATTAAAAAAAAAAAATCACAACAGGACACTAACAAAATCAATTAACATGATCCAGAGGTGGTCTAGAGGAGGACAGTAAAAGCCAAGAGGCATGTAGAGCAACATATCTCCAACTCTGATCAACGGGCTGAAGACTTAAGTAGGGATGCCTGAGAGTGACCACTGGGATAAAATTTCTACAAAACACAGTTTGCTGCTGCTTTTCCTTTGGCATTCTGGATTGCTTAACAAAGGATCATGGCAGGATTACATGGCGATATTATGTCATCTCACTTATGTTCTCTCGTTTCAGGGGAGGGAAACAACAAAATAAGATAAAGAATAAAATATGCCCTTACTGTATGTATTTTTATATGATATATGTAATACGTATTTAGGGAGATATTGTTTAGGCTTGGAAAAATCAGTTATGGTCCAAAAATCTCAAACTGACTTAAGAGTGAAAAATAGGGCCATGAGAACAACAAGAGTTATCAGGTGTATTTACTGTCTCTCCAGGTTCCAAAGCAGTGCTTTTTATCTAATGGATTGTTACCTCTTCGTAAAGACGTTTTCTTATTTTTTGTCAATTAACCTCTGTTCATCATAACGCTAGGGAGCCTTCGTCTTGGAGAGCTCTCACAGCAGACGTGCCTGTAAGAAACGCCTTTAAGGAGCCCTGTTTTCAAACCCAGTCGTCTAAACACAGGCCATTCTTCCTACATTACCTGGGGTTCAGACCCAGGCAACGAGTTACCACCATCTAGTGTGCGTTCCTACATCAGTCGGGCTGTAACCGACTGGGTGCGTGCTGTGAGCCTGCCACAAATCCAAGGCAAAGCACATTAGGGAAACCGCTCACACAAAACGCTTAAGCTGATGTATTTTATTCCATGTCGTGCGAGTTAGGAGTACGCAGGGTCAGTCGTGAGCTTGTCAGTTGTACGTGGGCTCTCTGCCCGCTCACGCTGCCGCTCAGTCCTGAAGGAGGGAGCTGAATTCGAAACGCTCCTGCGTGACAGGTCCTTTTCTTGTTTCAATCGGTCAGCTGTGTATTGCCTGTTTAATCATACAAGCGTAGCATCGGCATTTATCAACTCTGTTGACGCAGACTAAGACAAGCGTGTTTAACAGCCGTACACCCAGGATTTTGCTCAGTTCTTTGTATGTTTTGGGAGACTAATTTTAAAACTAACAAAACATTATTTATTGTCACAGGCTAGCAGGAATGGTTTTGCTGCATATTCCCCACATCCAAATGAACAGGTGCTGTTCCACCTGGAAAATGCTGAGTGATGAATAAAGATTGAGCTAGTTTACCCTAATATTTATGGAGATTATGACAGCTCTCAGGAGAGGAAAGTCCTGTGGGAATGGAGTGTAGGAACAGCCCACCATAGGGAGAAGGGTTAAGCTGGATCATGCCCAAGAGAAAAAAAGCTTGGAATAACATTTCTCTGTAGTGTTATTTTTAAATATACATGCTAATAAATACAATAGACCGTAGAAAACATGTGTGCATGTGTGAGTGAATTATATTTGAGTGAGCTTCAGTCTGCACTCAATTCTGTGAACATAAATAAACGTTTGCTGAAATTACTAAAGCATGAGAGCTATTTTCTGGATCATCCTCTTGAACTATTAAGCCAAAGCTAATATGTAGATAGGAAGAAAAAACTGTCTAGATTGTGTTATTCAGTGTAGCAAGTAACTGCCTGTAAGTCATGTTAAGTTCCTGGTAATTCTGTTCTTGGTCTCCAAGGCCAAAAGGAGACCAAAGCAGCACCTTAGTCAACAAGTAATGGCCAACGTTGTTTTCCACTATGTGAAAACAGAGTGGTCAGGAGGCACTTCTTTTTCCTGCCATCAGCAGTTTTGCCCAAAATACTGCACAGGTTAGTTCACACTCCCATAAGAATTCTCTGCTACTACAGCCACACACAGATTTCTATACAAAGATAAATCGTTCTCAAGCTGTATAAATCAGCTTTCCATTTCTTTCATGCTGTCACTTAGAGTTATGGAGGTGGAGAGGGGCTGGCTTAAAAACTCTCCATTCCCAGGAGTGTCTCATCGGCACTGGGGAGTTTCAAGTTTGAACAGTGCCGAGCTGAATAGAACATGTAGAAAATATAACAGAAGTTTTGAGTGTGTGGAAACTGTTTAGAGAATTGCAATAACATAAATTAAACAAAACGCAAATGCTTGTCAGATGAGGGGTTTTGCCAGCAAACCGGGCTGTTATGGGTCATCGGGGGGAGACTATCACAGGGAGTGATGTGGAAAGAATTGCCTCTGATATTCTGGCTACACTTTATGGAAGAATAAATACATGAACCAAATCCAAAGTCAAAAGGAAAATGGGAGAATGGAGTTGAGTCTAGCTAGCAAAAGTGAGACAGAAGATACCTACAGAAAAATATCTCTAACATATGATGTGCAGAGCTCTCCAGAATAGTGCAAATCTCAGCAAAGGTGAGAGATGACACCACTGCATGGGCAGCTGCAAGAAGGAAGGCTTTTCATTCTCTGGCAGCTTTAGAAGCCCAGTAAGAGATGGATACCTATATTTTCTCATGTCTTTTGATATCGAACTAAACATTTTTTGCTGTTTGAATCAAAAGCTCTGGATTGCAAGATGAAGGAGATTATAGGAGATATTCTGACTGCTGTGTTCATAGTATAGGTGAATAGTTGTGCAAGTTCCCAGGATCTAACTCCTGGTCAGTCTGGCAAAGCTGTTCCTTGTGAAAGTCGTTCTCTTTCCCACGGGAATTCAAGGAAATTCAAACTCTACTAGAAAACAAGAGGAACAAAAAGCTCTCAACCATCCTCTTTTTCTTCCCAGAACTCTAAAAAACATGTAAATTTGAGGTATTTTTAAAGCCAAATCAGTGCCAAAGACCTTCAGTTCAGAAAACACTGTGTAGTCAAGGGGAAAGGGAAATGAAACACGGAAAGGGAAGGGGATGTAGAAAGACAACATGGGTTCAGTAAAGGACCTATCAATCACCAGCTAGCACTGGGGCATCCTGTGCATTGACAGCTACTAAGGACATCAGCTTTAGTGAATCAAAGGTGAGAGAAACCAAGGAAGGATTAAAAAATAAACGGAGAAACAAGAGGGAAAGAAACAGCTCTCAAAGACCAGAAACTTTCCTTCCAAAAAGAAAAAAGGTATGTCTGGAAGAATCCTTTACTACAAAACCTGACAAAGCAAAGGGCTGGTATGGCCAGACATCAAGCAGCACATGCTGGTAAATTGGTTATACGTGAGGGAGTCCCTCAAAAAATAACACAGTCCTCAGATTTAACCCAATAGTAAATTCTGGCCCTTGGTAACTTTAGCTCTCTGCTGTTAGCTGTTCTAGCAACAATATGCCAGTAGTTCTGGCAGCAATTCATACTGTAAATACTCACTGCATTGAGAATCCTGCAGAATTACTGACTGTAATGGAAACATCATGCCTAATGCTGTGTTGCTACGCTTAGTTGCGCCACTCTTGCTGTTTTTATGGAGGGTTGGAGTGGACACATAGTGCAAGGAAATATTATCTTCTCAAAGAGGAAATAATATCTTCTCAAAGAAGAAACACAAACTCACTGCATTTCACACGCTCTGAAAAGCCTAAAAAAACTTAACGCTTGAGGATGTGGCGTTCCTCTGATCTGACCATGCGACCATCATGTCTGACATGTTAGAGCTGATGTTGTATCCTGCTTTTACAAGGCAAATCCATCCTGCGCCCTGCAGTCCTCTCACCACCACCCCGTCTTTCCTCCACTACTTCTATTCTGCTGTCAAGCCTGTCTCAGGGAAGTAGAGAATGAAATCTCTCACAGCTCTCATGCAAAGGGTACATGGCCACGGCTAAAATGCTTTTCAGCTAAATAAATAAATAAATAAATAGATAAATAAATAAATAAATAAAACCTTTGGCTGGGAGCATATTCTCAGCTTTTCCAGTACTTTTTTTTCCTCAAAAATATTTTCAGTCACTTTCTGGCAGCATGACCTGCCTACTAGAAGGACCTTGCTAAAGTTGCTGCCTTTGGAAGAAGAAGTTACTAGACAACACCCAACTCCAGCAAAAGCTGGGGCCTTCCCTCAGCTATATGACTTCCACCATGTACAGTTGGCAGTTCAGTGTATTCAGTTTTTCAGAGAGAAAACCAGTTCTCTCTCTCCACTGGTTTGTGAGAGAGAACTAACTCTCATTCCTTGCTTTTAGGCTTTTCACATAGTTCTCTGTACTATAGGCCATTCCTATGGGCCTTCATAAGAGAAAAATACACAACCTCTTGGTACTGCAATAAATCCTTCTCAGCAGATCTGACTTTAGCCTTTAAAGCTCCTCTATCTGACCATGTCATCAAGCCTCTTCCTTATCAATCTGCTTCATGCAATATCTCACCTCTTACCAGCCTCACTTCTGCAACCAGCCACTTAGAGTCTTCCTTTCCTCTTCTGACTTGTGTCAACGACCAGGAAGGGAAGCTGGCAAGGGAGTGTGCAACCACCACAAAGCAGGAAGAAAGCAACAATGGGTACGAAATCCACCCATCCAGCTAAGTTACAAAACCATATTGTTAACCACCCTGGCTCTCTGACCCCATTTAAGTTCCCTTTCAAGGAAAGAACAAACTAACTGTTTCCATCCCCGGCAGGGAAGGAAGAGAGAGATATCATTGTTGTTGTGACAGATACAATGGCAATGAGTGTTAATATAAGATCCTAGATAGGCAGGTTAGGACATTCTCCAAAAATTGTTTCACTGTAAGAGAGAGATATGCCAGCCCATCAATGAGCTCTTGTCAGGGGCACCGAAATAGTTGGACAGGCTGAGGGAAGAAGCATGGAATTCGTATGTTAAAGATTCACTGCTAGCTTTGAGAGCTTCACTCCTTCCGTTCATCCAGCCATCCAACTTAATGCTTATTTTTGCTGATCCCAGCTGAAACAAGGAATTGTTGTGTGAATGTAGAGGCACAGAAAGGGGAAAGGCTTCTAAAAGCTCAAGTACAATAAAAACTACAGTAAAAGTTATCTTTGCTGCAGCAATCTGTGCTGAAAAACCCCATTTAGGCCCCAGATTTACAACGAAGTCAGGCACCAACAGAGGCTTGTGTGTGGGTGCAGAGCTTCTCAATGGTAGATCACTTCATAGGCAAAGGTCTCCAAGAAGGTAGCATGCAATCCCATTCCAAACTGATCTTTCAAAAAATTTTATGCAGGATAGAATGTGTGTCTAAATTTTCCATCTAAATGTAAACTTCTGAATGGGAGTAAGATGGGAGAATGGATAGAAGGAAAACAGCAGAATTTACCCACTTCCTTCATACTCTTATCCGAGGAGATCAGTTTTTCTCAAAATTTCATTTAATTTAGAAGGCTTGCATGCTTGTGCTAGCTTGTGACACCCTAAGAAACAAAACTGCAAAGCCTTTTCTGACATGCCAGCCTGTGAGAGCACTGACATGTGAGAAAACGTTCAGTCTATAGATGCTCTTTCCGAGTTTCTATGCAGATCTCGCTCACTGCCTTTGAGAATTTAAACAGATAATGTCTGGCAGTTCAACTCAGGCATCCAGGCCTTTTTTCATTTTCTTTCTTTCTTTTTTTTTTTTTTTGGAGGTGACAATGATCTTTTTAAGGTTTTGTTTAGTATTTTATCAATTAGTAAACAGACTTGGAAGCTACAGTCAGAGCTAATGAACTTCAATGGATCTCTGGTGAGGTCTCTGAGCCTGCATATTAGGACACGAGTAGAGGACAATGAATCAGTTTATTTGTAATCCAGACACTGCACAATGGAGTTAATGTTTAAAATATGACCAAGAAACCAAACAATGCATCATTTTTCATTGTTTTTATATGCAGACACCCACAAATTTTAAACAGAAGATATGCCAACCTCTCTGTAAGGCAAGTAAAAAGCTGCCAACAGGGAGTTTGCTATTCCTAGTTCACGTTTATGAACCCCTTAGAAGTAATCCTGCAGGTCAACCAGTCTCAGAAAATCCCTCCCAGAAAACTGCCACAAACAGATTTAAAAAAAACAAACAAACAAACAAAAAAAAAAACCCAAAGGATTAATATATTTTCACTACCAGGTAGAAAACACTATGCAAATTTGAACACTACATAATAAACAGTGCTAGGTATATCACACTTGGTTAAAAAAAAAAAAGTTTCTTCTATTTATAGCACTATTGGCAAGGAATTCTGGTTTCTTGCTTTTTTATTTTTATATAGCTGACACTATTATTTTTAACTAAAATTTTGAATATGAATCTTGGACAAAATCAGATGGAGAGTGTGGATGGAAAAGCGGCAACAGAACTTTCTAGCGTTTTGATTTTGTGCATTTTCAAGTGCTCTACACTCTCCTAAGTGATATTGGATTCAACTACAAGAAATTCACAGGACCTAAACCCATACTTTTTATAGCATATGTATTCAGTTGCTCCTTTTGGCAATATTCTCCTGTTGAGAACACACAGCCTATTCTATTTCAGTAAGTAGAATTGCCACTTTTTGGCTGCAGACCATCCTAAAAGTTCACAATGTTTTGCTTTCTTTCATACATATTTTATTTTCTTACATCCCGGTGGAGGGCAGAGAGGGGTCCTGCAATAGTTTTCTCCTTCTACAGCTATGAGATATCAGATATATTTGTAGAGTCTGTCCTTCACCTTCTCCTTTCTGTATTAGAGCTCACGGAAAATGGTCATAGACCATATTTCAAGGCATGTATCAGTTTTGGCCTTTGTGTAAACATGATGGTCACACAGGCCAATTGTACACACTCATCACTAAATTCTGTTCCTGAAAAAACAAGAGTTACTCTACTGATCCTCACCAGGTCACCCTTCTTAACCCGTCTGTTAAGTCCTGAGGAAGGTTCCTCTACGGAAAAATAAAAAATAAAAATATTTACTTCAGTAAATCCTTAGCATTAGAAAGAGAGCATCAAAGCTGACTAATCTAAATAGCATCTATCAACTATCTTTACTCTTACTGCCTAACAAAAATTAAAGCTTCCGGGCTGTTCTAAAACCAAAGCTGTTACTCTGCCAATATTTTCCTCACTCTGCTAGCTGGCCCACAGTTTTATTGAGTTTGAATCTATTTTTTCATGCCATTCTCAGGAACCGAGCATGAAAGTTTATGCCAGGCTGTCCTTCCCTGATCTCTCTTTCCAGGCAGGCTGGCCAAGCAACGCAGGAGAGATGGCACCACAGCTCCATGTTTGCGCCCACATGGCCAGGACAATTAAAGCTGGCTTTAGGGTCTGCTTTAGTTCTTAGAGCTTTGCTGGCATTCCTGTAAGTGAAATGACTCTGGCTAGTTTATACAGCTATCATGTATGATGCCTAAAGTTTAAAAATGTGTTCATTTACTAAACTGACAGTCATGGAAAGGATTTCCAAAAAGAACAAAAAAAAAAAAAAAAAAGGAACTTCACAGCTATTTTAGTGTTTCATCTTTGTTCACAGTTTGCAAATAAAAGTCTAGATTGGTTGCTACTATAAAAGCAAACAGACGGTTGAATAAATACTTTGGGTTTTCCACACAAGAATACATAACCTCCTTTTTATCAGTGCATGCTATTGACCAAAAAGTAGCATTGGTTGTTTGGACACAGATATTAGCTATTGGTGAAGCATTTAGTCTTGACAGGATTATCTTTTTTTTTTTTTCCTTTCTTTTTTCCTATTTTTTCCTCTCCAGTTAAGCAGCTTTTGTCCTCCGAAGATCACCAGATAGCAATTCACTCATAAGCAAAGTCAAAAGATGTCCTAGATAAAAGATTTGGGTTATGATTCACAATGCGTGCAACAGATGTACTATTCATTGGATGTATTCTTGACTGATACCACTGTACTATATATTCATTTGCAACACGGACATATGATGATTGTGATGATTTTCAGAATAATACTGAAAGAACTTTCTTATTTTGCTATTATTAAAAAAAAATATATACAACGAAATTAACAAAATCCAGAATTGTCAGTATATTGGTCTTTTGGGTGTTGCTCCAGAAAGCCTAAGACATGATCCAGAGAAGTATAATATTCATCGCTGAACTTCACTGGTAAAAACACAGCACCCTATTCTTAACAGTCTTGACAAGGACAGACGACAAGAGGTCAGAGCATGGCATTGAGGAGTCTGGTTCTGAGTCTGAAAGCAGGATGAGAAAGAAAGGGTGTTGCTCAACAGATGAAAGACAAGCAGCATGGCTCCTACAAAAAGGACACCAACCGAGAGAGAGACACAGGCAGCCCATAGATATTTTTAACAGCTGGTTCAGAAAACAGGTGACATTTGAACAAATGTATCTTCTGGTCGTGGCCAGATTGCCTCCAATGGTCTTGTCCATTAAGTTTTAATATGATCTGTGGCAGAACACAGCAAGTCACAGGTACTGATTTGGTCTCCCTGGCGCACGAGCCAAAGGTGTAAGAATGGACTGAATCAATTGTCAGGTCTGTCCCACATTCTTCCATATTTTCTGGATCTTCTAGATTTTCTTCCAGAAAGATCTGCACTCACAGGAAGGGCAGCAAGCAGAAAAAAAGAGAATGTCACAGAGACAGAAAAGTCACTACAGTCTTTACCTTAACTCGCAAGCAGAATTTTAACAAGGAGATTTTACAAGTCTTTAGTACTCCTTTCTAGATCACGGACAGCTGAGTCAGGTCTGTGGTACTGTTTTTCACAGCTTTTGGGGGTTTTTGTTTGTTTGTTTTGAACAACTACATTGTGATACGCAACTGTAATGTTTCTCAAATCACAATAACAAGGAATTAAAACATATTTTGATGAAGATGTACTAATGTGCCTTCAATATTTAATTACTGACACCTTTTTAAAAAATGCCAACAGTCCAAGGAGAGGTTAATTAATGTCATAGATTGACAGTTGCAAGTACAATCTCAAAAATCAAGAATTTTTAAACTGGACTAATCACAGAAGTTAATGACTTCTCCAATTTTTCCTCGAATCACATCTCAAGCATATACAGCCCACTGTCCCTCTACCTTTTAAAAGCAACCGAGTATCACAGCATATTTAGCCATGGCTCCTATGTGTATAAGAAGAAAAAAGCCTTCAGAGACGCTTTAAGCAGTAAAAATGTGATGCAAACAGAAATATTTAGGTCTTAGTCCTAAGAGAAGCTATGCGTTGTTACACAGCATACAGTAGACTGAGGAAGAGCATAATAATTATGAAACTATTACTCTAAATATTAATACATGATTTTTTAATGATTTTAGAAGGAATCAGTAGGCTATGATTGAAAAATCATTACAAATACAGATTTTTAAAAGAGATCAAGTTGTGGGAATTGCATTTGAGGGAGAAGTAATGCCAAAAAAATCCTAGACACTAAAAATTTATATGTACCTAACTAAATACTACCAATTATTACACAAAAGAATATGCATAGTGAAGATTGTAACAGAAATACTTAAGGAGAGTGATTCTAAATCATGACCTTACAAAGGGAATATGACAGGTATAAAAATTTACATGAAATTTTGTACTTGATTTGAGGCAAAAAGCTCATCCAAACTCAGCAACCAAGACCAACTGAAAAAAGGTGAAAATATTCAGCTGTGAAAATACAAAATTGTTCAGATCTGTAACCTATATTATTTTATGCTTTTCTATTATATCTGTTTCATTAGCTGTATTCCAGTAAATTAGGTTTTGATTTTTGAAATCTTTGCAGTGCTTTTTGATTTTGTGAGTTCCTTCAGACTCCCTGCAGAAGCATTAAAACTTAACCATTTCTTGTTACTAATCTAAAGAGAATTTGGCTTAATTAATATTGGTAATTGATTACAATTGATGAATTAGTTAACATGACACTGGTGCTGATGTTGGTTTCAAAGATTTACTCAAAAACTGAACACAAAGCATGAATGATAGATGGGCTTCTCTAAGGCATTTGTTCTGTTTTATTGTTTTCTTGTTGTGAACCACCGCACTTAAAATATGCAAGAAGCCTAATGGAAGAACAACTTTACAAGCAAAGATACGATAGGAGTGGACAACGAGTTGAGATGCATTCCCAGAATGAGAAATAACTTGGGGACACATCATGATGGAGGAGGGGAAAAGGGCACCAAAGGAGACATGAAGCAAGAGAACTTGCAAAAACTCAGACACACTAACTGAAGGCATCGCTTGGAGGAACTTCAAAGCAATCTATGCGACTCTGCAGACATCACCATCTGCCACATACTTCTGAAGATTTGAGGTCTCAAGGGGCTACTTCCTGCAAGACATGAACATCTTCACAGAAGAGATTAGAGAGACATCATGAACTATCTAATCCTGACCATTTATCATGATAAACCTGCCAAGTGCATTAAATTTGCATAAAAGGATGTGGTCGCCTTTATAAGCTACCTATTTCTTGATTTCTCAGTGACAATAAATGAATTGAAACACATTTAGCAAGAGTTCTGCCACTAATCGTTGAGTGAACAGTCTTCTGCAGAACTGCCACACTACAATGTAGCTCCAAGATTTTAAAAATGTGCTCTTTCATTCATAGCACAAGTTTAGGTTGTCAGCTATTACAACATTGTGCATCTCTCTAAATGAATGAGAAATGCCAATTTAAACTTGTTAAAAAAAATAAATCTCTCTCTTATAATGTCACTTAAAAGGAAAAAACCCACAGCACTGGTATTTTGAATGATAATCAGTGGTGGAATCATGTATATTCATTGCAGTTCCCTGTATCAGCAATGGAATTTCTGGGTGAAATTTCAACTAATTTCACTCTTATTTAAGTTTTTATGCTGACATGTCTAACATTTTCATGTGTACATTGTGACAACACCCAAAGGGAAATCCTGAAAGATATTCAAATCTTTGTAATCTCGTGAACATTTGTTGATAAATAATATATTAGCTTTTCATTGAGTTGTTACTTCAGAATAGGTTTTCAGATAAATCCTAGGCAAGTTTTAAATGTAGCTTATCAAGGTAGTAGAAGTTAAGTAAATCATCTTCACTACAGGATATTATCCAATCTTGAACTTTCATGTTAGATCACAACAAATTTCAAAATGTCCTTTTAAAGACCCTGTATGCTGCATCAGCAAACGCTTCTGCTTTTACTGTTCCCATTGGGTTAGTACTGTCTATAAAAATGGTATTTAAACATTCGTTCTGTTCATGGTCAGTTACACTGGTATATTTGCTGGCAAGTCACTTCTGAAAACCTTTCCCTTCCTAAAGCTAACTTTCACCATTTACTGTATTATTCTCCTATTTCTCTTAATCCAAAAGTAAAGAATGGAAAATTCTGGTAAAACTCACTGTGGGAAGCATACATTGAACACACCAATTGTCTGCAAGTGTGCATCCTTTTTTCCTTCCACTTCCCCCAAAATGACATGGTTTCCAATTAATTCTTTCCAGATATTGTGTTTGGAATCTCCAGTAAAATCAGCAAGTCACAGACAAAATCCCAAATACATTTTGGAAGAGGGTTTCTGTGGGATGGAAGGGCCTCTGCCTCACCTGAAGGACTCTACCTGGTGACGAGCTCCTCTTTCCACCAGCCACTATAAATAGGATATACGATCTTCCTCCAAAATGCCTGTAATATTCCAGGTGAATCTGTGAGGTCTCACCCCCTCTAGTGACTGGTCCCAGTGAGGATAGGATACAGTTACTGACAGGTTCACTGGAGCCGTTCCTTCAGCTTTCGCTGTTGATGCCGATAGCCCTGGTGTCTGCACGCTTCCAGTGCCACCACACCGCCTGCGCTCTGCTGGAAGCTCCTGCAGCCCCAACCCCTCCAGGCTCTCCTCCTTCCACAAGGGCCATCTGCATGTTCCTGATTAATGACACCAACCTACAGGACTCTTTGGTTTAGAAATTGGCTGAAAGAGGAGCAAGGCAGAGAAGTGTATTTACGAAGCGACAATAAGAGCCTCCACTCTGGAAAATGTAGACCCCAGCACAATAGTTTCCTCATTCAGACACAGCCGTTCCCTTCCAGGTGCAAGACTGCCTTGCAGAAAACCTGACAGCACTCCAGCTCAGACCTTTCCCTAACTGACCTCCAAAAAAGCCCAGTAGTAGCACTGCCTGTTGCCCGAATGTCTGTCTTTAACAACATACTTACAACCTGCCTGGTCCTGCGGTGGCAGAGCACCTCAGAGGCTGTAATCCCCTTGTCCTGCACCCCGCTCTCTCCACCGGCTCCAGAGGAGTGCAAGGGACCTGAAGAGCATCAGCAGAGCTCGTGGAACCTCTGCTGACTTCTGATGAAGCCTGGGCGACTGGCCTAACAACCTCCTTCCTCCTCCAAAAATATTACATGATCACAAAGGCAAGCTAATAATAAAAAAGAGTCCTTCGATGAGGGTGTAAGTAGGAGATTGTTTGAAAGTGTGGCAGTAAGAAAATTTCAGGCCATCACACTGCCACTGAAGACTCCAACAAGGTTGCACCTCAAAGGCACAGTGTATAGAAAGCAGATAAATGCAGTGGTGAAGCATTTTCTGCGAGAAGCCACAAGAGAATTGAAGAGTCGGTTATCTTTGGGAAGAATCAAGAAGTCTTTCTGTCACTGCAATAAATAAATCAACCAACGTTCACCACAATCATCGCCTTCCTTGCAATTCTTCTGCAATTACATGGTGGGGTCCCAGCTTTCTAGCCCAAATCACTTTACCATGCAACAGCTTGTGTTGTGAGAGCTTTCTTTAATGGATTCATGCTCAAAGTGTAAAAGGCAAGTAGTGATACACGTTTCAATATTTAAAAGCAAAAATAAAAATCTTAATAGATCTCAGATGTTTCATTTTCTCCAGCCCTTGTCAGTGATTGAGTTGGTGCTGATGTAGATGGTTTTTTGAGATTAGTGGTCAGTTTGATGCTGGAAAGGTTTAGATATGTGGGAATTTCAAATACAATTCCTAGAAATAAATAAATCATTAAGTAGATGCAAGGGACAGAACTATGAATACAAGTGGCTGTTATTTTGCAAATTTATTTTATGGCCTGAAATGCATCCACAGGTTTTAAATGCAACTGAGTGTGAAACAGACAGTAACATTTTGTTAACATATATAAAACCTTGCAGAGGTAATTCCTTCAATCTAATTTTCTTAGCAAAAGAACTCCAAAGGTTTATACAAATAACAAACTGAAGGAATCCATACTTTAGGTAGATATACGGTGCTGGTGCTGTTGAAGCTAATGAAGAATTTGCTATTTATTTCAGCAGAACTCAGATTAGCTAACTGCATCCATTTTTCACTTACTAAAGCAGCAAGTTATCATTTACCATACTAAACAAATAAAGCACTATACAGAAAGCCCATCTACAAAAAAAAAACGCTGCTGGGCCCAGTAACTGAGGCCATGCTGCCAAGCACACAAGTTCGCAACTGTAATGAGCAGCTCAATTCTTTTGCTCTAATTTTTACTGGGAGAAGTCCTTAGTCTTCTAAATGAAAACAACTGGAGAAGGGGGGGTTGAAGCCCTTATTTAGCTTGCACAGCACAGATCCATGATGCGTGCACTTGACGTCATAAAAATGCTGTAAGTCTGCCAGGTCAGCAGCCACAAACCCCGCATGCTGCCAGTCGCAGGCTGAGCAGACACTAAAAGGCTATGAATTTCATTTAATCACCTCCTTTCCCCTTCCTGGTACAGCAGTAGAGGCTAGCAGCTGCTAGAGAAAAACGTTGAAAAATGTTAACTATGAATGTCCATGATTTGGTTTTGATTGGTATTAAAACCAAACAAATGAAGAATAAACTTAATAACAAATCTTGCAAATTTTTTTATTATTAATCCAGCTAACAATGTGGGCTTTGGAGTCTACTTTCAAGGAGAGCATGGATATGCTCAGGTAAATTATGTACTTCATACAACCTGCTAGATCTACCTACTCTTCTGCTAATTTATTTGCCACATGTTTCTCTCCAGCTAAATTTCTGATTGAGAAAAACTTTATCCCCTTTTTGTTACTCATTTTGCGATACAATATGCCTTAATAGCAGGTGCTGCTTGTTCTTAACCATGCTTTCTATTATACCTTAGGCATTTGTGAAACAATAAGTACAAACATAATATAAGCCCCTGAACATGTGGTTTTATCACATAGCCAACTACAGACAAAATTTAAAAGCTGAATATGCTCTTCTAGTCCTTTTAAGGTGCCTCAGATTCATCTCTAAGAAGTAAGTCAGTCACCTAAAATTGCTAAACTCATTATAATAGGTAGGTTCTACAAAACAAATTTTTGCCATACCAGCTTCCACACCTTCTTCTAGCACCTTCATATACAGGGTCAAATGCTCATTTCATTGACATAAACAGGAAAGCATGAGTAGCTGCAGTTACAAGATCAAGCTGAAACAAAGCTAGGAAGCTTGTGATACAGAAAAAGATTTTTTTTTTTTTTTTTTTTAAATCACAACAGCACCATTGGCCCACAAACTATGTTATTTGCAATCGTGCATCTGTGTGCCATCAATCTCTAAGGAAGGCAAAGACTGCTGGGCTGAGCTCTCAATTTACGTTTCTCAGTTGACTCTTATAATCACACTTAGTGTTCTCAAGCTTAGTGCAGCTATTCTGGTAACAAAATTTGCTCACCAGGTGGGTTTATCCAAGTTCCCATGGTCCTAATAGTTTCATATACTTCTTAATAATAATCTTCACAATTATATAGGCAATTGTGTTTCTAAAAGCCACCTTCAGCAAATTAGGGTAGTTCTTTCAACAGGAAAAATATTTTAATAAAGCAGGTAGGATACACCTATAAAAAACGGTGAGAAAAAAGTATTGAAAAAATCCACTCTTTTTGGATTCTGTCTTTAGATTCAGTGTTAAACAACGATAAGGGGATTCAGGGCTCCACAGGTATCCAAGGGCCCAAAATAAGACGGGCACTGAGCAGGACAAGGATCCCTAGTCCTGCAATAGTGCGATCTGATCGAGGCATTAATATTCATATTCTAGACTGTGATTAGAAAGAAGGCTCTCGCCCCAGTGCAGGGGTGGGCCTAACCCAGCAGAGGTGCAGCGAACTGCTTCGCTTCCTTATTGAAATTCAGCCCATCTAATTGATACTGCAGAAGGCAGTAGCGTAATGAAATAGAGCAGAGATCATTTCAGTAGTTTTACCCATCTATGCTCTCCTGCACCTGACCAATGCATAACCCCACACAGGACTCCATTCTTTCCACCTTCAAGCCGTCTCGGGAATGATTTAATTTTCTATAATATGGTAATCATTAAGACATTGCTATTAGATCACCATTCAGAAATGTATCAGGACTGTGAGTACCTTCATTTGTGTAACACCAAAAATGTTTTAGTTTTGCTTAAGGTAGTCCAGTTTCTTTCAAAACAACAATTTAAATAGCAACATTCCCTCAGAACCAGAATAAAATATTTATAACCACCTCATTTATTTGCAAGCAAATACAGGTAACGTCTGCTAAAAAGCAAAATCCATTAGACACTGGGTAGTTTTGGTACTGTAAGTAGTCTCCAAAAGGCAACAGATGTGAGAACGGGGGAGGGGGGGAGTTGATTTTGTCTTTTTAATATTCAAAGTGGGTCTGTTCTCACTGGCTAATTAAATCAGTAGAGTGCAAACAATAAAAGAAAAAGTAAGTGTTGCCTTTCTTCCCTAGAACAACCTCTCTGCTTCATCTCTACTTATTTATTACAAGACTTTACAATTTTCCCTCCCCAAATCCTCATGAAATAAGATACATATTCCACAGCGCCAGTTCTCATCGAGAAGAATATGCTTTTCCTGTGGAATTTAAGATAAGATAGTCTTCCCACTGTTAAGAGAAAATGGACTTGGAATGAGCTTCTTTGATTGACGTGAAACTACTGAAGAATTACACTAAAAAAGTAATAGGTTTAATAACAATATCAGATGTACAAATCAAACCGCAGAATGCTGCCTTAAAATATATTTGTACTTTCTTGGCAAACCCAGTAGGTTTGCATGGGTGTGTTGAATTATTTGAGAAGTAACGAAATGTGTTAATAACATTAAACAGTCATCTTCCAAGAATCTACAGTATTATGGTATTTTCTAGTCAGATAATTCTTTGTCGTGCATAAATACATGTAATATCAATTAAAACATTTGGATTTGTGAAATCAAAATGAATGTGGTCTATTTAGATTTGTTTTTGAAAGTATTTTAAATACAACCATCTACTCTTAGCCTTTAGTTGGTTACGATACATAGCATAGTATTAAACACAAGCTGCAGATACAGACCAGAACGCCACTGTGTTAGCACTGTACAGGAACAGAGAAGGTGGTCTCAGCCCCAAGAGTCTTATAATAAATTTAATAGTACACATCATGAAGACAGAGTTGTGTATGAGCATCCGTAGCCACTTAATTTTGAGAGCATAAAGCTCAGCAAAGGATCAAAATATCCAGGCATGAAATAAGGTAGATTGCATGCCCTGAGCCCTGTGCTGCTACTGCTTCTCACACCAGTATAAGTTAAATGCAAGTCTGGGCGTGTACGTCTACATATTATGTTTAAGTGACAGGACTTGTGGATGTACCTGAAGATAGGGGACGACAGAGGGATGCAGATCCATTGCATCGTAAAGGAGTGGTATTCGGCAATAAGTTGGTATCTGACAACAGGAGGCAACCATTTCAGCCCAGTTGTTGCCAAGTTCTTCAAAGCGTCAAAACTAAAGAAAGTGTTATGGGACAAAATGCACGAGAGTATGGGAAACTCCTCTCAAATGCTCAGGATCGTCATGAAAGAAATCATGGACATGCTTGTTTGAAGACGTAACAAGTGACAATAGAGAGACTAGTGTTGGGTACTGTGAAGTCCTGAGCCTTTACAGATGCAGAGTTCCTTCTTAGCTCTAAGCATTATTGGCCTAATTTTAAGTTTATTGAGAATTTTCTCAGCAAAACACAGCTTCATTGTAGTTAATGAACTATCCACAGCTGAAACAGTGATCTATTTAACCCCAAAATCAGGGGTTTAACAAGTTGCACGCCCAATACCAAATGTTTGCTACATCTTAGTTATTTTTAATTTTGCTACTGTTTGAATGTACTCAGCACCAAAAAGTACTTCACTCCCTTCAAGTGTTCTTTTGGTTAACCAAATTAATGGTTGCAAACAAAAAAAATATTTACTCTGTACTGCAGCCAAAGCAGTGTTTCCTTGTGTAATCTGAACGACGAGCAAACACCAGAGCACTGGAGATAATAGCAGCAGGTCAGACTTAGTGAAATGATGCCCCATCTTATGACACTTCACAGTAAAATACATAATATAGGGACCCCAAACAGAAATGAGCCCACTACCGCTTAACTTAACTGTATGTCGAAAAAATAGTAAAGTAAACCAGCAAAGAGATTTCTGTCGATAGTCGTATGGAAAGGCATTTATCAACACCCATTAACCTCTGGATTTTACCTGTTAGCTTTCTAAAAGATGCCTGTGTTGCTTCAAAAGCCACAAGGTGTCACAGTGGCTCAACGGGTAGGATTCTTGTCAGTCCAGACACGCAGGTTGTGGCTTCAGGTTACACACCGGTGCTAACACCACTCTGGACGAGGAAGACTGCGCTGCGCCGCGCCGCATATTTAGAAGTGCAGCCCTTGGGATGAAACAATCAGTCAAGGTGTAACTCGGTTGCTTCAGGATGCTCTTGATGTGGGTGTTAAATAATCTCACAGCACCGTCAGAGATGTACTTGGTGCGCTGGCATTTTGACCGATCTTTTTACTTTGCATTATTAACCCTGACAGAGTGTTAAGAGGTACTGAAAAGAGCTCAGCTAATCATTCACATCAAATAATAAATGCTATGAATGCCACTTCGTTCTACCCGGAGTTGCTAGGAATTAATAACAATTTATTTGAATGCATTAATTATTCCAATTTAAGACATATTTTTGCTCTTCTTTCATAACAAGCCGCATGCTGTAAGAATATAACATTCTTCTAAGACTATATGCTGTGATTGGTTATATATTGTGTGTTACTGTTTCGCATCCTTGGCTGGATGAGCACAGATGGAACTAGAGCTTAAAATGCCAGGAAGCTTTGAATTTTTTCACCAATTCTTTTGTATGACATTTTTCTAAACTAACTGCATGGTAAGCAGTGCCCTGTCCCATGAAAAAAATATGCACGTACATCATATTTACTGACCCGCAGCCTTCCGGTTGCCACCAGTCATTGTCATTAATTTGCTTTACGTTCATACACCCGTCAGTCCTCACTGCAAAGCAATCAGAGATTCTTCTCTGGCGTTATTTAATTTCTAAGTATCGTGGTTCTAACTGGCAGGTTTTGGAAACTGAAAACAGGGAACACTGCTTCCCAGCATAGCCCATATAAAATAAGCAACTTCTTTCCAGAATGCTCAACAAATTGATATTTGCATTCTGCAATTATTTGTAAGAATAAAACTCCGTTGATCGAACATTCACAGAAACGCATAAAGAGCACGAGCATAGCCAAAGCAAATTCACTGTTAAACTCAAGTGAATAGTCATGGAAATTTCGCGTGTAGTATTTGTTGCACTCAGGTAATGAACCTTTACCCAGTGTGCTGGCTTTTCATGTCCCATTATTCACGCCAACACATTCATTAGAATGGGCCTATGCTTTTTAACATAATCAGCAATGTGCATAGGTGTGGCCTTCAAAGAGTTATTACCGTAGTTTACAGCCATGCTGTTCGTAAATACAGGCAGAACTCCAGTCAGCGCAAAATGCCAAGCTTCCCACAAAACATATGGTAATTTTTGCTCTGTAAAATGGATAGATGCGCTATATAATGCATAATTGCAGCACATTATATCTGAACTTCTAATTGCTTAAAATGATACTTCAAATCGCATCAACAACATTATTACCTAATTACCCTAAGGGTTAACTGATACTCCAGTGATTAAGTCTAGGTAGAAGGGATAGAGCCATTGTGTTGCCTTCATCCACTACGGCAAGCGGTACAGTTGCAAACGCACATACAGAATTTATATCCTGTCGATGTCTTTAACATAGTATGGCAAAGAAGAAAGGTAGAGAAACGCCAGCCAGGTACCAAATGGAAGGAGGGTCCCTCCTGCAAGATGCTGAACAACTTCAACACGACAAATTTTAAGGAATTCTTAAAGGAATTCTTTTACAGCAGTTCTTCTCCTTTCTAGTCACAATAACATTACTGTGATGCGAAATGGAGTAACGTGGAAACAGTTTTGGTGCTTAAAGTGGACAGAGGAATTACGGAAGGCCACCACACTGATCTGAAAAGGCAAGTTACAATCAGAATATGGGGGACGAAGTAAAACAGAGAGTTGTAGGCCTTCTTCCACTGCCGCATAACCCATGCATGAGACTTTTGTAAACTGCGCGATGAAAACATAGCATTCTAGGTGTGAGGCATTTCTTATGCCCTTTTTCCAACTGTAAAATACAATCCTGGTTGCAAACCTAGTGGCAAATCGGGTTTCATGCCTGCCTTGCCAACTGCACTCTGGAAGATCTCTAGCCCATAGAAGAGGAGATGGTTAGGAATGCTGGTGCTGCTGACTGCCTTCTGAGGGATGGAGCATGGTGACGATGCTTCAACTTAAACATTAATAAAACTATTATTTCTTGTTTTCTGAGCATTTTCCTCTCTCCATTTGACTACTGTATTTAAAGATTTAGAATATTTCTTTTTGTATAATGTGATCATTAATATTTCAGAAGTCTCTCTGTAACCTGCTCTAGGACAGATGGCAACTCTTTCTCTGATACAATCTTCTACCAACGGCTGAGGCAAAACTACACAGCTGGAACAAGAATCAAAATAAGGTACAGGAAATACTTTAAACGTGCAATGTACTGGAAGTCATAATTGTCTCAATTTACAGCTTTACAAAATAACCTAATAAAAAATGCAGTTAGAAAAAAACAAATGTTTGAAAGTCCAAAAGAAACGTAAAAATTGCCCACTGCACAGACAATGTAACACTGCGTATAATAATACTCAGAGACAGTTGTTTTTTCCAGGTATTTAGTTCTTGAAGAATAAGCTCAGTGGATCTATCATTAGGTCTATTCTTGGGTCTGCCTTAACCAGAGGTTTCCAAAAGTGATCACTTTTATCCATACATAATGTTTCATTTGCCTTCTGAATGCAACAGATAAGGTCATCCAACCAGTCCATGCAATACTTCTGGATCATGAAGGATGCTCTAGTCTGCAGGTAGCAGTCATGTAAAATGGATGGGATATGGACAGATATTGAATCTGCTGCACATGAGTAATCTGATGGCAAAACTATACCCAGAGATCAGATTTCCCCCTTACCTTTTAAACACAAATACAAATAGTACAGACAGATTTGAATGTTTCTGCTCAGCTAACTAGGCTTGACAAGCTGACTCTGTAGCTTAGAATCAGGAAAGATGGGTATCAGCAGGTGTAGCAGATCACATGTGATAGATAGCACAGTTCTGATTTATTAGTTGCTTGGAAAGATGCAAAGATCTATTTAGTTTGCAGGTAACCAGGCAGTAGATTTTAAGTACATTTAGAAACCTACATAAAGTTATGACTTTACACTGTCAGTTGTGAGTTTGTGACTCTGCCCTGGCCAAGTACCTGGATGTGAATACTGACAACAGAAAGACCTTAGGGAGAAGTTCTAGTTCAATGCTTATATTTTGACTGTAGTCATCATTGTCGCTCATAAAGAAGTCTGCTTCACCCAAGTCTCATGCTTCAAGTCTATATGATGAAGACAGGAACACCACCCTGGCCAAGATCTTCATCATGATTGCTGTTTATACACCATTGTCAAGAAGACATAAAGTGGTGCCAAGGCAACACAAGTCTCATGGAGAGGACAGCCTGCTCCCGTAAAATTTATGGCCTTTGCAAAGACTTTACACTACCAACACTCATGAGTCCTGAAGAGGTGATAGACTTAGAAAGCCACCAAGTCCTAGTTCACGTTTACTTCTATAAAGGTCTCATTCTTCCAGGTTGGTGATTTTTCACTAGTCCCATAAGGAACGAAAGTGCCAGAGTTGTCTCCAGAAGCATCAACTGTTCCCGTACTGAGGTTTACAGTCCACGGGTGGTTCTAGTTGATCCCCAGTTACCTCAGGAGCACCAATTCGGCTTAGATCAGCAACTTACAGGCTTTAGTTTAGAAAGGCACAGTTGTGTCCACCACAATGTAAGAGAAATGGAAACAGTATTCTGAACATAAAGTACTTTCTCTTTGAAATTTTAACAGTAACCAAACACAGAAAGAATGTACTGGGGAAAAGAAAGACAAGTCTAGGGAGAAGATTTCAGCCAGGGGTTCAGGGAGGTTTCTTTCACTGCTATTTTTGCCTAATAAATAAGACCATTGAGATTGGCCAACAGGCCCTGCCCTACCACAGTCTATTTTGGAGACTAATCATCAACCACTTTGGGGCAACCTTGTCCCTGCCAGGATTACCTCTCTGAGGTTTCAAGTAGTCCAGAAATAACTTTTGAAAAAGAGCACCCAGCAAAACTGAGGATATATGCTGGCCTGTTTACACAGCACAGTGCAAGAAAAAAAGCTCTTCTTGGGGAGGAAGTAACCGAACAAAGTATCAGCATGGTTGGAATGCCTGTTTACAGCAGATATGCAACTTTTGGCAGAAAGATATAAAAAAATACCATTTGAAGTGAGAAGCCCAGCTAAAAATATTGCAATGAGTTCAGCAATCTACCCATACCCTTCTTCTGTAAACAAAGAAAGTGTATATACAAAAAAAAAAAAAAATTTTTATATCTGATCTTGCAATCCTACTGCAGGCAAAACTCCAGCTTAAATAAGAGCACAGGTCTGGGCCCTTGTTATGATCTCTATTTTGTTTCTTCTCACCATCCAGAGGCTTCTATTTTTGAGACTGGATCTGCATAGTAAATCTTGTTTACATCAGGGAAAGACTGAGTTTTAAGTTTTTTAAAATGGATTTGTGGTTTAAAGAGTAAATAACGAAAAAGAGAAAAGGAAGGGTTGAAAAGGGTTCTTTATAGAAAATGATCTACCAAGCATCAGAGTTGTTTGCAGAGGAGATTCATTTTTCACTTTCACACTGACTCTCTTTCCCACCTCACCAGCCCCTGCCCGAAAAGCTCCCTGTTCCTCACACGTGCAGTTTACATTCTATACTATAACTTTAGGGAAAAAAAAAAAAAAAAAAAGAAGTAGCAAGACATCCCTGATTGTAAGCTAAGGATCAGCATGGAAAGGAAGCAGAGTCTTTTTTTCCTCCCCCAGCCTCATAAGAACTGTTAGTTTGTAACAATTTTAATTGAAAACAGCTGCAACTGAAATTTTAAAAAGGATGAAAAAACTATATGAAATAAAAGACAATCAGTAAAAAAAGCCTTGAATCCATTCTGAAGTCAGTGTCTGCCTAAAGGAGTTCAAGGGTTTTCTTTTAAAACTGACCTTTTAGTTTCAGCAAACCATGGTTTATAAGTACTCTTTTAAAATACTTTACTCATGCTCCTAGAATTGCTAAGTGTCAGTATATTTGTGGGTGAAAGAACATTTCGTCAAAAATATTTGAGACAGAAGTTTATGTGTTTTCCCCTCAACAAAACAAACTCATTGGACAAACTCAGACTTATGTACACAATATGAGAGATCTGTTTGTGATACTAAGTTGCTATGTGAACAAATGTGATGTCACAACACAGATTTTTATGACTAATCTATTAAAAATGCATCAGGAAGAAGAAGAAAAGATTATTTCATCAGATAGCAATGTGAGGAAGTAAAAGAAGAGACCTCCATTAAAGTGCAGAAATTTTGTTTTGCATTGATTTGCTTTGCTTTAAGTATTTGGTTGAATATGAATGTCTTGTGTAAGCTTCCAGTTCATTTAGTGTTTTTAAATAATCATAACATCCTCCTTTATTTTCCTTTTAATTTTCTTAATATTTTCTTCCATCATGAAATCTCTACTTTTGTTAAATTCACTATACCGTTTAATAGGAGTTTAATATGATTTGATTAAGCTGATTATCTTTAAAACAAATAGGCTACTAATCAAGTTCTCTAGTCACCCTTAAACACTGCTGTCTTAGCCAGAAGGAAGGCTGTGTTTTGCATGTAATGGTAATGTGAAGCATGACCTCTTGTAGTGACAGGGAGAGAGAGATACAGGTGAATTTAACATATTGTGATACACAAAAGTTCTAACAGTATAGGGGATTAAATAAACAAATGAAAGGCTTGATACATTTCTTTGATTATGGGCAATAATGCAACACCTCAAACTTTAAACTGTCAGCAGCTTTAAGTGATCTATACACAGCACACTGTAATGTTACTGAAAAATAATTATATACAAGATGCAATCACCTTTTGTTTTAAGTGTGAGCAATTCCAAATTATTAAAAATTAGAACAGAAAAGGATTTACAACATCAAAGAGGAAAAGAGGCTTTTTTTTAAAACATCGAGTTTTATGCAAAACAGAAAAAATACTTATGCTAATTTACCTATGTTGTGTATTGCTACCTAGAACTTTAGAAACTGCTGATTATGCCACAACAGGATTGCTTTCTTGAAATGTTAAACTAACAGAGATATAAAAATACCAAGATAAACTGAGTTTGAGTGAATGGTAATGAAATCCTTAAAACCACACACAGAGCAAGGAAACAGCTGCATTTTGATAAACCAGAAAGTTAATCAACTATGATAGAAGTAAATAAGATTTATCTTTATATCTGCCAGAGATTAATAAACGTTTAAATATCCATTTTACTTCTTTAAATCAAGATTGTTGATGCATTATAAAATGGCAGTAGACCCTCACAATGTATTATTAAGAAAGCATGTATTAATTTCCATTTAGAAAAAAGTATTACCAGATTAGATTTCTTTGAACAACTTTTAAGGAAGGTAAGGTGTTCCTGTACACTAGTTAGGAACTCAGACTCCCTAATTTACTTTAGATCACATAAGAATTAGCTAGGTGGTGGACTCTTGCCAGTACTTACATCATAAAACCACCCCCTGCCTGGGTGTGATTGGAATTCTTCGCCTAAGACTGACCCTGAATTTAAAAAGGCTGTTGTAGGTTCTGCCTGAGGAGCCCATAAAGTTGTTAGAAGTTTGGAGAGCAAAAGTTTGCTCATCTAGCACAAGCTAGAGTTGCTAATTCTTCACTTTCATGAGTACCATTTCTCCCTAAAGAAAACAAGAACAACAAAGACAGCCATGCTGCATCTAAGTGACCTTTATTTACCACTCTCCACTTTGTCTGCTTAGTACACTGAGCACATCCTTCACACCGACTATTACTCCCTTCCACCCAACGCTGACACAAGCCAGAGTGGAAGCGGTGGATTTCTCAGAGAGGGTCCCCAAGCGCAGAGCCACTTTGAGGACACTTCTACCTCCCCCACTGTACCGCAGACCCTGCTGCTGGGCGAGCAGGAGTACAAACGGCATTTACTGGTGGATTCCCTAATGGTGTCTCTACCAGCCCATTGCTTTTTTTGAGTCATTGTCTCCTATCTGCAAGCGCTGGAGAGCAGCTACAGGAATTCACTGCAAATGTGGGACCTACAAATGGAGGGGAGAAAACAGATAGACATGACATACAGATACTCCTTCCATAAGCTCTCCTTCCACCCCCTCTACAAATTCATTAAATTATGGATGTTTTACTCTGCCTTGAAACGTCCACCACTGCAAGGGACAGCAGAGGATCTGACTCTAAAGGATTATTAAAAACATTTTTACTTTGTAGGAAAACAGGAAAATTCCGTAACACTATATTTGGGATAAGAGCTGTAGGTTCCCCTTTTTTCAAGCATCCTCGCTTGCCACTGGCTCTCTCCAGAAGTTGGGTCCAAGTGGAATCTGCCAGCTTGCTAACCCCAGTCTTTTGGAGAGTTTCTTTGTCATTCCCTTCCCCTTAAGCTGCTTTACTTGTGCTCACCTACCCCCTGGGGCTCAGAGTACAAGCAGCCTCCTTCAGAGACCAGTGCCTACATTATTCCAAAGACTGCCTGAAGAGAAACGTTCATGCAGTAAGCCTGTATCACCCACAGCACAGGCACGTTCCTTCCATGACATACAGGGCTCCATCGGTCTGGATTCAAAAAATTCAGAGCTAGTTATACATGCTCCAGCAGCCTTCAGCTACCAATCCCAAACATGCTTGGAAGTGCGTAAAATTAATTTGAAACTTCCACTCCCAACCTGCCCCAGAAGCCAGCATGATTCTTTACGGGCTGTCCACACCTAGTCCCTGTAAGTGTCCCAGGAAACTAATTTAATCTTTTTTTCTATTAAGGAAGGTGTTTTAATTAGAGGATGAATGAAACGAGCTGAAGCTAGCTAGAAAATGCATTTCAACAAACAACTATGCTTAAAGCACAGAGCTCAGAAATTAAAAAACAGAGAACCAGAATGTAAACACTGAACACAAGGCAAAGTATTTTTACTCTGAGCAAATAAAGAAACACTGGAGCATAAGGTCTTCATTAACTAAGCACTGCCTGTCAAAGTAAACTGTTTCTGAAACCTATGGCAGTACTAGCAAGGAAGAATAATTTATCGCTTCTTGCCCACAACAATCCATGTGAATGTGGACAGCAAAAACTGCAACTAAATGCGCTGCAGTCTAACTCAGCACACCTCAGTAACACAGGAGGGGGAAGTTGTTTCACAAGTCCCTCAAAAACTTTTCTGGTGTAACGTTTGTAAAGGAGCTGCAATCAGAAACTGACCAATTATTAAAAGCACCGCTAAAATAGTATGTAAAAAGGCTAGATTAGCACTGACAGCTTTTCAGAACAGCTTGTTTTAAGTAATCACTTAATGATACATATTTCTTCTTTTCACTTGAAAAAGTCTAGAAATTATCACACTAATGTGTACAGGAATGTAAGGAACAGATTTGCAAGACACTGACAAATAAACAGCAGCAAATAAACCCCCCAAACCTTTTCATTCTATCTAAAGGGCAGTGACCCTCTGCAATCAACAACTTGGGGCAAAACTGACAAACAGTTGCCATGATTTGGGGAGCAATGAGCTGGTTGGAGTTTTCAGCCAGCACAAAGTGTATTTACCCATTACTCCACAGCAATGTTTTAAGACCAGCAGTGATGATAGTGTTAGAAAAGCAGTTACCCCGTAGCGGTTACCCAATCAGAAAGCAGGTCACATCTCGTTAGCTGTATCATATACATTAAACGTCACAGATTCTCCACGGCTTAGCTGACGATTCAGGCATGTGTGTTTTATTTTATGATAACCTCATGTTCTCTTAAAGAATTACAATACAACAAACAGATCAATCTGACATCCTTTACCATGCTTCATGGCACGAATTTGGCAGGTACTTGCCTCTACATAAAGCCTTTCACTATAAAAGATTAATACTTTTAAAAAGTGTTTTCAAGGCAACACTAGTAAACTACTATGAAAAATTGCAGTACCAAGAATTTTTGCTGCACAAACACAGACACATGGGCAGAAATGCAACCTCATTCAGTCCACACAGTTTTCACTTCAACAGACTAAAAAGTGTGCTTTATTTAACCACGTAAATAACAAGATGCAGCCTCCACTCTTTTTTTTTTTTTTTTTTTTTTTTTTTGTCTTTAAGTGACAAAAGTATTTCCCCTTCCCATTCAGTATATTCTTTGTGGTGGCTGGTCTGGGCGTAGAAGCCAGGTCGTATAAACCACTCACAGATTATACAAAGCACAACCAACAGTGAATGTAGTTTACATTAATTGGGTACTTTTGACAGCTGTATGATAAAGTCATGAACCGATCATCTCTCTCGCTAAAAGCAACGGCATTCCAAATGTAAACATGAATTTCTCTCATCGGTCGTCCTGAACATGTGTTCTTTAAGTGCAGCCTAGGACTAAGTTTTTAAAACTCTGCTCCTGTTTTATGTTATCATTCATTTTCAATTTTAACGAGTTTACCAAACAAAAACAGAGAAAGGCTGACCTCTCCACCTAAACCTGCAACATTTCTGAATTAGTTTTGTGCAAAAGCTGAAGCGATGCCTTGCAATATTACAGCTGCAAATGCCAGCAGGACAGATCCTGAGCAAACAACACACTAAAGCAAAGAAATTTCCTGAGACCAGCGTTACAATCGATCCTGAAGTGCTGTACTGTAATTTCAAGATTTCAGCGTAAGCTGGTATCTCCTCAAAGAGTTGCTCTGCGTGGAAACATAATGAGGGATTACCCAATTAAACTACTAAATTAATTAGGGTTCGTGCCTGCATATACTGTATACTGTCTAGTGGGACGCTTCAGCTGGAATTCGGGCTGAAACCTACCACGGTCCATGCACAGGAAAACAAGGCTGAGGGACTTACCTCCGTCCGCGACTGCAGCCTCTTGTTCATTTCATATATTCGGTACTCTGGTTGCACCATGTATGGTGTGTGTCTCCTATAAAATGGGCCAAAAGGAGAAGAATAGAAAGGGTCATGTGGTGTGCTGGACATCTTGCCTGCTTGCAGAGATTCAAGCTACACAGAGTATCATCAACATCCATACAGAGCACATGGGCTGTGTGTTCTTCACAGTACAAAGTAGCAGCGCGCACACACACACACATCCAGGCTGCACGCGCTGCCTGGGAACTGCTGTGGGAGCCTCTAGAGCGGGAGACGGGGAGGGGGGGGGGGGGGTGGGGGGGGGGGTGGGGGAGCGGGAGCGCACAGGCTCCGGAGAGAGACTGGATAGCTTCAGGCTCCAGCGCTCGGTTTTAAAGCAGCAGTTTCTGGAGGGGTCATTTCCTGTCCGCGCGGTGGACTAGTTCAAAAATATAATTTTCCTCCGCGCCTGACAGAGGTCCGAGGTTTGGGTTCAATTTCTCCCCGCCAGGACCCCTCGGAACCTGGCGGCCAGGCTCGTTAGCATATAGGTGGTTTAAAAGCTGCCTGAGCCAATCACCCTCGGCGAGGAGCACGCTCGGGTAATGTCAGAAATGTGATGACTGCACAACGCGTAAACACAGGCCACGGCGATCCGCGCCGCTCCCAGCCGCTGATTCACCCGCTCCCAGACGCTTCCCTTCAGCGCGGCTCTGCCCGCTCAAAGTGCTCGTGCCGGGCGAGCGAGGCTTCGGCAGCCCTCGCCACCCCGGCCGTGCCTTTTTTTTTTTTTTTTTCCCCCACCAGGGGGCTGGGGGGTGGGGGGAGTGTTGCACCTCACATCAGGAGTTTGGGGGGCCGAGAGGGAGGGCGGCCTCGCTGCCGCACCAGGGGCGGGATGGCCAGGGTGCCCGCACAAAGAACTGACCTCCCCACCCCGCACTTCACACAATGGAGAGCAAACGCTGATAACACAAACCTCCCGGGAAAAGGTAAAAACACAAAGAGCCGGGTGGGAGAACGAGCTCCCCCCCGCTCCCCCCCCGAATAACTGCTTGCGGTCCCGTCCGGCGGCGGGTGGGAATAAATCAATTTTAAGAGCAGTTATCCGGCTAAAAGGTGGCGGCAGCTAGGTAGGAGACCGGCCCCTGCCTTCAGGATCGTTTCTGTGGACAAACGCAGTAGAGGCTGGGGGACGTTGCAAATGAAAGATACCCAAAATTGGGGGGTGAGGCAGAGGGGGGGCGGGATCCGAGGAAGGAGGGGAGGGCAAAGGGGAAGTAATCGCCCTTTGGAGGTGAAGGATGAACTTCATCTGTTGAATCATACTTGCAGGAAAGTGCTGGGAGCGGATACCACGTGAACGAAAAGTCCTCAAAATATAGAGGAAACAAAATGGGCTCATCCGCTACACGGGAAAGTGCGAGGTTTAAGAGGGGAACCTTCCAATTACCTGTGCAAAAAAGCCCTTGAAGCACAGGCTCTGTCTTTATACACAGCTGTAAAGTATCAGGCATTATTTACAGTACGGAATAACTGTAAAAACAACAATAAACAGCACTGAATTAATCTCTCATGTAATTCATTCAAGCAAATGGAACCACTCTAGGAACAGATTTAGTTAACTAATATGATTAAGAGAATAACAATCAGCTGCAGTCACAGCGGTTCTCAGCTGGGGTGCTTCGCAGGAACGCTGCAGGATGGCCCATTTCACAGATGGGGAAATCAAGGCACGCGCCATTACATTTTCTAAATAATCCCCCAAAAAAATATTTGAGCGCGACATGGCTTCACCCACTGCCAAAAAATTAATTCTACTCTGACTGAATGTAGGAATATTTTAAGACAGATTTGAAAAATTCCAGTTTCACTGGCATTTGGCTAAACTGGGAAAATCTGAGTTCTCTTTTCAGGACAAAATACAAAAGTTCATCGTGTTCTACTGACCACTGATCTGAATCAAAATTTATCTTTGACGTACCAGTCGCTGTTTAGCAAAACTATTTCTGTACGCTCTTGTGGAATAACATTTTCCATAAGAAGTGACGTATTGAGCTGTTTTATAGACTTCCCACAGCTTCTGTCACTAAACACAGAGCCAACAGATAAGACATGGGGGATTTCACTTCTCTCTTCAAATGCTCCCCAGCTATGTAGCAACGCTACGCTGTCACTCGAGTACCATCACAGGAGGTGCTGAGTTTAATAAATAGCGTGTACGACGTTTGGCTCAATACTGCTGCAATGACAGTGACAGTGCTCTGCCAGGGTTCACTGGATGCACAAGAAGCCTCTGACATGGCTACATACCTAGGAGAAAACTTCCTTGCATTTACCTCGTACTCTAACAGATCCCAGTGAGGCTGTCTTAAAGCCTAAAAGCAAAATTACCAGAAAAATTACAGAGTTACAGTACTGATAGACACAAGTTTTATAACTGAAGTACCACCTGCTTAAATAAATGTCAAAACAAACAAACAAAAAAATTCGACCCACCAAGTTATGGATTTTACTTTCTTTGCGAAGAAAATCCGAAGTAAAACATACTTGCCCAAGAAGGGACAAACTGCTTTTTGTCATAAAAAAGGTGGAATTTTGCAAAGCTTGAAAACTATATCTATTTTACAAACTTTTTCACTAGGCCAAAGTTCACCATTTCAAGAAGTTAAACATGGAGATGATATTTTTCGTTTTGGCTGGGATGGAGGGAAAGGAAGAGGTTGCTTTAAAATAAAAGAAAGAAAAACTCAGAGTACTGGAAGTCAATGAGCAGGAGGATTTGCTTTCATGATTCAGAACCCCAGATTCTCCCACACACCCCATATAAGAGTTTCCATGTATGGGTCTAGCGCAAAGCAAAAATATGCAGTGATATTTTAATAATTCGTGTTGATTAACTGGCAAATTATCGCACACCTACAGCCCACCAGCAAGAACTGAGTCCCAAGGTAGGAACCTGCTAATTACAGGCTCCGGCAGCACTTCCAGTTGCCTGTTATCATCTAGACCAGCGTGATGTGCAGAACAGTAAAACAGAAGGCAGAATCAAAGGAAAAGAAAGTTACAGGGATCCTGACAGTGTCATCTCAATTCCCACCTGGTTCTGCTGCCTTTAAAGTTTCGTATGTTCTCTGGGAGTGATGATTAGGGGGCATGGAGCCAGCCCCGCTGCCTGGGCTGCTCCAAACCCCTGCACCACTGGCATCACGCCGCTTCCCAAAGCGGCTCTGGGGTCAAAGGCAAACATCTAGCCCAAGATTTAGGACAATCAATAAGTTCTTTAATCTGGAAAATGAGTTTAATGTGAGCAGAGGAAAAAAGAGGTGGAGGAAGACAAGAAGAAGCGACCAGTTAATCTTCCCAAATCTGAAAAGGAGTGTATTTATGTGCCTACATATACACCGCTACAAATAGATGAGAAAACAGTGCATCTGGAGTCGCATTTACACGGATGTATACGTGCGTGAATTCCTCCCTGTCTCGTAGCAGAGAGCCTTACCCCACTGCTCAGAGCCCAGAAAAGGAGGACTGTGGCACCACCTGGGTTACATCATCCTCAAACCTTCGCACTGCGTAGGCTCTGCTGCACCCATGCAGGAAAGAAGGCACAGCAGAGCAGAGAGGCACCGGGACGCGGGCCCGTGATTCCCACCGAGGAACGGGGGCTGGGTAAAAGAAGTGTGCCATCAGACCCCACCAGTGGAGACAGATCCATGTTTCGTGTCTCTCTGGCCAGGCACTAACCGCACAGGCTCATGACACCCCAAGGAGCCTCAAGACATGGTGCGCTGAGCCGGCTGATGCCTGCGTGCCGGATTGCCCTCTCCTGGGCAGAAACAGAAGGACCCACGTAAGTCAAGGACTCCACTCTGACAGCTCTAGAGGACAATTTCTCTTCATTCCAAGGGGAAGCGTGGATTTGGTGGTGCAGAAGGGATGCAGGTCCCCTTCCTCTGTGTCCACCAGCGTGGAACCTGCAGTGCCTACGAACAGCGGAGGTGCGCTACGATAGAAGGACCAAAATACAACAGCAGAAACTTCCTCCAGGACATAAGCAGGGAGTGAGAAGGGATGAACCAGAGCACTTTTTAATCTATTCGCACTGTTTATGCTCTCACATGTCGTCGGGTGTTGCCTTCTGCTTGTGAATATCGCTGGAGCCCGAGGGAGCTGCCCCTAACAGCCCCTGGCAGAGGGGGTCCCCCACCATGTGCACCCAGGCTGCCCACTGCCTCGCCACCCCACCCAGCAGCAGCCACAGCCCCGTAACACGGTGCTGCCAAAAGCTGCACGCGCAACCGAGGCACAGTCCTCCCTCTGCCAAGCTGACAGTCGAAGCAGCTCTGAAGGCTGCACTATTTTTAATAACCACTTAGTAATAATAATAATGCAGAAAAGAGATACAGCTGTAAATAGGTATAATTGCTGTATTTATCCCTTGTATGCGTTGACTGTTCAGTCTCTGTCAGTAATCGGGTTTATAAGGATACATTTAAGGTGGTTTGTAGCTGTTGAAAAGACAGGAAAGGAGAGACTGATCTTAGTTAAAGATACACAGCAAACGAAGAGCTAAAAGCTAGAGGCATTTGAAATGAGATTTCTTGAGAATACTCAAGTAAACATGAATTTCTTGAAAAAAAACCCACAAAACTACCTTTTCAAACTGTCCTTTGTTTACACAAAAGCCATATCACATTGAAGACTTTTGATGGAGTGACCTTAGGTAAAACAAGACTGTTTTCCTGTGGATGCTCATGAGTGAATAAATGAAATTTGCTTACCAAAAGTTGGAACCAGCAATACCCCATCATCTGTAATATCCACTCAATGGCTGAGCTCAAACACAGCATTTTGACAGGTTTCAGGACTGAATACTGCCATTAATTTCTACAGCTATAGAATATATTCTACATCTACATTCTACAGATGCTTGCATTTATAAGAAATCTAGAAGCTGTAATTTGTTTGCATTAAATATTAATATATTGAAGTAAAAAACATATTTGGGAAAACACCACCCTTTTACAGACAATTTGTGGACAGGAAACTAAATAAATCCCTTTAACCTATTGTTAGAAATACTTGCTGGGCTTAGCATACGCTTCCAGGCTTTTTCCATGTAGACTACTTTTTTTTTGGTCGTGATAATTGTCCTTTTCTGTCATTAATAAATGACATGATTATTTTTATTAGAAAGATTTTTAAAAAATCTGTAAGTGGGGTCCACCAAAACTAGTGTGTTTCAGAGTTTACAGTGCAGCAAGAAGGGTTCACATCTTTTAAATGCTTCGGGCTTTTTGCAAACTCAAACCTATGCTGCATAAATTACATATAATGATAATTCAATACATATGACAATTCTAAGAATTATCTTAACCTATTTAATGCTAGTAAATTAGAGTTACAGCTCCAGGACTCGGCAATGATGCTAGAAGTACCTCTGAATAGATGGTAACACAAAAGGGATTTTAAATATTTTTTAGTTCTGCAGTGTACACATCTTTGTCTGCAATCAAAATGGATATTAAATTTTATCTTGGAACTTTATGAATGCTCGGTTGAATGCAGTCTTTGAGGAGCCTGCCTACCTCTGACCGAGCAGTCCGTCTGCTTCACCCACACAGTACATGCACAGCACCTGTCACAGACAGAGCTGGGGAAGAAAACATGAGGCAAACCTGACGTGGTGCAGATCATATCTTGGTGTTACAGTGATGGGCCTTCTAAACATACCAAGATAAGCAGACAAACTAACTTGTCATCTCTCCGATTCAGCTATGGTAAGCCAGTGTTCAGTGTGTTTTAAGCGTCCTCCCTTTGTGCCTAATGCAGAGGGGATACTGGTCTGTAGGAGCTCTCAGCTGCAGTCTGGGACTTCAGCTTACAAGGGACTGATGCTTTAGGCTCTAGAGGCTTCATTTTGCTCCTTGTTGAGCAGTCGGTGTGGCACCCTGAGCAGCCAGTATACTTGGGAGGCCTCCACCTACCCTGCATTGCGCTTGAGCACTGTAACTGCAAAGGACATCGCGACCACGCCAGAGAGGACTCTTGTCAAGGGGAAAAGCTCCGTGAGGTGCCAGGAGGAGATGATGAAGTCGCAAGTGTGAAATACTCAGCCCTTGACCTTGAAGGGAGCTTCAGCATCAGGACACCAGAGAACACCTGCCCATTGACAGAACCAGATCATGTTCCAGACTAGCAAAATGCCAAGGAGATTTTATATACCTTGGTTTTTCGGCATCTCTGAGGACACCATGAAGGCTGCTTTACGAAGTCCAGCAGCTTCAAGAACTCTTCTGTCTTGTTTTGTTCCATCTCCCCCTTGTTTCTGTGCTCACTCTATTTCTCTCATTTTCCTTCATATCATCCATACCTGCCTGTAGCCCTTTTTGGAGTAAGGAGTTCCTTTTCCATGAATCATTTCTAAATAGCTGCTTTGGTGGTTTCTCACCTACACAGTTTTTCTTCTCCCACCCCCCACTCCCATGCATGCTGCTGAAGTTTGGGTTGGATTGGACTGGAGGCTGATGCTGATAAGTGCTATTTGAAGCAACAGAGATTCTTCACCCAAAAGCACTCAACTAGTTTAGTTGAGTGTGTTTTCCTCTTTCCTTCAAGAGCTGATGCTGAGGATAGTGAATCCAGAGCAGTCAAGCAGGGAAAAGAAAGGGATGAAATTCCTGTCGTTTGCCTCTTGCAGCCATCTCCCAGCAGCTGAGGAAGAAAACAGCCTTCAGCAGCAGAGAAGGCAGTACTGCGGTTTATAGCATTGGCAGACAGCCAAAAAAAAAAAAAAAAAAAATCTAAAGAAGTGGTGGGGAAGGCTATAGGAGCAGACTCTGGTCTGGGAAACCGACCCTCCAGCAAAAAATCAGACAGGCCAGCAGAGAGGTAAGGACCCAAAGGGTCTGTGCCCCTTTCTGATACAATAGTTTCCCTTACAGACAAGCTAAATATGAATTAAATGCAGGTGGCATAGTCACTCAGCTCTAACATAGTCAGCAATGTGTTATTCAAAATTTCTTAAGTCTATCTCAACCCAAAGCAAGAATCATTATAACCACCCCTCAACATAGTAAGAAATAAGCAATACCAGACTTCAACACAATCTTTAAGTAACCCTTCCTCCCTAACTTGCCCTCACAAATATATGGCAGCATAGCCTGCCTGTGACAGATTACAAACTGGGCCTCAGAAAGGGAACAGATGTGTGAATATGAAAAAGAGCTGCTTGTTTTGGCTAGCGTTTTCCCCAAAAGTTCTAGTTCCTACCTGGAAAAGTTTTATATTCCTTCTACATACCCAACTCCACCATACTGATTTACCTGTTACACACCTCACCCACTGCTTAACTTTTCAGCATATTTCAATTAGTTGAAAGCTTACTTTTTAAAGGACTCAACTGGGAGCACTCAGCTTTGGAGGCATTTCAGTTGAGTGCTAATTAGCAACTAGCTGACTGTCAACTTTTCTTCTTGGAAGAGAGGGAAGGGTTGGTGATTCCCTTCTGAATTACCTGGCAATCAAGTACACGTTGAAATTTATTCATTAACTTATAATAATCATCCCTAGCACTTCTTTGGCAATTTTCATCTTCAAAGCACTTTATAAACATTCATAGAGACACTGTGGTGATTAGTGCTATGACAAAACTGTGCAACTTCTTGCATATGGGTCTCTCTCCCCATTTTACAGGCGGGAAAGGTAAGGGTGAGTGAGTGACTGAGGAAATCAGTGGCAGAAATGTGGTTATCCCTCAGGAAACGATGGCTTACAGATTTATATTTGGATCTTGCACAGTATAGACATACATACTAAGCAGAAAAAGTGATGGACAGGAGAACTGGTGTGAAAGGGAATGATGCACAGTGAAATTCTGTGCTCGGTGCCAAGATGGGATTAATTTGACAGCAATTTGGGTCTTGTAATTAGGCCTTTATCACATAACTGAGCCAGGCTCCCTTCAAAGCCTATACCACATTCACCTCGTTGCTTTGAACCAAGAGTTAAGCCTTACTACAAAACATGCAGTGCCATTCTGCTTTATTTATTCCATTAGTTTAACACCAAGTCTTAACCAATAGCAGAAAGAAAGGTATGCTGGGAAATATTGTCTCCTACACAGATTTTTCTAGAGTCTTTTATTTCACGTTTCTAACTCATTCTCCATTCTTTATAAAGAGTTGATCTTAAGCTTAAACCTTTGCACTTGCGCAACACAAGCCAAAACTTGCCAGGAAATGAAAACATGCTGAAAGTGATCCGTTGAGATTCTGGATATCACCATTGCAGGTACTTTCTACGCTGTTGTAGACTGTACACTCAATGCATGAAAAATGCAACCAGTTACCTGTATGCCTATTTTGTAGACACAATATATTTTTTTTAATTTGACCTTTAAAATTTAAGTATATGTTATTGATTTAAATTTTATACTTCGAAATGTTACCATACTCTGAGTGCTTGAATTTTGCCAAGGCCTTGTACGGCTGCATAAATGTGACTGAAATAACCAGGAGTTTTGCTTGGAAAATCTGATTATACTGCATGAGCAAAATGTTCCAGCTCAGGAGGGCGAAAGACTGGCTGTGCCTCTCCTTTTAGTGAGTAATGATTTTGCACAGAAAAATAGAGTCTAAGCAAAATGCATACTGAATAAATCTTTATCTCTTCTATGTCATAGATTCTGTTCCTTCGACATCTCATACCTTCCAGGCATGATACTCAGTGACCTATATCCAAACAGTGGCCAAAAAAGTGACCATATATCTAATTCAGTATTTAAAACACACCAGACGCGTCTTAAACATATCTGACATGCACATATTGCAGAGAGCATGGAAAGATGCTGACATCTCAGGAGAAGCAGAAGATTTGAGCTCCCTCTGACTTGTAACAGCCCACATCAGGAGCTGCTGCCTCTCACGGAGACAGGACACCACCAACCAGCTGCTCAATGGCAGCAGCTGCATCTTCCAACTTCTGCTCTCATTGCTAGCTTTAATTTTTGATTCTAAAGAGTGCATTCTGCTCTCTGCTGTCTGTTGTCTTCCCAGCATCATCCCATCGCACAGATTCTGCAGCCATGCCTGCCCATTTATCCTGGTGTATTAACAACCTGCAGTTTTAACAACAGCACGGCGTGATTCTGTGATTCTGTTTCGCGTATGAAGTACAACAGCTTGTGGATTTTGTGTACATTTGTCCATATCCATATTTGTTCCTTGTGAAGTTTGAAGGTTATTGATTAGAAAGCTTTCAGAAAAACGGAAAAAACCTCCAGCATACTTTATTTCTGCCTGACACTGTACCCAGAGAGCTGGCACAACACATTGTCTGTAGCAAGCCTTCTTCAGTGCAAGCGTCCTAATAAATATGGCCTTGATTTCAACATCTGGTTCATATTAAATAAAACTACAGATGTGAATCCAATAAAGATAGAAATTTTGGAGGGAACATAAAAGGCTTTAAATTAACCAGCAAGACATTTGTGTTAATTTGCAAAAGCAAAAAAGCAAGTAAAATTACCACAGGACCTGCAGTCGAACTTTCCTGTGTCTTAGCTAGAAAGAGTAGTACAGAAATGCCAATTATTTTAAACCCACCTCATCCTTAATGTGCTATTACAATTCTAACTCACAACACTCTAGGTTTTTGCATTTTTAAACTTAAAATCTTAAGATTTGGGGGGAAGGATAAATGAAAGTATGTGAGAAGGGACATTTAGTCAGATAAAGAATTATGAACATAATAAGGGCAATTACAGAGCTGTTTTACATTACCAGCATGAGCACTGAAAATTTTCTTAAGCCTTCGTATAACCTTTGTATTTCATGTATATACCTACATTACAATCACACCCTAGTTAGTAGTATGTGCTACGTAGAGATCAAAACAAAGGAGATGTTCACATGCCTTCTGTTAAGTCTACAATGAAATTTGCCATTAAAAGAAAGCCATTTAGATCCAATCACTTCACATTTTGATGAACTGAATTTAGATTTTCACAACTTTTTTACGTTATGGGACAGACCAAAGTGTTGCCAGCCATACCTGTACTCACTTACAGTTTTGTAGTGGAGTAACAAAAAAGCACAATAGGATAGGGGTGTTAGGATGAGTACATTATCAGTATGTGTAGTCAAATTTGTGGAGGGACATGTCCATGTGTTGTCTTCTTGCTGCTACCATACCCTTTGCAAGGGAAATGGCAAGTGGTTTGTATATGATCTGCAGTCACACCTCTATTTTGCAGGTCAGTCTTTTCTGACTAGTTTTAGGGAGCACATCTGATGGCAAATAAGTCAAAGGCAATAATATATTTTTTTAAGTATTCCATACTTAAGCTTCATTTTTATTAACTGGCACAGAGGAAACATTTTAAAATAAAGTTCCCTTCTTGAAAACTTGTCCAGACTGATTTCCATATGTTTACTGCTGTTACCTCTTTCACACTTCCCAGATGATCTTAATTGTGAATATATTCACTATGGCACAACTTTAAATTCAAGTTCACATTAATTTCCTTGATTCAAAACAATCAAATTGAATCACACTGGGAAAATCTTACAATATTTCTTGTCTAAAACAAAAGCAGGCACCTGCCACTTTAGGGAAAATGCAAGTTTATACAAAGACATAGATTACTCTTGTCTTTACAGTCTCAGAGTGTGGCAATGAGGCCCTAATATAAAAATGAGATACCCGTCTGCCTCCTTTTCATGTTTATTTGCATGGATTTGGTTTCTTCATGCATCTCCCACAACCATTCTTCAAAGAGAGTGCTCATTGAGATGAAGACGCAAGAGGTGAGACTGAGGTGGGAGACTAGAATAGTGAGCTGAGTGACTGTACTAGGAATTTCGTAGATTTTTGCAGTATATGATGATGCTAAATGAAGTTTAACAAACTAAAATTTAAGTTAATGGTGTTTCCTGTAAGAAACCAGGAGCATAGATCATTCATACATCTTGACATCATTTATTGCTAATTTCAGAATGGTATTTCCATAGGTATGTTGTGATCAAATCATATTCTGCCATTCCTATACGTGTCATAAGAGCATCAGATCAGTGGAATCTGGTGGTGCATATCAAGGCAGATACACTCTCCAGTGGCACTGATTGCCCAGCTGTCCAAATTGGTGCTTCTAAAGTCACATGTGGCAGTTCATGCAGCCAGGTCTTCCGCTGCTGCCAGTGAGGTAAAGGGGCAGAAAGCATGCCTCGTTGTCTTCCCAGCACAGTGTTAGGACATCACTACAAGGCTCACTCATGGGTCCTGAAATGCACCTGTTCTGCAGTGTGGATGTAATCTTTGTCATACATCGATTAACACTAATAACCTCATGCAGCAATGGACCTCAGTCAGGGACAGGCTATTTCACAAAGGCTGGAAAGCATAGTTCAGTTCAGCCAGAGGTACAGATACAAAGATGCTCATTTTACTAAATCCTAATGAAGCCTCTTCTTCACCATCATCCTTCCCCTCAGCCCTCATTCTCTCAATCCAAATTCACCTTTTTCTTTTCCTTCCATCCTATTCAGTTCCCAGTTTTCATTTCCCCCCAATAGCTCATTCCTTACATCTTATCCTGAATCAGAATATTTCTATCTTTCCTTCAATTTCAGATATTTCTGAAACACCTACTAACTCTTCCGCTGCCACTGTTTTTAGACCTCTCCTCCTCCTACCCAACATCTACTCTGCTTCAACACTGTTCCTCCATCCCTCACCAACATTCACTCATCTTTCTTCAGCCTCTTGATAGGTCTCAGCACTTCTGGCAAAATGCTAGGGGAAGCTGCAGCACACAAACCTTGTTTGGTCACAGAAGTCCAATGATGTATTGTACATCACCACAGAAACCCTGAAGTACATAAAATATGGTAATGGCAGCCAGCCCAGAAGAAACTATCAATCAGATCGGCTGATATCCAGCCAAGGTTTCATGGGAGATCAGGAAAGGTAAGAGGGAGTGCATGGGAAATCAGAGAGATAAGAAACTTGGAATTATATGGAAATCAGTGCAGCCAGTCAAAAAGAGTTGGCTTTTTTTGTTTTGTTTATGTTTTTGAAAAGGCAGTGATTTAGAACAGAATATTTTTGTTTTATAGGAAAGCAAAGTGCTGCAGGTCAAAGTTTGATATCAGGTTCACTGTCAATGTGAAGATATACTGAAAGTTTATTCTACTGCTACTGTGATTAATCATCTGAATTCAGGTCACAGTTCTTTGAAATACGTATTCAAGACTTGGATATAGTCAGAGGAAAGAGAGAAGGCAATGGTGCTCACAACATGATCTGTGTGGCTTGTAGTCATCCCCATTCAACTCAGAGTTATGTCCATTTGGGTGCTCAACCAAGCCAAGTAGGTCACAAACTTTTGTTTCTTATGAATACAAAAGCTTGGGGATTATTGTTTCAGGATATAAAAGGCTGTTGTGCCCCATCTTGTATGTTTTCCCTACTTGAGACTTGATCTTAATTTTGGTTTCCTTAAATAATGATTAAATAATGTCCTGGATTTTTATTTTGTTTTTACTTTTACTGTGGCTTCATCTTAAATCAAGGATTGAAGACCTTACATGCAAGGAAGATCATTTAACAAAATTTCCAGAACTAACCTGGAGATACACATGCAGAAAGCTCAGATGAGTTTCAGACAAACATCTGAAGTTTTGAATAACGATTTGAGTTAAAAAATCCTGCCTTTACAGATTTCCTATTCTTGGTGAAAACTGGACAAACAAACCCAAGTAAAATGAGAACACTTATATCAAGTAATTAAAACCATATGAGTCTGCATAGTTAAAGAAAAAAACTATCATGTAAGGAAGTTTTCTGTTGATTCTTGTAAGGCATTAGTTACTTTTGATTCCAGGTACACGTCTCAGCTGTCCTAAACCACTTCGAGGAGTAGGTTTTTAAAGGATGCTTTTTATGGCTAGGCTACAAGGTCCTGCTTCAGCTGCAGAAAGTCAAATGCAGTATAATTGCAAAGTGGGAGAAGACAGGCCACAGTGTAGTTTTTGTTTACTTCTCACTAGCTGCTGTACAGGACAGGATGTGTTCTGCTGGTCAGTTTAGACACACTGTATTTACAACTGCCATTTTATACAGGTAATCACTAATTTTACACCCACTATCACTTATTTTCACAATACGGGGTCCAAGGCAGGTCTTTTATTTTCCCATCTTCTGCAGCAAATGATGTGTGTATCTTACAGACAACAGTCTGTATTTTAACTACTCATAATTCTGTTCCAAGAGTTATGAACCTTTAATAAATCACATCTTCTGGAGCAATGTTCAAGTGCAGACATTTAAACACGTATTATTGAAAATTAGTCTCCATTACACTAAGCAGTATACTCCAGGCAAACGCACTATGCATTGCCTGATTGACTTCAGCAGCAGGTCTTTATAAGAACATGTTTAAAAATCAGGTCAGCAATACCTTAGCCTGTATCTACATTTCTATACTTCTTGAGTTTCGTTGTTTTTTTTTTTTTCTCATCTGATGATAGTCCAACATAAAACACAGAGTCAAACCAGCAGAAACCTAGTGTCCTCATCTCAGCCAACTCTCCTTATTACTGAGACACTGAATCATGCTCCTTCTTGCATGTTCTGCATTTGGTTCCAAGACTTTTCCTGAAAGAAGGGCAGAGAGATGCCTTCTTAAATACTAAGCTATAACCTGCTGTTTAGGGCATGCTCCTAGGAACCGTATGGACATGTGAACCCCTTAAGCAGAAGAGGGCAAAAAGTAGGTTTCCCAATTTGTAACCACAGAGTAACTGTATAAACAAGGGGTGGAGGCAGCACCACTCCTTATTTGTGTGGAGACAGTGGGACAGTGAAACACATACCAAGAGAGTGTCGAACGTAATAATCAAAACCAACAGTGGTATACAATAGACCACCCAAAACACAGCTGTAATAGTTTTTCAGCTCTGCCATGGAAACAATGAATAGAAACAACAAGCAGCATAGTTTTAAAAATAGCATTTCTACTTTTCAAAGTAGAATTTTAATCTTTGAACCAACCAGGACAGTATTTAGAAACTTTTTGCAGATAAAATTTTTGCTGCATGAAGTCAACTGTGCTAACAGCACTGGAGAGGCATAGACCCTAACAAAGTAATAGGTTAGCATGCTGTGTAGGAGTTAGGTATGTTACAGAAGCTGCTTTAACTGGATATTTCCTCATATTTAAAGAACAGCATTCAGAGGTGATGGCTGTCAATACTTAATCAGAACAGCCATTATTTTATATCATACAGAGATTATTACACAGAAAAAAAAATATTAAAATAGTTTTGAAGTCTTTCCATTTTCATTCTGCTCTAGAAATAATGAGCTTCCTGGTAGCAAAAACACTTTGTTCCAAACCAAATGTGTAAAATTACAGCTAGAGTAATTTCCCTAGCAGGCCTTGAAATGTGTGGCAGACGTGCTGAGAAAAGGTCCAGTTAATCTGCATCCCACGAGAAACACGAGGGGATCATGGTTTAGATTTCCAGGGCACCTCTGCAGAACTGACCGCATCCCTGTGAGGTAGTCTACGGGCCACCACCTTTCTACTGTTGCTGAATATCAGTACTCAAGAGTTTCTTCCTGTAGGGGAAAGTTCTCAAGAAATCCTACTCATAACTGGGTATCTGACCCCCTATGCGTGAACCTTGCCAGCCCTAGCATACAGTACTCACTACACTTTATCCAAAAGCTGCACTGAATAAGAAATTATCTATTTTCTCGTGAGCTTTTCCAGAAACTTCATGGATACAGTATGTCTCTCAAGTGGAGGCACCTCTTGCAGTACTGGTGAGTTCTCCTGTTAGGTAATAGGGCTTAAGTGCTTCTGGTTTGCTTATGGGCTCTGAAGCATAGCAAGATTAAGGCTAGAATTTGGGAATTCCTTGATTTCAGGGTGCCTCAGTGATTAGATGCCCAACTTCAAATACCTAGAGTTTGATTTCCCCGAGCTGTTGATCATCTGTCATCTCACATTTCATCTACAGTGAGAACTATCAGTGTTTCAGATACCTGTATGATTTTCAGAAGGAGATCCAAGGAAGAAAAATTATCTTCTTATCTATCAAAGCTTCACAAAAATAACATTTTTCCCCAGTCCAGGTTGGAGAAAAAATTTGGAAGCATTAGGTAGAAAGACTATCACCATGGAAAATAGCTGATTAGACAAATCATTTGCCTGAGCCTGAAAGCCCGAAGTGTAAGTTCTGCCCTGAACTTGATGGTTCAAAGCTGAACTGTCTCTGAAGGTTTCCTGCACCACAATACTGGTTGCATAGGGTGGCACAATCTCTTTCTCTTATTTAAAAGAGAAATTCCCTACTGAACTGAGACTTTCCATCAAAAAGCAAGGGTGAATCCAATCCTATTAAAAAAAAGTTTTGATAAAGCAGCACTGTCCTGTGGTCCCTTTCTTTCTTCCTACTCTCCCCAAAATGTTTGACAAAAAGAGTCTAAATCTAAACTAGCTCTTATTTTAAGCTTGGCAGATGAAAAAGCACTTTCAGAAGCTAGTTATCACACAGGAATAGAAATCAGTTCACTTAAGTTTTGGTGAGCTGTATAACCACAAAAGACCATGTGCCATCTTCCTGCTGTCCTTTCTGCTCTGCAAGAGCAGAGCATTACATACCTACTAACTTTGACAAGTCATAATGCTGGGGGAAGGGTTCCCAATGCCAGCTTCGTTCATTACAAACCCACGTTCCTTCTTAGAAAACCTTCTAGCCTGAGCCTCACATGAGGCAGAGACTCCAGGAAAAATCAGGCTAGAAGGAAGGGTCCTTAATCCCATCTTTAGTGGACCTGCAATAAGGATAGGCAAACTGATGTGAGTTGAACCACTCAAGGGTATCAAAGCTGTTTTCAGCATTTGAAGACGTTTAATGATGTTCTAGGGATAAAAAAAAAAAAGTAAAACGGTAGTATATGGTGCGACTAGTATGTCTTATGTGCAGTACTGTGACATTTAGGGACAGCAGAGCTGAAGAAAAGAATTATATGATAAATTATACATATTTCTGTAGTAATAGAAATCTATAGTAACACAGATTTAAATAGTCACAACATTTATTAAAAAATTCAAGCTTTAATAAAAATGAAAGGACATTTTTTTCTGCTTTACTTTAACTAGAGGAAAAGAAAAAAAAAAGACTAGCTCTCTCCTAAACTTCTGTGCCCTCTCACCCCCAACATCTCAATCTCCACTGAGCACACATAGATCATGTCTGCCTCAGAACGTAAATACACAGCACTGCAACAGAAGAATTAAAATTAACAGATGAGTCGGAAGAACAAAACCAGCTAACAAAAGTATCTTGTTAGACTGCTGTCAGAGAACAAGATTTTTATCAGAAATGCTGTTTTTCAGAGAACACCAGGATAATTTCCTCCTAATAAATTTCCATCTTATTGAGAGTGGCTAACGTTCTGCCAGTCAGAGGGAATCTCCCAAGAGTATGGCTTTACACACCTCTCCTACCACTGCATGAGATGTATGCACACGTTTTAAAATACAGTGTGTACAGAGTACCTTTAAAAGTGAGTTTAGGTATTTTTAAAAATGCACAACAGTGGCAGAAGTTTGCCTCGTTTTAAAAAAGATTCTCTACTTTGTTTATTGCAGTCTTTTCCCCTGAATTCAGAGGAAATGAGTGTGCATAATTCCACATTCCCTGGAAGGCAAAAGGAGAACATCGGTCTAAATAGTTTGTGGTGGTGTTTTGTAATTTCCATGAATCAAAGCATATTTTTTCACTGCATCTCCTATAATTTTTTATAGATCTCTCTCCTTTCCCTTTAAAAATATTTAGAGGATAAAAAGAACCGTGTGTCATAGGGTATTAGCTGATTAGTTCATTCAAACAGTGCTAATTATAGGTTTAATTGCTTAAATATGAAAGTCATTTATTTAAATTAGCTGCATCAAACATACAGTATGCTCAAAACCTGAAACATTTTGGTACTGGGAACCAGGTTATTGTCTGTAAACAGAACATGCAAAATAGAGGATAAGAAACAATGTGCCTCTATGTACTGATCGGCAAACTCATTTAAACCCCAAACTCCCTCCTCCCCTGCCTCTGGGGTCGGAGAACAGCCTCATTTGAACAATGACTAATGGAATGCACTGAAATGTGCGGAGGGTTGAAAGGAGAAATACTATTCAAGCCAACAAACTCATTTCATTTGTGATTTAGAGGGGCGCTGCACCTTTCCCCTGAACTCCTTCTGAGAAAGAATGAATAGGTATCTCAAGGTTATGTAAAAACGGGTGTTTCGGGTGGAAAACTATATTGGTTTTTAAATTAATAAATGAAGAAATAAATAAAGGTTTGTTATATCATAAAAATACTGCAGGGAAAAGGTGTTTGAACCACAATAAAAAGGTAGTCAGAGCTATAGTGACTATAGCAATGGCAGAAAGACTATGCTTGTGAATTAAAAAATATGCTGTATTAAATACACAGTGTGAGAACTATGATCAGAGTGCAAGAGATGAGCTCAGCTTTTTAATCTGGAAAAAAAAATAGGAAAAAAAAAAAGAGAATTTTAAAGAACTGAAAACATTAGATAATTAACATACTGAAGAATGCCTGGCTGCCAAGCCCTCCATCTTCCTGTATTGACAAAGGAATGCATATATACATATAGATAGACATTTATTTTTTAAGAAAGAATTTTTTTTAAGGAACAAAGAGATTCAGAAGAGCTAGGTTCCCCAGACATATCAGTTTTCATGTTCTGTATCTCTGTTCCGTCAGTAATCAAGTTGTATCTGAATGTTATTGCATTTTTCTTATATATTAAGCCCCAGTATTCTCAACAACATTATGGAAGTATGCGCAGCAGTGGCGGCAAAGGCTGGTGGATGCAGAAAGCTCCTCTTAATTTAATAAGGGTTTTTAAACCAAACGCTATGCACCATTGACTATGCAGGAAAGCTATTTTTTGCTGCAAAAGTTCCCAGCTCATGAATATCCTTGTACGCTTCTCTGTGCACAGCCTCTCTCCGTGCCCCCTTTTCCTGCTGAGAGGGTCATATGGCCACAGGAGAGCCTGACCCCCTGTTTACATTTCACTGTGCAGATTACACAGTGAAGAATAATACTACAGCTGGTTACTGCTTACAATTATTTAATTTTTTTAAAAAACCCAACACTTTAAAAGCTGAATTTATATAAATCCATCTGTCTCTGTGTCTCTTTCTCTTTCTTCACATGCAACTTGCATTTATTTTTTACTTGTAAATTCGCTATACTCATTCATTACAAGCTCAGAGCTTCTTTTTTGGGTGAGGAGAATAGTCATACTTTTGCTCCGTCCAATATAGAGCCTTAACTTGGAAAGATTAGAAAGTAGAAAATGTTTGGAAAACGTTATGGCCATGTTTTAGATAAGAAAAGTAAAGCAACGAGAGGTACAATCCTAACATCATGCAGCAGTCGGTGACAGAGGAAGCAATATGCTCCCATACTGGAGGCTGATCCAACAGTTTCATCTCTACTTTGTAGAGACCCCTACCCTCCTGACACACAGTGCTGCCCCCACAGAGAAGCGGGTTTGAGGATGTCTAAGCAAAAATGCACCTCAACATAATAGTCTAAGCAAAAAGGTGCCAAAAAGATAGTATTGTAAATTTAGAAAGAAAGTCCTGGGTAGATTTTGCTGAAATTAAATCTAAATTTAGTGGATTTCCAATGTGATCAGGGAACAGCATGTCAAGGGAGAGCGTTGGAGACATATCCTTGGGGGATTTATGTGGTTATACCTCTAGATGATCCCATGGCAGTTGGAAAATGAGATACAAAGGGCTCTATTCTGCCCTCATTTACACAGCACTTAACTCTGATTTTCATGCCATTTAAACAAGAATGTCATGTAAAGTGTCTTGATCATTGAAAATGGTGCCAAATACATATTCTTCCCTCAAGATTACTGCATGCAATTCAGATCATAGGACATTGACATGAGTAGAGCTGGCCTTTAGAAAAGAGGCATAGACATTAAAATAGAGGTTGCAAGGAAACTAATCTGAATTGGCCTATTTGTCAGATGCTTAGCCAAAATAACCATGTAAATAACAATTTATTTAGCAATTTTACATTTGTATTTGTCAGATCAAACTGGTATTTATAAACTAGACATTATATAAATGTCCAAGATACAAATGCAACATTCAGAATGCCATCCTGTAAGACTATAGTCTAATTTGCTAATAAATGTAAATCTATAATATTGCCAGTAAGATGAAGTAAGAGAGATGCGTCACAACTTCCATTCATCATATGATATCATGGCAATGTGTCTCCTCATTTTTAGGTGTTTTAAAAGCTTAGCATTTCCCTGTTACAGAGAGTTATGTTGCCCTCTGGATAAAAGATGGAGAAATACATGACAATGCTGACTTTTAAAGGACATTATACAATATAATAAATACATGGTATGTTACTCTCTGCTTAGCTGTGCTGGTATATGTTATGAACAGGCCTGTTTTACCTTATTCTCATTATTTTAATCCTCAGCCACTTAAATGAACATGAGATAGTCAGCTGAAAGGTGTTAGGGTATGTAATTACACTCATGGTTGCGTTTCTGTCATTGACTTTATTATCTCCTTATCAAACATCATACTTAAATTAAGGTGTGATACCAGCAGGTATGGTCCTGTTCTGGATAGGGCTCTACTTTAAAATACCCCAGCAGATTCTGTGAAGGCACACGCTACAGGTATCCTTGAAAATCATAAACAACTATGAATGCGAAAGGCAAGAGAAGGTCACAAGTCTCTTCTCAACCTTTTTTTGACGTTTCCTCAAGCTAGATCAGTATCGAATTTAGGGTTCCAGGCAAAAGAGTCCAGTGAAAGAATCCAGAAAATTCACTTGTCCATTTTTAGATATTCACACTGCTGTCTTTGGATACTGTAGACTGTCCTAAGGGATGCACATTACTCTGGAGTTGGCTCAAGCTCAAACCTTATACCTGAAACTAAGCAAAATCCCTCCTTTACAAAGTATGGATAGGAAGCAAAGTGGGTCTTACGGGTCAGACTCATGTTCAAAATATAAGGAGTCTTCTTTAATTAATCAAGAACTTCTTCAGTACACATATTGACACATTTCAATTTACGACTATTTTTTTTTTAAATACTGTTTGTTGCATATTTGGCCACTTTAGAGTCATATTCTATTTGGGAGATAGATAAAGATAGTGCAACGGGAATGTACTCAGGATTACGCATTATGGCAGCAGTGAAGCATTTTTGTGTCCCTCTGTTTTCAATCTCTGCAAGTAATGCAACAAATAGATTGTATGATGCATTAGAAGTTACATGATAAAGAATAGTAATCATCATCACTACCCGAAATGATATAGAACATAACAAGAAAATACTGGCAAATACTCAGTGAAAGCCAACTTCGAAATTTTGTGTCAATTTATTCTGAGTGTTGGTCCTAAAATAAAAGAGTCTACCTATAATCAAAACAAACCACAACATTTCTGTTATGTAATGTCTAAAACTGAATAGTCAAAGATCTATTTTATTGCCAGATTTTGAGCACCATGTATACTTAGGAAGCTAAAAGCATGTCTGAAGAAATTCATGGACAGCTCTGAAAAAGGCAAAATTACCACACTGTTATTTCTTCTCTAGCCTGTAGACTGAACTTTGTGGCAACGTTCAGTGAGCACCCTTTTCTTCTAAGAATTCTCCTTGTTCTCTTCAGACGAAAAAAATGCAGATATGTATCAAAGCAAAAATAATGCCCACTGAGAAGGCATTAGCTTTTCTTCCCTAATTTAAATTAATTTTCAGTTTGGATTTGATGTGAGTTCTGTGGGAGAGATTAGAGAGATTCCGTCTGCAGCGATTTTTCCTTCCAGGCACTTTTCTGTGTGCTATAGAATGACCAAAAGATGGTGTAAGTTTGGAGTGAACATATGGTCTTCTTTTCCACATATTGTCTAAGAATTTGTACAAACAAAGGACGTATGTCTCAATTTCTATAAGCTTTTTCTTTTCTAGAAATAGAAAAGTTAGTAAAAACGAAGACTAGTAAGGGAGCCTAGTACTGTTTTCTTAGTCAGTGAGTACTTACTTGATTTTTATATCTCTAAACGTTATTAACTTTACCAACATCAAAGAAGGCTCATACCCTTAACACAATACGAAGAGAAAAGGTATCTGGCTGCATTGGCCTCATGTTTCATTGTACTATCACATCACAAGCTGCTGCACTGATAGAAAAAATCACATATCCTCCACAAAAAAAAAGATAAATGTATATATAATAGTCTTTGAAAGTTCTGTAAATGCACATTAGGCACTGACTGCATTTCACTGGCACAATACACTCTACTCTGACAGCGAAGGCACAAAGTCATGTGTCTTTAGCAAAGACAATAGAGAAAATAGAATTTAAAGTTGCCATTAGGGAGCACAAGTGAATAAGGAGTAGTATTTCTGATGGGGTGTCCCTTTGAATTTTTAAAGCATGATAATACAACCAGAGCACCAGCTATTCTCTTCAGCCATATCGAGTACAAGTAGGGTGATCAAACCTAAAAATATGCCCTCTGGATCATTAATGGCTTACTTACCTCCATTTTTATCTCAAATACTTGCAAAAGGAAAAAAAAAAAAAAGGATAATCTGTTACCACTTAAAAGAATTACACCATGATAAGAACATAACTGGCATAAGAAAAACAGTTTTGTGCTTCTGTAGTAGTGCTATAGTAGTGTACTTCTGCACTCCGTACCATCCTCTGGGGAGAGTGGAGGATTGACACAAGGCTCCCATACTTTCTACTGGGCAGCCAGGGGCGCTGAGTGATGGGTTTCAAACAGCAAACCTCAGATAGGCTAAGGCTTCCCCATTTAACTTTTCATCAGACTGCTTGTCACCTAGATATGTATATTTTCTCTCTCAAGTAGGGACACAAATCATGGATGGAAGGATATAATTATTTGCCTCCAAAAATTGCCTGTAATGATAGGTATTTTGGAAGTGGAGGATAGAAAAAACAGGAGAAGTAGAGGTTTTGTTGGTTCTTTTTGCCTTGAAATATCTATCACAAATGTGGGACACAAACTATGCATTAATTAGATAAACTCCTACGTATTGTGATTGTCTTGGTTATGTGTATATGTACTTAATACAACAGGAACCATTAGAAGCCATATAGCGAGGCCTCTGTGTGCCTGCGAATACAACTAAAAGCACGATCACAGGGTTATGGCATATATCTCAGGTAATATGTGTGCATATGTGCTATTTCAAAAATACCGTGAGTTTTATTGCCAGGTATAACCTTTCACAAACACTGCACAATAGTGTGTATGTAGGTGGCAGCACTTCAGTGGAATTGGCAGATTGCAGCTAATCTAATGGTGTAACATGATATGTGTTTTCTATTTAATGTGTTGTGAGAAATCTAAACACAGTTAAGATTTTTATTTTTATTACTTTCATTTTCCTTTTTTTCAATGTTCTTTCAGTAGCACAAGCACTGAAAGCTGAACAAAACCCATAATGTGATGTTTAAAATAGTTACCATTTTTCAGGAGTATTTTTTAGGAGGTAGTAGAGATTGAGAGATTGTTTTCTAAATTAAGAGTCCAAGATTTATGGGCAATTTGAGTGGTACCTGGAAAATCGAAGGAGTGGGAAGGAGAGAAAGAAATAATGGTGTTGTAGTCCAAGGTAGAAATAAAAAGCTATTGTTGTCAAATTCTAGTTACCAATATTTAATATTTTTACTTATTTATTTGAGCAAATACTTAAACTTGTTCATCTCAGTATTGAAACACAGCTTGAAGAAGCCTGGATCAGGCTATCAACTTGACCACTAGCCTCTGACGAGGTAGCAACAGAGAAAAAAGTCATACCCCTTGAGTACTGCATTCAGATACCCGAAATTCTGCCACCAGCATGGGGTGGCACAGCATACTAGCTAAAACCCAAGTCTCACTGCCTCAAATATAAAAGTGAAGTAAATATGTGATATAGACTGCTGTGAGATCGAAGGTATTATGGACACAAGGTTCAGGTTGTCTGTAACTCAGATCTCTCTACCATCTCCACCGCTCCTTCAAATGCAAAGGAGTCTGGGCTGGCAGCTGGCTTCAGGGCTAGACCTTCTCCCAAAGGCGACCCGAAGCTGCTGTATTATTTTACAGAGGTTCCTATGGCACACTCAATACTGTCTTGCTATGTATGGAGAAACCTCTACAGTTGTACGGGAAGCACATCACTAATACTGTGTGTCGTCTCACCCGTTCCCCCTGGGAAAAGCTTGTGCTTTGCTTGGTAGAGTTTCAGAGTTGTGGTCGCTGTTGCTTTTGACATATGTATATTGTTAAATATTTACATTAGAGAGGATGGGGTCAAAGAACAGTGCCTTGCAACTGGAGCAGAAGGCAGTGAGGTCTGTGGGGAATTTTTAAATTTCCAGAGTTCATTCCAGTGTGAGATCAGCCTTGGAGAAAGTTATCCTCACCATAGGGCTGAGATTTCCTCTTAACATAAGAGTCCTCCATTTTTCAGAGTGTATTGAGAAACAAATGCCTTCCACATCTTTTACAAATCTTGGACAAGGCAATGAAGTATGCCTTCTTTGGCATACAAGGCGATAAAGTATAAGGCTGAATATAAGCAACGGCTCCCTGAATCTGGTTTAAAATCTAAAGGGAAGCCAGTGAAAGCATCAGAGGACAGATCTGACCTGCTTACAGTAGGTTGCCTTGTTGAGAATACACTTTTTCAAAAACTCTGTTCTTGGAGGCTCTTACATGCTGAAGACAATATAATGGGTATCATAGATGTTCACAGTTCATACAAAAGCAACAAATGCACAAGTATCTGAGTGTAGATCCTCAGCTGGAGATGACAGTGAATGTTCAATGCCTAAGTTGTGTTCTGGAAGTGTCAGCGTCTGCAAGGAATTCAATAGTAATATCAACCTTCAGCCTGAGGTCACCAGTTCCTTGATGTACGCTTTGATCTGCACAAGGAGGTAGAGAAGGGACGCCAGTAGATGATGGGTGGCCAGCTGGCCCTGCAGAAGTAGAACACCCTACCTAGTCCATGCTGTGGATGTGGGCTGTTTTCTACCCTTCTGGGAGGAAAGTGCAGTGCAGTGCCTTGGGACCACGTCACATCACAAAATCAAACCTGCATTTACATTTCTTTCAAAAAATGCATGCATTACATTTTCTTTCAAAATTACAGGTTTAGTAGCATGGAATAGATGCCTTCAGGATGCTATTATTCCTTGGCCAAAGTTACTGACAACTTACTGTAATCACTCACCCAGCAGGCCCCCACTATTTCTACAAATGAATCACTTTCAACATTCTGCTTTTGTCCTTCTTCCTCATGTAATTATTCCTGAAAATAATCTCTCATCAAGTAAGTAAAACCTGGGCAGGGCCACTCAGATTCCATGAAAATGAATATTGCATTTTCTAAAATCAAGCAAGTATTTCCTCATTTTCTCATGCTTCAATTTTCAGCTTTCCTTCAAATTCACATTCCATTCCTGGTACATTTTTACTCAAATACTTTGTATTTAATAGATTATTATCTCTAGTTGTCTTGTTATTTGTTCAAAAGTTGTCAAAAAAAATCCATAGCTATTTCTTGAGGGAAAAGGAGCAAAGTTTACTTCTTTTAAAATATTAAACTTCAGCCATTTTAGAGCATATATCTGATTTCATACTTATGCCACACAATGTAAGCCTCTTTTTGTAATGTTATAAGTAAACCTCTAATTTTAACGAATTCTAAGCAATTTATTTTACTATACATCCATATATTTTAGAATTTAAAGATGAAATATTTAATTTTAATTTTTTCAGTATTGAGAGGGAATAAACAGGTTATGGACTGTCTGCAGTTGCATCCTAGTAAAAATCTCATAATGTCAAAAAAACCCTGATATTTTCAGATTTTTCAGACAACATTTCTTCTGAAGAGTTGAAGCTGACAATTAAACAGAGCATCTTGGAAACTAGCCCACCGAAAAGAGTTGATCTGTAACACACAAAATGGTGCTACAAAACAGTTACACATGACCTATTTATTACTTATCCCTTTATTTGGGCAAATAAACTCAGTCATATTTCACTTGGGATGTAGAGAGTATAATTTGTATTGAACGTAGTTTCATAACTACTTGGTGTACAGCAAAGACCTTGCAGTGGTGCAATTTGACAACGTTACAGCATGAACAGTCATGAACAATCTGAACAAACAAGCTCCTAGCAGTTAGTCACCCTCTTTTCCTGTGAGTTTTAGAAATGCGTTTTATGGCAGTAGCAGAAACTGCCTATTTATTTTAGCTGATCCAAATAGTGTATCTCTGGCTAATTAGGGGAGAGATATTTACTTACAATCTTGCAGACATAGTTTACTAAACGGTTCCATTTACTGTTCAGTATAGTTAAAATTTTAGTACTCCTGATATGGTACCAAATAGGCTTAAACAACTGTGACAGCTGGAAAGAGGCAGACTTTTTTTATTTGACTATTTTGCAAGCTTCAATTAAATACCTGCAGTTGAGGCACTCTCATAAAAAAGCATAAAATTCTTCTACAGTAGAAAATAGAGTCAAAATAATGTTATTTTTTTAAGGAGTTGCAAGAAAGTTTAGACTAACTAAAAACAATCCAAAACATCCACTTTTTCGTAGATATGGGGACTGTGGGAGATGGGACAGAGAACGGAAGAAAGGAAACAGCCTCTTACGTGCGTGCATACACAAACCTCAAACACACTATTACAAATTCTAGCTGTCGAGCAACGTACATATTACCATTAGTGCCATGAGCATCTCTCAAAGCCCTTACTGAGTGGCTCACTGTATCGGTACAAACAAGAAAAGAAGACGGTTGCCAATTCATGTGGGAAAGTGGATTAGACTGGAATGGTTACAGGAATTCTCACTCTGTACTCTGTATCCCTCCTCTCTCAGAAGTAGGTGTCCCCAGAGCAAGGGCACACAGGAGTTCCACAATCTGCAGCCGACATTTTAATCTGAACTATAATTGGAGGGTTTTTTAAGCAAGATCTTGCTCCACAACTAGATAAAAGCAGCTGATGTGAGGGTTAATACCTGAATTAGAATAGTCTTAAACCTCTGAAAGATAGCCATCTTTGCTCATCTCACAAGGATTTTGGTGTTCTTGGTGCTCTATCCCCTAAAGCAAACAATAAAACCAAAACCCTACTCTGTGCATACATAGCTGACGAAAATTGTTTTGGAAAGCCTAGAGTAAGAAGCCTGGATATCAGAAGATACTGATAAATTATCTTTGGGCCCAAGAACAAAGCTGTCGGTCTCGGTTTGCGTTTGACAGTCCCAGGGAGTGGGAACTGTCACAAGATGGAAACTGCTTACTTTTGTTCCTGTACCTAAACTGGTAAAGTTTACTTACTTTGCATAACTTGTGAGAAATTTAATTGCAGAGCAAACTTTTTTATTCTAGCTCCATGTCTTTGCTACCCTTTGTCTTTGCTTAGATTGTTGTTGGCTGAGTAAAATGGTGGAATAAGATGTTCTCAGTGAATAGTAAACTTGCTGCAAAATGTACTTCAGGTTTGTTCCCAAAGATCAGAAATAAATTTTTGTGTCTAAAATTGTTGATTATTCATTTTGAAAATAGCTTTTTTACTTTGACATGCGTCTTTTAAAAGGAGTTAAACAATTCAAAATGAAATCAAATATTTTATCTCTGGTTAATCTAGCAGTTTTAATTATTTGTTTCCTCAAAAGCAGACAAATTTTTGTTTGAATTCTGTAACAGACCTCAAAAATGAGTTATTTGCCTAGCCCAGTTAAAATCTTACAGTCATTTCCAGTGAGAAGAAATCCAGCAACCCAACTAAGAGTGTGGAGAAGATCTATAACTAATCTCCAAAAGAGGATGTGGACAAGTAACTGTATGGTCTCCCAGTGCTCCGTATTGCCACTAGACTGTAGTATCAAACACAACACCAGAAATCAAAGAGCAGAAAAAGCCAGGAGCATGGGTCACACACAGTACCTTGCTAAGGAAAGATGCCCCCCAATCATCTCTGGCATGTAAGACCAGTCAAAACTGAGCATTCAAAGATATGAATAGGGAGATTTGAAGGAAGACAGCAAAATGCAAAATATATTGAGTTTTAAACAAGAGACGCACATCGACCAGTAAATTGCCAACGTGTCATTCTTAATTTGCTATCTAGTTTTATACTATATGTGCAGGTAGATCAGACCTCTTTCACTGATATGTGTAGAACCTAGGGCAAAAATAAAATCAAATGCAAAAAAGAGTGAACTTGAATTTCTATTTCTATTGCTTTATTTCACCTGCCCAGTTGTGTTTGGGAAATTTTTTGATGAAATCATTATCTTCAAGCCATAATAGCTCAGGATTTCTCTAAGATTTCCAAAACCTTAGAATTTGTCAAAAGGTTTGCTGTGTATCTTTGGCAAGCATCGACACAAAGTAGCTTTATTTCAAATTTGTATATGCTTTCACAAACCTTCTGTAGGACAATATCAAACCCGCACTGACCAAAGCGCTGTGAGTAACATGAGAAAGTCTCCTCTAAAATATGTGAAGGAAATGAAAAAGAAAGTAGTAAAACTACATAATGAGAGGATGTTATTAAACATCCATTAGATTTAGGAGTATTTAGTTTCATTATGTCTCTGATACTGGTTTAAAATGGGCCAAATCCAAATGTAGAAGCATATGCCTTCAAGAGAATTTTTTCGTCTTCAGAGAATTCACTAACGGGAAAGCTTTAAGAGCCGTTGAGTTAGTCCTTGGATTTTGAATTGATGTATCTGCCCTTTGCATCTTTAAGATGTTGCACAAACTACCTTAATTACTAAATAAAACACTTCGGATCTCAGAGGAGAAGTATTATGTATTTGGCTAAAGGAAAGGGAATCTCATGAAGCAATCTAAATGCCTTCAGGTAATGCAAGTACAATTGCCAGTGAGTTACGTGCATGCAATTCAGAGCAAATTTTGGGTCCATTTGGTGCAATTAAGTATTAATTATTCCGTTTTTTTTTCCTCTAATAGATCAGTAAAAAGGGTTGCACAATGATGTAGAACCTGCCCTTCTGCCCCAAAATGAATGAGACTCTAGTTAGTCAAGCATAGTCTATTCTGCTTCCTCTAAATAGCATGATGCTAGAAAATGATCATGACCAGAATATTTCTAAACAAGCCTTCACAAAATATTGCAAAACACAGTGGTATGAACCTGAACACTTCATATATTCTGCTCAAAATGTTAGTGAAATAGGGAGCCTCTACCTACCTTCTGAAAGATTCTGGTAAAGAAGAATGGCAGTGATCCGTGAGGATTTCTCTGTTAGCAAGTAGTTTCAGGCTTCCCATGTGAAGGCTGATGTCTGGAGAGAAGCTGACTGCAAAGCCCTCCTGCTCAGGAGTCCTGTAGGTCAGCAGACAAGGGCTCGAGAAACGCTGTAGCATCGGTGATGAAAGCAAATGTACCTAACAATAAAAGACTCTACTTTCAGCTAAGCAGCTATACTGTTCCATGTTTATGGGAAAAGAATCAGAAATTCAAGCGCTGTGAGGTTCACCTCATAAATACATGTGAGGCTCCCCACCTCTTGCTGAGGATTATTTAGCCTAATGTGAAGAATGTAACAAGGCACAAAAAGCTTCTACTCAACAGGTTGAAAAGCCACAGGCTTCCTTTCTGTCCGCCTTTTCCCCAGAAAGTGAACAGGAGATAAATGCCTGTTTAATCATAAAATCAGTGTCAGTGAAGCAAGTGAAATCACTCAGGTATTTAAAAGACAAGAGAAGTTTAAATTCTCTCCTAAACTCCTTATACCCAAACTTGTTTCCTTCCAGGACAGTTGCATGCGTTTCTTTCTTCCAATAGAGACCATTTTAATTCCTTATTGTTGTCAGTTTCTTTTTATTTAAGAAGTGAAGCTGCGACAGGGAGTGGGTGTGGGAGCCATGGGACAGGAGGCTGTGCAGGCAAAGGGATTGCTGAAGACATACCAATTTACCTGCCTTTCACCTGGGGCTGCCTGTCAGCCCAGTGGTCATCCGGCTGCCACAGGCAGCGAAGCATCCACGTACTTCCCCTCCGGGTGCTGAGCAGCAAATGCACTAAAGCAGCCAAATCTCGTATTCCCCCTCCCCCCAGTATTAGTAAAGAATGTGTAGTATCTGGTTTAAAAATGCAATTTTATCTGTTTGGGCTTTTTTTAACCACTGGGGTTTCTTAAAAATATAAAAAAATCATAAACTACCTCAAAGACCGTGTAATGTGTAAAGTAAATCTTTCTTCTGTTCTTGTTATGCTGGTTTGGTTTTGGCCTGAAAAGCCACAAAGCTGAGCCTGTGACAGAGGAGGACGAGGCACGGTCTGCAGGGACAGGCAGAACATGGCAGCACAACATTAACGAGGAGAGGAAGCGTGCGAGGGCAGGATTTTCTTTTTTTAGGCCAGTGTCTGGAACCTCATTTATCCCAAGGTTTGTTGGTTGGTTGGTTTCCTTGTTTATTTATTGAATGTATCTTAGTCTAGCGAAAAACCACAGTGATGTTCCCAAAGTTGCCCCTCCGGGTTCTGCAGGAATCCACCCTGGCAGACGGATCTGCAGACTTGGAGGAAGTTCAAGTATTTTCCAGTATATCAACAAATATGACAAGAAATCCCACTCTATTCTGAGTGATGGCATAATAATAAGTGAGGAAGAACGTAGCAACATTAGATAATCCCCATAGAAGACTAACTCTTTGATCTCCAGCATTTACATGCATGCCTTTACACTTCGTACATTGTAAGCATTTGATTTCTTACCAACAAAATACAGCTACAAGCTCCACTTGAATGTTCCAGAAATAAAATTCTCCTTGATCCAGTTATATGCCTTCTAAGCACTGAGGGAGAAAACTGAGGCCTCAGATGACCACAATGAGTAAATGAACAAGTTATCAGACAAATGCCAAGTACTAATAATGTCTATTTAGTTTAGCTGCTCCTAAATATTAAGTCAATTATGGTTCTGCTTTCTCTACGAGAGTCAGTGCATTATCACGATTTTAATACTTTATCTCCAAACATGTAGGCAAGCCTGACACCAGGGCTTGTGTAGATAGGGAGCGTTAATAAGAACATTTTCCTCGCCCCATTTCTGCCTGCGATGGGAACTAAACCTACTTTTACAAATAAATTTTGCATCAATTCATGTGAATAAAACTCATTCTCCCTCATGTCCTTGACCCCCCTCCAAGGCCTAGATTTCTTTTGATTTTATTCTGTCCAGGAAACATTCACATACTTGAGCAAATGGGAAATAATGAGCTATGACCTCTCGCGATACTGCTTGTCTGGTTACATCAGTGAATTTTCAGCAAGGGAGCCATTTCAATGGGTGTCAGTGTAAAGGAAATGACTCACTAGGCTGGCTTATAGCTGCCTGTAACTACAGAGACCGTTAACTAAATCCTAAATAAATAGCAATAAATAATAGAAAATAAATCGTGTTTCATTGCCAGCACTAAAATCCAGTACATGTATTATTAAAACTAAATAGATGCAAATAGTCAAAAGTCTCTCAGCAACAATCTTTTTGAAATGAAAGAACTGAAATTTTTGATAATCATCAGGAAGAGAGAGGAAGAAACAAAGAGAGAAAAAGGCAAAAGGAAGACATTTTCCTAGGCTGTAATGCCAGAGTCATTCTTTCACAGGGTTTACATCACAGAGAGCTCAGACTCAGAAGATGTTGAAAATGTATGTCTCCAGAATACACCCATCACCTTTCAAGATTTCAAGCAGGGTTTATTCATGGTTGGGAGCAGCAGTAGTAAAAGGAACAAGTTAGAATCAGGACACATTCCTGGGACATTGTAATGCATATTATGCATTGTCTCAGCTTGACTGTGAACAACGCACTTGAAAATGAACATCAGCTAATTAGTTGCATACCATAGAGGAGACTTGAGCCTGTTTCATTTACTGCACAAATGATTTCAGACTTTTTTCTTCAACTCAGAAGAGGCAAAGCCCTCCACCCCTTTCTTGGACGTGGAATTTTACATGTGACATGGCGATGCAATCTGGAACAAAACAGAAACCTTGAAAAGCCACAGACATAAAAATGGTGAGAAGAAAATTTTAGCTTCCTTTCTGTTTAAGCAAGTGTCTGAGAAACTGAAATCTGGTTCCTGCTAAAGAAGTTTGCATCTACACCACAAATGGCACTGAAATGTAGACATACCCCAGACAGCTGTGAAAAAAAAAAAAAAAAAAGACAGCTCACTCTGGTGCCACAAACTATTTAATTATAACAGCGTGCAGTTTAGCTTCTCATCCATATGGATACCCCACACTGAATTCTGTGCTGCCGTGGGTCCTCAAGCTCATCTCTGAGCAAGACTTAAAACCCGTTTAGTACCTTTACACTGCGTTTAAGTGTACTGTAGATGTACCCTAAGCTTATGCTCTTCTAGGCTAAACTGTCAACCCTGTTCAAACAGTGCCACCGCTTTTGAAACACAACTACTCCAGTTTCCCCTCTGACAGACCCCAAAAAGGATAGTGAAGAACTGAAGTCCAAGATGGTAAGGGCAACAGCAGTCTTCTGCTAGTTCTGTGCAATAGCTCTTATAAGAGGCAACTGGCTACTGGGAAGCTCTGTAAGTACTATAAATGTAAATATAATGAAATGACAAGGTTCTGCCTTCTCTCATCCCTGTCACTAATTGCATACTTTCACAGCTCTCTCTGAGCCCTAAAACTCTGTAAACACCAGAAATGTGAAAGTTTTAGAAGATGACTAACAGCCTGAGAAAAGTTGGAGTTACAGATTGGGGAGGTATAAAATGGAAATAACGTGTGACTGCCAAAGAGGCCTTTTTTAGTTACTCCTATCGCTACCATGTGACTTAAGCAAAGTGTGCAGCAAAGCAATGCTCAGTGGACACAAGCTAACTAGGTGTTCTGCAAGGCTGAGCTGAAAGCCTCCACGTTCTGCAGTGTTGACCCTGCAGCGACCACCCAGACCACTCACCTCACCTACTAAAGAAATGAAAATGTCTCTCCACGCTCTCGCGTGCGAGGTGTGTACTAAGAGAACTTCGCTGCTAAAGCAAGCTCCCTCTTCTCACATGCACACGGACAGCTTTTGAATGAATGTTGCTGAACATCATGGTAATTCTGTCAAATGACCCAGCGTTTGATTCTGTTGATGGTTACAGAAGTTCAGCAAGTGATACAGCTAACAGCAGCTGTTCAACAAGGCCAGTATGTGACTGTATGTCATACTGGCACTTCAAGGACATAACAGCAATTTTCATGTAAACTGAATAGAGGGGGAAAAAAGCTTCACAGAGGAACTTCTGCCTTTGCACTCAAATGGGTTTTTTTTTCCATTTCATTCATTTATTAACAATACAAGAATTAAAATCAGAAAAATAAATAAATTAACTATTGCTGAAAGATGGCCACATGGAGCAAACATGAGCACCAAATTTATGTTACTGATCATCAGCTATGAAGGGATTGATCTAAGTCATAGATGGTATTGACAACTGTGGAGGCACATCTAGGGAAGAGGGTTTCCGAATAAAGGGAATTCCTTCTTTGCTGCAGTGAGTTCTTATCCAATTGTTGGGTAAACTCATTAGACAATTACGTTGCTTTTGCCTCAAAAGTAGCCTTCTCTCGAATCAGGATGGTGTTTCCCCACAAGTATTTGTACAACAAATAAAATGTAATCTCTTCCTAGCTTTGCTTGCAATTCATGTACTGAGAGGAAAAAAAAAAAGCTTGTATTTAATGAATTTCAAAAATCTCTTCCTACTCCTAAAACTAAGATGCAGTCTGACATCAGAGCTATGTCACTATTTTTTTCTCAGGAATGACAGTAGATTGTAGTTGTCAGTGTGGATTTTTTTGAAGTAGTTGTCTCTAAAATATTTCAAATCTGGAAAATGACATCTGAATTTCTTGTCCCTTGGTTTCTCTCCCCTTGCTAATGTGCTCAGTTTTGTTGTCATGAGAACATACACACTAAATCCCCTAGAATGAACCTTCATGGCATCTTTTTTGATGCAGTGGATTGGATGTTTCTTACTCTTTATCATTTGATCTCTGAAACAGTTTGTTAGGTTTTTATCCAAAGGAACATTTTTATTGATTGCTTCTGTGGCTGTGAAACGTATTTTCTACATTAAGAGAAATGTTTGCATTTTGTCTTGTAAGTTCAGAAGTAGAACTCTAGTAACACAATTTTAGTTTTTCTTCCAACTGATGTCTATATTAAGGATCTCCTAACCTTTAAGGCAGACATTTTCAAATCTATTGGGTTTTTTTTCAAGAGGGAGGCTAGGGAAGAATTGAGAATCCAAGTTAAATTCTATTTACTCTTTCACAGTCATCGACACGTTCACAAGTGATCAGCTAGGAAAAGTCTGGACAGAATGAACTGAGGAATGTAATGGAGGAAAAAATAAAATAAAATAAATTAAAAAAGAATTAATTAAAAAATAAAAAAATAAATTAAAGAGAGACACTGTATAAGAATAATAATAACTTCTAACCGTGATTTAGCTGTTCTAGTGGCGTTGTAGTGTACATGAGAAATAACCCATAAATATCTAATAGAGTTCAAAAAAGTGATAGAAATGGAACACCAATATTATCTGTTACATACTGATGGAATGAGAAAACTGGAAAGTAAAATATCGAGTATATTTTTCTGTATTGTTTATGTTGGATAGGAAGTTAGGAAAGGTCTCAAGAAGAATTTTCCGACATTAAGAAGTCTGAGAGACTTCAGAGTTTTATGCTTGCCTGTGATGTTCTAATCACTAGAGATCAACAGTACTGATATTCATTAGAGAAAATCCAAATAGCTTTCCTGTGAGTAAGGAATGCAGGATAGGACTCATGATCTATCTGTTTGAAAGAGCCCTACCACAGGAAAAGGCAGTTCACATTGATCAGCTGTTATCTTTGCATCTTCTGTAATTACGTCAAGCAGAGCACACTTTATTTGAGAGTTGTATGTGCATAAATATTGACAGAACATGGCTTAATACCATCATTAACTCTTCTCTAAGGAGAAGACAAAGGTAAAGTGAAGAAAGAACAGCAACATTTTTGCAACATTTCTTTGTCAGTGATACAGAACTTAAATGAAATTAATTATTTTCAGAGTCAGAGACAAAGCTAATGTTATCATTATTTTAAGCTTGGACTTGAGAGGAGAAAGTGGGAGCTCACAGAAGTGGAAGCAATAATCAGAATAGCATGGTCTCCTTCTGCCAGTAGCTGGAGCAATACATTCTGCTCTCCATCTCCCTGTACTAAAGCAAGGCCTTTCCCATGAATGATTGATACTGTGTGGTGCCGTCGACACGCTGGAAGGGAGGGATGCCATCCAGAGGGACCTCGACAGGCTGGAGAGGTGGGCCCGTACCAACCTCATGAAGTTTAACCAGGCCAAGTGCAAGGTCCTACATCTGGGTCATGGCAATCTCAGGCACAAATACAGACTGGGCGGAGAATGGATCGAGAGCAGCCCTGAGGAGAAGGACTTGGGAGTACTGGTGGACGAGAAGCTCAATATGAGCTGGCAATGTGCTCTTGCGGCCCAGAAGGCCAACCGCGTCCTGGGCTGCATCAAGAGGAGCGTGGCCAGCAGGTCGAGGGAGGTGATTCTCCCCCTCTACTCTGCCCTCGTGAGACCTCACTTGGAGTACTGCGTCCAGTTCTGGAGTCCCCAACATAAGAAGGACATGGACCAGTTGGAGAGGGTCCAGAGGAGGGCCACGAAGATGATAAGAGGGCTGGAGCACCTTTCCTATGAGGACAGGCTGAAAGAGTTGGGGCTGTTCAGCCTGGAGGAGGCTCCAGGGTGACCTTATAGCGGTCTTCCAGTACCTCAAGGGGGCCTACAAGAAAGATGCGGAGAGGCTGTTCAGGAGGGTCAGTTGTGATAGGACAAGGGGTAATGGTTTTAAAATAGAGGGAGGTAGATTCAGGTTGGATATTAGGAAAAAATTTTTTACCATGAGAGTTGTAGAACACTGGAACAGGTTGCCCAGAGAGGTGGTGGATGCTCCATCCCTGGAGATGTTCAAGGCCCGGTTGGATGAGGCCCTGAGCAACCTGATCTAGTTGGAGATATCCCTGTTCCTTGCAGGGGGTTTGGACTAGATGGCCTTTGAAGGTCCCTTCCAGCCCTAACAATTCTATGATTCTATGATTCTATGATTTTTCTCTTTTATTGTTAGAGTTCAGAGAATACAACTGTAAGGCACAAAAGCATACCTACAGGTGGCTTTTTTACATACCAATCAGGTGCTTGTAGGATTTCAAAAGCTACATTCAAACTCATCTTAGAGAAGCACTAATCTTTCAAAGATGAAGGTGAATGAAGGAAAAGGTATTAGTGGTGAGACTTCCAGCAGAAAGCCACTGGTCAATCTCACCTTGAAAGGGAATGTTCACTTTTGATAATGAGCTGGGCTATTCAGTGAGTATGACCATCCAGCCAATTCCTTATCTACTGAGTGTTCCATCTGTCAAATCCATGTCTCTCCAATTTAGAGACAAGGATGTTGTGCAGGACAATGTCAAATGCTTTGGATGAGTCCAGGTAGATGATGTCACTTGCTCTTCCCTTATCCACCAATGCTGTAACCCCATTGTAGAAGGCCATCATATTTGTTAGTCACGATTTGCCCTTAGTGAAGCCATGTTGGCTGTCACCAATCACCTCCTTTTTTCCCATGTGCCTTAACATAGTTTCCAGGAGGATCTGCTCCATGATCTTGCCAGGCACAGAGGTGAGACTGACTAGCTTGTAGTTCCCTGGGTCTTTCTTTTATCCCTTTTTAAAAATGGGAGTTATGTTTCCCCTTTTCAAGTCAGTGGGAACTTCACCAGACTGCCACGACTTCTCAAATATGGTGAATAGTGGTTTAGCAGCTTCATCTACCAGTTCCTTCAGGACCTGTGGGTGCATCTCATCAGGTCCCATGGATTTGCGCACCTTCAGGTTCCTTAAATGGTCTCGAACCTGATCTTCTCCTATAGTGGAGGGTTCTTCATTCTCCCAGTCCCTGCCTTTGCCTTCTGTGACTTGGAGGGTGTAGCTGGAGCTCTTGCCAGTGAAGACTGAGGCAAAAAAGTCATCGAGTACCTTAGCCTTCTACATAACCCCACTAACCATGTCTCCTATTTCGTTCCAGAGAGTGTCCACATTTTCCCTAGTCCTCCTTTTATCATTGACATACCTATAGAAGCTTTTCTTTTTGCCCTTGATGTCCCTGGCCAGATTTAATTCTATCAGGGCTTTAGCTTTCCTGACCTGATCCCTGGCTTCTCAGACAATTTCTCTGTATTCCTCCCAGGCTACTTGTCCTTGTTCCCACCCTCTGTAGGCTTCGTTTCTGTGTTTGAGTTTGTCTGGGAGCTACTTGTTCCTCCATGCAGGCCTCCTAGTGTTCCTGCCTGACTTCCTCTTTGTTGGGATGCACCGCTCCTGAGCTTGCAGGAGGTGATCCTTGAATATTAACCAGCTTTCTTGGGCCCCTCTTCCCTCCGGGGCTTCATCCCATGGTACTCTACCAAACAGATCCCTGAAGAGGCTGAAGTCTGTTCTCCTGAAGTCAAGAGTGGTGATCTTGCTGTGCTCCCTCCTCATCACCCTAGGATCTTGAACTCCACCATTTCATGGTCACTGCAGCCAAGGCTGCCCTTGAGCTTCACATTCCCCATCAGCCCCTCCTTGTTGATGAGAATGAGGCCCAATATACCACCTTTCTTTGTTGGTTCCTCTATCACTTGGAGAAGGAAGTTTTCATCAATGCATTCCAGGAATCTCCTGGGTTGCTTATGCCCTGCTGTGTTGTCCCTCCAACAGATATAAGGGTGGTTGAAGTTCCCCATGAGGATCAGGGCTTGTGAACATGAGGCTGCTCCTATCTGTCTATAGAGGGCCTCATCCGCTTGATCTTCCTCGTCAGGTGGCCTGTAGCAGACCCCCACTATAATGCTATCTGTCCCTGCCCTCCCTTTAATCCTGACCCATAATCTCTCAGTCAGCTCCTCATCCATTCCCAGGTGGAGCTACATGCACTCCAGCTGGTCATCAACATAGAAGGTGACACCTCCTCGTCTCTTCTGCCTGTCCTTCCTAAAGAGCCTGTATCCCTCTATTCCAACACTTCAGTCATTGAATTCGTCTCACCATATCTCCATGATGCCAACAAGATCATAGCCCTGCAGGTGTGCACACATCTCTAACTGCTCTTGTTTATTCCCCATGCTACGTGCGTTTGCATAGAGGCATTTAAGTTGAGCCCCCGATGAAGCCGATTTACTGGCTGGAGTGGCTGGAATTCCTTTCTGCTGCATAATTATGTATATTCTGCATGTGAATGGAAGAGAAGATTAAACCAGACCGGGGTGATAGAAAATAGATCCAGCTAGTCTGAGCACAGTCCTAGGTGCAGGAGAAGTCTGTGGTATCCTTACTGAATAGAGACATTCTCTGAAGTGTTTACTTAGTGTTAGGTTTCGATAATGCAATATTCTATAGCATAAAATTCTGTAGCAATTACATCTGACCCACACAAAGTCAGAAAAAAAAAACCAAACAACAAACAACCCCAAACCCCAGAAGAAAGCAGAAATAGGGCAAGGATTTTTAAACCTATTTTTTCCCACCAAGCAAACTCAGAATGTAGAAGTGCACAAAGAAGCGCATTTTAACCCCTTCCAAGTACCAGTTGCCTTCATAATAATTCCAAAATGTTAAAAACTTCTTTTGTGGTAAGAATGAGGGCTCCCCAGTGAGAAGACATTAGAAACATTTGCAGCCACTTCATTGATTTTTAAAAGAAACCTAAGCAATGCAATTCTGTCAGCTAATTAAAATGGTTCTTTCCAGTTGCACTGAATTTCTTTTGGAGGATCATTACTTTCCTTGCAGCAAATTTTTGGTACTTAGTTTTAAGGTTTCAGATTAAGGGAAGAAAAGTTGAGGGGATACAGTAAAGCTATACAGCAACATCAACATACATAGGAGCATGGACCTTCTGGTACAGCCAGTTAAAGCAAATACCATCCGTCAATTGAGACAGGACTTGAATGCTTTTTGATGAAAAAGTCTTATAGACTAGTGTTTTCAGAAAGAATAGTATCATAAACTGTACAAATAAAGGAAGTGATATTTACCTTTCTTCTTATGTCACATATTAAAAAGAAATAGTTATGAAGGATAAAGTTTACAGTTCCTCTTACCCACTCGACAGGGGACAGCTTCTGACCCTGTCATCGTGCAGTACTTGTTAGTATTATTTCTTACTGGTATTCCCTGGGCACAAATGTGATTAAAAAGACTTCTCAAAGGTCACTGGGCAGAACGTCTATTCTGTGTCCTAAGACATGAATTATAAAAAAAAATAAAGCAGCAAAGAAGATGTCTGAACTGCTGACTAAGCAGAGGTACAGGACTTTGCAGACCTGAACCTAAGGCTCTGATCTCTGATCTGGCAAGACAGGCAGATGGAGATAAATGTCTTCAGTAACTCTTCAACATGCCTAAGCATTTCAGCATTATATTTTTTTAAAATCCCATTTGATATTCCTCTGCTTTCTCAAGTGTCTAGACATCTCTGAAAACCTGTTACTTAGTCTCCTGGAGGGATAGTGATACTGCCTTATTTAGGTGCTGAGACTCCTGAACAGTCATTTCAGAGAATGTAGACTACAAGTCAGCATGGCTCAGTTAACAGCCTTACCTTTTTTATAGCCCATACTGGGATCCAAGGCAACAAAATGAGGCTTAACTTAGACAATTAAAGCTGGATGGTATGAATTACATTCAGTTTTCAAAATGTAGCTAATACTCACTTATTCAGAGAGGTCTGGGGCAGTTTCACACATAAAACTGTATGAAACTCATATATTATGGTAATGGGAACCATGAAAACAGACAAAGATAAATAATCACATTGGAAGAGTGCATCCCGTGAATCTCTTAAACATAAAGACAGTTATCTTATTACAATATTTAAAAAATATATTAAAAAGTTAACTTTGTAGGATAGCATCAAAGATTCTGATATTTTAGCTTATTGAGATGAGAACCTGGGATTAGAAATGAATTAATTAATGCAATAAAAATCAGAAAAATCAAATTTATATTATTCCTAAGCATTGGGGGCTGAAAAAATAAACTCTGGTTCTTCCTCATTTAGCGCAGAGATATTCAGGAGTCTCTAGCCTGCACTCCAGGGTTAAACTCTAGTAAGATATGTGTAGAGACAAGGAGATTGTGTCCACACCTCTGCCAAAGCTCATCCACCAACCAGATAATCTTCCTGCTGGTAATGGACAGTTGACTATAATTGCTTATTTATTTTTTTTAATAAGTATATATACCAGAGACAGCTAAAAGGAGAAAAAAGGAATGCCTCAGATGAAATCAGATGTGACCTTTTGTAAATGGGAAGCATTTCAGTGGTTTTAATTAGAAGTCTAGGAACAGGAATTAAATAAACTTGAAGATACCTACTCTTTCAGCTGAGCCTGGTGAGCTGGTAGGAAACTGCCTGCTTTACAGCACATAGGTTTTACAGCCTCTCACTCCATTAAAAAAATAAATAAATTAGAAGCCTCAAGGCAGCCACATATTTAGAAGCAATGAAAACTGAACCTGTCTACCTCTAAAACATTTAAAGGCAAATGTATTTGGGCTTACAATTCAGAAATGAAAGCATAGCAGAATGAATTAAAACATTGTGACTTTGCTGTAATCTATATTGCTGCTCATGGCACAAGTCTGAAGATCAAGAATTCATTCTGTGTTTCTTAATATTTAATAGAAATAAAGAATCTCAGTGCTAACAAAATTAGCGTTGTGAACAAACATATCTCATTACAATGTCAAACTACGTAAAACAACAATGGACTATTCCAGGGAAGTCAAAATCAACTAGTTGTATCAGAAAATCTACCAGATTACAAACAAGAGAGGCCTGTGAACTTTTGCAACTGGTTCAGAGATTAAAGAAACTGCAACACAGCGTGGGGACACGGGATAAAGTGAGTGCGTTTAGAAAAACTCCAAGGGAACTGAGACATTCATGCCCAATTAAAAAACTTATCAAAGTTTGGGAGACTTTCTTTTCAGTTTAGAACTGACTTGCTAAGCAATTTTAGACTGCTTTTCTTTCTAGAAATAAAAGCATGCATTTAACCTGTAACTTATATTTCATTTCACAAAATTGACCACCAGTGTAGGACTCCGCCATGAGAATTTCACCCCTTTATGTCCCTGTTCATACTTATAGTCCCAATGTGAATCCTGGAATAGAAAGAAGAGAACCTAAAGCATAACCATTTGTGAGCCTTAATTGTAGCTTGGATCACTCATTAAAAAAAAAAAAATTCTAAAAAATATTTCTCTACCTCTTTGTTTCAATGACTGTGACCAGATCTGCAGATAGATCTCAAGCTGCAGGTCAGACATGGAAGAGGTACTACTTCTTAGTATGTCTATAACAAATAGCACAAGACATGTATTATTACAAAGTAAACTCAGCCATAGACATTTTTAATAAACATTAATGGAAAAATGTGTTAACCGGGACTATATGCCTATATGTCCTGAGCTCATACAGTGAGGACCTGAATCACTTTCATCATAGAAATACTAGGTGAGTGAAAGATTAAACTAAAACAAGTTAGATCACTAATAAACTCAAAACACATAAGCTTTATATACCTATCTCTCCATGTGCATTTTTCAAGAACATTTATGTATAGATTAGTTGTTGTCTTTCACTCCTGGAAAGTATCCAGCATTGCCTGTCTGTAGGAGATGTTAAGCAACCTCCACCCCTGAATAACTACTTGGCATAGTAGGATTGCCAGTAACTTGTGCAACATGCTTCTTATTAAGGACTCCTCAGCTTCAAAGATACTCTTGAAAATGGAAATTAAACACTTACATTGCATGCTTTGGAAGTTTAGCTCTGTGTCTCTTGATCATCATCAAAGTTACCCTACAGAAATATTTCTCCCTCAATTTGATAACAGTATTAGAATTAAAAAAGATTTTGTACAGTATTTTAAAGACACTAAAGGGAGAATTTCCTAGCATAAAGTCTGGCTCGCTATCATACTGGTTTTGTGTTCTGCAATTCTAACAATATTCATGAGCCTGTTTATTGACAGTGAGGAAGGAAAACATGGGGCAATGTAGCTTACCATGTAAGACAACTTATTATCGGGAATTCTTTGGATTCTCTCTGTTAACTTTTTTGAGCTAAGCATCTCGTCTAACCAAAATATGGAATCTACTCTAGGGCTTCACAAAAGAAATATGTTTTCTTGTGTCTTCTACTTGTCATTTTCTCCTTTGTCCAATTTACCATCATATAAAACTTTCACATCAAGGAGCAAACTTTGTAGAGGTTCAGTTTTTGATTTCTCCCGCCCTCTTCTTTCTACTGTCTGTGTGTGAATGGGGGTGTGTGTGTGTGTGTGTGGTTCTAACACACATTAAAAACACTGAATAATTAAAAGATTATTTTCATGCCAATTAAAATGTGAAGGAACTCAAGGTTTTCCAAGGCAGCCATTTCCCAAAAGACTTGTGTTCTAAATGACGCATTTTCTAGAGCTTAGCGGGAAAATGAACCTTTCCATAAAATTTAGGAGTCAAATACTCTGCTTTTTGGGGTCTTAACATAAGGAGGTGTTCACTTGGATCAGGTATGCCAAACATAACTGAAAGATATCTATTGGTGTGTAAAGAACAGATTTGCAAAGTAGTTTAATTAACAGAAAATAAAAATACACATTTAGTGGGATTTACCAAAAGAGATTGTGTCAAATATCCAGAGGAGTCAAAGAGAATTAAATATCAAGCCTGATTTTATTAATCTAATCAGACATCTATTTCCACAGGCAGAACCTCATCTTCAACCCTCCTTTTCTAGTTTTTATAAAAACATACATCACCTTACATTTTTGAAAGAAAATTCTTGGGGTTCGTTTTCCAAATTCAAGGTGAATGTTGATTCAGTAGTTTGTAGGATTATGAGAAGCTACAAAATTACATTGTCTCTATTTTCAGCAATGGAATTTGATAAAATCTGTATTCTGCATTAGCTGCAAATTTACTCAAAGGGATATAGAAGAAAGCTGGTAATGTTACATTAAAACTCTTAAGCAAATATCTAATCTGGGTAACTCTCAAAAAAATGCATCTGAAAAAAATGGCAGTGTTACTTAGCTTAAGATGGGAAGCTGAACAGAAATTTAAATGACAGGGGTCTTTTTACAAAGAGATATTGCCATTTTTTAGCAGAGACATTTCTCTTCACAAGTTTTTCAAATTATATGTTCTTGTGAAGGATGTTAAATGTCTGGATTGTAAATTTCAAATTGTCACTGCATGATGAACTCCAAGATGAGAAAGAGAGGAAAGAATTACTTGTTTTTAATTCAAGCTGAACATAAGCTATTGAAAATTCATATTTCATTTGCGGATTTTGCTCAACATTCACAGGAGCTGAAAGTGCTACTTCAAGGCTAGCTAGCAGAAATAAACCAGAAAAAAATCTGAGTTATGCTGCTATTATTTCACCATTTTGAGGTAAAAATAAGAGCTAGATGGAAAAGAGAATTTCCATTTTTTAAGACATTTTCAATCAACAATTTTTTACATATGCTTGGAGCAAAAAAATTATTCTTTACTGATAAACTCCAGCTATTTAATTCAGTTTGACTGGTGCATGATGCATGGCATCAAAGCAAATTAAAGTGTTCTAACCCAAGAAGTTATAAACATTCTGCCATGATTCCATCAAAAACTTTTAAAATGAGAATTCATCAGCAACAGCTGATTTCCCATACAAAGTTTCATTCTGAGAAAACATTAGTTTCCAAGAGAAAAACTCCTGGCTAGCTCTAGAAAGGATGCCATACAGCCATGCTGACAAAACACAATAAGGCGCTACCTAAAATTTTATGTCTGTAAAGAATACGAAGAGTGTGTAACACCAGTATGTCAAGAATTTGCTCCAAAATCTGGAGCCTCACTTGGTTTTACAATACAGTAAGTTGCAGACATTTGACAGGGAAATGCAAAGGGCAGGTTTTTCCCGAAGGATCATGAAGATGTACTTGGTTAAAACGCGTGTCAGAGGCCTGCACCAACACGATCAGACTTGAAATCTTTTAATAGTTCAGAGAACCATGATCCTTTGCACCATTAAGTCAACTTGTATGGCTTTGGGCAGGCACAATCTTTCCGTACCTCAAGCTACCCACAGCTGTTCCTTCTAGGGCTGCTGTAAGGCTCATTTAGCTTTTCTAAAGGACTCTGAATCTCCTGAAAAAAGATGCAAGCTATTGCATGCTGTCCAAATCGATCTTGGCTCAAGAACTGTTTGTCTTGGAAACAGTGAAGTGTCCAGGCATGTTACTGCAAAAGCCCCATTCTTCGCAAGAGATTCAAAACAAAGTACTGCAGTAACATGGGGAAAGCAGCTAGTTTAGTCCCTTGATTGTCTTGATAAGAGGAATTGTAATTATTCTGCCAATAACAGATGCAGATAGAAGAGAGGAAAAAATGTTTACCGTCAACAAGAGAAATAAATCCCAATTTACCACCATAGGAGAGAGTAATGGAGAGACTGCTGATGGATTAACTGATGCCTCTTTCCCCTCACTCTTCTTAGGTACAACACTCACTGATGTGGGTTTATATATATATTTTAACAGAACTGTTGTGGATCTTTTATGTAGCGGAAATGTTCTCTACTGTAATTCAAAAGGGATTTAAGAAAACAAGTAAAACTGGGGAAGTGGGGTGGGGAGGGAGGGAGAGGAAATAAACTTGAACAAGTACCTGCCTGTACATCAGATTCAGAAAGGCATAGCAAGTAGTTTTGTGCAGATATGCAATACAAGCATGTTTTATTTATAGATGAGTTCCCCATGTGTGTTCACCTGTAGATTTTATTGCAGTGTACCAGAAAAAAAAATATCATAGTGGCCTCATAGCCACCATTTACTGCACATTCCTGACAGTTTCCAAAATGTCTCAAAAGAGAAGGCATTCCAGCTGTCTCCTGCACTCATCCTCTGCCCAAGATGCAAGAATAACAATGCAAAGAGAACAAAACTACTCCCCTAACAAAGGCAGCATTAAATACTGGCAAGGAAATAAGAAACAAAATATTCCCTTCAAACATAGGGAAGGCACACAAGTTCACATTTTTCCTTCTGCATGCTTTCTTAGTAAGGGTTTGTGTATCTCAGAGATTAAAAATGTAACATACTTGCTTCAGTTGCTATGGTAATTCTGATTTTTTTTATTATTATTATTATTGTTTAACAGAAGAGCACTGTAAATAGCTATATAAATGTCCAGAACACAAAACACAGCTTTGCCCCAGGCAGCTTTTATTTACACACCCCTCTTTTCTGGCAAAACTTTATTATTGTTGTTATTAATGAATATGCACACTCTATGCATTGAAGCACAACTGAAGCAGAGAGGTACAGGAAATTGAATCCTCACTAATGAACAGCATGGTATTTGAGACTGTTTCAGAACCCAAATGTCACAGATGTTCAGGTGGAAATTATTTGTCATCTTACGAATTCAGAAATGGAGAGTTGTTCGAACAATACTTTCAGAGTAATCATCTTTGCAATATCATCGAGTCACCACTAGTGGAAAGGAACCCCTGTGATAGATGTCGTGGTGAAAGAGTTAGGATAGACTTGAATTGAGCATTTACTTGCCAAGCCTATCTGTGGGGAAGAAAGGGATATTGCCATGCATCAGAAAACTTTGCAAAATAAAGTAGCCAAAATCTTGAACATTCTTACAGTTATTTGAGTCAAATTACCTAATTTAATAGGACACTGAGAGTACCTGTCTGCTTTGACAGGCATTGGCCCTGGGCAAGCATCATTAATAGAGGAAGATGTGCTTTTCTGAAGGATTGGAGACATGCAATTATGGGGCGGGAGGTGGAAAAAAACATTGAGAGTCAGACAGAGCATCTCCCCTAAACTGGGTTTGATAGCAAAAGGTATTCAAGCACAATCATAGAAATGCAGAGGCATCACTGTAGGTCTAGTCAGATCCCTGTTCAGCCTTGTACCAAAGCGTGGAAGTGTCCGCACTGTGTGCCTGTGTGCATTCAGCGCTTTTCAGAGAGCGGGGAGCGGTAGCATATAAACAGCAATCCATCAAAGTGTGGGTGGAGCAATGCTCTGGAGAGCAATTTTAGCATGCAGAAAGATGCAGAATGCTAAAGCTGCAGGTTATGGAAGAAGAGCTGATTAAAATGAAGAGTTTCAGGAATACAAGGAGAAAGGTAAAGTGTGAGACAGAAAACAGCAGACACAAAGGAAAAGTAAAGAGGCAATGAAGAGATGTAACATTGTTCTTACAGGACATGTGTCATGGTTAGAGGGGTATTGCACCTTTCTGCTCTTTTCTGATGAGTGTTATCCTAGGCCTTGTACATCCACCTTTTCTGGAGAAGCTTCAAATAAATCTGCTCTTTTCAGAACAGTCCCTAGACTGCAGTACTTTGGCTATGTTATGAGTATCTCCTATGCAGCCTGGTTCCCTCTGTTCCATCCCCCACAACTCTGCACCAAGTGGGATAAGTAACAGTCTACTTAGCAAAAAAACTTACAATTAACAGAAGAAAAGATTCCCTTAAGGAAAATGGTTTAAAAAATATCAATCTATCTGCATATATATTTATATAACTTATCTAAAGGCATACCACTTCCTGAAAGAATAGATAGGCCCATTTTATCCAGCCACCTTGTGGGTCCTCGAAAAACTATCCCACCTCTCTCTTTAAAAAGTCAACTTGCCAGTTTATTCTTCTGCCTTCTTCAATTTTCCCACCAAAGAAGCTTCTGAGGCTGAATGAAACAAAAGCTAAAATTGACTAACCAGAAATATCTCTGAAGGCAAATGGTTTAGGAAGTGGCTAAGGTGTGGCTTAGCTTTTTCATTCCGCTTTCTTTTCACTCCCATTCTACTATACTAAACATATAAATCTGTATTACAAATAACCTATAGCTAGGATTCCATATAACATAAATACATCAATTCAAATTAGCTACATAGAGTGTGCTTTTTGAGTAAAAGCAACAGCGCAGGAGTTTTCAGAGTAGCTAATATATATAAACAAAAGACAGTTTAGTTTCTCCTTCCTCATGAAGTTGCCACATGGCTTCTCCATCTTTCAAGCTTTATCAAACTGTAGAAGAATTAAACCACACTTTTTTATTGCTTCTTCTTCAAGCGTCAGTTATTCAGTTGCTAAGGGAACACGAAATACAACTACATAGCTCCGACATACCAAGGTTCAGCTCTGCCTGATAGAAGTGATAGAGAAAATCAACGTGCTGAACAACGGAAACATATTCCCAGGCAAAAGAAAAGGAATATTCTGTGTATAAGAGAATCTCAAGACACGGCTTTAAATGTTGTTCCAGACACTTTTGAGCAGTGCTGCTGTCTTTATTTATTATTCACTGTCTTTATCCCAGCTAGCTGCTTCCCTTGGCATCTTTTCTTCCTCTCTGCTTCAGGACTGCTTTGGAAAAGCTGCGCTGATTTTGCAAAGGTGCAAGGAACTGACCCAGCTGCAGTTTGAACCTGCACACTCTGGTCCCAGCTTCCCGTGATCACAACTTGACTGGTTACAGGCTACACCCTCCAGCATCAGCCGCTATTCTGATCCTCGAGGTGCCCCCGCTCAGCCCGACTTCACTCGTACCAATAACCATAGGTAGAGCTCCCCTGGTTTGGTGCAATTTTAGCCCTGACCAGCCCTGTGGAAAGTGAAGCACACAGAGTGGATGCAAATTACAATTTCTGACCAAGCTCTAAATATGAACAACCGTTTGTTTTTGAAAATTAAATTTACTGTACTGCTGATCCATTTCAAATATCAGTCAGTCTTCAGGCCAAGAAGCCTCAGCAAGGATGAGTTTTTAGAGACAGAATGAAAGACAAATTTGGAGGACTTGCAGCTGTGTGCTCCAAACTTGATTTTAGTATAATTAGGATTTATTATTTGGTAAGCATTGTCAATGTGGTCAGCTAAGAAGACACAAATAGACTGAACTTGATAAGGTCTCAAGCGAATAGAATCCAAGAAGCCCACACTTGCTCATGACCCTACAAAAAAAAAAATCCAGATTTGTGAGTATATGCACATATGCTTACAAGAGGGATGCTGATGGCTTTTTATTGATGTTTATTGCTTTGAGTCTCTCAAAAGCAGCTAGATTTCAGGAGAGATTTGAATCTGTGTTGTTAGCCAGTATCTCAAGAGCTAATAATGCCACTGGCAAGGGCAGGCTAGCTCGAGAACAACTATTATCTTCAATATATTCATCGATGATTGAGAATAAATGAAAGGAACTTAATATATACCTATGTCTATTCTTTCTTAATTGGTAATTGAGCAAACAAACAAGTAGAGACACATGTATAAATCTTACTAGTCCTTCACGGAAATTATGGCATTTGAAAATTTTTGCACTATATTTTATTTTATTTTATTTTATTTTATTTTATTTTATTTTATTTTATTTTATTTTATTTTATTTTATTTTATTTTATTTAGTGCTGAGAAGTCCTTCCTGATAATCATGGGCATTTTTTAATGTACAAAAATCCAAATATTTGTTACAAAATTTGAGAATACATCAGCTAGAGCTCACATGGCACTATCAGCCTCACTTGCTCTTCCAGGATTTCCAGTCTGTTTCAGAAATCATTCTATTCCTAAAGATAAACACATTCAGATATTATTTAAAAATCGAACATAAAATTCTTGATCATGTTCTTAGCAAGAATCTTTGATTTGTTCTTCATAAAAAAAGCTTTCATGTTCTCTCAATCAGAAAGAAAACAAGAGAAATGTTCATGTCTGTACATAGACAGTAGTTTAATCATCAATTAATCTATCCATGGTATTTAGATGGAGTCAAACATATTAAGTGATGCTGAGGAAATACATAATTCAGAAGATAAAAATGGTGTTATAAAACACCTTTATAATTCTGTTCTACACTACTTATGCTCTTATGGTCTTAAGTTCTGAATCAGTTCTCATTTTAAAAACATATATGACATGCAAAATTTTATATCGATCATATCTATATAAAGACATGTTTTTCAATTAACAACATTTTTTAAAAAAAGGATTTATATTGAATCCTCAGCCTTCCTAACAAGTTGCTTAGTGGTTTTTTTTGGTTGGGATTTTTTGGGATTTTGTGGGTTTTTTTGGCTTTGCAATCATTACCAAGATAACATTTCCAGTACAATAACCCTAGTTAATGTTTGATGCTTTCACTTTTCTTTTACGTCTATGCTGTTCAAATGTCAGTGATTTTAGCACTGAGTTTAACCTTTACACATTTTTCTCCTCTTGCTCCTGAAACGTTTCTAATCTCTTTCCTCTGCTAGGATGGTTTGGATGACAGTAGACTAGAACACATCATGCACGTATATACATTGCTGTTTGAATTCCTCCAAGGCATTTCATGGCAAGTCTACTGAATGACATTGTTCTTTCAGTGCAGACATACAGAACATCAGCTCTAAAAGCCTGTTAGATCCTCAGAGGAATGTTACAAACAAGGCAAAAGTCCACCTTTGTGTGGACTGCAGTGACCTGGGAGGCCTTCAAACACTTTACTATTTCTTCACAAGAGTTTCTAAGATTGAAGTGGAGAACTTACAACCCTTCTGGTGCAAAAAAACACATTAGCTAACAAACTAATACTAAAATCTGGAAGCACAGTTAGGAGCCATCTCTTGTGACTCATTCCTCCCTTGGATAACCTCAAGCAAAATCTTTAAGATCAGATATAAACCAATGTTTCCTGTAGTAAAAAAGAAAGTCTACTTTCCTTAATAAAAGGCTATTCTGCAGTCTAGTATCTTATTTTTAATGCTCACCTTATCTCAGGTAAAACTGACCCTTTTTTAGGGGCTCAAAGTAGGAACCAAACGCAGTTTGATGCAGTCAAACAATTTTAGATTTTCAGTAAAGGTCAAGTAGAGATAAAATGAAGACGCTTATGAACCATTTCTAGTTAACTGTAACTATATAACAACTATTCTTTTTCGTTTTTATCCCTGTAGTCTAATGAATCTCACTTGAACGTTAATCCTGTTTTCTGATAGGGGAAATGAGGCAAGAGAAGGAGATGAAGTGACTTCCAAAATTAGAGATGTACTACAGACCCATGCAGTAATACAATGGAAAGTCCAGGTTTGCTGTTTTGCCCACGTTGCTTCCTTCATGAATTGAAATATTAATTACTGACCATGCACGTCAGGGTGAATGCACTTTTCATGATCTCTACCTATATGGTTGAATTTGCTTTTCTTGAATATTATTAAATATTGCTGCCTCTTTGCAATATAGAGCACACAGCTGGATTCTGAGTTTCTCTGTTCATTCTGGTAGGGAATTCTGATTGAAACCTCAATAAAAATAGCAGTTTATCAGCTGATGCTTAGAGCATGCATTCCATGGGGCTGCCAAACATCATAATACTCAGTGGTAAATTGTTAGTATGGATGTTTATTTAAACCTGGCCAAGCCTCTCTGGTTCTGGAAGCTGTAAAACTCATAAGGCTAGGCTTATGAAAAAATTATGTGCTAAGAGGATGAGCAAAAATTCCAGACAATACAAAGGAACTTTTCTTACTGTAAAAAATAGGGACAAGTTACTAGCCTGGGACCGGTCTAACAGTGATATAATCTAGAAGGGGATTTTCTTACTGTGCTGCCATCTATGAGTTTGGCTAGGTCTCCGAGAAACTGAAGAGTCTTTTGCACATTTTGATTATTTCTACTGCTAGTTTTCTTCTTCTTCTAGAACGTAAGATCACAAAATCCCACTTTTATCAGTCTTAGAATAACATATAAGCCCTTAAAATGAAAAAGAAAAATGCAGGTGAGCAAGAGGATACTGTGAGTGGAGCCCAGGCATCCCTTTTTTCCTGGCATCTTATTCACTCATTATAGCCATATGTTTTAAATGCTTCAGTACCTCATCCACCCAAGTGCTATCAGCAAGTCTATGAGAATTTCTTGGAATGTGTATCGTTGGGAAACACTTACTTGGAGCTTCTATTGCTAAACTCTGAAAAAGGCATACTGTTGATAAAGTCTTAGTTCCCTCACACTTTCTTAAACAGCAAGTTTTCAGTGATAATGCTTAACTGAGAGAACTGTATTAACATTATTTATTTTGATATACATAATATATATCCATCACCTACATTTAGAATTTGACTAAATCTCCACTGAAAGAGATCAAGTCTCTTCTGAATTTAATGGCAGCGGGATCAGGCCTTTCCTATATTTATTCTGCAGCTGACATTTATATGCTTTCTCTTCACCTTGTTCCTGATCCAAACCTAGTGAAATCAATAGAAAATGACATCACTTGACTTCAACATACGAACAGTTGGTCATTTAGTCAAAAGTGGTAGCTTGAGTTCATGTCAACTAATCATGAAATACTGGGGTGGGAGAAGTGAGAAGTCGTCTAGTCTATTCTGTGCTTCAGCAGAGTATCAAATATAACTACCACATTCCTGACAGATGTTTATCCAATCTGCTTTTGAAATCTCCTAGTGACAGTAATTCCACAATACTGTTAGGCAATTTCTTCCCAAGCTAAATTATTCGTATAAGAAAAGGATCCCTAATATCTAACACAAATCTTTCTCTCTGCAGTTTATGACCAATATTTTCTCTATCCACAGCAAGAAGAGCTTGTCCAGTTGATCACATCTTTCTCAAAGTATTGTACTTGTAAATGGCCACAGTTCTCCAGCTGAGGCAACATCTGTGCTGACTAAATCAAAAAGGTGGACCAGACAATAACCATCTCTCCATCCCAGTAAAACAGCTGACTTTTCCCTAGCAGTGTGCCATTGCTGATTTGTGCTACCTGCTGGTGAATGTTCATCTTGTAGCGTACTGTGCCTCCCAGACCTCTGAGACCATATCTGAGCCCCTTATTCCTTATCCTATCTTTGTGCAATTGTTCATACCTAACCCTGTACTTCTCTTCTTTGAACTGCAGGCTTTTTTCAGATTATTTCTCATCATCAGTTTGAATTGTATCTCTTCCTTACCAAAAACTTTTGTTTTCTCCCAGCAAGGCGCTGTGAATTTAGTGAATTTAGTAAGCATGCTCTTTCTTCTGTCATCCACTTCATCACTGAAAATATGCAATTCAGCCACACCCAGGAGAGATTCTTGTGGAGCCCTAATCAGTATCTCCTCCTGGCTTAACACATAACTACTATATATACTGCTTTCCAACCAGTATTTATTCAGTTTACAGTGATTTAATCCCGTCTGTGCCATAAGACAGTGACAAAAGCCTGATCACAGTCAAGATATATGACATCTATTTCCTCCATATTTATGATGTTTGTTACCTTATTAAGGAAAGAAATTAGACTCGTTTAGTTTATAAACCCATGTTACCTCTTATTCTTTTCCTTATTATATGGTTGTAACAGACCTTCATTATTTGTTCCAGTGCTTTTCCAGGAGCTGGTGCTGAGCTGAGTGGTGTGTAACTCCCAAGCATCCCTACCTCTGCCTTTCACAGGTAGCTACTGCGTTTTTCCTTTTGCCACCACCACATCCATAAACAAACTGCTCGCTCAGGGCTGTGACACTGCTGACATCTATTCTTGAAGCACTCTCTGATAAACTTTATCAGGTCCAGCCCAATTTAAAATGAACCTATATTCCTTTAGAATTCATTTATTAATTATTTTTATGTTTTCCCAGCATGTGGGGAGGGGGCATTGGTTTTGTTGGTTTTTTTTCTTTCATTTTAAGCCAATCTTCAAAACATTTTATCTTGTCTTACCACAATACTAAATACAATATGAATTGCCTAATGCATGCTCTGATTATTCCCTGCAGCACTGTGAACATTACACTGGCTGACACATCAGCAATAAAATGCTACACAGTAAAATAAGTCACTAAAAATCTAACATGTTAATTACAGAGGCACTTCTTTGCAATAACCCTGATTGAAAGATAGATTGTGAAAGAAGCCACTAAAACAAATGTAAAATCTAGTATATTTTTATTTTGCTGTTCTTAATTTTGTTTTAGTTAAAAAGTTTTTTTCAGTAAATATCTGTGATAAATTAAGTATTTTGTCTAACAATTTCTAAAATATTTATTTCTGTATTTTTCTGTTTTCCTAATAGTCTTCCCAATCTCAAAGATACTAATATCAAATTTTAAAAACATATCAGTGATAATGACACTCAAAAATATTTTTCTGCCATGATATTAATTGTTTGGAGTGGTTACTTGATTCAAACCGATTTTACTATAAAATTATGTTCAGACATGGCATTCCAGAGACTGCTCTTTGCTACAAATTTGACTATGCTTTAATTATTCATGAGCTATGCCCTGATGATGTAAAATATATTCCAAAACCTGGTTGGTTTTTTTTTTAATACCAAGGACTGCAAGTAAATTGGTAGCCCATAGTAACAACATATGTTTATAATTATGATTACCATCAGGGAATTCAACCTTACTGGAGGATAGAAAAGAGGCCCAAGCAGGGAAACCTCAAAAATTGTATGGAAAAAAGAAGGGGAGGAGAAAGCTGAAATGGGAAAACCACTCCTGGATAATGGAAAAGACTCAGTTGTAAAAATAAGCACAGCTTTCAGATGAGGCTGCTACAGAAATTTCAATATTTTGGTGACCAAGAAATATTTAGTAACAAATTCTTCTTTTCACTATTGAACTGATTTTGTACAATGTTCGCCTTCTAAGCCCTAAGCACAAATTCTCTGAATTTGTCACAAAAACCTCACAGATCAACTACCTGACAGCAAGATTAAAATGCTACAAACGCCGCTTTATGTTATTGATAGAGTACATATACATTAAAAGTGCCATAGTTAATGCCGAATTGAGGGTTCTATTACAAGACTCATTTTGAGTGTCCAGTAGCTCAGCTATTTGAAATCACACTGAGCTGAAGTTGGCAAGCTTCACTGGTGTGTGCACAGAAGATATGGATTTTACAGCCTGTAAGTAAAAATCACCATGTTCTGGATGAATCCTGAAAGATTCACATTTAGAGTTTAGCTCGGCTGAGGAAAGCTCCCAAAACTCTTGAATCTGATGAAACAAAGTGGAAATATTCAAGAATTGTCACTGTTCATTCTATTAAACTCAGCAGATTTCACAAAATAAAAGTCCCTCAAGGTTACATGTACCCATTTATCAATATATTTTTAGTCTAAAAAAAATCCAGCTTAAATTCAGGAAGTGGATGAAATATTACTTTAACTAAAAGAAGACAAATAATGAAGATTGAATTCGAATTCTTTCAAACAAATCCCATATAGGCTGAGATTTTTAGTTGGTTTTTTTTTTCTTTAAATAAATTATTTTCTAGAGAACTTTCAGGTTTGATCAGTTCTGCAATTTTAAAATTAGATAAAACTTAAATAACAGGTACCTTACACAGTCAAACCTTTTGTGGTAACTTCAAAATGGTGCTAGACACATTTCACAGCGACTCGTTTTATGTACTTGTAATTGAAGAAAATCCCTTTAAGGTTGGAAAAGGACGGAAATTGTAGTATTTCTGCACCTTTTTACACTATTACAGTGAATTAGAACGTGAAGTTCATGTGACGTTGTGAGAAGCATGTGATGTTGTGAGGTAAGAGAACCTGGCTCAGGCCGACTCAAAATGTGATTCACCCCTGAAGACGCCACACTGGTCTAATTCAAAGCTGATGAGAGCTAATGAAAGGAAGGCTTTTTTTCAACTGTAATGCAAAACAAAATAAGCTGCAGTTCATTATACCTGCAGGACAGTACCAAAGTGTGTATATCTTCTAGCCCCAGCTTCAGGGTTCCTGTGGTTATGACTAAGTCTCAACTTTTATTTCTCTCTTTCATCATTTGTAAGAATTGCATTTCCACACTTCATGATTGTAAAAGAAAATGACTCGTAAAGAAATGCTTCGAAAGCAAGTGAACAGTAAGAATTCTGTTCAGAAATTGGAAAAAAAAAAAGAAAATGGCCAGGTTTTCAATAACATATTGCACATGTCCTCTGGAGTGTTAGGTAAAAGAAGCTTTAAATTAAGTTAACTTCTAGTTGAACTAACTGTGATTTCTGATGCTTAATGGAAATGCAAAAAGATTAAACAATAGTAAATAACAAACCTTATTGTAAACACAGTGTCATGCACTATTGGTCAAACATGTTCATTAATTCTCATACCCCAGGGTTACTATACTGCTGAGAAAAAGCTGCGGACTGATGTTTTCGTTTTTTAATAAGTGTTCAGGTTCTGCTATGAAGTGTTTCTGAAATACAGTAACTTATATTCGAATTTATAACCTCATCTAGAAATGCTATTGTTCCATATAGCCGAAATAGCCATTGCCCTTTTGAGTCATCCAAAGCTCTGGAAGGCCGTGGACACTGGCTTTGTAGCAGGCAGTTGTTTAACATAAAGATCCCTACAGGAAGAAGTCACATTGATCCAAAGACTGACTGCACTTAGACGGAGGTGTAAGACACAACTTTGTGACAGAGCCAGGAACAGCACCTGTAAATAATTTTCTGTTAAAAGAAACCTTTGACCATATGAATTTCCTGGAATAGAGGAAACTGGGAGGAAAAAATAAAATCCTCTCTTTGAATTCTTAGTTCTTGATTTTGTTTGGGACCTGAGTCTTCAAACTTATCACTGTGGTAATTACTGGCTACTTCTGGCAAGTCTGAGGTTTTCTTTAGATTTTATAACCCAGCTTTCAACTTTTTCCTTTAGTCTCACAACAAAGGTAACATTCCATTACTACATAATAAATAGTAAAGCCAGTCTTAGGCCCTAGAAATCCGTTCCCAGTAGAAATGACTGACTAGAGAGCCCCATGTTTCTTTGAAATGGCTTTACATAGTAGTTACGTGGGAAAATCTTATGAAGATCTTTCATTCTTGCCTGTGCAATGCTGACTTTATCCCTGCATCTTGGATCTGAACTAGCATTACATGATCACTAACAAGATGAAAGCAAATAGCCCTTCAGATTTTGAGAAGTGGGAACTGATCACAGTTCCTGTTGACTTCAATGGTTCTTTGTCTGCCTCACATCCCTGTGAATCACATCCTGAAATGCTGAGCAGGTATGTCTTGCTGAAGATTTATAATCTTAGCAAGTTTTATTTCTGAAATCAACTCTCAGAAGCTAAAATGCTTGACTTATATGAGAAAACTGATGTACATATCTGAGGAATGTATGGCTTATATCCTTTATATCTAAGAACTGACTGGCCTGTTTCCAAAATATATGATGGATTGATCAATTTGAAAATAAATCTGAAAGGTCTTTTTACAAAATGTTTAATAAAAACTGTAAGTATTTTATAATCATGCCAATGATTATAAAACTAATAGTTGTTACAGATATTAAAAATCTTTACATTTTCAACTTCACAAACATTTGGAAATTTAGTCACTTGAAATTGTGACCACAATCATAAACACTGTTTTAGCATTTAAATAAATAGGATTTGAAAGTCATTTTAGCCAGATCGCTCTTATTGCTGCCAATTGATAAAGCAATCGGTCTTGAAAACTGTAATAATCACATAATAAGGAATCAGTCTGGAATGAGAATACTGCAGGGAATAATATTGCAGCTGGGGGTAGAAATCATTATGCAAATTATAGAAAAACATAGCAAAGGTGTCCAAGACTTTCAAAGTCCTCTAGATCCTAAAATTATTTCAGTGTTGAAGGGGTGAATGCACTCCAGGGAATGACTTCCACTGTCCATTTGTTGTTTGATACTCTTGATTTATAAGCAACTGAAACTTTTTGCATTCTTTAGTACGTTGATTCAAGCTGTTTATGACCTGCTGTGTCATAGAGTCAGGACAAGAGTTTTTCCTAGTTCTTCAGCCCATGGACCCCTAGAGACAGAGGATTTTTTTTTGCTTCTTGACTGATGGAGACTCATGGGACATCTTTTACTTGATATGTGGAAAAAGATCTTTAGTACATCCTTTTCTTCTGACATACATGCAATATATGCATGTTTAAAGTATCCATTATAGAAGTCAAAGACAAAAAGAGAAGTATTTAGAAGAACTTTTGCTTATGAATTTAAGATCTTTGTACACAAATACTTTCTTCAGAATTACATTGCTCCCACCTGCGTCTTGAGAAAATGGTCACTGAAACCTGGGATAGTCTCAATGATTAGAATGTTGAAGTATCTGACTATACACCAGGCACATGGCTGGCAGATGGATGGGCACTTATTCTACTGCAACTAAAACCACAGAGTGACACTCTCTGCTAAAGGCGATACTTATTTTAGAGCTATTGCTCAGAGGCAAAGGATCTTGAATGAAAACAGACCGATGTGCTATGTGACAAAGCCCATAGCAAGGATCTGATTTTAAAAAACAAACACACACACACACACACACAAAATACAAAACAATAAATTAAACCGAAACCAGGACAAAGTATTCCTTAACCTTGCAATGTGTGGAGGAGAAATATATTATAAGGCACTTCCATTTGGAAGGCAGATGTGGAAACTTTCACCTAACAAATAATAACAAACTTGTGCCTTGCAGTTCAGCCAGTAAGAACAGTAAAACAACTTAAAAGAAATCAAACCCAACATAAGATAACTATTTTAAACTCTTATTAATAATAATTAAGGTCAAATTATAAGCTATAGATAGGATTTATAAGCATGACCTGTTGACATTTAATACGGGCAGAGCCTGATACCACCAATAGCACATATGCATTGAAGGTTTTCAAATGGCTAATTTCCCAAAGCTGCAGAAAGTTGTAGGCAAGACTGACTGGGCAGAAAAAGTAAAGACAACAAATAAATAGAAATAAGAGCTTTTTTAAGAAGAGCTCATTAACTAACCACAGGAAAAAGCCATGACTCTGCAATCAAAAACCAGGACAATATGGCTGGGAAGAAAGCTAAAGGCATTCAGAAAAATCCAGAGCTGGCAGTGCTCCTGGTAAATATTTTTTTTTCTTGGTAAGGTGTCATGGTTTGATGTGGAGCGGGGGGTGGTTCTGGTGGCAGGAGAGGGGTTTTGGTCCCTGTGACCTCCCCGGTCTTGGAACCGGGTTAGGCTTAGTTCTGGCCACCAGATCAGACTGCCATCCCCCTCGGGATTGAGCCAATAGGGCGCCTCTGCGAATTGCCCTATTTAAGTCAGGACAAGGGAACCGGAAAAGGTGCTTCGCCCAGGATCGAGCAGAGAAGGGAGGAGGGCACTGCCCCCGCTCCCTGGCTCCCGGCCGGGCAGCTGCCTGCGTCGGGCCGGCGCCGCCCACGGAGGATGGCGGCGGCGGAGCCAGCTGGGGAACTCGGGGGCACCCCACTCCCGGGGTGCCCACTGGGCTGAGTTCACCTGGAGAGGACTGAGACCTGAGAGAAACAGCCGCATCGACACCAGGTCAGTGAGGATGGAGCGGGAGGAGGTGTGCCGGAGCCGAGTTTCCCCTGCGGCTGATGGTGAGATAGCAGGCGGCCCCCCTGCAACCAGGACAGCCTCGGTGGAGCAGAGACCCACTCGCAGCCCGTGGGGAGAAGATGCCTGAGCCTGAGGATGGTCGTGTTGGGGTGCACGACATGGCAGAGAGGCATCTGGAGTCTGCATGACGACCCACGCCGGAGCGAGTGGCTACAGCTCCCTAAGCATCCGAGACTGTGGTAAAGCCCACACCGGAGCAATCTGTGGGGAAGGATTGTTTCCAGTGGGCTGGACTCACGCTGGAGAAGTTTGTGAATTTTTCCTCGTGGGTAGGGGATCCATTGGAGCAGGGGAAAAGGGTGTAAGGACTCCTTCTCCTTTAAGAAAGAAGCAGCAGTAACAGCACGGAATGAACTGACCTGCACTCCCCCAGTCCCTGCCCCCTGTGCTGCTGGGGGGAGGAGGTAGAGCCGGGAAGAAAAGGAAGGGGGGGGGGGAAGGTGTCGGTTTTAAGATCTGGTTTTGTTTCTTTCTGTCCTCTCAAGTAATCGGTTTTTGTTTCCCGTTGTCCTTCTAAGTAATCATTAACAAACTGTTTTGCTTTGAGAAAAGCTCTGCCTGTTTTGCCCAGGACCATGGTTGGTGGGTGCTCCCTCTGTTCTTGTCTCAACCTTCAGTCCCTTTGTTGTTTTTTTTTCCTCTCCTCTCTACTTTACTGGAGAAGGAGAGACTGTGTGAGTTTTAGTTGCTGGATCAGCCTAAAACCACGACATAAGGATATTATTAAAAGAAGTGATTTTTAGCAATGTATTGGCTATCTCAAGGTGACAAATTGCTAAGGCATATAGAAAAACCTGACATGTTCTTTAGCTATGACAAAAGGTAACATACAGTGACACCAGAATGATATTTTTTAAATGTTTTAGTGTCATAGCTGGATGCTAAAACAATAGCTACTTGGAATAAATATTCTGAAGTCAATGGATCTCAGTAATCTGCACCCAAGTATATTAAAGGAATGGCCAAGAAAATGTTCATCATACTGATGTTAATCCATAATAAATCTTACTGTATTAAGGAAATTCTAGATGATTTGCAGAGTGCTACTGTGTAAATACTCAAAAGGTACCAAGTGATAAAATCAAATAACTATTGGCCTAGGTTTAATCCAGTGATTAAACCAATGGGATATCACATACCTGAATAAAAATTAACACAAAGAAGCCTCAATAATGCCAGTTAATCAGTTTTACTGATAATAAATCTAATCAAATCTGACTTATTTTTAATAGATTACAAGTCTGGCAAAAGTTGAAAAATTGATAAATATAATTGAATTGAACGCAATATACTTAACCTTTTAACAAGGCACTAACTTGTAACGTGTAACAACGCAATTAAATCATGAGCACTCTACAATATCAATAAAGCCCATGTTATATGAATGAAGTCCTGACCAACTGATCAATTGGTAGCACAACGTGTCAGCAGGGAATCCCTGAGTGGGGGTATTTACAGAGGCAGTCCCACTGACTTCTGTCTGGTTTTGAGGTACTCAACTTTTTTTTATTGATTGATGATTTGGAAATAGTAATAAGATCACTGATTGTCACATTTCAAGTTAAAAATAAAACTCGAGATGTAGCGACGATATAGAAGAAAGCCAAATGATGCCCGTCCCTTAATAAAATGGAGACAACACTTACCTTTCAGACAGCAGGGATTTTATGTCTGATTACATTGACGCTGTCACTAGTGTCTGTACTCCAGTATCTATTGACATGTTCCATGCATTCCAGCGTAAAATCGTATTTTCTGTTCTTTTTAAATGTAAGAGGGCTGTAGAGATTCATACAGCATGTCCACACAGAGGAGTGAAGATCAAAGATGAATGAGCATGCCAGGATCAGAACAGCTGATGCAGTTTATGACCTGGAAGCAAGGCTGAACTAACACGTGTGCCACTGCTGGGCCAGCACGGTGCCATACTGTACGGCACCGAGAGAATGTAACTGATATCTTACTTGTTAGCGGAATTCTTTGTCATGCTCCCCTGTGTATCACAGGCATACCCATAGAGTCTCAAAGCTCCAGGTCATAAGCAATCATTGGCTGATTGAGTCCTGTATATTTAAAAACATGGAATGTCATAGTTTTTCTACTACAAAATTAAAACCACAGTCCTCCAGCTACATAGAAAATGAGATTAAGAGTTTGCACAATTGCAATGAAAGTCATAAAAATTCATCTAGTAGTAACTACTGATACTTCATTATCACTGTTATACATGTCTATACACCTGTGCTGGTAATAAGCAAATTTCTCCCAGTCTAATCCCATAATTTTTCAACACTACACATATATTTGGAACCTTATTCTTAGGATACTATGATTCCACAGAACTCAATGCAATTCCAAGATATTAGAACATTGCCTGAGAAGTCTATATAGGTGCTATACAGTAAGTAGCTTTTGCCCAAAATAACAACTTTGTGCACTGAATGATATAACTGTTAAAAGGTCCTCACCTTTTTTTGCTACATATTTCACCATTCTTTTCAATATACTGATTTCCTTTTGCAATTCTTCTTTTATTCCATGTCCCTACGTATTGAATTACTTGGCTTGTTTCAAAGGAAGGACTTAATATTTGTAATTCTAATATTTTAGTGTTTATTTTTGCAGGGAATTTAAAGGGAAGAATCATGAACAGAAGCTAATTCAATTTGCAAAATCATGGTAAATTGACAGTTCATTAAACAAGGTGAATAAAACTTAGAACAGAATCAAAACACCCAAGAGAAACAATAGTTTACCAATGAATATAGTAAGAACCACTCAGCAATATCTGTAGTCCTGACACTGAGTGGTTAGTGTATTCAGATCTTGGTAATTTCTTTTAGGAGAGAAAGTGAGTAGACAGCAGACACCAAATTACTAAATTATCCTATTGCACTTCTATTTAGAAACGTACAATTCATGCAGACAGACTTTGAATAGACTGGATTTTAACAGCAATGTAGTGCAATTCAAGCTTAGGCACCAGCTAGCAGCGAAGATATTTTTCACCATCTGCTCTTGGAAAATCCAGATTCTCATTCCCTGTACAGCCCCCACACATTTTCTCTTAGATTGTTCATCTTCTATCCTAAAAGATTTCTAACCTGGTAATACTTCTGATCCCAAAACCCTGTGTAAATTCATGTCCCTCCTTAAAATCAATGGCAAAGCTCACTTAGACTTCAATAAGCCCAATAAATTGCCCTTTAAATTGTAGAAGTCTGAAGTTTGCCATCTGGCTCCAGATGGTCTGAAACTAGTCTTTCAGGACTGATTCTCCAGAGTTATCTCAGAGCGCAGATTCCATTCCTGCTGGGACTGGAGCCATCAAGTCTAGGGGCACGTAGCCAACACAAATGGGAAGCCACTTCTACCAGTGAACAGCCCACCTGGTGCTCAGTCAGTACTTCTTAACCTTCCTTTCACCAAATTGCTGACATTTCTTTTACCAACAATTACACATACCCTCCCCCCTCAAAACAGTGGTGTCCTGATTTATATGCAATAGCACATATACAAATAGCATTACTGGGGATCACCTAGAAAATCATTCATTCTAGTTTTATGTATCTCTGAATTATTATATTTATATATTCTGAATTATATCCTGTTAGGACATTTGTTACCATAATATCAAAGATTAACATGTTTTGATGTTTTTCAAAACAGTTTACAATCGGGAGGGTCTGCCTGTAACCCAATTTAGGCTCGGTTCAGAAAAATCAATTGTTTGTGTGAGCACAAGTAAACACAAAAAAAACATGCTTTCAGTCCTGTATACCTCAGTCCTTTTCAGTCTTTATATATTTCTTCACTGGGCAATTTTGTACCTGATCTTTGCAAGTGTTTTATCTACTATTTATAGTAGATAAAGTAGATATAGTAGATATATTTTATCTACTATTTATAGTAGATAAACTATTTAATTCTTCTGTATAACATGATTTAGTGGTCATGATTTGCCAAAATTTCATTAAAAATGGTTCATGTGTATTTGTACCAATGTATTTTTAATACAAAACTGAACGAAGACAGAAGTTCTCTACTTTTCTCCAGAAAACGTGTTACTATTATCCAGTCTCTAGTTCTAACCATATAAACCCCATCAGTTCTTCAAAGACCTCGTGGTATTCGTTCTATGGAATTAAAAAGAAATGACATGTATACCACTGATGGTGCTTTAATGAAAATAATGGAATTGTGGAGGTACTGGATTGAAAAAAAGCAAATGAAGTAACGAAATGTTCATGAAAAAGAAAGAAGAAGAGTTATGAAATTTACTCTTGCATAAGTTTGACTTCTATTCCCAAGAAATGACACAGAGTTAAAAAATTGTAAAACTATTTCAGGATAATAGTAGAGCTGACTGAATAACATGAAAATTAGTTCACGGAAAAATAATTTCAACATTGTTTCTATTCCACAGTGTGCTGAAACTCAGACCCATTTTCTGTTAAAAATAAAAATGAATTTTCATATATTAAAATCAATACAAGAATTAACACTGAAGCCTCAGATGAAGCTAAGCAAATTCAAACTAGAGAAAATGTACATATTTCTGCAGCGAACACAATTAACCCCAGAGCAATTTACCAAGGTTTGTAGTGGATTTTCTATTATTAGAAATGTTTAAACCAAGACTAGAATGAGGTTTTGTTTTTCCTGTTAGTTTTTTGGTTTTATTTTTTTTCCCTCTGAAAGATAATCTATCAGCCAAGCAGAGCCACTGGACTCAAGCTAAGTTTTAAACATAGATTCAGACTAGACAATGACCATTTGAAGACCCTTCAGCCTTTAAAATTCATTAGCTAAAATCTACAGATGAATAGTTAATGACATTAAAAAGAAATACCTTCGGCTTTCATTTTTGTTAAGAATTATACCAAACGCGATCATGAAGTACAGCTTTGAAAACTTTTCTGAAACTGATTTATTAATGCTAATATTTGGCGAGGCAACTAAAATCTAGTTAAGACAGCTGGGATGGGTAAGGGATGGGTAAGAAGATATGGAGTTTCCCTCTAAGTCAGTTTGTGTATCACCAATATTTTGCATATTCTGTAAATGGTACCTATAATGCTTTCAAAGCACTTCAGAAAGGTGGAAAATCATTATTTTCCACCTTTTATACTTGGATGAATTGAAGCCCAGATAAATAAAATAACTTTCCGAAGGTCATACAGCTTGTCAGAAATAAAATTTATAGTCCTTATACCAAAATCACTTCTCCAGTCACTGAACAGTGCGAGCACTGCAGCCCTCTTGCTGTACAGGTGGTACAGTAATGAAGGAAAACTCAGTTGTTAGAACTATATACCTAGGCCTCCCTTCTGCTCTCATACGTAGGCAGCTCGTGCTTCCCAGGCCAAATCTTTCTTTTGCAGCACTCACCAGCCTAGACAAAAGTGTTTTACCCATTCACCGTCTTGCATGTGAGCTACGAGGGAGGACAGATGAAGAGAAAATAATGACACCACTGCCAGTCAGAACATCTGAATTGCCCAGTATATTTATTCCTTTAAATATCGGCTGTCTTGTAATCTCCTTGGAGCCAAACTGAGTCTTATTCTGTTCTTCATACTGCAGTAATGCACTTTTTGGCACTTAATAAATGAATAATGATTTTCAACATTATTCAAGAAAAAAAGTCACATTTCAGGACACTGTTTGACAAGTGTAACATTCACTACAACGACGCTTATCACACAGCATTTAGAGTCACCATCACAAGCAAATAGAAAAGTTCTCTAATCACAAAGTTTTAATGAACATTTACTCTCAGAATCATTATAAATCAGTAAGTAAACATAAACACTCTTTCCTCTGAAAACTCTCATTGCGAAAGGTGTTTTATAGTCTTAAATATGTTAATTCAGTGGCATAATGTTAGAATTTATACACAGCCATCTCCCTTCATGCACACATAAATCTCTTCTTATGAATGTGAAGGTCAGACTACAGTCAGGCAGACCACTTTTTTGGGAGGCTAAACATCTGTGTGGCAGCCCAGATGCAAACTGAACCTGAGCTCAGGCAGTCTTCTCAAAAGCCTTCATCTGTACACTCAAAAATCCAGATTGTATCTCCCACAAGTCTGCAGGAAAACATCACTGAGCATCTCAGCTTGCCACAGGTCTGGTAACCAGGCAGTATGATCACAAAAGTCCTAGGGCCTTTATTAGGAGCAACTCTTATCACAGAAGCAGCAGCTAGACAAATTGAAGCCCTGACTTGCAGAGCAGCCACTCACACCCAAGTCCCAGTCTATATCCCAAGACAGCTCCATAGTAAACAAAGAGACCAATGCAAAAAAAAAAAAAAAAAAGTAGCACTAATATTAGCTCTGATGAAGGCTAAACTAGGTGTAGTGTGCAATCAGCTACATGATTCATGTGCATTAAAAAAAATTTCTCAACTCAAGGTAAGTGATCTATTAGTATAAAACTATTATAATAGAATTTCAAAAGTATTTTGAACAGATATATGGAAAGTAAGCATCTGTACCTGCTCAGAAATACTGTGGATTGTCAAAAAAACGCAACACTGACTAAGTTTGCACTCAGACTGAGTAGTTTATGGATTCATGGAAGACAATCCTATTTTACATGGATTTCCAAAGGAAGATACAACACACCAAGTGCACATTTCAGGCTCAGCTTGTGTTCCTAGGTACGTGCCATAAGAGTGTTTGGGAAAATGAAGACAGAGATTTACCATTTCACATACTGGAACCATTCAGTGTCAAAGGGCAGAAGCACAGTAACCCTGGGTTCTACCCCCTCCTTCACAAAACGTTAATGTTCTTGTCACATATAACGATGTTAACCTTAAGATATTCTCTGTCTTTTCTACTTGCAAGTTGCTGGAGAGCTACACTTATCTAATGATTGTTTATATTATGTTCCTTATATATTTTAAAAAGTATTTTCTAATTGCATTTTTAAGTTCTTTCCACAACCTCTCCAAACTACTTCTAAAGGAAAAAAAAAAAAAGCTTTTCAATAATTTAGATATCCAACCACTTGAGAAAGATTCAAGGTCCATGCAGTGTGATTATTCTGCCATTTCCACAAGTGGTTTAAAGGCTTATCTGAAATACAGCTGAAAAACTACTGGTTTTTTTTTCTGCTGCATAATAAATCTAGATTAAGAGGAAAAAGAAATAAATGATACTTAAAAACAAGGTAAAGCTCCATCAAACTGCATAAAAAAAGATTTCAGAATGGAAACACACCTCTTGGCAATTCCTAGGACTTCAATTCCATCTTCATTCTCTTTGACTTTTAAGTGTTCACTACTCCAACAAGCTCCATTATTACTTAGCTCTGAGATTACATCTTTCATGGTCCTACTTCTGTCCTTTGCTTCTTGAGTGTGTCAGTGGGAATGTGGTATGATCTGCCCATGAATTAAATATAGCAAGCAGCTCGCTGGAATCAGTTAATGATCATCTGACTGAGTTTAGCCTCTAGATTAGCTGCTACTGTAGGGTTGCCACTGGATTCAATCATGGTAAACAGCACTTTTGGTAATGTGTTTTTAAGAATAACTTCTGCTTCAAAGCTAAGCAAAACCACCACAGTTTGGTCTAACAAAACGGTGAGAAGCAAACAAAACTATCAGGATCGCTATTACTTACATAATCCATTGTGAGAATGGCCTGGGTATGTGAAATCAGACAATAGCAGTGAGTTGCTTGGCTGTTTTTTTCTACCCTATCCCCCCACCTCACCCTCCCCCCGAAATACTGCCTTGCAGTAATGTGCCTTTAATAATATCTCCATTCTTCTTAGAGTTATATTCCCAGAAATCTGAAAGAAAAAACAATTTCTGCTGACTTATCCCATCTTCATGCATTTGCAAATACACAAGCTATGAAGACTGATAAACCAAACAAGAAAAGTTACTCAACATTTGGAAGGTTAAATATCTAATCTAATACATAAGTGGATTATGCATATCTGTGTTGAATCTGTGTTGAGAAATGTAAGTAACTACAATATACATAATTGACGATTGTATTTGCTGACCCTCAGAGAATCACAAATTACAAGACTAAGCCACTTTTTGGTCCATTGATACAACCTATGACCTCTTTGTTGGAAACTTCTGAGTCCTTACAGTTTGCTGTATATTGTACCAAACTGCACAGACCCTTAGGCTTCCTAGTTGATGACTTCCATTTCAGTAAATGATACGTCTTGTCAGAACTTCATAAAAATCGGTTACATAGATCTCCTACCTTACTGAGCCCCCATCCCCCATTTCATTCTGACGACATGAGTATCAAATTCTTGCTGCTGCCCTGCAAACAGTGATGATTTCTCTCAGACTGCCTTGGTATGCAAAGAGAACAGCTCCACCAAACTTCTAAAATGCCACTACTTTATCCTTTAAACCCTTTCTTAACTTTACTTTTCTATAGTATTTACAAATCTCTTCCATCTGGTATTGATTAGGAATTATAAGCTCTACTTTATTATTCCACTGTGTTCATTTAGCTTTTTCCCCACTATAACCTCGTTTCTCTGTTTATATCCTGGCACACATACTGGAAGCATCATGAGACCTGGAGGCAGAGGTATTTCCTATACTCGCAACTTAAATGTGCCCGAGACCATTCTAAGGCACTGAGGTCAGCAGGCACAGAAAGGTGTGCAGCCATATTATAAACCAGCAGGAGCACCCAACACAGGGAAGACACATGCAAACGGCCTTTGGGAGTGGTCCCTCACTTGCAATAATTTTTGAGCTATCTGTAGGAATCATATGGGAAAGTGCTGGCAGGCACACATGAAAGCCAGGCCAGGAAGTGTTCCCCCAAACTACCAGCAGAATGGCAGTGCTTGGGAACACCCCTGAACGCTGCTTCATTTACAAGTACAGCCACAGCAAACTCTCTTCCTTTCTAGTTGTCCATATGAGGATTAGCACGAAGCAGTACAGGTGTTTGATTACATCCCAGGCACTTCCACAATATATAACAAATGAAACCGTGTAGAAACTCCTTTTCTACAGGTAACAGTTGTTCTATATAACTTCCCAAACTGAAAACAGTACACTTCTATAGAGTGTAATTTCTTATTCAAATGGTCATACAAAATGTCTAGCAGGATCTGAAAAGAGATCAGAGACTGAAGCTGATTTCAAGTGCTTGAAAAATGAAGGTGTAAGAAGCTTAGATGTCACTGTATCTCAGTTGGTACCATGGAACACAAATCATGAGAGGCACTGTTTGATTACTATGTAATTTGATTTGGTTTGAGTGAGTGTTGCCAGCAGGACAAAGGAGGTGATCCTTCCCTTTTATTCTGCACTTGTGAGGTCACACCTGGAGTACTGTGCCCAGTTTGGGTTCCCCTGTACATGAGAGATGGACATACTACAGAGAATCCAACAAAGGACCACAAAAATGATGAAGGGATGAGAGCACCTCATGTATGAGAGAGCTGGGAGTGTTCAGCCTGGAGAAGAGAAGGCTCAGGGGGATCTCGTCTGTGTATATCAACACCTGAAGGGAGGTTGCATAGAGGACAGAGCCAGGCTCTTTCAGTGGTGCTTAGTGACAGGACAAGAGTCAACGGGCACAAACTGAAACACAGGAGGTTCCCTCTGAACACCAGAAAACACTTTTTAACTCTGAGGGTGACTGAGCACTGGGATAGATTACCCAGAGAGGCTGCAGAATCTCCATCCTTTGAGATGTCCAAACGCCAGCTTGATAGGCTCCCAGGAAACCTGCCATAGGTGGCTCTGCTTGAGCAGAAGGGTTGGACCGGATGACCTTCAGAGGTCCCTTCCAACCTCAACCATTCTGTGATTCTGTGATTACCAAATTTCCCATCCAAACCCTTTTGAAACGTCAATGGAAGCAGTGAATAATGAATGTTATTTCTGTCATCTTTACATAGTGATTTAGATACAAACAGAAACCCTGTTGGGATGCTGAGGAGCTTCACTGGGAAAATTCTTTGCCAACAACTGCTGACAGAAGTGATCAAGTCCTTATCTCTACATAGCACAGGTCACCAAACTTATTTTTTCTTTTTCTTTTTGACGAATACCATCACAATGGAAGCAGATTCCAGATCTATGTCCTGACATGCCAGTTACACATAGGGGATTTGTTCAGGCAGCTACAATGGGAATCTGTGATATATCAGGCTATTAAGATAGCAAAATACTTTTAGTTCTGAGGTTCAGAACCTTGGTCTCCATTTAAATAACCTGGATAATGGAGAACATAAAAATTTCATTGGCAAGGTATGAATATACATTCTAGCTTTTGACATATACCTTACAATTACAAGCAGCAGATGAATAGAATGAAAAGAAAAAAATGCCATGGATTATGGAAGCTAATGTGCCTTAAATTCATGTAGGCCTGAAGCAAAATGGAAACCAAACAGAATTTGGGTTTAGAAAAAGATTTTTTAAAATCTCTTTGTATTTCCAAAAGATGTCTGTTAAATTCCAGAAGTTGGTGAATCAAATTCACAAAATAACTTTCTTTAGATTTCTGACCCTAGAACCAGAAGTCATCACAGTATGCTTCACTCAAAGCATTTAAGACTAAAATATAGCCAAGCTTGAACTAGGCGAGTAACGGCTGAGTGTACTAAGACTGATTTTGTCTATCTGTACATTGGTCAAGTGGTCCGTTTTTTTGGTTCCTAAATTCATCATGTTTGATGCGTTATGTTACATGCTTTACTGATGACATCGATATAGGTGATACTATTCTTAAAATAATTTCACTGTCTATTAATGAAGCTGACGCCTCTACGGTTCCTAGTGGATCAGTGTGCTCTCCGCAGGTGCATACATATTTCCGTACACTTTGCAACAATCACAAGCAAGCTATTACGTGAAAAAATGCTATGATTTGACTGTTTCTCTGAGTAAGATTACTATTCATAAAAAAGTTAACACAGTAGGCATTTAACTCTATCCGTCACTGAAAACAGAAGAAATGCATTCCTTCAAGGTACTTCACCGATATGTCTCAATCCTAAGTGTTAGTGCTACACATGAGGTCTCTGTATCTAACAATTTTCACCAGGAAGGGTTTAAAAGAACTAAAAGAGCATCATCACAGATTATATAATATGGGTACATCTTTCATGAACCTGAATAAGACCAAGGAACTGTTTCAAATTGGACACCACCGTCTTGCATCAGAATTCTCTATAGCAGCACATTATTCCATATCTCATTTCTAAGCCCTTGAACACATAGAATCATGGTTTTGTTTGAAAGAGGACTTTAAGATCATGTAGTTCCAACCCCCCTGCCATGGGCAGGGACACCTGCCACTAGATCATGTTGCTCAAAGCGTCATCCAACCTGGCCTTTAATATCTCCAGGGACGGGGCATCCACAACTTCTCTGGGCAACCTGTTCCAGTGCCTCACCACCCTCACAGTGAAGAATTTCTGCCTTAGATCTAATTGAAATCTATCCTCTTTTACTTTAAAGCCATTGTCCCTTATCCTATCACTACATGCCCTTGTAAAAAGTCCCTCTCCAGCTTTCTTGTAGGCCCCCTTTAGGTACTGGAAGGCTGCTCTAAGGTCTCCCCAGAGTCTTCCCTTCTCCAAGCTGAACAACCCCAACTCTCTCAGCGTGTCTTCATAGGAGAGGTGTTCCAGCCCTCTAATCATTTTTGTGGCCCTCCTCTGGACCTTATCGAACAGGTCCATGTCCTTCTTATGTTGGAAGCCATGTTCCAAGGCTTTTCACTAGTCGAAGTCAGTAGCTCTCCTGTTGGCAAATATAAATGCACTGTATCTGGAAAAGACAATGTTATGAATTTGTCAACATTTTATTTTCCTTTTCAGTTTGACAGTGTAAATTCTGGAAATGAGTGAGCGAGTGGATAGGAAAAGAGCCCAAGTCACACAAGGGAATTGACATGTCAGTGCCCATTGTTGACTAGAAGCTCCTTAGCATGTTGCTATGAATCAACAGACATTTCTACTTTCACACTTACATAGATCTGTTACAAAAGACATCCCAGAGCTCTGTTTCATCTTGCTTGCCTTACAATGTTTATATGCTGCCACTGGGACAGAGAACAGATGTGATGGATTAACTAGCAATAAATCATATGTCAGAGAACACACAGCATTATCATTCTAAAGAGATAGCATTAAGTATTCCACTAGAAAAAATAAGAACATTTCCCGTCTTCCTCAAAATAACTATTTCTTTATCCCATAAATGACCTTCTTGCTCCGTGTCCCAAACTCCAAGTCTATATGGGCTACAGTAGTGCTTTACTTCACTTCTAAAAATTGTATTAAATATTTGCTCAGGTTCAACGAAAACAAAGATTACTCATGCTCTTTAAAGTAGTGATACAGAGCACCATGTCTCACCATTTTCTCTTTCATTAAAACTAATGAAGAGAAAGTTTCTTACAACTTGTAGAACTCCCACCAACAAAGCCGCAACAGAAATGAAGCCCTGCCGGTCCAGTCACATCCTCTTCAGGGAGCACTTCTACTCCCCCAGCATCTATTTTCTGATGGCAAGATGCCGACTCCTACAACCTCCACAAGGAACCCAAGAGTCATAACATCCCCTCATTAGTATTTGCACACCATCTGGTGACTATTACTGAATTAACTTCTCACAGAAAATAAGTTTTTAGGATATAAGTGTAAAATTAGATTTTGATATGAAATCTTACTCTTCTCCTGTTTCCCACTTCCCCTCCAAAACTGCAGAATTTTTAAAAGAGAGAAAAGAGGATTGTGCGCCAGATATGGTTAAATAGGTGAAGAGTCTTTCAAATGCCCTCATTGTCCTTCTTCCTATTTATTAGGATATGATTTGCTACATACACGAGTTGTTTGGGTACAGCTCTCGCTCTGTCTTTGCTTTTGTTAAATAGCATGCACACTGTTGGACACTGGGAAATACTGAGAGATAACTTTGTAGTAATTTTACTCCAATCTAACATTTGTCTTCTCTGAAGATACTCCTAAGATTAAACCCCTGTGTGTTTCATTTGTCCCAGCAAGTCCCCAGGTGCTGCAAAGGCCTTCAGATTTTGAAGCTCATTTCCCCTATAGTACTACCTTGGGAGAAAAGAATAAGGTAAATCTTCAGTTTTGAGTCTTCAGTGCCAGTTAAGGGAATTTTTTTCCTTTGGGAGAGGAAGGGAAAAAGAAAGAATGAAAGAGGGTTTTTTGGTTGTTTGATTTCTTTGTGTTTAATTTAGTGCCATTTCTTTCAAGGGGAAGAAAATCCTGGCAACACATATTAACCATTTAATCTCACTGCTTGCTATTAGAAATTAATCACAAACTACAATCAGAAACAAAGCTGTGGCCATGCAATATAACTGACATGGTGTTTATTAGTTAAAAGAGAAATGAGTTCTCCACAAACTAACCAGAGATAAAACTGTCTATTTAGATGAACCACTGAGTTTCAAAGAAGCAAAACTCTTGACGCGATAGCAAATTTAAGAAAAACAGCTGTTCAGGTTACATGCAGCATTTATCTTTTAAATGAAATACATTGGTAATATTAAAGGAATTTTAACGCAACTGCAAAAAATTAAAAATAAAATACCAAGGACCATATGGTGCTGCCATAAAACATTTATGTCCAAATATTTGCTCTCATTCTCATCCAATGAAAACAAAGTCCTAACTGGGAAGCAGAAATCATTTCTCTCCTAACAACCAGTAAAATATCCCCCTGCCAAATTATAAACTGAAGCAAGCAAATGCCTCCTTGCTTATCGTAAGTCAAGTCAAACTTTGTCAGGGAAGGCAGGAGGTATCTCTAAAGTTGGACCAAAACACTTTACCATTCACCAGAAGAACTTGACCATACTGTGCTCCTTGTGAAAAAACTACAGTGAGGAGATGTGGTAATATTAAAGCTTATTTTATCTCTAAATCACTTAAAGACTTTACATGTTAACACTTAAATCTATGGGTTTTTAAAGTTAAGCATACGTGCAGCTGTTTGCAAGATCAGAGTCTAAGCACAACTGATGAAGATTAAAATTTGTTTCTTAATCAATACTTTAGCCAAGAGAGATTGAAAGTTATTTTAATTGCTGGTCTTGGAAATATTAGATGTCTGATTTCGAGTTTAAAGGATTCAGATTCCACAGGTTAAACCTCTAGTTATAATGCTGAGCGCTCTGGACCGAATCCAACAAAACACTTAAACACATGCTTGACCTGAAACACAAAGACAGCTGCAGAGAACTTTTAAAAGTTAAGAATTTACAGGACCGGGGAAAGAATGCTCAGTACCATTCAAGATCAAGCCTAAACCTCATCAATCTCTTTAAAGCACTTTGATTTCTGAAGCTTCTTCCTTCTATAATTTAAGATATAGGTATATGACAATGTGACGATGTTAAAACCTGACTATTTTCTTCTGGCCTTAGGTTCATCTATATGAACCTAATTGTTCATCTATAACCATTCCTAAAGAAAAAAACTGAAACTCCAATGACATTTCTGTAATTTTAGGAGGGAAAAAATGAGCAATGTCTTAGCCTAAAGCAGGAGCATTGAGTAAAAAATGTGACAATCACGCTGATTCTCTGATCTCAGTACAACTTAGCCCATAATTTAGGCAATGCCATAACAGGCCAAGATGGCATTGTAATTAAAAGAAATTCACACAAACTCAGAGACATAAATAGATATAAATATCAAACAGACTTTCTAAAAACAAATAGAAAATTCGGTCTTGTGTCTTTAAACAGACATTTTGTTTTGTATAAAATATTGGAGAAAAAAAAACAAGGGAAAAGACGTAGGCACTTCCCATCTTCTTTATGTTGGCCAGCTCTGAGAAGTGTAATTCTGATGCTACGGAGGTGAATCAGGAAATAACTGCCAAAGAAAAAGTACAGAAAGCAAAACCTCTAAGAAAGTCATTGCAGTGCTACATGCAGTGGATTTAGTGATACAATTATCAAACCCAATGAACTATCAGGGGATTGTGCCATTTATGAGGTCTGTAAAAACAGGCAAATCACAAACACCATCCTGTAAATACTTATACTCCTTATCATCAGGTATCTCTCAAGTGTAGACTCAGCTGAACAGCACTGCACACAATTGCACTTTCATCCAAGAATGTCCATTACTCCTGATCTCATGGCACAGAGCAGCCAGCTCGGGGCACACTTCGTGTGTACTGAGGGCATGTTTGCATCAGGCAATGGAGCGCAGCGCCCACATCCTCAAAATACAACTCACTGAGCTCTAGCACCAAATTTGCACAGATTAAACATCCCTACAGCTGTTCCTTCACGGTGCAGTTCCTAAAGCATTTGTCCCTTCTGAAAAACAGAACTTATTAGCCACGTTTATACTTCACAGTGCTGGAGCATTCCTACTTTATGGAGCTGAACCCTTCTCTCCTTCCTGACCAGCATCACTGGCACTGTGCTGGGCGCTCAGAGGAGCACCTGCAGGAGCGCTTACCTTCCAGTGCATCAGTCCCAGGGGAGGGCAACTCCATCCATGTCCCTCGTCAGGGAAGATCGTACTCATGTCCCACGGTGCTTCAAGTCACTGTATTTTCAGCTAATTCAGCCATCTGCTTGGTCAATGTGAGGTGGTTGTAGACCTGCATTTCTGTGCTGTGGTGTTTTGACTGCTGGAAGACCAAGTGTCTGTTCTTCCATAATTCTCAGTATTTTTCCTCATACATACAAAGGGAATGATAGTTTTAAGAGCCACTTCAGTGTAAATGTAGCATAGAATTTGAGAGAGGAAGATACCTACTGTTTTTATGGAGGTATTTCTCATTTTTCCAAAAAGAAAACTGGTATGATGTTTTCTCTCTTAAAAGTGGAGACTGAACTGCTTTCTACAGATTCTTATCAGGAAAAGATAAGGCTGAGAAAGGCATTGCTGTTATGAAAACTGACCCCTCTCTGTAACTCAGACCGTGGATGTTTTTTAAAAAAAAAAAAAAAAATTAAAAGGAGCACAGACTTTTAACAAAAACATCTACTTTTATGTTTTCTGCTACAGAGAATCACAGAGTTAAAAATCTTAAGAAAGTTGTTCCATTTATTTTGAAAAGTGTATTACAATGGTTAATTTAAGAAAGTGCCCTCGATTTCCAGCTTCAGAGTGTTTTTTTGCTTTCGTCTGTAACCTTCTAGAATTTTCTTCTCTATTTTAACATTTGTACACCAGGACTAAGTAACCTCCTCTGATAAGAAAACAGATGGCGATCTCAGATTCTTTCATTGCAAAGTATATTTTGAAAAAATATTTTAACCATTCTTCTCTTTTTTCTTCCAACACTCTCCAAAGTATTATCGTCTTTCTTGAAAAGTGGGCACCAAAACTGAACCCAGGATCTCATTAGATTTTCATCAGATCTCCCAAAATAAAAACCTTTTCATACCCTTTACTTGAGTTTTCCCCATTTGGTATATCCAAACATCACATTAGTTTCCCTACTGTGTTAGCTGGCAGCTCACCTTTAGCTGATTATTTATCACAACTCAAAAGCTTTTTAAAGCCACAGCTTCCCACGACAGTTTCCAGTTTCCAAGCATTGTCTTTGTCCCTTATTTGTCTCCAATTGATCATACCACATGTATCGCCTGCTTCCACTTATCTTAACAAGCAATCTGAGATCACTGTGTATCAGTCATCTGTCATGGTCATCATCAGCCACTTCTTCCTACCCATAATACTTATGAGTAATACAAATTTTCTTTCCAAAACAGAGTCATTAAATAACAAGTTAATTTTCTGATCATTTTAAAGTCTGTCATTTAGTTAACTATAAAATGCATCCAGTAAAGCTCCTAAGCACATGTTTAAACATTAAGCACTTCTTTCACACTAATTTTAAATACCTTGCTGCCTGGAGACCCAGGACTTGGTTATGCAAAGGAAATAAAGCATAGTAGCATGATCGATCCGTATGCCCAGGATTCCAGGTTTGGCATCTCATTCAGAGATTTCAGGCTAGCCGACAGTAACATTGTATACAAACAGAAAAGGTGGAGCTCAGACTGAGAAACAATTAACTAAAACAATGAATTCTTTGGATAGGAAGGGTTAGGATTCTTTTATCTCATTCTTGTATTTTATAGAATCATAGAATGGTTAGGGTTGGAAGGGACCTTAAAGATCATCTAGTTCCAATCCCCCTGCCATGGGCAGGGAAACCCTCCACTACACCAGGTTGCCCAAAGCCTCATCCAACCTGGCCTTGAACACTTTCAGGGATGGGGCATCCACAACTTCTCTGGGCAACCTGTTCCAGTGCCTCACCACCCTCAATGTAAAAAATTTCTTCCTTATATCTAATCGAAATCTCCCCTCTTTCAGTTTAAATCCATTGCCCTTTGTCCTATCACTACACGCCCTTGTAAAAAGTCCCTCTCCAGCTTTTCTGTAGGCCCCCTTTAGGTACTGGAAAGCTGCTATAAGATCACCCCAGAGCCTTCTCTTCTCCAGGCTGAACAGCCCCAACTCTCTCAGCCTGTCTTCATAGCAGAGGTGCTCCAGCCCTCGGATCATCTTCGTGGCCCTCCTCTGGACCCGCTCCAGTAGCATTATAAAATACTTGTACGTGGAAAAGCTAGGGTTTAGACATCAAAATACTTCTTACTTTGGAGAAATTTTTTAAAATTCACTCTACTTACGTGAGAAGGGTGAACGAGCCACTGTGCTTGGATTAATCTCCTATCTGGATTTGGATTTGATGATTTGGTTTTGGCTTAGAAGAGACCATCATTTAGAAAATCTTGATCTCTACACCCTCCAATGATGATGATGATAATGATGATGATTATTATTATTGATATTTAAAAGAAAGACCGTTGTTATCAGTTTATGACACTCCCTGAAATTCTTTGAAAGAAAAGAAAGACAGAAGAGAAAGAAAGAGGAAACGAAAAGAATGTACCAATTTGGCATAGTTATCCTGTTTCAACAGTTAGCATGCTGGATGCAATCTTAAAGGATACTGCTCAGTTTTTCCTTCAAACTTTACCTCAAACCATCAAATATCTTGTATACACACATCAATAGAATTTTCTATTGTCTTTATCAGAGGCTATAGCATTGGTCAAGATATGGCTGAATTCTGATCCTGCTTGTGCTGAGGGGGAAAACCAGTCCCTGAGTTCAGTGAGGAAGGATCAAACCTTCATAATGAGAACCAGATTACTGTAAGGATATTGATTAGCTCACACTGTACTCTAAATTAAGAACTGCCGTTCACAGATAGAGATTCAACAGTTTGAACTCCTAAGGATTTAATTACTGAGGCTAATGATATAAATGTAACCAAGGAAAAAATACAAAGGTTTTCAGAAAATGTGTTTCAGAGGAAGGAAAGAGAATATTACTAGTTTTTTGGGGGGAAAAAATAAAGAGCTGATGTTTTAGCGAAGCTTTGCAGATTATCTTTTAACATGCCATACCTAATAGGATCAAAAACAAACATATAAATAAACTATATATTTGTCTGGACCCCATAAAATGAAGCTAAAATTTCTCACTGGACAGAGGTTGCTACCATAGCAAGATGAGCCCGACCTGTATCTCTTAGAGATTTGATCAGATAGGACTACAGTCAGACGGGAATCTACAACAGAAACAGATGAACCATGTTCACTGATCAGCTGTCCCAAGTAAAGCAAGCACTTTCCTTATAGGAGTTGAAAATATGGCAAATGTCATCCCAAAACTGAGTAATAAGAAGGGAGAAAGTTCCATTGCCATAACAGGCTTTTAAATTTCTCTGCCTGAAGGAGAAACACCTCATTTTCTGCTCAAATCCTTCAGTTTCTTCTTAAATGGGTTCTTGCTTTTGAGGAACATTGCGTCACCAGCTAATGCCAGTTGCAGTCTCCAGTGAGAAAACTAATAGGTAGTTCTTGGAGAGAATATAGACACTTGCCACCCTGCTCTTAGATACAGAAAATGTACACTTCTGGTTTCTGATCAAGAAATAAAGTTCACGTACATCTTTCATGCAAGAACAAGCTATTTTTTCCATTTAGAACAATGGGAGATATACAGACATGGATAATCAGTCCTAAATCTTGTTTCATTTCCAGGTTCTCACATTCAAAATAATCATGCTAGAAATCTTCAGAGTAAATTTGATCACTCATCTAATTCTCTAGTTTCCATTTTCATTTACTTACCCGGTGATTCCAAACAGCAGACAGAGCTGCATGAACTGATTTTGCCAACTAGAAGACAGCTTGATCAAGTATTGAGCAGAAGAAGAGGAAAACTTAAAAATGCTGATCAGAGAGAAAAGTTATCAGAAGACTACTTTGACATACTCTCAGTCTTTAGCGTATATAGTTTTTTGGTGACACAGTTCATGTTTAGGACATAAGTTGTCCATCCTGTAACAGTTACAGTAATATATTTGCTTTCTTAGCAATGAATTCTGATTTATATTTTCCTAAAAATGTTGTTGATGTGTAGATTTTACTCTTCAATTGTCTTTTTTGAATAGAATAGAATAGAATAGAATAGAATAGAATAGAATAGAATAGAATAGAATAGAATAGAATAGAATATTTCAGTCTGAAGGGACCTTCAACGATTGTCCAGTCCAACTGCCTGACCAATTCAGGGCTGAGCAAAAGTCAAAGCATGTTATTAAGGACCTCTTAAACACTGACAGGCTTGGGGCATTGACCGTCTCTCTAGGAAGCCTGTTCCAGTGTTTGACCACCCTCTCAGTAAAGCAATGCTTCCTAATGTCCAGTCTAAAGCAGTCTAAAATCTAAGTATTATGGCTGTTAGGATTATTCTTCTACAGGGAAGAACAGCTGCATAGTGAACAAATAGAATTATTGATGGCTTTTTGTTTGCTTGTTTTTACAGAAAATTGAAATACCTAATTCTGCACTTTTTCCAAACATTTTAAAGCTTGTTTCAAACCTTTACTATCTGTATGGAAGTAATTACACTTACAAAGGATCCAAACTAAATCTGCGGTGTTTTTGGGTTTGTCATCACATCCCCATGACATTTGTAGTTTGATTCAGGTTCCTCCGTAAGGAGGTACAATGTAAGTAAGGGCATAGAACATTACTTCATCTTCCATTAAGTATATCACGCATTTCTAAATGTGATAACAATGCAGTGTAAGCAGCTAAATACATCCTTGTTTGCATATATGTAGACTGAGATTTGCTGCTACTTCCGCAGCTAGCTAATGCAGCATCGTAGTGGATTCACACAAGAAGTGTCAATAGGGGAATCCCTGATTTATCTTATACAGTAGAAAAAACACTGAAAGAGAGTCTCATATACGATTTACAATTATTTAGGTCTGCAATCTGTAATATGGGAATAATGGCAGGAAAAAATGGTCTGGATGCATTTTTTTCAAATGACTGGTGAGAGGTAAAATAGAGTCCCATGTTATTTTATTTTATTTAGGGTGTTAATTTTACTCGGGTCACAGGCAAACAGCTACACTTCCATTAATGAAATGCTCTTAAGGTAATTTCCATTTGTATGCAAGCAACATCATCAGGTTTAGTACATGCACACAGTCGTACATACTTACACCGATATCTGCATGAGAAGAAAGTGAACAGGCTGTTGATTTATTACACACAAATTGAATGAATAAGATAACATTTTATTAGCGAGATACCATTATAAAAATGACTATAAATGGATACAATACAAGTGGTATATGGCCTTATCAGTAAATCTACTGTATGTTAGGACCTGGTACATGTTGTAATAAAAAGATAATTAAAAGTATTGAATCACAGAACCATACCAAGGAATAGCCCAGTAACAACAAACTCCATTAGTGAGACAGTATATACTGCCAACCAGGTTCAAAAAAACCTGAAAACCGAAGTCAATATCTTAGGAAGAATAAAAAAGCCTAAAGTCTAAGCAGTAAAAGAATAAAGGGGAGTATTTTTCTGACTTTCTCGAAAAGAGACTAAAAAAAATTACTTGACACAAGGATTTCTTGTTTGAGGAGCTTTATCTCATACCTTTAATGAGCGAATTTCTAGTAAGGTGATATTCACACTCTTTAACTGCTGTAAGTAACACACCACACTGAAAACCTGTACAAATATTTCAGAAGGCTTTTTTTGTGGTGTGTTTTGGGTTTTTTTTAAAGTTTTATGAATAGCACTGTCTGGCTTTGGGAACAAACACTGTCTTCTTCTCCTCATCCGTCCCCCTTTCCCCTCAGGTCAACTGCTTCCCCTCCCTCCCTCCGGTCAGTTTAATATGGAGATGCTGCCTAAGCCTTGTTGTACAGAATAAGCACACAACATTTTCTCCTGGGAGTTGGTTCATGCAAAACACCGCCCCGCTGAGAGAGTGGAAATTTACCCATAAGACATTCTTACAGCAGCAAGACTCCAGAGGAAACCTGATCAGAATTTTTAAAGACATGCCTTGATTTTCTCTATAATTCCTTCAAAGTTTCATGGGGAAAAAACATAAACTGAATGTTTAAGGTTTGTTATGCTTGGTCTCGACCAGAAAAAGACTGAGATATTGTCTCATTTGGGGATAAAAACTGAGAGGAAGATAGCAGTGGATTATTTTCAACAGATTTTCTGCTGCTGTCTTCTCCTGTGATTTCTTTTTGTTTTTCTTTCCTCTTTCTGACTATCATTTTATAGTCTCTGCAGTACTTCAGCTGATCAATACACCAGCTCTCCCCTCTCCACACACAAGCAGAATCTTACTGGCTTTAAGACATGCAGATGATATTTGCAAAATAAAAAACATTTATTGTTACTGCTTAAGTTTGTGTCACTGATTTATCAAGAAAATATATTTCCAAGTAACATAGAACATAAGAATGGTGATGATTTTTAAGTTGTTACTTCCTAAAGTCCCTTGGAAAAACATGTGGGAAATCTATATAGTGAATTTAAATAGCCTTTTAAGAAAGAAACTTTTAATTTTGGGCCTGATCCAAAGTCCAATGAATGCTCCTCCTTACTTCAGTGTCCCTTGAACCAGTTTTTTATTGTTTAATCTTACTCTGATCGATTTCGGCAGTACAGCTCCCACAGTCTTTTATTATCATAATAAATTTAGCCTTTACATTTTCATGGTACCTAAAAGTTGCAACTAGGGTATGACCCAGTGTGCCAGGTACTCTTCAGAAACTCCATATTCAATGACAGTCTCTTCCTTCAGAAGTTTCAGTTGTTACAGTCAGTTTTGCAGATCAACACATCCCACAGTTGCACATCAGATAGTGCTGGCATGGTCAGACCTAAGGAATCAGTGAAGTTAGCCAGGTGAATAAGGACTTTGCAGAACTAAACTTTTGTATGATGACATCTTTAGGAGAGGGAACACATCTCCCTTTTAATCTTAAGCAAACAAGCATCCCTAAAGAAGATACAATACTGGAGAGTTTATTTTCTCCTTTCACTTAGTGCAGTAGTAGGGAAATTGTTTTGTCCTTCTCTGCAGCAGTACTGGGACATTATGTACATTCTGGTGACCACGTTTTTTAAATTACACTAAAAGTAGGTCCAGGAGAGATGGAGAACTTACAATGAAGGTTCTTATTTGGTGTGTGTAGATTAGCAAAAGAAGATTGAGATGTGATTGTAACATTTAACCACCTTAAAAAGAAGAAATCATCAAGCTGTAAATGGCTTTTTAAATTCCACAGAAAGAGACATAACAGGGAACCACGACTGGAATTTATATCCAGATAAAACGAATACTGGAAGGAAGGTACAATTGTAACAATGGCAGCTATAGATTCTTGGAAGTACCAAGAGCAGTGGTGGATTCCTTATGTCCTGACAAATTTGAATCAAAACCAACTAGAAAATCAGCACTAGCCAAAGACAACTAACTAGGATTATTGATGAGGTAATCAGTGAAATTGTGTAGCCTAGATATAAGAGGACAACCTACACTACTGAAAAATTTAAAGATCAGCAGAACTACCTGCTCAGATAAAAAGTAGGGATTTTTAATTTATTTTGGTACCAAGCAACTTAAATTTCTGATAAAGTGTTTCTATTTTGGAGAAGCAAGCTCTTGGGGTACATACATATTTCAGCTCCTGTAGGGTACCTGGCACCTCAATCCAAAACCCATTCTTTGAACTCATCATTATTACTACATTTTCTAATTCCACTTCCTAAGGACTTTCCATAGTTATGTCACATTTCTGACTATTCATCAGCCAAGTATAGCTTTGTTCCCCTGTCTGTAGTGAGATACTATCTAGCCCTGGGGAAGTGTTTTATCTTGCCCAAGTGTCCAGCTATATTGTAATGCAAATATAAAAACAGGCATCGCAGTAAATGATGAATAAGAAGCACATTCAAGACACTTCTAACTGTTGTAACAAAGTAAAGGTACTTCAGATGAGCTATAGATAGTCCAGGTACGATTTGATCACTGCCATTATTTCGAGATGCAGAAATAATATTCCAGTTTGCTGTGGGCTGCTCTGCAAACCTGAGATGTTGGTGACTTTCAGTAAACTCAATACTAGCCAGAATCATTGGTATGCTGAACCACCCCAAATTGAATCACAGCTGAAGGATTAGCCTGAACCACAGGTGGAGACTCTTAACTGTGGATGGGACCAATTCCAGTAAGCATTCCATGATGCATTGCAATAAAACTTAATGAGGGATAGGGGAGAATTTAAGCATCCCTGGGAACTGGTGGTCTAATTTTTCTCTGCCACAGGGGCGTGCAAACGGGCATTCACTTAATCACCAAAAAGTAAATTTAAACTCTTCATTCTTTCCTATGATACTGCAGAAAGACAGACACAATGAGTATCTTCTTATGTCCATAAGCTTAGCATAATACTCACTTCTTTCTCTCTGCTCAGTATGTTCCACATTTACCACAAAATAGTAGAAAAACATAGGTTAATAATCAAGATTTATTTTAAATCAGTAAAAAGGCATTTTTACTTTGGACAGTTTCCAGGAAGAGAAGGTTCTCTCTCATTCACACTACTTCTCCATGTTTTGATGCAGGAGCACTCTACCTTTGCATGGTTTGAATTCCTCAGGCTGGCATGCTGTACTTCAAGTTATGAAAAAGCTTTAAGACAAAACACAAGTTCCTCACAATTGGCCCTTTTACCTGATGTCCTCATATAATATTTCTGTCATTCTGTGTCTGTGGGTGGAGGTCTTATTTTTTTGAAACTTCCACTCTGGCCACTCGAAACATTCACTTCAGATCCTCAGAACATTCAGAACAGCTTTCTTCTCTTCTCATGAAAGCTGTGCAAAAGTCATTACAAAACTAGAATGTAGAGTATTGATATTTATGTTCAGTCTCAAGATTTTTTGCTTTCTAGTCTTCCAAAAAGCAGAGTCCATAGACATTCTACAACTATTTATGATCAATTTAAAGAGCTCTGTTCTTTCATCCACACACCCGATAAAACATTTCTTGAGTTAGTAAGAAGAGGTTAACCTGGAACAATGGTCCCACTATTAAGGTCTATGAATAGATGTTCTGTCATCACATAAAATGTTCTGTATCTTCCAAAAATTCAGGTAGCAGGGACCTTTCTAGACTATCTCACGTAGAAATCATGAATCTTCCACACTTTATGCCACCACTGGAAACTTTCTTTTTCCTGTCAAAAGCCTAATGGCTTTTGACACTAAGGCCACATATATGGGGCAAGATGCAGATTGATAAAATTAAGTACACAAGAATTGTAACTCTAATAAAAAAAGGTGTCTGGATGGAATAAGGTGACTCAGATGCCCTGTTCTGTTACGTGTCTCAAAGTGAGGGAGAAATCTTGCATGCTTGCATGCTAAATCAGCAGCTATACACAGCTTGAGCAGCAAGGAACTCTTGGCAAAGTCATATGTTGCAATTCTTGCACTTCTTTGGAGCTGAGACAATGTTTTTGGCAAAACACTTTCAATAAATCCACTTTTGCCTTAGACCTTGAAATTTTCTTTGTGCTTAGAAAAGCTTAGCTCTTTTTCTTTCTTTCTTTCGTTTGTTTGTTTGGTTTTTTTTAAAGCAGTAACAGTGATTGTAAAATTATGTCTGTCAGTGGGAACAGGGACAGTGATTTGGAAGCAGAATAGGCAGCATCTTCTTGGGAACCAGTGTACGGCATTGTTATTTCACTGTGTATATCCATGGTTTCTCTTTTCAACAACGACATGGTGGGTAATACATGACAATAAACTTCTGAAGAGCAACTGACCACAGACTTTTTGTGGTGCTAAGATAGCTTGCACATAGAGAACAAACACAGAAGTTACTTCGCCTGACTCCAGGTGTCACACCTCTGACAACTTCAGGAAGAGGTCCCAAAATAGAGAGTACTGTAGCTCCAAATTTGTAAAGCATTGCTATGGACGAAGGTACATAGAAATCTTGGACCAGAAGATATGCTGATTTCCAAACCTGGCGCACAGTGTACAAGCAAAAACACTTTTCCTCAGTTACTGTGGACGCACAGTGCAGTTAACGAAAGTGCAGTGATTTGGAAGTGTAATCCTGACCATAGAGCATAAACTCTTCTTTAGATTGTATACATTGGACAAGGGCCATGTCTTGGCAGCGAGAAGTGCCTCATAACAGATTACAGCCTCGGGCTCAAGTAACTATAATCATACAGATAACATTTGTTAAATTCGCCTTATAAAAGTGAGATTCATCATGATTCTACCAACTTAAAAGCTCTTTAACAGACATGGAAGGCAAAGGAAATAAGATAGCTGGCTAGCAACTCCTCCAAGATACCTCTATTTCTGTAAAATTTAATTTTAATAGAGAAAAATCTGTATCAAGTATGTATGGTTATACATCTATTTAACATAAAACACTAAAGTTCATTAAAAATTTAATTATTAATATCAGATCGTTTCCTTTGAAAATTTCTTTACAAATTCCTGCTTACATTAAAATTTTACACCGAAACATATAGCACAATACAAATTGCATCAATTAACTACGACATTTGAATGCTACACCAATATTTAGAATACAAAAATACATTTAATATACGAATTAGATAGATAAGAGAGATATAAATTTAGACAGAGATTGGCCCAAACTTTACAAGTTTAAAAAAAGAAAAAACGTAAATTATTTAATTTCCATTAATGAGAATAAGGAAATATGCTCTTGAAGAAAACCTTTCTAAAAGCAAAGAGCAATTATATTTCATGCTCAAAAGACCACAGATTCCACATAAAACTCACAATGCTCCGCCAATTATTTGGAGTTCAAATTCCCTTATTGTACCAATTGAAACAATCTCAAAGAGTGCAAAAATTACTGAGTTGAAAAATCTGTTCTTTAAAGTATACTGCGCATTCATTTTACACATAAACGATCTTAAAGTATTTCAGAAGGTGCTATACTTTTTAGTTTTAAATGTAAAAATAACATCTATCACTTTAGTAACACTGTTAGACATCTTTTAAATAGATATTTAACAGAATTAGAGACATGTTGGAGAAGATAGCTTATATTCACTGAAAAGGCTACTGTAGTGCATTAGTCTTTAGATAAAGTAATAGGATCTTTTCCATGTATTAACAATCCTCCATACAAAAGATTTCTTAAAACTTTTTAAACAGCTTTATCAAGGTTACAAAGCACAAATGGGTAGCTAAATGATATGTGGTTACTCAAAAAGATATTGCCTGAATCCATACAGATTCTGATTGCTTTAGGAAAAAGAGGAATTTGCAAGGTTTGCTTCTTTAAAACTAGAGTATATTTTAAAATTTACAATGGCATAACAAATTGAAAGATAGTCCCATAGTGCAGATTTTTTGGCTATCTCTCTCTTTCACTTGATTCTAAAGAATCTTTATCATACCAATACGATTTAATCTGCAATGCGTTGATTCATCCCCTCTGACATGATCTGAGGCGAGCAAAACACACAGTCCAACACCACACCGAAACTTCCAAAATTAGTTGCTGACTTTCCATTTGCAGCTCTGGTAATTGCAAAGTCTAGCAAAGTCAATGCTCATTTTATGCTATAAACAGCTGTTTCAAAAGTAGTATTTGCTTAAATAGGTAGAGATATATACTATTCTGGTCAAGTTCCTGTTGATAGCAATAACAGATGTATGTTCAAGAAGGTGGCTACACATATATAGCTTCTAGCATTTGCAGGTACATATGCACGTTTATCTACCCAACATCCAGCACCCCACCAATGATTTACGTAGTTCTAAAGGTGTGTTGGTTTCTAGCCCCAACTTCAACTTCTCTGCTTTAATCGACAGTGTCCAAAAAGACTCATACACCTATACCTACAGTTTGTCCATTTTTCTGGTTCAAATTTCAAAGCACTCAGGATCAGGAAATATAAACCCAGGCGTTTGGCAAGGCACCTAAAAGTAATAGAAAAAAATACGCTGTGTGGAACAAACGATGAATCAGTCTTTTATTCATTTTTCTGCAAGGTTTGTAGCAAATAAATGAGCCTTTCTTTTTGGTGCTACCACAGCATAAAAAGAGAATCACTGGAACATGCTGGAATAGCCATAAAAAGTGAATAAAAAATAGCAAGAATGGCTCTCAAATGCCTACATAAAGCTAAGTCGGGGCTATAAAAACTGCTGCATCTAATTCCATAATTTCTTTCTGCGTTTTCATGCAGTCAGCCATTCCAAATTGTCCTGGAGCTCACTGTCCAAGGATATTGAAAAAAATCTTATCTAATCCAGAATACAAATTATTTTTTTATTATCATCATTTTCTATTGATGTCATCATTGCTAAAAAAGGGTGATAACTTCATACCAAATAATTACTAGAATAAGACATTCACCCTTTTGCTTCCCCTCCCCCAAGATTTTTTATAGACATACATTTCATTTGATTTTCTGTACACTCCTTAACAGTTTGTGAATTTTCATTCCTCTCTTAGATATGAATATATTATACTAAGGGATATTATATAAATGAGACCATTATTCAAAATGAGAACCTTCTCTACTAACAGCATCACTATTTGCAGAGTATGAGACAAAATAAATGTCTCCCATGAGTGACTAAATGCAAAATAAAAAGTAACCACTCAACTTTAATAGTTTAAAAATGCTATTAAACATAATGGCTCCTCAACATTCAAGCAGCACTATGTTTTAAGTGATCTTCATTTTTAAAGAACTATTTTATTTACATTTGAAATATTGATGGTGCATAAAGTTCTGTTCATGTAGTAATGATAGTCAAAAGTATTTAAAATAATTGCCACAAGACCGAAGTCATAAGTTTGCTCTGTCCCTGGGCCAGCAGAGACTCCGGTGCTAAAAACGTAAACATCTGAAGAAATAATAAGAACCACATACTCCACTCTGAGTAATTCTTGAAAAAATATCTGTGACTTTCTTAGAGACTAAAAGAAGAAATATCAAAGCACAACCTACTAGGTTATTAAGCAATAAAGTAGTAACTCAATCTGGGTTTTTTTACTGGTCAAGGAGAACTCTGGCTCTGGGTATATGTTCCCAGAAATTAACTCTTTAGGTAGTAACCTCATTATCAAAATTTATGGATGTAAAGAAACTGTTTTGAAATACCACAAAGGTCATGCTTGCATTTAAACAGGTAAAAAGAGAGAAAGTTCATTTTTAATTTGTGATGTCGTATTTAAAAATATATTCATGCTATTTTTTCTTGTGCTGCCCAGGGCTGAAAATCAAAATCTTCAGGAGGTACTACAACTTATTTCTCTGATTATTTTGTCACCTGATATCGAGCCTGGTAGCCATGCCGGCACAGCATCCATGTACTGTATTTGCTCTGAGCAACAGCAGAATTTGTGGGAAACCAAACAAATACACATGCCACTTTACAGGAAAACAAAAAAGGTTTCAGGTCAGATTTATGAGTCCACAGTTACATGCGTGCCAGCAGTATATGAAGCTGTATGGCCCTAGAATAGCCTAGCAAATGATATGAAGTGGCCAGGCCTGGAGGATCCATCTTTTCAGTGAAATACTGAACTCCTGGAGAGGAAGCAGGGCACACTCAGAGGCCACAGCTGGCACACGGCGCGAGTGTAAGCTATAAATTGTGTAGCCTTAATCTCTCTTTTGCTCAATTGAATTTATCCTGAATTTCTGTGTAGTTTCATGTCTTCCTGAAGAGCACTCCAGGTTACTGTTTTTCAGGGTAGTCAATTAAAAAAAGAGAATGGTTACATCCATTTACCAAAAATGTAACCAGTCATAAGCAATATAGGCTTTGAAACAAGCCAAGAACTAGACACAATCATCTTACTTTAAGGTTGGATAAAAAATTCAGAGGATATGTAACTTCAGAAAAATTCTCCAAGACATACTAGCCTGAACTGGCAGGAAGGAGACTGAGTTGTCAGCCTCCCCAGAATTAGCCAAGATGCTGAAGCAGATGAAGAGGTCACTGGTTAAGTAAACAACATAGTTGTGATTTTATTTTTTCATTAGTAGCTTTACTTTCTTTTTATAATCAGGAAAATCAAACTCTTAGATTGTCTAGAATAAATGTATATTTGTCTAGAATAAATGTATATTTATTCTAGAACAAACAAATCAGAAGAATTTTTTTTCAAACAATAATGTTTAATTGTTAGGTATAATAAATCTAAAATGCTTTTACATTCATAGAGCAAACAAACAGAGACTTGGAGTCAAACCTTTTAGAAGCAGGCCACCTCAATAACGTTAGAGCTGCAAAAGCCAGTTGGGGAACTGGTAATCCAAACACTGGGGCAGAAAGAGAAGAATTACTCATTACATTACTCAATGTAATGAGTATAAGCAGTGAGAGATACATGACAAACAGTGACTGGCTGTGACTTCAGGATATTCTGTAGTGCTCCTCTGACTCTTTCACATCTTCTTATTTTTCATTCATAAATTTATTAAAGTAGCATTTAAAAGACCCCACTGAAAGTGAAACAAATTGGGGTAAACTTTGTACTTACAAATAGTTAAAAACAAACTAACTTATTTTTCACAGTATTTGTGAATTATATAAAGTCACAGGATAGGATAAGAAACTTGTCCCAGCATGAGTTTCCTTATCCTTATCCTTAGGATAGTAAATTACTTGTCCAGTGTCACATAGCAGGACAGGGACAGAGTTTAGAGAGAATCCAGAGATATATCCACGTAGCAAACTATTCACTTCTTTGCTTCCCCTTGCTTGCATCCCTTCCTGGGTAGGTGGTAGCTATTTACATGCTCCAACTGCCAGCGTTTTGCTGACAGCTCAGTTGCGCATCTGCATTCACAACTGATTTCTGTCCAGCCTAAACCACATCTGGCATTTCCAATTAAAATATGGGCACCACTAATTTCCATTCCCAGCTCTGTCCTTTCCTTCCTACTGTGTTGCAGTCAACACCACAGTGCTCTCTGTAGACATTATAGATACCTGCCCTTGCACTGAAGCCCCATCGCCTGATATACTTCTCCCTCCAAATAATTTCTGCAGTTGCTTTTTTCCTCCTTTCACAGTCAACATCCTCCTCTCACATCATAAAAGTCTCCATATACCATTCACAAGCACAGCACGTTGTAAAACGCATCTGTGCTTTTACTGATCAAATTCCTTCCTTTATTTTGAGTCTACCAGCAACTAGCTCCACCTTTTTTCCTAATATCTGGCCTTTACTTCAAGACCCTGCACAGCTCCACTTCCGAACGCCTGCCTTCATTCACATCTCCTCTGCTTTGGTTGTCATGGCTACAACACCAGCCTCACATCCAGCCTTCCTTTTCCCCATTGGCAATTTCAGGCTTTCTTTCAAGACGCCCATGATATTTGAAAATCCTTTAAATATTCAACCCTGCCTAATGACCAACATCTATCGTGACATCTGTAAGTGTGTCAGATTTTCAGTTTTGTCAAACATCAGTGAGGACCTGCTTTGATTTCCAAAGCTTTTGAATGATGAGTCTTCAGTGAAGTCTCAACATTTCTTGCAGACCACCAAACACCTCGTCACTAAACTCACAGCTCAGAACTCTAGTGAAGCAATAGGCTTTTGTGGGCTGCCTGCATGTTTCTTATGATAGCCTTGAAGTGAAGTTTGGAAAATGGGGTTGGGAGTGGAGGTGTGTCTTATTTTCGCAGAAATCTTTTCAGATTGATGAGACTCAACATGCAGGCTTCAGGCTAAGTTAAAACCACAACACATGTTCATCCAAGCCACAGCACTATATCTAATGCAAAACAGCTACTTGGGTAACAATACAGCAACTACCTGCTTCAGAGCTCTTGAAAATGACACATTTCTATGAAAGCAGAAGGTGGAAAAAAAGAAAAAGCACCTCCTTCCTTTGCACAGCCTGTAGATTCTGAAATATTCAGAGAAAGATTTGCAGCAGCAGATCTTTCAGCTACTACTGTTTTTGAGGAGGGAAGGAGGGCAGGCACTCCAACATGAGATCTATTGTGTTTTGTTGGGGGAGAATGAAAGGAAGAAGTATTTCCTGAAAACCACAGTCGATGTTGAATTGTGGATACTGGAGGAGGTGTCATGGCCAAGATGTCCCAGAACATGTGGGAAGGTGAGGAAGGGAAGACACTTCATAAACAAGAATGAGACACAGCCCCTCTCTTCCAGAGCACACCAACAGGAACGTCATAGGACTGAGCCTGCAGAGTTTGCTTCAGCTGTAATTACATGATGTGATTAATCTTCTCTTAAGTATCTTCCATGTTTACTTTTCATCTCCAACTGCCTCTCATGTAACTTCACTGAAGCAGATAGCATACTTTCATTTGTATCTTGCTAGAAGATGTAAACTACATGTGTATGAAACAGCTGCTGAGCTGCCGTCACTACCTCTAGGGATCAGGCTATTTTATGGCATGAAAGTTCTAGATTAACGAGAAAATGACCTACCGATACCATTCTAAAATCATTTTGGATTTGAAGTTTCATCATATGCATCTTTTTTTTACATTGTTTCTCCTACATTTTTAATAATGTCTTTAGTTTGACTTACGGCCCGGATACCACAAAATATTAATCATTTCTAAAGAGATAAGATGCAGGCAAACAAATCTGGGGGGTGGTTGTAGGTTGGCTAAAATTTTGTTTACAGAGACATGCTCAATTTGTATCAGTCATTGATTTTGTAGAGAAAACGTGAAACAATAATTCACGCTGAGTGTACTTGTTCCTCACCTTGGTATACCCATTGCTGCTGTTAACATGACATCAGTTATCAGCCTTCACCTTTTAACAGTGCTCGGTGGAGGGAGCAAGAAGAAAGGGGCACATATCCATTGCCATCAGTGACATTTTTCAACATAATGACAGGTTCTCACTCTCACAGTGGAGGCTGCACTGACAGTAAGTTGGTTTACACCTGGTGTTTTCTTGAGGGAGAATAACCCAGTGACACTGGACAGAGCACAGGTCACTGCAGAAAGGTGGCAGCCTGTTCCTCTTACATAGGCATGGCTGATGAACCGGAAGAATTGCCTGTAAAGCCCATAAGGCTGTGACCCTTAAAAGTTGCAGGGGCCAATTAATCCTTGGGATTTTTATCCTTTTATTTTCCTCAACAGTTTTTCAAGGCTAAGATTTGATGCTTAGGGGAATGGCAAAACAAGATTTGTCTTTCCTTATCATGTAAACACATGGAACAATTGCCGTCTAACCACTTACTGGTTCAGCACATGGGCATGTAGGCACAGAACAAAGATACCTCCCAGTCTCTGGGGAGAGGTTCAGATCTTGAGCTCTGTTGCTGGGGCTCATCTCAACTCATCTTTGTCCTGTTGTGAAAGTAATGTGAAATGACAACACTTCCCAAATAGACAGAGACTCCGTTTCTTTTTTATCTTCAAACTGTGTAGCAGACTATAGGATGAACCAGAATCCCTGTAAGTTATGGTTACTTTTCTCTCTCTTTTAGTGAAACCCAAATAACATTTCACATTCTGTCAACCCAGGCAGTGCAGTTCACAGGGTCATGTCCATGGTGTTTGAGTCCCACTACACTGCACTTATGGAAATCCAGCTTTCTCTCCATGCTTCGGCAGTGTCTGTCTCTTCGGCACATTTTGCATGTACATTTTGTAGTTTAAGAAAAGCTTTATTCCTTTGGTTTATAGTTTTTGTGTCCAGGATACATATTAATCTAACTGTATAACTCCAAGATTTCCTCTCTTAGCATATCTCTTCTAAATCATGCAAATCATCTTCTGTTCTGGTCAGTCCCTCCAAGCTTATCTCTGCCTATCTCCCCCTCCAATGCTTGGTAAGGTACTTTCCGTTTCCTTTGACAAGTCTTGATCGGAAACAGTTGGCATACCTCAGCAGATAACTCATTTTTTGAAGTAACGACCTCATAAATTCTTTGCTGTTTACATTTACAGGGTTGTTGCCATGTAAACTGTCACTGTTAGTCTTTGATTTCTGGCCCAATGTAAAGGTGAAAAGATGAAAGTAAATAGATGTGCAATCAAAACAGAAACTGATACTTAACGGAGACTCCGTAACACCAAGTAAAGTTCAGAAGTTCTTCATAGACACATTGGCAATTGTTACTGCATGCCGTGTAGCTCTACATTCTAGGTGCCTAAGGATAGTAACTAGATTTTAGATAACGCATTTATAACTCATATAATGCTATATTTATAGGTGAGAATGAGACAAGAGAACTCTCTCCAAACAGTGTGCAATGGGAAAATATAGCTGTGTATCTTTGCAGTAATGTTTAGCTTAGATGAGGTCAGGAAAAGGATTGTGTTATTTGTTGTGATATTTACTGCTAATACTATTCTTTTTCTACTTGCATCTTCCTCTTTTCCAATTCCATTCTATTATGTCCCTATGTTTAGTTTTCTCTGGTAAAGACATCCTTTTGAACCTTCCCAATGCTTCCACTGGTGTCCCTACCTTCCCTGGTGGTTCTGCTTTCAGAGATCAGTTGCAGTTCTGTTCTCTCTCATGCAGCAAAAGCCACCAATACACACTGCTAAGTTTATTCCTCCTTTTACAAACCAAAGTGTTCTTTATAAAGAGGTTAGGATACTTGCAAACACATTTGGAACCAAACAAAAAGAAGAAAACTCTACCCTAATAAGCATCCAGGATTCCATAGGATACGAGGGCTCTCTTAGGCACTCTGAACTTCAAAATTTCCCAGCACTTTTGCTGCTCTTGTTCCCTTCTAATTAATTCTTTGAGTGAGCAATTGGTGTTTGATCAATACAAAACCTGTGATTTTTCTAATTGTGATTCGTTATAGCTTCTCTAAATTGGTTACTCTAAGAATAAAGACTAACCTTTTCAAACTTCTCATCTGGAAATATTATGATAATGAGCAATGCCTGAGCTTCACAAAGGCTGCCTGCAATATTACTATACTATTGAACAGACAGATCATTTATAAAAGCAAAAGGTTGCTTCCAGAAAAGGTATCTTTATGGAAGTGTTTAGCCCTCTTTAAATTAACAATTCAGGTTTATTTCTTATTTTAAGAATTTACTAGAAGACCGTCATGATGATTACGTTTGCTTTAGAAAGGACACACTACCATTTAACACTGAGAATAGATGGTTATCTCTACTCCAATCCATGTAACATTTTTACAGGAAAAGTCTATAAAAAATTAAGCTTCCCAAAATCATGCATGCTTGTCTATGTGTGAGGAGTGTGCGGGGGAAATTGCAAACCAAAGCCTATTGAATCTGGTGCACTTTGTATGAATGATCTCATAGCCACAAAAAAAGTCCATGTTCAAACATTTTAGTGTTAGTTATCCAATCAATATTCAAAATGATATTTGCGCAATGCATGTGGATGTTGATGTTACAAAACAGCAGACGCTCTGATTTTTGGAAAAGAGAACTTACAAACATTTATTTTAGGAGGTCAATAGTGTATTCTCTCTCTTGGCCAAGCTATTTGTGATGCTTTTAGGCAGGGTTATTTGCATACATCTATGTTTACTGAAGATTTTAAAAAGCAAACTTTAGTTTGAATTTTACCCCAACATGCAACATAGTTTTTTTTACTTTCAAAATGAAGTCTTCTAGTCAGCTATCCCATAATGTCTGTGCAGTGTCCTTTTATAGCACTCATGTTCTAATACTCTAAAGCACTTAGACAGTATTGTTGACTCCAGTGCAACAATTTGCATGTTTCAAGTTAAGTACATACTTTTTGGGACCTGGGCCTAATACTTCCTTTCATTGTTTGTGTGTATTGCAAATGGTTTCTGTTTCCTTCTGGATGCGGGATAGCTAATTATGTTTCAGTCCCTGGGCATCCAGCGAGCATAATACAAAACCACAAGCTTATGGCTGTTTCTTGCTGCTATTTTGTCCCAGTGTAGGCTAGCTGAAGGTGCAGTTACAGGCTTCCACTCCAGAGCAGCTTCCTAGCAATATCCAAGGAAAGTAATCTCCTGGCTATGCTAACAGTCGTCCAAAACCCTACCATATAATCTAATTGAACTATCGATTCCCAAGCTAGGGCTTCTATTTAACATTCTAGTGAGAAAGAAAAGAGAGAGAAAAAGGTTTTACAGACACAGTAACACAATGCTGCACAAACCTTCCTCAGCTTCTGCGGCTTTACGTTCATTTATCATAAAGATTATGCAAAAAATGTAGTTACAATGATACTGACAGTATCCCCCTCCTTCTCTGAAATGTGTTCTCCTTTTTATTTCAAGCTGCAAATTCTTAAGCAAGGAATATACATTTTCCTTAATAAGAAAGAGTCTAACTGCAGGGAGGAATAAAAGAATGGAAAGTGCTCCATCAGAGCATCACCTCACATTACTTATGCGTCTAGACAGCTGGTAGTACTATTGGTATGACAGAATCTTTCTCAGCTTCGTTGGTTTAGTTTGTTGGGGTGTTTTTTTGTGTTTGATTATTTTTTAATTTAAGTGGAAAAAAAAGAAGCGTGTAGCTTGCATTTAAAAAATTCCATCAGAAACCTACTTTATCTTTCATTCAGACTGTAAGATCAACAACCTCCCATGACAATTATTTCCTATGAATATTAATTAAGTTACTAATACAATGTGTTTATTAATCTTTTAGAAATAATGCAAGCATTATATGGACAAGATATTAGTACCATAGAATTACAAAAAATATTTTGAACATTTGATCAACGATAGATGTTCTATTTTGGCAATTCTGTAAATGCAAACTTTATATTTATTTTACAGAAAGCTATGTATGCTGATAGCAATGTGTGACATTCCTCCTTATTTTTGATATAGCAAGTCAGGATTATTCATATCAATATCAAAGGTACTTACTTACAAAAGTATTCTGTACTGTTAGCTGGTCCCAGAGTATTTAGTTCATATAAATGGAATAACTTAAATAAGAAAATGTCTTCATTTACCTAAATGGCATTGTGAGATTTGTCCTTGCTGGTCAAAATATTCCCTTATATCATATTTACATATATAAAATATTTAAAGCAAGGGGTTAAAAGCACTTCTCAATTGTTTCTCATGTAGATTTATATATTTGGAGATGTTTTAAGTCATGAATTATGCAACTCTAGGAAGGTGACTTCACAGAACAATATAAAATCAGCTCTGAAAGAGTTTCTAGTCTGAGTTTTAAAATGTAATTATTGTTACAAAATAGCACTGAAGGTTCTTCATACCATGCCTCTTCATAGCTAGTTTGTAAGTTATAACAAACCACTTCCTATCTGCCAGCCCCCGAAACTTCCCTAAATAGTTAAACAACATGTTGATAGTGAAGAGCTACAGTTTAAGTCTTGTACTTTTGGCTTTGGGCAATGAAGCTGAAAAACAGGACATCTGGCAACAACCTAAACTAGTATTGTTCTTGCCTGTTTTCCACTGGGATTATAAGAGTGGAAATTTTAATCTTATCTGGGACAAGGACAAATCTTCAAGGGAAAAATGTCTTTCTGCTGGTGAGGTCCATATACACATCAGGGGAATGGAGTGATATAAAAGCCCTAGAAGAGATTTCCGCAGAGAAGGAATTACTTCTTAGGGTCCCTTTGCAAGATGTGATGAAGGAGCAGTTGTGTGAAGACAGCCAAAGAGATCTGTCACGGAAAGCATTGCACCGGGCAGCGACTGCAGGCAGCACTGCACTTGCAAGGCAATGCAGGGAAGTTGTTGTAACTGCAAGAGTGGTGACCCTAACTTTTGCAGGAACCACTTCCAGAGCAGTCCAGTGTTAGGTAGACAAAAAAGGAAGCAAATTAAATATCATAATGCCATTTCCTCCTAACAGTCTTTTAAAAAAAGCCCACATTTTCAGTGAGGACTGTGCACCAAACACTGTACAGCTTAAAAGCAATGATTGCTTCAGGAAAGTAACCACTGGGTGAGGGGGAGCTTAAGGGAAAGACCAGCTCCAACGCAGCTGGCCAAAGACCAGTCTACATCATGATCCATCCAGGGCAGAGAACAGCTGAAGAAGAAGGTGGGGAGCATATGGCTTCAAGGAATCAATCCAAGGACAAGAGTACATATGTTGCTGGAAACATCACTAACTCATTTGGTGCTATTTGAATACTTACTGCAAAATAAGAATGTTGCCGACTCCTAGGTCCTCAGGTCTATTCAGAAATGAGGGTGGAGACTTTACTGGCATTGTTAGTGCAAAAAGAGTCTTTTGCTGATGGATTGTCTTCAGTGTTTTCTCATGAATAATGATCAGTTCTTGACATTTTGCGTAAGTTCTGAGACTGATGTAGTAATATGTAGTAGCTGTTCAGGTTTGGCTATCATTCCGTCATATTTTGTAGCTATTTACTGATAAACTGTATTGAAATTACTCTTATTCTGTTGGCAGCAGTTTGGACTAATGTGACTAACGTGTCTTCTCTGACAGAACTGTCTATAACATGCAAAGTGAAGAGGACCATATGCACTCCTTTTAGTGTTTGTTCACTGCTAGAAGCGATGACCCAAGACTGCTGAAGCCCAGGAACACGTTTAATTTCTCCTGATTTACCCTCATTGAACAAAGTCTGTGGGTAATAAAGGAGAATTCGGAAGCCCAAGAGACTCCAGCGGAAGGCTACCTTAGGTTTCATTCTCTGCAGTAGCTAACAAAAATGATATCATCATCTAACTCCTCCTTCATTAACCATGCATTTGCATCCTTCTTTATTATTATTATTATTTTTCCTCCTTTATTAAGGCATCATCAAGACAAACTCCTTATCAGCTGTGTCATAAAGCTGATAAAATACATGAATTCTACATCATCCCCTCTCATAACTCAAATTTTGAGGACTTCACCAGAACCGTCAGCACTATTCCTATTGATACATAAAGAATTAATAAAATATGTAAATCCTGAAGGACTCAACCCAGCTTTGCCCTATTCAGTATAAAGACCAGGAACTTTCACTCAGGAATTTGGCTGAGGTGAAACTGTATCCTGTTCAGTGGAGTATATCGCAATTGCCTGTAATGTTTCTCTCATGTTTCAGCAATACAGAAATTCCTTGGCCTAGTCATGCGCCTTCACTATGTTGTTCTACTGAAGGTTATTGAAATGGGATCTGGCATGAAATGCTTTTGCCCAGCTAGTCCATTTACTAGAAAGTGCAGCTTCATCTAGTGACTACTAATGAGGTATGTTTTTTGTTGGCCATGATGGAAAGCATCTTCAAAAGCACTTTGGAGAGGACTTAGGCTGCAAGCTCAGGCAAAGAAAACAAATATTTTAGCTATATGCAACCTTGTAATTCACTCCTTCCTCCTTTAGAAGGCATTATACTTCACTGACATGCCCAAAATGAAACATAAAAAAAAAAAAAAAGAATTTGAAGCGCACCTTTCTCCTAGCACAACTGCAACAATTATACACACTTTACGATGGCCCAACGTCACTATGAATCCACGTATTGAAGACATTTGTGAGGTCCATCATATCAGAGGCTGTCAGGCTACTTTCTGGAATCTGACTACATTAACCAGCTCCTCCTTCTGAGGCAGTCTTGCTCCTCTGTCTGATTTCTGTGCTTGCAGGAGAAGGTGCAATCAAAGATTTCCAGAGCTAATAAAATCTTGGAGATTGCCAGTAAGAGAAAGGCTCAAGTTTTACTTCCAGTGGTGGTAGCACAGTTCAATGAACTGTTTCCCCTTAAACAGCTCATAATAATGTTTCAATTTTATCTTTTTCTCCACAGTTGCATAAACTCAGAGAATCCATGGAAGTGTAGGTTGTTTTGAAAGGAACAGTGCATTTAAGGAGTTAAAATGGCAATATTCTATCAAATCCTCATTCCACAAGTTGACGCAGTCATCGACTATGTGGTAACAATGCTCCTAATCAAACTGGTGAAATCTTTTTAAGCAATCACCTGAATGGGAAGTAGAGAAATTTTGGTTTCAAAAAGTCTTATATTGTCATATTTATTTATTCTGAAAATTGTTTTTTTGAAAAAGTAGAAAGTTGAGCTGCCTCACACAATCACATCAATCAATAAACATAGGACTTTGACTGTATCTCCTATTACAATGCTAGAATTCAGTCCTTTCTTACTTATTTTTCTCTTCTCCTTTCAAAACCGCTTTGTGACACCTTCGGTACAAAAGCAGCCAAATAAAACCTATGTATTCTTTCCAGTCTTCTGTAACTACCTGAATTACAGAGAAAAAGGATAGTAAATCTTCAAAAGGTTCATTACATTATACTGATTGTCTACAAGTGCTGTTTTACTTGCTTCTATTAATTTGTCTGTGTGTGCAGAGGCAGTGTTGCAACAATAATCTGCCCACTGCAAAATCATTGTTCCAGCACTGAAGTAAACCTTTTGGTTACCCATCCAGCGAGCACATGAATCCCTAAATTCTTAGTCAGAAAAGATACCTGTATGTTCGGAGAGCTGGCAAAGAAGCAAGTGCAGAGGAAGTTCTTGATAGCAAGAAGACTTTGTTGTCTACGTTTGAATTTAAAAAGGAACAAATTTTGCTTCCAAACAGCTCCAGAAGATCAAGATACATTTTGCCCTGCATGGAAGATTCTTGAGCAGTAAATGTTATTTGCCTTTCTATCACCACCTTTTCTCCACAGAGACATGCTTCTATTTATACATACACACAAGAATATTCACTAACAATATACATATTCTTACAGATCTACAGTAATTTCCTCATCTGATTTCTCAGAGCTCATTTCAAAGGGCAGCAAAGCAGTGCTTGGGCTGTAAACATAGAAGAACCAATGACAGCCAGAGAGCCATGAGGCCCTTCCATCTGTCAGTCAAGTTGTCACTGTCCCTTCAACACAGGTGAAGAAAAGTCAAATAATATTTGCAGCAAGTTAAGCATTCCCGTAAGTGTTAGTGGGAGTGTATTTGCTCCAGACACCTGTTTTTAAGTTATTTTCTTCAGCGAGAACAATCTTAGCAGTAACTGGGAAGGCATACAGCTTGTGTGCCTTTTTTCCTTTAGATGACTAGTTTCCATCAGGATCTGAGGTAGAGGATGAAGTATTATGGGACACTTGAGAGACAACAGGTGTCTAATGCAAATAGGTAGTAAGTGCAGGGTTGTCAGTGAAGATAGTAACACTGGCACATGAAATAATAGTAGTAAGTAATTGAAGTAAGGAAAAGGAGTGTCAGATGAGACAGCTGAATTGGCACATGAGTCTCTCATGAGATATTGAGAGACATTGGTTTGGAGAATAAAACTCTTCTGCCATCATTTACAGAGTCTCTTTCTCCTCCTCTTAAACTGAAAAGAATCAGACAGGCAATACCATGTCTAGCATCACTTAAATTTAATCTTGGTGATCTGCAGATGCTCATGCCCACCAACATTAGGGTAGGGGCTGGGTGGATGGAGGTTTTCTTAACCCTACTGCCTAGCCTGAGCTAAAGTTCTGACAAGTTTTTGTTTGCTTCCCGTATTTCTTCTCCTCCGCTAAGAGACAAAATTTACACCACTACCTTGCTTACACTAGCAGCAAAACACATACCAGAAATACATTTTATAGGTAATCTCTACTCGTTTGCACAGATAACCTTCCAGTCTTCCCCCTCGGTGAGCTTGGCAGGAAGGTATTCAGCAAGGAAAGTGGGAAAGAGCCCTCTTCTTCTCAGCATCCTTTGGTGGCAGCCTGCAGTACCTCTGCGAAGCCAATCTGTTATCACAGCCAGCAACCGTGCGCTGGAACAGTCTTCGCTGTTCTCCGTACAGGAGATCCCCATTCCTAAATCATTTCCTTCACAGCAATGTGCCATCACGCTGTACATAGTTAAATTTCTACACTGGCACCTCAAAACCAGCTCTTAGTCTAGGAAAACAAAATTACATAGGTTTCGTGGCAGACAGCACACTTTGTAACATGAGGAAAAGAAGTAAAATTCTGCCCACAAGGGGAAAACTGCAAGGGAAGCAACCCAGGAGATTATTCTGGGTATGCAGTTATGAGGTAGTTTTAAAATAAATAAATAAATGAACCAGCTAGTATATAAACATGGCTGAGGAAAAATAAATATTCAGACAGATTTGGCTGCTTCATTATTTCCCCCGATGCTTTTCAGATGTCTTCACTCTCAAACACTTAAAACACATACCAAAAATATTTGCTACTCCCTCAAGCCATTTTTAGCCTACCTGCCTAGTGCGCAAATACAGTTCCCTTGCAACTGCAAGCTGTAGTATTGTGTTAATAATTTTTCCCAATTCCACTGAGATACCAAAAGAAACTTGAAAGGAAAATCAAAAATTAAAAAGGCAAAGAGATCTTTTAATATATACTGTCAAAGAGCTGTGAGGCCTTAATCCTAGATGCCTTTTTCCCTCCTTCTATAACACCTACTCGACATTTTTCTGTTCAGCAGCAAAAAGATGCTCAACCTGAAAAACGAATTTTTACAATGTGCTTTTTTAAAAATGGGTGATGTGAGTGAAAGTTCTCTCACTGACTTCGCCGCTGTGCCCTGAAATCATACATCACAAATTTGATGAGGAAGTGACTCTCAGTCTGTTCCCACTTAACCCTCTCACCCACCACCCTTTCCTCGCTGCAGGGCACTTTTGCCCAATGCACCAATTCAGAACTGTTGCCAACAGATGGTTCAAGCCACATTTTTACTTAATCATCATGGACTAAGCTGGAAGAACCTTTGAGTGAGAAACACATTATTTATATTTGTAAAAGCTATAGGTACTTATCCCACTCTATGTGCAAGCTGAAATGCAAGGACTTCAGTTTTTTAGGGTTTTAAATGCTCCACATCCTCCTGACACAGGTAGGGGCAGAAAACTCTCCCCAGTTAGCAGAACACAGTTTAGAAGACCAAGACTGTGTGTGCCAATTTTAAATTTCCTGCTCTTTTCAGTACAAGTGCATGTCCTTCACATCTTGACAGAAAGAAGCATAATCCAGGTAAAATGACAGAAAACAAAAGATGTCCATGGCACTGATTTTGATACGTTTTTCTCTGTTGGAGTTAAGAGCCGAGCAGAAATGTTTCTCACATGATATTTCTATTGGCTCTTTGTGTTAATTTATCATTAACTCTAGAAAATATCAGTACTGTCCTTGTCTATACAGGGGCAGCTAAGAAAATTAAACCAAATTAATATCTAATAGGAGTAATTAAGCTAAGCTTAATCAGTTTATGTGAAAATCATATTTTAAAAATAAATAATGCTTTCATTTAAAAAATAAACCTTTTAAAATTAAATTTCAAGTTATGACAATTTTTTGTGAAAGGCCCCAGAATTCAGTCAGAATTTATTGCAGTAGCCTCTGAAGACTAGGAATGGGGGATATTCTCTTCTCTTCACTTCCACGTATTTAACTGGCAGACTCAGTCATTAGATAACGAAAAACAAAGCAACCATCTATATAACCTGAAAAAAAAACCATAAACTTGCTTTCCCCTTCCAAGATTAGGGCTAGAACTAGACATTGGTGAAGGAGAGCTACTGTTTCTAAACTCTGGCAGACTCAGGCCCCAGAAGGTATTACATCAATTCCTTCATTGCAGAAAAGACTCATAGACTCATTTTTTTAAATAATTATATTTTTTTGTGAAATATATTTTGATAAACTTATTTACTTATAAGTTCAACATGTTTAAATTAACGTGTTTTTTTTAATTCACAGTACCATTTCATATCTATTAACTGAATTTCAATCACCTCCAGAAAGTGTTCAAAATACAAATCACTAGAATAGCAAAACATTCAACTCTTCAATCTACTTCAGATAATAATCTGAACATGTGCTTGTTTCTTTATGAATACTTTAAACAATGTGTGTAAGGACAACCAGCATGTTTCTTTTACAGTAAAGGCAATGTTTTGCAGCAAATCAACATTCAATGGCAACATCGACTTTCAAAATACAAATGCATTGGCTATCAACTGATACAAACTAGCTCTCTATTCAGAAAGCAGCAGACAAGCAGAGGGGAAAAAAAAGCCTCTTAATAGTTTATTACTTAAAAGAAGTTTTTTTCTGCTTCGGGCTTTAAATCAGTAATAAAAATGGCTATTTAAATTACTTTCATGTCAATCCATCTACCATGATCTGCAGAGAGCTATTTAAGAGGACAAAGAGACAAAGGGATATCTTCACTTGTGTTACTGTCAGACCTAGTATGGTTCATATTTATCACATTATACTAATATTTCTTAAAACTCATATTTTTCTGCATTCAGTATTTCAATGGAGAAAGATATATACATTATTATAAACACAGAGGAGTGTGCATTTGTCAGAATAAAGGAAAAAACTTACATATTTGAAAAACACATTGAGGAGATGACATATGACTAAGAGCCTCCATTGAAATAAAAAGATATAACAGCAAAAATTGGCAACCAGCAGAAGTACAACAAATACATGATGGCCCCTGACTTCTCTACTACAGACAGTAAGACAGAAAATAACATTAAGGAAAAAATATATACTGGAAATCAATTAAAAAACCCACCAGTACTAGGTACTTTGTACTGTATGAAAATAAAACCTACTCAGGTAAAAAACACACAAAAAAGGAATTACTAAAATGTCTGTAGAAATTATTTCCAGTGAGATCAAGAGTCTGAAAACCTTTCAGAAAACACTTCAAAACCCAGAATGAGATGTGCGCTGCTACTGCCTTCCATCTTTCTCCTCTAGCCTTCTCCATCCTTTAAAATCCATTGGACAGTCCCATGCCTGTCTGTATTAATTGGGAACTACCTACCAGGTCCAATATATGCTGCAAAACCTGCGAGCAAAGATTAAGAACTATGTTCACCTGCACTGGGTGCTCAGCTTGACCAAATTAACAAGAAGACATGAATTCTGCTTTCCTGTGGAGCACAAGTGGACATAGACAGAGACTTCCTGGCGACGGAGAGGACCAAGTACCCTTGTACTTGTCGGTACCTATGATAGCGTTGTTATTGTTGAAAAACTTAACAAATAAGTGAACCAACCTTAGCTAACGTAGAGATAGGGTTGCTCCAGAGCACTTCCTGGCAACATTATTACCAAGGAAAAACCAAGTAAAATCACTATTCAGCTATTGCCAAAAACCATTCATGTAACTCTCCAGGCTTCAAAATCCCAGATTTTCACCCAGGCTGGCTCTGTACCAGGAACTTCCTTATCATTTCAAAATACATTTGCCAGCAGCACAGAATTCAATCAGATCACAGAGTTGTAGGTCTGTTCTCCTCTTCCTGAAGGATAACATGGAACATCATTAATAACAGATCAGGGCCATCGGTAATATGTGTATAGCACCTATTACAGTGCACTATGGAAAATAATTACAATTACAGAAAATAGCCATGTAACAACACTTACAGAAATCAAGGATTAATCTTGAATTTGCACATCAAAACTATACATGTTAGGGCAGACATGAAAAGCAATTCATTCTTTTTTTTTTTAAAAAAAAAAGAGTAGTATATTCTGGTTTTATGATAGTTGGATGAGAAGTGACAGCAGTGTGAGATCTGTTTGGTCTGAAATCTTAGCTGAGGGTTTTCTCTATTTTTAGCAACAGTAACAATAGCAAGTGGATGAAGAACTGCAGGTTTGCATTACACCACAGAACAAGCTTACCACACCTTTCTATGAATTGCCTAGTTTTCCCTTCGTCTGGTCATGTCTTTCCACGTAAATTAGCCCACCTGGATGTATTAACCCAATTCCACCTTAAAGGTCTTATTTTCAAACAAAAATATGTATTTCTAAGAACTAGTATATAGAGAATAGGGGAAAAGTGTAATTTACCACATCAGAGTACCTACATAAAGTAGTGGGGCTGTAAGTTTGCAAATCTGGCTAAATCCATCAATTTATTTTGACATATCCATTTCTTTATGACAAATGAAAGGAACAGTCCATACCTTACATGGCTTACATTTCAATATTTAGACACCTCCAAGCCTCACAGAATCACAAATACACATACAAAGAAGGACCAGCTCAGAGAAAGCTGGCACATTTGGGGAAGGTACATGCTTCTGAAAAGCAGCAGACATGAAGCAAAAAAACCTCCTCAGAAATAAAGGAATCCCAAAGGCACTGTTAAAACTCACATGCCTGAAAACAAAACAACAATGACTAATCGGTGTGTGAAGCTTGGAAATGAAATTCCAGGACAATGGATAAAAATTAGGAGACGAACGAAAGAACCCTTTCAGACCAGAGCAGCAACCACCTTGCCTCTCTGGCCACTGCAGTCTAAGCAAGCCTCCCAGGGAGCAAGGCAGAGTGTTGCAGTTGGATTACCCTGCCCAAAAAATCTCTGCACAGCTACTCATCACCTCCACACCATACTAGGACGTGTGCATGAAGGGGTTGGCAAGGAGTGTGTGCTTTACCCTCTGCTTTTTCACTTGAAATTAAGTCAAGTTCCATTCCGGAAAATCAAGCTCTTCTCAACTGATGTATAAAATCTGCTGCTAAGGCAGGAGACTCTGTCGATAATCAAATTAGATATGAATAGGGGGAGGGACATTTCCTTCTGCTATACTCAGATTTGCCAAATTTAGGTGTATTTGTGACATTTTAGACAGTTAGAGCCATCCATCAGCATCTCTGTCACTAGCTTTGGGTTTGCAAAAATGGAAACAAGATGTTGCCTTGGAATGCAGCTTTGCAAAATTCTGCAGATTAAAAAACATCTCACTACAAGTCCAAGTTTCTGTATGCAACCAGAAGCTACCGCTGTAACATGATAAGCAAGACAGGTGCTACATTAAATGACCATATGAATAGTCATTTAATAAAACGTTAATAGTAGGGTACTGAACTTACTCAGATTAACTTTCCTATTATTTACACAGAACATTGTTAGGCTATCAAAACATACCACACAGTAGCCCAGAAAAACAGGCAGTGTGCTGGGGGGTGGAAGGAATCAGCATTCTGGTGCAGTAATAGAGGTTTCTTTCTCCAATGATAATCAACTCTGCATAATTAAAATAGCTCAGACTGCTGAACTAATTTTCAGACTGGAGGTTTCTTCCTGTAGCAACACTTACACACAAAGTTTCTACTGCGGCTGAATTTAATCGTGAGTCTAATTACAATTTTAATGAATATCTTCAACACTGCATGTAAACTTGCACTTCACAGTCTTGCTATCAGAGCATTTTTAGAAGCTTTCTGCATTTAATATAAAGGATTGTTCTCAGAGATGCTCACGGTAAAGCAGTATTTTTAAAAGAAAGCTTAAACTATATTTGGCCAAACTGAAATAATATCTGAAGTTGGTTTAAAATCACTTTAAGTTTTAATATGCATATTTGAGAAATTTTTACTATATATTTAAGTAAGGATGAGCATTTGGCCTATTTCTAATCAAGTTCTAACTTCAGCATGGTCCAAACTGTACCTCTTGAGTTTTCCTTCCTCCCTTTCACTCCTTTTTGTAAATACTTAAGGCTTACTTGTAGATTTTCTCACCAGAGGGTAAAACCAAATACAGCAATTTTTCTGTTTGTTCACAGGAGAGAAGCCAGATTTAATAGTCAAGGCCTAAACCCCACACCAATGAAATACCAATTCTATCTGAATTGCCTGATTTTTTAAATGTATTTCTAGTGCAGTGAACTAAAAAATCTGTAGCAGCCTCACATAAATCAGAAGATTTTTAATTAAACATCAAAACTGACTATTCATGAAATTTATTCTTATATATATAGTTTAGTTTATTTTACGCTCCCATTAAATTTGCAATGGCCAGACTAATGTACTGTTTACATTACAGCAGCACAGGTTACTGGTAAAATAAAAGTGGCCTGGTAATCCAGCAGCTTGCAGAACTTTTCTAGGTCCTAGGCAGACATGACAGGTTCAAGATGTCAGAATATGAGCATTCTGTAACAGTTATTGGTGTATCCATCAGTACTGAAATCATCAATGCAGAATAAGCATTTTTATGTTCCAGAGTTAAACTTCAGTTAAAGTTTCTATGAGGAAGCCTATTCAGATGTACTAAAGGTTTCCAGGGTTGAGTTTCTTTCCTTCTCCTCGTTCCACTTGTATATTTCAATTGAGAAAATGTCTTTCTTATTTGCTTTAGAATTTATATCTAGCAGGAACATCTTCAATCACTGAGTCCTATTCCCTGCCTCTATAGAATAACAGTATATAATCACTTTCATAAATCTGTAAGACTTGATGTTGAAACCAGTTAGGTTTCTTGTCCCACTAGTCCTACTGGAAGGCTGTTCTAGAATCGCACTGATTTACTGGTTTGAAACTCCCCTAGAACGTCGCCTGTTAAGCTTCTGTGCAGGAGGATTTCTCCTCCAGACCCCATCTCGTTGTTCCCTGCTGTGACGCTGACAACTTCTGCATTCACAGTTCAACACAGAGGCTTCTCTCTCCATCTCCAGGAACTCTCTGCGCCAGATAATCCAACCAACTGTCTCACATGTGGCCCCAGAAACGGGCTGCAACATTACGAAGCAGGTGGGGTGGGTGCTGTGTTCAAAGGAGTCTCACGAGAAATGCTGCTTTTCCCAGCTGCAGCTGTGACTGCAGATCACGGCTCCTCTCAACATGCCCTGGGTATCAACTAAGTTGAGAGATCTGCTATTTAAGATTAAGAAGAAAAGGATTCAGAACCCTGAAAGGGGTATATTTTGTAGTAAATTTTACAAGTGGTTCAGAGCAAAAACATTTTTCATTATTTGTTTTGTTTTTCCTTGCTTCAGTTCAAACGCCCGTCTAACCACATCAAATTTGCTCATTTGTTTTTTTTTTTTCCTATGACTTGCATTTGGTTTCATGAAGACAATAGTAAAAAGTTGCTTTTTAAAATTTAGAAGTGTATTCAGAAGCAGCGGAACTCTTTAGCCTGTGCATTTCATGGAAAAATACAGCCATGTTTCAGTAGCAACATGAATGTTAGAAGAAAAGAGATTGATTTTTAATTTATTTTTCTTTACTCTGGAAAACATCACCTCAGTATTCGATAATGTATATCTTCAGCTGTGCTGTAAGGATTAGGGACAAGAAAGGGGAAGATTTTGGTTTTCTATGAGCCTTTTACTTCTAAATATGCCCTATCAGGTAAATATCTCCAATCTAAGAGGTAATACGGGTAATAATAATTTGTCCTACTCTCAATGTGGAGGCCTTTTTTCTACTTGATCAAGTACCAGTACAAAAATACTGTCCAGCATTTAAAAAAGAAAAAAACAACAGAAAAAATAAAAGAGATCAAAACCAAGGAAACTAAAGCTTCTTAGGAATTTGCCAGTGTTAACTATGCTTATGCTTGTAACAGTCCAGAGTTACTCAACGACGAGGTGACGCTGCAATGGGAGGCGCAGCCAGACAAGCAGCAGTCAGTGAGGAGGCGTGTTGTACCTACAGTCCCGTGCTGTGTGTCACAGAAGCACCTGAAACCTAAACACTGGATGATGCAGGTCTGTAGATGCTGTTTCAAGGTTAGTCTAAAGTGATAAAACCACAAACAGTACAGAAAGGTGCAGTTCTATCTCCCTGCTCTTCCCCAGATGCATGTTACCACCTCTTCCTTCTGCCTGCTCACACAGACAGTCTCCCTCATCTAGCTGGGAAACGTAAACTTCTTCGTTATCTCTCAGTCAGGCTGGCAAGCAGCTCTGCTGAGTGGGTAGCTGTACACCCGAAATACAGCAGGATGGCCGCGGGACTGCACAGCCCAGCATCAGGGATAAGGACAAAGATGTTTCTGAAGGTGGCTACTTCTTGCAGTTAGATCTGCTCAATTTGCTGTGATACCCTGCACTATGCCCAGAAACTTGACTCTGATTCGAGGCTAGCAACTGGTCCAATAATGACATTTTTGTTTTTCAGATTAAGCACACAGTGGAAGAATGAAATAACTAAAAGCACAACAAGATCTGGAAATACCTGCAAAAAGGAAAAATGTAAGGAAGTGCACACAGCACTTCGGATATACTTGCAAAGAATAGGAGCTAAAAAATAAGATACGCGGGAGGTGGTCTGATTTTTCGCATAGCACTTGCTGATTCAGAACACAAATGTTTAATAGTTTTCAGCTATCTTAGAGAAAGAAGTCTAACTATGAAACCGTACCAGAAACTCGAGGAGCACTGCATGTCTTGTAAAAATGAAACACATGAAGTATGTGCTTTTAATCAGGGCACAGAAGAATGTGAAATTACAGAGGGGGTTGTGATCAATCTAAGCCAATTTTGCAAGTCTAACTAGGACCAGTTATGAGATAAGATTGTAACTGAGATCTGGAAGAAAAACTGAGTGTTCACTGGAAAACAGAATTAATCCTGAACTATGCAATTAGAATTTACAATCCAACCATAGTTGTCCAATACATCATGAAGACTGTGGGATTATGAAAAGTAATCAACTCTGACACTGAAGTCATGATTAAGGATACACAACAGAAGAATGTCATGAAAAAGGTTAGGGAGGAGTTCCAAAGTTCCTACACATTATGACAATTAATGTAAGCTGCAACAACAGAAAGAGGTAAGAGATAAAATTAAATAAATGAAATTGATTTTATCATGTTGCAATAGTTTGCAAGCTCCAGCAACATGGGCTGCTGACAAGAAAACATGATCACCTCTGCTAGCTCAGTGCTCCAATACAGATAGATAGTCTATAACCCAATTTTAATCAGGCAGGACCTTGCTTTCTTGTCGATCAGTCCAGCCCATGTACCAGGGAGTAGTTAGGAACAGGTAATATAAGGTAAACGGGTGAAAAAATGCAGCTTACAAGAATGACTGTTCCCTCTGGGGAGGGAAATAAACACCAAGCATATGGGTGTGAAAGAAACTGCAATAACACCAGTGAAAAAGAAGTAATTGTTATCATGTTAAAAATTCATCCTACATTCAGCCTCATCAAGCAGATAGGCCAAAATGATTAAAGAAGAGTCTGATTCAATCTTCTCGGGACAAAGTTCACCCCAGAAAACAAAATATAGCTAATTCCTTTGCTCGTAGAAATGTTGCTCTTACCTTTTGACAGAAGCCAAAAGAGAAGCCCAAGAGCCACATTGTTCCAGGCGTATAAGAAAGAAACAGGTAACAGAGTGAGTACACACACTGTGCATTGTTTTAAAAATAGAAGAAATAAGAGACAGAGATATTTCAAATATTTTTCATGTATTTTTTGAGAGGTTGTCATAATAAGTAATGTATGGGGGAAAAAAGCTCATATCCATGTATAACAAAAAAAAAAAGACCAACCATTTTTTCATACTTATATATGAAGTCCAGTCAATACCAAGTTATATCTGAAAACACAGAAGTTTGATGATATAAACAATACTTAGGTTCACATAGATTATCTTTTAAACTGGGGAAAAACAAAAGAAGAGTATGACTAGAAACTCTAGGTAATTTTTGGCAGAGCTACAATTAAGACAAAGCAAAATGATAGAAATATAAATCCCATATCACAAAACTAATTAATACAAGAAGCAAAGCATATAAGCAAATTGAGGTAAGGTGAATAATCCATAGGGAAAACTGTTATACATAATGCTTTTAAATGCTGGGATAAAAGTTCTGACACTTCCTTTTGTTTCTTCCAAGTTCCCTCACTAGGGTTTGTTGGAAGGCGTTGTGGAATATGGCTGATTCTGGCTCAGGTTGTCGGGATAGATCATTGGAGGTTTTCTAAATTGGCCAACAGCAGATTTTGCCAGCACTAGTCTCAAACTTCCCTAGCTTTCTCCAGGGTGCAGAGTAAACTGGATTAGGTTTCATGTTTAAATTAATTTGGAATTGCTTTTTCCAAAAGTGACCGGAGTTTGCAAGTTTTTCTGCTTTCCTTTGCTGGAGATGAAATATTACTTTCTGCCACTATACTTTTCAGAGTGAGATTCTCCAGCATTTCAGCCTACCTACATGACCAGATCCTTCTTGCCTTCTACCACAATTCACTTGTGTTCCGTTCTAAATTTTTCTTAACCAAGTACAGTTCTATTCCTGTCAGATTTACCAAGTTCTGAGATCCCATCTGCTTGGCTATGTATTCTTTAACAGATTCTGTTTGCTATATGCTGACCTAGTTCAAAGTTACATTTGCTCATTGACAGTTCTGTACTCCACCTTATCCCATGTTTATTTCACAAGAAAATTGTATGGGTTTGCAGTTAGGTTTTTCACCTAGGGCATTTTTATAGATTAGAAACAGTACAAATTCAAGTATTGATCCCTGGGGACCCCATTTAATACTTTACCTAAATTGAAATAGCTCCACTTACAATCACTTTTTATTCCATATGTGTAACCACTGAGCTATTCATCCAGTTTCATATTACTGCATCTCTTGAATCCTTGAAGCTATTTACTGTGGGCAGTCTTGTGACAATGCTTGCTGCTTAAATACACCACATTATACCCCTGCGGTGTACATCTGAAGTACACTGTATACAAGTCTAACATTATACATGTTGGGCTACTTAATGATTTTCATTTTGCTTATGCGTGCTTTGTTTATTAGAAAAGGAAATGATTCTTTCTTGCAGTGGTAACTCTGTTGTTCTTACACACAGGAAAAATGCAGTAGTCAAGACTGACTGCCATTTTTTGGCTGTTCTCTCTAATCTGTAGGTTTGGTTGCTCTAGTTAGTACACCCAAAATTTTCATCGTAACAAAAAGGCTCAGAGACAGATCTGAAGCTCCTCCTGAGCTGCATCTCCTTTTTCAAAGCTCTACCATTCCCTATAAAGCTGAGAAGTTTTACTGGGCATTAACACAGAACCCATATTGAGCAAACAGATCTCGCACCATATAAAGACTCGACAGTGATACCTGTGCAAGCTCAGGTAGAGACAAGCTAAACCAGCAACGAGAAGAAAAGCTTCAAACCTAGCATAAATTTCCATGCTGACTGGAAGAGTGGAAGGGAATTTTTGACAAATCAAGCAGAGAAGCAGGTCTGATGCACAAGGTTAGTGTAGTTCCCCTCTCTAAACCAAGCTCTCAGAGGCTGACACTTTTCTTATTGGACAGGAGACTGTACCAGGCAGCAGAAGCTGCTCGGCATTTTAAGGTTCTTTTCCCATCTTTATCTGGTTCTTGTTTTTAAAGCTCCTTCTCCTGCCCTCTCTAACACTTTATGGAGAAGCTGGGGATCCTAACCACTTCTTTAAGGCTTTTAAAGGAATTGAAGAAACCCAGGGACTGAAGAAAAAGCAATGGTAAAACTAAAAGCAGCAATGTTGAAACAGAAATCAGTATACTGGAGAGGGGAATGTAAGAACTTCTCGATCTAGAGATGGAACTGGTATGGGAACTACGTCATTCATCCATAATAAGAGAAGCTGCAGTCGTCTCAGAATGGGCACCAGGACTGAGGACAGGCAGATGTCAATTCTGTTGCAATGATCTGCGGGTTGGGAGAGGCACAAAGTTAATTATAATTTTGGAAGCCTCACAACATCAGGCAGACCAAACCAGCTGACAACCCTGTCAGATCAACACTTTGGAGCTAGACAGGGATATTGAAACTCAAAAGGCACACCAAAATAAGCCAATGCATCTAAACATTTGAAGCACATGCACATAAATTCATATCCTCATACATAAAAGCACACACGTACACACATACCAGCTAATCTCATGGCTCCTTGGAGACCTGCCTCAAGGTTTTTAATTTTTGGATTTGGCTATCCTGCACTTCTAATGGGGTTATTTGTTAAATTAATATGAAGTTACTTATTACCCTGCTAAGGAACTGGCTATAGGGTTCAATGGAACTAGATAGAACCTCCTCTTCCTCCTAAACACAACTCGGTTAGAAGCTTGGTCATATTATTTTAAATGTGGTATTGGATAATTACATAATATTTTTTCTATCTTTATCTGATACACCATCTGATGCATACCACCCATCATCACTTCCAAATTCTTCTGTTCACAGCTGAGAGGACAACTGGACTTGATCCATTAGATCAGCCTATCCTGCCCACTTGACATCTTTTCAAATAAGTACCTTTGCGTTTTTTCCATGCTACTGCCCACACTTGGAGCAGTGCCCTTAAGCATCTGCAAAATTGCCTCGTTATCCTCCTTTGAACCTTCTTTGCATCAAATCTTGTGCTGAGTTGGGGTGGGGAGGAGAGGACAACAGGAGGTAAGAACAGGTCCAATGCATGTTACCTTCTGCAGAGCTGCAGCAGAGGCCTGAGGTTACAAATAAAGCATAATTTTGCTGCTGTTCAGCAAGTTGAAGGAATCTTTCTCCCCGCATCCATGAAATAATTCTCCATTAAGTTTAGCTGTAAAGCTGTGACCCTGGAGAAAGAACTTGGCTCTGAGTCAAGTGTTTTTCAGATTCAATTTCACTTTCCTGGTATAAAATATTTAAGAAAACATAATTCTGCTTAAAATAATTCTATAAAAAAGTCATCACATTCTTGTCTTTTTTATATGTATCAGAGTCAGACATTTCAAAATTATTTCATCCAGCACAAGGCTTCAGCCTCTCTTATGCTGTAAGTGATCAGTACTTGTGAAAGCCTGCAGAATTTATATTGAAAGGCAAGCCAATAAAAAAATAAAACTTCTTAATGCATTGAAAATCCTGTTCCTCTGATCTGAGTGTTTGTACTGTCACCAGCCATTCGAGAATGTGAGTGTTTCTACATAAAACAGATTAGCGCTAATGAAGTCTCTGGTAAACCATGTGGAATTTCTGGCCCTTCTGTCTGTTGAGGCTGTGGAAAAGCTCTGCTCTTGTTGAGATTTTAAAAAATTATGATTATTTAAGAAGTGTAAGTGCTTGGTGTTGTGAGTGACATTCTAGTTTTGATGGAAAGACTTTAATCAGATGGAGAGGTTTTAAAGCCTTTCTTAAAGATGGTCAGAGTTTCAATTCACTTAATCTCCTCTGGAAGTTCATTCCACAGCCAAGACCTTTTGTCCCCAGCCTTTACATGTGCTTCTGCATCAGGTTTGTGATGTATAAAAAAAAAAAAGAGAGACACTATAATTCTCAATCTCTATAAAGTAAAAAATGGTTTAGCTAAGAACAAAATATTACAAGTTTTATAGTTCAGGCAATTGTTTTTGTTAACCAGTAGAATTTATTTCATTTATTGAACTGTTTCATGTGACTTTTTAAATAAAGGTTTTATATAATCTAAGTTTTATATAACCTAAGATTTGGCCTGTAATAGGTTTCATAATAAATGCATCCTGAATAATCAGGCACATTAGATCCTCCTTTTCAATCTAATATTTTTGAAATGTATAAGATACATATGGCAAGCCAGCAAACTATGTTCGTGTTTAAAAAAGATCTTTAGTGCTGCTGTTCTGAATATGCAGCTGTGAAGGATGCTCCCAACGAGGAAGTTTTTCCTTCAGTAGCAGACACAATGCTTGGGCCTTTCCCAAAAGTAGTACTACAAATTCTACCATATGGCTGCCCAGCTGGGCAAAATCTGTGAAACTCAAAGTAAGTCACTGGGTGGTTTTTGGGTTGGTTTTGTTTGTTTGTTTGTTCTTTTTTTTTTTTTTCTCTGCATCGCCAAGGAGGCTCATTGATTTTCCACAGGCTGGCTGCAGCTGCCTGTTTTCTTCTGCTCAATCTATTTTAGGGAGGTCAGTGAAACCACCTGATGTCTGATTCAAATAGGGAAGGAGAAAAAAATTTGAAGAGGTTGCTAGGCCAAATACTTCCTTCTTGAACAGTGTGCACAGAAACCAAAAGCATCCTGAGATCACTCATCTCCTGATGTCCCAGGTGCAGTAATGTCTCCTTTTTATGAAGTGAATTAAGAAGACAGTAGGTGTAGCAGCTGAACTTCATAGAACAAGAGTTCGCGATTGGTCTCCATGAAGAATAGTGAACAAAGTCAGCTATCCCTCCAAGAAAGGTCACAAAGAAATTCCTTCTGTCCCATAGAAGTTCCTGAAAAATCCGAGTACCCTATAATGTGGGACACAGACAAAGAAGCAGATTACTGCAGGTAAGTGAATAAACTCCTAACACAGAGTGCTCTGCTGGTGGTCTTCCTTCTCCGCATTTGCCTCTCAGAATTTGCCAGTCTCTGTTCTGTCAGCAAAAATCTGTGCCTCACAGCCCCCACGTATAGCCCTCTGCTGCTTCAAGGCCAGAATGCCCATATCCATTCAAAGAGAATGGTCCCATGGCAGTCATCTTTCTTAAGGTTCTTGGGTTTAGAACTGCTAGGAAAAAAAAAAACAAAACAACACAACAAACCAACGTCCACTTCATTCTTTGAAAGTAATTAACCTTTTGGAGAATAACCGTACTGCATTTCAGGAGGTCAAGAGTTAAAGGACGTGTGCTTTGGCCACACATACTCCCTTTGAGACCACAGTGTGTTGAGTAAAGTCTTGGGTCAGTTTTAGTTCACTTTGCTGCAGCAAACTGCAGCTTTTGTGTTTGTTTGTTTCAGTACAATACTTCATGTCCAGACTACATTACAGAATCAAGCACAAAAACATTTTTGGGTATGACAACGTACTTTGTAACATCAATGTTTGCAGAGACCATCTATTAGCATTTCTCCTTTGGCCTACTAAACCAAACTGGAAGAGAGCTATTGGCTCCCTGAATGTAAATAGGTGCTCAAGCTACATTTGGGAATGTGTAGCTCATGTAAACAACAGTAGTTTTGACTTTCAGGTGAAAACCAAAGACATATCTCTGTACTGGAATTTTGTAAAGAATTACTATTTATACATATTTTTCTGGTTGGAGAGATTTTAGCTCCTCTTACAGGACAAATAGAGTCAACATTAGTAAATACTATAGACATATCAACTTCACTTTTACTTTCACCTTTTTATTTTAGTTTCTCTTTAGCTTTTCTTCTTTTTTAGACAAAAGTAAACTATGAACTCTGCTACTTTGGGCTTTTTTTGCAGTACCTTTCCTTGCTGTATTTTAAACATATTGGCAATCACAAAATTGATGCTGTTCCTTTTATTTTACAGCCAACAGATGAATTGTTGACCAAGGACTGAGGGTTTTTTTATTGGGAAGACTGAAGCTTCCTTAATAAATGAAGCTTTACCCCTCCAGATCGATTCCTTAGACAATTTTTTTTCAAACTGGTTAAATGCTAGCCCATCATTTCCAGTCAGAGTCTTCTCTACTTGTGTCCCAAAAGGAGATAGTCCTTTCTCTGGTGTTAACCACTATAATGTCAATCACTAGATTTATTCATTTGTTAAAATTATTAACATTCTTAGCACTGATAGTTCTGTTTTCCATATTATTTTGAATTTTAATGATTTTCTTTCTTCCATTCCATTTTAGCCTTTTCATCAGTCTTCAGCCATAGAACATTTTCTTCTTTTAAGATTTGCTTGATATAGTAGCTTGGGAAGATAATTTTTTATTAGCATTTCACAGTAATTTTGTTTTCTCTTTAGTTTATGGTTTACTATAAATTAATCCTTGGTTAAGGTGTTGTGTGGGTCCATGGGGCATTTTGACATGCCTTTGACCATGGTTCGAAACTACAAGTCATCTCCCTTCTCTCTCCCTTCATTTATCTCTCTGTGTTACACTTGAAATAAAAAAAGGCTCCATCAGGAAACAGTCTATGTCTGTACCAAGAAGAACAGGGTTCCAGGCATCAGATGCATGTACAGATGTTATGCTACATTCCAGGCAGTTCTGTATGGGAACCTTTGGAAATTAACAGGTTACATTTTATTGTTTGATGGATCTTCTTGTCTTTTTGCAACAAATTATTTAGCACAACGATTTTATAGACAACATTTGTTATTCAGCAAGACTTAGCAGCAAATATATGGTTCAAATCTTTAAAATTTCAAACTGCATAATAGGAATTCAAGATGAAAATCATTCAGCAGAGACTAATTTCTGATTTACTTACTGGAGTTAACTATATAAGTAACAAATTCGGTCTCCACAGTACTACATGCAGACCTCTCTCCATGATGATGATCATTTTAGTGGTGGAAAAAATGAACCTTAGAAGACATAGATTCAGATTTTCATATTTCCAAAGGTTTTTTTTTCCGTTTTAGAAAGGGGTGCGAGGGGAGGGGAAGGATTTTCTCAGATTTTCTTCCCTAGTCCAAACAAGCAAATGTCTTGAAAATCCAGCATGTTGTAGAATTTTCTTTTTCAACATTCATAAGAAAAGAGTAATTGTTCATTGAAACTACATTAGTTTTGACTTAATTTCCATCCACGGGGTGAGGGGGTTATATTTGGCCTTTGAGAATAATGATGAAAAGCACTTGCAGCAGAGGTCCACCTAGTCCTGTCAGTATTCTGACCATAGCCAACAGCATGAAAACATGTATCACTGCTTTCCCAGGATACTCTTGAGCCTCCATGTATTTTCTACTGAGAGACACAGGTACCTGAGTTGATGGTGGATTTGAGTGCTTTTTGCCATTAGTTTTTCCAGTCATTAATTTAAATCCCTTAAGTACACATTTCTTTCTATATGCATACTACATAATATACGCATGCATATATATACACACACAACATACAGATACGAAAATTTGAGGCAAGATGTTCCACAGATACTATGCATCGCTTTTACCTCAGTTTTAATGTGCTCCATAAAAAGAAGTATCAAAACCTGCTGGTTTACTTATCATCACTCTAGATTCCTTAAAAACCAAATGTCAACTTGAGCTATTTGTAAGTTCCCTTCAGAAAAACATTTTTAAAGTTGAGATTTTTTAATATTCTAATAATAGGGTAACCAACAGAGATACTGAGAGGTTATACAGAATAACTACTCAGCCATTATTTTGTGATAAAGCCCTAAAATGTCTTTTAGATAATAGAAGTTACCCCACGTTGAGCACATAAGCACCTTAGCTCTACACAACATTGTATTGATGGGCGAGATCTTTGCATCTGAAGTGTTATGAACAATGCCTGTGAATAGCTTCATGTCATATTAATGATTTCTTCTTGGGAAAGTTCTAGCTACGAACCTGTAACAATAATGTAGCAGTAAAATCTGATAAATGAATGCACAGGGTGCTTTGCCACTAAGTAGGTTTCATCCCCAAGTGTGAAAGCGATGTCTGAGGGCAACCTTACCATACATGAGAGGGCGGAAGAAGGAAAAAGCATTGAAGCTAGCCTTGCCTTTGAGCTACAATGACCAGTAGATCAATATCTATCATTCGTAGAGGTCCCTTAAAGGAAGCTGGCTGCCGTAGTGGTGATGTTTAATCTGTGTCAGGTGGCACCATGTGCACGCGCAGAGAACTTTAAGTTTAGATTTGGAAGAGACAGAAAATGAAAGAAGATTTCTAAGCTAAACAGAAACTCTTCCCTGGAATTTTGAGTAGTTGTGAGTTTCTGACAAAAGTAACTTCTTGTTACAAAAAAATAGTGAAGCTAGAGGTAATTTTAATACTAAATTTCAGACATTTCATCTGGTTATGTGTACTTGGGATCACTGGAACAGAGTGCAGGTCTGCATAAATGTCATTATCAGTTGAGGGCGTGTCATACTCATTTGATTAATCTTAAATTGTCATTGAATCTCATTTCATTCCAAATAGATTGTCATTTCAACTAATTTAACTAAAATCCTCCTTCCCCAACCCCACCCCCCCTTCCCAAGTAACGAACTTCCCAAGCTTGGTAAACGCACTGCTTGTGTTGTTTGTATTGCCTGCCTTGACTGACAACGCTCTCTACAACAGTCTGTATTTTTAATATTGTAGCATGATCACAAAACACTGAACATAGAGATAGCATACACATGTCCACAGAATTAATAAGATCAAAAATTTTTTCAAGACTGTTATCTGCATATAGATACAAAATGTTTTTGTCTTCAAAGGCATTGAAGAAGTAAAACCAAACTGTATCTGAATGCTAGATGACTTCACATATAACAGCACTGTCTAGAAAACTCTCTGGAGAAATGGATTTCTGATAGTTTCATCACTGTGCAGTCATCATAATAAAAGATAATCCCCCTACTCCGAGAATGTCGTAGTCTGAATAGACAAGACGAACGGGGAAGAACAGAAGGAGTCGCAAAAGTGAACTGTCTAGAATTAGATAGGACAGGGTGTGTCAAATTCCAATACCATAGTCATCAATACTCAGTATTACATATACAAATTGTGTGCTAACACAGATTGTTACTGATTCTTGTTTAAAGACTGTGCTAGTTCTGGCTGAGATAGAGTTAATTTTCTTCACAGCAACTACTATGGGGCTGTTTTGGGTTTGTGCTGGAATCAGTGTTGATAACACAGGGATGTTTTTGTTACTGCTGAGCAGTGCTTACACAGAGCCAAGGCCTTTTCTGCTCCTCACCTCACCCCACCTGCAAGTAGGCTGGGGGTGCACAAGAAGTCGGGAGGGGACACAGCTGAGACAGCTGACCCCAATTGACCAAAGGCATATTCCATACCATATGACATCATGCTCAGCATGTAAAACTGGGGAAAGAAGGAAGAAGGGGACATTTGGAGTGATGGTATTTTGTCTTCCCAAGTAACCGTTACATGTGGCGGAGCCCTGCTTTCCTGGAGATGGCTGAACACCTGCCTGCCCATGGGAAGTTGTGAACGTATTCCTTGTTTTGCTTTGTTTGCATGTGCGGCTTTTGCTTTATCTATCAAACTGTCTTTATCTCAACCTACAAGTTTTCTCACTTTTATTTATTTTTCTGATTCTCCCCCAATCCCAGCGGGATGGGAGTGAGCGAGCAGCTGTGTGGTGCTTGGTTACTGGCTGGGGTTAAATCATGACAAGGACCATTTTCCCCCATCCAAGCAACAACATTTAGGAATATCAGACTTAAAAGTGCACAAATACAGAAGACAATAATTTTCACTGTACGTTCAGCCCTTTTGTTCTAAAAGAATGCCAAACAAGGAGAATCTTGGCTTCCAAATTCTCTCTCAAAATCACTCCTCAGTAGTCCTTTGCTATATAAGGCATAACAGAAAGTGTCTGCTGTGATCAAAACAATTAAAGAAGCAAACTCTCACTGAAGTCTACAGAGGAAATAGAAGACAGAATAATTTCAAGCAAATTACAGATCTGTAATATCTTCAAATAGGAATGAGGGAGAAAAAAATTTATATGTATCTTGCAATGTATTTCTGATTAAAAACTAGCCAAGAAGTCTTTGTCTTGAGGAAATGGAAATAAATTTCCTCACATATCAGGAAAGTCCATAATCTTGTAAAATTATCTTCATACCATGCTGTGCCTGATGGGAATAGGATAATAAAGAGTTCTTAATCTCTCTTTAGAGAGAAGGAGATCCTGCATGGTTAGGTCCCTAATCTCTGTTTAGCCCCACTCACATTGGTAGCAACACCGTGTCACTTTTCACCTTCTCTTTGGTTTCTGTTCTCCACTCGCACCCACCCAGCAATCACTGACAACAATGTCTTCAGCTTTCAACTCCTTTCTCCTCAGTGTCTTAAAGCCTCACAGAAAACAGGCCCAGAAACTCTTAGTAATCCTTGTAGATCTGTTAGCCAAGCTCCAAACCTATCTTTTTGTTCCAGTACAAGGATGGGTTTGCTTTGATCTGTTCTGGTTCACACTAAGATTTTTCTGAGAGCAACAGCTACAGAGCTGACAGCAATGTCTTCTTGCTCATACAACTCCTGAAATACCCCTTTTCAGGAGTAAATTGTAAAAGAAACTGATGATACATTACTGCTCTGTTTTATGCTCTCATCCCCATCAGAATTTGTTCGTGGTGTAATTTCGTATTTCTGGTGCCTGCTAAACAGTTAAGATAAAAAACAACGCAACATTTGAGAAATAACTGATGCGTCAAGCGAGAGATTAACACAGTCCTTCCCCTCTCTATTTTCCTTTTCCTCCTTCAGACCCTGCCCATCCCACAGACGTTTAATGCTTGGCAACAATCAGAGCTCTCTTTTATGCTCAGAATTATTAGGATGTCCACTTGAAAAGAAGGATCTAACCACACTTCAAGGAGCTCTTAGGTGGAACTGCTCTGACATCTCATGCTTTCACAAAACCTTTCTTGTTTCTCAGGCTATATCCTTTGTGTATCCCAACTCCCACAAATCCCAGCTCCCAGGAGCCATGCTGAGCTACCACAGTTACTAAGGAGCCTGGGTACAAGCAGTCAAGAGCTAACCTAGAACAAAAACCAGGAAAAGATGGAATTGATAAAGAGTGTGTTAGAACTAAGGAAGCAATGCCACTCTTTGGGGAGAATGAATACAATATAGACAACATATATAAATATTTCTTTAGATCAGAAGTATGTCTTTTCCTCAGTGGTTTAAAGTTTTATGGTTTCGATTTTACCAAAACCAAGTTTAGGATTTTTTTTTTTTTCCCCTCTTGTTCCTGAAACCTTCTGGTATGTTTGAGCCAAGCTTTCTGACGCAATAATGAGAAAACAATAAAAATAAGTCCCATGACTCCAGGAACTTGAGATAAATATAGTGAGATTCATGTGAAAGATGCTGGAGTTGACAAAACTGGAAAAGTAAACCCAGCAGCTTGGAGAGAAGTCCACTTGAGAGTAGGCATAATTTATGTAAACTTAAAGTTCTGAGAATGTGAGAAATAAATACTTTCAATTTTTTAAATAAATCAGAAAACGATAATGATGACGAATTTTCAATTTTGTTTTTATCCATAAATAATAGTAACTTCCTAGTTGCAGGCTACAAGCAAATAATGTATATCTTTAGCAAGCCATTTGAAGGTAAGGATCAGCACCATCTTTCCTTCATGCTCTTCCACTATCTCTTCTTCTTCTTTTAAATGGTTCCTTTTGGACACACAGAAGAGATTTTCATTGTGTTGAGAAAAAAAGGAAAGCCTCAAAATATAAGAACTAATTTTACTAGAAAGCTAATGACTGCACCGTAACCCAGATTTTCTATGGCTATTGCATTAGGGAGAAAGAGTTATGAAACTTCATGCTTTTATACATTTTGTTGAGCTTGCAATCCTGGCTGAAGGAGAGAGCAAATTCTCAGGTGCTAAACATCAAATTGCTTATTGGAACAGCTGCTTCACTGAGCTGAGTAAGCAGGACATGCAAGGAGGAGCTTTTTCTAGGGTAGTCTTTGACCAGCTTCAGTACTAACACTTACAAATTAAAAGGAATATCTTACAATTAAAATATTGTTATTGCTATTTCCCTTCCATTAAATGCACAGACACAAGTGTTCTTTTGGCACCTCTTACTCTTGACTCCACTGTTTCTGTCTCACACTGGTTAGGCTCTGCAATGTGTATTGTGTGTGTCCTCTTCTCCAAGCTGTAAAACCTGGGCGTTCTTTTCTCAGGTTTGTTTTATGTTGGTTTTTGTTTTGGAAGGGTGATGTGGTGTTATTGAACAAATATTGCTGCAAGTAGGGGACTAGAAATGCAAACCTTTTCCCTTTTAAGGACCAGTGAAATGCACTGGAGCTGACCTAACATTAGGAAACTGCATACTGTTTTTCTTCTGAAGAAGAAGAAGAAAAAAAAAAATCTCACAATGCCACTAGCACAGGAAATCCTCCAGGTTCTTTTTCTTTGAATACATTACAAAGAAAAATATCCACTGATTTTATAGGGAGTGGGTAGAGAATGTTAAGTCTCATGAAATAATACTGATTGGAATGTAGATAATTGAAGATTCAGACTCTCTAACTTCCAGAGATGAGTTTAGGTTCTTTTGTTGACTTAGATGATGAATTGAATCATTTACTTGGGAGCAGGTAAGGCTGAGCAACTATTAGTTGCTTTGTGATGGAAACAAGATTAATATTATGGCAAACAACCTATTCTGGCTGTCAGGGTGGAAGCAGGGAAACGCTGGAGCACCTTTCACTGAAGACAGTCTACATTGACAAGCTCTGCAAGCAGGTCTTAAGTAAAAGGCATGATTCTGCAAAGCAGGCTGCATCAGACCTGCATTAATATCCCTCCCCACCCCCCTTCTCACTTTCAGGCTTTATTTCCTTAACCTTTGATTTCACTCAGCGTTTCTCTTTTTTTTTTTTTTTTTTTTTTTTGGCTTTAGTGAAGTAGGGGTTCAGCTCCCGCTGTGGAATAAAAGGTGCCACTCCTGAAATCTCCTGCTCACTTTGAACAACGACTTACCAAGAAAGTCAGCTTCTGTTTCCAGCAGGTTCCCATTCATGTTAGAAGCCTGCAGGAAATGGGCACATTGCAGCATCTGATTAAAGACTCTCATTGCTTAGATTAATGCAGGCTCAGCTGGTGAAAAATGTTTCTTTAATAGAAAGCAAGCTGAAACAAAACCAAAAACCCTATTCACTTAAAACTCAAGCACAAAAACAAATATTCCAATCTTGAAAAAGAAATTCTAACAATTATATGGATGTTTTTGAAAACTCTCCTAAAATTTACTTTTTCCCCAGCCTCAAAAAGCTGTCTATATTCTGACCACAAATCTCCACATTTCAATAATTAGCAGGAGCTAATTATCTAGAGATCAAAAAGCAGCTTCCATAATTTTTTATCCCAATTAATAATAAACAAGTATAAAAACTTGAAGTTTGATTTATGAAAGTCAAGAAGATGCATTCTAGGACATATCCAGGATGTAGTCAGGCCTTCCTTCTTCACCAGCAGAATCAGAACTTTCACATTTTCTGAATCACTACTTTCCACTAATTTTCATCACTATCCTCTATTCAAGCAAGAAACCTGCCAATCACTAGCTTAATTCATAATTCTGATGCTTCATATGGTCTCAGTATATCAACAGTCTCTTTCTGCTTTCTAAGTTGTCAGGTTCTCAGATTTCTTGCCCTTTTAACAACCCTCTCTGAGATTTAATCTCCCAGGTGCTTCCTGTTTGCAGATTGTGGAGCAATAAACAGCAACACCAGTAAGTATGCAAGTTTGCTATGTCTTGCTAGTTTGAAATCTAAAGGTAGAGCATAGGTCTGAGAGAAGGAGGATCATATTCGTATGCATTGCTCTGAAAATGTAGTAAAGAGCTATGATTATATTTGGTTTCAGTGGAAAGTGTCAGAACCCAGAGCTTTGTAAATTCTGCTGAGCTAATTCACCAAAAATGTTCGGTCATTCTGTTGACTACTGCAAAAGTTGCCCTTGGGCCATTTAACTTCTAAATGAGCTACAGACGATCTACAAGAGAGTCTGATTAAATGTTTTCTGAGCAGACAGTTTTTAAAATAGGTCCATGCCCAACACACACATGTCTATAAAATAGGTTTCTTGTCAAAGTGAGTGTATGCTTACTTCCCTGTATAATTAATTTAGTAAAACAACTCCTCTGGATCAGACCTTGGTGTCTATTTTGCAGTTGAAAGATACTTGGTGCCTTATGCTTTAGGAAATGCTGACTGAAGTGGTAGGAAAATGAAACTTTTTGTAAGTTCACATCAGCCATTTGCTCTCTCAGTCTTTGAAAAGCTTAACTCAAGTGTCTCTTAGTTACTGTGTTTTCCTCCATTTGAAATCTATAGTCTTTGCTATACTTTCCAATGAAATAATCTTCCAAGTCTTGAATACTCTGAGGGCCCTTGAAACATCTTGCTGCTGTGTTTCATTTTAGTGATATGTCAATTAGAGACAACTTCCCAATGTTGGTGTGGACAAAAAGGTGGCTACCTCAAACTTCTTTTCCAGACTCATAAATAGGCCTCTTATTCTTAGGTCTCATTTTCTTGGTTTTTTATTTTCCAAAATCAGACCATCTATCTTTGCCTGCAATGCTTTTACTGTAGGAAGTATGTAAAACTTAAGTACACAACGTCAAAATTTGTATGCAAAATGGACTCGCATTGTAATTTCCTACATTTCTGAAAAAGAAAAAAAAATTTTTTTGGTCCCAAGGTATTAGAAATAAATATATGCAGATATGTGAAAAGAAAACAGGGTTGTCTTCCTGAATCTGCCTGCAAGCTGTTGTGACAATGTTATGCTGCTATTACTCAGCATATTCCTCATGGAACAAAGGACTGAATTTCAAAACTGATTAAAGTCTCTGCTATGAAAAGGGCACAGACCTCAGCTAAGAATCCAGCCAGGAGTCTTCAAAAATTGTCCCTACAGCAGCTTCATGCAAAAATAGCAGAGACAGATACTACAGTTATTTGTAATGAAAAATGACTCAGAAAGATATAGATTGGCATAGCAGTCAGAAGGGTTGCGAGGGACCCCTCCAGTACTCATTGGCATAGCATCAAAAAGATGGCACTTCTCTTTTGCTCCTTCAAATTGTGCATGGGAGGTGGGGCGTGAGGGGGTGAAGCAGACTATCCCCATGAAGAATTTGACGCAAGATTGTGTATTCATTCTTTTGCTAGTTGTTATGAGCATGACTTCACACTGTAAAGAAGAAATGAACCGCTATCGTGATACAGTTCAAACATACATAAGTCAGTACAGAAGTCAAAACTCAATATGAGTTAGCTAAGCTACAAGGCTGATGACAGAGCTTGCCTATATAGGAAATATACTGCAAAGTGAGCTAGAACACAAATTCATAGTATGTTTTTCATTTCAAACAACTTTCCTGTGATGGTGAAGAGTAACTTTCTCCAAATGGAGTGGACATTCTGCCTTACTAAAGGCTGAGAAGACTTCGTTGCACTTACTCTTCTCAGTAAGTATCTGGATGATTTGATAGTGGAGACTAGCTAATGTACTGGGAAACCACACCCTATATTCTGTATAAGACATCTTCTGCTTAAACAAAAGATGGAAAAATTAGTTGGAACTCTGAGTATCCAACTCTATCATACAAAAAAGTGTAAAGTTTAGGTTTGTTCAAGCATTATCAATTCACTTAAGCTACTTCATTGCTACAGGTAATTTCATTCCTCATTATTAAAGCTGAAGACGTAAATTTACGAGGTCTGCAAGATCTCTCCTCTCAATTTGTTTGCTGACGTAGTTCAGCAATATCTAGCAGCAATGTGTGTTGTCCCTTTAGCCCTTTTCTTCCTCTTTAACATAGTTTATCAAAAAAGGTAGCAAAATACAAGTTGATCGGTCTCTCTGGTTTAATTAAACAAGGCAGGTCATAAAGGCTTTGTTCCTTGACCAGCCATGCCAAAGTGCTGCTTTCACATATTAATGTGACATGATTTGTACAGTCATAATTACTATGACAAGATAAAGGGAATTAGTTAAAACTTAATTAAAACCACATGCCTTACAACTGTGACACTGTACATATTTAGTAACTTTACTTCTTTGTTCCTGGTTTATCAAAAGGGGAAGGGGTCCACGTGAATTTTCCTGGTATTACAAGTGCATCAATTAAGAAAGAAAATTAAACACTGATCATAAATAACCAGATAAGAAACAAACCTGAAACAAGACAAGTACTCTGATTCATGGTTAGTAATGAATTTCCTTACTGATACCTACACACCAAAGCAGCAATAAAGGACAAAAAACAAAACCTCTTCTAAGGGTATGTGAAGAATTGATCAGTGCAGAGGTAGGGCACGGAGATGGAAATCTGCAGTGACTCTGTGTCGCATTATTGGTAGCCCTTTCGAAACAGGCAGTACTGAACCGCAACATGAAGAATAGAAATAAGGCTTGTCTTTTCACATTACAAATAAGGGTGATCAAAAGGAAACAGCGGCTTTCTCTGGTTTATCATTACACTGTATAGCTCTACAGAAAGTACCGAGGGAAAGCAGATAGCCTAGTCTAATACTGTTTAAAAGTTTAACCCTGTGCAGTATACTATAATAAGTCAGCAAAATCTAGTTATGTGTGCTTTGCTTTAGCAGCTATACCATTTTCCTATGAAGAATTCAACTATATAGATGCTCTGTTGTCATATGTTGTCACCTTCTCTTTTCTGCTAGGCATTTCTCTAAAGGCAAGACCATTTTATTGCAGTACAACCCCTCAACAGCACCAGAGCGAAACATTCCCCTTTCCAGATTTTGGCTGCAGAATAATCTATCTATTCTACTTCTACTATTGCAGAAGTCATACGCTGCTTTCACCGCAGACATTCTGAGTATGACCTGGGCTCCATGGTGACAGGTTCCCGTCACTTGGATTTGACTGCTTCAATCAGCTTTATGGGCTTCTCCTTTTCACCATCTCAATAAACTTTGTATGTCTCAAAGTGCTTCTTAACCCTTGTTCCCCACAAGAAAATGACAGCAACTACGGGGAAAGAGAAGAAAGCAATAGTGGGAAAACTTGTTGTCCCAATGGGACAGTTGGGTCCTTCTTGAAGGTAAAGAGGTGGCTTATCTCTCACACTGGTACTAGTGGTACCAAATAAGCTCTGGCTCTTAATAGGTTTTGCAGCTGTTTATAATCCTGGTCTAACATGCTTCTGATGAGCAGTGAAATAGTTAACAGCACTGACATTTACAGTATAACTAGGTATCAGCATTAATGCTGTTGAAATGAATGGGCCCGTCACATCTGTCAGAGCTATTGTTTCAGGTCCCTGCATCCAGTGCCCGTTTTCAAGGCTAACAGCTAGGGGACTTTTGTATTAAAATGGAAAACATACCAGTGTGGGGAAGAGTGCAGAGATGCACCAAAGCAGCATCTCTGTTCTGATGCATCAAAAATCAGCACAATCAGACCTTCACTACTACAGCCCGAGTCTGCAAGGGTGTGTGTCCAGGATCAGTGCCAAAACATCTTAAGATCTAGGAATTTAAGAACGTTCACAGGCAAAATTTATACAAACACTTTTCTGGTTTCCTTTGTAAAGGAATGCTGCAGAAACAGATGGTTCACCAGACTCTTAGACCTATAACTGAATCTGACTTGACTCAAAGTCTTACTGCTTTGTAGTGACTGTGGCTCTTATAAACCAGCATTCTCAGGTGTCACTGGTAACACAGCTGCAGCAACACAGAACGTGACACCACCTACCTACTTATTTAGTCAGCATCTCAAGTGTGAGCCTTGAGGCGAGCTGCCATGATGCCTTTCTACAGAAGGCAGGTAACCCTTTGAAGGAGGGGGCATAACATCACAATAGCAGTCTGGTTCTTAATGTTCACATTACATGACGCAAAAAAAAAAGTTTCATAATGATCAGAAAAGGATTCAGCAAGGTTTTGCTTCTGCCCAATTGTGATAGTTTGATGTGTGGGGGGGTGTTCTGGTGGCAGGGGAGGGGATTTGCTCCCTGTGCCACCAGATCTGAGTCCCATCCTCCCCCCCGGGGGGTTGAGCCAAATTGGCGCCTCTGCGAATTGCCCTATTTAAGTTGAGACAAAGGGGCGGGAAAGGGCTTTTTGCTCAGGAGCGAGGAGAGAGCAGGAGGGCGCTGCCCTCGCTCCCGGCTCCCGGCCGAGCGGCCGCTCGGGCCCGGGCCGGCGCCATGTGCTCAAGATGGCGCCGGGGGAGCCGCATGGGGGACTTGGTAAGCGCCCCACTACCGGGGTGCCCGCCGGGCCGAGCTTCCCCAGAGAGGATTAATATCTAAGAGAAGACAACCACAACGACCGGGTCAGCAAAGATGGAGCAGGAGGAGGTGTACTGGAGCTGAGGCTTCCCTTGCAAATCGGTGTGAGATGGCAGGCGGCCCCCCTGCAGCCAGGGTGTACTCGGCGGAGCAGCGACCCACTTGTGGCCCGTGGAGAAACCCACGTCGGGAAGGAGATGCCTGAGCCCAGGAGAGGTCGTGGAGCAGGGGATGCGCGACCAGGTACTGTTGATAATGGGGCATGGAATGCACGACGAGGTCGTGGAGGCATCTGGAGACCATGGGACGACCCACGCCGACGCGAGTGGTAGCAGCTCCCTAAGAGGCCGAGACTGGTAAAGCCTGAACTGGTGCAATCCATGGGGAAGGATTGCAATCCTGCGGGCAGGACTTACTTTGGAAAAGTTTGGGGACTTTTTCTTTGTGAGTAGGGGATCCACCGAAGCAAGGGAAAAATGGTGTAAAGACTCCTCCTCCTTTAAGAAAGGAGCGGCAGTGAACAACATGGATGAACTGACCTGTACTCCCTTATTCCCTGTCCCCCTGCGCCGCTGGGGGGAAGGCAGAGCCAGGAACGAAAGGAAAATAGGGGGTGGGGAGGTGTTGTTTTAAGATCGGGCCTTGTTTTCTCTTTTCTCCTCTCAAGTAACCGGTTTCGTCCCCTTTTGTCTTTTGTTAAGTAACTGTTAATAAATTGTTTTGTTTTATTAAGAAAGCCTGAGTCATGTTTTGCCCGAGACCATGTTTGGTGGGTGCTCCCTTTTCGGTTCTTGTCTCGACCCTCAGTCCAAAAACCATGACACCAATGATTAGACATTTACTCCAAGACTTTTTGGTGTATAAGAACACTTTATAAACATCTTTTTTAGGGAGTTCCACCTTTTCTGGCTGCTGGAGGAAGAGGAATTATGTGAAATATGATCCTGAGATTTTTAGGTAGAATTAGCAGCTTGCAACTCATAAGAGTAAGGATAATTAAAGTCAGAAATAATCCAGTCAATAATGTACAATCTCTGCTCTCCTATCGTGGGTGAGCCACACTGCAGCTATTTCAATCAGAGCATATCTACACATCTATTAGGCCGCGTCTGTGTTAGTATGACATTAGAGTTATGCAAACAGGTTATATATGCCTGCATACTATAAAGTATAATATGCTCTATACCACTGTAATGCTTCTAAAGCAGATGTTGCTATACTGACAGACTAAATCTAGCACAGTCTCATCCTCACTAGAGTTAAACAAGTAGCACTGAAAAAAATACATTTTTTTAGCTATAACAGACTGACTCTCAGGCAAAGAAAACTGCTGTAATGGTTTAAGATATTATTGTCTGCAGTTCTTTCCCTTACCCAACTGGCAGAGGTAACTGCCTCCACAGCAGAGACAAAAAAGCAAACTCCAGTTCACAGTTTGGCACAAACCTGTCCTCACTAGCAATTTAAGCAAATATAGCAGAATATGAACTGGAAGACCCATAACAAAGATACGTGTTCCTTTCTGCTCCCTCTGCTCACCTATAGCAGTGGGGTAGCATAAAAAAAAATAAGACCACCAGCATCTTGTCTCATTTCAGAGAAATCCAGACATGTGAGTCAGAGTGGGATCAGCCAGCAGTGCAAAATTTCTTTAACAGAGCTATGCCAGCAAAAGTTCGCCATATAAGCCCTCAACAAATTTAGAACATTTCTTAGATAGTTACAACTCAATTAACACTGGAACTGATATGGTGCAAGTTGCTCATAAATAGAGTGAAAAAAAAAACTGAAGCATAATCTATCTTAAGCTTTCAAGGTAGACGTCCCTTAGTGACCAACAAGATCATCAACATCTTGAATCAAATCTGAATGTTAATAAACTACAATACACACTTTTATGCAACTCTGTGGCAGCCATTAGGATCTGCGCATTTGTAAAATAGTGGAACTCTTTTGGCACCACATCACCTGCAAATGTGGAAGATGTGGATATATCTTTTTTTGTCTCAGCAGTAACACATCAAGTGTAGCACTAAAGAAAATATTTCAGACAGTAAAACTAACTATTTGAAGGGCAAAGATACCAAGAACAGAAAGGAACATTTAGGACTGTCACAAGGCATGGCTGCTCTGAAGACATTAATTAATAAAAATCCAAATTAAATTTTATATTTTTAATTTACAAAACACTCTCATTTTTGAGCCCTTTTATATGGTGTTATTTACTTACTGAAAGACATAGTAACAAAATAGAGATTCACAACAACAAAATCCAGACCTGAGAAAATCCAGGGAAAAAAGTACATATAAGCAGCCAAAAACACAAAAGATATTAAATACTTTCTGAATAGAAACATGACAGTGTCAATGGATACATGAGAAACAGAAACGTGTATGTAAGCCATGTAAACAAGGGAAAACTTTTTTGCTTTGAACTTTAAAACCTACCAAGCTTAAAACACTCACTGGAACTACTTACCTGCCATTTTGCAATCTCCCTGATCTTTGCATTGCTGAAGGCTTCTCTTATTGCTCAGAGCCTACCCAAATACTCTGTAACCTGTGAAGTACTGCATCCCCTGTGCTTTCGTCTAGAGAACTACGACAAGACCATCATATCTGTTGTTTAGATTATAACTGGAGCAAAACCTCAAAGAATTGTCAGGGGAAAACTCCTTTACACTCAGCCTAAAATAAAAGCACAGGAAATGTCCTACTGGGTCAGACTATCTAGCCAGCCTCTGTCTCCAGCCATGAAGTTCAACAAGGCCAAGTGCAAGGTCCTGCACATGGGTCGGGGCAATCCCAAGCACAAGTACAGGCTGGGCGGAGAATGGGTTGAGAGCAGCCCTCAGGAAAAGGACTTGCGAGTGCTGGTGGATGAGAAGCTCAACATGAGCCGGCAATGTGTGCTGGCAGCCCAGAAAGCCAACCGTATCCTGGGCTGCATCAAAAGGAGCGTGGCCAGCAGGTCAAGGGAAGTGATTCTGCCCCTCTACTCAGCTCTTATGAGACCCCACCTGGAATACTGCGTTCAGCTCTGGAGTCCCCAACACAAGAAGGACATGGAGCTGCTGGAGAGGGTCCAGAGGAGGGCCACGAAGATGATCAGAGGGCTGGAGCACCTCTGCTATGAAGACAGGCTGAGAGAGTTGGGGCTGTTCAGCCTGGAGAAGAGAAGGTTCCGGGGTGATCTTGACTACCGGCTTGATATGAGCCAGCAGTGTGCCCAGGTGGCCAAAAAGGCCAATGGGATACTGGCATGTATCAAGAATAGTGTGACCAGCAGGAGCAGGGAAGTGATCCTGCCCCTGTACTCGGCACTGGTGAGGCCGCACCTGGAATATTGTGTCCAGTTTTGGGCCCCTCGCTTTAAGAGAGATATTGAGCTCCTGGAGCGAGTCCAAAGAAGGGCGACTAAACTGGTCAAGGGGCTGGAAAATGAAACTTATGAGGAGCGGCTGAGGGAGTTGGGGCTGTTTAGCCTGGAGAAGAGGAGGCTGAGGGGAGACCTGATTACGGCCTATAAATACTTGAGAAAAGATGGTGGGGAGTTAGGGGAAGGGCTCTTTACATTAGTGATGGGTGATAGAACAAGAGGAAATGGGCATAAGCTTAGTCAGGGGAGATTCAGGTTGGATGTTAGGAAGTATTTCTTCTCTGAAAGGGTTGTCAGCCACTGGAATAAGCTGCCCAGGGAGGTGGTTGAGTCCCCATCCCTGGATGTGTTTAAGAATAGGGTGGATGAGCTACTTGAGGATATGGTTTAATGGGGATTAGGGATGGTTGGACTCGATGATCTCTAAGGTCTTTTCCAACCTAGAAATCTATGAAATCTATGAAATCTTATTGCAGCTTTCCAGTACCTCAAGGGGGCCTACAGGAAAGCTGGAGAGGGACTTTTTACAAGGGCGTGTAGTGATAGGACAAGGGGCAATGGATTCAAACTGAAAGAGGGGAGATTTAGATTAGATATAATAAGAAATTTTTCACTCAGAGGGTGGTGAGGTACTGGAACAGGTTGCCCAGAGAAGTTGTAGATGCCCCATCCCTGGTAGTGTTCAAGGCCAGGTTGGATGAGGCTTTGGGCAACCTGGTGTAGTGGAGGGTGTCCCTGCCCATGGCGGCGGGTTGGAACTAGATGATCTTTGAGGTCCCTTCCAATCCTAACCATTCTATGATTCTATGATTCTGTATCAGAGACTTCACACCTAGGGCAAGAGAGCACATCAGCCTGGCCACTACCTGCAGCTCGTTCCTCTCTTGCTCTCCCAGCAGCTTCCGTCATTGGATTAGGGATCTCAAAGGTTCATTCCTGTCTCTGTCTTTAGTACCTCCCTTGGCTTGGTTGGCCAGGAATTTCTCCAAGCCTCTTTTCCACCTGATGATACCATCTGTCTCCTCTCTGCAACCTCGTGTGGCAATGGTTTCACAAGTTCACCATCCACCATGTAAAAAATTCTTTTTTCTCCCTGTTTTTATCTTTTGCTATTTTCAGTGAGTTTCCCTAGATCTACTGTCACCATATTTGTTGAATAACAAATCCATTTTTTGCAAATATCAGGTGTACATGTTTAGTTTTTACCTTTCCCAGGTGAAAGGTCCCAGCATTTTTAGTTTGTCCTTGCAATGCAACAACTGTCACTCCCTCAATCATTTCAGTTGCCTACTACCTCTTCTGTATCTTCCATAGTGCTTCTCTGTCCTCTGCAGAGACCAGAATGACACTCTATTTCACATATAAGTTCTTTGAGGTTTTACGTAGCAGCAAAATGATACCCTCTGTCTTGATCTCAAAACTCCTCCTGATGATGCCTGGTATTTTGTTTTGCTCTTCTGGCTGACACTGCTTATTGAGCCAATTGTTTCCGAGAAGTGAAATCAATGATAACTCTCAAGATCTCCTTTCTGAGTTGCAACTACGAGATCAGCAGTATGTATATTTTAAGTCGGTTTTCTGCAGATGCATTACAGTATGTTTATCTAGTACATCTTTATCTAATTAAGTTAGATATTTTTGTCCCCTCATTCAATTTTGCAAGGTCCCTTCAGAGTTCTTCATCATCACTGTGACATTTGAAAACCTGAGAGAGCATAGTATCGTCTATGAACCTGGAGATTTCACTACACGTTCCCTTCTTCAGGTCACTAATGAAGGTGTTGAATAAGAATGGTACTAGCACTCTGGGAGTCACCACTACTGACTTTTTCCTTCCTGAAGTGACCTTAGAGCCCAACCATCTGCTTCCTAACCGTTTATCAGATTTGAGTCCTCCAAAGGACCTTTCCTCCTGTTTCTTCAATAACCTCAATTCTCTTTTCCTCCAGGGCTCTGCCTTGTACCAACAAAAAGTAATGTTGAAATAGTCTCAACCAAACAATAATGCCCATGGTTTCCTTCCACCAATCCTTTGTGTACTGGAAGATGCTTTTCTGGGTTTCCCTTAACTTTAAAGGTCTCTTGCTACAACTGTAATCATTTTCCCAGGCCCTCCTATCATCCCTATCTGTTACTTTTTCTGTTCTAAGCAGTTCCACTGCTACTTCTACCAACTACCATCTTTTAAATGGTCTTTTTCCTTATTGCACCATATCGGTTGACTTCCAGCAGATTAGAGGGAGTGTATTTCCTCTGTTTAAGAGGTATATTATTTTCTCAAAGAAAATATTTGCCTAGCTTGCTTCAATCTTCTTCTATATGTTTTCTTTTTTTTAAAAAAAAAATGTTTATATCAACATTTTAAAGTGTATTTAGCAGAAGGTAAAGTTGGGTAATAATTTCATAAGCAACACAAATGTCTAAGAAATTATCTGCCAATTTGTGACTTGGTTACACTTTCTTTATATAAATGATTTACAGATGAAGTACTAAACAGACCCCATTAAAGGGTTTTTTCATCTAGCTAGCAACTTGCTGCTAGCTAATCTGGTACAGCAGGAACTATGTCAGAGGGGAGTGATCAAAGTATTGAACTAAAAAGTAAAGTAAAAAGATTGGGTGACAACAGTTTCATGTCTCACTGAGGAGAGAGTAAGGCTTGGAAACAACTTTTAACATTTGGTTGTATATGCAGAATTCAGTTCCTGTGTAGCATACACTAATTAAGAAAGGAAGGGATATTTGCTAATACTGTTTAAACTATTGGTGTTTTTCTGGTACTTATTAGCACCTACTTGTCTACGATGACAAGTTAATGTTTTGGATAAATGAAGTCTTTGTTAAATATTCAATACTTTTCTTCTTGCTACATGCTCCACGATAAACAGAGGCCAGCCAGTTAGAACAGGTAAGGTTCTCCCCAGACTCAGCCTGCTCAACTCAGAAAGGGTATCTCATAATGTGGGATAGGAATTGGAACTTGCTGTCTGATGGCTGATGATGTTAATAAGTCTGTTCTCATGTGCTGCTAGCTTCAGAAGTTTACATAAATTGATCAAGTTACCCCAGGGATATTTCAAGATTCACGATCTTTATAAAGATCTTGCTATAAATATATTCTAGAAAACTGAGGAAGGCCAAACACTTCCAACATGAGAAAGACCTTTTTCTCCTTAAAACAATCAAAAGATGGGGCCAAAGGCCTATTTTAAGTTAGAAATAAAAAACAGAGAAAGAAAAGAGCAAAAAAGAAAAAGTATGAGAGATTTGGGGATCTCTTTTACAGATCTAGACCTATGCCATCAGGACATGAATGGGCATAAAAGAGATGAGACTGGCACAAAGTTATCTGAAAACTAAGTCTCCTAATAAAGTATTTTGTACAGTTTATCAACTCCTTTCTAGTGTCTTCTTTGTTCTCCCAGTAAGTTCATTCTGTAGACTGCTATACAGAGGCAGCATTATATCTCTTTTTATATTTTCTTGTAACAAAACAAAATACTGATAGCAAGGCAGTTTTTATTTCATTGCAATTCTATCATGTTTAGGCTAGTGCAAAGTGCTAACAATTAGAATTAACCACCTCCCTTGTGTTTCATTTAGGTGGATTTTGTCTTCCAATTACTCTGTCAACATGAGAAGAATCAGAACAGGGCTAACTAATAATGATGGACTAAAGCAAGTTAGTTACAAATACACAACTAAAGTTGAGTTGAGACTGGTCGCTTTTGTTTTTCTTTTTTCCTTGCTGCTTTTCCCTAGTTGCAAAGAGAGAAAATACAATTCCTGAGAGACATTTTGTTGTCAGCTGCAACACTGAGAGAAAGAATATTAAGATGTTGGATCTTGGTTTATGCTTTTGGAAAACATCCCCTGAGGGTTTGCTACACAGGCCAAGCTGGGGAAAAAAAAAAAAAAAGTTAGAGGCCAACATGAAATCAGAAATCCAGGGAATTTTTTTACTTAAGACATTTGTTTCAGGTTAAATGAAATGTTTTGTTTGATCTGTGACAATTTGGGGGGCATTTTTAGTACATGATAAGAACATGGAAATAAGAAGATCCTGCCTATGCCCTGAAGCCCAGCATTTAGACAAATTATTTTGGGTTAATTTTCCTGGAAGAAATAGGCCTAGGCACTGTCTATCTTGTCACTGTCTAACACTAAGCAAAGAAGATTCTAATCTTCAACTTCTTAGTCTCCAGCAACAGGAACTATTAAGAATTGCTTTAACCTTTTCTTAAAGATAAAACAGAAAACAGTCAAAGAACTGAAATTGTAAAGTATTAACTCACGCTTTCATATTAACTACCCCTTATTCCTCTGCCCTTTACTTGTAGAGACATTTTTGAAGGGAAACAGTCCTGGTAATCTTTCAGGTGATATTAAAGATGGTAAGAACTGTTCTTTTAGCAACAGTTGATATGGGTAGGAATTGCTGTTAAAGTTCAGTGTTGCTTCCTTCAAAACAAAACAAGACAAACATATACCTAAAGGTGAGGCAAAAGAACAGCAAATAACAGAGGCAGGAAATGCAGTTTTTGTTGACAGCCTCCCTGCGACAAAGGCAGACACTGCACAGGTTTTATCTGCTACTATGGGACTTGAGTGAGCTGTACCAACATCAACCTGCTTAAGACATTGCTTTTACTTGCTTTCTAAATTGTGACTTCATGGCAGTGTCACAAAAGAGGCCTTTTTAGCCATAAATGTCAAAACAGAAGGCAAAGAAGAAAAGGGGCAGAGTGGGTGGGAGGGAAAGCTCAAATCAGACAGAGATAATAGAAGAACTAAATACCACAGCTCAGGTGCTTGCTCTGGTTAAGACACATTGTATAACCATAATGACTGCTCTTTGGAGTAAGGCATCTTAGCCATAAGTATTCTGAGTAGCAAGATGCAGCTATGATGACTGAGCCCCCTTAGTTCAGTTTGGCTGTTCTGGTAGAACTGGCACTAGTTGGGATGTTGTAAGAAGCTTTTTATCTGCTTGCCTGCATCCAGTTGTGTGGAAAAAAGCATATGGCAGGCAGAGAAATACCAAGAGAAGATAGTTTAGTAGAAATTCAGGTAATAATACAGCTTGTAGGTCTGTCAGGAAGACTTTTGGTTTGGAAAAAACTCATCCTATGGTTATATGAGACAATAAACCACAGCATCCTGTGGTTTATCCAATAAATCCTCACTTAAGGGCTTGTAAGTAACCAGATTAAAAATGCTGTGTCTGTAGAACTTACATTAGAGCTTAAACTCAGTCCCGCAGTTCATATTTGTTCAAAAACATTTGTATTGTCAGGCTTTATTCTGGACCAGATAACGCTTCATACAATGTTCTAGCTAAATAGACAGAAATGCAGTTGTGTGCTTGTGCCTGATCCGGACCTAATTTGTCTTGCTGGATGATTGTCCAGAACATAGATCTTGTAGTAATGACCACGCAACCACAGTCACAGTCACTTGTTGTTGTTTTGGCTTTCGAAAGTGATTCTATATAAAAATTGGATTGAACTTTCATTGCCTCTGACAATTTCTAGTGTAGGCCTCTGCTGAGTGATGACACAGATTCAAATTCTCTGTCCGATTTAGCATGAGGATTTCTATCAAAATGTCCAAGCAGGCTGCACAACATCATTCTTCCACTTCTCTCAGATTGCGTTATCTTTGCAAAGCCCCATTGTGTAGGATGCTGCAAAAGGCCAGTCACATTTCCATGTCATGACCTACTTCATTACTCTTGCTTCTCTTCAAGACTGTCCTTTCTTTTAGTCCTGGGCTAAGTTTCTCTACTTGGCAATTGAGTTAGAGACATGTTCATCTTGTTTCTGTCGTCTGCCCTAGACATTGCAAAACCATCCACGGCATCCTTAGGCCTAAGATTCAGGATTCCATGGGACATCTGCCAAGTAACCTATCCAGCAAGGGTAAAATGCCCCTGATCTTTCATCATTTTATGGGCTACAATGACTACTAAAGCTCTGTCTTCAAGAATGAAGGCATTTTACTAAAGGCAGTGCATTGAGAAGGGACTCCCTCCAGCAATGCCCTTTAGGCCACATCATAAGAGTAGGTCATGTCAATGGTGCATCTCGCTCAGGCTGTATGGCAGGACAAATAGATTGATGAGAACTCAGATGTTCCAGCAGAGCAGTGCCAGTAAAAGCTACAGCAGTATATGCTGGAGGCCAACTGGCTGGACAGCAATTTTGCAGAAAAGGACCTGAGGGTCCTGGTGGACACCAAGTTGAACATGAGCCAGCAATGTGACTTTGCAACAAAGAATGGTATCCTTGGCTGCATTAGGAGGAATGTTGCCAGCAGTTTGAGGGAGATGATCCTTCTCCTCTATTCTGCAGTGGTGAGGTCACACCTGGAGTACTGTGTCCAGTTCTGTACTCCTCAGTACAAGAAAGACATGGAGCTACTGGAGAGAGTCAAGTGAAGGAACAAAAAGATGCTGAAGGCACCAGAGCATCTCTCTTATGAGGAAAGGCTAAGAAACCTGAGACTGTTTAGTCTATGGAAGAGAAAGCTCAGAGGAGATTTCAACAATGTCCACAAATATCTGAAGGAAGAGTACAAAGAAGAAGGAGCCAATGGTGCCCAGTGACAGGACAAGAGGCAAAAGGCCCAAATTGAAACACAGGAGGTTCCCTCTGAACTCTGAACATCAGGAAACAGTTTTTTACTCTGAGGGTGACTGAGCACTGGAAGAGGTTACCCAGGTAGGTTGTGGAGTCTCCATTCTTGGAGATATTCAAAAGCCACCTGGACATAATCCTCGGCAGCCTGGTCTAGTTGACCCTGCTTTAGCAGAGGGGTTGGACAAGATGATGTCCAGAGGTCCCTTCCAACCTCAAACATTTTTTGATTCTGCACATCTGCAAGCCATGCTTGCTCACCTTTAAAACTGTCTGCCCTTTGGTTTGCAGTAGCCTCTTGGAACAGCCTTTGGCACAAGAGATGTTGCAGCAGTGTTGTACTACTACAACCTTTCCTCCCAGTAGACTTCCTAGTGCCAGGCATTTGTGCCAGGATTTATGCCAAAGGAAGCTGGCAGACCCCCAAGCAGAATCTCACCCAATGTTTTAAAGAGTCTCAGAGCCAGCTGAGGGAGTTTGTTTTTCACATACCATCGCTTGTTATGGCAGCACAGCATTTCCAACCCTAGCCAGGCCCAAAAGTTACCTTCCTGGAGGTAAGGTATATAATGCAAAGTTCCTCCCCAGCTGAAAAGGGCTTATATTGGCATAGTTGATGAAACTGAGATATACTCATTCTCTCCTTCATCCTGGCCCCTTCTTTGAATCACTGCCCTTGTTATACATCCCAGCCCATCATTTCTAAACCTAACACCACATCTGGACATCTCACTCCGTGGATGCTCCTGTTCCCATTCTGGGAAATACAGATTTGGCACCTGGAAGATGTTCCTTCCAAGGACTGAAAAAAGCAAAGCCCAAATGACACTGAAAATCCTTGTGATTTTGCATCGATTATGATATTGAGATGTTATCTGCTTATTTATTTTTCTGTTCCAGTTCCTTCAGAGCTGTTATTTTGAGAGAATTTGAACTTTCATTAAAAATAAAAAGGGAGAGGGTTGTCTTTTTGGCAGATAAAAGCTTGAAACTTCTTCTGAGTGTATTTTACAGGCTCAAAACCCAAAAGGTTACTATAGAGGTTAGTAACCTAAAGGTTACTATCTCACCATTGTTAATTTAATCTAACCTAACAGGTTTGGGAGGAAAAGGCAAGTATTTTGCTAGCCAGAAAAGATAGGAATACCGCCTCTTCAGGCTTCTTACCACATGATCACTGTTCTCAGTTGAGCCCTAGACAATCTGTGGCTTTCTTCTCCAAGCAGAATCACTGAGCTTGGAGACAGTCATACGAAAGTTTATATCCTGCAAATCAAGCTCTCCCTACAGAGATTGCATTCTACTCTAGAAGGCAGAAGAGGATCCAGTAGGAATAAGGAAATCTTCAGTTACTTTACTTCCATGCCAGTTTTGATGTGGTAGATTTAGATTGTATTTAGTACATGACAAAGAATTTTTACACAACTCTGAGCATGAAATATGATTTCTTGGTGAACCACCATTGAAAAAAGTTTGGGCTCAAGTTTTCTTTGGTCAGATTTTACCTGAATCAAAGAATCTGGAGTTTGCCCAAGCTGAAGCCCGTAATCAAAGAGTAATACCTTCCCAACCTCTCAGGTAGAAAAGGAGAGCAGGCTAGAAATGGTGCTCACTATGGAATGAATTGCTTTTCTCTTCTGTGAAGACAGACTTGATAAGAAGTCTTTTAGAGGTTGAAAGATGAACAGCTGCCTAGGGAAATATAGTGGCCAAAATTCTGGAATAGTTTGGCAGAAGCAGCCAGCACAGAACAACATGAACTAGAATCTTTGCTCCTGCAAAGCAGCAATCAGAGCTAACAGCCTGAAGAAACCAGTCCAAAGAGCAAAGATGACTACTTCCCGGTGCTGCCAATCTGAAAAAAAAAAATGTAACAATCAGATTTTGAAAAATCTGGAATTTCATATCTATCTATCTATCTTATTAGAAATCTAGGATATCTACCTCACTGAATGCAGGTCTTCACAGTGAGAGGTAATCACATAATAGATACTTAGATCAGAAGAATCCATGATCACATGCATCTTGCCACTAACTGAGCTCAGCATGCTCTCCATCTTCCTGTCTGAAACTTCACAGAAATAACAAAAGCAACATATAACAATGTTAAAAAGAAAAAGAGTAGGAGATTCAATCTCATAGGCCCTTACAATAACAGGGAATTTCCTCAGTGAAAATGTGTAGTATCCTAGGATACTCTCCTCTCCATAGAGAAGAAAGGCAAAGTACCCAGATAGTTTGACATGGGGGAAATTACTTGCTAACCCCAAATATGAGACTGATTTATGAGTCTACTACAAAAGCTCTTACTAATTGACCCAAGTGAATCAGGTACTGAAGACACAAGAGGTGCTCCCACTCATGAAGAGTTTACAATCTAAAGTAAAGTACACTGGACAGTCTGATGAGCTGATCAGATTGACATTGCCAGAACTTTCCATTTAAAAGAAACAAATACTAATCCCTACTAAACGAGGCAGTATTGAAAAGAAACAGATTTCTAACTACTGCCTAAATAGCCCAGGAACTCAATGCAAAAGGATGCTGTGAATGCCAGAAGTAGGGATGCATTCAAATAGTTATCAGACAAATTAACCAAAGAAGAATGTATTAAAGATATTAAACTTAAACAATTAGATACAAGTTAAGGTTCAAGAAGTTCCTAAGTTGCAGTACAATAGGAACAGAAAGGTATGGAGACAACATATTGCAGTATACTGCCCCGTTTCTGTGTTCTTTTCTTAGTCATCTATTATTGTCTATTATGAGGGAAGTCAGATGAGCAAATGGATCTGTGGTCTAACTCAGTAAATTTTTTCTTACATTCTTGTATTGTGTTATTAAACTGGAGGAAAGAGATGTGAAAGGCTCTACAGCTCGTTAGTAGTGTCTTGTGTTACAAGCACTAACTTTAAACTGAAAAAGACCTTGCTTTCTGGAAAGAGAAGGCATTTAAATATTAAGCATTAAACATTATTGGCCTCTAAAGAAGTCAAAGAAGCAAGAGTATCCATTCTTTGTTTGCGCTGACAAAACTTTATCTTCTATACTGTTCTGCTTGTTGAACCTACTAAGCCTGCAGCACCCAGACTGTACTTCTGAAGTTATAAACATTAAACAAAATACAAATAGTTTTGAAAAACACATTGCAAAACAAATAATACTGCAAGGGCTAAATTATTTTTGAGTACAACATCCAACAATAGAAATCCATTCCAAAAATTATTCCAGTGATCCTTTCAATGACTTTTCTGTAGCGTACTGGTGGTGTTTTTCATACTTCATCCCCTGTGACTGTAACAAAAGCAAGAGATTTAGCTCAAAAATTTCATAATCACAACCACAACTTCTTCCATTCCAGGAAAAGAGAGGGAGCATAGAGAGAAAGGAGTTGTCACATCTCTGTGGACTAACCCATATAGAGGAGATCTGTCCCTACATGCAAGTTGTCTTTGCTAGTGGATTACATAGTAGTGCAGCAGTGCTAACAGATTGCAGCTACTCAGTTTCTCTTCCTGGCTTTAGGAACAAATTGTGGTATAGTGTTTACAGATATTAGAAGGAAATAAAAAAGTGTTTGTGTTTGGATCACAAAAGAAGACAGAACTCCAGGCCACTAGATACAAAAAGGATTATTGTTCCGCACTTGGTTAAATCAGCATGTGTAATTCCCTACACCTATGACCAAGAACAGCCAAACTTTCCTGACCTTCCCAGCAGCAGAATTAGAAACCTCAGTGCAGGTTTAGATGCTGTTTAGTGACAGGAGCATAAAATGGCAAAGCAGACAATCAGAGATCAGCTTCTTGGAAAGTTGGGCTCTCCCCTTTGCTTGGCCAACCTTTCTGAGATTCTCAGTTGAAACTACTAAGCAGTGTCACATGAACCCAGGTATGAAGCCTAGAAGTATATAGGGATGGTGAGGTTCAGACATTTTAAGACAACTTCATGGGAGACCTAGGACTAGGCATCTGAGTTCCTAATTTAGCATATGTTCCACTTCATAAGGCAGCAGAAGGTAAAGATGCAGGGTAGAGCTGATTTCTCTCATGTGACGTTAAGGCTGCTGGCTTTCACATCATACAAGACTGCCCACAAAAGGGAAATAACAAAGTTTGTGAGAGAATGGACATTCTTGAAGATATGACCTAGTGGATACATCAGCTTTATAGCACAAGAGTATCCCAGGGCACATAAGAGGAAACTGAGGTGCAGTCACACACATCCAAAATTTGTCTTGACTGTTACACCTCTCTCCATACAAACAGCAACTACTTAACCTACAGGAATAAATGAAAATGATCTTGGTGCCTAACTGAATAGTGTGGAGTGAAACATCTAAGCAAAGGAAACAATACACAACCATTTAAACAACAATCCTTTAAAAGGAGTCTTGCATTGCTTTGACAGCACTCCCTTTCCCTCTCAAAAACCATGTTTAATTATTTTCTCAATAGTTGGATTTTTTTAGGAAAATATTTGAAATCATTAATTTTAAAATGCTGCACCGAGAGTTTCAATTACTATTATTCACTTCCTCCTCTTTCATGCTCAGAGACTGATGACAATCAGAGAGCTCAGATGCCAGTCTGTATATTATAGTCTCAGCCGGGGTATTTGGCTCCTTGGCGAGATCCACAGGCAGTTATTCTGGCAGCTCTCAAGTTGTCACTGCCTAGCAAACAATTAAGACTGTTGACTGACTGCTCAGACTACACTGTTCTGGACATCTGGGCTTTTTTCCCTTCCCTTACTTGTAGCAGAACAGCTGTTCTGTGCATATACTGCATTTGTGGAAGTGTGCATCCATTCATTTATTAAGAAGGAATCAAGAAGAGTGTTTATATGGGTCCCCCTTAAGTCACAAAACACCCGGTTATATCCTATGCTGGTATGATTTTGCATAAATTAGAGCTAAAGTTTCCAAACAAGTAGACACAGAAATATGCATGAAAGGCTATATCTGGGAAAAGGTATCTACGCACATGTAGGTTTGTGGCAGGTGATGCATATTCCCTGATGTTTTCCCCTGGAATCTGAAGAACGCTTGTTTTAACGCATGCCTAAGAAAGTTGCCAGAGACTCTGTAAACCCCAATTTAGACCTTAGCCACCTCTTTGACTTCCTGTACAGAATTTTCTCTGTATCAAATGGGCCAGAAACACTCCATATGTGGCTGATCTCTCAACAGGATTGGCCTTAAATTATTTATTATTCCTTGAGTGTCATCAGGGTATCTGAGGCTGTGTGACACAGAGGGAAAGACGTGGGCCCTGTCTCATGAGGCTTAATCTAAATGAGACAGAATGCTTAGCACAGACATTCACACAGCATGAACAGATGAAAGGACAGTCTCAAAATTTCATGACTCAACTCTGTTAATATCTAACATTATTGCAGAACATGTGTGCTTTCAGTAAGACCAGGTGTGCATGTAAAGATTTTCTTAGATTACCTACATCAAGATGGAAAGTGATAAAAATCAGATCTGTTTGACAAAATCATTCTGTTCAAAACGTTAACACAGATGAAACAAAGACACAAGCAAAAAAGTCTCTTTGTGATTTAGCTTATTTTGTTTGATGAACAGGTATAAGCCATTGTACCCAAAGAACTGTTTTGTTGGTATAACCGATCTCTATTAGAAGGTTTTGCTGCCACAGCAAAAGTGTAAAATGCTCTTGAACATCAGGTACAATACTGGAGGTGGTGGCTAAATGTTTTGAAGAAAGCTTGGACTGAATACACATGGAAGTTACTGTAAGGTTACATATAATTAGGTAACTACCACTCAGTAACTACTTCTATGCCTGCTCCTACTCAATAATGCACATGCTCAAAAAGGGTAAAAATTTGGAGGAAAATTACTTATAGTTACAACCAGGAAGAGAAGAGAATGCAGTTGGGTAGTTACAGGGGTGCAGCTGACACACTGTAAGTTTCCAACCCAACCTATCTCATAGTGATTTGTGTATATACCCACATGCTTTTAGAAGTAACTTTACCTCAGCAAATGGGCAAGAAGATGCTGTGGAAAGAAGTGAGCAGAATTCCAGGCACAGCTGCAATCACTCACAGTTATTACTGCAAGAAAGCTGGAACTGAATGCAATAGATATGGGAAAGTCATTAACAAGATTCAAAAGCAAAAATAACATGGTCTAAAGAGTCACAGAGAAAATGAATTGGACTGGTAGGACAGAATGAATTGAGAGATCTGAATGTTGAGATGGGTGAAGTATTCAAGCCCAAAACTATTTGTCAGATGTCCTGTCCTAGACTATCTTACTGAGAGGATGTCCCCTCTGTAACAGGGCAAATGCTTAGGATACCTAGCTTGGATGTAAGACTGAGGATAGCCTACAAGGGCATTTTGCTTTTTATGCTTCATGGTATTTCAAATCCTGGTCTAAATTCCCATAAATGAAGAACAAACATGACTACTGACTGCCTACACATGCCCATCTGTTCAGATGGCACAGCTCCCACTAACAATTTAGTTGGGCAGTTTCACTAAAGTCTAGGTGCCAAACCAGCATACGTTTCACAAAGATAGTCTATATGTCACTACAAGCACCGTTTCCTTTGCAAGATCCCCTTGTCTGGGACAGGTTTGAAGATTAGCCATCTAATGCTTCCCTGTTAGCCTGGTTTCATAGCAAATAGAATTATACAATAGCAGTGTGACTTCTCGTCTGTCATCCTGCCCTCTCATTTCTTACAGAAGTTTGGCAAATCTCAACCAGATTTGACAGAAGGGCAATGGTTTCAAAGTTTTTATTTTCCTATATATTTCATTAAAATGAATGGCTGGTTAGAGGAGACCTTATCAGTGAATTTACTGAGGGAAGTTCAACTGTGTGAACTAATTCCTCGCAAGACAACAGAAAATCTGCACAGGAGAATGCTGTCTTACCCATGGGAAAAGCTACTGTCAAAACCTCACTGATACTAGACAGAAGGGAATCCAATCATCAGACACAAATTCATAATAAAGAGGACAGCTGCTCACAGAACAACTTGGTTTTGATCACACTTCTCATCAAAGTCTGTGACCAAACCAAGTACCTGACGGCAAATGCTGAAGAATCCCAAAGAGTTTACAAACATTTCTGGCCACAGCTCCAACACTCCGTGTGTGTAGCAGAATAAATTGGCGGCGCACTCTCAGCTTGCGCAGGGCAAGCACAATGCCATCCACCTACATGCAGCAAGAATGCATCAGAATATCTGTTGGGCTTTTCAGATTTCACAAGTTCCTCAGTAATTTCCTAATGATGATACAGAACTTGGAAAACTCACGTAAGCTCCCTCACACTTTCCTGAATGTTCAGTGCTGTCCATCAAACACTTGACCGCAGGAGAAAACAAATTCAATGAGCAAGTCATCCATGGACTTGTACAGTACAAAAGAAAAGCCTATGTGACAGCTTCCCTGAGCTGGTACAATCCAGTCCAAGTACCTCAAGCCATTTCACTGATAAAGCTACTTACAAAGTTACACCATTTAAAACTCTCAGTCAAAAACACATTGTACTCTAAAGACCAATGGCAGCAAACTGGGCCCCTTTTCTGCCTTAACAAATGGCAGTGCGGAATGGAATGAGGAAATACAGGCTAGTTTCCAAACAGAGTGATAACAAAAAGTGACCAATGTACACTGGTCATGAGAGAGGGCAATTTTTTACCTTTTTAGCTTCAAAAGTAAACAAAATCCACAAAATGATCAGCATACATGAGCTCTACAAAACCAGCTAGCAAGGGATGGGAAGAACCACCACATAGTGCTGATGTAAACACACAAAAATCAGTCCCAGCTGTCCTGGCTAAGAACAAGGCAGTTAAGGACATGAAGAGAACTGTATTAGCTGTATTCATCTCTTCATTCAGGGAGATGGCCAGCACTCATAGCATGCAATTAATGTCAACCTGGAGGAAGAAGAAACATCATCCCATTTCCTTTCGAATGCAGTGTGGCTCCAGATGATCCATCTCTACCAAGAAATCTGTGGTGAAGAGCAGAATATAATCTGGATGTGTGAAACACATTGGTTCCCTTCATGAGACCTGCCCTAAACCGGAACCCTCCCAAACTACGATGTTACTATCAGAAAAGGCAGACCATCCTCACAATTCTGAATTCATTAACAGAAATAATTTTCACCTAAACTCTTATTTTAAATTGCTATTTTGTACAATAGCATTTTAATTTGTTTCTTTTTTTTTTTTTTTAAAGTAATAACAAGTATTTTCTTTGGCAAACCTAACTTTAAGATTAGCACTACTGTCACTGATACTCTATCCTGGGAACAAAATTCCCATTACAAAAGGTGAATTTTGCAGGTATATTAATTGGCCCTCTTGATCTTTTTGGATCAAATACAGCATAGTTTCTATTTACAGGTGGTTGATATCCTACAGAATAGCTTCACTGGAGTTCCGTGTGCAGAACAGTGGCACCAACAATGAGAAAGAGAAATATAAAACGAACCAACAAATTATAATTTTGATTTTTCTAACTGTAAACATTCCTTGTGTTTTCTGAGAACCTTTTACTCTGTTAGATAAAATTGGTGAAGACTTTTGAAGGACCCAATTTTACTGGCAGTTACTCCTCAAACTAAATCAATAACTCTAACAATTTTTAATAGCAATGCTCTTTCCATCTGAGCGGCTGCAGTGCATGTGCATAAGCTGCAGAGATGTTTATTGTATATCAAGATGGAAAAGCTAGACTTTAAATTGTGTAACTTTCCATAACACAGTTTTCCTGAGGGCTGTTCAACTCAACAAGCAGCCAAGGAAAAGGGAGGGTGAATGCAGCAGATCTGTTCCTTTCCGGCTTGAGATGCAAATGAAGCCCCACCCAGCAAACCAAACCTTTGGAATTCATCCACACGATCCTCCAGGCTAAGGAAAGAGGAGCCATGGAACAATATAGCAATACAAGCCCTCCTCAGTCTACTCATTCTGCTGCTTTCCTTCTCACAGAAATAAACTGCCTCAAATGGTAAACAAGGCTGTCAGATTCATGGTCCTCCATAATTGTAAAGTAGCCATATAAATCTTGCTTCCAATATGCTAGCATTTGCCTAGTTTCAATATGGTAGAAACTACAGATTTTTCTTCCCCATTCCTCATTGTGTCCATTGTACTGGACACAAAACAGGTGGACTCTTCAGCATGGGCAGAAACACATTCTTTTTCCAAAAATTACGAGTGAAGCAACAGGAAGACTCACTCATCTGAAATTTAAGAAGTAATCAGAATTCCCTCAAACTATGAGATTTTTACTGCAAGATCAACGTGCAAATAATTTGGTAGAACATCACCATCTGGTGGATACACCCACTGACAATTTGCTTTTAATTTTTTCTTTATTTCCCACATAGCTCTTCAGCTCACTGAAGAATATTAGATCATAAGGTCACAGAAAAAGTACACTCAATCCATTTCCTCTATAGCTTCTCCTGGGGACAAGACACAAACCTGCAAAAAGAGGGGGGGAAATCCTTATTTTCATATATTGTCATAGGTGTCAGACCTGTTAAATAGAGTCCAGCCTCACCTGACTGGACTCTAATCAACAACTCTTCCAGTCTGCTGTGGAAAGATCCTGTCCTTTGTGGAAAACAACAGACTCCTCTTCCAAACAGTCAGAGAGCAAACAGTACTCTGCTACTGGTTGGTTAAACAGCACATTCCACACCAAAGCTGAGATTTCTTTTTCCTTTTACTCTCAGAACTCAATTAGTCTCACTATTGATGGAAATGGCCTGCTTTGCATAGTCCCTGCTCACCAGCAGGTCCGCAAAGTGCAAGATGCCACACTCTTCACAAGCTCTAACTGGATAGTAGAGGAGAAGAGGAGGAAGGAAAACAGAAAACATCCATACTGTCCTATGAAGGCAGTCCGATGCCATTTGAAGATCAGGTTGTCTAAAAACCCCATCTGCCCTTAAACTTTGCATATCATGTCCTTGAAATAAGATGTTGAAGATGGTATTTTCTGTCTGATTTCTTTAATTTTTTTAACCAAAAGCCCTATCAAAGAAACCCTATATATGGCAGGCTTGATAATTTTCTCAAAGCATTATTAAAAAATCAGCTTTTTTCAGCGTGTTTCCTATTTGTAGGAACCCTCATCCTACAGTTTCATATAAGCCCTGCAGCAATGGGCCTTATTTGATCATTGTCTGTGTTTGTGTCTTTGTCTGAATATCCACCTGCTTCTTTCAACCAAAATCTGGGAAAAGGTAGTTGTCTCTAGATCCATTATATTGCTACAAGTCCATGTAACCAGGCTTATACATAAAGAACGGGATGGAACTTCTACCACTAGAGAGACTTCTGCAGCATAGAGACCACATAGCATGCAGAGCTCAGACATCCAGAGACAAAAGTGCCCCAGTCACTGAAGAAAAACCTAGACAAGATCTTTGAGACCATTCAGTATCCAATGATCCCAAACTACATACTAAAATCCGTAGCCTACCATTACAGTCTATTGCATCTCCTTCGTACTGTTTGTAACTTACTCTCCTATTCCACAAATCCCTTAGTCTGGCAGACTTAAACACTGCCTTATACTGATATCAGTAGGTGCTTGGAAATGAAAAAGCACAAAAATCAAACTGATTTTGATAGAAATTTGTGTTGTGAGAATTATATCATAATAATACACCAATATTACACCACTAAAGCATAGGTAAAAGTTGAGAAAGGAAAAGAAAGTCTTTTTGGTGAGATTTTTCATAATAAAATAAAAACCCACACAATACAGCTGCTTCCTACTGTGCTTGTCAGGAGTTTGTACCACGAAGTTCCCATGAAAGCCTGCGACAAGCAGTGACACGATGAAGTAAGGCTCTACAGCCACTCAAATTTATCCTATCCAATACGACTTGAAACAATGACAAATAACGTGTTTAAAAATTATTTTTAAGCACTATCAGAAAAAAAGATTTTAGCACATATTTCAAAAAACGTAAAACAGTACTAAGAAACTGAACTATCACTAGCATGGAAATTCAAGAGTTAACAGCAAAATACTCCCTTTTATTTGTGGGTGTGGGAGAGGTCCCAGGGCAGTATATGACCTGAGAGAGAACCCTATGTTTCAAAAGATTGTGAAGTCTCAGGGAGAATCAAAACACCTGAGCAGTGGTCAAATTACCTTAAGCATTTGTAATATATTTAAAACAAAAGACCTTTTAAAGACAGCCAAAATACATAATCAGAAGATGACAGGAAAACAAGATCAATAAGAGATCAGAGATAAACACATTCTTAAGACACTGTCAATAAAAAGAAGTCCAATTTGTATTCATTGTTGTGGCAAAAGCGCTTTAAAAAAAAAATATTGTTTAAAAGTAATTAAGCAATTTTACAGAAATAGTCTAGGATTTTGTGCAAAGGGAGAGAGACTCCAGGCTTGCCTCATCTCCTAGAAGCATCCCATATTCTTAGATGTGACGTTGCCATGACAACCACAACTTGGTGACCTCGTTATTTCAACCTAATCCTGCTTTGAAATTATAGTTGCTCCACCCTTTTGCCTGGCTAGCCTGATAACATAATCATTGTAAATGAGGATGGAAAAACACAGCAGGATACCATTCCCCTAGTGACATGGGACTAGTCTCACCTTATCAGGGAAATAGACCAACAATTAAACTGCACAAATCTAAAAGCCCGAAAGTAGATTTTTTTTTGTTTGCTATTCTGTTTTGCAAAAATCTAATAGCTTGTCAGTGCAGAGATTTGGTTTGGAATGGGGGCTTTTGAGGAAATTCCTTTTAATTTAATTTAATATCTTTATCAGGAAATTAAACAGTAATAAGGGGTAGTTCTCCTTAATTATGCATTTGTTTTGACTAACAGCTGGAGGAAGATTTAGGATATACACAGTCAGGACAGAACTTGTCTAGCAAATCAGATTGGGGTTTTAGGTTCAGGCTTGCCTTGCTTTATTTAAACTGGTTAAAGCAGTAAGCATTACAAAATCCCAGCTGTAGCCATTGTGGAAATACTTACTATATTTGCTCACATGTTACAGGAACTTTACTGTAATTCTGCTCATATTAAACACATGGACAGCAGTACCATTGCTGTCGCAGATCTAAAGGAAACATTTTCTTGGCTCCTTGGGGAGGGATCTATGTACATGTTTTCTATGTACTAGTTTTCTGTGTACATAGGACATATGAAAGCTAATGGAGGAAAAAGCGGAGCAAATACCTTTAAAAGAACATAAATTTTGAGCTATTGACGAGTGATCGAACCAAAGCTACATAGACCATAGCTTGCAAAATCATTTTGTGACTGTTCTTACATACTTCTCTCTCCCTTCCTTTTCTGGTAGAGCAGTCTGATTTCTCCCCTTCTCAATATTTGCATGTTTTAGTACATGGGGACAGATTTTGCCTTGGAGGTTGTGACGTTGCCTGGGACTTCTTGTGGGAGCAATGCCCGCACTGAGGAAACTAAATTTGTAAATAATAGTCACTATTAGGAGAAGACAAAAAGGAGGAAAGGGGAGCTGCTTTGACAGAGAAGTATGGAGAATTATTAGCTTTCTCAGTATGGACACAGGACGTCTGTTATTATGGTTACTTTCAGAAGACTAACAAAAATATTTCCTCAATTCTAAGCTTATGTGCCTCAACCAGCAAAGGGGTTGAGTCAGCCTCTGGGGATATGAACCCGTGATTTTAGAAAGAAACTCTACATTTTAACATTTGGAAAGGGGGAGTGCTAAATCATTCTTTCCAGCTTCCATGTCACAAAAGGGAAGTTGGGTGAAGCCCTCTAAAATAATGCAGCAAAGACTCCATGCACAAGCAAAGGTACCTATCAGGCACCCACAGATTTACTCACTGATAAGCTAGGAAAATCTTTACCCAGAAACTGATTTATTAACAGTATAATCACAAGTGTCTCAGCAGTCATCAGCTCTGATATAGCTGATGAAGTAGAAGGGCAAGTAAAGTGATCCTCCTCTGGTAAAGCTTTACACAAAAAATTCTTTTGAATACTGCTTCAGCAGGGCTTGGGGATAATTTTCCTGAATAGCCAAAAAAAAAATCTAAAGCACTGTAGCCATACATTGCAGGCACAACACGATGAGCTGAAAACTGAGCTCTTTCCTCTGTGCCGTGAAAATATCTTTGTATTCAAAAGCATCTGCAACAGGCAGGGCTAAATCACCACTTGCCTCTATTTAAAAACTTGCCACTCCCAGGTAGAGAAAATGAAACCACTGATAGCTTACACAGCAGCCTTCACCATCAGTACAAGGTGTCTCAGGCACATAGAATTTAGCTTTTCTCAACAAAAAAAAAAAAAAAAAAAAAAAAAAAGGAGGCTGACAAAACACATAGTTTCCTCCATGAGGGGATCATTTAACATCTCCCCCTGGCCTTCCCCTTCAAGTGGGACATTTTGCTGTCAATTGCCGATCATTAAATGATTAGAAGAGAAGAAATGTGAATGTAATCATTAGACATTTATTTCTTGAGGTGTTCAGCAGGGGTTAGAAATCAGTCTCCATTAAAATATTTTTCTTAAGCTCTGTTGAATCCCAAGAGCAGAGAATAGACACGAGTAGGAGATGTTTATACAGCACTGCAGCAAAGGAAGCAGGTTTTCCTTCACTAAAAGGCCAAAGTTCATTTTCTTAGAATAGCAGCATACATTCCAAAATGCTGCCTCACATTTACCAAGAGCTATCAGTGAACGAGTGAACAAGATTTATGTCCGGATTCAAATTTAGTTCTCCTACATACAATAGTAAAAGGCCAGACCATTCAATACTTAATCAGGTTTTGAGTCTGATTTTTCCAGCCTTCCTTGAGATCACCGTATATCGTATATAGGTTGACTAATCCTTCTAACTACTGATTCTAACACATGAACAGGAATCCAAAAGCCTCGAATGAAATTCCAAGCAGGAAGTGAACTTTGACAATTGATTTTTGCATATATAGTCCGACTTCTTCGTCTATTACAATCTAGTTTTCTGTATTCATTTCAAAAAAAGTAAAATATTGTCCCTTTTACAGTTATGGTCCTGGATTTGAATAGCAGCTAAAATCATTCTGTGTTCAAAACAGCTAACATACTGGGGGAAAAAAAAATAAAATCACTAACTGTGAAGGTAAAAGTGGATGACGTAGCAGACTTTTGCTGAAGTTGAGGAACACAATGACTCCTTACCGACCATGCTATGCAGTCCGTAGGTATGAGTTTTTATAGATAATACAAAAGTTGTTATATACAAATTATTTTCTGCTTTGTACAAATTTAAAACAAAAATGGGAACAAAGCTTTGCTTTTCTCCTGGATCAGTAGTGACACCTAGTGACCAAGTATTAAAGGGACAGCGCTTGAAGAGGACCGATTTTCACAAAACTGCTGGATTATATTACAAAAAATAATGTTGGCTGTGGACAAAACCACAGCCACAAAAACTTTAGGGTGTGGCAGGAGGACATAAAACAAATAAACACTGACATTAGCTATAGGGTGATTTAAATTTATGTACAAATGCTACATCCATTTTAGAGAACAATGTGCTACAGTTCAAAAAGAAATGGAAGACATGCTTTTCACAAACAAGAAAGAAATCATTTGGACCAGAAGAATGTAATTACTTATTGAAACCTGGAAAGGCTCTGGGGCCAAGCATTCCTACACATGAATGATGTTCACAGGACAGAGAACGCTCCCTAGTTGTAAGAACCTCAGTTTTTCATCTCATCCAAATAGCATAACTGCCAGAACAGAGTGCAACTGCTCCAGTGTTATACTTATTCTGGTCCAAGTTCTTGCTGATATAGATAAGACTCACTGGCATAGCTATATTAAAGTAAGTTATTCCACTTAACCTACACCAGAGCAGATTAATCTCTATCTGGACATGCTCCTCTAGAATAAAAATTATTTGGTTACTGGTAATTACCTGGATCAATGACTTGCGGATCAGGGGAATGCTGTAAAGACTACAGTATTCTCATAGGCCTTGTCCAGTATTGGTCATACATTCTGTATTATATGAATAGGAAGAGCTACGCAGGTGCATATGTTCCCCAAATAGACAGCTAGCTCCAATCTGTAAGTCACTTTTACTTTGTAACATACTGTCCACATCGTAATCTTTTCCCAAGTGGCAGTAACACATAAGCTCGGCAAGCTGCAGTAATGACGATCAATGTTATGGAAACAGCCTTTGCTTCAAGGGGAAAGGGTGCCACTTTCTTCCTGAGAATCACTTCTTTCCAGCTTTTCACTGGGTTTTAAGATTTGTAAAATGTTCTGCACTGCACTTGAAATATAAAAAGTTAAAAAGATGCCCAGGAGTAAAGTTAGGAGAGTTCCCAGAGGAACAGATTAGTCAAAATAGAAAAAAGCGTAAGGAAGAAAAATCTGGGCAAACTCCACAGCAGAAGAGATTAGCAGAAGATGTACACTCTAGATCAAAAGACAAATGTACAGTTCAAAAGCAGAGCCACCAATTCCTTCTGTAATATATCTCGGATTATACTTATGTGGAAGAAAATTATTTTTTTAGTATCACAGGAACAAGTGGACAGTGAAGTCTGCATCAGTCTCCCTTATCTTCACTTTGTATCCGTTTCTCATCAGAGAAAATGACTCCAAGTCTTAACACAATACAGAACCAGGCTTGTGATGTCCAAACTGGAGAAACCATGCTAATTTGTGCAAAGGTGTTTGCATAAACCAGTTAAAATTGCAAATGGCTAAAGTAGCTGAAAAAGAACTTGAGTGAAAGGAGAGATATCCATGACCAGCAACAGAGAGATTATTAACCGTAGAGCCAGCAAAGCTATACGTGCTCATGGGAGCTTTCAAGACAGGTGCACTAGAAAAAGTGTTCAGAAATACAAAAGAAAACCACTTGCTTCTTGAATTTCTGAGACAAGGAATACTGGAGACTGATGACACAGAAAGTTTAAGAATTTCATCTTTCCAAAAGATGACAGCTGCAGCTTTGATGGATAAAAAAATATCCAGCACAGTGACTGACTATCAGAAATGTGTGGCTTTTTACACCCAAAAATAAATCCAGCTGTGTTACTTCTGTTTGCTACAAGCAATTTGCCCCATAACTATCCCATTAGACGTCACTTGTGCCTCTGTTTGTACTACAACCTAGTATGAGGTTCCCTCAAAGAAAGATGAAAAAATTCCAACAGAGACCAATTGACTAGCCCTGGAAAAGTCCTGAAAGCAAGCCGCACTGCACCAAGATCAGAGAAAAGAAAAGGTCCTGCATTTCACCTCTTAAGTCTTTCCCTCACTGCCAGCAAGATAACTGATGAAACTAGCCAGTTACCTTCATCTGGTTTGTATAGAATTTAAATAAGTTTGTAGAGGAGCAAAAGTTGTTGATTCAATCTACCAGCAAGATAGTGGTTGCTTTTAAATGGAGAAACAGCATAAACTCCCAAACTGAAGAAAACTGCTGCGTGTGTGACTGGTCTTTGATAAGCAGTTTTCACCCTAGCCCTGAGACTGACTAGTATTGCTAAGGGATCCATGGAAAGTGAAATATAACCATTATTTGACCTTCCTGAAAAATCACTTCTGGAAAAACTTTATGGGTCCATAAAAAGAAGAAACAAAGAAAACCATTGCCTTAAATTGGCAGGTCTTCAGTTTTGTTCCCATCTCCAGTGTGGGCTGGCTGTGACCTTGCAGAAAGTTCAGTAGGACATGTTTGACATTAAAATAACCAGCTATATATTGTAACATGTCTTATTAATAAGTTAAATTGAAGTTAATTTGAATTTAACTTGTATTAAGATTTGCAGCCTTCTTCATGTGGTATCTTTTTTTAAGAATAGTGAAAGAAAGGTCAATACATATTTACAGCATAATTTATGTATTTGCTAATTACTGTAGATTACATCTGAAGTGAGGTGATCACACACTTTTTAGCTTTAATTACAACAGAAAAATCATTAATCATAGCTTTATAATACAGCATAGATACTGTAGGTATTAAATAGATGTTTAGCTTATTGCTGTACAACTTCTACGGTATCAGTGCAAATACCTTCAATATCCAGAGGTTATAAAAAGATCTGGAATGTCTCTGCTATTTTGCAGAGTTGTGATCTGAAATGCCGATTTGCCAAAGAAACCAGGTGCACATGCACTAGGGTGGGGAGTGAGACTCTCTTGATGTTTCATAAAATGAAATGTACATAGACTACTAAGAAAGCCCTCACTTCCATGCAAAAATTCAACTTTTTCCCAAAATGAAATGGAATGTTAAGATTCAAGAACATAAACTTTTAAATAGATATATTATTTCTTTGGATCAACACTTAAATACTTTCCTAGGTGGTTTTGCCTGATGATCTTACCGCAAAGTTCAACAAAAGCAAGCGTAATGTACTGAAAATACACTCAACTGATATTGAACTTGATGAGGTGTGCAGGCCTGTTAAAATTGACAAAACTGACAAGTTCTCTATTGCATCTTATTTTATTGCTCTTTTGGTTCAACATGTGGCTTTGCAAGCATAAAGCCCTTATTGCTGCTGGTTGAAAAGAAAGGTCATGTTCAGGAATACATTTCATTAGTCATGATTCAGGGTCTTTATTATCAGTTTTCCTCTTTGGTGTAAATTCCAAATTGTTAATGGTATCTAGGTAGAAAGGTAAAAATAAAAATATTTCATGGAGTTCTAGAGAATATCTCTGGCCAGCTAAGGTCAGAACTCTGTTTTTATATCAAGGAGGGTTTTCTTAAAATATTTTCTTGGAGATACAGGAGCAGCAGAGACATCAGTGAAAAACCTCATGCTTTGGTTTTAGTGGTGAAATCATTGTTAGATCTAGTGCTAAATGCAGGGATCGCTACCCAGAATTTTTTTGCTGATAAGCATTGGAACATATTGTTCACAAATGACCCCAAACCAGCTGCATTGGCAGCTGCAGTGATGCAGTACAGGATAGGCATGTAGAACTGTGGACAAAAAGCAAAGAAAAAGGATGATACGTTGCCTAAGTCCAGAATTTCAAAATCGTATTTCTAAGCAGCAAAATTCTACTAAGCAAGTCTGCCCTAACTTTAGTTCCCATGACCACCTCAACATTTTATGGGACTAGACTGACAACCACATCAAACCAAAAAGATATCTGGTGATCTGTTTCAACAAATAGGCCTATAAATAGTCATACAAGCCAACTGAGGGAACTAAATTTGGGCAGAAAGGAGTGAACAGATCAAAGGAAGGAAATGCTTAAACCAGTTTAACAACCAATAGAACTGCCAAAATTATTTTGCAGTCCTTGATGTTGTCTGTTTCCAGGGCCATATCAAATTATATCCAACACAGTCTGTACTGAAGCCAACTCTCAGAAACAGTTCAAAAGAACTTCACACATTAAACATTGTTAAATATTAATAATCCAATAAAATGTTTGAATGCAATATACTAGACAAATAAAAATATAAGCAATGCATAAACACCTATGCATTAATTTAGGCTCTAGGTGTAAAATATCCAAGGCTCTGCCATCTATTACATATCACACAAGTCAAAAGACTATTTTACTGGTAGCAAAATCAGGAACCTCAAAATTAGAAAAGCCCCCTTGTACATTCTAAGTGTAATAAAGACATTAAATTCCTGCTCATGTACCCTTTTTTACACCTGATCCTCATCAGCCCATTTCCAGTCCAACCAGAATAAGCACTGTATACTTTCTTTCCTAACCCTAGTCCTTACACTTGCCCTAAAACAGCTAAAGATTAGTTCTTCACTCAAACTCATCAGCAATAGTGCACATGAAAAGCTTCAATTCAGAAGTCCTTTAGTAGCCCAAAGCTTTTCTTAGCAGCCCCTTTCAAGCCCCACCAGATCTCTAGGCTTGAAGGGTTGATTCTTCCCAGGTTCTAACAGGGACTTTCAAGATGGACACTTGTGCCTCTTATTTGGCAAAATGTAAAAGTTCAAAATTTCCTTATGGAAAACCAGGGTACCAGAATGTCTGTTAATTAGGGCTTTGTTCACAGACCTTCCCACCTTCTCTTAGTATTGACACAGTCTTTAATTTTATATGGGCAAAAGAGGAACTGGAAATTTTCAGACCTTCAGAATATCTTACCATCTGCCTCAGGGACTCCTGGCTGGATCCTGTGAACTGCAATGACACCACCACTTTTGGCTGAACTATGCCTGCAAATTCACTGGAAAAGTTTTAGAATGAACTGCTACCAGTTTACTGATAGATGTGCTTTCCACAGATTTAAAATAAAGCACCTGTGCCTAGTTATACAGTCATAATCAAGCCTTGAATGAGGGCTAAGTTTCTGCTTCCCAGCTAACCTAATTCGTCGGTAATATTTTTGACTGCATGAAACATTATGAAGAAATCACAAAGTTGCCTCCAATTTCAAATTAGGAGATACTTCTGCATTTACACGACTGAGGTGTAGTGAGACATATGGCTGTCTACAGATATCTGAAGACGAGTGATCTTTTTTCCTCCAATGCTTGCTTTGCAAGGTCAAGACATCTCCTTTCAGTTGTAGTTCAGACTGCAGTAATCCATTTCCTCTTCGCTTCCAAAACAGATAACAACACGCTACTCTTGTCCACTTGAAACTGCAGCTTCTGCAGCTGCTCTCCTCATATTACTCTCACTGGCAACAAAAGGTACTTGTGCTTCTTGCGTCTGCCATGGCCTTGGATTTGTTTGGATTAAGAAAAATTCTGATCCTGTAGTTAACAGATAGTTATATCACTGTGATCCATTCAGTTAGCTGAGGCAAGAGGGAGTCCTCTGGCTTGCAATCCTCAGATTTAAATACTTCTAGACTCAGGATAAATTTGGCTCTTCATCCTACTCTTTGTTCTATTTTTCTGAGAGAGAGAAAGCCTGATGAACTTCAAAATGTAATGTTTTGCATATCTGCCTCTAGTACTGTTTTGTTCCCAAGTGATTCCCAGACTATTTTACATAAATTCTAGCTCCCGTAATTTTTATCATTTATATCCACCCTAAATGCAATCAAGTACATTGAGAAAAGTATGTGATAAAAAAATACAGAAAACTGAAAGTAGTATTAAAAAGCAAAGCCAGCTGAAAAACTGAAATTAACATTGTATTTTTCAAAATAACAAAATATTTTCCATTTAAATTATTAGTTTGGATTCTTTTCTATTTTTCATTTCCCATTTCAAGTAAAAGTACGAGGAATATTGATTTGTCCCAGAGAAATACACCCACAAGCATATTACATTTAATTTTATCCCTCTTGCTTTGCTCAAACTTTCTGTGTTCTTTACTCTTTTCTTATTTTTGATGGCTAGGGAAAGGGGAGACACTTAAAACCTCAAAAGAAAGAGGAAGTCCTCCTTGTGCTATTTATACACTATGGAACATAAGTGCCTCCTAACATTGCAGCTGTGTAGCAGACAAGCAATGCAATTGTTTAATGCAATTTAGTCAAGAACAGCTAAAGAAGGAAAAATCTGACTTAGGAAAAATTAGAGACAGATTCCAGCTTTGCTAATTAAGGTTAAAGAAAAGTACTTTATGTGCCTGAATGACTGCCTTAGTATGGCGTACTGCTTTCCAAGTCCTGAATTTCATGCCTCATATTCTTTCTAAAGCTGACTTCAATTTTGTACAGCATCCATTGAGAATGACTGTATGGTTTTAATTTCTCCTTTGAATACAGAATTAAAACAAACAGGCTTGACTGGGTGATTTAATCAGAAACAGAAAAAAAGAGTTTTGAAAATGAAACCTAGGTATCCCTAGTGCACCAAAATCAACTTTCATTCATTTACTCCTTCTTTTTTTTCTGTTATCTACAGCTGGATAGTTTAGCAACCAGTTTTCTCAAAGACCTGAAGGAAAAAGAAATAATATGAACATCAAGGATACTGAAGTTACATATCAATTTTTTCCAGAAATATTAAATTAAACGAGAGCATCAAATGGAGTTTGTTGTCCGTTGCAAAACAGCTAGATAAAGCTGAAACTGAGCCCAAGATAAACAGGAGATAAGGAAAGTATCAAAGATTTCAAGAACAGAAGTTTGACTGCTCTGATATTATGAATAAATGTAAGAGTTTTTTAATGCCCTCATTTGTTCTTTATTCTTTACTACTGCAAGGCAAGACTGATCTATTACAACACTCGTAACATCACTTTAGAATTTCAGTTTATTGCAATAGAACAAAGGTAAGTTGTTTTAAAAAAATAGAACACTATGTGCCGATAAAACCCTTGAGATCTTTAGATTTGATATTGAGGTCTCCTAGTTTCTAAAATCTTGGGAACTTGGCTTTACCATTGAAATAAAATTCCTCAACCAGATTAAGTGGCACTAAAAGTAGGACTAGGTCTGCAATGAAAATAACTCCTGAATTCAGTCCACTCCAGTAAAATTTTAGTCTTGTAAAGAAAAAAACACGTTATGCATCTGTATAAGTTCAGGCCAGAATACATGCATTGAAAAAGCATATAAAACTTTCCATTGCTGGGGTCCTCATTTAAATATATCTGTGCTTAAAACTGGTCATTAAGTGCATTAGAAATTGAAGCTCCATTGAATTCATAGCTCCATCAATGTCAACTTGCACTCTGCTGTTGACTTTGGTAGAATCAGGATTTAATCCAAGACACCACAATCTAAAACAAGTTCTGAGAATTTTCAGCTGCCCTATTTATCACAACAAAGTTTTATCTTGAAAATATAAAAAGTGAGGTTATAAAAGTTACATTATTTTCACAGCTAATAATTTTGATTATGGTGTTTATCTATAGCTGTTGAATCAAACAATTACAGAATTAGCGACTCAGGTTTCTTGGAAAAGAGAATAGAAGTTTGCATTCCACTCACTAGAAAAATAGAGAGAAAGAGAAAAAAAAAAAGCCCCTCTGTCCCTGCCAGTGTGCTTAGAACAGGGAAATAACTTCTTCCCCATTATCCACGTAGCAACCACTGAGTAAGAGCAAATAGCCTTCAACAATTTTTCGGACTTCAAAAGCATCAATTATTCCACACTCAGATGTCAAATCTTTCTTCTCGGTTTGTAACAACTTCTACAATACAGTTATGTAGTAGTCAAACAAAACCGATTTAGCAATACAAAACCTCAGACATAGCACGGAGAAATGGACAGGAGAATGGGGAATAACTACTGAATACATTATAGTAGAGCCTCTGCATCCAAAAACTTGCCTATATCTCATCCACAGCCCTGTCATGGCATGAATAGGTCTAATGGAAGATATTCTCTTCCCTTACAAACCTTGTCTATGTTATTCAGTATTAAACAGAAATAATCCCTTTTTAAAATATAGTGACAGAAGAAGAGCTACAGAAAATTGACTCACTAAAATATTTGCATGCTACACGAACTGTTCCCTAAGTCAGAGAGGAAAGAATCAAAGTAAAGCTGGAGAGCCCAATTCCAGTAAAGAACTCGTAGCTCAAATATCGAATGCAACAAAAATTCAGGGGCATCACCAGACAAATATCAGCTACTGCAATTATTAGCATGTTTCAGATAGTTGTACTGTAATTTTCATGCATCAAAGAAAGCAGAGGCAAGGACAAGAGGTGATCAGCAGGTAATAGACAGTGCCCTTGACTTACTCTTTGCCTTAGCTTACAGGAACACTTAGAGTAAAATGATTATAAAAGAAATGGTGGAGAACAGAGATGGTTATAGCTGTTTTGTATAGTATGGGGCCAAGCACATTATTGATGCCACAGAAATAGCCAGTGATTTCTTCTTGGTTTTGTTAATTCTCAGCAAATTTCTACTGATTTATGTGTTAAATCAAAATTTTCCTAATCTTCCCCCAGAAATAGTTTGTGGATAAGCATTGATGTCCAAGGCTCCGTTTACATTGGCACAGACTAACACATGAACACTTTACAATTCACATACAGATGTTTATTTTGCTCAGCCATCTGTTCCATCTGAAACACAAAAAAGATCCCAGAAAATGAACTCTCACTCTAACTCTCTTTCTGAATACAAAGACAAACAACTGGGTTCCCAACAAAACAAGTCCGATGGTTTTCACAGTGTGTTGGAAAAGATTGCACTTTACAGACAACTCAGAAAGTCAGATTCTTAATCTGAAGAGTGTGGAATCTTGGTAAGATAATCATGAAGAAATGATGAGTGATGACGGGATAAGGGAGCACACAGGTCACTCTAGAAGGATTTTATTTGCAGGATGGTGTTCTGAGACTTTTTTTTTTTTTTTCCTTTGTAGTTACAGGTGTTTGGTTCTTTAGTTTTCAGATACACACACAACTAAGAACTGGATTGCACCAGAGCAGATGCAGTGAAGGATGGTAAACTGAGAGAAATTGATTTAATGAGAGACTTGAAGAGGGAGTGAGGTGGGCAGTGCCAAAATAAAAGAGTCTATTTTCAAGTGGAGGAAAGAGTCAGCCCATAAGAATTGGATCACAAGAGTTGTCAGGTAAGAGGCACATGCAGAGGGGGCAGGAAGTGGGAATGATAAAGGCTGGAAGAGATACACACATAGTATGCAAAACAAGAACAAGAAAGAAACCTAATTTGGGAAGGCCATTAAGGCGTAACGAGTCAATGACAGGAAAGAGAGAGAACTGTAAGAGAGTAAAGTTTATAATGGAATATATTAACTCAAAAGAAAGTTCAGCTACTTGGTGCAACTGGAAGACAGTAGAGAAAGGGAAAAGAAGGGTACAGCTGCTACAGTACTGTCAGGGAACTGGTTCTCATGAGTATGAAAAGATTTTGGCTTCCTGGAAGTAGTGCTTATCCATCCCTGTCTCCCGATCATATACCTGCATGAAAAACTGTCCCTTTATTTGTTTCTTGGTGCCTACAGCTATACAAGGCTGTTCCAAACTTTAGTCCTGCATACGAAGTGTTTTAGAATGCCTACAGCCTAAAAACTGGGCATGAATGTATAGTTCAGCCAAGGGATGATGCGACCCCCAAATAAATGAACATAAGTAGATTCAAATCTCATTGGAGAAGGCAACAGTAACATCTTGAGCCAAGAGGATTCACTATAACTACTCACATTAACTATTTATATTGACATGTAGCCAGTTAAATTTCCACACACCAGGCCCATTCCCACCACAGGTTTCACTTGGGCATCACTACAACAGATAATACACTCCTGCATTGCAACAAATATAGTTATACCATAATACTTGGCTTCAGGATGAAAACTTTCCATTTTATACTCTGAAATTAAACAGCCAGCCAAAGTACGAAGTCTCACAGGACAGACAATCAAATTCATGTCCTGATTGCTGCAGTCAGGCTTCAAATCAGAATAAGGCCAGGTTGGATGAGGCTTGGGCAACTTGGTGTAGTGGAGGGTTTCCCTGCCCATGGCAGGAGGGTTGGAACTAGATGATCTTTAAGGTCCCTTCCAACCCTAACCATTCTATGATTCTATGAATAATACTCGGGGACTAAAAGCCAGGCCTAGAAAAGACCAAGTAACACAACCTTGCTTCTTATTTGACATATCAAAAACCAACCAACCAACCAACCGAACAACCCCAAAAAACCCAACAACCTCTCCCACCACCAACAATGGAGTTTCTGCGGAGGTATTCCTACCTGCAGGTTCCAAATATGGCTATCTACCTCGTACAACAGCCTACCTGATCACCCTATGTATTAACTGGCAAGTACTCACTAAATGAGGAAATTTTGTTGGTTTTTCTTTAAAGGGAAGCTCTCTGATGTTACAGCAATGATCTATTTTAAAAAAGGGAAATTATGATTCTGAAAAAAAAATGCATTAAATATTTGCACTGTAAAATCAAGAGTACAAGGTCACATTTTGGCTGTAATTTTATGAAATACTAAAGTATTTGTTCATCTACAGAAATAATCCCTCAATATCACATTTGGAAAATGTTTTGGCATATTTGATGAACACATGAGTTTGGAAAATAGAAGTGAGATAAAAGTTGACACAAGTAAGGTGATCATTTGTAAATCTGTTAAAACTTCTCACATATACAACCATCTAGAATTACCAAAAAAAATTGAACTACGTTCAGAGATACCAAAACTGACTCTACCCAAACTTGATCAGGCACTGGAACCAGTTCAGTGATGTTGTTATGGTATAAATCTGCTAAAGCTGATTTATCTTGTACTGAGTACAGCTAACTGTATCACAGGAAGAAAGCTAAGTTAGCCCAAGAGGTGCTTTACCACTGCAGTAACAGTTCCTTTTGCAACAACTCACCTAGATCTAGCTCATGAGTTCATGCATTGTAGCGCGCTGTGCGGTACAGAAAAACAGAAATAGCCAAGACAAAGGAATGAGCTTTTGAATACCTTGAGATTTATATTCAGTCCTATTGCTTATGAGTGAGTTTTCTATCTGACCTTCTGCACTATATGAAATGTTCATCTGGTACACACGAAACTTTCAGCTTTTCTGTTAGAATGGCTATGCTTTATCACAGTGAACAGGGTTTTATGGAGCATGCCTATCGAGGTAGGACACCCAAGCCAGAACAAGTTAGATTAATTCAAGTTCATATTAAAGGGAAATGGCAACACCTCTCCTATAGTCCTATTTTACTGATGTCTTAGCTGTGAAATAATGCCATGCCTCATATCGAAAGTGAAAAGTATTGACACCCTTTAATAGGAGAACAAATACATCCACAGCTCTTCTTACTGGGCGCTGGTCTTGATATAGTCTGTAGCAGCTGATCCCATGGCACAAAAACACTCTAATAGATTGTACTTCAAATGCCTATTCTTGCTGATGCTCTTACTCCTATATCTACACTTCAACACGCATATACACTCCTTTTACATTAATCAGTGGGAGTTTACACACAGACTAGTCAAAAACACCCTTAGTTTAGAAACACTGGTTCAGTCACTGCCATTTTGCTTTCAGTTAACCTCATTCAAAATAAAGCTTCTCTCCCTGCCAGCTCTATTTGATGTATAACCCTTTCAGACTCATTTCTGTTGTTCTTCTTGATGCATTCTGTTCCATTCTCTACCTGGATATAACCACATGGATTAATGCTGATGCTGTACTCAGTACAGTGACAGCATTATTAGAGTACTATTTTGTTGTCCACAATAAGCTCCCTCTTGTGCCTCTGGTGTTTCTGTAATTAGGCCCCTTCAGACACAGTTTGGTTATTATGGTTCATCAACTTATAATGCATTATTCTAAATGGCTGCATTTTCATTCTTTTTTTCCTTTTCTTTTTTGCTGTTAAATAAAAAAAAAACAACCACACAACAGATAATGGAGGTAAAAAGAATTACTCACCCTTCATCTCGATCTAACATAATTTTTATGGGCAGCAGGGATAGCAGGAAGATGTTCTTGCAAAGAGAAAAACTTGAGCAGCTTTATAGGACAACACGCTAGGAAGAAATGACAAGCCAATACCCACGTTTACTGTTTGTAAATCTGAGCAGTGATTCTGCTTTCACAAGTGGCTTTCATCAAATGCAAATCAGAAGCCTGGCATCTGCTTGAGTAACCAGGCAGCCCTGTCCCCCTTTCAGGGGAACAAAAGCCATACAATCAAAGGGTTTTAAAAGGATGGCAAACTTATTGTAAGCTCGAAAAGGTTAAAAGTCTGCCGGGGCTTAAATATACCTCTAAGAACTCCCAAGTATGAAAGCACACGTGACCCTTATGATTTTTTTTTCTGTGAAATATTTCTGCATGTTTGAAACATGATAAAAAGTGACCAAATAGGAGAGAAAAAAACTCATCATGTGTCTTACTTCACAACTGATTTTGAAAGCTCCAGAAAGCAAACCTAGATAATTTTATCTGTTCTCAGATTTCAGAAATCCTGCTCTGATCAACAGCACTCTGGCTATGGTAACAGGGCCTACCTGCACTCCCCTACATCCTTGAAAAATCTCCTTCTGCAAAGATGGGTAACAAGTGGAATTCACCACAAACATGTGATTTCCTCATCTCAGAAATCTTCACTGAGACAGGCACACCCTTGGAAAACGTCTGAATCACATCTGGGTAGAGAAAAACACTTCTTAAAATATGCTCAAAATTTGCTACATCTAGTTACTTCAGTTAAAAGCACAAATCCCCAGAACCAAAGAAAACCAGATTACAGTTCCTACTGAAACTCTTATGGACAAATGTCTAATATTAATTTCACACGTATATTTACTGTGAAAGTAAAGCATTTTGCTGTCTGGTAAGAGCACGAAATAGGAAATTAAATAAAAATATGTTAAAAACACTTAATGAGTTCATCAGACTGTGTCTTTCTAACAGCCTTATTTCCCATTCATTTGGAAATAACCACAAAACTTATCCAAAGATTATGAAGCTAGAAACCAAGGTTCAAAGATCTGAAATGAGACTGAAGAGTCAGTTTGATCAAATTTTCAGCTTTTTGTTTAATGATCGATTCCAGATTCCGAAGTACAGAAAGGAATACCATTTCACACACAAGTTTTAGCTTCATAAGAACATGATTTGTCAATGCTATTAATAACCAGCTGGAAAATAATTCAGTCAGAGCAATATCTGAAGGACCCTGCTGCTGTAAGGAAACCACTTTTTATAACTATAAACAATTTAATTTAAAACAGGCTTGGTTCTAATGTTTTGAATATCGTCATTGTCTGACAAAGCAACCTATGATTTCTTCTGAAAGAATCATAACTCTCCCTGGTGTTTAGAGACAACTGTAAAGCAAAAGCTGTCAATTCTTTAAGGAAAAATCAGAACAAAAGACTCAAGGCAATAGGAAGGATTAGTTTTGTATGTAGTATGAACTGCATAAATCAAATTATGAAACTCAGTGTCACAAGATGTCACAGAGCCCAAAAATATAAATAGATCTGAAATAAAATTACATGAAATAAAGGAGAAATCTACTGACAGCTATTAAACCTGATGGTACAAGTGTAACCTCCAGGTCAGAACAACAGAGTGAAAAATACCAGGCCTACCCTGTCTTTTTAATTATATGTTTCTAGCACCTCATGTTGGCAGATACCTTTGTTGGATTACTCCAGGAATAAGCTGGCTTGAAATAAACAGCCTTCTTTCTGAAGCAAAGAATCTGGAGTTCAAATAATGCAGGAATAAGCATTGCAAGAATAAGCATCCTGCATTCTGATCATCACATCTCAAAGCCTACCCAGTCTGTTTGCCATCAATGATGATGTCTCCCAAACTCAAACTCCTTAGAGGGAGCAAAAGGGCTACAGAAAAAAAAAGAAAAAATCCAATGATCTCAGACTACAACAAATGAAATAAAGAAAGAGGTCTGTCGTGGTTTTAGGCTGATCCAGCAACTAAAACTCACACAGTCTCTCCTTCTCCAGTAAAGTAGAGAGGAGAGAAAAAAAAACAACCAAAGGGACTGAGGGTTGAGACAAGAACAGAGGGAGCACCCACCAGCCATGGTCCTGGGCAAAACAGACAGGGCTTTCTCAAAGCAAAACAGTTTATTAATGATTACTTAGAAGGACAAAGGGAAACAAAAACCACTTACTCGAGAGGACAGAAAGAAACAAAACCAGATCTTAAAACCGACACCCTCCCCCCCCCCCCTTTCCTTTTCCTCCTGGCTCTACCTCCTCCCCCCAGCAGCGCAGGGGGCAGGGAATGGGGGAGGGCAGGTCAGTTCATTCCGTGATGTTACTGCTGCTTCTTTCTTAAAGGAGAAGGAGTCCTTACACCCTTTTCCCCTGCTCCAATGGATCCCCTACCCACGAGGAAAAATCCACAAACTTCTCCAGCGTGAGTCCAGCCCACTGGAAACAATCCTTCCCCACAGATTGCTCCGGTGTGGGCTTTACCACAGTCTCGGGTACTTAGGGAGCTGTAGCCACTCGCTCCGGCGTGGGTCGTCACGCAGACTCCAGATGCCTCTCTGCCTTGCCGTGCATCCCAACACGACCATCCTCAGGCTCAGGCATCTTCTCCCCACAGGCTGAGAGTGGGTCTCTGCTCCACCGAGGCCGTCCTGGTTGCAGGGGGGCCGCCTGCTATCTCACCATCAGCCGCAGGGGAAACTCGGCTCCGGCACACCTCCTCCCGCTCCATCCTCACTGACCTGCTGTCGATGCGGCTGTTTCTCTCAGATCTCAGTCCTCTCCAGGTGAACTCAGCCCAGTGGGCACCCTGGGAGTGGGGTGCTCCTCGAATTCCCCAGCCGGTTGCACCACCGCCTTTCTCCATGGGCAGCACCGGCCCGACGCAGACAGCTGCCCGGCCGGGAGCCAGGGAGCGGGGGCAGTGCCCTCCTCCCTTCTCTGCTCGATCCTGGGCAAAGCACCTTTTCAGGTTCCTTTGTCCTGACTCAAATAGGGCAATTCGCAGAGGCGCCCTATTGGCTCAACCCCGAGGGGGATGGCAGTCTGATCTGGTGGCCAGAACTAAGCCTAACCCGGTTCCAAAACCGGGGAGGTCACAGGGACCAAAACCCCTCTCCTGCCACCAGAACCACCCCCCCCCCCATATCAAACCATGACAAAGCACCAAGAGTGGAAAAGCCAGGGAATTGGAGAGGAAAGTTATATGGAGCACTCCTGACAGTGACTACCACTCCCTGACACGACCCATGGAGCTGATGGATGCTGCCAAGTGGTGGTCTACCCAGGAGCAGAGACATCACTATCAGAAACAGGATACTGAGCAGGACTCAGCATCTGATATTGAGCTGGCAATTCTATCTAACCCACTAAGGAAGTTCTTAAGGCAACATGATCAGGAAAAGAAAAACAAGTTATGTTATGCTGTTTTTTAATACAGTATCTTATGTTCAAAACTGATCTGCACACACAATAAGTCTTTCACCACAAAGACCTTTGTTTTAAGTAACATTGCAAGACCCTTCTTCTCCTAAAAACAATGGCTGGATTTAGTGTATCTATTCAAATACCTGTTTCATACCTGGAAATAATAAGAAATTCTGTGCTGAGTCATGCCCAGAATCATTCTTACCTTTCCTTGGTTCCTTGCAGCTGCAGATATTAGAGACTGTTTCCTGAGAATTAAGACAAATAAACTACTTGCTTATTAGTCCTGCAAATAAGTCACTTTCACAATATCAGCCTTGTATAACTTGTTTTCGTCTAATATAGTCATCTGCGTAATAATTGGTCTTCCCAGACCCGTCCACAGAACCACAAAATGTAAGAAAAAGCGTTAGCTACTGGAGTAGCATTCTTACTTGCCACTTATAGTTTAGGCTGTGTGAAAACTACTAGCAAATACAAATACAAATAACTTCAGTTATTTAGCTAGTAAGACTCTACATTACTCTTTTCTATACAGCAATTAGAAATAAGGCTTAGCTGAAAATACTCAGAAAAAAAAATCTGTACTTAAGGGTATGAACTATGTATCTGATTAAAATCCCAGCTTGATGTACCTTATCTTGGCAGCGTTGAAGACTGGTATTGTTAGAGATTAGAGTGGCATGCTACGTTTGCTTAAGATAACTATTTTACAGTATCTGCAATGATGAACATTGCACAATAAGGATGATAAATTTTACTAATGCTATCCAAAACGCTGATAGCTTAATGTTAAATACAGTATCTTTGTTTATTGGGTTTACACAAGATAGCCCCATGTAATATGAACATGACACATTGTGATAAAATTTAATATTAATACAGACATTAAACAAGTATATTATTGTTTTCCACATAAACCTCTGGTTTTAGCTAGATCTCACTTGAAGCTCTGAAATATTATCAGATAATACATGCTGATTATCCCTTGAAGCATGAGCTAGACTTTTTTAAAGTGTTAGTTCCTAAGTCCCATTAAAACAATAGGATATTTGTGTCTGAACAATGTAAGCTCCCTCTCCTAGGTCAGTACCTAGGACAACACAGATTAAAGGTTAAAAATCCTCCTAGTCTCTTTAGCACTGTTAATCATATTTCAAATTTACTTCACTATCAGAGCAGCAGCAGTTCTAACTGTAAGCTTTTCAAAGACTTTTAAAACAAAAACATCAAATGTTTAAATTGCATTAACTTCTCACCTCTTCCATCCACGCTTTCACTTCTTTCTCCTCCCATACACACAAACATATGCAAACACATTCACACACACAAAACCCCCACATTTTTAAACATGAAAAGTACAGAAATGTACTCTCATAAATGTGAAGCCACCATAGTTTAAAGTCTAAACATTCAACACATAATTTGCAACTTTAATCAACACATCTCATTTTGCTAATGCATACTGACTGGATGCCTGAGTACTAATGAGCGTCCCTGAATGCTAATGGCTCGGTGAAACTAGATGGCCTCTGAGCATCACATGGATTATCTAAAACTTATTTGCATCTCAGATTCCCAGTATCATTCAGCTTCACCTCTCTTTGACCTTGACATTTTATAAACCAGGGAGAACAGTTGTGTTATGAAAGAAAAGCCAAAACTAAACCAAAAAATGCAAGCAAGGACATTTCCATCTAGAATATATTTGAAACAATTTACTGAGTGTCATGTTCTCACACTAGAATGTGATCACTGTAAGATATTGTACATCTTATTGCTTCATTCTTTGAACTCTAATGCATACAGGACATATGCTTAGGAATAGAGTTGCTGTAACCAAGAAATGTTAAGAATCTAAGTAAGGTAAGGATTGTGAGAAGAGATTAATACCTTTTAAAATGGATTGATTTGCCAGCAATTAAAGGTATTACATGTGTTATATATTACTGCATATATTACTATGAGGCAATATAATAACACATATATTGTAAATTCAGTGCAGTTGGAAAATCAGACAAGGTTTCAGGCAGACAAGGCCTTCTTCAAATCCTATCTCACGTATCAAAATAACATAATCCCTTTTCCCCATGATATAACATTTATTTGGTGAATGTCAGATGTGCTCTGTAACTTTGCAAACGCTCCACCATCCTGCTGGAAACTGTTCCAGTGGTAGACATTGCATCAACACCCTGCTTTAGAGTGAAACCTATACTCGAGGCATTTCAGTGCCATGCATGTCACAGCTCTCTGTAGAAAGTCAGAAATACTTTCTCTGGTAGCCTTTTTTCTTTTAAAATTGTTTTACATGTTCTATTTTTTCTGTGAAGAAATGCATATATAAAAATACATATATACACATACATACATGCACATACATATTTACATATTTTCAGGGAAATAAACTTTTTTGTCTGCTAAGAAATATTAGAAAAATTATAATTGAAGAACATGATGCAAAAGTTACTTTAAAATAAACTGTCTTTCCTCCCTATATTACCCTCAGAATAAACAGACATATAATGTTCACATGATACTCAGATCTGTTTCCCAGCTTGAAATACAGTGGAAGCGCTTGACGTATTGTTAAAGTCAAAACCCAGAAGAGTTCATTAGATCATCTGGTTTGATCTCTGCAACGTACAGTACATTTTACCTACCAAGGCTAATATGGAACCCCTAACCTGTGGTTGACTCAAACATACCTCCCAGAAAAAGTGTATGATTTTGATCCGAAGTCGTCAAGTCATGGAATATCCACACCTTCTCTTCGTGTGTGCTTTGCAATGGCTTAATCACTTCTCCTATTAAAATAATTTCTAACATTAATTTTCTAGTTTCTACTTCCAGATGATAGAAACTTTTGATACACGGAGAAAAATAAAATTAAAGACTTGTACACTTCTGTATCTGCTTTTCCATCCACCTAATCACTACCATTGGCTGTTTCATCCAACTTGTCCATTTTCTTTTTAACATTTACATTATCTTTCTTCTACTCTTGGAATTTTATCTAGTACTTCGAGATTTATTAAAAATTTCGAGCATGCCAGATGTCTTTCTAGTTCTTTAAAGACTGTTTGGTACAAATTATCTGCAACTTCAGAAGTGTTTATCGTTTAGCGACTATCAATGCCCTGAAAAGTACTTTCTTATCCTCATGGAATGCAAACACATGGCTTTCCAAGTACAGAACAGAAACTCTTACTGAATATTTCTACATCTTCTATATCATTAATAACGATTTAATTATCTCCAGTCAGTAATGGATCTATAGCATGACCAGGATTTCTATGACTCCTCATTATCATTAGCTTTGGGTTTCTCCCCTATCGTTCTTGGCTTCCTTAAGAGTTTTCTAGATTTCCTGTCTTCCAAATGACATACAATGCTATTTATTTACTAAAAATATTTTCCTGTAACTGCATAAAAGAACATGTCCTACAGGAAGAGGACTGACTTCATGAAACTATGTCCAGAGACACTTGTATAAAAATCAGGTTTGGATAAGACTGAAGACAAGTTTCTCAAAGGCGGTGCTCAGGGGCTCATGGATTCTTCTCAGACATTTTTAGATTAATTCTTCTTTTTACATTTTTAGATTAATTTTTTTCAGTTCCTTAGATGTTTTAAATGTTAAAAGTGGAAAGGAAGAATTAGAGAAGTTGGTGGTATATCATAGGATTATTCAGCTACCGTGGGAACGTGAGAGAAGAGTGGAAGTGATTGCTTGTTCCTAAATAAAGCCCAGTTTATTCTGCGCCTTGATGGGCCTTTGCATTTGCAACTAACATTTCTCTCATCTCCTTGTTCAAGCAGCCAACTTCAAACATCACCTATTGGGAGTATTTAAAGCAATGTAGCACAAGTCTATTCCAGTCCGAATCTGAATTGCAAAGAAATTTTCAGTTTCAGTGAGAGATCCTGTATTGATTATCATGTTCTTTGTTTCCTGAGAAGCAGCTGAATCATGCCTCCACCATTGCCCCATGCGTGAAGAAGCATGTAGAGCTGGAGCCAGCATACAACATTACTCTTTGGAGCTGAGTAAGAATTCACTGAGTAGCCCTCCTCTAGTGTATCATGGAAAGCAGTTCTTGTTATAACTGTTGTGTTATTCACAAAATAGAGCAGCAACAATGATTTAAAATACTCTTGTCCTGCACTCTGACACATGGACCATCTCAATTTGACCAGCACCACCTTCTGCAGGTCAGGTTTGGAACTAGATTTGGAAACCGATACAGACTGAATGAAATGGAAGAAACAAACAAATGAGATATTGAAGCTAGATCAGGCCCACAAATTCTCTTTTTGACGTATCTATAGCAAAGGTACGTGTCGCATAGAAGCAAGTCATAAGGAAGGGAAATATCTTCTGTTGGAACTGGTGTCAAACTTTTGCAACATGAAATCATGGCCTCTATGATGTGTACAAACCAGATGATTTCAGACAGAAAGCATCACTGTGTAGAACACAGCCTAAATATAAGCTTGTACTCATCCAAATTCAATAAGGCTTAATTCAGTAGTTTAAGCATATGCTTGAATATGTATTTTATTTGAAACCCTGACAAAACAGCTGTAAATAACTACAGTTAGTGAAAATGCATGTAAGAAAAGTTTCACAATATCAGAGTTAACTTTCAAAACTCTTCAAAAAAGCATCCGTTTCTCACTTTTCCTGTGTTTCTTTAAATATATAGATATATTCTATGTATTTTGTATGCAAGAAAGATATTTTGAAAGTTTGTTTTTCTTTAAATATTTTTCCTTTTTTTTTCCATTATCCAGTGTAGACAACCCACAAGGATAAGTAAAGTCACACAGTTTCTGAGCTAACTTCTGCCCATGTTAGATGCCTCTTGAGCTGTGCTGTCGTATATTCACTACTCATTACAGTAGCCATGTAAATGTTGTTTTATAGCCCCTTGAAACATTTGTCTAGTTCTCCCGAAAACACATAAGACCTTCACCTTGCGTGGCTGACAAAACGAAGCTTATCCTTTTATTATTATTATCTCTAATAATGGCTTTAGAAGCTACTGTGCAAATATCTTTCTTAAAATAACTCCATATAGCACATTTTAATCCTGGTTTAACACACCCTTTTATCAAGGAATAGAAATCCTATTAATGATTCTGAACTTTATGATATACAAAAATAGGTGTTGTCTTCAGTCAAATCCTTCTCCTTTTTCACTTAAGACCTAAACCAGAATTAAGAATCTGGGCACATCTCTGATGCAGTAATCCCCTCACACAGCAAAAATTTCTGTGAAACATGTTACCCCACAATATTAATTTTACATTTGCTGTGTTAAGCTATCATAGCCTTTTGAGCATTGATGCCATTTTTGCATCCCAAGTGTCAGTGCATTACAGCTATACCATAGTTAAAACAATTTCTTTGGCTATTTAGTCTATAAAGCATAAAAGCTTTATGGCTACTTCTGCATAATTCTGTGCATATTTATTCTACAGAATGATAACCTTAAAGTTTAAATAAGTTTTCAGCATACTTTGCCTGACTTTGACCTAACTTTTTAATTTTCAGTCAGGTCTTATTAGAACAGGAAAAATATTGGCAAATTTCTGTATTTTAGCACTTTATTTTAATTAAGTTCTATAATTTATAGACATTCTCATGATTTCCCATAAATTCACAAATATAAGAAATATTAATCTCATTTTCACAAAATTTGAAAGAAAGTTTTAAGATCATATTTTCATTTCTCAAAATGTTTTCATCGCATTCTTAGTTTGGAACAAAAATCACCTAGAAATGAAAACATAGTTACTTCTTAGCAGGAATAAAAGAGGTCAAGTAAATCTCCTTTACATACAAACAAACAAAAAAATCCAGATCAAAATAAAACTCAGCTATGGTTCTTATAGACAACAACTAATTTTGTTATTGTTTTTCACAAGTTATTTTTCCCCTGCCTCCCTCCCATGAAAAAGGGAGATCATTAATTCTACAGTCAGCAGCTGAATCCAGTTAGTCTGACCTCAAACGTTACTGATCACATCCCTTCCTGCTCAGTAAGCCCCAAACTACAAAAGATATATGGCTTTTCCTTTCTTACTAGAAATTAACAAAGCAGTCAGGCCAGAACACTATTCCTATACAAACATGCATTATTAGTTACAAATACACATCTGTGAGTATTTTGATCCAAAGTTTGTGGCCCTATAAGAAGACAGAACATAGAAGCAGCAACGAAAGCTATGTACTACTTTAACCTATATGATTTTGCAGTCGAATTACAGTACCATGGATTTAATGAGTCATTTCTCACAGCATCACAGAATTACAAAAAACTCACTGTAGTTTAATTGAAAAGAAGCATGAAAAAGATGTTTAGGAAATGTCTATTCTCCTGATCAAAATGACTACAAATCAGAAAAAAAAGCAGTTTTGCTTCTCTGAAAGGGTTAAACACTAAACAACTGCTAATCTATAGACTTTACAGTACACTAATTCACCAGCTCTCAGAGTCAGATGTAACTCTGATGTAAGGACAGCCATTCAAACTGTAGGATCTGGGATCATTCTGGGCTAACTGCGTAAAGAGAGGACAATGAGCAAGAAAGAGGAGAAAGCAAGAACGTCTCTAATAAATAATTTTCTGAAGGGATTGACTACGCAGTACATCGCTGTCATTAATCAAATCCATCCATCATACGGTCTCTCTGCAGCTTTCTATAAAGCTGAGGGATTGCATCTTTTGACTTCCAGTTTATTTAAGGCAGCGTGCTTCTGTGGATCCAAGCTTGACATTGATTTCTCAGCTGCCTATGTGATACGGAAAGCCACTTCAGCTACAATATTGTAAAATGATTTTTTTATCGCATGGTATTTTACAAAATTCTCACGGAAGAACGTGTGAGAGCTCTTTAAAATGCAAGATTCACCAAAGGGGAAACAGCAGTTAGCTCTGCAAAAGAAAAAATGTCACATGGCTGAACACATTCTCTCATTATTCCCAGAAGCTAAAGAAGTAGCTAGAGGCAGAAAACTGACAATAATTATATTGCCTAGAAACTGACAGCATACATAAATCTGCTGTATTAAGCCTCTATTCAGTGATTTACTTCCCAAAGCTCATTTCAGTATTAGCTCAGACGTAACACTGTGTAAGACACTGCTCTTCAGTTTAGGGAAAATTTGGGTAAATTTTTCTCCCACGTACTGTGATAATTAAAGTTTTGTATGGTTGCTCTCTCTATCCTGTGGCAACCTGAATTGCCATGATTTTTGACTGCAATTCTCTTAGTAGATTGTCAGTAATACATAAAACAGAAAGCAAGCATGCTTAAAGGAAAAGTAATTCAGCCTTTGTTGAAGTTGTTATATGTACAATGCAAGCCAGCAGTGATGGCAAGACAGCTATTCAGTCCTGAATGTCTGTTTATGTGAAATCACAGGAGCATAGTGCAAGCAATCTAGACCCAGCAGGAATCTTTTACTGAACTAATTTTGACACAACACTGAAAAATCATGAATCATGATCAGAGGTACTGCTAAGACAGAAAAATAAAAATTGGTGATGCTACAGAAAAACGTGCTAGCACAGTACTGGCAGGCTGGTACATACGTGTTCCTTTGATTATCTCAGAGGGCAGTAAATTTTGAAATTAAGTTCCCTTTCTTTAGGTACCAGATCCAGCCTGCACTCTAACTGTTCCTTCAGAGACTTATTGTAGCACTTTGCTCTTGGGTCCCAGGACTGAGAGGAGGAGCAGAGTAGCCCAAGCAGCAAACAAAAGAAAAAACAAGTTTAAAACTTCCTGTGTTTATGAAATCAGCATCACTATTTTGCTGCCATTTATTGTTTCAAGGTGCCTGGCAGTCTTAGTTGTTTTAGTAAACATCGTACCCTTGGTATAAACAGATTAGAATCGCAATTAAAAGTCTGGAAAGATGTTCTATCAAATAAAGTTATTACCTATGATGAGCCTTTGTTTCTCAGATTTTTGTGCATGATGGTATGCATTAACTTTATTTTGAATGTCTGATTTTTAATATGGTACTGTATCATTTAATGACATTTCAAAACCAGAAAGAGTATTAAGAATTGTAACACTTCTATAGCTACATCTGCTGGATATTGTATATTAACAAGTGTGCCATTTTTAGAGTGACATGATGAATGTTTATTAATCATTTTTTCTCCTATAGATTTCAGGATATACAGTCTCCTTGACTTGATGTCAACAGGTTTGCATATAGGTTTTTAGCGTGATTTGGCCTCATAGTCAAGCTGAAGAAAAAAAAAAAAAAAAGAAAAGAGTAGTTTTAGTATCAAATATTTTCATAATTTCTACAATGTAACACAGAAGAACATATACTGAGGGTTTTTGCTTTTTTAAGGGAAGGAGCAGATATAAATCACACATTCGTTCAGCAAATATGTAGTAAATCTAGAGTCCTGAAGCATAGGCAAAAGGAAAGAGACTTGAGGGTCTCATTAAGGCAGCAGCCAAGCAGGGGGATATTGCTGATGCCATCTTTAAGTCAATCCATCCCTCCTGCAGCCTGCTCCCAAACTGTGCTCCAGTAAGAGGGCCAGAAGGCACAGCACGTGCTAGATAAACATTGTCCTAATGGTTTGTACAGGAGACAAAGCCATTTGAAAGCAATGCCTTTTATAACCTACTGCCTAACCAGACCAAGTACCCACACAGCAACCTAACTGTAGGAAAGAGATGCATAATAGTTCCTTGAGAAATACACCATATCTACAGCTTACATTTTTCATATTTTTAGGGAAAGCTTTAGAAAAGAGAATTTCAGCATTGAAGACCTTCTGTCATTGACTCCACAACAGGAGTACTGCATTCATTTTTCTCCTCCCTATACATATAGTTTATACTAAGCAAGAACAAATAGATATTTCTACAGAGACAGTTTTTCCCTCCTCCAGAAAGGAAGGAAAGATAAGAACCAAACAGACAACCAACGCACACATGAACAAACTGAGAAAGTATAGAGCAAACCAGCTTTTGTATAACCTACTCTCTCTATTTGCTTTTTTTTTTAAATTATTATTATCATCGTTTCAAATTCGCAGAGGAACTAGTATGACCAACATACCTAAGAATTCAAATATGGTACATCTCAAATCATCATTCAAGAACTTACTGGGAAGGAAGAGGGACAACACTGTTTAATAACAAGGAAGAGAGAGTCGCAATAGCATAGTCTCTCTATTAAACTCCAATCTACCCTATTAAACAGTTAAAAAACTCCTTGCTTTGGCACCGATTAAACTAACTTTTACAGAGCATTCACGGTTAAGCTTTACTGTTTCAGTGTTTTCTAATATGCTAGCAATAAAATATTTGGTTGCATATTACTTGCATAATGCCCGCAGGTTGTGAGGAATAAGAAAATACCATAAATATGTTGTTTTACTTTTATTAAAATATGTCATCATAATTAAATATTTTCAGGAAATTACTTTCTCCTTATCATACATGGAAGACTTTTAAAATTAAGTTTTGAAGGTACAAGATTGTTTTGGGTTGTGTATGTCCAGCCTACCAGCAAAGCTGGTTAGAACTCCTGCTTTCTAATCCCATAAAATACAATGTCTTTCACATGGTCCTTAGCAACTTACACCTTTCGGTCTCTAAGTACATAAATATTGTTTATGTCTAAATGAAAGATAAGAAAGAATCATGACTAGGTGAAGAAGCAGGACTCCCCTGGTGTCCCTCGTTTATCCTGTGACCATACGATAGACAGGCACAGCCTTGTTCGGATTCTAAACAGCCTCCTTTTCTATCGTTGGCTGAACGGTGTCCATTAAGCCTGGCTAAAATCCCTCCCTTCTTATTCTGATGGGTTTTGAAATTTAGTATAAAACAATGCTGTCCATACATAAGCTTGCATGTATCTACCACAAGAAAGGCAAAAAACATTTCTTTTCTTAAGCAAATAGAAAGGACATTCATAAGCCTAAGGGGAAAAAATTCTTGTGGTGTAAAGTGGATAAATCCTTTTTGTCTGGGGAGATTCTACAAGAGGTTTTACTCCATTAATCCCTCTTACTAGAAAAAGTAACCCCCCAATATCCACTCTTACCCATTCTTTCCTCTTCTCCTTTCGCAGAGTTCCTTAGTCCTAACTCTTTGCATAGTCAAAAAGAAAACACAAGTCAATGAGAAGACAAGTGATTTTGGAACCAGTGAAATAAAAGCCCTATCTCACGAAGCTCCGCTGCAATGATCCGCAATCTTTGCCGTATTATGGCTAACACTGAGCAGCAAAGAGAAGCACGTAAATTCAGTGAATAAGGAACCTTCTACTAACCTTACTGACGTTGCTACCACTTGAACAACATCAGTACTGTTGGTTATAGTGGAAAAGGTTCACATGAACACTGTCAGGAGTACAAAGCAATGAAAAGGAATGCACACAGTTGGAACGCAGGACGATAGATCTTCCAGACAGAGACAGAGATTGCTGCTGGGTGAATATAAGAAAACTAATACTTTTATCTACTGTGACTAAATTACTTTCTTAAGTTGGCTGTAATTTGGCACAATATTTTTATTATGCAAACAAAAATGTTTATTCAGGATTTTTGTTCTTGTGTTTTATGCTTAGCAGATTGTAAATGCACATTATCTTAATATTTCATGCAATCCTTGGATTGTCAACATTCAGATAAAGTGTATTTTTAAAGAAAATGTAGACTGGAAGAGCATTTGGCTCCTATATAAATATATTAATCACTATCCCTGTCTTCCTCCTGTGCCATGAAGGGGGGAAATTGCCTCCTAAAGATGATTAATCTTTTGAAATAAAGAAGAAAAGCATTTTATAATTTTTTTCTCAACTATCTCAGAATCAGTAATTAGCTCGAAAGACAAGTTTCAGCACTTCATGGTAAAACAGATGGGAATTTTTCCATCTATGTTTCCTATAGAAAAACAAATTTGTTTTAGTCACAATTAAATTCCTTGTTAACTATTTGAGGTTTTTACTGCATTTTCCCTACTTCCTCTTTTTATTTTTTTTTAAAAAAAAAAGGAAGAAAAAGGTGTGCAGCAAACTTTCCTCAGACTTTCTTTCTTATTGTTTCTTTTTTTTATATACATTTACACACTGAAAGCGTTAGGTAAAAGTAAAGGAAGAGGATAGGTTCTTCCCTATCTGAAATAACAGCTTTTGAAAGCTGTTTGATACAGTTTAATGTAATATATATTAAAATAATTTCTATTTTCTTTAATTTCACAAAATGCACTTCTAATCTATTTATTTTTCTAAGTCAGCTTGAATTACCTCATTACAGACTTAACTATAAGAAAACGAAATAGCAATTTCATTACATTAGTGCAAAAACAATATAGACTGGCTGGTTATTTTGCCTTAAATCAAGCCTTTCAGACATTAAAGTATACAATTATCTTTTTTTTTTTAACGAGTTTTTAAAAAACATCTGATCCTACTCATGGCTTTTCTTCCTCTCTTTCTTAAAATAAGCTGTTTTGTAATTCCCCTAAAAAGACAACTTGCTTTGGTAGATCAAGTTAACTACTGAGCATAACTGAAGAAAGGAGATGTCCAAATCAGAATATCCATTGCTGCTCCATCATGCATTTGAGATAAACAGTCAATTCTACAAAATAAAACTTGAAACTTTTTTGTCAATTTGTGTGCATCGATTCATCTCCCTTTTGAAATCTTTCAGTACCCCTGGGATTCTGCCATTCTGTTTAAATTATTTAGAGAATGGCTATTTATGTGAAAATTGGTGATTTTATTTTTGTATTGATAGCGGAACCACCCTCCTATAGGATCCGACTAAATCCTTGTCAAAAACTTTTGTCTCACGCTTGGACTTCTAAGATACCTTTGAAGAAAGTGTCTTGCCTTGGTTCTGTCTAACTTACAGATAAGCAGTGAACCTTCAGTCATGAATTATTGCTTTGAAATACAGTATATTAATCCTAGGTTATATAAATTAAGTTCCCATTTAACACTTAATTCACCATCTCTGATCCTGCTGTTTGTCGCCCCACATACTTTTACTGATATATATACATGATACACATGATATATAGATACATGTCTTGGGGTTTATTAATTGATATATACATACCTGCAGGGTGATGTTTAGATGGATCTGATCATTATCAGATTAGATCCATAGTTTCCTTATGCTGCATGGTAACATACTAGAACACACACAGAATGAAAACTCATTTGAGGTATCAGTAACTGAACAAGTAAGAAGGCAATAAAAAATGTGAGTTTCCCACAAAGTGATAGTATCCAAGTAGGATCTAACTTCTTTGAATCATTTCAAGAAGGTCTAGAATCAAAACTGTGTCCATACAAATATTACAATGTACACCTAGAAGAAAAAAATAAGTGGTGGATGGAATAGTGAAGCTCTGTACATCTCTAAGAAACAAAGTCCAGGATGAACACCCATCCATCACCAGACTCACCCTTTCCCACTGAGCAGTTTTAGGAAAGAATAGTTTGCAGTAAGGTACGGAGTTACTGTTGTACACTATGAAACGAAATGGGGGCTAGTTGATTATTAAACTGAAGAGCTATTGACAGTTCCTCCTGCACTCCCCTAATTCAGTGCATCCTTGGACTCACTCATCCTGTCCTCACACTAGCACTCCTATTCACCTGCAGAGAACAACATTGTCAGATCATTAAGTACATATAAAGGCCGTTTGGAAGTGTGGTTTTGTCACTTCAGCAATTTCGTTTCCACTCGTATGCTTTAGGGATCACAGTTTGAGCAGGAATAAAGGCTTAGAGGGCTGTTCTAGAGGGCAATTTTAGCCTCATAGAACAGGCTATAATTTACATTTATCTGTGTCTGACAAGCCCGTGTATGGCAGGGGCAAGGAAATGTTGCCGCCTGTCTCTCAGGCTATTGATAACAGGAGTGATGGTTAAAGAATCACTAACAAAGTAACAGAGCAGCTCCAAGCCTTAAGGACTAGATGCAGAGGACTTGGACACACTTCACCTGGGATGGAATCATCTGAAATGAAGCAGTTACCCTCGAGACTGTAAGACATCATTTGTAACACCAGCCACAGCAGATCTCTTTCATGGAGAAATGCAAGAAGGTCTGCAAAATAGTGGGTTTTGCTAACTACTGCTGCTTTTCTTGTCTTTTTTCTGAATCCCATCCCCTGCCCTCACAAAAACATCCAGTTTAACCAGTAATACAGAGGACAAGACATGCTACCGAAATGCAATACAGCTGTTTACTCCATGAGCACAGCAGGCATGCTGCTACAATCAGATACTGCGTGACCAGCAATGAAATACTGCAGCAACAGAAATAACACAGAAATGTCTTACCCAGTCAAACTGATCAGTTTGACTGATCAGTCAGTCTACAAGTCTCAATGGTCTACAAGTTCTCCCATGGAGATCTTCACTATAATAGCTAAGCCTGTGCTCCCAACTCTTAAGAGCCTGCCCATACACCAATGGCTACTCCTCACCATTCTTGGACATAGAGCAGGTTTTCTTCGAAAAGAGAAAAAAATACTGATTTCACATCAGATGTAATGTTACATCACATCAGCATTTCAGTTTCCTCTCCTCAGCAGACAGAGCCAGAAGCAGATTTCCGTGCTGCTGATTCCTCTCCCTGCGCAGCTCTGCCCAGCACTCCAAACAGGCAACAAAAAGAACCACGAGGTGAGAAAAGAATCACGGGCAGGAAGCAATTGAAGAGGACAGCATTGAAGAGACACACCTGAAAGCCAATGTTCATAGGGTTCATGCTGATGCGGTTGAGGAGAGTCACCAAGAAGCACCCCAAATAGTTTAAAGACTGAAAAGACAAAGATTTAGAAAAAAAAAAAAAAAAATCCTGTTTTTCAAGGGCCAGGTCTGATTCATAGGCTGCAACTCCTGCCTTAGCTCAGAGTCAGTCTCTGCCTGTTTGGGTTGACAGTCTACAGGCAATGGAGATATTTTACTCCTCTTTATGTGGCATGTATTTTGAACTTGTGTTTCATATCGCACTCTTTTTTCCTCCAGAGGAAGGCGGGGGGGGGGGGGGGGGGGGGGGGAGGGGAAGAGAGCCATTCCTAACAGTTTGCAATTAGAGAAATGCATGGTGTGAGTGGGAATTCCTCATTTTCAAGTTACAATCTGGGTAAAAACTTCAGTGCTGCAAATCTGTTTCGCTTTTTTCCCCTCTATATGTGTGTTTAACACACTATATATTAATAGAAATACTGGCTTTTAGTCCTTACTCTAGCCAGCTACAAATCATGTGGCTGACAGTTAAATGGCCGATCTGAAGATCCTGCCTGACGTTGCTGTGGCTTTGGTGTGCCCCAGGATGTAGGTCACTGTTAGTGCACAGCCTTTCTCATATCCTTTGCTCCCATGATGCATTTAGATGATGGTGCATTAATGTGACACTCTTTCAAAATAGAAGTCGAGAGATGTAAAATCTGTTTCCCACATAAATGATTTTTAATCTGCAATTTCCATGACTCTTGACATCTGCCATCAAATGAATATATCTTCTTGTTTTATCCTCAAGAGAAAGGCAGATTGTCACTATCTCCACTGCCAGCACTCATCTCATCATCTTTAAACAGCCTTATTCCTGGTTTCCAGAGGTGCAAAAGAGACTCCTGAGAAGCAAACCATCGTGGGTTTTTTGCATAAGAAACACTGGAATGAAGAAAGCTCCTAGGATTAGCAAGCCTTGCCCCTCATGTCACACATGGTCACATCATGCAATGCTTATAAATTTAACGAGCTCCATCTTGAAGACAGGATTAGACATCTTCTCTAATCCCACTGAGAAGCTGTCCCAAAACCTCGTAGTAATGATCAGAGCCTTATTCTTATTTCTAGGTTGAACCTGCATCAGTTTAATAGCAAGATGTAAAAATGCAAAAAATGTAACAACTAACATGTTACACCAAAACTGTAGTCCATCTGCCTTGGCATCCTGTTTCCAACAGTGGGCAGTATAGAACATTTTGGGAAATTTAAGAATCAAGTACTAGAAGAGTGAGGAAGAGCTATACTAACTGTGACAGAAACAGGCACACTAACTTGAAACACTCATTGCCAACTGTAACTGAAATGAAAATGAACGTAATAAGCATATTTTCTGCAGTCCTATTCATTTCTGACCAGTCTAAGCCTCTGAGAGGCATTTTATGGAATAAGATTACAGGTGCATTATTATTATTATTTCTTAACCGTTTCTAAGTAGAGTAAGTAGCTCAGACTGAACCTTGACCTATGATCCCTGTACTCGTGCCATACCCGGGTCAATTTAAAACTAATCTGTATTACACTCTGGAATATCTGGCTGGATGGAGTGACAGTGGAGGTCACTAAACCATACTCAAGGTTAGGACCTAGAGGACCTTCAGGACTTTGTATAGGTAAAAGTATACCTTTTTTAAGACATTTCAGGTTGGCATGCCTAAGGTTAGTGCCACAGGCTAAAACGAATCACAGATGTGACACTAACACTGCTAGAATCTGTTTTGAAACTTGTAAGATCAACTTTCTCTGTCTTACCCTAGTTCATTTGACAAGAAACATCTGATTAGCTAAAAATTTACAAGTGAAATGTTTAGTTTTCCAATGCTAATTTTTCAATGAATGGAAGACAACTTGGCTTTCAAATAATGATTCCAAACAGCTACATAGACAGGGCTTTTGATATGATAAAATTGATTCTAGTGAGTAGCAACAAATTGGACATTTTGTGGTTTCATTTTCACTGCACTTGCCATGAAACATTTCACAAATTCAGGTTATTAAACTAGTAGCCACGGAACATTCTTCTCATGGCACTAACAGATCAAAATGCCAGTTTCATCACCAATGCGAGCACTGAAGCATTGATAGCCACATTCAGAGTTGTTCCTCATATGATATTTCATACTGGTTATGACAAGTTATCTGAGTGTCTTCTGAAAAGTGGGAAAAACTGAAGGGAGCCTGAACTTCATCTCTTACACTCCTTAAAATAAAAGGAGGATGCAGAGAAGCAAAGGTAACTGGGCAACTGTAAGAGACATAATAGGGATGCTGCTATTATTAAAATAAGTCTGGATATAACCGAGAACATGGAAGGTGGAAGCAGGTTGTGCTAAAAAAATTGTAGAGGTAGATTTGTCTTCCAGCTCCAGAATGATCCTAGACTTTATCTTCCGTTTTCTACATCCCTCCTCATTAGCCAATTAACTTTTTAGGTCATGGTGTCCCAATCCGGGTCATTATCTTCTCTTTCTCACCCACTCCTTCCACTAAGTCCTCCTTATACTTCTAGTTTGCCCACAGAAATTGTATCTGCTTAGGGTAACAGAAGACTCTGACAGTGAAAAGAATCACATTTTAAATTTCTGCAGTGATGTTATTGGTTCAAATGGAAGGATGTAGAGTTGAAACCCATTTTTTCCCTGGGGTTCAATGAGACCATGTTATATGTTTGAACCCAAATCACAACTTATGCCACCAATAAGCACCTGATAGTCTTTTAATATTCATTTTGTACATTTGGAGAAGCTTCCCATCAAAATGGTGGGCTGTTCTGCTCACATATGAAACACAGATAGTGTAATCCATTACACACATTTGGGAGGTCTGCATTACCACAAGGAGGGTTGGTTTCTGAAGTTGGCAACACCAGATAGCCTTGTTTGTTCAGGAAATAACAAATCAGAGGTTAAAATGTCATCTTTTCTGATTGGAACAAGTACATTGTTTCTATCACCTGGCTGATAATTTCCACTGTACTGGAGATTGACCCAGTTAGCTAATTTTTTTCATGACTGCATAAAGAATGTGTGGAGTCTTGGTTCCCTTAACTGGGAAAGAATGAAGTAATAGAAGAAAACACCTTGCTAATATTCACGTCTGCTTTGGCTAATTCTTAACTCAGAATTCACCTCTCAAGTTTTTTTTTTTCCCCCCCTCTTGTATGGCATCCAATTATTATTACCCAGCTGGCTTGAATTGAATACTAATTCACTAAGGTTTAGACCCTGCCTATAAAAGGTGGGCCATTTCCTCTTGGCTGTGGAAGGTCTAATGACATCCTTGGGGCTGCAGCCTAAGCTGGTGAGCAGCAACTGGTGACTCTGATGTGATACGAACATGAGAGACCCTGAAGACTGTGACCCTGACTCCCTTGCCGGAGCCAAGAGCACGAGCTGAGAGCCGGAGTGAGAGTCCTTTGGCAAAGAAGGTAAAGCCGCAACCCCAAAAGAGGGAAGTGAGCTGGAGTTGGAATGAATGAACTGGGTCTCTGCTCACTGTAAAGCCTTCTTGAAAACAAAAAACTTTAAAACAAAAAGGGGGAATTATGGCATCCAATTATTATTACCCAGCTGGCTTGAATTGAATACTAATTAACTAAGGTTTAGGCCCTGCCTACAAAAGGTGGGCCATTTCCTCCTGGCTGTGGAAGATGCAATGACATCCTTGGAGCCGCAGCCCAGGTTGGTGAGCAACACTCTTGGTCATAAATCTGCAATTTGCCTCTTTACTTAGAACATTGATCTTTCTGTGTGATGTTGATACCCTCACACCAAACCCTGTCCATTAGTACTAGTACAACCCTAGGTTTGCTGTTACTCAACAAGAAACAGGGGTGTTGCACAGCTCTTCTTCTTGCCATATACTGATGCTCTGGGCTCATATTTTTACCTTCAATTTGAAGAGTAACCCCCTTCTTCCTCATGTCCATGTTTGCTCTTCTCATTTCATTCATCTGTTTTATCTCAGTCTTCAATGTCACCATCATCCTCCAGTATTGCTCCCACTTGTTCTCCATTAGAATAAACCATGCCTTAAAGCTCTAGCATGAGTTCACTCACACCAGAGACCCTCTCTTGCTAACAGTTCCACTTTACTCAGCAATCCAAAACAACCTATAATCACAGTGGCTGGAATCATGCCTCACATAAAGTGGTTTTGATTGAGATCTCAAAAAAAATGAATAGGACAAAGAATAATAAGTTTAACAATGAATGAGTGGAGCAAAACTACTTAAGATCAATCCCTTTTTTTTCCTACTGAACTTCAAAATTACCCTGTAAATGCTACCCTCAGTGGAAAATCATTATAGGAAAAAAAAAAAACCCTAAACATTAAGAATTTTCCTAATCATGACATGTTTAGTTGCATTCAGAGTCTCTGCATGAAATCCACAGAATGCAGCCGCGGACAAAGAAATTGCTCTGTTTTTGTTTGTTCCCTGTCGACTACAGTTCAGGTGAAATTAACGCATTAAATGTTGGAATGTAACTCAAATTTGCTACAGCTTTTAGAAAGCCTTAATCCTGAAGGTGCTTACCCAAGTAATTTTTTTGTAGCAGATGTACCTAACAGAAGATGCACCTAACAGCAGATGCACCTAGTATCTCTTTCTGGATAGAAAATATTGACTTAAAGCACTTAACAACTGCGAAACCACAAATTAGAAAAACAGGAGGTGTCTCCGCTTATCTGAATTCCAGTGGTTTTGGCAAGCGACTAACTAAAAGCACAAGGGTTAAGGAGAAGACGTTAATTTGAAAATTCAGCCCCCTCTAGAAATGAATAGCGGGCACGTTGAGAGCGACAATTCCTGTTTTGGTCCAATTTCAAACAGTTATTTCAAAAGGTATCAGACCCTCATGAAAGAATTATCTATTATCTTGTATGAAAATTCAACTCTTACTCTCATAAAGATACTTTTACTCACCTTTGTTGCTTTGAATGTACCTGTTTGTTTAAACCCGGTCACCAGCTGCTTCAGAAGCCATGTCCCCATGTGCTGGCTGTACCTGCCGCCCGCTGAGCCACCTACAGCCAGAGACACTCAACTGTCCTAGTCCCTCCAAACAGCATTTTATATCACCTGATGACTACAAGGGCAAACACTGCTTGGCCCTTCCTAAAAAAAAAAAAAACAAGGAAAAACTGTTTTAAGTGAATACATAACTTCATGCCAACTAAACAGTTCGTACATCATTGATAACATGTCCTTCCCCTGGTCCCCCACGTCTTCCACATGACCTTCATGCTTGTTTCTATAGCATTCAAGATGTTTGTGTGCTAAGCATGACTTATGCCCTTTTTCTCTACCAGCACAACGAAGACAAAACCCCTCCCAGCAGGAGCACGGTGCGTGCCTGCAGTCACATCAGACATGTCTTTCAACCCGCTCTGTGGCAAGGTGGCAAACGCTCAACACAAAGTTACCTTTTTAATTCCCTTTTCCTCCCAAGCTGCTCCTTTTCCAACCCTTGCCCACAATATTTTGCCCTTCTTTCCCTCACAATGGGCAACAGGGAGCTGTGAGTTGCAGGGGATGTCCCACGCCGAGCCAGGAACATCGAGAAACAGAGCGGTAGGAAAAGTAGTAGGCAAAGAGGAGCGGAAAACCATTAGGCGCACAGCACCTCAACCTCCTACACTGCCTGACACCTCTCTCCGTAAATTTGGGCTGAGACTGTAATCCACAGGGAAAATAAGGGAAGCTGAGACTGGGTAAGGGGGGAGGATACACATTTTTATGCATCTGTGTAGCCTTATATTGCTACTAGTGTGGTTTCCCTAGGTGCTAGCTATACAGATGGTGTCAAGGTTTGCAGGGTAACACTTTGGTTGAAGACAAGCCTAAATTTGCAAACAGAAAGTGGTTTTTTTTTGGGGGGAGGGGGTTGTAAGGAAAAAGAAAATGTGTTATTCACAAAAATTATTTGAGTTCAAGCTATTTATCAGGTAATGTGGATAAAGTAGGTCCTGCTGGATTATGGACTGCGTTTGATTAGTGCAATACTGTATGCATAAGGCACTTATTTTAGACATACATAGCTGTGCCCTGCTGTCTGGGATAGTATCCACTGATTTTGATAACTAGCAGCAGGCATTTTAAGAGTCTGGTCATTCTTCACATGGAGGATGGAGAAAAATCTGGGAGTCTGAGCATATGAGAAAGATCTTAATAATTTGGAAGAAGTACCTTCTTAGGGGTCAAAGACACTCTTTTCTTCCAGGTGATGTTTGTGTATGGGCTTAAATAAAAAAGCCAACCATCACGCTAACTCGTGTCAAGCCAGAATCTAATATGAAGATCATTTGTATTATTTCCTCAGACCTGTCTGACTAAGAGGTACAGATACATGGGTAGAAAGAGCAATCAGTTTGTTCAAAATTAAAAACAATATTCTATGTTTAAATTCCAGCTGTGATAGTCATGAAAAATTAATTCCTGTTGTGCTGGATAGAAACTACTGCTACCTACTACTAGATACACAAGTAAGTGACATCTGAACCACCCGGCTGAGCTAATCTTTGGCATAGCACTTCTTTTGCAAATCTCCAAATATGACTGACAGCAAAGTGATACAACTTTGGCTTGTGGTCACAATTTTACATCCATTTCAATGAGATCAATGACAAAAGAGGTATTTTGAGCTTCTATTATTGCACTCACAGAAAGATAATTGTATTTCATTCATATGTTCTGATTCTCATCAGCAGATCTCAAAGCACTTTAAATGGTTTCATATATATTTGGGATACGAGGCATGGATGCAGAGATGTATTCAACATCATCCAGCAGACTAGTAACTGAAGAAGGAATGGAAACCAGGGGCTCCAATCTTAAGGTTTTCCTATACTTTTCATTTGTAAGAATGCCCTAATTGGTACTTAATAACAGTATTTAAGAGGAAGTTCATACAAGGAAAATACTGTGATTAGTGATGTAGTTCATATCTACAGGAGGCACTGGATAATGAATATTAAACTATAGAAATGACAGTCATGTGGCTTGCTACTTCTTGTTCCCTCTTAAATAACACTTTTTTTAATATTATCTGTTCCTTCATTTCACAGGCAAAGGAGTTATAATGTTCACATTCAAAACCTCATAATAATTAATTTTTCTATATCCAAATTCCATCTCTTTGTTAATACTAGTCTGGTGTGAATAGATGCTGGTTATTTTGGTTGGGTTAGGAAATTCTTATAATTCTTATATGCAGCACAGAAGTTAAATAATCTGATTCCCTTCCTATTGTGTCCAAGCCCTTAAAGCTGTGTTACAGAATATTGATTGACAATCCACTTGCTGATAACATGTCAACAGTAATGCTACACCCTGCCGTAGGATCCCCTTCACAGCCTTGGATTCTTGTTTTCTCATGTTTGTTGGGGTTTTTGTGTGTGTGTGTGTGCATGTATGTTGCTGCTGTTTGGTTTTTTGTTGTTGGTTTTTGTTTTGTTTTGTTAGAAACAGATGGAACAGTTTCTAGAAGTAGTATACATAATAGGCTGCATGTGCTCGGTGTAGGAAAGGCCAGAAAGCTTGGATTGTGGGCAATAAAGCAAGAAAGGAGAATGAGCCTCTCAGTGGAGGCTGTGGCACAATTAAAACCCTCCCTGCCAAAAAGAACATCGTTACATATTCCTAGCAGTTGAGAAATCTCCCCAATGTATTGGAAGTCTCTGCCCTCTACTGGCATTCCTGAGGATCAGCCTCAACTCAGCTGTGGGAGTATGTGATCATGTCCCCGAGTCCTCGCAGACAGTGTTGAGACTGCCCGTATTTATAAAGCAAATCCTTCAAAACACGGTGTTTCAGGAGTGCAAGAATGACAGTGTCTGACAGGGATCTAAATCTCAAGTGACATTTGCTATTGACTTCTGCAATGCTTTTCAGAAGTCTGCCTACTTCTCACCTTGTTCAACGCTACAAGGGTTAGTCAGAAGCATCTCTGCATGCTATTACATTCCCCATCTGTTTTCTTCCAGTAAGCCAATACAAGGAAGAAGAAACAAGATAATAAATATTACGTTTTGTTGTGGTGGTGGTTTTCATTCCACTATAAAAAGAATCGTGCTTGTTTAGCATAATGAATTACTTCAACAAAAAGTTTCAAAGTGCAATTTTGGGTTAATGTAGAACTGCAACTGTTGAATGACTCAGCTACCATCATATTTGGAAACCATCTCATTGTATTTACTGTGCATCTGTTTTCCTTGGGTGCAGAGCATCATTTTAAACCTTCCTGCGGCAATTGTTATTAGCTAATTGCTAGAAAACTAATTTTCCCATAAAAATATAACTTTGAAAAACTAATTAAACCTGTTGGTAAAATATGTGAATTTCACTTCACAGTGAAATCTGAAAACATTTCAGACTCAGTCCTGCAATGAACCAAAGGTTCTTTAAAGCAACAAGACTGCATGGGTCAGGCTTCACAGGATGGCTGCCTCAGTCTAAACAGGTTCTCCCCCACTTACACCTGTGTTTTGGGTTTGCGCAGCAAGGTTTTGGTAGTGGAGTGGCTACAAGGGTGCCTTCTGTGAGAAGCTGCTAGCAGCTTCCCCTACATCCAATAGAGCCAATGCCAGCTTGCTCCAAGATGGACCCACCGCTGACCAAAGCCGAGCCCATCAGTGACAGTGCCTCTGGGATAACATATTTAAGAAGGGGAAAAAAAAAAAAAACAAAACTGCACAACAATGTGCAGCCAGAGAAAGGAGTGAGAATATGTGAAACAACTCTGCAGACACCAAGGTCAGTGAACGAGATGAGAGAGGAGGTGCTGCAGAGATTCCCCTGCAGCCTGTGGTAAAGACCATGGAGAGGTAGGCTGCCCTCCATGGAGGTTAATGGTGGAGCAGATATCCACCTGCAGCCCATGGAGGATCTCACACTGGTGCAGGTGGATGCCCAAAGGAGGCTGTGACCCCGTGGAGAGCTGCACTGGAGTAGGCTTCTGGCAGGACCTGTGACCCCATGGGGGACCCACGCTGGAAGAGTCTATACCTGAAGGACTGTACCCCATGGAATAGACCCACACTGGAGCAGTTCATGAAGAACTGTAGCCTATGGGAAGGACCCACGTTGAAGTAGGTCATGGAGGACTGTGTCCCATAGGACAGACCCCACACTGGAGCAGGGGAAGTGTAAGGAGTCCTTCCCCTGAGGAGGAAGGGGCAGCAGAAACAACACGTGGTGAGCTAACCACAACTCCTATTTCCTGTCTCCCTGCACCGCTCAGGGTGGGGAGGAGGTAGAGAATTGAGGATTGAAGATGAGCCCAGCAAGAAGGAAGGAGTGGGGGGGAAGGTGTTTTAAGATTTAGTGTTTATTTCTCATTATCCTACTGTGATTTGATCGGCAATACATTAAACTAATTTCCCCAAGTTGAGTCTGTTTTGCCCATGACAGTAATTGCTGAGTGATCTCCCTGTCCTTATCTTGACTCACGAGGGTTCCATTGTATTTTCTCTCCCCTGTCCAGCTGAGGAAGGGAGAGAGAAAGCAGCTTTGGTGGGCACCTGGTGTCCAGCTAGGGTCAATCACCACAGCCTGAAATATTGAAAAGAGCTTCTTGTGCAGTATTTGGAGGTCTTTGGCTTCATAATGATACTACTGATACTCTTCTGTACAAGTCTCTTTTATATTTGTTTGTGTTTTATCAAAATCTACTTTTTCCAAATCTGCAGGAGAAAAAAAAAAAAAAAATCATACAGAACGGACCTGTCCCTGCTGCCATGGCATTCTGGCAGAGAGGTATTTTGTCTCTGCACAGTTGTATCTGACGCTATGCGTAACGGCCGCCCCAGTATGGGGTAATTGCACCTATGTGTATGTTGACGTACCGTGTAATTGCATCATCTTCTCAAACACACATTGACTCAGGTCTGGAAACATCCCTTTCCTAAGAACAAGGGGTAGACTGCTACTCTGTAAAACCGAGAATGCTGAGCACAAATGGGTTAGAGCGTAACAGCAGGACTGATCTGCGCGGCACCATTTGTGTTTTATTTCTCCCCAGACCACACCAGTCTCTTTAGTAAAGAGTAGCATGCATCTTCAAAAGAAGGTGGTGTAGAAAAGTGCCTCGCTAAATTTGATCTATGCATGTGAACTTTTTAATACAGCACCAGTTGTACAGTCCTAAATAAAAAAAAATGGTAAATTCTGCTGCTTAATATAGATAAGAAATTAATAAATATTGCATTCCTTAAATTAAAGGAGGATAAACTTCTTGTTTCTGCAGTATTACATTGTTGTTGATGGTGCCATATAAATAGTGAAATATGCTGAACAATTTGGGGGTTCTCAACAACACCAGAGTGGAAATTCTTTAGGTATTGCAGAAGCAATAAGAAGCACTAAGTTGTCCCTGCCCATGGCAGGGGGGTTGGACTAGATGATCTTCAAAGGTCCCTTCCAACTCAAAACACTCTGTGATTCTGTAAAAATCTTCACAACAGACCTCCTGTCCCCAGTTGTGTCTGTGCATGTCTGTGCGTTTAGTATGTATTAACTCCCTGCAGTTCCTACAGACTACACCTCTCAAAGAATCATAGAATCGTTTAGGTTGGAAGAGACCTTGAAGATCATCAAGTCCAACTGTTAACCTAGCACTGCCAAGTCCACCACTAAACCATGTCCCTAAGTACCTATCTACATATCTTTCAAGTACCTCCAAGGATGGTGACTCAACCACTTCCCTGGGCAGCCTGTTCCATGCTTGACAGCCCATTCGGTGAAGAAATTTTTCTTAATATCCAATCTAAACCTTCCCTGGTGCAACCCGAGGTAATTTTCTCTTGTCTTCTCACTTGTTACTTGGGAGAAGAGACTGACATTCACCTCGCTACAATGGCCCCATACCTCTCCTCCTAATTGCAGCACCAACAGATCTCTGAGCCTGCTGAAGGATCCAGGCAAACTAGATGTTTGCAGCATCAGGGTGGCTTTTCTTCCTAGACAATTACCTAAATGGAATAAAGTTTGTAGAGACACAGAGTGAAACTAATCACATAAAGCCTCTTCCATCAAATCCCCCAGGTTTTGAAATCTCTCACCTCCAGCAGCAGGCTTGACATACAATTGCCAACACCTTCATCCTCACTCTAAGGCTTCAGTAATATCATTTTCTTATCTTTCCACTCCTTCCTGCAACTGATAAAAGTTAACAATCCAGTCAACAGTCTTCCATTCACAATTACGTTTCAACATTATTCACTGTTTCACAGTCTGTATATTTCACCACTCTTACATTGCTGCAGTCAACATATTATTTTTCCCAATAGCCGTATTACCACTTCTTATCCAGTAGACACCAGTACAAGTTGAATGAGGACACTACAGTAGACACCTTTTACAGAATGGAGAAATTGCTCTGTTTTCTACCATTCTTCCCCCTTCAAGAAAGCGTGGAAGAAGGAAAGCTCAGTTGAGGACAATGTTCCTGTTACTACATTCACATTCCATTCAACATGGATTTCTTCCATCTCATGCATTTATACAACTACTCTGTCTTACAATAACCACAGCCTTTCATTTAATTAGCTGGGTGAGAACAGCAGCCAGGATACGCACTGCAGACCCCCGTGAGGCATTGAACCCGGTACTGATTCAGATGTACAGCAGCACAGAGTGACCGGTGGCACTGCTTCATGTTCAACACTGTCCTAACACAGCTGTTCTGCTTCTAGACCTGCGCTAGTGCATTCATGTGATATGACACGGAGGGAGACAACTGCTCAGGTTAGATCTCCACAAGCTTAGTGACCCTCTCCTTAGCATAGAGTAGACAACTGCTTTAAAGGCCCTCCCTGCAGCTGACACTGGCAGAACACACCTGAAGCACTTAGGTCAGAACCACAGATTTGCCTCAGGTTTTCCTACCAGGATAATCAGGTCTTTCTACTGAAGGAGGAGGAAGCAGCCTAGCTTCTGAAATGCATGAATTACATCTCATTGTCTTTGCTTGACCTTGTGTTGTCTACGAAAATTTAAACCTGGTTTCCCTCTTTTCTCCTGTATAATCTGTGTGTTGGTTAGTCACAACCTTCAACTTAATTCCACACAACCAATGACCAGTCATTTGCCTTTTTCACCAGGTTATTAATACGAACATTAATTGTTACCAGGTTATTAATTAAACAACTTTTAGAGATTATGTACATGCACATAATCTCTAAAAGATGCCTGAAAAGCCCCTGTAGCCCTTAGCAAATAAAAGATTCTCTGCTCGTCCCAGTCCAATTTGCTGTTATCATCTTCTGCCACAGCAAATTCTGTGAAAATCTCCATGAGCCATACCGCCTGCTAGGTCCTTAGCCCTGTGCTCTTACACAACTGTAGAAATACACCTCTGGAATCCCAGCTGTGCTCCCTTCACCATTCAAGGTTTGATCTGCTCTTCAGGGAAGCTTCCAAGACACAATTCAATAGATGTTTGCAAAACAACACAAAATAGTAACTTGAAAGCAACTTGGAAATGCAGCTAGCTTGGCAACAGGAAGCCTTACAGTACATCTCTTCCCTTTTCCAGAATAATGGAGTAACACCTTCGTGTTTCATTCCTTATCAGCACCTTGAAGTTTTCGTCTGTACACTTAGCCTGTAGAAATTGCTGGTCAAACAGTAAGGCTACGAGTCTTCCATTTAAAATCAAAATCAGCTTCATGAATTGACAGCTCATGACTGGTTTGACAGGACAAAAAATCCCCTCTACAGCTTTGCATCTAGCAGAATAAAACGAGTAAAGGGACAGTCATACCAAAAAAGGCAATCACACAGCCATATGACCATGTTAAAAGTGACATGGGCACATGTAAGCTTTTTCTAGTGGGAAGAGGGGAAAGGCTTCCTGACTCTTGGCAGTAAATCTTTCCCCAACACAACCCTGAAGTTAATTAAAAAAAAGTGCATAGAGAGAACATACATACAACTTTGCATGTTCAATTGTTTTCAAGATGTTCCAAAAAAAACTGACAGTACTGGTTCCATGTAAGCCCATGCTCAGAACAGGCAATACTTTCACTCTGCAACCAAACTATATTTCCACATAAAGTACCTGTATTAAAGAAAATATTTGCTCCAGCTGAAGGCCTGCCTCTAGGCATGGCTAGTAGCTCTTCTGCACCTCCAGCACATTTTACTCAGCACAATCAGAAGTAAATAAGTAAAAAATGAAGTCCTTTGCCATATCCGAACTGCAAGTTCAGTTAAACTCATTAAAATGTTATCCAAATATTTGGATTACAGTGATGGAGATAGCCCAGTACATAAACCAATATACATTTATTTAGCACAAAAAGTTCCATATTCAAATGGAAGTGTGTGTATGTTTTTTCTAGTACTTCTTTACAGAACTTTGCTTTTTCAAGAAGAACCATTATGAATTACACAAAACATACTAATCATTTGGCAGAATGACTGTTTTATCCTACAATTGTAGGCCTGACAGCAGCTTATAAACTGTAAGACAAATTAGGAACTCCTCCTCAAGTGAGTAATCTCTACACAGTTCCATTAGCTCCATTGGAACATTCACAAGAAAAATGTTACAAGACTAGGACATCATATATGACTTCAATGTTTTCCTGTAATTACAGCCAACATAATATGCAGGGCAGGTTACATTCTCAGACAGAAAAAGACAGACAGACTACTGCAAGATTCACAGTAAGTTGCCAGAAACACTTACTGAGAAAAAAAAAAATCCAACCATTATATATGGATTACATGACATAATTAAGCACAATTCCCATTTCATAGAAAACAGGTAAGTTGACATATAATGCTGAGGATTAGGACATCTACAGACTTTAAAGCCTGCCACCTTCATTTAGAGACAAATACTTGACACTTGTTGGTAAATAAATGCTGATAGCTCACAACTGACAGCACAGAAATACTAGAAATCTGGTTCCATTAATGACGTAACTACAGTCACTGGGTATAGACGACCATCCAAATTATACTGGCAGACAGATTTTCCATAGCTTGTCCTTTGCTGAAGCTCCTCCATCTTCAGTGACCAACATCAAAGATGTGCTGCAACTAGTTCAGTCTTCCCTCCTGTAGTTATCACCTGGATTAGACTCCCTGAGTTTGGTCGATTCTTTCCTGTTATCCAGTCAAAAAAGGTTCTGTTTTAAAATAAATGGATAAAACAGGGTAAGGAGGAGAAAAATAAGTACTATCAGGTATATTGAAAGGAAGCATAAAATAAAGCCTATTACTTTTCCTTCTTTTCCTATAGCCCTCTCTAGTGATTTTTGTGTATGTTGTAAACTAGCAATGTGACCACTGGCTTCAGACCTCCAGAGCTGGACAGAGGCCCAGAGAAATCCATACAGCTTTATGGTACACATACTGGATTTTCAGAACATCTCAAAGGAAAAAGCCTGGAGCTTAAAATGTCAAAGTGGCAAGTTTTTTCCAAGTCAAAAAAAACCCAAAATTTTGAAAAGGAGAAGGAGAGGCTACTTCAGTTGCCTTTATAGTACATATCAGGAACACAGATTCATGGATAAACAGAGTTACTAAAGCCATTACTTTGCCAACAGGTCATTATAACGCTTAGATATTTAACTGTGAAAGTGGTCTTGGCAGAAGCACAGAAAGCCTTAAGATATCCAAAACAATGCCGAGTAAGATGGACTCACTCTAGTAGCACACCAGAACACTCCTTATATAGGATATATATCATTACATACCCTATAATACAGAAAGTGCAGTGTATTTTTCAGGTCCATCAACCCTTCCAATATTGCAGACATAGCAACAGCCATGTTGGAACGTCCTGTTATCTGACACAAGGGCTCCCAGGGCACAAAATTCAAGTGCCCTATGGGAAAAGATTTCCTGCATTCTTCCCAAGATGCACGTTACCAACACTTAACAACACTGGATGTTTTTCTTCCACAGCCAGTGAGTTTGTTTTCAAAGCTGGATTTAAAGTTTAAGGAATTAGAACCCAAGAGACAAAAACAAACCAATCAACCTAATTCTCCCATAAGGGTAAAATACTTAAAAGTTGAAATTAAAAAATGGATTTTTAAAACCACAACATCTGGCTAAGCAGCCTCCTGAGCGCAATAAATTAAAGATTTTTTTTGAACATTTTTAGGCCAATTAAATTCAATTGATGAGGCCCTTTTAGAAAGCCACATCAAACAGCTGTATAGGCTTCTAGCAACAAAAACCATTTCCCACTCTGACATTCAACTTCAAAAAAAATAATCACAAAACCCAGAGAAATCTAATGTCAGAACTAAACTACTCTCTTCAACAATCAGCAATAATAGGTAAATGCAATTTCAGTGTCAGTTCCAGAAGACTTAAACGTGTAAGAGTAAAGCCCTTTACAATGTATGAATGTAGATTCATCTTTGTTTTTCCTCAAAGAGACAAGACAGTTGTGTCCTTACTTTCTTCCTTTTGACAGCTCACTCTCAGCAGAATCTTTGCTACTCCCCATCACATCACAGAAAGCAGTACTTATGCTGCACCTTCTCTACCTCAGAGAAATTAGAAAGAGTAAGCCTTAGTCTCAGCCTGCTATTAAATAAGCTGCTGTTGAACTTTCAGCATTTTGCAACATCATTCAAGACACGACTTTGTGGATGATGGGTTAAAAAAAAAAAATCTTGACTAAATTTTTCTAAATAAGACCAGGAATTTTGCCCGCTGAGAGAAGTGAACTAACGCACCAGAGGCTGGGCAGTAAAGAGTGTTTAAAAGGAAAAAAAAAAATCCCACCAAAGTTTACATGCGTATTTGCAGTTTACCTTTAAGCCAGACTACTGTCTTCTGCATCTGCTGTCTGCAATTTAATTTGTCTACAGGCTTTATGAGATTCTCTGGCTCCCAACTGCTTAAGGCTATCTCCTTTTTTGGAATAACTGGCGTGGAGATGCTGAAGTTGACAGAGTTGAGCTAATTTTCTCCAGTTAAGAAGCCTGCGCAATAAGCTCAACGTGATTTAGAAACGTACACAAGGAGGAGGTAAGGGAGGAAAAAGCCACCCAAATCCAAGACAGCTATTCAGAAAGAACATGCAATAAGATGCAGCAGCAAGACGGACAGTGAGGAATTGCTTCAGTATCACACAGATACTCACTCAGCAATGAATTCTAAGGGCGTCCAGGAGCTGAAATCTGCATCAGGCATTGATTTCCTGTTTGCTGGTGTATCTAAGGTAACTCTGTGATTAAAAAAGATAAGTCTTTTATTTATACATCATGTTTCTGATGAGCACCACCTGCTTCTATTCATCACTGTAACATATGCTTGACTTTTGTACGACATGGTATTCATTTCCCTTGCATCCCCTACACGTGTTAACTGCATATAGCCATCAGTTTCAATATATATCAAAGGCTCCAACTTACAACCCCTCACCTTTCTGGCTCGCTGATGACATCCCACCCATTAGGGCAATCACTTAGCCCACAGCTCCCTTCCAGTCTCTCTCATGCAGACAGGAAATGGCAGTAATATGCTTGTTCGCATAAACTGCACAGCACATATGCACTACATCCGTGTTTTCAAATAGCCTCCTGCCAGTGTGCAAATGCAGAGATTTCAGTGCACAAGCATATGAAGTTTCGACTTCGATGATATGCATTTACACTACATGCCATGATATTAAGGGGGCAAACTTTTCACAACTCCCTCACTGCGATGCTGTTGACAATCCAAGGTCTAATTACTCCCTTAATTCACTCAAGGACAGTTTTGCATTAGAACTACGTAAGCACAGAATGCCCAAAAGTCCACTAATCTTGGTTTCTGCCATACTGAAGATTTCTGACATACTGAAGACCTATTAGGCAATCCACGTTTTACTAGCTTTCCTCATCAAAAAGAAAGCTGTGACAGGCAAATACAAGATAAACTTTCTCTTTTCACAGATCCTCAAAGTGACCTGATTTTACTCATCAAGCACAGATATGCTGCACTTTATAAAGAAGCATCTTTAACCAAGTAAAAACTTCTCAAGTAGTCCTTTGCTTTACTATTATCACATACCTAAGTCTAAAACTGTGCTGAATAGCTCATATCATTTTCAAAGTTCTGTCCATACTGAAAAAAAAAAAAAACAGGAAAAAAAAAAATCAGACACTAATGACTGGCTACAGTGAAACTGGTTAAAAGGGAATCAAATTTTAATCCTAACGTCCACTACTGCTTTGCAAAGGAAAAGAAAATAATTTAATCATTTTTAGGGTGACTTGTGTATCATTTTGTTCATATATTCAAGACGCCTCCTTCTTCCATGAAGCTGTAAGCAGGTCTGAGAAGCTGCTTGTGTACTGCGAACAGGACATCGCAAGCATATCCATGTGACTCCAGGTTACAGCAGTAATTAAATAAAGCATCGCAGAGGTAACTATGCAACCACTTACGGTAAAATGGCAACCGCAGCAGAACCAGATGGCAAGCCACTCTTGGCGCCAGCTAAACTCTGACAAAGCTGATGCACTGCTCCTTTGGCCATGCCATAGCCAATCATCCCTAACAATTAAAAACAGGCAAATCAGAACACGATCAAACCAGCTCTCAATATCATCAGTACTACGACAATATTCATCAAACAATCTGAGTTTCTAAGACCACTTACCACAGCTAGAACAGAATCAGACTTTTAAAACATATCAAAAGATACATACTAAAAAAAAGTAAAAAAAGAAAAAAAAAAGCTCTTACTAGACATCCAGGAACTATCACAGTATGCAGCCTGCTCAGCACTACAGAAATAAGCAGCTTACTGAGTTAAGTACGTTTAGTTCATGTACCCAAATGTACCCTGAAGTAAGGTTAGCCCTGTCGGCCCCATCCAAATCTAATCGATTAAGTGTGAAGTTGCTCATAGACTTTAATAAGGAAATCATCCATTAATTTTAATCATATCACTAAGGTATTTGCAGGTTTGGGTCCAAACACATACAGCTCATTTTTCTCTAGAACCGTAATTCACTCAGTCAGCATTCCAAGTCTGACAGGCCCTCTGGAGAATACAATAACAACAACAAAAAAACCCTGATGATAGAAAACTACTAGGTAACCTGCAGGTAAAGCAAACTTCTTTCTCAGCACTGTTGCTTTCTAGGCAGACAGTATTTAGCAGTGTAAGAGCAACAGGAATGAGAGCATAAGGCACAGTGGTCAGGTACAAGATTTGGACAATCAGAGTGCTATAGGTCTGAGATTTCTCATGGTATGTACCTCTGCCAAGCAGTCCAGACACACATTAAGCACATAAAAAAAAAAGCATAAATGTATTTTGTCTACAACTGGATGCCCTTCTGCCCATCTATTTAACTACACAACCCCTCTCCAATGCTCCTGCGGAAGTATTCTGAATCAAAGTTACAAAGGTAATTTTGCGCTGTAGAAGTGTTTCCACTATATTCAGTTAGACATATTGTGTATAACATCCACGTTTATTACGAGAAATCATGGGCAGCAGCAGGTCACTTATCTGTTGTAACAAAAATATTTGCATCTCTGTCCTACTTCCCTCTTGTCTAAACCAAACATTCCAAGTCTTCTTAAATCTTTTTGTGCTTCTATGTTTCTTAGCCATCACTGCCAGACTGCTTCTCTAACTGTTTCAGTATTCTTCAATGATTCAACATTTTCACATAGGAAAAGAAAAATCACGCTAACAGCAAACAAGAAAGAGATTACTCCTTCCGTAACGCCTGGTAGTAACAAGCTGTATTTGTAAAAGTTGAGTAACAACTCTTTCCCAATTCTTCCTGATGTTAATAAGTTGCATGTGTTTGCCCAAAGCACTGCTCTGTTTTTTAGAAAAACCCAGACTCGTTGAAACCAGCTAGTTCAAAACATGAAAGCAAATTACTTTGACTCCTATGTTGTGGTCCCTACCTCCCAAAATCACCCTAACAAAAAACATTAAAAGTTTTCCAGAGTTCACATTTTTCCAGTCAGTCAGTAGTACACAGAAAATTATACATCTGCTTATTCTCACAAAATAAGCCTTTCATCTTCAGACTATGCCAGATGCAGCTGTAAACACAGGAGATAAATTATTAACTAGAAAATACAGAGTATTTTTCCTGAACAGTTTTGGACACAGCTTTCAGGAAGATTGACAAAATCTGTATGTTTTAAAATTTTAGTATCTGTCGCATGAAAGTATTGTTAAGTCACACTAATAAAAGACTGAGAAATAAGAGGATTTGTTTCAAAAACTTTCTTCTCTCTGCCTGTGGGCCTCTGTGTCAGTGTTTTTTTTAAAAGAAAATTTTTTAATTGCTCCCAGATTTCTTCCTCCATGCAGACCAACACAGCAAGGAGAGAGATGGAAAAACTCAATAAAGTTTGTATTAAATAGCTAATGGAGGGAAAACCTGAAGGCGAACAAGCTTAACTGTGTCTAAAGCAAAGGTAGACTGGAATCAGAATATGAACAGGACAAGCACAGTTAACAAAATCAGACGAGTCATCACCAACGGAAAAACTGGGCAATTAAGGACTCTGCCTTTCAGAACACAAATAGGAGATTTAACTTTATTTAAGCACTGTACTTAGTGTGCTGTGTGCTTCTATTCTCCATTATTTTCCAAACTTTTTTTTTACTGTATCATGTATTAGCCAAGTACATTTCACCAGTGCACCTCAAATATTATTTAAACACTGATTCTACCTGTTTACACTCCAGCTTCAAGAGATTCAGTATTGCTACCTGTAAAATTACACTTTCCTTAAGCGTTTCAGCAGCAATTTCCCATTTGTACTAGATGTCAAGAAATTGGGGAGTGAAACTGTTGCTTCACAAACAAGAATGCTCAGACTAACAGACAGCTATAACTGCTGATGTCCCAGCAGTTATTCTGTGAACATTTCACCTGGGGTTCCAGACAAAGCAGCTTGAGCTCCTGTCAAAGTCAAGAGGCCGCCTTCTTTCAGATGTTTTGTGGCTAGGTGGCTGGAAATAGTCGATGTCCAAACGCTCTGCTTCCACATCAGATCACAGTTTTTGTATAAAGCTGATTAGGAAGAGAATTAGTGAAATTAACTAAAAGACAGAAGACTTGTAACTAATTTCCTTACTGTTACACAGAGTGCAACAGGACTATGAAAACATGCTTTCTACCATTTTCTACTTCCACATTAGGTAAAGTATCAATGGATGTCTTTCATATCTCCCTTCTCTTTGGGCTCTGAGTCCCAGCTCTACAGCATATATTCTAGGCAATGATCTGTTTTCTCACTACCAGAAATAAATTAAAAAATAAACACAAGATAGTTCCATTAGCTCTCCATTAATGGTTCAAAGATTTCCAAGTTCGTGAAACTCCTCTAAGGGTTGCTTTAATCTATTGCAAGGATCTCAGAACTCTCACATTAGCCTCATCTCACCTTGTAGTAGTGTGATTTGTCTCTTTCCAGAACTTCCTCACTAGCTCCAAAAGAGGTATGCTCCACTGGCATGCAGACAGAAGGCTCCAAGAGATACAGGATTTGAACAAGAAGTATTTCTTACCACCAGACTACTTCATAAACCAAGAAGCCATCTGTCTGTCTGACATTAGTACGCTGGTATGGAATATCAAAGATGCACGCATCTGCACTGTACCAAGCGTGCACTCCAGTGCCCCTACGTACTGGAGAGCAACCTCTGGTAAGGCAGCCTACTTGGGGAGGTACACCAATAACTTCAAATCAAAGCAAAATTTGAACTCTCTTGGTTGTTTTTTATTATCAATATTGACATGGTTAGTTGTTGATTTTCTTCTTTTCCCATGCAAAAGATCTTAGTTTTCAGAAAGAACCGCTTCCATAACACAATATGGAACAAGCATAAATAGCTCTGTGGCATAACCTGACCACCTATCCCAAGATATCCTGCTACTCTACCAATAACATCACTATAGATGACGGTTATGATAAATTACCACATTTAAAATACAGGGCACACTAATAACAATCTAATATAATGCAACTGTGGTGTAAGTGTGTATGCTTTTCCCTATTGCTTCTTACAAATCTTTGCCTGTAATGTCCAAATTGGAAGTGGGGAAGAAAAGGACACATTTTACCAGATTTACTCCAGACAGAAAACAAGGCTATTTTTTCTTCTTGTATATCTACACGAGTGGGTAAAGTATAAAATTTCATTCTGAGTATTACATGTTTAAAAGCTTTTTTTAAACTGAAAGGTTTTTTCCATGGTATGATCTCAGGTCATTAGACAGCTCCTTCCAATACTGTATTGCACAGTAACAGCTCAGAGAACTGCAGGAAGCAACTGAGGTTTTAATGCATAAAGCAGTGCATTAGGAAACATCAATGTTTCTACCCAATCACTATCTTATGTAATTTGCCTGACACAGGTAACCTCAGCAAAAGTTATTTTATAGATGAACTCCTTCACAAAGTGCATCAAGATTTTTCTGATGAAAATTGGTGCCAACAGCATTACTGAGAACAAAAAGCACTGTGCAAATTGAACAGACAGCAAAAATTCAGAGAAGCACTAAGCAGCATTGTGATTGAGCTGCTGTCCTGTGATTGGACTCATGTCCTCTTCTGGACTCAGGAAGAAAGAGGATCTCAAATATCTTTATTACCATGATTTTTCAGGATTCCTCCCTGATTTCATTCCTGTGTTCACTAGCACCCATGTAACGAAAGCTTACATTTAGCTTTGGCACTGCCTCCAGCCCATCCTCCTGCTACACACAAGATTGCATCCACCTTTTCTTCACCAAGAAGTTTTCCAACCTCTGTTGTCACCTTCAATACACAAAACAAAAACATACTGAAAATAACGGACCAATAAGGTAAAGGAGTAAATACCAAGACTGCTTCAAAGTTACTTTTTTCCAGTTATGTAGCTGAGTAACACAACACATAACAATTTAAATAGCTGCAAAAAATTAACATTTATGATCTATGAACTCTGAACAAAATAATTGTAATGAAAGATAACCACAGATGAAAGTCAGACCGATGAAAGTAAGACTGTACAGTGCGTGATGTCACTGGAAATAACTGACTGGAGCAAGACTGAAGATCTGACCCTTACCAATAACATTAACAAAAATTTTTATTTGTGACTTACCTTCTGACAGGTTCTTCTCTGGGTATGGTGCTGTTTAATACTGGAAATGAAACTCCAGGTGTGACCAGGACTACTGGTGTCACTTTTGATGATAGTTAAAGAAATGACCTAAAGCCTTCTTACTGCTTCTATCTGGACCACAACCATCAGTTCAAGTCTGGCCTCTAAATTTGAGTTTGTGCACTTTTAGATATCCAGTATCTTTCTCTCTTTCAAGTATAAGACTTCACAGTTGGTAATGAATTTGTTGGCTATGCATTTTCTCTGATAAAGTGAAAAACAAATAATCCATCTCTCAAAGAAAAAAATCCACTGGTTTTCACAAAGGCTCAGGATTGAAAAATATGTTGTAAACATTCTATATTACTCTTTAAAAGCCTTAAAAGTTGAGTAGATATAAAGAAAACATATTAGCTAGTGATTCAGATTATCAATAAGAGAAATAGGTTTGGAAGTTAAAATTAAAAAATAATAGATAGATAGAATAGAATTTACTATCCCTTGAGAATAAAGAAAAAAAGGTTTTAGGCTTCCTTGGATTCTCCCGTATTCCCCTTTGTGGAAACCAGTGCATTCTCTAGGGATCCCATCAGGACTTACGGTTTGCATGCTCTGAGCACCTACCTCCATACAACACATTTATGAGTCAGGACAGCAGAAACAAGCATCGCATCTTAAGATGTCCTAATCTGTCTTCGTTATACTCACATGATTCGGTCCGCAACTTTCCAAGTCACCAAGAGAAAAAGTATGCAAAACTGCCCTACGTGCTGAACCTCCAGAATCATCCCCAGAGCAAGCTCTTTCTCTATAATCATGGGTGCATGCAGTTAAAAGGAAATTAGAAAAAAAAAAAAAAAAAAAAAAAAAGAGAGAAGCCACGACCAGAAGCCAGGATCTTCGGGTTCCCGGTACGGCAGCAGGTCCGCCACGGGCCGGGCTCCTTGGTCCCACAGCGGCGGCTTCTTGCCTGAAGCCGGACACATCCCCATTCCCACGGCCGCCTTCCCCACTGCTGCTGCCAGAGCGGCAGGCAAAGGGCCGGCGCAGGACGACACGACGGGAGCGGCTGGATGCACCGCTTTCGCTGCGCCCGCCCCGCGCCCGACGCGGACCCACCTGCTCGGCCTGCTCGGGGAAGGACTCGGTCGCCCCCACCACCACGTTGGCACTGGCATCCTCGTTCTCCGCCAGGTCGATGCTGGCCACCCACTGCCGCGGCGAGAGGAACGGCGCGTTAGCGGCCCGCTCCCCGAAGCGCCTCACGCTGCCCCGCGGCTCGGGCGCTCTCCCGGCTGGGGCTCCCCCCGTGGGAGCGCGTCCCGGCGGGGCTCCCCGCCTCGCCGCTCCCGGCCCAGTGCTTACCCAGTTCCTGGACTTGAAGTACCGCACGCACTGGGACCCCAGCGCCCCTCTGCCCCCGTACACCAGCACCCTGCCCGCCGCCGCCATGCTCGCCGCCTGCCTCCTGGCCCGGCCGCAGCCCCCGCCGCAGCTCTCGCTATAGCTCCGGCTCCGACCAGCCGGCCCGGCCTGCGCATGCGGGCTGCCCCCCGCACAGGGGCGGGCCCGGGGCGGCGGTGCCCGGCCGTAGGTGGCGGGGGGCGGGTCCCGCTCCTGCCTTCCCGGGGGCCGTGCCGGGGGCGGGAGGAGGAGGAGACATCCACATCCCCATGCCGCGGCCCGTAAGGGTTGGGGTGGTGCCGCCGCGGGGCTTTTAACGCAGGACATTCCCCACCCGCGGCTCCCCCGGGCACGCCGCCGCCAGCGGGCGGGCCTGGCTCGGGGCGAAGGCCGGCGGCGGTGTGCCGGTGTGGGGCGGGCGCTCATCTTGCCTGAGCTCCAGCGCCGGGCTGCCTTACCTGCCTCCCAGGGATACTGCCGGGAGTAATTAATTACTGGTTATAAAAGTCCCTGCACGCCTTGAGTAGCAGTAACCGTAGACGCGCCGGCAGGTACGGCCGGTTTTCGTCAGCGCTCCCGGATCGCACCTGTAGCTCGAATTACGCCGCCGGCTCCAGCCCCGGAGCTCCCGGGCTGCGGCCGGGCCGCACGGAGCCGTGCGCGTCCCGGTTTAATCCAGCAGAGTCGTACGTCAAATCTCAGCATCGTGAAACATCGTTACGTCCCTCCGCTAACAGGCTGGAGACGGGCCGGGCGTCCCGGCGCTCCCGGGAGCCGTGGCGGCAGTGACATTTGCAGGCGGGCTGGGAGCGAGCGCCCGGAGCAGGCAGCTCAGCGGAATCCTGATGCCGAATTATGTGGTTTTAATGCTTTGTCTTTTGCACGCAGCTATTTACCCACGTTTTTAATAATCTAAAAACCAGGATTCTGCTCCTAATTTTCTTCCCATGAGGTTACAATAGAGAACTTGATGTCATTTGAGCGGGACAATTAAACCTCTGATGAAACATTAGCCAGGCACTAGATATAGGATTACTTTCTGCAGAAACAAGCATCGCCGCACTACGGTGTAATGAAGCTGTTACTCGCAACCATGTCAGGATGTGTCGCAGCAAAATATATTTTTGGACTTGATTTTTAACCATACAGATTAATTTCCAGAGCTTCAAAATACAATGAGATGTATTTTGAAATGCCTGCTCTTCATTCGTGTGTTTCAGAGCCTGGGAAAAAATGGGAAATGTGCCTGATTGCTGCCGAGAGGCCTTGGAGATGATTCCTTGAAACCACTAGGATGCCTGGCTGTTTTAAAAAGACTTTATTTGCCTTGGCTTCTCTAATAAGTTTTGTGTCTTTCATCTTGATTGTTGTTGCAATGGGGATCCCGAAGTGGATGACTGGAAAGACCCTTTGCAAAACAGGAGCTGATTTGGTCAATGCCACAGATCCAGAGCTGGTCAAGTTCATTGGAGAAATTTATTACGGACTCTTTCGGGGTGGCAAAATACGCCAGTGTGGGTTGGGCGGGCGGCGTTCCAAATTCACAAGTAAGTACAATTTTGATTGAATCTTTAATCTTCAACTTTAAAAGCACTCCATTCTTTTTGTTTACAGAACTTATAGAATGCAAATCATTATTATAAAATCTGTATTTGTGGCTGACTTGTGGTCTTTATGGTTTGGGATACGAGTGCGAATGTAAAATCTCTATCATTTCAGGCTAGCTTTTTTCTTCCCATTATGTTCTGTAATCCAGGAATCAAGATCGGAAAAAAATCCCTAGGGCTAGATAGAGGGTTTCCTTTTAGTCATGTGAAGGGAGTGAAAGCAATTTGGAGATGACACTGTAAATTGTACTTTCCCCTTGACTGACCCTTTCCTATGCCAAGTGTTGCTCTGCAGTCTCTCTGTGCCTCTATCCTTGCCTTCTCTGTTGAACTCTTTTTTTTTTTCCCCTTTAAGAAATAGAGATTTCTTTAGCTGGCCACATTTCTGTATTTCTCTAGCTGTCCTAATGCAGACATCTGCCATAGCTGATACTCCTAACTTTATTGACATGTTGAAGAAATTTTTACCTTCTTTTCTGGTAACTTTGGAGAGAAAAATTGCTGAACTCTTAAAAGATGTATAAACTCTTATTAATGTATTCCTTTTAACTTAAAAGATTTTTCTGGAGGTCTCAAAAGCACTCAGATGTTGATCTGTACTTTGGATGATTTCCAGTTTTCACACATCCTGTGCTGCAGTGAAAATGGTATTTTGCACTGAAGATTTTTAATTCAGTGTGCAGATCCACTGTGACTTCAGCCCATATGAGATGAAGGTTCCGCAGTCTTACCCTCTCCCTGGCAATGCTGTCCTGCCCCATCCTTCGCCATGGCTCTAGTAGTTGTTATGGTGAGGTAGTTCAGAAAGTTAAGCTGACCAAAAAAATAACCTAAAAAAAAAAAAAGTTAGTTTCCCATAGGATCATGGCTGACTACACAACTGCACAAGCACCACTTTGAAAACCTGAAGGAAGGCAGGACTGTGGGACTGCAGAGGCAAAGAGGAAGAGAACCAGAGCAACCTTAACTTAGATCAGCATGACCAGTTGTTAAGCTGTGATGAATTTGGACTAGTTGCTTTTACAATACTCAAGCCGTGCTCAGCTCTGACTGCAGCTGCAACTTCATGACATGGATATAGCAGTTGTACTCAAATGCTTTGTCAAGTGAGTTTGAACGGTTGGCAGGCAGGCCATCAGGTCAAAGCTCTTCCAGCTCTGGTCTGCTTCTCTTCAGAGCATTCAGAAATACAGTCCCAGTTCTTTCACTGGGACTGTCAGAGAGAATGTCTACCTGTCCTGTCAGAGAATGAGGAAAAAAGTAGACAATCCCCTTTAAACCTGAGAGGAAGGTCTAATGTTCTACCATCACTCTGGACTGAATCGGACATGATCCTATACCCCTTAGACAAACAAAGCTCTCACTGAAGCTAGTATGAATTCTCCCTCTTAGAACTGTAAAATTGGGTCATTAAAGTGCAGTGGGCACAACCATGCCTTTATGTAAATAAGCGTGCCAGAGATTTTCCCTTTTAAATACTTAAATAGATCCATCACGTTTGTTAGCAGTCACTAGAGTAGGCTTGCAGCTGGCACGCTGTCTTTTAACCGAGACAGTGACGGCACAATTCAATTGCCATCATAGGTGTCCAGTGCCATTTTAGACTCCTCAAGGTGTATCATCTGGCCTCCAGCTGCTGCTTCTGGAGGTGTCCCATACATAGTGTAGCATGTATGTTAGTCCCATGTGGTTGTTATGGTAGTTCTAGGGCATCTTAATTGGCATAAGATGCTTATGTTTTGACAACTGCATCAAGCCCTGAGAAAGAGCTGGGGAAGCCAGGCATTGTACAGTATGACCTTTTCTACATAATCTACTAGAATTCTGTCATGTCATCATGACCAAATTGTACACCTGATACTCACTGTGACATCTACCAGTTATTGCTGCCTGCTTTTTATGTGGCTCGTTTAGAATTTTTTTCAGTTATACAGCATAGGAAGCACTCTGTTAATATAATGTGCCTTCTTTTTAGTAACTTTTTAGTAATTAGGCAGTTAGTTCTTCAAAATGTGTATGAGTGTGCAGTGCTATGCTACCTGAAGGGCTCTTCTTCATCAGCTTGTATTTTAGGGTTCTTGATCAGCAGCTCTGTTTCCTGTCAGTCAGCATGCCACCTACAATTCCCTACTCATATTTCTTCTGATTCTGTTACTAATGGGCTGCAGGATAAACTGAATGCTCAGGTGCTCCACACTTCCTGCTGCCGGACAGTTTGGCCCTCCAACACAGTAACTGACTGTGAAGACAAAACCAAGAAAGTTACCATTCTTTAGAGGCACAGGAGCAACAGGCTGCTGGGGAAGAGCTCATGCCTACAGCAAAACATGTGAGCACGTCACCTAAAGCCCACCCGACTGCAGTAGTTTACAAGCTTCCTACAGATGTAACTAAAACACTGCCAGATACCCAGGAGAGCATAAAGGGGGCATGAACACTAATGAGAAACCAAGAATGGAATTTGAGAGTGGAAAGCCGTGATATTAGGAATCTCACTGAAGATCTGGAGATCCCTTGGATTAGGGATCTCACTGGAGCCAGTGTTAGAGAGAGGAAGAGAGAGAAAGAAGAATAACATGAGAAAATAAGCACTGAAAGGAGAGAGACTATTTTAGGCAGCAAGAGACTGGACAAGGAAACTGGCACTATCACAGACGTCAAAGGGATGAGATTAAGAGCACGGGACAGGAATGGGAAGCTCAAAAAAAAGAGTTTGGGATGGACAGCAGAGGTGAAAAAGAGACAGAAAAGAATGCAGCAGACGATACAGCGGCAGAGATAAAGACATTACAGATAAATGAAACAGGACTTAAGCCTGAATCCTTATTCACAGAACCTGTGTCAAGGATTGTTGCTGTAGTAGAAAATCCCTGGTTCCATGATATAGCGACAGATAAAGCAGCATGAACAAAGATGCGTGTAACTACCTAAATTGATCACCTCTGTAAAAAATAGTCTTCTTTAAGAATAATTTAAGTTTGTAGCACCAGTACAGTGTGACATCTACTGTTGTCAACAAAAATTATGCACTGAATAGTTGATTTTTTTTTCTTGCCAGTTTTCCCACACATGGTGAAAAAGCTGAATACAGGCCTGCACGTGATGATTATAATGTTCCTCTGTGTGGCCATTTTCTTTTCTCTGGTCAGTTTTGGATTCTGCATTCTTAACGCAATAAAAGTTCCTTACCGGGCTATTAAAGGTCCAGCAGGAGTGTGCCTTTGGAACTTCCTTGCAGGTAAAATCATTTATCAGTATTTTTCATGAGTCGAATTCATGCAAAATGTTAAAAGTTCATTCTCTTGTCTTACTAACTATCTCCTCAACTTAAATACTTCTGAATAAAATGAAGGCAGCAGTGAATTCTCAACTACTAAAACAGAACTGTGAGGTGGCATCTTGGCTTATTGTGTCTAGTCCACTTCGTACAGGAGTTGTGAACGCCAGTGTTAACGCTCCGTATTACTGATAAAAAGGACTTTATTACAAACAAAATTACAAAATTATGATGTTTGGCTATACAATAAAGACTAAGCCTTTCGAAGGTGTTTAAGCCATGCCTAAGTCTATCCCTGTTCTGTATAATGCTCACTGTTGAATTCAGTAAGCCTTTCTGAAGCACGACCAAAACATCTGTCTAGTTTTGACAGCAACAGTGAATACTTCTTTCATTTTGTTGCAGGTGGATTCATAGTACTTGCAGTCACCAGCTTTATGGCTGCTGTGAAACTTCATCACCTCACAGAAAGAATTGCCAATTTTCGGGAAAACGTCTTTCAATTTGTTATCTTAGAAGAACGGTTTGAAGACTGTTTTTGGCTTTGTGTGGCAAGTGCCACAGCACATGCAGTAAATTTGCTGCTAATAGCCATCAGTGGGATTAATTTCCCTAAAATTAAGACTAAAACAGAAGAAGCAAATGTTACAGCAGAAGATATCATGTACTAATAAATCTACACAAAACTACTTTGGTCAAGTGAACTGTCATGATAGAAACAGCTTCTTGTCTCTTCAGCTTTTGATTTGGATGGATGACTTTGGGATAAACATGAGTAAAGATGTCACTTGTGAAAATCTGCAGTATTTTTTAAGGTCAGTCTACAATACCAGCAATTAACAAGTGTGGGAAAGTGGGAGAAACAAATGCTACAAATATCATTATTCTCAAAACCGACCAATATCTGCAGTGAATATATGCTGTTTGCCGTTTTCAGAAAATTTGCATTTGGAGTTATTTTAGAAAGCTACGGTGAAACATGATTTCAGCTAAACCAAGTGTCTTTTCTGTTTAGGAAGAAAATACATGTCTCACAAATCTTTGATAATATAGGGTTATTTCAAAACAGAAAGAATGGACATTTGCCAATTACCTTCACAAAATTATCTGGAAAATGCTGAGAGGGCCATATAAGGTATGTTCGATGATATACTGCATTGAAACAAAAAGACTTGGTCATCTGTGAGGCTAAAATTAAGGGGAAGCACAGGCTGTGAAATGTTTTTAAAACAGAAATTTTCAAATCCCACAAAGTAAAGAAGTGGAGACTACAAAAAAAAGTATTAGCTGCAAGATGAAGATTTCATTGCAGCTTCTGGAAGTAAACAGAAACTAAGTAATAGTGCTTTTAGATAACCTGGAAAATAATAATCTGACAGATTAATGGTCTTCAGAACCCTGTCAATTCTTGCTTCTACCTGAAATCAAGTAAAAGTGATGTATAATGAAAAAATATTAAAATGAATAAAAATGGTTAAATGCATGGAAAAGTTACTTTGTTAGGAAGTACCACAATTTTGACAGGCAGTCATCCAGTTCTTGGGTCACAAGTAATGAATTATTTCAGAGAAAATAATATGCCATTAAGCATGCCATTTTTAGAATTTGACTACTAGAGTGAACACATACTAACCTATTAGCAATAGAACCTACACATAACTGAAGAATGTCTTTGACTGAATGAAGTCATCGTCTAAATTAAATTTTAATTATTTTGCAGTCAGTTACTCTTCATCAGACCACTAGGTTGTGTAACTCTATTCTTGTGAAAAGCTCTTTGAAAAAAATACTAACTTTTTTAGAAAAGGAATTCAAAAAGCTTTAAGAACATGTCAGGATATACAAAAATTCTTTATTTTTTATTTGAAAAGACTTCTTCACAAAACTGGTATTGTAAGGGTCAACAAAAGCGTCTAAAACCATATTTTATGTACTCAAATGACTAATCACTGATAAAACTATTGTTTATTTCTACTTTCATTTGGTTTTCGTATAAAATCAGTTGTAAAACTCTTTCAGAGTACTCTCAGTTTACACAGCAGACTCAAATCACTACGCTAAATGCTTCAGCAGTGTATGTGCAAGCTCTGTGTGAGGTAAGAAATGAAAATTATTTATGTCTTTTTCAGCACATATGCAGCAAGACCAGCAGACATTTGGCAGTCAGTGGCCTAGTTTCAAGGGAAATGTTATTAGCCAAAGTCAACCTACAGATGCCATGAGTGGTGTCTGTTACTGTAGCCTGTACCATCTCTGGTTTTGGCCCTACAAATTTAGCAGGATTATGCGTGAAGCAGAAATTCGTGAGGGTGCTTCTGCAATAGGCCCTAATAACGTGTCTTCTTCAACATGGTGTTAGCCACTTTTTTTAAAGGCCCATAAAAATTTAAGAGACAGCTGGAAAGTTTTAATGTGTCTAGAGCCCTATTACAATTTTAGCAGAGAGGAGACTCAGAAAGGCAGAAAAGGTGATTCGTAATTTATACCACCCACTTACTTCACTGTTCTAATTTTACTGGTGCTTTCACTCACTCTCCACCCCGGGCCACAACTCCAGGAAGATGGTGCAATACCCACATGTGCATAGGCAGCAAACCAACGCCGTCAGCGAAGGTGCCCGCCATGGTAGCAGCACAGTACAGAGGCCTCTGTGGTACCACCACCTTCACCTCCCAGAAAAGTCTGAGTGGCTCTGAAATAGAAGACCTTAAACTGCAGTACAATTACGCAAATAGAAAATGAAATTTGTCATAGTTCTAGGAACATACACTTTAGAAGTAGTTGTTGTACAGAAAGAATTATATTGTAACACATAACTTAGCCTTTACCAAATACAATTCTCTTTAGGAAGTAAAAAAAAAAGCAGATTTTAAAGTCCTCCATATAAAATGATTGCTTCAGAAATGCTTTTCAGTAGTACCAGTATGCATATATATATACATATATACTGTATACCAGTATTACAACACATCTTTCACACTGATAATGAACTGCTTAATGCCCCCCAGGCTTCCCACAAAAACTAGCTTTGCAGTAACAATCCAAAAGATTTCTCACAGCACATGTATGAAACATTTCTGAGTATTATTGTGGGATATTGTGGCTGCATGAGTTGAATGACCAAATGACATCACCCAATGACTGTTTTGTGACTTGTGAGAAAACAGTCTTTTCAGTTCACTTTAGAGTGAATGGAAGTTATTACCATGCATGAATTAAATTGAACGAAACAGATATAAGGCTAAACTAACCTTTCAGCTCCACAGGTTGTCTCAGTTTAAGCACTGCTAAGACACACCAATGGGAAAATGCATAGAACATTTGCCCTGGGAAATTTTGTCGGGGAAAAAAAGGTTAAATGCAATCACACAGTTAAGAGGTACAATTACAAAGCACACCTTAAGGTTAACAATGGGTAAGTTTATCAGTTAGACCTTTTCATCTTTCCCTTGTACATCATAAAATACTTTCAAAAATGTGGAACTTGATATGTGTGATCTACTTTATTTACACATTCTCATTTTAGTCATACTTCACCTAGTGTATCTGATCATATGCATGCTCAACATGTGGAAAAGAAGACTTCTTTGGGGGTACTTTTTACTTTGAAAATTTGTTTGTTATTTGAAATCCCAAATGAGAATGTTTATGAGGAATATCTGCCCAGAACTTTGAAGAGATTATGGGTCAAATCCTGGTTTTCCATACAATTAAAGAAAACTTCCTATATCCTGAAAATACCCACTTAATTTGTACATGCAGAAGCTCCATGAAGGATGCAGAGCAGCTATGGAGCCATTCTTCAAAGAACTATGAAACTATTCATTGTGTCAAAAAGCCTCTCCAAAATAAATGAAGCTAAAAACTAATTACCACTTTGATTCTTTAAATAAATAATTTAACGTTAAAAAATGTAATTTTACAAGATAAATCAAAATGGATGCAATTTCCCTCAGTCACTGTCTCTGAGTGCTGCTGTCCTTTATCAGACATGTTAATTCTTTCTGTACCACTCAATGAAAAAAGTGGTTAAGTGGGAACTGCAATATACTGTTAGAAAATAGGCCCAGCCACCCTTCTTCATCATGTTCTGCTGATGTAACAGTGTAAGTTCAGTTACAGAGATACGGAAAAGCAAAGTAATTGTTATACATAGTGTTGTAAGGTGTCAGATTGTCACATATAAATGCAAGTTACTTATAAGCTATGTTTCACATTTCTGAAAGAAACCCCCCCAAAAAAACCCAACAACAACAAACAAAAATTCTGAATCACTTGACAAAATCCAGTGCATGTTCAGTGCCACTGAAACTCTGGCTTTTCATACTGATACAATAAACCTCAGCAAACTCCAAACAGTTCTTTTCCATGCAGTGCTTTTGCTAGAGAAGCACAAATCTACTTCTGACATTACACTGACGACCCAGTATGCTGGTGTGAACTTCCCCGATAAAATATAACCACAGTCAGTCATTCTCATAGGTTTTTTATTTCACTTAATACATTTTCTTTTTTTTTTTAATCTCACTCTGAGATTGTTACTGCTTTCACTTAGAAGCTAATCCACTCCTAGACAGACACGCTGATATTATAGAAGTAAACCACCATCCTACATGGAAAATAATGTAAATTTGTTGTCTTTGCATTCGCAATAAAGCTTTGATTATTTTTTGTAAACCATTTACATTTTAACCTCCAATATGCAAACTGAACACCGTGTGTGCGTACCAGGACTGGTTTTTCAGGTCTGTGACAAGCTCACGACAGCCGTTTCATCCTCAGCACCACGCGCGAATACTTAATTTACAGCATTTCACAAGAGGGCAAACGTGGAACCGTGTCCGCCCCCTCCTTCGGGTACGAAGTCTCACACACAAGTGATGTGCGGAAACAGTCTATCCCCGTATCACAAGTCAACAACGAAACACCGTATCAAACTCTGTAACACACGATCTCGTAACTGCTCCCGCCCTCCGCCCTCCATCTTGTCCCCTCCCCTCCGCCACCGCGGGCACCGCCCCGCGCGGCGCCGGCTGATGAGGCCATCGGGGCGCCGGGCTCGGGTGGCGGCGGCGCGGCCGGACCGCCTCAGCCGCCGGGCTGCTGCAGCCCCCGCGCTGCCCTGCCCTGCGCCATGCTGCTGCCCTGGGTGCGGAGGGCGGCTGCGCGCCGCCTCAGCCGCCACCTCCTCGCGGCCTGCGGCTGCTCGGCGCAGGGGCCGTCGCCGCGGGGCTCCAGCCGCGGGGCGGGCGGGAAGGTGAGGGGGCGGCGGGGGGTCCCGCCGCGCGGCTCTCTTGCTCGGGGCGAGTGGGGCAGGAGGCGGCAGCGCGGGGCGGCCCCTCCTCCCGCGCGGTTCGTGCCCGACGCCCGGCTCTCGGGTCGCCGTGTGCCCCCCGGTCCAGCCCGGGGCTTTGACTCGCAAACCCGCGGCGTTGGGTGGGGGCCGCGCCGGCGGCGGGGCTGTGCCGGGGCCGCGGGGCCGCTGCGCCATGGAGGGATCTCCCTGTGGGGGCAGAGCCGCCCTCCTGCCCCGGCGCACGCTGCCTTGCCTGTGAGCCTCAGTCGGGAGTGGTGCAATCCCTGTGTTACTCCGGGATGCACCTGGCTGGAAGTCTGCATTTAGGGGGCGAGGGGTAGCTCTTTTGCACTTAAAATTACAAATTGAAAGATTTTTTGTCTCTACCTGTTAGGCAAAATGGTTACAACTGTAGTTATATTGTATCTAATTTCTTTGTCACGTGTAAAAGTAGTTGTAGTAGTTTATCCTGGTTTACCGAAATGTTGCTCTGTGCATCACGTTAGATAAATACATGAACAGAGATGAACGTGTACACCAGTAACTACGGTTTGAACAGTTTGCTTGTTGTCTGTCAGACGAGTCTTTACTTTTTGTGTTTATGTTAACGTGCATCCTTTTTTAGGGTCTCGTTCTGGGAATCTACTCAAGTGAAAAGGATGAAGGTGCTGCCCAGTTCACTAGTGCAGGAGATGCTTTCGATAGACTCGTGTCTGGAAAGCTGAGAGAACTTCTGTCCATGTAAGTGTGTGATAAGCTTCTGAAATGGATTAAAGTATCTACAAACACCAATAAGAGTGATCTTTTTTATCAGTATTAGTGTTTGTATCCATACCACTTCTCTGGCTGGTATTTGCTTCTACCAGGCTAAGTAGTTTGGAGAAGAACTCCTGTGGGAGCACCAAGCACTGAGGAAAGGGATGCACACGTTCATGGGCGCTGTCCTTTTCTGTGAAGCAGCACTGAGACAAATGTCCCAGCACAGTGTTGAGGAACACTGTGTGGTTGTGAAGTGAACATAGTGCCATAAGATTTATCACCAATAAGGACTTCTTTATTGAAATAATCTTTTTATGTTCTAGATGTGGGCCACCTTTGAAGAAAGGCAAAACGCGCATATTCCATGGTTTGCATCAGGTATGAACATTGGATTTTTATGTGCATACTGATTAATGTGTGAGGTTTGCCCTTATGTATTATTTTAAGCTGAGTTCACTGCTCTGCTTATGTAAGTGCTCTGCTTTTCTTCCTCCCTCTCACCCCTCTCAAAAAGAAGAAATGTGGTTTTATTGAAACCTCCTGTTTTGCACTCCCATGTTTACGTGGCCTTTTGCACAATCTTCTACTCCCTCCACTGTGCTGCAAATGTACAAACTTGTGTAAACAAGTGTGCTCCAAAGGTGTTGTGCTCTCAATAACTGCTTTACTGAGTGAGCTGAAGCACAACAGTTTGGGATCAGACTTCCACTGTACCTTCCGTGTTCACAAGGAGTGAGTGCATGGATGTGTACTGATATGTGCAAAGACCTTCCAGTCATGGCAGTTCTAAGACGAGGTAGTCCTAGCCTAAAGTAGGCTTTAATCAGAGGTTTTAGTCATGTGCTTGAGACCTCTGAAAACAAGACATGAGACTGTTCTTCAAGCAGGACTTTTGTCTGCACAGTCATGATATATCACAAGGGTAAGAGATGAGGATTCATCTGCTTAAAGTTAGGCTCTTGGTGCCATTTGAGAAGCCCTAATACATCTAATGCACCTGCACAGATAATAATCTTATATTAGGGCTATTTAAAATCATTTAAATAAATCAATTCGTAGTGAGTATTGCCTACCACATATAAATTCCTCTGCGGAGACCCCAGACGGATGACACAAGACTCAGCAGAAAGGCTCTCGGAAATTTCATGGAAGTTGACTCCACTGAAAGTCCCATTTTTCCAGTCCTGCATACAGGATGAAGTGAATAGCAAATCTCTGCAAGAGAAGGCAGTAGAATTTGGCCTTACACCTCTTCTAAGCGTGTGAAATAATGACAACTAAAAAAAGTTAACTCTAGTCACTGATCTTCTGGAAAGCTAACACCAGTTTCAGCGTCTTGTGGACTAAAAGACTTTACTACTGTGTAGCAGTTTGAAAGGTGGTTGTTAGAATCTAACAGAGCAGCTATTTGTGATGGAAGGAAAAGCCTAAGAACAACTTCATTTTTCTTCAGAGCAAAGAGCATATATAACCTTGAGTTTTATACAAATTTGACTTCGTTCTTAAAATGCTTCTTTAATCTTTGTTATTTCTTCTTTATGCCTTCCACTTGCAGTTTATAAGGCAAGCGTTTAGTCTGCTGTGCTACATCACTTGCCTGAGTTCCGGAGCTGTGTACCTCTGTGCAGCTTTGCTTTCTCATCTGGCCTTTGAAGTGATTTTATTTCCTTGAACGTAGTACTGTGCCAAAAAGGGTTACGCTCCTCCAGCTCAGTTCTGGCCTTTGTTGCAGCTGGAAAGCTGGATCCACTTTCAAAGGACTCTTGGACTTGCGCTTAGAAGTACCAAGTTTACCATGTGTTGAGTATAAAGCCCTGACTGCTGCAATACACATGATTAACTTTTAACTGGACAACAGAAACTGGTTGCATGCCTGTAGCAAATGATTGGGAGTGCAAGACAGTGGCACCATACTGGCACTCTTAACGTAGAAATGTGCGTAATGTAGAGAAAGTACTAAATGTATTTTAATGCTCTGCCTGGTTTGATTTTGAAAGTAAGGTCTTTTTAACAACTCCCTGCTGTGGCTGTATGAGCTAAAGTGAATCCATTTGTGTGTCGGCTTCATCTAGGACTTTCCGAGTGTGGTTGTCGTTGGCTTGGGTAAGAAGAATGCTGGAGTAAATGACCAAGAAAACTGGAATGAAGGCAAAGAAAATATTCGTGCAGCTGTTGCAGGTTTGCTATTTTTATTTTTTTTTAAGCATTTTGTCTATAAAATATTGCAATGGCATACCATGTTCCACTTTTGAAGAGTGAGTCTAGATATCATTTTTATTTTGAAATGCAAAATCTACAGCATGGTTTGGTTAATGGATTTACTTGTTGCTGAATTCATGAAGTTTTTCGTTAGCAAGAAAGGAGTTACAGGGCATGTAAATCAATCTGCAGACAGGTAACTCGTTACTTATACCAAATAACTTTCCTAAACTGTGATATTGAACAAGCGCTTGTTTAATTACTACTATTTTGAAGCCTGAGAGCATCGCTGATTCACTTTATGCTCATGCTGTACTTAGGTATGCACATATATTTACTTTTGCCACTTAGTTTATTACTGAGATAGTTATGCTATAAACTGGTGTCTTCTACAACATCAGTAGTATGGTTCATTATTTTATCTGTCATAGGCAGAGGAGGCCTCTCTGTCTTAATCAAGGATGACTGCTGCATCTAAGTGGGTATAAAGAGAATAAAAAGAATAAAAAGAGTTCTCACTGCAGAGTTAGTAGTCTGAGACTGGAAGTCAGTCACACCTGTATGAGAGCTGTATGTCCAAAGTGCTAGCCCACGCTGTCTCACTAGCTGCCAAAACGTCGATAAATTAATTGGTACAAAATAGAATTTATGTAATGTATAATTTTTTTGTTTGTTTATAAAAGTGTGTATAAACTGATTTGGAAGAAAAGAGCAGTCGTATTCTCAGCAAAAAACTAAATTACAGCAAATTTCTGATAACCTGTAGATAGTCATAATCCACAGCACTCCAGAATGATCGAGCTTTTCTTTGATATGGAGTGAGCTTAAAGGAATGAGAGCAACTGTGAACTTTCCTTTTTATTGTGAAATGTCTTAATCGTCACAATTCATCAAGTGATATTTTTAGTCAAAATTTGTCAGTATATTAGCATTTCTAATTATTCTACTGCATGATCTTTTTAATTGGTTTACTTATAAACTCTGGTATCTTGAGTTAAAATTATTTTTTTCTTGAAATGTCGCGTTGATCACCTGATATACCTGTTTTGCTGTTCTGTGACATACTCAGCCTACTAGTTTTGTACTATATTTTTCAGTTGGTTGTAGACAGATCCAAGATCTGGAGATCCCTTGTGTTGAAGTAGACCCCTGTGGAGATGCTCAAGCAGCTGCTGAAGGTGCTGTCCTTGGATTGCATGAATATAACGAGCTGAAGCAAAAAAAGAAACCTGTAGTTACTCCTCAGCTTCATGGAAGGTGATGACAAAAGGAAAGCTTGTGTATTTATTTATCTGTTTGTTTACTTATTTATAAAACTTTGTGCATGAGAAAAACATAAAACTAACAGAATAAGGCTAGCAGCAATATCCCTCTTAATTCCTCCTACTCCTTTGAATTTCCTGAAGTATTTTACATCTCAAGTATGTTTATAGTGTTTGCTCCATGTGTTTTGTTAGTTTGCTGTGTTCTGAGGTTAAGGGTAAATAAATGCTGCTTCATAGAATAGAAGGCCCAGGATAAAAAGTAAGTAAAAAGTTACTTGAAGCATAGTTCTGGTGTGAAAGGACTTTTGTTGCTATTGCATGCCAAAATTGCAGAGCAGAGGTATTTTGAACTCCATAAATGCATAAATCCTTTTGAAAATCAGGAAATGCTAATTGACACCAGACCATGCCATGATGGATACGTTTTACATACTTCATTTGTATGAATACACATATTCACTGAATACACATATTCACTGAATACAGTGCAAGAAGAGAAGCTTGGGTGCTCCTGGCCTCTAAGTAGACATCATTGTTGCTTGAGAGAAGAAAGTAATGTCAGAGCTTTTGGTTCCAGAACAAAGTTTTATTAATCCCTTGTTACTCTATCAGAGGGGACTTTGTTCCTTCCATATAGGATATTCTGTCACACGGAGAAGTATTTCCCATATGTACTTTATACAGGAACAAGTCTTTCCTTATGAGAAAGTTAGTGAAATAATATAAAGACCTCTCAACTTAAGTGTGTCTTGATAAGCTACATGCAACACTCTTTCCACTTTGTAACACAGCAGATAGTTTGGAAGCTGATTATATTAAAAAAACATTTTTTGAAAACATAGATGGTCCTATGACCACTTATGACACTGGAAGTAATTTTTGAATATAATTATTTAGATTGGAAAGGACCTCTGAAGGTCATCTAGTGCAGCTCCAACTTAGATTAGAGATAACCTGGAAGTTACGTATAACTTCAGAGCTCAGTCAGGCGTTTGCCTAGTCCAGTTCCGAATATCTCCTGAGATGGAAACGCTACAGCCTCACTGGGCCATCTGTTATAGTGCATAACTATGTTCATGGTGAATTTTTCCTTTATGTTCTATTGCAGTTTCCCTTTTGAATCTTGAGCCCATTGTCTCTTACACACTTACTGGGCAGCTCTGAGATGTGTCTGTCTTCATCTTCTCTATAAACCCTATTAAGGGTAGAGGAAAGACTGCAATTAGATCTTTCCTAAATTTTTCTTCCTTAGATGAAACAAACCAAATTTTCTTAGCTTCTCCTCATATATTGTGTGCTGCAACTCCCTACCCCTCCTTTGGTCTTTCTCTAGTTTATCAGTATTTGTTCTGTATTCAGGAACTCAAAGTGGATGTATCTAGATGCAGCCTCACAAATGCCAAGGAGGTAAATAATTATTTCCCTTAATGTGCTGGCTGTGCTGTAATCCAACCCAGTACACGCTGGCCTTTGTCACCGCAGTAACGCGCTGCTCACTCCTGTACAACTTGTCCACGAGGATCCCCAGGTTCTTTTTTGCAACTTTACCTTCTGCCTAGTCAGTGTCCAGCCTGACCGTTACATAGAGCTGCTCTGTCCCAGGTACAGGACTTTATGCCAGTCTCTGTTAAACTTGACGGTGTTCCCTTTGCATTCCTCCAGCCTGTCAAGGTCCCTATGAATGGTGGCCCTACCCTCCCCATTTCAGCTGCTCCCCGCAGTGTGATGCTGTTCATGAACTTCTGAGGGTACATTTCATTGTCCAAGTTGTTGGTGAAAGTATCAGCCCCTGTATCAACCCTTGAGGAACACCATGCATAACTAACTGCCAGCTAGATCGTTCAGCTGTTGTGTGCTATCTTCTGAGCTCAACAGTCCTACCAGTTTTTCACCCGTTTCGCAGTCTACCCCTCTAGTTCCTGTTTTCTCAATTTGTCTGCAAGGATTCTACACAAAGACCTTGCTAAAGCCAAGGTAAATGACATGCACTGTGGTCCTCTGTGCCAGCCCTCTCATCATAAAAGTCAGTCAAGTTGGTCAGGCGTGATTTGCCCCAAATAAATCTATAATGACTGTTCTTCACAGTGACTGTCTTGTCCTTCATGTACCTGGAAATGGCTTCCAAGATGACTTTTTCCATAACCTCTTAGGGTAGTAGTCTAGGATAAATGGTTTATTATTCCCTATATCCTCCTTGCTATTCTTAAAGATGAGGATTTGTCCTTTTCTGATAACGAGAGACCACGTGCAGTTACCATGACCTTTCAAACTGAAAGAGAGCAAGCTCGCAATGATACTAGGCAGCTCCCTCAGCGCCCTCAGATATACCCTGCCTGCTTCCAAGGGCTTGTATATGTCTGGCTTCCTTAAACAGTCCTAAGTCTGTATTCCTCTGTCATGGGTAGTACCTTCCTTCCCCAAACTCTGTTACTAAGCACAAAAAACTAGGGAATCTGGAAGCAGACCTTAATAATTATTAAGACTGATGCAAAGCAGGCATTGAGAACTTCAGTCTTCCCAGTGTTCACTAGATTGTCTGCCCCATTTAGCAACGGGATGGCATCATCCTTGACCTTCGTTTTGCTGATGATATACTTGGCAACAAGAGGGCTTCAACAGGTACATCATCAGCAAAAGGCAGGTCAGGGATAATGCTGTTTCATTGCTAAAGGTCCTCTTGTTTCTTACTTCTTGCCAGTTTCAGTGTCAGCTGAAATTTGGCTTCTTAATTCCATCTCTCTGTATTCAGACAATGTTTCGCTATTCCTCCTGGAATCCTTCACAGTGTTGCTCCTGAGAGGCGGGATCTAGCTTAATGCCCTGCTTTGTGATACCTTTTAAAGCAAATAAGCCTTCCAGTTCTATCTCAGTAAAATGAAAGGTTTTGTACTGGTGGTATTGCAAAGTAACCAGAGAGACATCCCCATTTCCTATGCGGCAGCTCTTCGAACGTTTGCTCTTTCATTCGTTAGTGAAGTGCCTTGAGTGCACTGTGAAATGAAATCCAAATTCCACTCTTACTATATAATCATATTTCAGTAAAGTGAAAAACAGACTTGGAGACTGTGTGGTAAATAAAAACTTTCAGGGCTGTTATAATTAATGTGATTACAAATTTTGGAAGGGATATTAAACCTTGTGCTCTAGGATTTAAGCCAGTCTCTGACTACTAAGGATTAGGACAAGACCTAATGTATTAGATAATTTTACATCTGTCTGCTCTAGGATTATTCTAGCTTTCTGTGAAGCATTTGGCACTGACTAGAACCAGAGATGAGCTACTTGACTAGATGCACCTTGGATATCATCCTAAATTCCTTGTAGTAAGATTACTATGACATTCTTAATTGCCCCAAATTAATGATACTGCATTTTCAAACAGGAGAGAACAGATGGATGCTGACATCTTACTTTTGCAAATGTTTATGATCCTGATTATTGTATGGTGTTGTTTAGTGCTGAAAGTGAAGCCTGGCAAAAAGGTGTTATCTACGCGGAGGGTCAGAACCTTGCTCGGTTCCTTATGGAGGCTCCAGCTAACTATATAACTCCAACCAAATTTGCTGAACATATTGAACAGAAGCTCAGAAGTTTCAGCAATGTGAAGGTCCATATAAGGTAAATTCTGTTTAAATGATTCCTCTATAGGCTAAGATACCTTACAGGCTATTCAGATCCACAGTGGGCTCTTCTCTCTGCCACTTCAGATGACAGAAGCAGGGGAAGTGTTTGGCAAAAAGGTATGAGGGGTGCCCAGGCTGCAAGCTACTCTCAATGTTAGGAGGTGAGCTTCTACTTTGCAGAGTAAGCAAGATACTGTGACACAGTAAAATCATTAACTAACTGTCAATTAGTCATGCAGTCAGTATGTGCTGTGAAAGAGGGAGCCTGATGAAGCCTCAGTGAATAGAAGGCAAATAGTAGATCGCTTTAATACTTTTTGTTTTTTTCCCCAAGTGGATTTTATACATACCTTTGCTTTTTTGTTTGGATGTGGTAATTAAACGTCCTCTATTTATTGCTGTTATTGTTGGGGCTTTTTTTTTTAACTTTAAAAAATGTTGAGATGCAGTCATAAAAACTCTTGCAATTGAATTTGCAATTTAAATTGGCATTTCTAGTTACTGCATTTCAGTGGAAATGGGCTAACTGGCTATGCAAGTGTTGGAGGCTGTTTTGTTGAAAAGCAAAAGATTGAGGGAAATCAGCTTTGCCTGTAGTTAACCATCTTATAGCAGAAAGCTAAACTGTAACCTGCTGCAATATTGTTGCTCCATGTGCCTTCAGAGACTGAAGGACAAGTGAAAGTTTAATGTTTCTGATGCCAAAAGTGTAGACTCGTTGTTGTTTGTTTTGTTGTTATTTTTTAAAACAAGGCAAAACAAAAACCAAGCAGCAACTTCGAGGCACTATTTTTCTGTTTCACAAAAAAAGTAATAATGGTTTGATTTAAATGACGGTTTCCAAAGTAACTAACTAAAATGCAATTCATAGTTTGTGTACAAACCTTTAAGAATTGTGATATCTTCAGAACAAACAAACAAAATCACCTTAGTCAAAGTGTCCAATTACAATAAATAAATAAATAAATATTTATGTTCCAGACCAGAGTCTTGGATAGCAACACAACAGATGGGAGCATTCCTGAGTGTAGCTAAAGGTTCGGCTGAACCTCCCATCTTTCTGGAGATTCACTATTTAGGTGGTGCTAATACAAGTGACTCCCCATTGGTATTTGTAGGAAAAGGAGTTACATTCGACAGGTATGTATGCTAATATTTTACTGACTGGGGGGCGAAATGTCTTCCTGCTATTCATTTTCAACAGGGAGAGGCTTTCTTTTTGCTCTGCATATCTTTCAATGCCATTCCAGTGAACTTGCCCTTTATAGTTGACTGTGCTGCCTTGTCTGGGGAGAAGACAAGCTTGAGTGGTTGGACAAAGTAGGAATTGATATGCCCTTGTCTTAAAAGGGGAAAATGGAAATTCCGATGGGGGAAAAAAACAAATAACTCGCTATTTTTTCCTACTTTGGTCTAAGCAAACCTCTGGATGAAGAATTTCCATTATTAGAATTGCAGTCTGTCACTGGACATCTAGATCACGCTTCAGGAAAGAGAAAATAGTTCATTCTTTGCAGTAGTTCCTTGTAACTGCTTTTCATGTCTCATAACTGGTGAAGAATTTATCAGTCTGTTCCCCTTCCATATGCTGATTTTAGCAAGTGTACTGTTTCATTTTTGTTTTGTGCTCTTTTGCTATTATGATAACCATTGAGTTAGTCTGCTGCAGATTACCTGGATTTTTATGGGGTCCTAATTATGAGAAAATAATTCAGGGACATATTATATCTGAAGTGAAAACCCAAAGACCTTGCTTTCAGTATGCTTGTTAGTGTGTTGCAGGAATATTTGAAAACACATTTACGGATACTTGTTGCTAAAACATACTGATGAACGGAATTTTATCGATGTGTGCAACTTAGAACTCATACGTGTTGGATGATATTTGTTCTGTTTATTCCAGTGGTGGCATTTCACTGAAGCCGTCATCGGGCATGGATGAGATGAGAGCAGATATGGGAGGGGCAGCAACTGTCTGTTCAGCCATTGTGACAGCAGCAGCTTTAAATCTACCTCTTAACATAATTGGTAAGTGTGTTTGTATAAGAATCCAAAAATTTAATTTTACAAGATTGCTTTTTGACAAAGTCATTTTCTAGTATCAGCACTGGTAATGGTCTTACAGAAATGCCATGGACTCTTGCAGATTTTTTCTTTCCCAGCTTCTCTTCCATTTTCACTTGCTTATCAGAAAGTACTAGTTTTGCTTGGATAAAATATTTCAACACTGAATTAAAATTTTGAAGGCATGATTTTTAGATCTTAGATGAGAAATTATTGTGGATAAACTTATTTTTAACAATTTTTTTCAGAAGTTCTGATCCTTTATTACGAGAAGGAATGTGGATATCTGTGAAAGCAATTAAAAATGAAAAGCTACCTCCATGAGTGTTTGCCACAGCTGAACAGGAAGAGGGATCAGCTTTTGCTTCCTTAGGTGGATATCTCAGCAGAATGTAAAATAAACAAAAAAAACACCCCAGTCTGCTAATACTATTTTTAAGTATGAACAATGCTTGTATTTTCCTGAAGAATGTTGCACAGCTAAAATTAAATGAGCTGAATCAGGAATCGTGGCAAAACGTGATACTAATGACATGGAATCCATTCTAGGATAAGTTTTATGTTTGAGAACCTTGACTTTAAGGAAAATAGTGTTTTAGTCACTGTTATGCTTCAACCAGGAGAGGGCAGCGAAACACACATCCTCACCCGTCCTTCACTTGTCAGCCTGCCACGGGGAGGGTGAATCCGTGGAGCAAAAGCCTGTGTACATAATTCCACTGAAAAGTGGTGGTCCACGATTCGCTTATCCCTTGTGCCAGGAGCAGGTTTTCCCTAGGAATGGTGGATTGCCTTTCATCCCACTGCCCTGTTTATAGCTGGAGTTTTGACACTGACCTCTTTTTTGCTCATCTTTATTTGCTCTTCCAATGGTTGGAGTTCTATGGCGAGTCCTTGAACCCCTCTTGACATTACACAGTGTTTATTTACAATGAGCAGAGTTTGAATGGCTGAGTGTTATTCTGAGAAGTTTTTAATTTCAGAAAGAAAGAAATCCCTTTACATGGGACTAATTATTCATAAACGGAAGATATAAGATGATATTTGTTGCTCCTCTGATCTCACTTGTCCGGGCATAAAGTAGAAGCAAATCCGAGTGGTAAAATGGTGTAGGTGAGAGAATGTGATGGTCCAACATGAGAGAAATTTCCCTGGTTGAAAACTGGACTGTGTGTCTTTCAGTAACCAGGAGAAATGCGATTTTAGTCATGAATTCAAGGTGAGAATAGGTATTGTTTTTTTAAGGAGGTGTTTGAGTTTTTTCTAAGTGTTTTTTCGACATCTTTTCTGAGAAAGAAACTAGTAATGCAAGTAATGCACTTTTCCTTTTATCTCTGAGGTTTGGCACCCCTCTGTGAAAATATGCCCAGTGGTAAGGCAAACAAGCCTGGAGATGTAGTTAGAGCCAAGAATGGAAAAACAATACAGGTAGGTATGGAAAACCTGGATTTTGAATACTTTTAGTGGATTGGTTTAATCAGTCAAGTTACATGACTGCAGTCAAGAGTATGTGTTTGAAAAGACCCTTTAAAAGATAAGCAGTGCAAATGTACTGTTTTTAAAAATGTAAGCAGCATGTTATTAGAAAATGCTATCATAGGATTCTTACAAATACAAATATAGATTGATGATATTAGACATGTTTTATAAATTGTTAGGAGAAGCTGAACAATATGGTCATTTACTGAACATGCTAGAAAGTCTTGTTTTAGCACCAGAGGTTGTTACAATGCTCATAAATACAGGTTCTCAGAATGGATAATGTACTCGTTCCTTCCAGCAGACCCTTCGGGACACTTCCCTGTTATGTGGAGTAAGACATAAAGAGTATTAGTTTCCTGGCTGACATAACCAAGGTCTTTACCCTGCCGAGCTGCTCTGTACAATCAGAACTTTGAGTCATAGGGCCTGTCAGTTCAAAGGAGCTTGCCAAATCCATCCCAAAATACATTATGTCATATTGAATCCAAACTGTTCCATACTCATCTAATAGATTAAGTGGTACTGAAAGTCATTGTGCTGTAGACCACTGATTTTGTGCAGAAGTAGATGACTTAATATTTAACTCTGTCTGGATTTCTTTGATTTTACCACCTTTTGACTTGTTGAATGTTCCGGTTCCTTGAGGTGGTTCTCCCAAAACTGAGTTCTGTTGCCCTCTGCTTTGAGGGCACATATTTGACTGGGCACATATTCCTCCACCAAGAAGAAATTTGCAAGAAAGTGCTAGTAGCTCAGAGCACATAATGCAATTAATCTTGCAGAATTAATCATGAAATTTCCCTGAAAGGGGAAAGGAGCAAAGGGGCTATTGATTTTTTTTTTTTTTTTTTTTTTTTTTTTTGAGGGGAAAAAGTTTCAAGATCCACAGGGAAAGCAGTATAACGAGAAGCTGTTTCCAGGCATGCATCTGTGCTTCTTTGTGGTACCCTCTCCTCCTTCGCAGTTTCCATGGGCCAGATCTCTGTGCTTCCTCAGAAATAGCTGCTGGGATTCCTGGGGCTTTGCTGGGAATGGTAACCAGCCTCCTGTGCTCCATTGGGGCCCCTCTCCAGCCTCTTGTGAGGATCCAGCGGCACAGAGGCCCAGCATGCAGAGGAGGTTACAGTGCTGAAAGGTGACTTGACCTCAGCTACAGATATGCGTTTATTTTAGAAACATAACTGTATACCAATACTATTGTTTTGAGTAAATTTTGCTTACCTTAAGTTCCTAGGGTCTGTGACTGTTCACAATCTGACAGCTATTTAAGATGATAGGTAAGAAATAAGTCAGTGAAAGGGTTATTTTCAGTAGTTAATCTATTTTTACTGATTTTGCACCTGAAGGTGGATAACACAGATGCAGAAGGAAGACTGCTGTTAGCTGACGCTCTCTGTTATGCCCACAATTTTAATGCAAGAGCTATTGTGAATGCTGCAACATTGACAGGTAAATAATCTCCCTTCCCTGCTCGTTTTGCAAGTCAGTTCTTTGTTTCTCTTGTTATTTGGGCTGTGGATTAGCTGCACTATATATAAAGCCAACCTGAATTCGAAAGCAACAGATGATTTTACATGTTGTAGGACAACAGCTGGCGTGGCTTATGCTCTAACAACGTGTACAGTTGCACTGTGTCTCTAGGACTGGGGAGGGTACTGGCATGCAAAGTACACACTCAGCCATGTGGATGAAGTTGGGCCGGCCCAGCTGAGCTGGAACTAAGAAGAGCAGGGAAACTTGTGCAGACTTCGATGTTTCTGCATGATGTTTGCCAGTGCTTCCATTTCTGAGCTAAGCCCCCCCAGCTCCCGGGGCTGTGTGATGCAGAGATACTGGCGTGGTTGTACACGAATCCTGCCAGGTCCATCTGGCACTGGCCATGCTGGAGCCAAAGTAGCTTCTTTGTGGACAGCTTCCTGAGTGCCTGAGCTCTGACCCAGCCAGCCCCAGTTCTTCCATTGTGGGAGCTAGCTCAGGTCTCCGTGACTCTATGTGATAGGAGACTTGTTGTCATCTTCCTAGGAATTCGTTTGACTGAAGTATCTCTTATCTGTAGTTGCATACTTTCAGGCGTAATAAAATGTGCTTTAATTGTTTCATCTCTGCAGTTGTACATGAATGAGGTTATAATTTTAAATTTAAAACCATTGTGTATGCATCTCATGAGCTGCAGTAACAAGCTGTCATGGGCAAAGTGACTGTAGCTGAAACGAGAGCAAGCATGGAAGAGTAGTTCAGACAGGAGTCCAATGTGTTGCTTAATGCATATGCTAAGCAAAATAATCACCTTTCTATGTTCTCTACTAGTGCTTTAAATTATATTCCATCCACATGCTGTGGAAAATTTCAATAGACAGAAGAGAAGACGATTTTAAGATAATTGGCTTTTATAAAATGATTCCCATATAAAGAGCACGATAGAAGGAGGAGTTTACTCCCACTCTAGATTATTCTGTGTTTTGGATCCTTGGGCACCAAGCAGGAAGGAGGAGACCTCCTGGAAAAATTTCTTTGACATGTAATTTTGTTAAACTACTTTTTTTTTTTTTTTAAATCTCCCTGAGGATTGAGTGTTTGCATTAGAGAAGCAGTCCTGTGGCATCGAATAAATAAATATGTATGTAATCCCTCTGGTTTAGGATTGGTTTAGTATTTTGATAAGGATTATTTTAATTTAAAGTAAATTCACATATGCTTTGCAAAAATCTGTGCAAGTGAAATTCATGAAAGGGAAAGTATCAGCTCCAAATTGTAGAGGTCTATAAATTGGAAAAAGTCCACTCACTTATATTTCCTGTGTGGAAACAATAAAATTTAGATTTTTTTTTTTTTTTAGAAGACACTGTTATTGCTGAATACATTATATTAGAAATATTGCTTAGAAACATCAAGCTGAAAACAGAAAATCTAGTTTGATGAGATACAGAATAAAATTTTTATGAATTCTTGTCATACTAGATTACATAAATGTTTTAACAATGTTTAAACTTTTAAAAATGCAAATGTACTAAAATCTTTAGGTTTTGCAGATTTTAGAAATTACTGATAATGGGAATTAAAAATGAAAAGTTCTGTTGAGGGGTCAGGAGGAATAGCTCAGGTCCACCTTGGCCTTTGTTGTATAACCTTCAATGTATGTTTCTGTAGGTGCCATGGATGTTGCATTGGGATCTGCTGCGACTGGAGTGTTCACAAACTCATCTTGGCTTTGGACTCACCTTTATGAGGTAGGCCATCTGCATTATTATTAAATCATAATAATAATTCAGTAATAGCTGTTGTTATTGAAAAGTTAGTGCATTACTTTATGCAAATCTAAAAGGTATGTTATTAACAAATTGAAATCTCGTAGGAATGGTTAGTACTGTATTTAATTGAAAATAATTAATTTTGACTATTAATTGTTAGCTCTTTAGTGAGATTTAGTATCATACAGCAAACAGCATGCACATCATCTTAAGGATCCGTGTCTTCTGATAACTGCGTATGCATAAGCTCTGGACTACTGACAGTAATTATTTCATATTAAAAATATAATTGATCTTGCATAACAACACTGAGACAGAAACTCAGAGTGGCCTTGTGAGTGGCTGAAGTGTGATGGCTAAAGGAAGTCTGAAGGAAGGATTTGTGTTGTCAGGGAAAAAAAAATTGGAAAAAAAAAAAAAGGCAGTCTTTAGATTTTGCCTTTTGACTAACACTGAAGTACCTAAAAAGTACGATTCACTGTTTTGTTTTGCAGTGTATTTCCAAATACCTAATATTATATTGGGCTAAAGATTTTTAAACTAATCAAAGTTAAAAAAAAATAAGCACGCCATGATACTGGGGCTTATAAATGCAGGTGTTTTCGTTGTTGTTTTTTTTTTTTTTTAAAAAAAAAAACCACAACAAACAACTTTGCCCAAACTATCACTGTTTCTTTTTCAGGCCAGCATTTTGACAGGAGATAGAGTTTGGAGAATGCCTCTTTTTGAACATTACACAAAACAAGTGACAGACTGCCCTCTTGCAGATCTGAGTAACATTGGCAAGTACAGCAGGTAAGATGTACCCAGTGTCCTTCACGTGCCCCTTTCTTTCAGCGTGTTTGTTTGATGTTTATGCTGTTGGTGTTGCTTTAGAAACAGTACAATTTTTCTGCTTTCCACAGAGCTGGCGGAGCGTGCACAGCTGCTGCATTCCTGAAGGAATTTGTGACTGCCTCTCACTGGGCTCATTTAGATATAGCTGGTGTGATGTCAAATAAAGATGAAGTGCCCTATCTTCGAAAAGGCATGGCAGGGCGGCCTACAAGAACGCTCGTAGAGTTTGCGGCTCGATTAAGTCAGGACAGTCACAATACTAAATAAAATACTTGTTTTGAAATCATCCACTCTGCCTTAAGAAAAAAATCTTTAAAAGTGTTATTCATAAATGCCCTAAGCATATTTTCACTATGGCAATGACCTACAAATGCATTTTATAAATCATTACTTGGGTAAGAATATCTCACTTTTGAGATTTGCTATCCCATGTTGTGCAGCTTAAAATAAAAAATATTGTTTGAACTATTGACATATTTAGTATGAAAACACGATGATGGAAAACATCTGAACTCCTATTTTATATGTAAAGTAAGCAGAATTATTGCCAACAATAAATGTCTGTCTTGGGTGTGTGTTTTCATTGAGAATTAGACGGAGATCATAGCTGTCCCTCAGTTTTGGGTGAGTTGTGGGAGGTGCGAAAGGTAACTCTGCAAAGCTGTTTGTAAAAATGCTACTCTGACTTTTTTCCTTAGAAAAACTAAAACTGCTGGTGGTGCGTGTCGAGGTGGAAACGATGCCCCACTAGAGCGCTTAGGGTGTTGCAGTCAGCGCGATGAGCGTGGCCACAGCGCTGAATTACGCAGTGACTTAAACGAGGGCCAGCAAGAGCCCGTCTCCTAACTGTTTTACGAAAACTAATGAATGCGGGTTAGCGGTGGGCGGGATGTTTTTGGGGAGCCTGCTGTCGCCTCACGTGATTTCTGTTATCCTGGTGTTTCCCCGCCTTTCACTGGCGTGCGGCTCCCAGCAGGGACGGCATTCCCGGAGTCACTTCAAAACTGAGGCCGACTCAACACTTACAACGTGGGGCAAGGTTTTTTTGAGGATTTGGGGGTGCAGGCCCAGTTTAGGCTGTTTTTTTTTGTTAAACGCTGGTGTTGGTGAACTAGTGCTTACCCAGGCGGGATTCTGGGAGGCGCGGGAGGGCGCAGGCTGGAGAAGGAGGGCCGCGCTGGGCAGCACGGTTCCGCTTTCTTTGCTTCTCTATCTAGTCTAACACGGGGAGCGATACCCACGGCCGCCGCCGGCTGCGGTAACCGCCCCGGGAACGCGGCGGGGCGGCACCCGGCCCCGCCTTCGGCTCTCAGCGCCTGCGCGACCGCCGCTCAGCCGGCCGCGGCGCGCCATGGCGGGCGCGCTGGGCGGCATGTTCGCCGGCCAGCCGCCGGGGCCGCCGCCGCCGGGGCCTCCCGGCGCACCCGGCCCGGCCAGCCTCATCCCGCCTCCCACGGGGCCGCGTAACCCCAACAACACGCTCGTGGACGAGCTGGAAGCGTCCTTCGAGGTGCGTGGGCCGGGGTGGGGGAGGCGGCGGGTGAGCGCTGCCCGCACGGCGCCGGTGCCCCGCCGCGTTCTTACCTCCGCGCTTCCCTCTCGCGCAGGCCTGCTTCGCCTCGCTGGTGAGCCAGGACTACGTGAACGGCACCGACCAGGAGGAGATCCGCACCGGTGAGGCCCGGGGGCGGGGGAGGGCCACGGCCGCGGTAGCTGACGCCCCCGCCTCACGCCCGCCGTGCCGGGCTGGCCCCTGGGGGTGCTCTCGGGCGCTGCCGAGGAGCTGCAGCTCGGCTTGGCCAAAGCCCGTGGTGCGCCGCGGGGTTGTTCTGCAGGCCTGAAACGCTGAGGAGCACGGCGGGGCTTGCAGAGCTCTGGCTGAACTTCCCCTAGAACTTCTTGTGAAGTTCTGCAGGTGCCGTTTGGCTTTGCCAGGAGTGTATGTGCCCTGTCCTTGGAGGCCGAAAGATCTTCGAACGGTGGCTCTGGTATAACTCGGGGCTGCTCGCCTCTTCCCGGGTGGAACGCTGTTCACAGCAGTGGGAGGCAAGAAGCCCACCCGGGAATGATCGGGGTGTTGTGGAAAGGTCCGAGTGCCGGCTGGCTGCTGGCGTTGTGTGGGGTTATGTAAATGTGCAGTGAAGTACGCGGTTCAAAAACTGGGAAGCTAATGTGACACATCATGGATCAGTAATAAAAGGTGGGAAAGCCTGGATCGCCTAGTAGCAGTGCTTTAGGACTTGTGCGACAGGTACCTCTGTGGGAGGCGTAATTAATGCAGAACTGGTAGGACGTTAAAAAACGGCCCGTGGCTACTGTTCAGAGGTGCACTTTTCCCTGAAAAGTTTTTGAAGCTTGGCTCTCTAGCACCGTTTCAAAACCAGCATAAATGCTTTTGAGATCCCCTTTCTGGATAATGGGTCATATTCATATGCTGGAATGGGACAGCTTTTATTATCAAAACAGTAGTGCATAATATATGAGGGCAGAACGTCCTCCTAAATATGCCCATGTTTTGGAACCTTACATTGAGCTTGTTGCTTGGGCGTGCAGTGAAATGTTTTCTTTATTTAACCAAGATCCACAAATTATCACTGCTTGTCGTAGTCAAAAATGTAATAAAACTTGGGAAAAAGAGTTGTCTTGCACCTTCAAAAGAAGTTCTGAAAGCTTGTGAAGCAACATTTTATACAGACTTAATGCACGTCCTGGTTTTATAAATCTGTCATTTTAGTAAATCTGAAGATTTTTCTTTCTAGGAAGTACTGTGAAAAGTGTTTCTAATAGCATGCAGAGAAGTACTGTTATCAGCCTGAGAACTTTTTTGGAATGTTCTTTCTGTTTTGTTATTTTATGTTTAGGTGTTGATCAGTGTATCCAGAAATTTCTGGATGTTGCAAGACAAACTGAATGCTTTTTTCTACAAAAAAGACTGCAGTTATCAGTCCAGAAACCAGAGCAAGTAATTAAAGAGGTATGTTTAAATTACCTGCATTGTGCTAGATCACATAAACTATGTATCAGTATAGTTAATCATCTCGTTAATTTCGGATTTCTTAACATGATGCTGTATCTTAAATTGGTAGAACTTGACTGTTAACATAGCTCTCACCATGAACCTGGAGAAGCTGGATGCCTGCTGCTCTGAGGAGTATTGGAACACTCCTCAGAGTGTGAAGCTAACACAAGATGATAGCTTCATTGGAAAAAACAAACTAGTTACTCAAATTTTGCTGGAAGTAATGATCTCTGAAATATGTGACCTAGGGGAACGGAACCAGCACATTCACGGTGTTTTCCCTCTGTTTCATTGGGCGCTTTTTCATTATTACAATCCCTATCAGATCAGCTCGAAAACTCAAGCTAAAAAAATTACATGCTTTTTATGTGAGGTGGTTATTCTTAAGAATACTGTCCATTTACTAATACACTTTTTTTTCATGCATAGGATGTTTCAGAATTAAGAAATGAATTGCAGAGAAAAGAAGCATTAATTCAGAAGCATTTGGGTAAACTGCGACACTGGCAACAGGTCCTGGAAGATACCAGTGTACAGCACAAAAAGCCTGCAGAATTGCCTCAAGGTCCATTCGCTTACCTAGAACAAGCATCTGCTAATATTCCTGCTCCAATGAAGCAAACATGATCTTTGATTTTATGTATCTGAGTAGTTTCAACAATGCAAAGCAGTCATGTTCTTTTTACTTTGTATACCTTTTGTATAATGTAATTTGTGCTATAAATATAATAGTTAAGACAATTAAGTGCAATCAGTTTTGGTTTTTTGTTTTGTTTTTTTCCAAAAACATGGATTGGTTTTATATTTCAATGGAAAATACACAGTTGTTATTCAGGATGCTTTCTGGTAGAAGTGTGTTTCCCAGAATGCATCCTGTTCCTTCTAGAAAGGGTGGCCCTAGCTTTCCCCTGACTGTATCTTTGCTGGTATGATGAAAATACTTGTAAAGATTACTGTTTGGTTTTACTGGAAGATTTAAATGTTTTGTGATCCAGTAATTATCTGTGAGTATCACTGTAGAAGCACCCTTAGAGTTGTCTGTATCTAGGTGAGATCAGAAGTGTACTTTTTTTGAAGTGAATCGTCCATCTCTGCTGGACTTCTACTGACCTCACCTCATGAAAGTGTCTCAGGATATACAAACTTGATTCTTACAGGATGCAATGAAACTGCAAAGTGCATAGCTCTGGAGGGGGTATGTAATGCAGGCCCAATGTTACTGGTGTTCTGTCTGCCAGGCTAGTGCAGAGGTGGTCCAAAATACCTACCCGCAAAATAAAGACCATTCATGGTGGATGTTGGGTCATCAGCACTGTACAGCCTACAGAATTAGCTTCTACTGGGGTGTGCTAGTTAGTAATCTCAGTGTAGCCAAAAGAAAAGATTTCAGAGGTAGAGACAGCAAAGGAGTCCTGTCTCTGTATTACCAGGCAGCAATCTTCATCATATAGCCAGGAAAGCCACTTTGTAGGGACACCACTTTGGGGACAGTTAATTCATTAGAATATTGTAACCCTGGAAATTAGAATTAGTAATTGTGTATTGAACTTCGTAGTGTGCTTCAAAAGGTTCTGAGGCAAAGTGGATGAAAACTAATGAAAAACGTAGCCCTACACGTTTCCGATCTTCTCAAAATGCCAAGGCATTCCTCAGTGTTACTGTGAACCATTTTATCCCCTTCTTGATCGGATGTATAAAAGTGTGTCTTTTTGCCAAATCTGATGTGAAAGTCTCCTTCCAAAACCGAGCAGTTAATTTTGGAAACAATACTGAACGTCTGGGATGAAAGTATTGGCCTGTAGAAGCGTTCTGCCCCTTCTGACACCTTTTCAGCTTGGGTGAGGTGCAGCGGCTGTTCTGTAGTTAAGTGCTCGCATCTGTTGGTACAGTTCTTGGTGGCTGTGTGATACACGAAGAGGTTAGGCTGGAGGTTCGCTACGCCTCTTCGCACACGTAAAACGTGTTACGTAGCTGGACCCTGCTGGTTGAAATTAAATGGAGATTCGAATCACACAGCTCTTGAGGATGAACTACCCTATCTTAAACGCTCGGCTGCTTTCCTGTTTGTTGATGAATTACCTGAGGGCTAATTTCTTCATGGGTGTCTTTCCTCCCATCAACGAGTTAGCTGTCGTGATCTGGTAAATGTAGTTGTTTACACACTTTGCATTTTGGTGGGCATAAGAAGAACACTGAGATAAAACGTACAAGTATGTAGTTCCCATAAATCTGGCACTCAGTGTAGTCTGACTCACACTTCAGCATAACATATCACTATTTTGCAAAACATGGAAATGGATGATTTACAAGCAAGTTTTAATGTTCATACTTAACGCATTATCCTAATTTATCAGGCTGATTGTTACATGTATTGAAGTGCAACGGGAGAATTATATTGCAATGCTAACTATACAAAACAGTTAAGTAAACTAGAAAGTATTTCTAAACCAGCCTGCTATAAACATGCTATCTTTGGAGGTATACCGCATGCTGTACAGCTTAAAACCAGTTTAACCAAAACCTATTAAAAATGTAAAAAATTACATTACTATATGCAGAAATAGTTTTAAACAGCTGATGAAGCAAATGTATAAACCTACAGAAATCACCCACAGAAAGTAAGGTCTTTTTTCAGCTGGAGCCAGATTGACAGGATGTATCAGAGACCAAATCCCATATTTAATGTAATTGTGGAGTGGTACAGTCTCTTGATTAAAAAGTCTTTTCACATAACAGTACCCAGAATTTTGCTTTTTCTTAATTTTTTACAGAAGTTGTTAAAAAAATATTATTTTTTCTGAAATCCGTGCCTATAACTCTCACAGTTATTATATGTAAGAGAGTGCAGTTGTTCCTAATTATTTACTTGGAAATTACTTTTTTCTCTAAATCATATCTTGGATTATCATTCCCTAAAAGAAAACAGGAACAGCTTTTCTAATCATTCTGAGAAGTATGGAAATAGTTTACTTTAGAATGAAAAATACTTAGTAAACCATTCTTGATGCTGAGGGTCTTGGGTTTGGTCATCTTTGGTTCGTGGCGATTCATTGCCTTGTGTCCTGTGCAAACAAATAAGCATTAGCATCACTTTCTTACAATCTTATCAATATTTAATACTTTTTTTTCCTGGAAAAACTCATGGTACTATGAATGGATCTGTGCTCACATGAACTGGATGAGGCCAAAGGTGCCAGCTACAATTTCTGGAGCGATCTGCTCCAGCTACCTGCACTAGCCAGGTAACTGGGCTAACAGCACTGGTTGTAACACAGAGGAAAGTGTGAAGGACAGCTAAACAGCAATGGAGAAATCTTTCAACATAATTCTTAATTTGGCATCTCAAAAAATAAAATAAAGGATGCTTCAAGAATATGAAGTCTTGAAAATCAGAAAATGGTAGCTGCAATTCACTTGTAAAAGTATGAACTACAACTTATGCGTTAAAAATGTTGGGTAAAAAGTTTTATTTGGAACTGAAAGATTTATCCGAATATTAACTGGCTTTTATAATCAATCTTATTACATGGTCCCTGATTTTCAGCATTCAGAATGCTTTTTTAACATTTATATTAATTTCCATTCGCTTATAGTAGCAAATATGTCTTCACTTATTGATTGATTGGATTGATTGATTTGAAAGAGTATGTAAGTAGCAGCCAAGCTACCCTCGGTCTCCCTGTACGTTTCCCTTTAAAATACGGTCTGATTTGCCTTGGCAGTCATCTGGCATGACACAGAATGCTTTTATCTTTAAGATGTGGGAATTGCCAAACTGGATCCAAGCCTGTGTCTGGGATTGTTGTCTTTGGCAGCAGTCAGCACCATCTGCCTTCAAGGAAAGAACGCTCTAGCACACGATTTACAGAGTAACTAATCTCCACTGGACGTAGGTAAGAAGGCTGGCTTTTGTCCTGAAGTATAGTGGTAGGGTCGTTTTTTTTAATATTTATCATTATAACTGTATAATATTAACTAGATAAATGTTTTAACTATTTTTTGAAGAGATATTTCAGTCATGTTGATAAAACACTAAACATTGCTTAAATAATAACTCATAAATTTGAAGAAAAATTCAAGCTTTTCAGAGAAGAAACATCAAAGAAAATTTTTAGTTAAGTATCTGCTAATCAATTTTTAATTCTCTAAACCCTTTGCCAAATGATTAGCCTAAATTCATTCAAATATCTCCTAAAATAAAAATATGCCATCTACATCTACCAAGTGCAAAGTGAGGAAACAAAATTGAGAACGAAAACACATTCTTAACCACTGAAAACATGCCCGAAGTTTTAAACAGCCAAGTTCACTATTGGCTACATTCTTAGTTAATACTTCCAACTCCTCTCTTTTTTTTGGAGGGTTTGGCAATCAGAAGCTCCACTGGGCAGTGACTGTAGCCTACTTCTGCAGTAAAGTTCTGGGCCTATCTGCAGACAAACGAATGCATGGAGTTCACTGCACGCAGGAACCTTACGTCATTGTTTATTTCCAGATATCTAATGTGTTGAAATGCCTACAAGATTCTGAATACAAATTCATTTATCATCTTGCAAGTCACTGCAAAATGGATAAATACCTGGGTGGCAGCGCTGCTGTCGGAGGACTGTGCTGATGGAGATCTCACACTGAGGCAGCCAGGACTCCGGTCTAAGCTTGTAGATTTTGTTATTTGAGGAGCACTTCTTTTTGATCTCAAGTCACAGCTCAAAAGCTCTTTGCATAGGAAGCTAAATTCGGAACACTGACAACGCGACTGGGCGCTTCAGCTGTTTTCTTCTGCTGCTTTTTATTGTACAGAAAACTTCATTACACACTTTTGTTTTACACTTTATGCTATAAACCTCAGCAATACCTCATTCCTAGATATCTTGAGAGGAGCACTCAAAAATCAAGATTCCTATCTTTTTCTATAGACATTTAAATAAATTCTGCACCAACTCGATCTCTCTTCTCTCCATGACTATTTATAGACAGCATCGTACAGAGGGGCTGAGACGACAAAGAACAAATCCTGAGCAGCCCAAACACAATTCATAATTTTCCTTGATGCATGCAATATCCCAAACAGCAACTCCCAAATTTGCAGGCAGCTCCTAAATCTGCAAGTAATGGCTGTACTTAATCCCAGTGTAAGACTGATGTCTTTTGGAGTTCTAGTGTTTTATATTTGCTTAAACACCTGTGTCTATGTGCATATATACTTATACTAAATTTATATTAGGTTGACTGTAGGTCGGCTTACTGGAAAGAATTCTACTGAATAACATTACCATAAAAAATTAATAGGACCTTTATTGTCCTTATCATCTCTATGATTCAAATAGCAATAAACCATCACAATTTGCCATTTTAATTGCATTGCCCATCTTACCTTCATGGAAGGAGACAAACATACTGTATTAGGGTTGAAAGAAAATGATCGATTCCTGTAAGATTCAGTGTTGGCTAAAAGTGAATGCTGAAATTTCTTCCTTCCTGAGGGGAAAGACAATTATGTATATAGGAGCAATTTGTGAAACACTGATTAAATCCTTCTAACAGATTCCAATATATATAAAAGGAAATCTTACCGCCAGCTGCTTGATAATCTCTTCTCTCTCACTTAATTTGTCTTGCAGACAGCTTATAAGGTGTGTATCTTCTGATCTGGACTCCCTCTTTCTTGTCTTTTCTTCTAATTCTTTAAGTCTGTACCAAAGAAAATGCAGACCAGGAAAACTTCCTCAAACCAGGTTCAAGAGATACCTGGGCTGTACTCTGCCCTAAATTCCGAGCTTAAAACACAGGAACATATTCAGGCCTTTCTGATAAAAAAACATTTTTTTAAAATGAGCATCTGAACATGGAATACATCTAAGTATAGAATGTTGTGGAGTTCCAAAATAAATCACTGCCAGGGTTAACTCACAACACCTGTCCAGTGCAAAATCCAGCCCTTGGTGTAAAATACTAACAAGCTTGCACATCACATTGCTAGTTTAGTTTCCTAAGAAAAAAAATCTGTGTCATACTATCTATGCATGTTTGTATTCATCTATTTGTTCTCTGTTCTGACCCAATAACTTTAGAATCCACAGGCTAATTCCAACCATATTTGATAGGGGCCTCAGAAATACTCAGCATACATCTGCTTGACCATGAGAAAACAAGTCATTATTTCATCAGCCAAGTTCATGAATTTTGCTGCTTGAGAAACTGAGTGCTATGAAGTTCACCTGCCATACTGAGTAATGTATTACAGAATACCAACCACCATTTTGTGTTTGTTTTGTTTTGGGGTTTTTTGTGAGGGTAAACATTTTTGAGAGCCTCTCCTCAATCTTATGCTTTTAGTTTAGTGTATCTCAGAGTTTAGATAAAAAGATAAATTTTATCATCTGAATGGTTTGAGACCTGCTTACATGCAAGTAGTTCTCTTTTCTGGACCCATGCTGCACAGTTAGGGTAAGAGAAAAGACAAGGCATACATACAATCACAGAGATTACTTCTGAGAGGCCTCTCCTATACAGTCTGAAGCACCACAGAACTACTAACTCCACAGAGGTCTGTAAAGTGCATTTATTTACACCAGTTGCTGGGGGCTGTCCTGGAAAATTTGCAAGGGAGTGAGAATGAGCAAGAGCTTGACTTCAAGGATGCTGCTCTGCTGAACAAAATTAAATACAAGATCATGAATCGAGGCCTCTGGTGTCATCTCTGACAAAGATGATTTTACACTTCATAACATTGCAAGATGCTAAGTGCAGGTTTTAATTTAGCATTGCAAGATGCTAAGATGCAGGTTTTAATTTAGCATTGCAAAACTTCATGTATAGTGCTTTAATTAAACAATATTCCGAGTTTATTGCAATCTATCTGGGGTCTTTTTGTGTTTGCAAAGGAAATACCTATACACTTCTATTTCATTGCTTATAGTATAACTCATTGCCAGTATGAGCTAGAGTTTGTTTAAATGACTTAGTCTCTAAGGAGAAAATCTTTGCTTGGAGATGTGCCTGAGTGCTGCTGAAATCAGATAATATGTTTTCCATTTCCTTCTGCTGATCTTGTTTCAGTATGTCCAGTTCTTTTTTATGCTTGATATTGAGGTCTCTACCAGTAGCCTTTCCTTGGTATTAAAATATGTTGAATTCTCATGTTTCAATACTAGTTTATATAATTGATCAAAGCACACAGGGTTGAGGTCTTTTATTGACTACAAAGGCAGTTAACTGGGCGCCAGCTCTGGGCTTCTGCTTACTCATTGGCTTTGACACTTCAGTTGCAGTTTGCAGCAGAACCACGCTAACTCTGAGCAAGAGGAAATTATTTGGAGAAGTACTCGACCTCAGCCTTCAGGAAATGGAAGGTCTATTCCATGTAAGTATGCTATTAATATTCTGTCTATGGTTAGTTTGTACATCAATCTTAGTGGTCAAACAACAATAAAGTACCACAGGAACTTACTTGTATTAAGCAAAATTATTTTGAAATCTCTGGGATTTTAACATGAGGCTCTGATGCTATTATTTCATCACATCATGGCACCAGTGACATTAATACTCCCTACCACCATTCTAAAAATATTTTTTTTAAAAAGCGAAGATAAGAAATGTTGTAACAATACCTTTAACTACATTTGTCTTTAACAGACATTTTGAAAGCTACTGCTATTTGATTAACACCATCAATTGAAAACTAAAAATGCCTAACGTTTTTTCAAGCCTAGCCATAACATTGCTTTCTGATACCAATCCCCAAATCAATAGACATCTATTGAAGATCATTGTTACTTATTGCCTTTCGTTTGCTAACGTTTTATTAAATCTTGGAGAAAGTTTTAATTAACTCAGTGTTCTGTTTAAGCCCATGTTCTGTTGTTTACTGATTAAAACAGAAATGTCAAACTCAGCAGATTAACAACTGTAATTTTCACAAAACATATTCAGTTTACCTTTTTTTTTTTTTCATTTTAATGTATTTCTAAGCGCCTTTCACTTGTTTCTGAAAGCTTCAGGAAAGGCCAAAAGGTCCATGAAAGGTTTCTGCCCTTGAAATTAGAGCAGAGCTATGAGAGTGATTGAATTGGCACTTGGCACAAAATAAGAAGCAGAAGAATAGGAGTGAAAATGAGAGCAGAATCCCTGAAATGGGTCTTCAGGGGCAGAACAAAAGCTGTCCTTCAGACTAGCCATTTTAAGACTTGTCCTCTCTTCCCATAAAAAAACCTTTATCTGCTCTCATCCTAATCTTTGCAAAAGGTTTCTGTACTGGAGGTGAAATTCACACAATTCAAGAGAATGGAAATGGAAATGATTACTTCAAGCAGATTACTGGTTTCACTTACTTGGCAACAGTAGGAATAGTGATTTTAAATAATCAGTTATAAAAATTTGGCACATGCAAATCAGTTTTCAAATCAGAAACAACCTGGTGTAGTGGAGAGTGTCCTTGCCCAAGGCAGGGGGGTTGGAACTAAATGATCTTTAAGGTCTCTTCCAACCCTATCCATTCTATGATTCTATGATATAGCATAAGACAAGGTCACTGTTGTTACAGTAACAGTAAAAAAGCAGTTACTTATATTCACTCACCAATTTAACTATTCCCCTATACAATTATTGGTCCTGCAAAAGCAAAACAAGAGCTGCAATTTAATGTTCCAGATCTTCCATGGTTTAATTTCAGAGCAGCCCGTATCAGGTTTGAACCATTTGAGCTCTTGGTTCTACCTCCCGTTATTTGAAGGATTTCTCCTTACACAATTTCCATTAATGCTTCATTCTCAAATGCTTACTGTAGTAGAGCTACACCATTTATCCCCTGTAAAGGTTATCCAACCCAGCAGCTTTAGCATTTGAGGCCTTTTAGACCTCTCATGACATGTGAATAATTCTTCTCTTCATGAACAGAAGGTCTAAATTCCTTCAAGGCAGCTGGAGGGCAGTAATGAAACTCTCTGGTCTGCAATTCTTGCTGTTGATCTTGCTTCAAAAGCTTAGAATGAAAGTCACTTTCAAGTTAACTCTCCAAAGAGTGCTAAGGGAAAAAAAAAGTTTCTTTCCATTCTTTAAATATCTACTGACTGGTAGACAGCAATGCAATTACTCTGGCCACTCTGACAGTCTGCTGAAAAACCTTGTATCCCTTGAGTGCTTTTCTCTAGACTATACAGTATATAATTTTAAAGATTCCTTTAAGGGTATACTCTTCAGAAATCCTTTTATATATACAGCTTGAGTAGTTAGATGCATGCATTCTACACCAGTGCAGAAAATAATTGAAAGGTACCCACGCACCAGATCCCTCAATCGCTCTGCAAAGAGAATATGTTAAGTATGATCATCCAGAAATTTCAAAGGATTCAACAGCCATACAAATGCACTGAACAGTGAACCCCAGTCTCATCTCCCATGTAAAAGGTAAGTCCTGCGCTTTTTCTGTATGCGAATGGAAAGGCTGCTACTACTGCAATCCAACACGTGCTCTGAGCCTGTGGCTACACTAGAGGATGCAGTCCACCTTCTGCAAAGGCAGCCAAGACCACAAGTCAGCTTGCCCTTCCTGTGCTCTGATGGCATATTACAGCTCCAGGCTTCCATCAGCCCAGAGGCACTGTTGGTGCCCGCTGTCACTGCCCTTACTCCCTGCCAAAGCAAAGTCTTACGGAGTGCATACGGCATTCTCAAGTGTCTCCTTTACAACCCATTGGTTTCAGCTAGAGAGTATGTATGAAAAACAGACTCAGATTTATTCTCAGAGGCTTCTACATTTTTAATAGCTCTTGGGTGAGTTTGGGATTTGTTCATGTTTTCCACTGCCTTTCAAAAGCTGATGTTAGGCAGATTTTCTCAGGTCACGCCTGTGAGGCTATGCTGGACATAGTTCTCTATGACATATAATGAACAATTAGTTCAAATGCTTTTGTTATGAATGGACAGAAATGAAACGAACTACTGCTTTTACAAAACTCCTAACCTCTAAAATTAGTAGTTTAGAAAGGAGAGATTCTGACACATCACATTTAGAACACCTCTGATGCTGGCATTATTATCAGATCTCTAGATAGCACGGTGAAGTGTGAATTTAAGGCAAACCTCCTGTGCTGTTTTTCCCTGTCCTGAAGCTGTGCAGCTTCTTGCTTCTGCGATTCCAACTCAGCACTGAGTAGCTCCATTGTATCCTTCAAAAGTAAATTCTCTTTCTTGAGTTCGGAAATTTCACTCTGACATTTTTCCAGTTCATCATGAAGAGATCTGATCTGGCTCTGGCTACTTCCTTCCTAAGGAAAAGGCCACATTTAGTTATTCACAGCCTCTTATTATTTAACATGAAGATCTCACTAGAATTGTGTGCATTGAATTTTTTCAAGCTGATTTTTCAATATATGTGCAATTCTATGTGCAAGACAAAATCTGTGATCAAAACTTCCTGAAGCTATTTTATAGCCTCCATAGAATTTATTTTATTGTAACATTAATTCATTTACTTGTGTTGTAGATCCTGCTCTTTAAATAGAAAAAAAAAGCGTGCCCATAGGGAAAAGGAAATAAACAATGCTAACATTTTAAAGTGTGATACAAGGGAAGGAAACCCATTGCATTTCTCTAAGAGACTCTGTACACTTTTATTATCTCAAGAGAGAAATCTGATACTATTGCTTTTGGAAAACAAAACATGTCAATGAAGTAGGAACTGGATTCTTGCCTGATGCTTCTTCAGTGTCCTCACACTCCTCAGCTCCGTTTGGAGTTCATCTATTTGTTTCTTGAGATTGGTGCACAGTGTTTGTTGCTCAGAGAGTTCCATCCTTAGAGATCCTAGCAACAATCAGACAGACCATTATTAAGGCAGCCAGAGGCCTGCTGGATGGGGAAGGTAGATACAGACAATGTAGATGAAAACATTAATATATTACATTTTGCTTTGTTCTTCAGCTCCTTCACCATTAAGTATAATGGCTTCCTATTACTAGAGAAGTAACTCAGCTGAGCAATAGTATGAAGTTACGGAGCTACAATAGCAATGATTCAACATCAGAATCAGGGAGGTAATTCTGTGGCAGTTGTTTTGAAGATTAAATCACTACAATCACTTCTTCTAACCTTGAACTTTCCTGGAGACCCCTTGAGCTTCTCTGGTAAGTCCACTAGTTTTATAGAGGGGCCATAAGGCAGATTGAGGAGAGCTCTGGTTGTGTTACGAAAAGTACAACACTTACATAAGCTAATCTGTCATATGCTGCAACTTTTCTGTGTATTGGGTACAAATTTCAGGGTGGATCAAATAAAAGGAGAAAGAAGTTTTTATCTATTGTTTCTCTACAATTTTTCTTGAAGAATAACAGAATTCAGCTATTGAACATATAAATGTTAGAGAGCAACAAATCTTTCTAGCAAATTTGAATTGCTGAAAAAAAAAAAAAACAAGAAAAGAATCCAGTTTGTACTTAAAGTACTTTCAAATTATTCTTTCTTTAATTAAAAAAAACTTTAATAGATGAGCTTTAATAACCTGAGTGCAAACCTGGAGATATCAGAGGTCCTCCTAATGCAGTGTTCTGTTTATTTCTGAATGGTTTAGGGAACTTTCTAAACTGACGAAACAATACTTATGGAGCAACTAATCACCACTGCTGAACTCAACAGAACAGACTTGAACCACGTATAATTCTTCACATCATAGAAAAAAAGAGGAAAGTCGTATACACTAACTACAATATTTCAATTTAATATAGCTGATAATGCATACTTGAATGTTATACACCAGAGTACTCTCCCAGCAATGTTCTGCTGCTGACAGTCGAGAGGTAGGTTAACAAAGAATATTGTCTGTATTGCTGAAATTGCAGGGTATGGAAAAGGAGATTCACAAAGATCTGAGTTCCCAGAAGATGGGAGAGAAAATGAATGGGGGAAAGTCAGTGCTTCTCAGCATATAATCAAGCAGCAGGAGTTGTGCATGACATGAGACATTATACCTAGCAACAGAGTTTGCTGCTTCTGTATCTGTTCGAGTTCATCATGTAATTCTTTCTTTGCTTTCTCTTCCAAGGTTTGTATTTCCAGCCTATGAGACTGATGTTGGATCTTTAAAGTCTCATTAAATTCCTTTTTCAAACGTTCTTCTGCCTCCTGTAAGCAAAAGCCCCCCCGCAAAATAAAGTGGTTAGAACCTATTTATCACCTTGGTTTTTTACTTGTAATGCCAGGATGCATCTGATCTTTCATTGTAGAACTTTTATTTTCATCCCCACTTTACATGACACTTCATCCACACAAGAATAAAAATGAGCTGAAGTTAAAAAAATAACACTTAATAGGTACAACAGAAATTACCAAGACATCGTCTATTAGATTTGTTGTACATCATGAAAAAACACTGACAACCTTGCACTATTTTGACATTAGAAACATGTTTTATCATTCAACACACAAAGCCTCCCAGATTTGACCTGTATGACATTACTTATTACAGTGTCAGACAAAGGTTTCTATCTTTCCTTGTATTGTCCTTGGCTAAAACTTCCACTATTGTTAGAAGTGCTGCCGATATATCATAAATGATGGAGTAGTTGCTCTTTAGTGGCTCCGAAAGCAAACTCCTCAGTTTCATATTTACCAGCCTTGAGCTTGGTTTTGTTAAAGCTAGGATTTTATTCTGAATATATAAACAATATATTAATTCTTCTTAGGGTGATTTTACTATGTATGTTTTGTAAGGTTTTCTCTAAGGTGTTTGATATCAACAGGAACATCTGAACTGCATGCCACAATCACATGTAGATTTTTTAAGTTCATCTTTTTTTCTCAAACAGCAACATTCTTTAGAACCTCGATATGCTGCATTAACATTTTGTCACTGAAATAAATCCACTTGAACCTTTAAAAGCTTTGGTTATTCACTTAGAGAATTGATTTCTTGAAGGTATGCAAGGCAATACATATCATTAAACATGTCTACTATACTTCTTTTTAAAGTATTTATGTATAAATTAATAATGGATGAAAAAGAATAAAACTGAGTCCTGTTAATAATACACTTAGGAATTCCCTTGTATTTCTGAAGCAAGAGCACAGCTAGAGGAGCTTGTATTCATTGCAGCCTAACTGTAGACAGTAGGCTATGTATTTTATGAAACTATTTCATTCATGCTGTGGAATGAATAAAAAAAACAATCCAAAGATGATGAGGTTTCAAAATCACAAAATAATTCATCATGTGCTACAATGGCAACCCGTCATTAAGTTAACTGGAGATAACTGAGTTTTGATAATCGGCTCTAGCTAAGATGGTTTATCCCACAAATATGATTTTTTTTACAGTAGTATGTCATAAACTGACCTTGAGTTCCTGATTTTTGCTTTTCTCCAACATTTTTAAGACCTTTTGATGTGATGCCTCCAACTGCAGTTTAACATTCTGGTTTTCTTTAATGGTATTTTGAAGATCCTGCAGAAGCTTCTCTTTTTCTTTGTTGGACTGTAGATTATGTTTCCTCAGTGACTCCTTGAAATTATTTGCTTGCTGGTCTAATATTTGTTTCAGCTGAGCCACCTTCCAGAAAAGCAAATCAGCAGGACAGGATTAATGGATGCATTCACAATGGAGAGGAATTATGTGGATCTAAGTACATTTTATGAACCTGTGTTGCTCTATGAAAATACCAAGATGCTTGTTTGAGCAAGGAGCCCTTTTTTCAGTGAAGAATGACAATCCTTTTGCATAAACTGTCTGTTGCCCATCAAGTACCTTTCTTAAATTATTTATTTTCAAATTGTCTCCATCTCATATGTACAATCCACAGTTCAATTTGCACAATAATTATGGCACAAACCAGGAGGGAGGCCTAAGGCTGTGCTTATTGTCATCTGGGATATGTAACATTGCAAAGTCTATTTATATAAAGCAGTAGATAAGAACCAATGGAAACAAGAATTCTGCACATCATGCTTCAGATTTGTTTTATTTTTCCCCTCTCTTGTTTTATTTTCTCCCCTCTGTACTTACTAAATACAGTACACATCTATAATGGCTGACACAAAAGTAACAAAAAAATACCTGTTTATAAGAATAACTTAGTGGGGTTTGTTTTGGTGGGGAAGGAAGGAGAAGCCTGTTCTCTTTCCTATTTGGTAGGTTTTCTCAGCTTTCAGTAAAAATTTGTATTTGTAATTCTTCTTAAATTTGCCATTCCAAACATGATAGCTGTGAAATTCCAAAAAACTGCCTTCTGCATAAAAGCAGCATGCATAATCAGTAAGGCAAATCAGTGCTTTTACTGCTGTATCTGACTTCCAAGTCAGATTTTTTGCTGCGACATTCCTCCTGCTAAACCTTTATGCCTCTTGCCTTTTCTCTTGAGGAACATATGAAAGAGGATGGTCTGTTTTCCATTTTTTATATGCTTGTACTTTTCAGCCTTAGACAAATGGAATTCAAACTATGAAAGGAAGAAGTTTGCATCCTTATGATTTCATGTGACTTAAATGATTCAAATGATGTTACACACATCTGCAAATTGGATGCAATACAGATTATAACCTGTGACTCCTTCCTATTCTTACCTCTACACTAATACATGTTCTTTTTCTCCTCAGTGTTGCCTTCATTTGTTTTCCATGCATATTGTAGACGGACTGTTAGCTGAGGAAGCACTGTAGCTTTAGCTAGCTGAATAGTTGGTGTAACTTCAACTCCATGCTTGTGGTCCTTTTTGATGCAGCACCACAAAAGCTGGATGAAGATTTACTAAGGGACCTAAGGTGTCTACATCCTTCCACGTTTCATTCTCATAGCACCTTCCAGTACATTTGTGTTACATAAGAGAAAAGGAGGCATGATGTGCAAAGCCCTTACTTCTCATTAACTTCATGGCCGCGGTCAGCATTGCACTGTCCAAAGGGAGATACTAATGAGCTATGCCAGATCTCTCCAAATCGTAGGAATCCTTTCTGATGATGGCTAAATGTACTCCTGCTTAGCTCATGACTCTGTTCTTTCTCACATTGGTTGAGTATGCTGACTCCTCTCCTCCAAAGGATGTACTTAGCCTTCCTTTCTCTCTCTCTCCTGAAGTCCTTCTCCATTCCCAGATGAATCACAGCCCTTATCAAGTACTTCCTAAGGCTCATTATTCTCATAGGTTCCCAGCACAGACCTGTGCTCTGAAGGCTTAAAATACTGCAAACCACAGGGTTTGCATCAGTTCCCAGGGTTTCAACTCCTTTTGGAGAAAGGATATTCAGTACTCCTACTCCCTCTTTATGACCACAACCTTCAACGATGTTGTACCTTGACCTGTCTTCCACTTCTAGTCCTGATTTCTGCTTTTACCATTTCTTGCCATCTGCTTCTTTCTCCTAGAATTTATAAAAGTCTTTACGTCCCAAAATGAATCCTGGTATTAAAGAAGAAAAATGAATATGAACCTTTTTTTTTTTTGGAGACACAGCTTAGAAAGAATTCTACTTGATCAATTTGTCCTATTTTAATTGTTTTTTCTACAGAGCAATTAAATAAGGGCCTGAGAATGTTGTAAAAACTTGATCTATTTGGTCTGCAGATAGTTTATCACTTTAAGTAAAAAGTTTGCAGTCACAGCATATCAGATGAAGATGATTTGTTTCTGTGTAAGCCTATTCATGTGAAACATGAATGTTCATGGACTTCATGGGCTATGGAGACAATTCAAAAACCTCTTCCTTGAACACACAGTGTATCATGAGAAACACATAGCTTTCCTTTACTACAGCTGGTTTCTGTACCTCTATAAGCAGCTACAAGAAAGAATTACTGTTCCATTTCTGAATAGGTTTATGGCTGCAAAACTGCTGTTCCTATACAGAAGTCAGTATACTGCGTTCCTTTCATTTGAATGGTTTGTCCTTCACTTCAAATCCACAAGTCAGGTTCTTTTCTCCATTTATTGGTGGTGCTCATTACTGATCATCACTGATCTTGTACTTCAGTTTCCCACTGAATGGCTTGCTTGCAAAGGGCGATACTATGATAATTAATGTGGATTTCCTTTATCAGATTGGATAGTGTGCTCTGTTTGAAACTTCAAGTTCCTCAGCTTTATACTGATGTTTCACATGTTCTGAGATCTACAGCATTGTACATGACAGAAATCTGCAAGCAGAGATGAACTTTGTTAAAAACTCTTTAGCAAAGCTACCAGCTTGGGCATTTGACTTCCTTCTATTTGGTGGCCAAACCAAGCAAACAATAAAACTGTTAGTCAAATAATCCAAAGGAATCATTTTTGAACGTACACATCAAAATGAAAAATTAAAATATTTCCTCCAGATTAAATTCAATGTTTTAAAACTTAAAATATTTTGTCATTTGCAAGGAGACAAATGGCTTTATTCACAGAACACAGGGGAAGAAGAGATGGTGGTGGTGTGGTGGTGGTGGTTCCGCATTGTGCGTATGAGAGAGAGAAAGGAAGCATGGAGGCACAGAAAAAAATATGAGAACAAGAGTACATGCATGTGCATATGAAGGTAACTGGGACACTTACCCAAGTGATGAAGGCCTAGGTTGTTGAATGACAACTTATATACAAGTGAAGAAGTGGCAACAGGTGACACACACTGTAGCTCACCCTGTTTATCCTATAACCTAGTTACACAGGGGCTCATTAAATGGTGAGAAAGTGTGATAGAAGGAAAAAGAACAATAAGCATCCCAGGTCTCCCACACGGTATGGGAATGCTAGTTTGGTAGACAAGAAGAAAGCAAACATTCCTTCACTCAGTGTATTGAGAATCAAGTTTTTTATTTTGTTCTCTTTAAGTGCCAGAAAAGGAAAGATTAGTTTTACCACTTCTTAACAATTTCAAACCAACATAGTATATTTGAATTTCACTGAAGCTATCCAACTAAACTGATTTGAGCTAGCAAATTTGAAAGAGCATCTAGCTTCAGCTGCTCCAAAGTGTGAGTTTAAGTTAACTAACCATCCAGTTGTTTCTTGACTTCTTCTGTTGTGTCATCCAATTAAACGAAAAGAAAACCATCTGTCTGAACAAACTAGTGAAGAATAATTGCTAAATATTATTCTTAATGAAAAAACATTAATTGTCTGTAATGTGTCTGTGTGATGGGATCTACCTGTGGCCTGGAAGAACAGGCAGATGCCAGAGCCACTTGCTGAACATATCTTTGAATCCAGAGCTGCTGCAATTTTTTATTTTATTTTTTTTAGTAAGTGGTAAATCATAAGATTTAACCCAAAGAGACACTTTGGCTTCTGATTACAGGTAAAACATTTACTTGTCTTAATACCTATTGACTCAAGCCAACGTTTTCCTATAAAGAAAGGAATGCTGAAGTTGTTAAGTATCTGCAGTTCCTTAGAACACTAACCTTTGATGTGAAACGCTTAATGCTGTACAGTCCCCTGTATCAGATGATGCAATATGCATTAGCATTACTATGCTCAGCATGCATTTTTTTTTTCTGGCTTCCTGAAAGTAAGCCAGTGAGTAAAAGGATGTGCCAGAAGAACAGGCTGTATATTTTCTAATAGAAAGATTTGAAACAGGAAAATGTGCTTGGAATATTAATTTTTGCAAATTAAATACTCATCTAGGAAGGAAAGATGAAAAGAGGCGTATATAACTTCAGCTGTGGTCACAACATTATCAATCTTCCAGACTCTCTTCAGAGCAATTATCGATTCAAAGCACTAACATGAAACATAAGACCATACTAACTAGAAATAGCCTAAGCAGTAAATGATAGCAACAGAGAACATAATGTAGTAAGAAATCAGAAGGAAAAGTATTTCTAAAACCATTCTTTTTAGCGTTTTAGAGAAAAAACCTGCACAGATATATCAGACATAAAACCACATTCTTCCTCATGAATCCTGCTATGCCTAACATATTAGAGGTTAAGAAGCAAATATTTCAATCGCATTAGGTTTCCTCCTCCTGTGTTTCAATTACAAGGGCTTTAAAAATCCACCAGTACAAATCCTTCTCTGGAATATTTTGCAGTTCCCAGGCATTTTATTGTGTTTCGTAACTTCAAAACAGATAGCCAGCCTGTCAATTTGTTAAAATTGGTTAAGCAACATTAAATCAATGAAACTATGCCAACTCACATCAGTCCAGAACCCATTTGGCAACTTTTACTATTAACAAACCACATTGTGTGATTTGTGTTATATAATGTCTTCCTGCTGCAAAACAAAACTTCTTGAAAAAACTGTACATCTAATACCATTATTCATTCAATTTAATCCACCAGAATTGCACAAAGTGGTCTCAAAGATGCAACTAATACCTATCACAGTATGAACTCTAGGCACCAGTATTTTTCTAGGTTATGCTGATTCTTTTCAAATTTCAGGGTTATGTTTGCACTTGCCCTTTCTTACAACAGCTGATTTTGCCTCTCACCATCTTCCAAGTAAAGAAAAAATGAACACCTATTAGTAAAAGATGACAGATAAGTTATGAATATTTCAAGTGTCTTTCAAGTTTCTTCTTTTCTAATCATAATTACTGTCCTTCTCCTGGGAAGGATGGCTTGATTCTTTTGAAGAAGTACTTCTCAGACTTTGATAGCCCATGAATAAAAATACTGGGCAAGTATAAGGCTGTGCATGCCATCACAGTTGGCTTCCCCTCCCCGTTTGCCTTCTGCTTTGATTATTTTAATTCGCTGTGCTTGCAAGCACTAGGAATACGTGAAGTCTATCTTATGTCTGTTCTCCCCTTCTTTTATTTATTGTGCGTAAGAAGTGTGAAATCTCAAAGGCAAGATCTAAAGTTGGGAATCAGAGAGAATATTTTGACTTCCTATATCTTTAAGGTGGAAAGATCCAAGTTTCTCAATGCGTTGCTAGAAGCAGAATTTATATAAAGACTTAAAACTCCCTTTTGATGTATTATAGAAGAGTCACCACAATTGACAATTTATTCAGAGTTACAATAAGGCACTCAAATGCTACAGGGTTTTACTTGTACTATGATGCTACTACATCAAAACAGTAATATGGTATAAGAAGTAACAACAAAATAATGAAATTATATTTTACTGTTGTCTTTAGGCTTATTTCACAGTTACTTCAGTAAAGTTCAGAGTTCACTGCCTTCCTAAACTTATGGCAACTCCCACTGGAGGGACAGGTGTGAACATACTAGGAACAGCTCTGCTGCTGCTGTTTGGTAGTATCTCCAAGATCCATCCAGGTTCTGGGAATTGCTGTACTAGCATGTTCAAAGATGTATCATGGCAAGGTGATGCCTGCGCTTCCATTTTATGTACCTTTTAATTCCAGAATAGTCCCTTTAACACATGTTGAAGAGATATCATAGTGCAAAAGCAAGGAACTGGAGGACTCTTCATTAGTATTCAACCCACACAGGATCTCACATCCTTCATTCCAAAGGACCAAATAGGTGTGAGTCTGATTTCTTTATCCAGAAAAATCTAATTAATACAGAAATACTGTCACTTTGAAGTGCATCCCCAGAGAGACGAAATTATCATGATGTCTACTCTGCATAGTGCTCTAGCTATGTTAGCCCAAACAAAATATGTCTTACGCAGCCAAGACATCTATTTTTAGATCTGAAATTGTATCCAGGTTAGAACTGGATTAGTAACAGCACATTGCCTAACCTTTGAGGCGGAAGCTCTGGGCTGAGCTATTGCAAAGGTTCCAGCTGGGATCATGCCTCAGTAGGACATAAGTTGTACAGTAAATGGTGGTTTCTTGTCTGTGAATATTCACATATTTATAGAAGGAAAGTATTATAAGTTGAAATCCCTTCACTTCCCTGGCAATACTGACAAGTAATTGGTTCAGAAAGTAACTTACAGAGTACTAAGAAAAATGCAAAATTTCTCTTCAGAGGGAACATTTCCTCCTTTTTGAGAGCATTGTTAGATTCCGAGACACACTAAAACGTTTCTTAGTCTATCTGTTCATACTTAACATGGTATTGCGAATATAACATATGGCATGATATATACTATTTTATATATTATTTATTTTTATGCTTGTAGTGGCAATAATTTCCCACCAACCTTTGCATTTACCATGATCTCATGATATGACAGGACTAGCAGTTAGGAAAACACAGGTTTCTTTCCTATTTTTCTGTCCTGAATGTATGAGTTCAAGAAAAGTATTTGATGACTCACTGCCTTACTTTTTCCATCTGCAAAAACCTGAGGAATAACTGCGTCTTTTCATAAGCCTTTTGATTTCTTGAAGACCTTCCAGTGGAATACACCACCTGCATGCATATACACATTAGATGAGATCAGACAGTGTGTCACTATGCCTCCCTTCAGTCTCTTCCCCTCACACCTCAAACCAGTATAACTTTCAGATGCTACCCAGGCATGCCAGAATATCATGGTAACATTTCATCTTTGAATGGACTAAGATATTTTCATAGAAAAGTGTACATTTAGAGGAATTTGGAAAAGAATAAAGACAACTTATTTCTGAGAACTCATGTTTTGAATTAGGTGCAAAGAAGTCACTCTGGATGGGTCAGCAGGTTGGATTGACTTGAATTATCTCAGAGAAGAACCTGTAGAAAAATGGTGGCATGCAGAAATGTGTAATGAAACCTAAAAATGGGATTCAGCTAGTACTTTAGGACATTAAGAGCTACACTTAATTCTGTATTTCTAAGACTGGGAAATGGATAGAATGTCAGAATGCAACTCTTTGATACCAAATGTACAATCTGTTTTACAGGAGAAACGAAAAGGAAAAGACCATGCTGCACTCAGAAGTAGTACAGCTAGTATAGCATGAATGGGAGAAAAAAGCAGGTGTTACATAGTATATGAGCACAACGCTCGCCCCGATTGCTGGAACCATGCCATACCAAGCTGTAGTAATGGCATGTGGGAAGATGGAAGCAGGTAGGAGAGTGGGGCCAACATCTTGTTTAGCCCTCTGATGAGCCTGTCTGCCTTTTTCTGTCTTTGAACACTCAAAAGGAGCTTATTATGGCTACTCAGAGTCTACAAATGCCAGCTGGGAAGACGCAGGTCTTCAGCTTTTGTGGAGCTGTTGCCATACAAGCTCCCACTGAACTTGCTGGAAGTGAAGGTGGTTAGAATCAGTGAAGATATAAAGCAATGGAAATTATAGACAGCACTTAAAACAACAGTGACTATCCACAATTCAGTAGTTCCACAGTGTGAGCTACCTAATTCCTGTTGTTCATTACTTTTTCTTGAACTAGACTGAAGAAATTTGTATATTTGGGAATATCCTCATTTTGCTTAATAAAATCTTGGAGCCTCAAAACCTGGATTGGCAGAGAAAAAAAAAAAAAAGGATCACAAATTCTCAAGGTGAAAACATGCCCATTCAACCCACAATCTCACAGAATGGACAATCGCAGACTATTTCATTTTTCTTCTGAAAAAGGTATCAAATGCAATTATATACTTGGGGCAGAAAAATAAATGCATCGGCAGAATTTTCACAATGGCACTGATTTCAGTTCTGTTAAAGCAGTTGTTTTATAGCTTATCCATGAGATAAAAGTATCAAAATGTTCACAGGCAAAAACTTCACATGATCACACTGAAGAAAAGGAAATATCTTGCATATAACGTTTGAAGTAGATAGCGTTTGCCAAAAACACTGAACAACACAAAAGGGGAACACCTCAGAGGGAGAAAATGTGTATTCACAGTTGTCAGAAATTTTAAAGGTGCACTGTTTACTGGCTAAATAATTGCCTTTTAGGGGTTCTGCTTTTGTTTTGGCAGAAAATTATGTATCCACCTATTTCAAATAATGACACTTACCTGCATAAATATTTCAGTAGACATACTAATCTGGAAAATTTGCATCATCTGGCCTGCGATTGACTATACATTACAGCTGTTACAGGTGGATAATCTATATATGAAAACATCTCAGGTATTATTTCCAGATTAATCTGTGTCTGCAGACATTATGACTTGGGTGTAATCAGAGAGGGCAACAGTACATAAGCTATGACATCCTCAAAGCTACTTTGGGGTCACGATGCTTGTCTATTTCATTCTTGATCTTGAGAACATAGAGGGAGGCATATCTAGCTACTAATATATACTAAATTATTGCACAGTCAAATCTGCTTCAGTTACCACCCTTACCATCAAGCAGGCAAAACAGAAACAATTATCTATTCACCTTTTTTTCCCATTCAATTTTCTTGCTCAAGGGAGCAAGCAAGCAGGCCCTTTACATATCTGCACATACATACACAAAAATCAGAAAGTAAATGAGAGCTGTAAGGAACATTCTATCTCACTTAGCCCTGTATACAGACGAACAGAGTCACCATCCAAGCCTGATATAGCCAAACTCCTCACCAAAAGCCTAGTGTATCTCCAAGGAGTGAGATATGAAATTTATCAAAATAAATAGGCTTGTTAAATCTTCATAGATGTTCAGGAGCAGTAATTTCTGTTATTTCTATCTAGAGTTCTTGCATATTTTCTTGAATGATAGTCACAGCAAATACAATTAAAATCTAATCAAGAATCTCTCAGATGAGAGGAAAAATGAAGAGCCCTTTATTACTGGGTTACATTTATGCCCAGTTTACCTCAAGTGAAGAGTTTTGAAGTTTCCCCAGTTAGGACTTCTTTCTCTTTCTCTAGTTGCTTTAGTTCACACTCAGATTTTCTTTTAAATTCCTCTAGCTGTGTCTGGAGCTCCTAAAGTAAAGAAAAAAAAAAAAAAGAAAAAAAAGAGAAGAGCATGCAACAGCTGGACAAAACATGCACTAAAAAGAATATTTCTTCTACATTAACCTAGATAATAGAGCAATTTACACAGTAATACATGCTACTGTTTACACAATAATACATGCTACTGTCTTTTAATGTCACTTATGTATTATTCAAAGAAGTACTAACAGTTTGGTTTGGTTCTTTCTAATACTAGTGTTAGACAATGCAGCTCACATAATCCTAATCTTCTACTGAAAGCTTCCCTGAGGTGGAAAACTGTACAGCATGAAGAATCAGACTGTTTTGCCTTGAGTGATGTTACTGTTCAAAAATAATTTAGCATGCAACAGTCACCCACAAGATCTGAAAAAAACATAAATCTACATTAACCATATAAATAACCAGATGACTAACTAATGGACGATTAGTGGAAAAGGGAATCAAAGGAAGCACTATCTTGTAGCATCCATAAAGAAAATCCCAGCGAGGAAGTAAAAACAAAATAAAATCAATGATAATACCACTTGCAAGACAGTGACCAAGAGCTTGTAACAATCATTTGTAGCAACTGTGAATAATTGTTGATTGTAAAAAGACTGAATGTTGAACTTCTAGAAACATCCTGAAGTAACACATGCTAACAAGCTTATTAGTGTGCTTCCTCTTCCTATTATGCCAGTTTGCTGACTCAAAAAAATATTATACCATATTTTCAGACACCACAAACAGAGGAAACAGAGAAAAATAGCAATTCAACACCTTCCCCATCCTATACAACCACTTCTCACAGCCCCACCCCGTTTTTATAGTGCAATGATTTAAGGATTGAAGATAACAGAAGTACCTAAAAACTAAGAAAGTGATAATCATTGGGAGGATGGTATGATATTAGGAAACAGAAGCACAGGCAATAGTGACGTATTCCTCGCAACTCATAATAAAATGAAGGAAAAAGCATTAGCACTTCACACTTTAAAAAACAGGATAACTGTTAGATAGCAGTTAAAAGATGGAATCAAACACAGACCCCTGAATATTGCAAGGGAGAAATGAGCTTTAGTTTGACCTGTTAGAAAAGAAGAGGATATAATAGTTTTTGATTAAAATCCGAAGATCAGGTGTTTACAGCATTCCCACTGCAACTCTGCCAACTGACTACATTCTCTATATCTTAATTTTTCTACCTGGAAAATAGATATAATACTCCTCAAACAGCTGTTACAGGCCCTAATTGCATCAGAGGATATAAAAAGCATTAGTAATGAAAAATATTGTAATTTTATTTAAGTTTTACTAACTCAATATTTTTAATATAAGTCTATAAGAAGACATGATTATAAGTAATAATATTTATTGCCTATAAGCAATAAATGCCTACTATTATGCCTTTTTTACTAAAGTATCAAGGTCTTGATATTTAAATTTGATCTGACTCACATGAAGAGCTTCAGTCGGGCATCATTTTAAGTATACTTGTACAAATTATTCACATAAAAGAACACACTATATAAAAGACAAAGCTCTTTTCATACAGCTTATCCTTGATAGTGTAACTATGTACCTTGAAGCACTGCATCTTCACATACTGATCAAACGTGAGCACTTTCACAATCAGATAAATAATTTACTCACATAGGTTCCTTTCCGGAAATGAGATTGCATAAATGTAAAAACTCCAGCAGTTTCATAGGTAGAAATGAATTCTTCTGATGAGCACTTAATACAATTCCTAGTCTCCAAAATCTAGAAGGTACTGTGAAGCTCAATATTTAGTGACAGGAGCTGCATGCTTTTTATGACTTCACAACTTGTCAACAAGCAATTTGATTATTCTCAAGTAAGTGTTGAACTGGGAAAGGTACCGCAGCATTAAAACTGGGAAAAATGGGTAGAAATACATTCTTAGCACCAAGAAGGGTCTAAAGAAAACTTGATCAGTAGTCAGATTGTCCAGTTCTACAAACTGCTCTAATTAATATTTTTTTTTTGTCTTGAAGGGTCTGACAAACACATAAGTACATTAGGAGACAGAAACTAAATTTCCCCTTAGTTTATGCCCAAATTTGGCAATTTACTTGGGCAGGCACTGAGTTGAAAGCTTCACTAAGCATTAAAGGATGTGCTTAACACTAAACACGTGTTTCAAGGTTTTTCTCCATTGAATAGACTTCAACTCACATTTAGTTTCCTACTGCACAGAAACATTACAGATTGCAAATTTCCTGAAGCCAAAGGATTCTGCCACAGACAGCAGTTCTTGTGAAAGTGAAATTCTGTGAAGAATCTCTTAAGCCAAACACTGATTATAGATACCGAGAACAAAAATTACAGCTCAGCTATTTAAAACACATTGAGAGAAGGCATTGCTCAGGCAACCTATCCGGATCCATGAGAAGATAAGCATTGCATAAACAATGCAAAATTTTGATTAAATCACGTATCTGAGTATTCCACAGCAGCAATCCATGGAAATTTAAGTCAGAAATTGGAATACACCTACAATACATTTTCTTCAGGAGGAACCTTATATTAATCACTGCAGCTGTCACATGCAAAGCAAGGATAAGTGTTGTTAAGGCGGCAGTTTATTACATCAAGGATAAATTCACCTTTTTGCCTGTGGAGCTTTTCACAGAAATACACCAGTTTGACTTTTTTTTTCCTTTTTTTTTTTTTCAGTAAGACCGTAGCAAGAAAAATCTTGCATTTTATGTTAATTCAAATTGCCTCCAGTGAGCATAATTCAAATGATGTCACTGTGACCAATAAGATTAAAACCAGATGAATTAGAGCATCTATAAATAGAACATTCCCATTTTCTGCATTTTTTTTCTTTCAGCTTCCATGAAGTTTTAGACTGGCTTGATTTCCTTTGTATGCTTCATTACAAGACCTTCCAGCCCTTTTAACAGCTATTCCTTCAAACAAATCTTTTCCTTATGAGACTGTTGCTTGCCTTTACAAAGCGAGTTCTCTGTGTCTTTTATTCATACCCTTTTTAAAAAAAAGTTAGTTTCCATAGTCTATAAAACACACTCGTAATATAATATGACAAAACCAGAGTAGAATTCTGGCATTGCAGTAATCTATTTTTCAGTGAATGTGCTATTTAGTTGCATGTACTTAATTGAAAAATACTAGTTTTATTTTAGTTAACAATGTAGAACTGGAGAATTCAGAATTAATGTAGAATTCAGGGCTGTATGCCTTTTTCGCAGTCTAGAAATTGAGTTTTTTTGCTGTTCTGGTTTGAATTTGGGTGTGTAACTCACTACCAACCATGCAGGCTTCCTCAAGGACAACCTTAGTTCTGTGAAAAAGTACAAAGGACAATTTGTTTTTTCTTATGTCTCTGATGCCAGGTCTAATTTCCCAGAATGCTAACATAACAATACTCTAGGATAACTAAAAAATATAGAAGAGATTTGGGGCTGGACAATTGTTTAAGGGGAGACATTGTACAGGGAGAACTCTCAGGATACATACATTTCTCATTATACTGAATTTATTCCTTTATTATTTCTCCATAGCTTTTCAGTAGAACTGTTTTCCATATTTAAAAAAAAAATAAATAAATCAGTATTCCAACTTGACCTCACAGAGAAAGTCTGCCTTGGACCTTCTTCTCTTTAGGGTTTTGGTTACAGAAGAAGTTGAACATTCTGCCCTGGTCTAGCTCAAGGACGTCAGTAGTTTCTTTGCTGTCATTGTAGCAACTCATGTACTTCAGGTTATGAACATGAGGCAGTGTTCTGCTGGACGAGGTCGGAGACCTGGGAATCTTACAGGTTTGACTGCTGTAGAATACTACTCCAAAAGCCATTAATATTAAAAGAAAAATGACTTTGATTTCATTACTTTTGGCATGCCATGCCTTTGAATATTTGAGAGCAAACCACCTGTTTAAGCTCTTGCACATCTTCAGAGCTGCTCTTGTTCTGGCTCTGTTTTGTAGAAGTCATTGCTGGAGCTGTGCTGTTTTGATGTTTCAGTTCATCTACTTTATTAACATTTTTGCTTCGGGAATTCAACACAGTTTCCATATCTTCTGTGGTATCAAAATTTACATTTCAAATAGCATAAATAACTTGTGGAATTTCCAATGTGAGTGACTACTAAGAAAGGGAAATACTTCAGAATGACATTAATGAGCATCTTACCTGCTTTTTGCAGGATTTCCTTCTCTTGAAGTATATTTCTCTCTTTGGCTACACTTAGATATTCCTCCACTTTTTTCACTCTGCTTTTTGATCCCAGAATTTCTTCTTGTGTTCCCTTAAGCTACACTTCCAAATCCTAAAATATGCACGACATTACTTCTACATTTATTACATATGTTCTTTTTTTGTCACCTAAAATAAAGGACTTTTGTCACCTAAAATAAGGACTATTTTCCTTCTCCCAGATTTATCCTAGTCTGAGCTATCTCTTTAAAGATTCGAGGCAATTTGCTCCAGTGATATGTAAATCAGCCTCATTCCATGGTCATTTCTCCCTTGGTATAGTTCCATGACATAAATCTTTCACCTACAGAGCTGGTTTAAATGCATTTTTTCTCTTCCATACCTCTGTACTGTCTCTGCTGCCAGACTATTTGTAATGTGGAGCCATTCCCTCAGATGTAGTAGGCATCATTGTCTCAACACCCATCAAGAGTTACTATCTAAAAGATGTCTGAGATTATCCTAAACTTGGAACAGGATATACTTCCATTAATTTCACAACAACTTGTGCTGAAAGTTAATGAATATTAGTTTGGCGGTTTTTTGCAGTTGCTGAAGTACAATAGTTTGTAATAATCCAAAATACAGATGCCTAAAACCAGAAAAATCGTCTGTTACAGACTTTGCTGGGAATTGTCTGTCCATAACTAAAGGCAAAAATTTGAACCATATTTAATGTTCTGTTTCTGGAGGTTCTAGTCTCAGTTTCCAGATGTCTAACATAACACTGCAATATTCACTCAGACAAAATTGCCATTTGTTCCTAAATGAATGTTGAGTAAAACCTCATGGGTTTAAAACTAACATATTTAACACTCTCTGTAGTTGAAAACTTAAAGGAAACTTGTTCCCTTTACATTTGGCATATGCCAAAATTCTTCTAAAAACTAGACTGAACAGATCAGACTTAATGACTTGTCATCCTTTGTATTGTCTCCTCCATAGTAATAATAATAAATGTGCACTAATGTGATGCCTTTCCATCTAAAGGTCTCAAACATCTTGGCATACACTAAGGAGAAAATAGAAAATTCATCTTGCTTAAACATCCGTCCTTTTATCTTTCAGGCCTTATAATAGCTTTTCTTGCTGGTATTTACTAATGATCAGAGGTATTACTGATTAAAGAAATGTCTCTGTTTCCCATCTGACATCATCCCCAGGATTCTGAAAAAATGTAGTACTTAATGGCGGCATCAGAAATAGCCAATTTAGAAAGGAAAAACTTCTGCATCTTTATATAAACAGGAATGAAACATAAAACACTGTGTCTAACTATTTTCCTTCTCTCAGATTTATCCTAGTCTGAGCTATCTCTTTAAAGATTTGAGGCAATTTGCTCCAGTGGTATGTAAATCAGCCTCATTCCATAGACTTAGAGGATCTGAAAGATATCATTTGAGCATATGTCCCTCAGAAAATATTTCAGTTTTATCCAGCTGATACTGAATTTAGAAATTAAATTGGTAACAACACCACCTTCTTATTTCCAGTTCCTATCATGTTTTACATTCTATATTCTTAAAAGATTGCATTTCTTATACGACAAATCAGAACAGTAAACCACATGCATAAATATTTATGTCTCCATTCTTCATTTCTCCTGAATGTTACTTCAAATATCCACAAGAAATCAGAATCTTACTTTCCTTCTTCCCCTCTATTGCTTTTTAACTTCTACAGAATCAGGATGCTTTTCCTTATTGAAACAGATATTACAGATTTCCCTGTCTCAATTTAAAAAAATGGTTTATCTGCATCTCTGCCATTAATTATATCCTCTCCACTTTCCTGCAGAAGATAGAGTTTGTTCTGCTGAAGATCTACACGCTGAGAGAACTGAGTCTGAATAATGTTGGGGAAGGCGTATTCAATGCACTCTCTGATCTTGTGAAACAAAAAGGCAGCAACTGTACTGAAGGCTGAACTCCCTCAAAGAACATCCTCAAAGAAGAAGCCCAGAACTGTGTACCATCAGCAAAATTGACACTGACAGGCAAAACGTTGAGGGTAGCTGGTGAGAAGGGTCAGAGATGTCTTGGAAGAACACAGCTGACTGGAGTGACCTTGCTCTCTACAGGATTCTGGGGTTCTCTGACTCTAAAGGAGATAAATCTTCTTTTCCATCAGGAAACAATTATTGTTATTCGGAATACTCCAAGTCTAGATCTTCAAGGCGTTTCTTATCTCATACGCAAGATTGCTGTCATAGGGCTGGGACAGGTCTGGTAGGTGAGTTTATGTGATGGGAAGGACCAATCGTATCAGAAGGATGGGGAACCATTGAGCACAGAGCATGGCTGGGTGCTTTGGTTTCAGAGCAGTTCATCAGTGTCTCTCTGGCACCCTGACCTTGGGTACTAAATGCAGCTGTTTGGCAGATGGCCCATGATGCGCCAACCTCTGAAACTCCACCTGACGCATGACGCAATTAAGCAGAAAGGGGCTGCGGAGCTGTGCTGCCAAGGTATGACATTCACACCAGCTAGGGCACACAGGCAAAGCGTGAGGTGAGAACTGACCGCGCGAGTCTCATGGCTCAGCACACGGAACTTCACAGGTGTAAAGGACACTTCATTAAACGGCACGTGGTACAAGCCACTGTTGCAAGAGTCATACAACGCAAAGCACTTGATTCCTAATCTGCCAGCTCAGGTGTCTTACCTAACCCAGTTCACGTCCATGCACTGAGCTGCTGGCAACCACAGGGGGAAAGGAGAACGCACTCTGTAAATACTCATTGCTAGCATTAGTGCCAGCTTGCTGTGCTTTCCACATTTCTGGGAAGGAAAGGTAAAGCTCTCTTCAGTCAACAGACAAATTTTACCTCACTCATCCCTCAGGGAATACAAAGTCTAATATCCAAAGAGTTCTCCTAATGGGTTACTGATCATGGTAACTCTTTCTTTCATACTCTCAGCACTATACCCCTCCTATTTCTCTTCTAAGCCTCTAAAACTGTTTTAGTGCTTACAAAGCATTTGACCAATGATGGTATTTAAAACACCACCCCCACCACCCCTCTCCCCGTCAATTTTGAAAAATTGATAATTTGCACTTTTATAGGCAGAAATAGGGATCACGCAGTCTACCTGTATTCTCTCCTTCAGCTTCTGGGAATGCTTCTTCTTCTCATTTATCTTCTGGTTTTTCTCCTCTAGGTCTGCCTCCAGCTTCTTTACCTGCTGCAGCAAAAAACCTTCCTCAGTCTCTGAGCTCTTCCTTTGCTCCATTTCTCTTTGCTGACAATTCTTAGTTTCTATCATAGATTGCTGCATAGCCTTTTTCAAAGTCTCTCTCTCGTAAGAGGCTTGCAGTTTGCTTGTTTTCTGAGTATATTCTTCAGTTGCTTTCTGATTCTCACTGTTCAGGTTTTCCATCTCATTTATTAGATCTTGTCCTTCCACAGTATATTTTTCATCTAAAATTACTTTTTATCTAGATTTTCTCTCCTAGATGCTTTGCAGGTCATTTAGCAATCCATCAGACTCCTGATTTAAATGTAGAAGCTTGTTTTCAAAGTCTGCTTTGGTATCTACTGCTTCTGTAGAAAGGATGGTTGGTGCTTGTTTCGCTTCTGTTCTCAGCTCCTTCTCTTCCACCTGCTTCTTGTACAATGTTAACTCTGCCATGGCTTCTTCCTTCAGTCTCTTGTGCTGTTTCTACTGCAATTTCCAGGGCCTGAATACGTTTCTCAGAAATTTTTCGTCTTCAACTTTGCTTTTACACTGGAGAATCGTTTCCCTTTTTCAGCAAGAATGTGCTGAATTTCTTCTTCATGAGCTTCTCTCAGAGCCTGTATACTAGCCTCATGTTCATCATTCTTAGTGTTCAGGGCATATATCACCTATTGAACATGAAAAATTATAGGAATTAAAGTATCTGGTGAATGGTAGACATGAATCAGTTATTATATTTATCAAGGTGTTAAATACTAAAAGACAATTACTGTTACAGTTTAATCTTTTTTCTTGTTGTTGTATCTTCGTGTTGTGTTTGTTTGTTTTTTTCCAGTAGGAACAGAAGGGACAATTATAAACCACAAAACCTTATAGGGAAGGAAAACAATATTGTGAGAAACAATTTTTTTTTCACTTTTTGTCAAAAATTTATTTTTTATTCTTGATAAATTATCACTTCATGCCCCTAGTTTGGTCTCTACTACAAGGAATGAAATAAGGCCTCTTCTTGAGCTAACTGACTCCATATTTGGAGTCCAGTTCATCCAGCCTTCAATGCAGGAGGATGACCTGCCGCATTGCCTTTAGCATTAGCAAGTGCTGGAGACCAGTAGTAGCAGATCTGTAAAGTGAAACCTGAAGTCCTCACACTCAGTTCATGTGGACCAAAAATCACTCTGTGATGTAAACGAGAGTTTGTAAGGAGGATTAAATTTTGCACTCCTGACTCAAACTAAACCACCGCTGAAGATGCACTCCTGGAAGCCATGTCTGGCAAGTTAGCTTGGTCAGCGTTTCAAGACAGGTATTACTTGACTGCAAGCACCTTTTGGCTTGACTCTGAGAAGTGTTCAGGCAATGAGGTTTTTCTTCCTCACTTCAGTAACTGCTATAAATCTCAGAAATCAGGTTTTAGCAGATTTGAGTGAGCCTTTGATGACAATAAGGTATTTTTTCAAACAATTGATTTAAACCTTTTGATGCTTTATTTCTTCTACAAAATGCAGAATAATAATTCTCATGAGTCAAAACTGGTAAATGTGCATGTAAGCTTACAAGACAGTTATATATAATTGCAAAATATAGTAATTGCCTTGAAAAGACACGTGCTTGTTTTTTCAGGCCCCCATTAGGACACATGGGGGCTAATCCAGTTTCTACTGGACATAATTATCTAACAACACGTTATGCATTAACATGTGTGGAGGTTTTCCACTTGTTCGGTTGGTTGGAGTTTTTTTTAGAGAGAACTTATTGCTCTACAAAACTAGGTTAGGAATTCGTACATAAGTTATGACAGATACTTTCAGTCTGGGCTGAGCACATAGAGGTTAATCAAAAGATTCCTAAACAATGTTTGAGAAAATAATAGTCTTAAGTACATAAATAAATACAGAAACAAGGTCACAACTAATTCTTTAATTATACTAGGATATTGGCCCTGTAATCTTCAATCCTTCCTCAGGGAAAGCCTCAATTGAGAAACCAACAGGCGTCTTTACCACTTAAGCATCACAAGTCTGTAATCTGTGTTGTATAAACTCTGAGGATGTCTCTGGAATTAGTGAATTTCCTTAGCTATGTCTAACCATTTTTTGTGCTATCTGTACATGAATAACATACTGAAATTCAATCATCTATAAATGAAAGTAAACATACAAATACATCCTGTGTATAGTCAACTTCCGCCCTGGCAGGAATGAATTAAGTACAGAAGCCTTAAAAAGTCACAAATGCAAAACATGGTCTGGATACCTTTCTGGATAAATATATGACAAAGAGAATAACGGCATCATATTCCAGAAAAAAAGCAGACAAGAAGTCATTGTTGACATTTAGATATGCACATTTTGGGCCTTAGATTACATATTGTTAATTCCTCCTGGTATTTTTAACCAATTTTCCTTTGAAACATAAATATTTGCAGCATACCAAGCAGATTCCTTCTCCCCACTAACTAAAATCATTCTATGAACCTTTCTTAGCTATTCAGCAGATAGACATAAAAACTACAAAGAGAAGATTAATTTTGCCCATGGGTTTAGAATGACCAGTAATTAGTTTGGGCAACTCTTCAATCAGATAGGTCAGATATTGATGATCATATTGCTGTGTTTCATTCCACCAGCAAAACAGAGATGAACATCTGACCTGTGTCACTCAAAGTCTTCCACTCTTAATGATTAATTTATCTAGTAAATCAGCACTGCCTGTCTCATATTATGTTGTGTTCAGGCTTACAGTGGAATTGGGATTCCTCTAAGTCTGACTTCATCACAGAGATCTCCCAAATTCCACTGAGCATTAGACCATCACCAATAAGTGAGTAATCTGAAAGAATGGAAGAAACTGGCCTCCCTGCTCTGTTATTCCTACACTTCTGTTCAACAGTGGCTAGAACTACAATGAAGAATTTGACTTGAAAATGCATGCCCTTAAATTTAATCTTCAAGCTTAAGTGCTGAAACTGATTCCTCAGTATCTTAACCTTTTTAAGACAGAATTTTTAGAGGGCTGCTGCTCTGTACTTTATGAAATTTAAGCCCATCACACATGCCTTTCGCTCCCTACTGAATATAGCTACTATATTCCTATTTCAGACACCTTGTCTAAAAGACTGGATTTATTCGAGATGAGTCTGGGACTTTACATGCTGGAATGAAAAACACTGAGAAATTATCTCAGCATCTGTACCTTGTAAGTGAACACACTGCTGGCTAATGTAGTATAAACCTCTTAACAGTTGTGTAGATAAACAGCTTTTTAAAAGTAGCTCTAAAATTGTTCAGTTGGACAATACAGATAGAATTGCTTTCTAATGAAAAGGGCTCCATTACTGAGTTACTAGCATAATACCAATGGCTACTGCCTCCTTACATTTCTCCAAAACTGAATGTATTGGGAAACCTTGTACTGAGGTGAATTTACAGTAACTGAGAGTTACATGACAGGTTGGTAAAAACACTATTACACACAACTTGAACATTAACAGTGCAGTGAATATGAATACATCTTATTAATTCTATTCTATCCTCCAAATGCTGTAAATATAAATGGCATTTCCCTTCTCCTTTTCTTTATGGTAATGTAAATAACAGAAAACATTCAACTGCACCTCATCAGTGAAGACAAAGCTAAAGCATTCAATCCAAAAATGACTGTTCTGTTTCCTACAGTAGTGTTAAACACTACTCTTGTAGGAAACCTGACTATCATAATGGAAAAAAATGGTTCTAGCAAGTTGCTTTACTAGCTGAAAAAGAAGCTAGTTTGGTATGGAGAGTGAGTGAGGATGATATAAAGAATCAAAGAAAATTAAAATATTATTAAGTGCTCTTCCTTCAGGCCCAAGCAGGTGGACACAAATCCTTCCTGATGGAGAAATGGCTAAATGAAAAAAAAAGAAACACGAGAATAAGAAAAGGCCCTGACGGGGAGTGTCAAATAGGGTACTCGTGGCAGCACCCTAAGCGAAACAGAGAAGGAGACAAGTTTGCATTGCTAATTAGCTTGCTATAGGCTCACTGATGCCAGGTGACCCCATTGACTCCTTTTCACTAGTAGCAGTAGTATCTTATCTTCACTATCGGTGAATTTGTTTCTATGAACTTTGTCTTGTCTGCTTCCAAAGCAGACCAGAGCAGAGTGAGGTATCTAAACATGACAGCCTTAAAAGGTCTCTTTTAGAGCAAAGGACAGAGAAATTATTAAAAGTAAGTGCAGTTCTTGAAAGAAATGGCTCTCTAGCCTCCTCTGTCACTGTAACTATACAGGTTAGAAAATAAACCGAACTACCACAATTTATTAATTAATAAGTATCTTTTGTACTTTCTAACACTGAAGAAGGAAGAATGTCTTTTAATTAGGCACAGGCCCAGCTATTATAAGCTACAGTGCTGATCAATTTTACACTTATGCTGATTTCAGCTGAATGATACTGCTGCAACATATGACCAGGGACCTCATGAACTAAGTCTCAAATCTCTCCTTCTGTCCCCTGTGGCTTCCAGAAAGCACAAGAATAATTTTATGCACCCAAATAGTTGCAACAACTGTTGATAACATAAACACATAATGGGTACTATGAGAAAAGCTTTTAAAAAATTGGCACTCCCAAACATCCCAAAGTGATTCAGAACCTAAAATTACAAAAATATTTTAAAATCACAAGGAATTTATTTCTATTTTTAAGTTGTTTGTTTTTTTTTAGTTTGCCTTACGATTTTTTAATCTTCCACGTGTGACTTCAGCACCTTGCAAAAATACAAGCTAAAGTAATGTATTTTCCTCTGAAATGAAAGCTCAGCTTCAGCTGAAATAAGTTTATTTTCAAAGCTGGAGTTTTGGAGAGAAATACCAAAGATTTCGTTTGTGAACTTTCAAATTACATAGCTTACTACCATCCCATTCTTTAGAAAAATGCTATAAGGTACATCGATTTTTATAAGAAATACACACAGTTCTTGGTTCATTTATCCAGTGACTGTAACAGTACATTAAAATTACCTTCAATCAACACAGATCATAACAGTGTTGACTTTCAATTACAAAACAATAAAAACACCTTTTTCAAGCCTTTCACTGTCAGGAAGTTATTTAAAATATTTTTCCAAAATTTCCCACACCTCAAACTTTTATCTATCCATGTGCAGAATGAATTCAGGGCTAATTTATGTTCAATGAAGTTTGTGAGCTCAAAGCCAGAGCTGAAAATCCAGCTACAGCTCACAGTGCCAGTCTCTCACTGAAAACAGTATGTCTGCTTTTAGCTCCAGAAACTAAGGAGCTTGAGGATGCAAGTTGTACGAAAAGCCAGATCAGATGTTGCAGCATCATGCTGCAAACACATGCAACTGGCTTGACATAGCCTTAGCTCAAGTTCAGGAAGCTCCATTAGCTCTCATCTGTGTTAGCCACAGCAACCCAAGCTGGTTTCCACAGCCCCTCAAGGCTTCAGAAGAGCTGCATCACTTGTGTCTTGCACCAGAATGAATCTTAATTACTGTACTAAAAAAGGATTTGCTTCAGGAGATTCTCTTTTAGTGCAGGTTCAATCTAAATCCTTTCATCTGTTGCTCCAATCATGTTAATAAAGCCTTTCAGATCCTGGAGGGGTGGGAAGGGAGTGCAGCACAGAGGTAGCCAAAGGCTGTGTATGAAATCCACTTGTGTTTAGATGATCTGGCGTCCCTTGGGCAGAAGCTCATTGTGCAATGTCTTTCCCTCCTGAATGTCCCACAATATCCATAGTATTTTTTATTTTCCTTATCTAGAAATTTACACTAGAAGAGGGAAAGTTGCTCTTACATTCTTAAAATTTGAAGATATTGTCCTTTTTCCTACATGTACCATGGTTTACAGTCAGTCCAAAAATACATTGAGATACTAACATGTATCAAAAAACTATAAGCATAAAATATCTACAGGTTTCTAATTTCTTTTGGCATGTTTTTTGCCTCTTTGTGCCTCTCCCTTGTTTTTTTTCCCCCCTCTTTTAGTTTAAATTTTATATAAGAAAATCCTATAGGCACATTTATTTGTTCCCATTTTTCTGCCTAGTGCAGCACAATACTGAACATAGAAAACCTTAGTTTAGTGGCCTGTGTATTGCACTTCATTTCTCAAGTGTGATTGAACATAAAATTAGCCTTGGACTAAATTTTGCTAAAGAGAAATCCAGCTGTCTCTCATTAGTATTTTATCGTTTCTAATAAGCTAAGCAGAATAATTGACAGACAACTTAAGAACTAGGAAAATAAAACTATACTGCAAGAATGCTTCCACAACCAGAGTAGGTGCTAAAAAGGCACAGATATCACATATCAACAATTTCAGCAAAGCAAAAATATGCTGTAGAATCACAAAAGTTAATGCCAGACAGAGACTCCTCTGCTGGGAAACTCACATGCAGTTTATTACTGAAATTTCTTCCTGAACTGTTCTTTAAAATCTACTCAACTTTAATCCCTTCTCTTTACATTGGTCACAAATCCACCTGCCATGACTCTGGTTGTAAGTGCCTCCTCAGCATCTCAAGAAATAGGTCTTCTTAGACAGTCATGGAAATATTAAAGATCCCTCCAGTTCTGACATGGAAATTCTGAGAGAAACTGGTTGTTTTGAAACACAGCTACCACAGAAGGAGGTCAGAGGAGGCCACTAGTAATTTCTGTAAGGAAACAATGAGAATAGCCCTATGTATTCCATTCTCAGAAGGATATTTCCTGCATACAAGAGATGGGATTCAACTCACCTAACATCATCCATTTCATCATTACACATCTAATCTAGGTTAGTCAAAGGAGATAGACAGATGCCTCCAAGGGACAATGTTTCCCTTTCCAAAATAGGTGTCTAAATCAAGTAACAGCAGTTAAGTGAATTGCTTCAGGTGTTCGACTGGCTGTTTTGTTATTGTTTCTTCTGCACACCCAGCTTCCCAGCTCTTCCTTCTTCTACAGAGCTAAGACAAGATTCCCATACAAAGGGATGAGACAAATTTCAATTTTCAAAGGTGGAAACTGATTCATTTCCACTGTTTCCCTGTTCTCTGGGGTTTCTCTTCATCCTGCGCTAATGTTTCACTTCATATTGACTTCATTTCTGCATACCCACTTCAGGTTGTTTACCAACAACCAACAACTTTACAAACTAAAAGAGATGTTGGGCATAAAGGTACCATGCACATCTGCTTTGTTGCAGGATTTTGGAAAAACAAGCTTTTTTTTCAAACTGAATGCAGTTTATTTTGTCTTCCATCTATATTCCTTTTCTCTTTCCATCTTGTTTAGGAGTTTATGACTCCCCTTGAATTAGTATAATTTGTTAATTTTAATGTGTTGTTTATTTTTACTTCCAGGTCATTAAGTACTATGTGAAATAATGCAAGCTCTAGCACAGATCTTTGCAGCATCTGCGTCCCTACAATGTGACGTTATAAACCTTTTTTTTTACAGTTCCTGACTCATGTTGTACCTTATTTGTCAAAACTCTTTTCTACATAACTTTGAAATAATTTCGTGAAACTCAAATAGCAAAAGCACTTTTGTTTTTTTTTTTGTAGATTTGTATGCAATTAAAACCTAGAATAAATAAAATCAGTCAGTATGACTTTTACATGAAATACATTCTATGTCTTTGCTCTCCCTGAGGTGAATCAAATTCATCCTGCGTGTATTTATCAGGTTAAGCTGTATTCAAATGCTGTCAGAGAGGATCACATTATTTTTCAGTATAAGTTAAATTAGGTAAAATTTTTGTCTATTAAAAACCACAGAACTAGATGAAAACACTTTAAAAGATTATGCTTATTCATTGATAAATCAATGTAAATCAACACACATGTATATGTGGATAAGCAGAAAGGCCAAGTTGTTTGATTTCAGGGTCGTTTTTGTTCAAATTTTGCAATCTCTGTCTTAGTGAAATTCTTGCATAACTCCTTAAGATCTCCAATATCCCCATAAATCTTAGGCTTTTACATTCTTGGATGAGTTCAACTCCATCATATGAAGTCATTTCAGACAGATAACGTGCAAGAAATAGAAGATTTGTTTAACACATTTAAGTCTACGCCCTCTGCCTGTCCATTTTAAAGTCATTGTACTCCAGATGAATTTTTAGTACAGAAGTGAAATCAACAATTCTGTGTCAACAGGAGGAATAAAAAGGTCTTATTTCCATGTAATTCACTAATAATTTAGCTGTCTGCTTTTTGTTACAGATCTAAAACTTATAGAAGAGCTTGATAGGTTTATATCCCAGGAGTTTGATCTCTATTGTGCTTCAAAAATATGAGTTAATGCATCTCATTAACCAGATCTAAATACAGTGGTGATAGAATTCATTTGGCAAACTAACACTCAATTTTGTGAAAATGTTTCATTACATCTCAGATTTTTGAAGATCTTTAAGGAGTTTAAAATCGCAGATATATGTTCAGTATTTTCAAAGGTCGGGTTGTGGTTTTTTATGATGCTAGATAGTTATCTGAAAAATTCATCCTTCCTTTAATAATACCAGTTTCTACTACTGCAGGCACCAAAATTTAAGTTCCTTGCTGCTGTAAGCAAATTCAGCAGTGGGAATACATGTGAAAGTTTCATAGCCTTTCCGCCTCTACTATGTTAACAAAAGGTTTGTCGCTTTTTTCTTTCCAGTTTATTATGTATACACTTTTAAAAAAGAAAGGACAGTATTCTAGAGGCTGTGGAGATTTCAGCTGCCTTGCAGTTTTCTCATCCTAATAATATGCAGTTCATACTCTTATTTTGTTATAACTAAGGATATTCTTTACTCAAAGAGACTAGTCAGTTTTCAGAATATAGATCATGAATAGAGTCTCTAGAGTGCTGTATTAGCAGTTATCCTACTGAGTAGGATTAAAATTTTGAAAAATAAATTAATATAAAAAGTGATAGCTGACTACAGGAGTTGCAGAAGAACCTCACAAACACAATGATAAAAAGACAAAGTTCAATGTAGATAAATGTAATACAATGTACTTTAAAGGACCAAATCTAAGTTTTCCATACATACAAACAGAATCTGAAATTGCCCAGAAAAGAAATCTTTAAGCTGTAAGATATACAATGAATACAGCAGCCAGACAGCTAGAAAATGGCACTTCTATAGAACAAATGCAGAACAAATGAAAAAACTTCCGTATATCACAGCCATAAGTCTATGATTCTCTCACATCTTACATACTGCATGTAGTTATGGTTCCTCCTGCCTTAAGCAGAGTCTAATTGAACTGAAAAAAGGGATACCAAAAAGCAACAAGAATCATCAGTCACGATAAAAGCTTCCATGCAAGAAGTAACACAATAAAGCATGAGACTCTGTCATGGTTTAGCCTCAGGCAGCAACTAAGCACCATGCAGCTGCTCATTCACTCCTCTCCCCCTGTGGAATGCAGAGGAGAAAATATAACAAAACGCTCAAGTGTCAAGACAAGGACAGGGAGGGATCTCCCACCAACTATGGCCACTGAAAAAAACAGACTCCACTTGGGGACAAATCAATGTGATTTGTTACCAATCACATTCACAGAGGATAATGAGAAACAAAGCCAGATCTTAAAAACACCTTCCCCCACCCGTCCCTTCTTCTCAGCTCTAGCTCCTCCCCTCAGTGATGCAGGGGTATGGGGAATGGGGTTGCAGTCAGTTCATCACATGCTGTTTCTGCTGCTCTGTTCTCGAGGGGGAGGACACTTTACACTCTTCCACTGCTCCAAAGTAGGGTTCCTTACCCCAGGAGACAATTCTCCATGAACTTCTCCAATGTGAGTCCTTCCAGTGGGATCTAGTCCTTACCCATCAGATTGCTCCAGCATGGGCTTTTCTCATGGAGTCACAGCTTCTCAGGGTGCAGCCACCTGCTCCAACATGGGGTCCTCCATGAACTGCAGATGCACCTCTGCTCCACCATTAATCTCCAGCAGCATGGGGTCCTTTCCCATGGGAGACAGTCCTCTACGAACTCCTTATGGTGCAGCTACCCGCTCCGGCATGAGGCCCTCCATGGGCTGCAGGTGAATCTCTGCTCCACCATTAATCTCCATGGGCCGCAGCCGGGCTGCAGGGGAATCTCAGCTCCAGCACACCTCCTCCTGCTCAATCTTCACAGACCTTGGTGCCTGCATAGTTGTTTCTGTCACATCCTGCTCCTTTCTCTACTGGGCCTGACCAGCCCAATAAACCTTGGTGGTCCTGGTAGGACGAACTCCACCCAGAAGGCTCTCTGGAAGCAAGGCACTTCGGAGTGCTCCAAGCTGCACTGCCATGGCCACTGACAGTCAAGTGACAGTGGCCAAGTCTGGGCTGCCGCCTACACGGGAAGCCAGGGACCAAGATCCCTGCCTCCCCGCTCTCTTCATGCAGGTGCTGCATGGCACGGGTTCATTTGTCCCTTCTTAAGTATGTTATTCACAGACGCACTGATTAGCTCAGCCCTGGCCGGAGGTGGGTCTGACCTGGCCAGAGGCAGGTCTGACTTGAGGCTGGAGAAGATTCTTGCAGCTCCTTTCAGGGGCTGACCCTGTAGTCTCTCCCCAGCTACCAAAACCCCACCACATAAACCCAGCACACTCTTCAACTCTGAAAGAGACACAGCTAAGAAGGGAACACGAGATAACATTGTTTGAGAGTAAAATACTGGGATTTAGGTGTTCACTGGTGTGCCATTTGTGTAAATTCCCATTACAGTCCATCAACAGAGATCCAGTCAGTAAAGCTGACAGAGACCTGAGAGCCATTCAGCTCACTGAGGTAGACACCAAGGTCTGGACTCACTTACTTATCTCAGAGATCTGGTGCCGTTCAAGATGCCATAGGCACCTGAAAATATCCACATAGGAGTTGACAAATACGGCATAGGCTTTGCAGGATAACTATGCTTTCCCGGAACTAGGCAGATTATGTTCAATTCTCAAACGACACTAGTTTTACGTAGTTCAGGAAACTGAGTTCAATCCCTAATGGCTGGTCTACTAAATTACTCTCTAGGTTCTACTGATTACGTTGGCAACTTGAACATACAGTATGCATGAAGAATTCTAAATTAAAGTATCCTAATCTCAAATTGATCCTCATCTGTGCCTTCCCTACAGTCAAAAGTGTAACGGAGAAGGTATATACCAAATGATCACTCACTATCTTTTTCAGTATAGGAACTATAACACAGCTAGGAGGTAGCAGGTTAAAATAAACAGAAGACAGTATATCATGTTGTATTCAACTAATACAGACATTCTGTCAGAGGAGTCTGTAATGCTAAAAGGTCGTATGGATTCAAGAAGTGACTGGACAGATTTATTGAAGAAAAATCCTATCAGGGCTATTAAGTACTAAGGTACTTTGCCAGTCTCTGGAAAACTTGCACAAATCACTGGAGTCAGGGAGAATACTTTATACAAGTGCACTGGAAGCATGCCGTATTCCTGTAACTCTATGGGCATAGTCAGAGACAAGCTACTGGTTCACATGGACCTCAGCATATAGTGTTTTTTAAAAGATATTTTTCTTTCAGTTTCTCTCCTCTCTTTCAAAGTAGTATCACAGGAGCCAGAATCAACATATTATTATGTAGTTAAAAGGCTACATAATAATACACATCACAATACTACACTATTACTCAGGTACCCATGTAATTTTTACCCAAATACTTGTAACAGTAAAATGGAGCTAGACTAATACAGCCACTACTCACATTCCCATTTCAGGAACATATTCTTATTAAGCATATGCATATTAAGCATATTGCATCGATGATCACAAAACCCAGAAAATTTAACCACCATTTATCATCTGAAAAAGTGGAAACAGTCTGCAAAATTTAAATTGGTTTCAATAAACAGAGCAGGTCTCTGAGCAACCTGATGTACTTGAAGACGTCCCTGCTCATTGCAGGGGTGTTGGACTAGATGACCTTTAAAGTTCCCTTCCAACCCAAACCATTCTATAATTCTATGATAAGAGCCTAGTCCAAACATTAATGCTTATGATATTTTTAAATTATGCATTAATTTTAGTTTTTTAAGCATTAAAATTTAAAGCTTTATGCCCCAAAAGTCTCTGCCAGTGTCATGTTTATATCGTGAGCAATGACTGCACTGAATGACCAAGAGGCACTTGTCACTCCTCCGACTTGACTATACTCCCTAGCCATACCCTGACTACATTCACACATCTGGATGAACAAGTGGGCAGGGAGCTATACTGTTCTCCAACACACATTCCTCACCTCAAAAATCAGGTGACAAGGACTGTAAGGTCCATTGCAATGCCCTGTAGTTTTGAGACAATTCATTATTTTTATGAAATACTAAGGTATATCAGCATCTTAGTAAAAACATCTAAACATTATAAAACATTCAAAGTACCAGCTCTAGCTCTAAAGAGTCCTGTTATCAAATTCTAGTAGTTCTCGCCTCCTGAATGAAAAAAAAGCAAATTATTCTACTGTAATCTCATATTTATATCTAAAGGTAGCTCTTATATAAACCTCTAAATGTCAGTGCATAGTCACAACCAAGTGCTGTGGCTCCCAAAGCTAATTAAAACAGAAGACTTCTCTGTTAGTAACCTGTTTTAAGTCATAACTACGTTTAAGTGCCTAAAGGCCAGGTCATACAAAGTTCTGAATGACAACTACTTAAAAAAGGTATAGTCTTACTTCAGATGAATTTCACTGAGGTAATTAACTCGAGAAAAAAAAAATCCCTAGTTGAAAACAACCAGTTTTTAGCTTCTTTATGAAATAAAGGCACTATTTTCTCAGTAATAGGGTTATGAGTGTTCCGTTGCCTCTGAGCCCTTTGGAAGACACGTGGATATACATTAAATAAAATGCCAAGTCTGAACCAGCACAGCCGAGCCTGAGCTATTGTGCTCCACTGGGGCACTCCGTCTTGGTATTGGACTAACCACATTCACATATTTCCTGATGGCTTTAAGCATGAGCAAAAAAACTCAGATGTCTATCTGTTCCTACTAAAAGCACAGGTTAAGTGGTCTTCAGCAGCACATAGAGACAGTCTGATCGTGTACTGCAGGAGAAACAAATCAATTATTGTTAGAAAAAAATCAATTATTGTTACAGTGAGACAAATAATGTCTTTAAGATCTGACAGTAGAGGTGGCAACAGAGGTAGTTTTACCTCAGCGTAACAGCTGTCTTAATAAAACATAAACACTCTTTACCTAAGGAAGATGGGACTTTCGGGAAAAAAAAGAGCAGGATGCTTTATGTATAGTATATAAAATACTTTTTTCCCTAATGCTGAAGTGCTCAAAAGCCTAAATACACAGCTTTAGAATATTTAAGTAAGAATGTCGTAAGTTGAGCTGGCATTGACTTCTAACTTGGGTATAATTGTAAAATATTGGTATCTACATACTGGTTAAAGAAAATATTAGAAGAGAGGTACAGTTACAGAGTCACTGAAAAAGGCACCTTTATACTTTACCCATAAAGAAGAGATAGAACATGAAAAAATGATAACCTTGCAATTTTCTTTTGTGCAATTAATGGATTGCTAGACATTTTATTAACTATTGTTTGTAATACACATATTAACGAAATACACATTTTGTATATAAACTACAGTTCCTTGAAAAAGTGACTCGAATTTGGTATGTGGATTCCATTATAAAGTAGCTTTGAGTTGTCAATTACTAATGCGGTCAGATTTTCTGCAAACTTGGTATAATCAGTGACAAATTTGTATGTTAAGAAGATAATTCCAATACATGGATGTCATTCTTATACCTTCGATTAATTTAAATGACAATTTCTATCCATTCAAATAATAAGATTCTACATTCCTTCCTAATAGAAACAGAAGCTTTAATACTGCTTTAACTAGTTGATCAACACAATTGTATGACATTGCACATGGATTTTATGATCCAGGAGTTCCCTTTCAGTTCTGCAAGAAAAACATAGTGATGACAAGTTAAGTTTTGTCAGCTAGCAGGCAAAAATTATGCTACTTTGAAATCTCGATAGAAAATTATACATAAAAATCATGAAAACAAATACATCATAAAGTAAAGTACTTTGTTAGTCTTGTTACTACATAATTTAAGCAGCTTTATAAAAAGATTCTCTCTCTTTGCATACATGGAAACCAGTTTTTATATTCCTTGCCCAAAGGAAAAATATTGTTGCTCCAAAAGCATGATCTTAGCTTTTATGCTGTTCCATTTTGCTTCATTTCTGTAGAATATTGAATACCTCTCTAGAGAACTAAGATCAAAAAGCCTGAAGCACACAGGAGAGCAGCATAACAACTAACTGCACATCAGCTGAGCCACTGTAAGCAGTGGTTACTGAGTACTGCTAACACATCACAGTAAATAAGGTCAATAAACTGAGCTTAAACTAAGTGAAAAAGGCAACATATTTCAACTAGAAACATGAGTAGACAGCAGGAGTGCTCTGTTAACAGTTGCTGAGCTGATAGGTACTTCCAGAATAAGCCATTCGAATTCAACCGTATTTCTTCCCTAAACCTATCAGCATTTGTTTTTCTTTAATGGCAAATAAACCGGAAAAGGTTAAAAGATCTAATATACAGCCATGCTACAAGACACTGGAGTGGTGTAAACAGTCTGCGCCCTCACACACATAACAGGCCACTTACTAATACTTTCGTAAATTTCCACCTGCAGAGTGAAGCTTATAGAACTAAATATGAGCATATACTTCTGTGCAAAAGTCAGATATCCTTCCTTAAATAACGAAGGAAAGTAGGGTTTACTTATCTGGCTGATTTTCCACTGAAGCTTATTAAATAATGTCATATTTTCTACCCCGCTGACGGAGCTGGGGGGCAATAAACCTCCTGGTGACTCGTGGTTTACTTATCATAAATAGCTGGAGTGTGTAACATTTTCAAGCGCTCCACATAGAGTCATTAAGCAACATCTGATTATGCTGCTGCTTCTAGAAGAACACCACACTTGCTCCCCTTTGACATTTCTTCCCCCTGAAGGAGAAGAAGGGTTCATAATTGTGTTTTACCAGCAATTAACTTTTCCTTGCATCGGCACTCTCTTCCTCTGTTAAGACTCACAGTATCCAACATACTGACACAAAATTCTTGCAGACTGCTTGATTTTTTGACTAACAATCCACTCGACCAGAAATACTGCAATTTAAAATGTGCTTCTTACAACAAGGCTCCCAAATTCCCAATATAGAGTCAGACGAACCCCTAGGAAAAACGAGTTTGAGGGTAAATATCTACTGCCATTAAAAATATTCCTCCATTGGAATCCAGGAATTTGTCTCTAAGAAGGAAATAGAACTGTTTTGTGGCTTAGGTAGCTCTCTGATCACCAGGTAATGTCACCACCCTAATTATTCATTTTAGGCTTGGTTCTAGAACTGCAGTCTGGAACAGCAGATTTGGTTTGAGTCCCATTAGCAGAGGTTTGAAAAGAAACCTGAATAACATGGATATCTGCAGCATATAGTTCTTGCCAGCCCTGCCCGAACTGCCTTTTCAATGAAAGCTGATCCACTCTCCTCAGCACGTGCTCTTCAGAGTTCATTTGCATTTCTCATCCTATCTCAAGTAAAAAGTACTGTCCTGAGAATCCATAAGCACATCAAAATCCTGTAACAGCCAATGGATGTTAGAAATCTGTAGCTTGAGGCAGCAAGATGTGACACCCGAAGAGTCTTATAAAAGTTACCATGCATTTTAAACACCACACTATTGCTAAAAACATCAAAAATGCAAAGAACTGGCAAGCATAAAACAGCATGCCAAGGGTGCAATGTCTGACGGAGCAGTCTAAGCTTAATTACTGGTACCAAGTCAAGCATTCTGCTACAATCCTAAGAATACACTAACTTCAAGGCCCTATTAATTTGAATGCACTAATGTTGCAGAAAGGTACCTACCAACTAAACGTGCGATCCGTACACGTGAATGACAACTACAGGTGGGCATTCCCATTTGCAAACAGAATACTTCTCTCCTAATTCATAAATTCATAAATTCATAAATCAATGCATAGCTTACCTGGAAATAGCAGCAATGTTACCTGATTTTAATGTCAAAATTCAGAAGGCCTAGACAGTTCTCATCCAAACTCATAAATCTTACCAGGGCTTTTAGACTTTTTACCTTCATCCATGGGAACAAAAAATTTCAGTTTGTACTTTTTAATACACCATTTTTATATACATATATATAGGTAGATATTTTTCAGATAAAACCTGGTTGTCCCACACATTCATTTGGCACTGTGAGCTGAGGCTTTAAAAGAAAAACCTGAAGTGTACAATTAATAATAAAACCCTGCCATGTTTTCATTAGTGTACTTCAAACATGGGCAGACAGATGTCTAATGGTTAACAAGGATCTGTGGCTACTTCTGCCTTGAAATGCAAAGGCCACCTCACTTTTGGGAAAAGACACAGGGCAGAGCAGAAGAGGGAGCCTGACTGAGTCTGCAAATATGCTCATTGGTTTTGCTCCTTGTGATAGCTTGATGTGGAAAAAAAGAATGTATGTTCTACACATCAACAGTGGAAAAAGTCAATCTGTGTGAGAAGGGACAGGTATTTAGAAATACTGATCAATGGGCTACAAAAAGCAGTTTGTTGCCCAAAGCAAACGAAACATTTCTAAAGGTTGATATTTTTGCTGCTACAGCCAAAAAGATGCAGAATAGAAAAATGCATGACCGAAGGTACGAAAATGTACTATATTCTACCTTTTCAAAAGCAGAAGTAGCAGAGCAGTAGAATGGGAGCAGCTTTCAGGATCTCTACTACCTATGGGGATTCCCTGTACCAATCCGTGTCTTACAGTGCAAGAAAAAACTTGATCACCTCACTCAATTTGGTTCTGCTCTTCATACCTTTGCACACCTCTCCTTTGCCTTTGAGGGTAGGAGGCTGTCACTACTATGCAACAAAGAAACAGAATGTAAGTCAATCTCTGTATCCTACACTTAATTTAAATATTTTGTATTCATTTCTCCTGGCATAACATAGAGTGGATGAGAAATTAGATCATTATCTCCCCCATCAATAAAATCTAACATTACTGGAACAGAAAGTTGCAGCTGTATTAACAACAGAGAGCAGTATTGCACACTGGGTTACAAAAGGGAAAGGAAAGCACTACAGGCAATTTCAAGTTAGGAGGGATTTTAATATAATATAGCCAACAAAACAGTGATTTGAAAGGGAGCTCTCAAAGGTCCTAAGCAAAAAATGATAATAAATTTTCCATATAGCCATTTTCAGCTAATTTGGTCTCAGATCTTGTTTCCCAGATGTTTGCTGTTGGTACAGCATTTGTCTACCCTGAATTTAGAAGGGAAATCGTATAATTAAAATTCCAATTCTGTCATGAGTTCTCTATAAGTGTAGCGTTACTGCAGAAAAAATTGTTTCTTAAAGGCCACATTTTAAAACAGAATTATTTGCTTTTCAGAAGTACTTTTTTTGAGCCTCAGGTATAAATCGTCTTTATTTCAGATGACTGAAAAGCATCCAGAGAGGGGAATTCTATTTAAAAAAAAGAAATCAACCCACCCACATTTTAACAGTAGAAATTTAACAAAAGCATCTGAAAAAAAAACAATGCAATAAAAAAATCCTTTTCACTGGGGTGATTTTTGTTCCCCTTTGCTGCTAAAAAAGCACTCAGAAATTTCTTCCCCAACCCGAAGACAAGCTTATATAAATACAAGAGTTTTCAGAAAGGAGAGATTTTCTCCTCAAAATTAAGTTGAGATTAGACAGACTTCTAAAAGAATCACTTTATATGAAAAGGCAGGCACAGAAATCTCTACAGAAAATGAGTTTAGCTTGAGAGTCGAAAATTTTGATCAAGCATTTCTTTGCACAGATGTCATCAATATGCTTTAAGTCTGCTGTTGAGAAACGGATCACGCAGAAAGAGGGAGATGGTGATCCGTCAACTCCTGTTACCGTGAAGTATAAGCTATCAGTTAATAGAGACCCAGCTATTGCTTTTCCATTAGAAAAGGTAATACTGTGATTTTTTTGAGTGATACTTATGGACAAATTTTACTTGGTGTGCAAAATTGATCAAAGATAGCAAGTGAAAACCAGATAGAAAACAAGGGAACAACTCAAGACATCTTAATCTAATTTACAGTCATCTTTCATGTATATTGCATTGTGGTTGAGGAATCAGGAAAGTTATGAATAAAGAGAAAGTGCTTCTAAGAATTTTTTTTACAGACTTCATTGCTCGAAAATATGTGTTCAAAATAACAACAGAAAAAAAAAGGCATTTATTTGGATAGTTTTCTTTCGATTACTACAGAATGAAAATGCACCTTAAAAAGTAATGTATGCATTCATGGGCAAAAAGTAAGGATCAGATTGTGTACAAATACTATTGTACAAATATGCAATCAAAGCACTGGTAAAGTAGGTATTGGTACAATACAGTAAGTATAATATAGCAAGTATATGTGTAAACATAGGTAGCACTTGTATATCATGTGTATGCATACATACACATCACATACAGTCATCATTAGATGAGAATAATGGCACTGTGACTTGTAAGCCATTCTAACTTGAAAGTATTGATGATTTCCTGCTGTTTGACCTGTATTTTTAGTCAGTGCTTTATCCCTGTCAGTGTTTTTTCAATGCTAAAGTGTCTTTACCAATTGCAGTGAGGTTACAGAATATGTAAAAACTGGATTAGTAAACATGAGTAGGAAATAGCCTTTTTCTCACCGACAAAGGTGCAGCACAAAAATAGCTTAAAAGATAACTGCCACTTACTACAGGTTTTCTCATATTTCTTAACATGCTGTGGAAAATATTCAAAATATTTAGTGGTATAGCTCGGTATTGACTAAAAGTTGTACTACAATATACTACGTAATTTAGTCCTGCCCCTTTTCCAACTCCTGTCTTTTAGGAAGGTCACTCAAAGTGTTACTACTCGTGCACATCAGGAACAATTAAGTACAAGACAACAAGCAACACTGTACTTCAGTACCACAGCTCGGCTTCAGCTGTGCAGCAATATTACTGGAGAACCTATAAAAAGCCAATGAACTGTCGTCTTCATAATTCAGGAAAAGAAGCGGATACCGTCAGTCGCTCCGAGCAGCACCCAGACAAACCGTATGTCTTCGCAGAGCTTGAGCTCTTCTCGCTATTGTTGCGCGCTCATTAGGGCGGCTAAGTGCGAGAGGTCGATCGCCAGCCACAAAGGCAACCCGCTAAGGTCGGTCGGCAGCACCCGCGGGGGAACTCTTCCAAAGGAAGTTTGTGCACGGCGATGTTGTCAGCAACCGCCTCGGTAAGAGGACGGACGGGTTTCCCTCCCCTCCTCTCAGACAGGGGCCATCACAGGAGGCAGCCCGGAGCGAGCTCCCCCGCCCCCGGCCAGGGCAGCCTCACCTCCCTGGAAGGCTGCAGCAGCGAGACTCACCTTCGTGAGCTGGGCGATCTTCTTGCACATTTTCACGTGCATTTCCTGACTGCATCCCTCTGCCGAGCTGCTCCGAGCGGCTTTAGATCCGTTGCAAGTCCCTGGCTGACGAATCTTGTTTATGCCAGAGGCCATTAGGCTTGAAATATTTCAATCCAGTCCGTGTACGCTCCGGGCAGGGCGATCCTGCGCCCGCCGCGGGCCTCCCCCGGCCGCTGCGCCCACCCAAACCCCCGTCGTGCCGGGGCAGCTCCAGCCCCCGACACGGCAGGCTCCTGACGCCGCTCTCCCTGCTGCGCAGATGTCCCAGTCCTTCAGCAGAACACTCTGGCGAGGAGGCAGGGAGCAGCATGTGCAAACGTCCTCATCGGGGTTTATTTTTTTTCCCTCCCCTTCTCTTTAAAGGGTTGAGCTTCCGCCAGGAGAAGATGCCAGCGGCTGGATGCTACAAATTCCCCACAGGAGACGCTGAGGCAGCCGTACGGGGAGCAGCACAGACCTTGCTGGGGATCTGCTATAAAGATCGTCTGCTGATTAAATCATGTTACCTTCCCGGGCTGCCAAAGGATTGCGGAGGTCAGAGGGGTCGGTGTTGGCATCTTTCATAAGCTCTGTTATTTTGGCAATCCTCTCTAAGTCCGGATGGACCAATAAAGTGAGGAAGAAAACCTCGTTCAATTTTTGCTGCTCAGCTGAAAGCAGAACGGAGCAGTTCTTCCAGCTCAGAGGCACACTTGAGCACAGCTGAGCCCAGGAGCGGTGCCCAGGGTCCGGTCCGCCTGCCTTATCCAAAGGGACTGGTCAGTTCCCCTCAGTTTTACTAAAGGAACTGGAAAGTGCCAGAAGAAAATTGACAATACTATTTTTTTCTTTGCCTGTAGACAGTTCCCTCTCTTCAAAGAGATCAGGCTTCTACATGTAAAAATAAATAGGACAGAAAAGGAAGGAAAAAGGGCACAGAAAAGGCAAGCTATTAAGACAATGAGATTATTAAAAAAATGGTTCAGTAAAGTGTTATGCAAGAAAATGGTTAGTGGGCATGTTTAAACAAGTCTAGAAGAAAGGGGAGGGAGGAGAAGGCAAAGTAGGGTGATGTCAGAGAGATGGAGAAAAGGAAAAGGGAGAAGGAAGAGGTAAGCGAAGGTGAGAGCTGCTCAACATCCCTTTGATGTGTCGCTGCAGCCGGTACAAGAGACCCCATGGAGCAGGCAAGGGCCCCACCTCAGCCCAGGCGTTTCTGCAGCTAGCCAGAGGGGGGACAGGAGGCTGCTGCTTGCCCCCTGCCCCAGGCAGGTAAGGCAGCTTTTCCAGCTCACCTCCTGGAGCCTTTCTGTCTTTCTCGGGCAAGAAGCTTCCACTTTGCCAGTGGTGGGTTTGAAAAAGAGCTTCCTCAGGACTACCAGAATTGGGAGGGAGGATTATCCAGTGTCAGCTGAGGGCAGGGCAAAAGGAAAAAAGGGAGAATCCTCAGCAAAAAAGGGAAATCCTCAGTGAGGGCACAAAGAGAAACTACTGTTAAGAATAAACACTCCAAGGGGAAAAAGATCAAGACAGAGGAAGAATGCCTGCAGGCAGTGGGTAGAAGGAAGAGTGAGAAGATGTAAGAAGAGAAGACCTTGGGACAGAGAAACCAAGCCCTTTAATTGCTGAGAGAAAAGGAGAGACTCTAAATCTCTGGAGGCAGAAAGAATCTTCACTCCAGGAGCAAGAGGAAATGAAGACTGACAGAGAAACTCAGCATAGAAGGGAAAGACCAGGAAGGAAAACAAAGACAATCACAAATGCTGTGAGATGCTAAGCAGGGAAGAGAAGTTTAGCCCAGACGGAACATAAATAAGAAAAGTTTAAGCAACAGAGCCTTGCACACAGGAATGACTAAATATAGTTTCTTCCTTCACTGGAATTAATTTCCAAGATGCTGTCCCCTGTGATTTTTTATATGACTAGGGCATAAGGACATGCCATTGTCAATTGTCTGGTATCTGATAAGACAAATATTCACACTTAAGTTTAATTCAGTTCATATGGTTATAATATCTCCTCTGCATGGTCACCTACTCGAGAAAAAAGTGTAGGAACTTGATTATATGTAAAATTTTGATAAAATTTTGACAAGCTTATTAGGACAATCAAGAGAACACAGAGGGCTAGAGCACCTTGTTTCCTCAGAAATATAACAAAACAGTGAAAATAGAAAGCCAACTAAGAAAAATGCAAAAAGTTTTAAAAGTACTCACAATAAGTTACCTGTGTTATTGTTTTGCTACACAGATAGTAACAAATATTCATGTTTTTTCTGCTGAACAGCAGAGGACACATGGGACCTGAATGCATGGCTGGACAGAGTTGAGACACCTCCACAGGCATAGAGCAGAGGAGCACAGATCTTCAGGTACACTGGGAAAGGAATAAACCACTGAGAAATTTTCAAGCAAGCTGTTTATGTATTTCCCAAGGTTAGAGGGAAAAAAATTGAGGCTTTGCTACAAGTTGGTGTTTTAGTAGAACATAATTTGTCACTGGTAAATTATTCTGAGTCTAGATGAGACTTTTCGGTCAATACTTTGAACACTGGAAAAGTTTGAATCAGACCTCATGCACCAGAAAATGCAACCACATGACGTAAATTGGTAGGTGACTCCAGTTCATTAGTTCCACGACTCAAAAAAACCCACTTGATTTCAATAACAGAATTTCAGCAGATAATGCCAGAGTTTTTCAATGATTATTTGATCTATTTTTTTTTTAATTGATTTGAGGATCACCTATGGATAAAATTGCACAGCAAGAATGTCACAAAGCATAATGTAAATGTGTACTACACAAATATGGGTTTTGTGAGAAGCACATGGAACGTGTAAGTAGTTTACAGAATGTTCTTGAACTTGAGGCAGTATATGGCAAAAATAGTTTAAAATACAAATTAGAAGTCCAAACAGAAAACACACACACACACACTTCTGCTTGAGTTATTATTACTGTATTAATGTAAATTATGAGAGAAGGTGGTCATGGCACTACAGTCTTTATAAGTCTATGAGTAACTGTACACAGGTTTATAGCTTTACTGCTCAGACACAATAACTAATTTAACTTTTAATTATTATAACCAAGTCATATATGAGTAAAAGACTATAAGCCTTTTTGGTACCTATTTTTGGTACCTCCTGCTTGTTGAATATGCAGACTACACACCTTCTGAAAACTTTATGACCCCTCTTTGCAGTCCTTCTATCTCAGTCAATTGTGGTATGCATAACAGAGTTTAGAAGCCTTTATTCTACAAACTTCAGTGTTCTTAACCTTTGCATTTGGAAAATCATAGCAGACAGAAAATGCTCTCATATAGTGATAGTCTTTCTCTTATTTTGATGGTGGATTGGGCCATTATTACACAACAAAAGTTAAATGTTCTGTTCATCGCATTCTTCCAGAATTTGTGTTTAGGTCTGGGGTTTTAATTATATAATATTGAAGGAATATTTACTGTTTTCAATCAATGAGGAAATCAATAGGGCTTCTGATGAGCTTTGACTTGGAATCAAATTCTTTCTCATTTTAGAGATGCATGTAGGGGAACCAAAAATCAAATCACTTTCCCCTTCCATAATGTTTTTATGATGTCTTTCTCCCACTGCCAAAAGAGAAACAACTTGGAACAAAATCTGCATGCAAAGTAAGTAACTTCTGAGTTCTTATCCTTTTTCTATGGTATCAAAGCAATTTGTCATTGCTTAGTTAACATAAAAGCACTTTGTCCTGTCACATATTTAGTTCGTAACGGTGACTCAGATGTCAGAAACGTTCTCTGATAGCTGATCAGTCAATGTCAGTAAATCTTTAAAAAAGCATCGAAGTCAACATCATCAGGATTGGCAAACGGTAAAAAGTACAATTCTGGAGATACAGTTATTACAAAATCCTTACCACCAAGAATATTAGCGTTAAATGGCTGAAACAAATTTCAAGTAGGCTTTCATAATACATATATAAAATTCTTAACATTCTACATGATTTAAACATCAGTATAATTTAAGTGAGGTGGGACTCATATGGATCAAACTCACCTATTTTATCTCACTATCTCAACTGAAAGCCAGGTCCATCAATCCAGCATTATTTATACTTACACATAAATATCTTTGTGTCATAAAATAAGTGTCGTAAGACTAGCTATTATTAAAAGATCCACACACCCCAAATTCCAAGAAATAAAGAAGATATTTCTATTGTAAATGTTTAATAAATAAGTTTGCTCCTTTGTTTAACATATTACAAACAGCTTTCCCAAAACACAATTAATACAGAGCCCAGTTCTTATAGAATCATAGAATCGTTAGGGTTGGAAGGGACCTCAAAGATCATCTAGTTCCAACCCCCCTGCCATGGGCAGGGAAACCCTCCACTACACCAGGTTGCCCAAAGCCTCATCCAACCTGGCCTTGAACACTTCCAGGGATGGGGCATCTACAACTTCTCTGGGCAACCTGTTCCAGTGCCTCACCACCCTGAGAGTGAAAAATTTCTTTCTTATATCTAATCTAAATCTGCCCTCTTTCAGTTTAAATCCATTGCCCCTTGTCCTATCACTACACGCCCTTGTAAAAAGTCCCTCTCCAGCTTTCTTGTAGGCCCCTTTTAGGTACTGGAAAGCTGCAATAAGATCACCCCGGAGCCTTCTCTTCTCCAGGCTGAACAGCCCCAACTCTCTCAGCCTGTCTTCATAGCAGAGGTGCTCCAGCCCTCTGATCATCTTCGTGGCCCTCCTCTGGACTCATTCCAGTAGCTCCATGTCCTTCTTGTGTTGGGGACTCCAGAGCTGAACACAGTATTCCAGGTGGGGTCTCACGAGAGCTGAGTAGAGGGGCAGAATCACTTCCTTCGACCTGCTGGCCACGCTCCTTTTGATACAGCCCAGGATACGGTTGGCTTTCTGGGCTGCCAGCGCACATTGCCGGCTCATGTTGAGCTTCTTCCACTATTTGTCTGAATACCCGTACTACTGAAGCCAGTGGGATTGTTGTTTTTTTTTACAAAATTTACTTGGGCAAAGTTAAACTGATTCCCCAGATTACACTCTACTGCTGTTTTGCAGTCCAGTAAGATTTGCATTTGAAAATAGTGAAACAACACAGTCATTAACCGTCATGTTGTGTTTCAAATGACAAAGCCACATCAATAAAATGGATTTAAAACTTCCCAAGTTAGCATCTCAACAAAGGAAGATTCATCCCTAAGTGAAATTCTAATTTAATTCCTAAATCACTATGCCCATTATTGATCTTCATTTAAATTCGTTTTGGCCCCAGAGTAGCTTTTTGATCAGGGAACACAGAATTCAGGAAGTTTTTTCCTTCTTACAGGGAAAAACAAAAAAAAAGAAAATAAAAAAAGAAAAGGAAAAAAGTATAAAAAGTAGTCAGAAGACTTATAACAGCAGCTATCCTGCTCACCTAATTCACTATCCTACTTCCAATAAAGCTTGCTTTAGAATTGAATGCTAGAAAAATGACAAGTACAAAGTGGTTCTGCCACTGTTACATCTTCAGTAATCACATATATTATATATAAGTATATAACTACTTTATAATTTTCATTTCTTTCCACCTCATAAAGTAAACAGGATTTGAGATTCCAATTCAGAAATCACCAGAAGCGCTACTGATTTCCTCATTGACTGAAAACAGTAACTATTCAAAAATGTGTATGCATTTTTATAGCTGACTTGCGTACACGCGAGTTTCAGAGGAAGGTGGTGAACAGAACCTCTGATTACTCCTGCATAACGATGGCCCGATTATGGATGAAGTATTACTGTGCTTATATTTCTAATATGGAAGCTGGAACCAACCAGATGCATCAGTTATAAAAGCCCTGGAACACCCACTAAATAGGATAGCAACAACTTTCTTTTTTTTAACCTATTTTTACCCAGTGACCTACATCTAAAATTACCACAAACTCACACGCATCAAATTTGGCTTACCCTGTGGCACTGCGTATTTGTTAACATACAAGGACTAACAAATGAAAGCGAAAGGATCTAGAACAGTGGGTCAGAAGTAGAGAGAGACAACCAGAAGCAGGCCATAGCATAGCAGATGAGGTCACTATTTCAAAGGAGAAGGAAAAAAATCTTGAATTATTAGACTACACTTCCCTCCAGAGCCTGGAGCACCATCCAAGGTTTTGAGTTTCATCATTCCTTTACTTTTTTGATAGAACTGTGACACTCACTGTCTACAACTTCTGGACCTGTGCTGGTGGTGAGGTCCTTGTGCTCCCAGTCAGTTGTCATATCCATCCCTCAGGAAGCAGCTAGCCCTTACTGAGCCCTCCGAGTTAGCTCAGGAAAGGACCGAATGCTCAGGGCTGACCCAAAATGAGATTCCTGGGCCCATAGGAGAGGGGTGTGGCTGGAGAGCCCAGGTGAGGCTGGTCAGGGGCCATTAAGGCTTATTAGTTCAGTCAAGGCCCTGAAACATAACCCCTAAGAACTCTGACAGCAAACATCTCTGTCAGTTAAACAAAGTATCCGGTATCAGAGGGAGGCTTTTATACTTCATGTGGAGCAAGTCTAAATGGCCAACATTTGTGATCCAACTTCAGTATGTTACCTGAAATATCAATTATGATACTGGGAAGCTGGACCTCTGTGGCATATTTACCCTGAAAGCCAGTTTGTTGTCACAGAAGCCTGACTTCTACCTAGAAATACAAAGACTGGCAGAAATATTTAAAGCAAAATGGAAGAAATAAATCTTACATTCTGGCTGAAATCCATCATAAGGGACTGCAAGGTATTCACCAGGAAAATATCTCATCTGTAGATCCGAGATGCAGGTAGGCACAAATAGAATGCCCAACATGTGAAGCAAAAATAATTCCGTTTGCATTATTAGTTTCACTTAAAACAATAATCCTGGGGTTTTAAAGACACAAGAGTCACAAAGTTTAACCTACTCTTCTATTCCTGTTTCCATCCTCTTCTCCACATCCTCTTCTCTTCCTGTTTCCCTAGTCTTCTTTTCTTAGTAGTGGAAAAAAGCTAGATTAAGTTTATTTGCCAGTAAAAATATCTTAAATAGGAAGATGGTTTACACATTCTATTTCCCTAGAAAATATAACCTTTCAAAAAAACCCAACTCATTGAGGATTTGCTGTTGATTATAGTGTTTTTGTAGAGTGACTATTTCTCCGACATAAAATAAAAACTTTTAGGAAAGGTACACATGTATGATTCTATGTCACTATTGTGCATATAGAATCTATTTCCTGCTCTCTGGGAGCAGAAGGACATTAGGCCAGATCCATACATTTCAAAAGTTAATAAAAAATACAAACGACTCGCCTTTAAAAAGCAAGTATCTGTTTTAAACATACACAAATGTATGATACTACAACACATTAGGGGAAAAAACCTCTGACACACATACACATTTTTTTTTTTTTTATTTTTATCTCTAAAATAGAACGCGTTTTTTTTCCTGCTGCTGCCCTCCATTCTCCACAGACAGCTCATATACCTCATAATCCTTGACACAACTGCAAAGAGAAAACAATTCCATTATTTTGTCGATTAAAATCTGCTACGCAAAACATTGGGAAGATTCAGATCTGGAACAACACTGACCCCTAGTGCTTATCTATTTTATTTGTTAGTCTTTTTTTTTTTTTTCTTAGCCAAAAATGACCTTTTTTCAGGATGGATTCTGCCCGTTTGACCTCCTATCATTTGATGGTATGTCATCTGTTCTTAGTAGATCACTATCACCACTTGAAGTAATCTGACACTTTTTTTTTTTAAAGCCCAAACATACATAGAGGCCAAATACTTTAAGTTCCTAGTATCCACGGTTAACCATTTCTGTTCCATAACTCTGTAATTAATATATGCTCAGAACGTTTCCACTCAGCTAATCATTCCTGCCTTGCTTCTCATTAAATATCAGTTCCTGTCTCACAGGATGTTCTGTAACCCCTAACGTATCTCTGGGGTTTGCGCTTAGGTATCTTTCCTGTTTTTAATGAGATACAGAATTGTTATTCTCAAGTGAAAGGACTTCTGGGAAAACACTAGGTTTACAACAAATGCTTGAAAATTTGGGGGAAATTTCCGCTAGTAAAAGATTCAGTCTGTAAGGAAGACAACATGCATGCTAACAAGTCAGTTATCCATGCTATCCATCTTTTCAATCCCCTTCTTATAGCTGATGCAAAATAGAAAAGATGTTTCAGTAAGAAACACCACAGTGTGTGAGCAGATAGTTCACTCGGTTAAGTTACTTAACTGCTTACCTGCTGACTGAATCCCCTTTGTTACCTGCACCTTTAAAACAGGCAAAACTGCGATTTAAAATAGGCAAAACTGCTATAGATACAGTAATACAAAATTGCTGTTTTATTACAGTAGCTGAGCCTTTTTTGTCTCATTGGATGATCATTCTCGAAAGGGCTTTTATTACTTTTAGACACAGGCTGGGGTTTCTTGGTTCGCTACCCCAATTACTTCGGCGTCAGGCTGTCGTTTACAAAACGCAACTATACGCATTTTTCCAGATGATCACGTCCGGAGAGGACTTCGGGAGAGTGGCTGAGGGCAGTACCAGGGTTTATCAGGTTCATCCAACTTATTTTGCTCCAACATACGTTCTGGAAATCCTCTTGCCCGACGCTTCTCCTGATCCGCAGCACGGCCGATACCGAACCTGTCATTCGAACACCAGCTCCTGCCCTGAGCGCGCCCCAAGAGGCGGAGGCGAAACCGGCAGCAGCCCCGCCCCCCTCCGCTCCGCTCCCCTCTCCTCCCCGCCTGCCCCAGAGGAAGATGGCGGCGCGGCGCTTCCCGCGCGCTCCCCGGCTAACGGCCGCGCCGGCCAATCCCCGCCCCGCCTCCGGCGCGTGGGGGCGAGCACGCGCACGCCCTCCCGTCCCCCGGCTTTCTCGCGAGACCGGGAGCTGTACTCGCGCCGTTTGAATCTGAGGCGCGGGCGCGGCGGCCGTTGCTGGTGGGCGGACACGGTCTCTGGTGGCGGCTCCGCGGCTGGAGCGGGAGGCGAGGAGAAGCTTGGCCGTTGGGTGGGAGCCTCGGCCGGCTTGTGGCGGGCGCTCCTTCAGCCTTTCGGAGCGGCCTTGCCGCTGCAGGGTGCTGTGCCTGCCTCCCCGGCGCGGCTCTGCGCTACGCGAGGCCGGAGCTGAGGAGTCTGGACGTGAGCGTCGCCTTTCTCCGCAGCCATGGGAGCGAAAAAGAAGCTTCTACAAATCAAGGAGGCCTTTCAGCTGGCGCAGAAGCCTCACCAGAACCAGGCGAAACTTGTCGTGGCTTTGAAGAGCACCTACAATCAGGTACGGACGTCCTCGGGGCGTGCCAGCGGCTGGGAGCAGCGGTGACCCGCCCGGCTGAGGGGAAAACGAGGGCGCTCAGGAGCTGCTCGGCTTTTCCTTCAGAAGGCAGGAAGTCTCCTCGGCTTTGTCTCCCCTAAAAGAAGCGTCTAAGAAGGGCCTTGCGACTTCAGAAAAACAAAACCAACCCACATGCTAAACTATTGTACACGGTTGTCTCGCGAGCACGGCCGTAAGAACAGCCCACGGCAGGAATTAATGGTGTTGCTGGGAGGTGTCTGGATGCCCGAGAAGTGGGTGTGATAGAGTAATAACGCATGAGAGTGTCGATTGCCGTTCTGAAACCTGTTAGCAGGTAAATGTAAACTCCAGAACGGAGCCCAGCAGTCAAGACATATGCCTGCTGGAGCGTTAAAGCACAGTATTCGGTGAAGAGTGCACAACAGCGGGTGTGCCCTGACTGTGCTGGCTTTAGTGCTTTAACAATTTAAATGGAAACTGTCAATTATAAAACCATTCATTTTTTTTTCTGTGGTATCGCTTTTGAAAGATGAAGCGCTAGTTATCTTTTGTCGTGGTTTGACTCTTGGTTTTTTTTTTTTTTTTTCCAGTTGGAAGATAAGGAAGACTTTCATGAAAAATTTATTCATTTTCTTAAGTATGCTATGATAATCTACAGACGCGAACCAGCAGTGGAACAAGTGATCAATTTTGTGGCTAAATTTGTTACTTCGTTTTATCAAATGGAGCAAGGGGATGGCAGTGAGGCAGGAGACGATGATACTTTTCTTCTGAATTACATGTTTAACTTTCTGCTTGAGGTACAGTAACATTTATTACTAAATTGTTAACATAACAATTGGAAACTTCATGCAGTGGGGAAAACTTGCTGGCACTCGAGGTGATACCTACAAACTACAATTTAAAAAGTGACAGCAAGGCAGAGCTAGTCTTTAGGAGTAACGCTATCACCTCCAACCCCCAAAAACCAGCCACACCCCCTCAATAACCCAGCAACTGTGTTAAAATGTTAGACCAGTGAGAAAATATGAACTGTTTTCTTATTTGGCTGTTAGATGTGTCATTATAGGCTTTACTATCGGTGCATTTGTAAGTTTGAAATTGTGAAAGTGTTGTGGAAATGAATTTATACCGTTTCTTTGATAAGTAAAAATACTAAAAGATCTTTCATACAAGGATGGTTGGCATACATATTATTCCTTTCTGCTTATTGCAAGTGTTATATAGAAAGAAATCAACAGTTTCAATAGCATGAAAACACGAGTAGAATTAAATTTTCTTAAACTAGTGTTTTGAAATGGAAAAAGTATTGATCCAGCCAAGATCACTAGCCATCATTGCTAATGTCTTTTTTTCTTCTAATGATGTATGGAGGGGTAAGTTAGCTGATGTACTGTAGCCTGCTTGGAGTGGTAAGCATGTTTCTGCCTTTGTGAAGGCTTTGCTAATTATGTGAAGTGCCACTGATATAAGTGATGGGCCATAATTGTTTTCCAGTTCTGTGACTTTTTAATCTTATTAAAAATTAACAAATAGGAAAAGCTTTTGAAATACAAAAGTACATATTTCATGTACTGATAGAATACTAACTACTTACATGTGCATATTATTAGTCTTGTGTTAGAAATGAGAAAAGCGATTATAAGAATACTTTTTTTTTTTCTTTCTTTAAGTCTCACAATGCGAACAGCCATGCAGTTAGGTTTCGAACATGCCAACTTGTTAATAAGATTTTGGGAAACATGCCAGAGAATGCCCAGATTGATGATGAATTATTTGATAAAATTAATGAAGCTATGCTGATTAGACTTAAAGATAAATTTTCGAATGTGAGAATTCAAGCTGTCTTGGCCCTGTCGAGACTTCAAGATCCTAAGGATGAAAACTGTCCTGTTGTTAATAGTAAGTAGTATTGAGTTTTTTCTTTTCTTTAACATTTGTTGATTTGTGTTACTTTTAAAACATTTTTAAACATTGAGTAAACAAATCTTAGAGTATTCTTGTAATAATCATAAACTGTGGAGCTCTTTGCTAGAGGAGATTGTAGATACAGGAGTTGTGTTAAACGGAGAAGACAGAACTGCTTGAAGGAGACACCCACTGGAATTAAATGACAGCCAAAATAATATTGGGCTCAGCCTATTCTGTGAGCTGAATGTAGCTGAATAATGGTGTGTTGTTAATTGGGGTGGAGATCTGGTGTGTGCTTCCTCAGGCCTTGCCTGATAAGGACCCTTTTGTATTGTTAATTGAATTCCTACAAAAATGTTTAAAGGAGTAGAGATGATAATAGAAAAAATAATTTTTGTCTCAAATTATGGCTGTTTGCCCCCATGAGAAGCAAGCTAGGTACTGACATTGTTGACCTACGCTTTTTTTTGAGATCGTGTTTTTTAGTTTTGGGGTTTTATTTTTGGGTTGATGTGGGGTTTTTTTTGCGAATTTCATCTTGTTCATGGATCACTTCCTTTAAGACATCAGCACCTCTGGAACCGAGGTTTCTTGATGCTGTTTTTGTGCTTTTTGTGGGTTTCTTTGAGTAGTGTATGATTCTTGACTAAGCTTCTGCTTCCTTTGCCTCATGGTAAATGGGCTGTAGGTTTGTACCAGCACAGCTGTTATGTAAATTGTGCCCTGACTAAACTTTACATACTATCTTTTGTGAATTGAGTAAGTTACTCGTGTGTTTTTTTGTTTTAAGGCACTTTCTTGTTTTCTGAGTGTTTGTTTAGAAGTTGCTTATTTATGAGTACATAAATTTCATAGTCAACCATTATCTCACAGAGCAAGAAGAATAATTCAAGTATTCTCCGATTAAATTCTTTGTTGTTGGTTTTAATTTTGAAGTAGGGTCAAGAATATACCAAAAAACTTTACATGAGAGATTTACTATTTGAGTGTTGGTAGGCTTAATGGAGATTGCAGTTTTCCATTTATAGGAAAATTTAAAGATCCACCTTAAAGGTAATGACGATGTATAGCCAGTGAACAGAGGTCTTAAGAAGCCAACGTTTGGAAGTGGTTATTTTTTGTTCAGTAAATGACAAAGTGGTTATTTATATGTGGGATCTAGACTAGCAATTTTCAGACTTATTAACTGAAGATCCTACTTATGATTGCAAATGTTTTCATAGTGGAATTTCTTTTGAGATCATAGCTCAGCATGTAACTGCCGTAAAATCTTGGGGTTGTGACCTTGAACTGTTCCCTAAATTTGTATGAGCTATGCAAGGGCAGGGGAGGGGTTTTAATAACAGTTGCTGATTTTATTTTTGAGTATTTTCTGTTTTTTGATAATGTTTCAAACTCTTATAAAAACATTATTATGACTATTTTATTTTCAGTTTACAACAATTTGCTTGAAAATGATTCAAATTCAGAAGTGAGGCGTGCAGTTCTGTCATGTATTGCTCCATCAGCAAGGACTTTGCCAAAAATTGTAGGCCGCACTATGGATGTAAAGGAAGCTGTCAGGAAGCTGGCATATGAGGTAAATTGGATCACTTAATATTAATTTCAAAGTCTGACTTAGGAAAAATGCTTTAAAAATTTTAAAGCACTTTATAAGTGAATAAGTGAAGATTATTATATTTTGCTGGTTAAACACTAAGAACAGTTAAATAATTTTCACTTGCCAGAATTTTGAGGGGGAGTGATTTAATACAAGTTTTCAAGTTAAAACCCCTGAAATTGACTGCAGAACTTGCTTGACAGAAATTACTTTTGTGATAGAACTTTGCTCTTCAGAATCGGACAGTAAAAGTATAGATTATGTATACAATCTTTTGTTTTCCATCTATGCATTTTGTGATGTTTGTGAAGCACTTTTTTTTCTCTGTTATTACATAATAGATAATTAAGTAAATATCACAGCAATACTAGTGTAAAAAAAAATTACATATTTTCAATACTCCAGTTCTGAGAAGTATCAACTGTTACTTACGTTTATGTGTAGGTGTAACAGCAAGAAGGTATGCTACCATGTGTATTTTCTTGTGTAGGCGTCTTAGGCAAGATCTTCAAACAAAATGTTCAAGTTTTTCACACAGAACCATCTTCTGTTCTTTCTTATTTTAGATTAAATTCTGTTTTTAATTGAATCTCTGTGTTAGTAGGCTTTAAGAAAAGTACATACTTTAGTAATTTCATTGCAGATATTCACTGCTCTTGGAGCTTTAAAGAGATAATAGTTTTCATATCTAGGTGTTGCATTCAAGCAGAGCTGCTAAGCTTCTAAGCTATTTGTTAACTTTATCCTTACTTTATTTACACTTATTCCATGCAGTAGAATCTGCATGTTAATGTATTGGTGTGATGCTAATGGCTACTGGCTTTTATTAACTTAGGGTTTCTGTGGATGGATAAAACTGAGAGTTTAAACCCACAGCTAGTTAAAGAATTCAGTTGTTATCATTTTAATGTCGTCTTTTTTTTAAGGTTTTGGCAGAGAAAGTTCACATGAGAGCTCTTTCAATAGCGCAGAGAGTAAAATTGTTGCAACAAGGACTTAATGACAGATCTGGTAAGAGATCATCTTTCTCAGCTTCTTAATACAAATGTTTGAGAGAATACTTTCTAATGTTTTGGGGATAATTTATGTGGAAGCTGTGATGGCAATAATAAGGAGCTCAAGGGGAGTCATGAGGTACCAGGAATTGTTTAAGAACAAGAAATTCTGCTTGCTGCTTTGGTTTTCTGGTCCCCTTACAGAGGACAAACCAGAAAAGGATTGCACTTGTGAAAAACTTGAAAGCCACTGAACTCTAAAATAAGACCAAATGCTATTAAAATTAAAAAACAACAGCGTAATTAAACACAGAAGTAGAAAAATGTAATTATTTACTTCATTACAGATATTTTTTATTAAAATTTCAATTATTAAAGAGTTGAAATGTAAACATTAAGATCAGTTTGATAATTGTTTGAAAAGCATAGAATGTTTTGGGTTAGAGAAGACCTCAAAGATCATCTATTTTCAACCTCCTTGTCATAGACAGGGACACTTTGCCTTGATCAGGTTGCTCAAAGCTTCATCCAGCCTGGCCTTGAACACTTCCAGGGATGGGGCAGCCACAACCTCTCTGGGCCACCTGTTCCAGTGCCTTACCACCCTTACAGTGAAGAATTTCTTCCATATCTCTAACCAAAATCTACCCTCTTTCAGTTTAAAGCCATTGTCCCTTGTCCTGTCACTCCATGCGCTTGTAAAAAGTCCCTCTCCAGCTTTCTCTGGAGGCCTCTTTAGATACTGGAAGGCTGCTAGAAAGTCTCCTGGAGCCTGCTCTGACCCATGCAGGACCTTGCACTTGGTCTGGTTGAACTTCAAGAGGTTTGCATGGGCCCACCTCTCAAGCCTGTAAAGGTCTCTCAGAATGGCATTTCTTTCCTCCAGTGTGTTGACCACACCACACAGCCTGGTGTCATCAGCAAACTTGCTGGGGGTGCACTGAGTCCCACTCTGTGTGTCACTGACAAAGATGTTAAACGACTTCAGCCCCAATACCAACCCCTGAGGAACGCCACTCGTCACCGGCCTCCCCTTGGACATTGAGCTGTTGACTGCAACTCTGAGTGTGACCGTTGAGCCAATTCCTTATCCAGGGAGTGGTCCATCCGTCAAATCTGCGTCTCTCCAATTCGGAGACGAGGATGTCATGTGGGACAGTGTCAAAATGCTTCCTATGTGCATTCAGAGAGAAATCTTCTCAGCTGGTTAGTTTTTATTTTAATTTTTTTTTGCTTTAATTTTAGTTGCTTGAATTTTTTGTAATGGGTTTTTGATTTACCCTCATTCATTACATCATGAAGCAGCTTTATTCTTTTTGATGTCTTCTGTACTGTATCATTTACATATGAAGAGACATTCAGCATGTACCCATAATTGTGTGTGGTGATGCTGCCAGAAGATCAAAAGGTCATCTGCATCTGAGTGAGACAATTTTGGCCTGCCTACATAGAACATGGCTTTTCTTTTTTTCCAATAATAACAATTACATACAGGAATTTCACAATAAAAGCCACCAGTATTACTAAATGCTACTGTTATCCACATACTTTGCTTGCAGAATCTATACTAAGCCGTGTTGAATTTTACTTGGAGAATTTTCCTTGCTTAGTGATGTGCTGCTTGTGAACTGTAAGAAGTATGACCTATGTGGATATTCACTTAAAGAAAAAGACAAAAGTACTATGTTCATTGGTAATCGAAGCTCTTAAAGCTGTATCATGTATGCATCTGCTGGGTTTTTGTTTTTTGATCTACCTTCCTTTTTGGCTAGTTGAGGATCACGTTAGTATGTTCCTCATAGCAAAGTAAGAGAGGATCAGCTGAGTTCTTTCTAAATGCTGTATAGAACTACACTTAAAAAGAAGTCCTTCTTTATAATAAGTTGTAATTATCTTTTTTCCCCGCCTACCCTGAATTATTCTATAGTAGTCTAATGAATTTTGTCAGGTTTTGTTTTTGCAGTACAGCACTGAGAACCATGTTCTGAATTACTGTTTCTTATGGGTGTGCTAGTTTGCTGTTTGACCTAACTAGCTGCCGCTTGTCTGCTGGCTGCCACACCTCCTCTCACCCCCGGTAGTACGTGGTCTCAACAGATAATTCTTTTGTCTTAGGGTGAATGTGTTTCTGTTTTAGTAATCTTCCAAAACTGAGGAGGAAGCTGCCTTCACTATTTTTCCCTGTGATCCTTCATTTGTCAGGAACAAGGATTTGTTGTATTCCCTTACTGAGAAGGTACAGCCTGTCTTCATGGCCTGTATTTCAGTGGCATTGAGGTGTTCAACATAAAGAACTGCCTTCTTTTATGATCTAGAGCAGATACTTCCTCTGTTGGTGTCTGTCTCTTCCTTAGGATGATTCCTCATCCCAGCTATTAAGGACTTGCTCTTTTTCTTAACACCTAGAATCACAAGAGAAAGTATCTGCCAGGGTATGTAGCTGCATTGATCTCATCAATATCATATGCTCTTTGCTGGGCAAAAGAAGTTTGTTCCAAATTGATTGTGTCTTTATATACATCCACTAGTATTCCCTCATTTTGAACTGTTTTGCAAATTATATAACCTCAGATATGTATATCTTTATAGAATTTGCTTATTGGAGTAACTTCCAAGTTAAGAAGAGAGGAACCTGCTTGTTCAAGGTTACTAGGTTGAAATTTTGGGGTTTTGGGTTTTTCCATATTGGCTTCGCAACAAGGGTTTATAATTAAACAAGGCCTAGAAAACACCATCTAGATTCTGCTTAGTTCTACTTCTCAGGGTGCATTTGACTGTCAATTCTCCACTTTCTTTTATTTATTCTACTACATTCCGCTAGTTTATGCTTTTTACCTTCTTAGAGAGGTTTCTCATTCTTAGGACCTTAATTTAGCTTTTAAAAGCCTTTTTATAGGTCTTTTTGAACTTGACTTTATTTAAGTGCTGTCTTTATCATAAGTTATATATAAGAGGAAAGATAAATGCTGTCAGTATTATTGTTTCCCTTGTATTGGATATTGTTTTCTAAAAGGTCCTAAGAGTATACTTGCATCACTTCCTAGTTATGTTTTTACTTCCTCCAGACTATTGGCCTTTCTACTTCTCTGCTTAAATCTGTGTGTATTTCATTATTAATGCTGTACGTATTCTAGATGTTCCCAGAAATAGTTTTTTCCTTGATTAAATAGTACTCTACTGATACAGAAACTATTTGTTCATTGTGGCAATGGGGAGGAGGGACTTAAACTATCCTTATGTAAACTTCATAATCCAGTTGAATAATTGAATTAACACAAGAATTCTGTGTGGTAGTTCAGACTAAATGTCTGTACAGTAGTATCTTGCCTCCAAAAGCTGCTAATTCCTAAATGTCTGAAACAGAGCAAGTATATAACAGTGCTCCCTCAGAATATTTCCTTACTCTACAAGAGTTCATGGCTTGTAGATTTTTCTGAATTGAGGTGCTGTCTTTAGATGTAACAGTTTTTGGATAGAGGTGGGGTTTTTTATCTCTTATGGGGAGGGAAAAATATGTTGCCTGAAAAATGTATTAATGGTCAATAGGTAGTTCTTGTTTAACTGTAGTTTTTTTCTTTTTTTTTTAAGGCAATATTAAGTTCAACTATATAATACTGACTTTCTAAAAAGCCTTTAATAGAAAAATTGCTTGTGAAAGCGTGTTGAAAACTTGGTATTTTTTGATCTTTAAAGTCTTAAAAATGTTTAAATTCCTGTATTATTAGATGCTGTTAAGGAGGTAATGAAGAAGAAGCTGCTTCAAGCCTGGTTACGATTGACCGAAGGGGATGTTTTGGAATTCCTTCATCGACTGGATGTGGAAAACTGCCCAGAAGTGGCCATCCTAGTACTAAATGCTATATTTTCATTATCTCCACTTCATGACTTTGTTCAGAACTGTAAACACCTTGACTGCAGGTATGCACATCAGTTGTCATTTCCAAAAGACGAGTATTTCATTTAAGAATGTTAAATTAAATGTTATATCTAAATGGGGAGCAGAGTAACTATTACCTGTGATAAGACTGATATTGTAGTGTAAACCATGATGTCTCCCTTGTGTTTGTCTTCTTACTTGTTCTGGATATGCTTTTTTCTTTTTAAAAGATCTGTGTTCACCATCTGAAAAGGATTGTGCTAGATAAGCAAGAGGAAAATATGAAAAATAATATTGACTACTTGTTTCTTGAACACCCCAAAAATCACACTCTTAAATTCTAAGAGGAGGCAGTGAATTAATCAACTAAACAAGCTTTTCTATGAGTAACAACTTAGTCTTTGTTTTATTTCCTGTGCTGTCCATACAGCTTACAATAAAGACAATGCTCTAGTTTACCCCCACAACTACAATTTCCTCTCTTCTTTAACCTGCGGTACTGAAAAGCTCCTGTTCAACTGTTCCTCCTCCCTCTCAGTAATGCTTCTAGTCTTTCTCACACATTTCCTAGTCCTCTTTGGCTTCCCTCTATCCTTTTTACTGAGCTAGAAGCAGTATAATTTGGGGCTGGTTCAGTTATCCATGAACTGTTTGAAGAATCATGCCAAACAATTCCATTCCAATTGTGTTTCAGCCTTCATTTGGAGGCATTTTACTTATTAGCAGAGCTTGACAGAAGTTGTTATCTTGGAGGCTTCTTTTCCCGTGTTAATTTTGGTAGAATTTGACTAAGTGAGTTCCTAAGCTATGAAGAAGATGGCATGATGAATATTAAGATCCCTAAAGCAAAAATGAAGGGAGTAGAAAAATAAGAAATTGAAAGTTGTAGGAAACTGTAAGGGAGGCAAAAAGGCATAAGAAGAAACAGCTTGAGTTAATTGAGGCAACCAGAGTGGAATGATTATTAACAGTGGTAAGAGTCTAATTGCAGATGATAAACAATAAATTGTCACTGAATAAAAAGAGATAATAAAATCTTACTCTGTGTTTTGAGGGAAGATGTATAATATCATATGAAGTGTCTTGCATTAGTAGTAGCTTATGACAGATGTTTTGAAATCAGTAGGTGCTACATGACTGCACTCCAAAGCTATAGATGGGGGCCTCTCTGGCTTTAAAAAGCATCAATACTGGTGAAATAACTTATTTGCAGCCTTTTGAAATGTGCCAATATCTTAAGAGGTTCAGAGGAAAAATTTATATAGTTATGGACTTGTCAGTTTGACTTTGATCCTGCACAAAACAAGGCTTCTCTTCAGGCTAACTGGGAATTTTTTTAAGAAGTATATCTGTTAGACTGACAACATTTTGAGAAGTAATTTAAATTATTCAGCTTGTAATAAAGTTATTTGATTTATGGAAAATATTAGGCTTGTTCTTGTATGATGTTTCTGACTACAGGTTGTGACGCAAGTGTCAGTATGATAAATGCTTAGATTTTTGAAGTCTGATTTCTGTTTGTTAAATTTACTTTTAAATAAAGACTTGTCAGATTAATGGGAAGCCGTAAAATGTTTCAGTTTTCATCTACATGTTGCTGGGGGTTTTTTGTTTTCTTTTTTTTTGTATGTATGAGGGACCTAAAAGAAAACCAAAATTGTTATTGGTAGTTTACCAATAAAAGGGAATTCAAGGAAGTGAGAAGTACCACTGACAGTGATAGTGTCTTTTCTATTTTGAGGTAGGATTAATGCACAACTCAATGTTCTGCTTCTGAAAACTAAGATTACATGCCATGCTTACCGTGGAAAAGACTATAATTGTAAAAAGGAGTGGGGGTACTATGACTGGTAAACAGAGGATGAGCTTACAGAGATGCTGAGAAGCAATTCTATTATTTTTTGCATTTGACATGCTATGATTGCTACTTAGATATTGTATTAAGGTCTTGTATTAAGAACAGAAGAAACAATTCTTAAACAAAAGCTGAAAAATAATTTAATGCAGTTGTTGCATTACTACAGATTAATGGAGTTCAGTTTTCCAGACTTGAACAGTGATAAGTGTTTTATAGTGTTAAAGTGCTTGGGTGGTTGCTCTAGGAGGTCTGAAGGGCTGAGCAGAATCTTTCTGCAAACTGATACAAGCAACCTTGATTTATAATACGAAAAGTGCAATGTAGTGAGAGGCTCAGGGTGCTCTTTTTGTCAGTCTTTAAGTATTTCTGTGGGAATAGACTTGACAGGATTTTATTTTCATTTTAGGAAATAATCTATTTTGGTACATTTGTTGTCTTTGACCCTATTTTGTTTATCTCTCTGTATTTATTTATTTATTTTTGCTTAGAAAACTGATTCCACTGGAGGATTTAACAGCTGAGAATGTGTTATATTGGAGATGTCTTTGTGAATATCTGAAATCAAAAGGTGAAGAAGGTGAAGATTTACTAGAGCAGATGTTACCAGAACCCGCTATATATGCAGATTATTTACTAAGGTACATTGCATTTAAAAATAAATCTCTTACCATTAAAATAGATCTTTTTTTTTTTAAAGTACAAAGTATTTCTTTTATTCAACTATTCAGGTATTCTCTAAAGCCGAAGTTGTGCTTGAACAGTGATTTTTTTTTTTAAAACTTTTTTTATAAGATTTTTGAGAGGATTTACTACTTTCAAACAAAAACTGTAAAAAGCAAATTTGTAACTAAAAAACAATTTTTGGAATGTTCTTTCTAATGAATTATCAGCAAGATGAACTGGTAGATCAATAGCATGTAATTATTTGCTATTGAAGAGAATAGAATAATTATTCTGTAACATGCAGCTATGCTTTGTCCGTCTGTTATGTAGGTTGCTATGTGTTTACAAAGAGCCTTGTGTAAAGAGGTTTTTAGAGCTTTTGGAAATCTATGCTTTTTTCATGGTTGTAATTTGTAAAAAATAAAGTAAAATTTGGCTGCTATCCCGAAGAGAAGTGTTTTTGAAACTGAAAGTTCATTCCCTTCTCTTTTCCCTGCTCAGGCAGGCATGCTTCCCAAAAACTGATGTTTCAAGGCAGTGACAGAGCTGCTAAATGAGCTAATTACAAAACATTTAATCAGGGGGAAAAAGAACAATGTTTTGTTAAGTCAATCTTTTTACCAAAGTGAAGAAAGGTAATTTTTTTTGTCAGTGAGATACTTCAGTCTTAACCTAAAATTTGAACAGAATTTATGTTTGTGAGCATGGAGAATGCTGAGAAATCTTAACTGAGGTATTGTACTTGCAAAATGTAGAGTGAGGCTTCCCGAAATGATTATAAATCAGATCTGCTGAAAAATGCATTGTTTTGATAGCTATTTCCAATTAAAAATATGCATTTTCTTTTCTCACTTTAGTGGGTGTGGTATATTAGTAGTACTTATTGAAAAGTAGCAGTGATTTCTGTGTGGAATGTGCTAACATGTTTCATAAACATTTAATAAATGGAGTGTCTGTTCTTCCTTAATTTTGAACTGTGGATCCAGTCTGGTGGGTGTAAATTTATTCATTGATAATTAATTTAAGAGTCCATAAAACACTTGTTCTCCAAAAAAAATTTTCTTTTTTCCATCTGATCTTACTTGAAATGCCTTCAATTATCATCTTCTTCAGGAAGAGGCTGAGTAAAGTTAATTAGGTTTGCTAGTACTTGTTTGTAGTATCAACTGTTAAACTTCACTGGTGAGCTCTGCCACCAGTTGTCCCAGGTAAGAGTTGCAATTGTACAATCCAAATCTTTATTTGCAGTGTGAGAGGATCAGTTAGAAGGAGCAAGAAACTGGAAGTCATTGATACTTAAGGAAAAAATGCAGGATTGTAAGCTTCATTTAGGTATTTCACTGTTATCTGGTGCAGGTCACATTGTCAAATGATCAGAAACAGCTGCCTACATTGTTCTAGTTCTAGGTCGTCTTAAGTAGTAGCTACACGCAAAGTTTTTGTTCTAACTTTGAAGAAATTTTTTAAATCGGCTAAACTTAATGAGCTGTTGCTGAAAAGTATCTGCAAAGCTATGGTGAAAATAGGCATCTTTTCCACCTCTCATCAGTGTTTGAATTTTGTATGCTACATTATATTCAGTATTGAATTTTGTGTGATATGTTTCAACACAGATTTTCTGAACATGCATGGTCTCATTGATGGGTAAAATTTTGATAAAAGAACAATGACTCTACAAAAATAAAGAAACAGAACAAACTGATTACACTTTCCATGCTATGTGGCTGAGTATATCTGATGACAGATTGTTCTTCCATGATGGCATACTTGATCAGATAAAGAATTTAAAATTCACTGCACACTTTAATGATTTTCTGGTATTTTGTCATGTAGGCAGTATAACACTTTTGAACATGTAGAGCAATACATAGTACCTAAATATGCAGAAAAATACTAGTTCTATATATGAAAAATGATACATGTATACATTTATTCCTAAGATGCTGCCTTAACGTAGAGTTACAGAACTGAAATCACATGTACAAGCATAAATTGTAATTTTCTGTTTTTCACTGTTTTTGCATTCTCAAACAGTTTTTTTAAATGAAGTGTATTATTTTTAAACTGTCATTATTTGATATAAATAACTTTCTGGAACTCTTAATCTATGAAAAGGAGAACACAAGCACTAATTTTTAAGGTTTATAACTAAGGTAACCGTTTGTTTATACAGTGGTGAGAGTTTGAGTTTGTGTTTGGGTTTGGGGTTGTTTTTTAGGGGAGGTGTTTGGGTTTTTTTTGGTTTTGTTTTGTTTGGGTTTTTCTATTTTTTACTTTCCAACAATGATTCTGAATGTAATTATGTCTGTTCTATTTGGATTCAGTTACTTTCAAAATATGCCAATTCTTAGTGAGGAACAAAGAGAAGACTTTGCTTGTTTTGAAAACCTGATGACAAAAGAATTTATAGGCCAGCAACTGATCCTTATCATAGGCTGCATGGACACCATGGAAGAGGGAGGAAGGTAAACGTAAATATAAAATCTGTGTTATTAAGCTTATGGCACTCATGCCTGTGGACAGGCATAGAGTCTCTGTTGGGAAGATAACCTGATTAAACAAACAAAATACAGTTCTAATGCTAGCTGGAAAAAAAAAAAGTATGATCTCTGTAATGCAGTTGTTCCCAAAAGTGTGCCAAGTATCGCCTGCTTACTTTTGTGGAAAAATGAGTTTTAATGCAGATACAACATTGTTTGGGGAGAACAAATTCAGTTGTTTTCATAACGTATTCTTGAGATTATGAAGTTACAAGACTGTTAATTTGGAATGTAGTATATAAAAAATAAAAGGAGATAAATGGATTACTTCTCAGCAGATGACTTGTAGTGAGTAGCCTGTGTGTTTCTTATGTTTTTAAGGCCAGACTGCTAAGGCCTAAAAGGTTACAGATGTTTTAGATGCCAAGCTGAGTTGGACTGTGTTAACTGAGTCATTTCTATAATTTGAACAGCCTTTTGATGCAAAGTAATAAGAGTGAGTAAATCTGGAAGTTCATACCATCACAGACATTTTATGAAAAATTTCAGTTACGATAGTATAAACACAACAATAATTTCAAACTCTGTGGAATGCATTATAGGTATGACAGACTGGCAGGATAGTTTAAATTGTAATTTTTTTTTCTAGTTTCTAGCCAGATAATTTCTATGAAAGCATCGTACAGTATTGATACTCTGTCTTTTTTTTGCTGGTATGAGCTTTCATTAGAAGTAGAGACACCTGATAAAGAATTCAGCATTTTCTAATCAAGAGAAATCGGGTAAAATCAGGAAAAGACAAACATTGCTAAGTAAGAAAATATATTCAGGAGTTAATATAGCTATAGACAAGCTTCTCTTATAATGTATTATAAAATCTTCATCACACTAACTCAAAGTGGGTAAAATATTAACTCATATGTCTTCCATTTTCCTGAATAAGCAAACAGATTATTTTTTTTTCTTTAATGCAGAAAGCATCTGTTAGCTACTTTACAAAAGATTCTCATACTACCTGCAACTTCAACAGCCCTTATATCTCCGCTTATGGAAAGATTACTCAGTATCATTACAGATGATGACAAAAGAATTCAAATTGTAAGTAATTCTAAAGGCTCATTGTTTTCTAGGCTCTGCCTTCCCTTATATCCAACAGCCTTTACAAAGCATTGTAACAAATACCAGGAGTTAAAATATTTTTAGTTTGGAAAGCATTTATGTTCCCTTCCCATCCTCCCCCACTTTTTTTTTTTAAGCATAGCTGTGTTTTGTGGTTGCCCAGACTATTACACTTCGACAGCCTATTTTATTTCACAATCCCTTGTCATATTAGATCCAAACAATTTTGACTAAAACATTCAAAGTGAGGGTAATGTACGTTTCCTTTTAGCTGAGATAGGTACTAAAAACCTTATAAAAAAATATGTATAGTGGAGTATTTATATACAGCATAATTATTTAAACTTCTGAAAAATAGACACTTGGTTTTGCTCAAATATTTTAAATGAACCCTGGACTTAAGGACAGAGACGACTTTTGGAAAACCTCAATCCAGTGGGTAAAGCTAGGATATAGGTTTGTTAAGTGATTATGATGGAAGAACTATGGTAATCTTAGCATTATAGTACAATAGTGAATGTATGTATTGCTGTTATTCTGTTGAAATACACTGATTCAATAGGTTTCATTGATTTGGTACAGCTTGAGAGGAAGTTAAAGTTAAACTGAGATCATCTGATACAAGATAAATCAAATTAAGACTATCCTGTCTCATTCAGTCTTTAGTTTTCTTCATGTTTCATCTCATTTTTTATTAACGTAATGGATCTGACTTCAAAGAAAACCCCTAACCAACTGAAAAACTCTCAGCTTTGTTCTGCTTCTGGTTCTATGCACATATTTGTCTTGAAATTAAATTACTTATGGGGCTTCTTATACGATATATGGTGGTTTATAGACCTTTAAATGATAGTGTTCTTAGTTGTAATCTGGTTGAAGTAGTAACGGATGAAAAACCTTACTTTCGTTAGGAGTAATTATTTTCAAAGCATATGTCCAGATCTAGAAGAGATGGTGCCTGTGAACTGTTGGCATAGAAACTACTTAACTTATTCATGGATATATTCTATTTTCTTGCTTACCTAGCTAAATGGTAGAAAACACTAGACTTTCATGGTTAGACTGTTGTCAAATTGAGGATTTATTTGCAGTGAATTAGCTGTTAAGGGAAATGGCAGAGATGCTCAATAATTTTTCAGAAGGATGGTATTTTAAATTTGGAAAGGTTAAGCTCTTATCTGACATCTGAGCTGAAATTAATGGCACTAATATACTGTTTGTAACAATAGATTGCAGAAATTATATCGGAAGTTCGTGAGCCAATTGTTACAGTCGACCAGCCTGTTGATGCGGCTGAAATAAGAAAGCAGGAGCTTAAGGTAAACATATTGTAGTTAACAAGAAAAATATTTTTGAAGCATATCCATCCAGTAAGAGTTTTCTATAGTGGTCTATTACTGGCTGGTGTCAATAGCATATTGTTGGCTAATACCATGAAGATTATGATGTCATATTAATTTTCTTTTTACTTTGTATTTCAGTTGGCTGAAATAAAAGTGAAACTTTTTGAAGCAAAAGCTGCTTTGGAAGAATGCATTACTTTGCAGGATTTTAATAAAGCATCAGTATTAAAAGAGAAAATAATTGAGTTGGAACACAGTAAAAATGATCTGATTAAAGAAGCAGAGCAACCTGAAATTAAAGAAATGCGTGTGGAAAAGGTTTATCCCCTTCCTGTATTCCCAAGTGCTGGTTATATTTTGACATTTATTCATAGTTTTAAAGGAAAGTGTAGTTTGCCCTTGTGTCATCTAAATTTTTAAAATTGAAAATGAACATTTATGGTATTTGTATTCTTCTGCATGTATAGAAGCTGATGGTATGCTCTAGCAAAAAAATGAATTGCAGTTAAACTGCTCTTTTGTCCTTGAGTAAGTAAAGCATTCTAAAAGGGTCTTGTTTTTACTGCTTTTACTCTTATGTAACTGAAAATATGAACCTGAATCTCTTTTCATCATAGTTTATAGACAGATTTTGATTAATATTCTTGCACAAGAAATGTGTAGTGGAAAGGAAATGTTTTTATGAGTAGGGAAAATTATTATTAATTCTCCATTCTCCTTATCACAGCCACTATTTGTATTAATGATGTTTTTCTCTTTGCCCTGACCCACTTGAAGAATGATCCTGAAACACTGTTGAAGTGTCTGACGATGTGTTATGAGCTTCTGAAGATCATGTCCCTTTCTAAAGGAATTGATCCAACCATTAACGAAATCATTGAATCTCTGGTATGTAGGAATAAATACTGTTTACATTATTATAAAGATGGGTACATCATAGTTGGCCCTTAGGTGCTGGCAGGATGGTTTGTGATTATTTCACAATCCCTTTGCTGTAGCTGTAGTGCTGTGTTGGGCGCTTTTAAGCGTTCCCACAACCTAGTGATTTTTTTCTTTCCTAGTGAGTGGTCAACTCAATTTTGTTTGAAAACAAGTATTTATTAAAAACAAACACAAAGCAAAACACTTATGCGATTTTTGCCATTATTTTATTGATGATTTCAAACAGCATACTCAGTCTGCTTTTGTTTATGCCTAGATAAGCAGAGTATATAGTAGTTACCACTTTCCAATCCTGTATCATACTAAATTATTTTTAGTTTCAGGGTAAGACGTTATTAATAGTCAGTTTCTTATTTTTAATTTATGTATTTCAACTACAAAGTCTAACATTATTGTTTCCAGATACTGCCTGGCGTAACTAATGTCCATCCAGCTGTGAGAAATATGGCAGTTCTGTGTTTGGGTTGCTGTGCCCTTCAGAACAAAGAATTTGCCCGACAACAGCTGGCATTGCTTTTACAGGTAAAATCTCTGATGGGAAATGGAATGATGGTCTGTGTGACTTACTAAATAAAACTAGTCTTGTATCTGTATATAACAAGTTAATGTACTTAGTTGGGTTATTTGAGACCCAGTGATTCCTTATTTCCTAAAGATCTGGAGAGTGTAGTTTCAGGTAGATTTTTCTGATGTCTAATAATATTCAAGTTTATATTGTATCGTGGTAGTAGCATGCCTTTCTTTTGTAAGGTCACCGGTTGTCTTGAAGGCTTGTAGGAATTCTTCATCTGTGAGATCTCACTTTCTCTTCCGAATCTGGGTGAAATCAGTCACGTATTTAAGTTATTGCAACACAGAAAAGACAAGCTATAGGATTCTGTAAGCCTTTCTTCATTGGGAAACCAAACTAAAAACGTGACTGATGTTTTTTATATTTCTGTTACATGCTTATGTGTGATCTTGGGTATCCAATTTAATTTCTAAATTAAGGAAGAGTTGTTAATTAGAGGATAAAGCAATACTCAACAAACGATAGCATGGCCAAACATCTATGGATATGGAATGTGCTGGATGCCATAACACCCACATTTCTCACCTTTGTGGTAAATGTTCTGATGCTGAGCTAATTATAAAAAAAAACCCCACTATTAACTTTTCAGACCCTGGCTTTGAGAGAAGTGTATGTGACCATCATGCTTTATTAAGAGTGTGTTCATGTACATGCTCAAGAGAACTGACGGCAGATATTGAGATGATATGCTCGGCTCAGACAAGATGATAGACCTGTCAGTCACCCATACTAGGAGAACTTTGGGGTTGCTAAAATGTGAGCATATACTATTGTTTTTAATTTACCTTTGAGCATGTCTCATTAAAATTAAATTCATTTGTTTAGGGAGGACTTCAGTTGTTTTAGCAACTTAGACTTTAGACTTAAGTAATTAATTAATTTCTGTAGGTACTAAACCCCATATTCTTTGTGTAGGATGCCATCAAAAGCAGGATGTTGGACTAAACAGATCTAGGATCTCTAGGCTAGACCATCATATATGATTTTATTTAAATGTTAATTTGAACTATAGTATGTGTAATAACCTATGCAACTCTGACTTTTATTACTATCTTGTTCCCTGCTGTCTTTTTACATACTGTTAGTTTTAATTAAGTTGTACGGTATTTCAGAGCAGGGATTGTCTTACGTATTTTTAATGTAGTGCCTAAGACTATAGAGGCAAATAGACTTTTTCTGTTTGTCCAATGTCTGTTTAGAAGCTGAACAACAAAATTACATCTCGTACATGCATGCTTACTCCGTGAGTGAAATTCCATTGATGTTATGTAATGGAAATTGAATAGATAACTTGATAAATTACTTCCCAGACTGTATTATAAATACAGGTTTACACTTGTATCATGCCTTCCTGAAGTCTGAAATTTGTCCCAAGTATTATAAAAAGTTTCCCAAATTAAACAATCCTATTAAAGCAAAAATTCTTGTAATGCTTAATGTTAACGTTGGTGGTCTACTGTAAGATGATGTATGTATTTTCCTTATTAAACCTAGGTTTTGCAAATAGATAATATAAAGGTAAAGCTCAGTGCTTTAAAGGGAATCTTTGATCAGCTAATGCTGTTTGGGATTGAGCCATTTAAAGCCAGAAGAGGCAATGACTCTCAAAGAGAAGATGCACACAGTAGAACTGAAAATTGTGAGGAAGAAAGTGAAACCATTGAGGAGGAAGAGGAGGCTGCTACAGTTCACAGCCTCCTGCAGCTTCTTTCTGGTTTCTTAGACAGTGAGGTAAGAATTACTATAAAATTTGCCTTTGTTTTGTTTAAAAATGATTTTTGCAGAAGGTTTACCATCCCATTAGGTTGCATGTGAATATTACATGATGTGTAATTGAAATGAATGGTCTAATGTTAAAGTAGTAGTCCTAGAAAATAACCACAACTTTGTCATTGATACAGACTAATGTTACTCTTGAGCTGGCTTTGCCTTCTGTGCAGGCACAAATATGTCAGTGTAGAGGATTGATCAGCAAAATAGGCTGTACACTATTGTTATAAAGCATTAGTGAAAAACACTGTGGTTGATGTGTCGTGTGTATCATCAGTTCTTTCTTCAGTTTTCAGAACTTAGGACAGAAGCTGCAGAAGGCATAGCCAAACTGATGTTCTCTGGGAGGCTGATTAGTGCCAAGCTTCTTTCTCGTCTTATTTTGTTGTGGTATAATCCTGTGACTGAAGAGGACACTCGGCTTAGACACTGCCTAGGAGTCTTCTTCCCTTTATTTGCTTATGCAAATAGGTATGACCTTTGTAAATTATTATGTGAAAATACACATTGGTCTAGCAGCTCTAGGAACCTTTTTACATCTTGCTTAAGTAGAAATTGCACAAATGCAAATTAGACCTAAATGTCTAGTTCAGCCTCCTATGCATGTTACTTTGCAATGTACATAATCTCAACCTATGATCCATTATTTTCCTCTTACCCCTGTGGCCTTCCACTTTTTTCTTTCCTAAGCCTTTAATTGAAACTGTTCTTCAAGATACTGAATAAAAGGTTAATTTACAAAGATGTGCTTTACTTATTTATGCTGTTGAGCACTGTAGGTAGACTTTGACGCATTGGTAGAAAGTAGCTAGTAGAAATGCTTCAAAAGAACAGAATCGGTGCCCAGCAGGTATCAAAGCAGCAGGCTGGTTGGTCATGGTTTAGGTTTTGGTTTTGTTCTGGATGTTTGTTTTTGTGTGTTTTTTTTTTTTAACCAAAGAATACTCCAGTCTAAATTCATAGCAGATTCAACATCTCCTGTTTATTTTGGTAGTGGAGAAAGGAGGTGGAGAGCTTATGTAAGGGGATAGGGGGTTAAATGGTAATTCTCATCTCCTTTCACTTGCTCAAAGAAAAAAATGTTTAACTCTTCAGTTGCTGCGAGTGGTTTTAGCCAGTCTGAACTAGCTGAATATATTTTTTTTTAATGGTTAAGATTTAACTTAGACGTATTATATATTACCTTATCTATTTTTCCAAACCAAGTTGAATTAATTTTTTCGTGGCCTATAAATTGCCACATTAAGAGGAGTAGTTCAAAGGGGAGTTGGTTTGGAGAGGAAAAAACACTCAACAAATGTATTTTTGCTGTTGTCAGGAGAAAAAAAAAGGAGAAAAATACCCATTCTCCTCCAGAGTGGGATTTTCCTTACTTAAATTCTTCTGAAAATAAGTAACAGAAAAACTAATTTAATATGCTGCCAGTATCTCTGATATTAAGTAATGAATTAGGCTTTTAAGATTGATAACATTTTACCTGTGAATGTCATCTTCTGACCCTGTGAATCTCTCTATTTATCTATTTATTTATTTATGTATTGTGAGTCTTAATGATTGCCCACCTGAGTAATTCTGTGTATTTCAAAGTAATTTGCAAATAAAGCAACTCCTTCTGGCATCTCATAGAGGATATTTTTCTTGAAAAGAAAAACATGGCGTATGCTTTAAGCAAAAATCAGAAAAATCAATGGAGGAAAAAAAATCCTGAATCTGTCTGATTAATTTGGAATCTCTGTTTAGTTAGGAAACCTCATTAATTTTCAGTCTCAAAACATTATCTGCATTCTGGATCACAAACGGTTAATTTCAGGATGAATCATGGTGTGTCTTTGGTTACCAATACTGTATTTTCAGAAGAGAATTATTAATTACCATGCATAGTTCATAACTGTCTGCAAAGTTGTCATTCAGAAAAGGAAAATTCAGGTAATGAATGAAATTTGGCTGAGGTTTATACCTAACTTTTGTACTGATCTCTCATGATATTTTGAAATCCCATTTGTTTTCTGGGTGCTGCTCTGTTAACCTCTCCATCTGGTCACAATATAATCAAGAGGCTCACTTTTTGAAATTACATATTTGAACTCTGTGTGGAAAAAAGCCATTGATGCTAACTTCAATAAAGATTCCATCATGTCAATAGTGGCATGACATGCTAATAACAGGGACAGGATCCTGTAACCAGGGAACAATTCTTACTCATGGCGTGTTTTCTAAAGAACAGTAAACTCTCTGGCAGCCTAAGAGGAGAAAGTTCTGCCTTGTGCCTATATGCTACTAGACTTTTTTTCCTATTTATTTACAGGAAATAATCTGAATGATACTTCAGTTATGCTTGAGCCAATCTAAAGCCTTGAAGCTGCTGAAAGGGAAAGCTCTTGCTTCCATTCTTTCTTGCCCCAGTTTTAGTGCTCAAAAAGTCTTTTGGTCAGCTGATTTGGCTCAATAATCCAGCAGCAAACATTCTGCTTTTTTGAAATTATTTACTTTCTTAATTTTGTCCTGTAGTTATTTGGGTTCATATAGGAGGTTAAGAAGTATAAGAAACAAAAAAGGCTTTACTTCACCAACTACAACCTTGTACTTTTCAACACCTTACCCTTTAAATCGTTTTGACTTGTCTTGTGGAACTACACTTTTAGGCAACTTGCTGCAGAACCAAGTGCAACATGAGTTTTAGGCTTGCTTGGCAGTAGTTATTAACTCTTCTGAGAAAAGAAAGGACAAGTATTTCTTCCAAAAATCTTGTTAACCACGGCATTTTTTTGCCAGGCTTCCTTGCTTTCTTACACAATGAAAAGTATCCCCAAAGAAAAGTGCTACCAGGAAGGAGGAATGAGCAGAAGACATTAATCTAAATAAAAGCCTTAGAGAAATGTCCCTTAAGAGAGAATATGTCTTATATATCAGGTTTTCAATAGTAAGGATGAACTTTCAAACTGTTCAGAGGCAGGAAGCGTTACTTAAGACTTACTTTTGAAATACCATGTGCTAAAACTTAAATTCATTCTATGAAACAGTTATACTACCTTGATTCTGCTGGCTGCCTCTGTCAAGGTTGGCTGCTCCCACTTTGCTTTGATTGTAATGGGTCTGTGAACTTTCATCATAGGAGAGAAAATTTAGGGATTAGTTAAGGTTTCATTTTGTATCATTATGCTACTAATGCTCATTTGAAACAGGTCTAACCAGGAATGCTTCGAAGAAGCTTATCTTCCAACTCTGCAAACACTGTTAAATGCTCCTGCAACTTCGCCCTTGGCTGAAATAGATATTAGTAATGTTTCTGAACTGTTAGTGGACCTGACCAGACCAAGTGCACTGAAACCTCAGTCTAAAAATTCTCAGGACTATCAGGTACAGTGTGTTAAACTGGAAGAAAACAATGTTGAGGTAAGGAAATCTTTTAGCTTAACCTCCCCTCTGCCCTATGGCGGCACCCCCCCCCCACCTCCCAGATTTCCTCGTTACTGTTAAAAAAAAAAATGCTAGTAGGAGTTTGTGCCATGGCTAATTGTTTATATTAGGAAAAGTACGTATAAAAATCAGTTGGTGTTTGTACTCAAAAATACTGCATTTTAGGAAAATGGTAACCCTAAATCAGGATGATCTCATTGCTCTCTTGTAAATTTCATTCCTTTACAGGACTTAACAGTGCATGATAGTTTAGCCATGAAAATTTGCAATGAAATCTTGATGGACCCAACTGCACCAGATGTTCGTATTTATGCAAAAGCTTTAAATGCACTAGAGCTCAGTTCCTCTTCCACAGAGAATCTTCTGGTTCTGCTCGATGAGATTTTAGAGGTAGTGCATAAATAACATGATTCTTACTTTTTTAATCATTAGCAATCTAATATTCTGATATGTTTAAAAATGAAGTGCCTTTTGTTGAACTATGACAATGTGACTGGAATTTCTCTTTTAACCAGTCTTTGAAAATTAATTTTTGATGAGTCACTTACAAAAATCTGAGCTGATATCACTATATAATTTACATATTTCAGCTACCATAGAGAGTATACTGAAATGTATCAAGTTGGGCATACTGTTTCACCTTTGTTTTACTAGATTCTTTTAATAACTGTGGTATAGTTGTTTTTTCTTACGCTAAAATAAAATTCAATATTGAGTCTCTTACAGTTTGGATGGTTCGTCTTAGTTAATTATTAACAGCTGAAATTTTATGCCTAAACTTAAGATGTAACTGTAAGATCATTAGGCAACAAGAAAAGAGTGCTTTATTTAAGATGAAGTGGGAAGGGATTGCAATAATGATGTGAAAGTTTTTAGATTGATGCTTTTATTAGTATGGAAAAAATAAAGTAAAATTTGGGCGTGTGACAGAGGAAGACAGTGGTATATAGAAATGTTGAAAACAATGCTGATCACCATGGGTGTGTCATCCAGAGGTAGCTATGCTCCATGACTCAGCTGGAAAGGTCCAGTTGCCTTAATGTTTTTTAAAAAAAATGGGGGGGGGGGAAATAGTATTTTGGAGTTTCAGTGCCTGGTGTTGATGGAGAAAGTGTTTCTCCTTTCAACTTGACTGATCATCTTCATGTAGCACATTGTATCCTTCATATTTAAATCATCCTGTTAGTGGGTAGATTTAATGGATAAAAGAAATAATTGTAAAATTAAATAGCATTTAAATTAAATGTCTCTTTTCCAGAAAGTGAAAGATAAACTGTGTCAAAGAGCTATTGAGAAGATCAAGATGAACTTAACCAAAGGTCCTAATGTGGGCAGAGACCGCTCTGAAAGGACTGAGGAAACAGGCCTCTCTGAAAGGACACAGGAAACTGACATCACATTATCTGAAAATAATATTCAAAATGAAGAAGGTAATTCAGGAGAGGTGTAGTTTAGTAGTAGTTATAAACTGAATGACTTGTTTAGATGTTTATGAAAATCAGCTTTAGTTTTCCTTCATTAAATTAATCTACTTTTTGAAAAAGACAAGAAAAGATAGCATCTAGTAAATATGTGTAGCGTTTAAAATATTGGTACTGAAGTATTTTTCCATTTTTAATTGCTTTTTAATCATTCTGTGTTTTCTTATTCTCCATATTACTGTAGTATAACCAGTGATGTATTTTGAGTCTTAAGCATTGCCCTGCAGCTCTTTCTTTTAACAAAAACAGTATTAAAATAGGCTTTTTTTAGCTGTTTGGCACATTCATGTGGCTGCTGAACACTGATGCTGAGTGCCAACTAACTCATTGTTAGAACGTGACTCACTAACTCAAAGGAAGAAACAAGTACTTTGTGGGGTTTTCAGTTGTTGGAGTTACCGTGCCTGTTATTCTTGCAGACTATACTATAGCAGTGTATGGCTGGTATCTTCAGTGTTGGCACCGGCCTGTCCTTGTGACAAGCATGGATGTTGGAGCCAGATTTGTTTTTATTGTTAGTGAAGAGCTTGAAGTGGAAGTAGCTGGAAGACTTTCCATTGCCTGCTGCGCAGCTGCATGCGTCTTAACAGTGTACCTTTTCCTGGTGGCACAGAAAGTCTTAACATTTTTCAGCAGAAAAGCAATCGGATGAAACTTGTTTGCTTGCAGGAGTAAAGCAAAGATAATGACTTGCAAATGATTTAAGCAGATTATGTTTTCTTTTAACATTTCTGTTCAACATTGTTTATATTTTCTAGTGGATTATTTCAGGGCTTTAATTTGTTATTTCTGGAAGTGTCAAATACCTTAATTTCTTATATCTTCTATGTTTATGTCTTCAAGTATTTATCAGATGGGAATTTAGAAGTATGCTTTCAAGAAAATAGCTGTACTGTTTTCTACTAACATCTCATAATGCTTTTGGGTATGAATTTCTCATGAAAGAGGATTTTAGAGCACTTTTTAAAAGCAGGCCCTAGGGAAAAGCATTGTTCCCTTTCCCTCTCCCACTCCTCCCCAAATACGTTTGGGATCATGAAAAATGAGGCAGCATTTCCTACTTGGAATTTGTAAATGATAGTTGTGAGCAAAAAAGGCAACAGACATTATTTTTGTCTTTCAATTGCTGCAAAGGAGATTTAGGTTTCACATTAGGAAAAAAGCTTCCTAGCAATAAAAGAGATTGCTGAAGAAAGATTTCCTAAAATTGTTAGAAATTTTAAGACTAGAATAGAATATTTCAGTTGGGGAAGGATCTAAAACTATCATCTAGTCCAACTGCCTGACCACTTCAGGGCTGAGCAAAAGTTAAAGCATGGTATTAAGGGCATTGTCCAAATGCCTCTTAGACACTGACAGGCTTGGGGCATCGACCACTTCTCTAGGAAGTCTATTCCAGTGTTTGACCACCCTCTTGGTAAAGAAATGCCTCCTAATGTCCAGTCTAAACCTCCCCTGGTGCAGCTATGAACCATTCCCATGCATCCTGTCACTGGATCCCAGGGAGGAGAGATCATAGAATCATAGAATGATTAGGGCTGGAAGGGACCTTCAAAGGTCATCTAGTCCAACCCCCCTGCAAGGAACAGGGATATCTCCAACTAGATCAGGTTGCTCAGGGCCTTGTCCAAGCTGGCCTTGAATGTCTCCAGGGATGGAGCATCCACCACCTCTCTGGGCAACCTGTTCCAGTGTTCTACAACTCTCATGGTAAAAAATTTTTTCCTAATATCCAATCTGAATCTACCTCCCTCTATTTTAAAACCATTACCCCTTGTCCTATCACAACTGGCCCTCCTGAACAGCCTCTCCGCATCTTTCTTGTAGGCCCCCTTGAGGTACTGGAAGACCGCTATAAGGTCACCCCGGAGCCTCCTCTTCTCCAGGCTGAACAGCCCCAACTCTTTCAGCCTGTCCTCATAGGAAAGGTGCTCCAGCCCTCTTATCATCTTCGTGGCCCTCCTCTGGACCCTCTCCAACTGGTCCATGTCCTTCTTATGTTGGGGATTCCAGAACTGGACGCAGTACTCCAGGTGAGGTCTCACGAGGGCAGAGTAGAGGGGAAGAATCACCTCTCTCGACCTGCTGGCCATGCTCCTCTTGATGCAGCCCGGGATGCGGTTGGCCTTCTGGGCCGCAAGAGCACATTGCCGGCTCATATTGAGCTTCTCGTCCACCAGTACTCCCAAGTCCTTCTCCTCAGGGCTGCTCTCGATCCATTCACCACCCAGTCTGTATTTGTGCCTGGGATTGCCACGACCCAGATGTAGGACCTTGCATTTGGCCTGGTTGAACTTCATGAGGTTGGTACGGGCCCACCTCTCCAGCCTGTCGAGGTCCCTCTGGATGGCATCCCTCCCTTCCAGCGTGTCGACAGCACCACACAGCTTGGTGTCATCGGCGAACTTGCTGAGGGTGCGCTCCATGTCACTGTCCACGTCACCGACAAAGATGTTGAAGAGGGCCGGGCCCAACACGGACCCCTGAGGGACACCACTCGTGACCGGTCTCCACTTGGACATCGAGCCATTGACCACTACTCTCTGAGTCCGGCCATTGAGCCAATTCCTTATCCACCGAGTGGTCCATCCATCAAACCCATGCCTCTCTAGTTTAGAAAGAAGAATGTCGTGCGGGACAGTGTCAAAAGCTTTGCACAAGTCCAGGTAGATGATATCTGTTTGTTGACCCTTGTCCACCGATGCTGTCACCCCATCATAAAAGGCCACCAAGTTGGTCAGGCACGATCTGCCTTTGGTGAAGCCATGTTGGCTGTCACCCACCACCTCCTTGCTCTCCATGTGCCTTAGCATGGTTCCCAGGAGAATCTCTTCCATGACCTTGCCAGGCACAGAGGTGAGGCTGACCGGCCTGTAGTTGCCCGGGTCCTCCTTGTTCCCCTTTTTAAAAATGGCGGTTATGTTCCCTCTCTTCCAGTCATCGGGGACCTCGCCAGACCGCCACGACTTCTCAAATACAATGGCCAGTGGCTTGGCAACTTCTTCCGCCAGTTCCTTCAGGACCCGCGGATGGATCTCATCAGGTCCCATGGACTTGTGCACCGTCAAGTTCCTCAGATGTTCCCGAACGTGCTCTTCAAGTACAGTGGGCGGTGGTTCATCCTCACAGTCCCTGCTAGTTCTTTCCACAGCTTGGGTGGTAAGACAAGAGGCTTTATCAGTGAAGACTGAGGCAAAAAAGTCATTGAGTACCTCAGCCTTCTCTATGTCCCGGGTAACCAGAGCACCAGTATACTTCTGGAGGGGGCCTACACTCTCCTTGGACTTCCTTTTGTCCCCTACATACCTATAGAAGCTTTTCTTATTGCTTTTTATATCCCATGCCAAATTCAATTCCTTCAGGGCTTTAGCCTTCCTCACCTGATCCCTGGTCACTCGTACAGCTTCTCTGTATTCCTCCCAGGCTATCTGTCTCCACTTCCACCCTCTATAGGCTATCCTCTTCATTTTCAGTTGGTTCAGTTGGAGATCAGCACCTCCCTCCCCATTTGCCCTCCTCAGCAAGCCCTGAGAGCAATGAGGTCGCCTCTCAGTCTCCTTGTCTCCAAACCAGACAAATCCAGAGTCCTTAGCCGCTCCCCATAGAACATTCCTTCGTGGGGTCCAGAACTGCACCCAGTGCTCAAGCTAAGGCTCTTCCAACGCTGAATACAGCAGGACAGTCACCTCTTCTGACCAGCTGCTTATGCTCTGTTTGAAGCACCGCAGGACATGGTTTGCTCTCTGGGCTGCCAGGGCACACTGCCGGCTCCTGGTGAGCCTGCTGTCGACCAGCACCCCCAGACCCCTTTCTGCAGGGCAGCTCTCCAGCCGCTGCTTCCCCAATTTATACTTGTGCCTGGCGTTACTCTGTTCTAGACACAGAATCCGGCATTTGGACTTCTTAAATTTAATCCCATTAATCATTGCCCAATGATTAATCCAATCTATCTAGATCCCTCTGCAAGGCTTCCTGTCCCTCAAGAGAGTCAACAGCACCTCCTAGTTTCATATCATCAGCAAACTTCTCAATGGTGCATTGAACTCCTGCTTCCAGATCATTGATTAATATATAGAACTGGCCCTAGAATTGAACCCTGAGGGACGCTGCTGGTGAAAGGTCACCAGCCAGATGTAGTCCCATTCACTAAATCCTTTGAGCTCTGCCTTTCAGCCAGTTCTTCACCCAGTGCACTGTGAACCTGCTCATCCAACAGTTGGACACAGTGTCCAGAAGGATGCTGTGAAGGACAGTACCAAAAGCCTTATTAAAATCTAGAAAAACTACTTCCACCACCTTCCTTTCATCCACTTGATCAGTGACCTTATTGTAGAAGGATATCAAATTACTTAAGCAGGACTTTCTTCTTGTGAACCCATGTTGACTGTGGCTGATGCCTGCGTTATTCTTTAAATGCCTTTCCACAGGACCCATGATCTTCTCCATAATTTTTCCAGGAACTGAGGCCAGACTAACAGGTCTGTACTTTCCTGGGTCTTCCCTCATGCCCTTCTTGTGAATTGGAATAACATTGGCTAGCTTCCAGTCAACAGGGACCTCCCCAGACTCCCAAGTCCTATGGTAGATGATCAAGAGGGATCCTGCCATAACATCTGCTAGCTCCTTCAGTACTCTGGGATGAATCCCATCAGGCCTCATGGACATAGAGTCATGTAGGTTGGAAAAGACCCTTAAGATCATCAAGTCCAACTATAAACCTGATGCCCTGTAGTCCACCACTAAACTGTGACCCTAAATGCCATGTGTACATGTCTTTTAAATACCTCCAGGAATGTGACTTAACCACTTCCCTGGGTGGCCTCTTCCAGTGCTTGATAACCCTTTCGGTGAAGAAATTTTTCCTAATATCCAATCTAAACCTCCACTGGTGCAACTTGAGGCTGTTTCCTCTTGTCCTATTACCTGGAAGAAGAGACCAACACCCACCTTGCTACAGCCTCCTTTCAGGTAGCTGTAGAGAGCGATAAGGTCTCCCCTCAGCCTCCTTTTCTGTAGACTAAACTTCAGTTCCCTCAGGTGCTCCTCACAGGACTCATTCTCTAGACCCTTCACCAGCTTTGTTGCCCTTCTTTGGACACACTCCAGCATCTCAGTGTCTTGTAGTGAGGGGCCCCAAACTGAACACAGTATTTGAGGTGCAACCTCACCAGTGCCGAGTACAGGGGGATGATCACTTCCGTAGTCGTAGTCCTGCTGGCCACACTATTTCTTCATAGAATCATAGAATCATAGAATCGTTAGGGCTGGAAGGGACCTTCAAAGGTCATCTAGTCCAACCCCCCTGCAAGGAACAGGGATATCTCCAACTAGATCAGGTTGCTCAGGGCCTCATCCAACCGGGCCTTGAACGTCTCCAGGGATGGAGCATCCACCACCTCTCTGGGCAACCTGTTCCAGTGTTCTACAACTCTCATGGTAAAAAATTTTTTCCTAATATCCAACCTGAATCTACCTCCGTCTATTTTAAAACCATTACCCCTTGTCCTATCACAACAGGCCCTCCTGAACAGCCTCTCCGCATCTTTCTTGTAGGCCCCCTTGAGGTACTGGAAGACCGCTATAAGGTCACCCCGGAGCCTCCTCTTCTCCAGGCTGAACAGCCCCAACTCTTTCAGCCTGTCCTCATAGGAAAGGTGCTCCAGCCCTCTTATCATCTTCGTGGCCCTCCTCTGGACCCTCTCCAACTGGTCCATGTCCTCCTTATGTTGGGGACTCCAGAACTGGACGCAATACTCCAAGTGAGGTCTCACGAGGGCAGAGTAGAGGGGGAGAATCACCTCCCTCGACCTGCTGGCCACGCTCCTCTTGATGCAGCCCAGGACGCGGTTGGCCTTCTGGGCCGCAAGAGCACATTGCCGGCTCATATTGAGCTTCTCGTCCACCAGTACTCCCAAGTCCTTCTCCTCACGGCTGCTCACGATCCATTCTCTGCCCAGTCTGTATTTGTGCCTGGGATTGCCACGACCCAGATGTAGGACCTTGCACTTGGCCTGGTTAAACTTCATGAGGTTGGTACGGGCCCACCTCTCCAGCCTGTCGAGGTCCCTCTGGATGGCATCCCTCCCTTCCAGCGTGTCAACGGCACCACACAGCTTGGTGTCATCGGCGAACTTGCTGAGGGTGCACTCCATGCCACTGTCCATGTCACCGACAAAGATGTTGAAGAGGGCCGGGCCCAACACGGACCCCTGAGGGACGCCACTCGTGACCGGTCTCCACATGGACATCGAGCCGTTGACCACTACTCTCTGAGTCCGGCCATTGAGCCAATTCCTTATCCACCGAGTGGTCCATCCATCAAACCCATGCCTCTCTAGTTTAGAGAGAAGAATGTCGTGCGGGACAGTGTCAAAAGCTTTGCACAAGTCCAGGTAGATGACATCCGTTGGTCGACCCTTGTCCACCGATGTTGTCACCCCATCATAAAAGACCACCAAGTTGGTCAGGCACAATCTGCCTTTGGTGAAGCCATGTTGGCTGTCACCCACCACCTCCTTGCTCTCCATGTGCCTTAGCATGGTTCCCAGGAGAATCTGCTCCATGACCTTGCCAGGCACAGAGGTGAGGCTGACCGGCCTGTAGTTGCCCGGGTCTTCCTTGTTCCCCTTTTTAAAAATGGGGGTTATGTTCCCTCTCTTCCAGTCATCGGGGACCTCGCCAGACCGCCACGACTTCTCAAATACAATGGCCAGTGGCTTGGCAACTTCATCCGCCAGTTCCTTCAGGACCCGCGGATGGATCTCATCAGGTCCCATGGACTTGTGCACCTTCAAGTTCCTCAGATGTTCCCGAACCTTCTTGATACAACCCAGGATACTATTTGCCTTCTCGGCCAACTGGGCACACTGCTGGCTTATGGACATTCAGCTGATACAACTGGTCCCTTACAACTTCAGTGTCCTCAAATGGGAAGTTGCTGTTCCCACACTTGTGGTCCTCTGACTCAGAGGACCGGGCAGTCTGAGGTCCATCAGTATTATTAAAGACTGAGGCCAAAAAAGCATTGAATGCCTCTGCTTTTTCTTAATCCGTTAGTCACGTGACCAACTTCAACAAGTATCGGTCCAACGTTTTCTTTAGACCTCCTCTGGCTTTTAACATACTTAAGAAAGCCCTTGTCATCTGACACAACACTGCCCAGTTTCAACTCTAATTGAGCTTTGGCCTTTTGTGTCTTCTCCCTGCATGTGTGAACCGCAGCTCTGTAGTCTTCCTGCGAAGCCTGACCTTGCTTCCAGAGATCGTACAACTTCTCATTCTTCTTGAGCTCCATGAGGAGTTCCCTGTTCAGCCAAGCTGGTCTTCTACTCTGCTTGCTTGACTTGTGACACAATGGAAGTGGCTAATTGTCAGGAATAGCTTACATGGGATTGACCTATGTTGAGGCAGGGGTTATAGCTGAGTGACGTTTTAAGCTTCCTTCTAGCCTCATCTAATTTCTAGTTTAAAGGAAAAGTGAGGTTAAAGTTGTGTGGCTTTTTTATATAACAGCCAAAATTAAAAATATTGGTACTCAAGATAAATTAAAAGTTGATTATCTAGACTTTTGCATGTGCTCTTCTCTTTAACAGAAAATAATGAAGGTGCTCTTCATACTCCAGTTAATGAAGTTAAAGCAACTGCAACATTGAAATCCACGAGAAACAAAGCTGGCAAAGGTATGCTCTAGCTTTTTCTGGCTACAATACCAGTTGTTTTTAACAAAACTATTTCATACTAACTTTTTGTGAACGTATAAAAACCATTCAGTCTTCATACTCCATTGTAATTTTTAAAATTTTATTTGTTAAAAGATGAAAATAGTCTGTTTTGTGGAACTTTTTGTGCTATTAGCCTCTCCCAACAACACAGATTTAAAAGAAGAAGAAAAAGTCTGACTACAGGATTTCGAGATAATTTGGCCACAGTCACTTACAGTAATGTACAGGTGTTCATGGGAGAAGTGGTACACTGCGGGATTTTTGTTGTTGGTTTCGTTCCATCACTACATGCTGTCTGTGGTGACTGCATGTTTATGTTCCAATGCGATATCAAACACTGAAGAAAGATACAAAATTAGTTTAAGAAAAGAAATGGTATCATGATATGAAAAGAGACTTTTGCTTGTACTTAGGACAACAGAAAGCAGTATCAGGAGTGAGGTCTGTGAGCAGAAGAAACGCTGGCACAACTGTAAAATGCAGTAGTGAAAGGTAAATCTTTTTCTCTCCACCATCAAAACCATGATGTCAGTTCTAGCAAGGAAATTTAATTCAAATGTTTTTGTTCCTTAAAACCTGCATCTTTAATATCCTCTCTTCCTCATACACAGATAAATACTTAAGAAAAAAGATGTCTTTGAACTGATACTTTTGAAACAATAGCAAGTTTGACAGTTTCATATCTTATTATCACTAAGAGCCTGTAAATTTATTTTTTTAAACATACCTTTTTGTGCATAGAGTTAATATACATTCTTGCTGACAAAAGTTAGATTTTTGGCTTACATTATTACCCTTCTTCCAATCACTTTTTTCTGCTTTTTTAATAATTGTTCTATGGAGGAATAATTTTTTTTTATTTTTTGTTTAAATTATTTTCCCCCCCCTCCACATTTTTATTGCTTGTTTTTCAGCATGTGGTTGATAAGCTTCTAAAATGACTGGTAAGTGAAAGCAAATATACACAATGTTCTTTCCCTTAGGATCTTGTACGATATAAGCATTAAAATGACATTATCTTTGTTATTTTCAGCTATGCTCACTCTTTCTCAAGGAAGTAATCCACAGACTTCAGGGTGACTGAGGTCAATCATTCCCATTTGTCTATTTGGCGTGTTTACTTGATACCACCTAATCTTTTGGGGCTTTTCCTTGTGTTGCAACTGCTGACAGTTGTCTTTTACTGATACTGCAATGTCACTTGGAAAACACTAATACATTCTTCTCAAAAAATAAAAAGTTTATAATCAGTAAGAAGTACTTTTGTTCTTTAAGACCATGTTTCAAGTTTGTTAACATAAAAACTCTTCAGTTTGCTTGGTTCTTTTGGCCTTACTGTAAAATATTTTACATTTCAGTGGCGATGAAATTCCAGAATCGGTCCCAAAGACAAGTTCAAGGCCTTCAAGACGAGCAAAAACAGTGGCGCTTGAAAAAACGAAAATGAATCTTTCAGGACTTTTGAATAGGGAGGCAGAGCCATGAAGACCAAAGGAGAGAAAGCGTCCTTTGTCTAATGCTGGTAGTTACATCAGACTTGGAAAATAAGATTTGTATTGGTTTTAGTCATATTTAACTTTTTACATTATGATCATTTATAATTCTAGATTTTTCTAGGAACTTTTAATTTTTTTAAAGAGATGCTTTTAATGATTTTCCTCATATAAAATCCATCATTCATGTAATAAAAAAAATACTAAAATATTACCTGAACGAAACTTGGATTTCTTTGTTTTAATTTATAGAGAAGAATACTTTTTATCTGCAAATAAAAATCACTGTTGGTGGTAAGTACTTAATATAGTTAAAGCTGTTTTGATATTTAACTTTATTCAGGGAGAATGTTTGGCCCAGAGTGGTTGCTTGTGATGGCAGGAATTTTGAATGTACCTACCTTTAATGCACCTGCTTTCTACATTTATTAGCCTGTGCATCTGCTGACCAGGTATTATTGCTCATGTTAATATAATAGAATGAATCTTAATTTTGAATTCTGTTTCCTGCAGATATGTGTCCACTTTTTTTAAAATAATGTCAAAAGGGTAAAACCAAGTTACTGATTTTACAAAGGTAAGGCTGGAAGTCTGCTACCGATCTTGACCTTGTTATATAAAATCAGTGATGTGCTTTTAGAAAAGCATAAAAATACTTGTGGTCCACAGTAAGATCCAATACAGAAAGGAATATTTAAGTACATAAAGGAAAAAAAATGAAATACTTTATAAGGTCTGTGTACTATCTCTACGAAGTGGCATACAATTGTGATTCCTTTGTAGCTTTGAAGTTCACAAACCTTTTTCTAACAACGTAATCTAGGAATAGTCATGAGTTTTACAGAGACAATAGAAGATTAAACTGCACATAGTAGTCACTGGTGTCTGAGCAGACTCTCTCTGGAAATGCTGATTTTTTTTGGTTTGGAAGCACTCTGTCAATCATGTCTTTGTTACAATATAGGTAATTTCCAAGGCAGTTGGAGAAAACTCATGTCTGTTCCTTGACATGTGCACCTCAACTACTGATGCTGAATGCAGCTTTCTAAGGAACTTGCATTTAAAACAGGTAAATAGGCTGCAAATGGTCTTCGGTAATTCTCAGAAATGGCTTAGAGACACAAGTGAAAAGTAGCGTCCCCAAAGTGTAAAGCCCAAACTATTACGCTATTTTCAAGCTTGCGTAAGGAAAACACACAGGATTGTGTTGCTTTTCCTCCCTTTCAGTTTTTGTTGGAAACTTGTCAAACCACAAAGGGCCATGACACGCTTTTCTGATATTTGCTATTCAGAAGCTTATATAACTGTGATAAATTATTTTTATTCATAATTTTAAACAGAATTTTGAAGTCCTGAGCTCCCTCTTTTGATAATTCTTTTCTTCAAATCCCCAACTTGTGTTCAAGTGTGAGTTTGCACTCAAGCAACCACTTGCGATCAGAGACAGTGTCTGTCCCCTTTAATGCTGCCTAAACATGGTTCAAAAGGGTGAAGTATATCTTTCAGTTGATTGTCAATCAAAGCTTCCTTTGTGCTTTAAAGCTTAGTTATTTTTTTTTTTTACATTTCAGTTACAAATTCTCTCACCCTCATTCTCGTGAGTGGTTTGGTCTTCTGCCACTAATACACTTTCAACAACTGCTGCTAGTCCAATCTTACTTTTGGTTAAAATGAGTTTCTAGGAAAAGCAGGAGAAATAAAAATTTATAAAGGCTTCTCTGGGAATGCCTTGCTGAATAAACTGAAGACCTTCAGTTTTGCCACCTTGCTGTTCTGTCGTGCCTTGCCCTGCATGGCAGGTTCTGTCTCTGGCATCTCTTAGGAGTGGTGTACTGGAAAGATCAGGTTTCCCTGAAGTCAGGATGTCTCTGCTGTCTTCACTTAATAGAAGGCAGACATTGACAAACTGAAGTGAGTTCAGTGAAGGCCCCCAAGCTGGTCAGGGGCTGGAGGGATGGCCCTGTAGGGGGGAGAGGCTGAGGGAGCTGGGCTTGTTCAGCCTGTAGGTGTTGGGAGGACCCCTGGTTACCTATAAGGAGTCTGTTGAGGAGGTGGAACCAGGCTCTTTGTTGCATATGATGGGAGGACAAAAACCAATAGGTGTTAAGTTGAAACTCAGACCAGATGTAAGGAGTAAAAGACAGTGGAACAGGTTGAGAACAGTTGGATTGTGTTGCCCAGAGAGGCTGTTCAGGCTCTGTCCTAGGAGGTTTTGAAGACCTGACTAGCTAGAAGTCCTGAACAACCTGCTCTGACCTCACAGCTGGCCTGCCTTTGAGGAGGATGTAGAACTACGGACTTCCTGAGGTTGCCCTATGCCTGAATTACCCTGTGATCCTCTTTCAGGGTAGAAACTTGACCAGCAACTGGCATGTAAATTAACTTCCAGCCCTTCTGGGCTCTTCCCCTGCCCTGCTGCCTATCAAGGGAAGGGTTTTCTGTGCAATAAAAAATTGGGTATGCTCTTGCAAAATTACTTTGTCTTTTGAGGGATGGCTGCTTGATTGCAGGGTAGGATGGTCAGATGTGTGTTGTCTTTTTCAAAGCTGATTATTAGCAATAATCAAGGTTTGAATGTATGTAGCTGACTTTCTGAGAAAGTGGCATGTGGTAGCAATAGAGTACATCAAAGGTACTAATGAGCCAAATCTGGAAGCATCTTACTACCTGCAGTGAAAAAATCTTGAGTTAGTATGCATTGCTCTCTAGCTAAAATAATGTTGCTGATTTTTATTTACTTTAATTCTATGGGTTGAAAGTACCTAACTTCCTGGATGCTTAATTAAGGAATAAAACTTTAATCCCTAAAATATTGTAGTTGACTTAAAACCAGCCTCTTTGTTGCTCTGAACCAGTTACAGTGTATCCTCTCTTTTCGCTGGCTAAACACAAGAGGCTGTAAAACAGGAGCCACACTAGACCTAGACTCGATTCCATATTAAACAGTGATAAAATAGCAGTGGTCATTTGTTGTCAAACTTGAAATGATCCTGTTTTTATTCCTACACTAGTTTTTGCTGCTTAAAACCAGTTTTGTGATGGTATTTGTCTGCTTGTTCTCCCTGAAATGAGAACATCCACGTGGCATCTCCTCCTTCAGGCCCGTGAACAAGATACCAGCTGCATTAGTTCTACTGTTTGTAAGACTGTTTTTGTGTCCCTTTTGCATATCCCTGACTCCTTACGGCTCCTCTTGTGCTTTGGTGGGGCTCCACTTCAGTGCCTTTCCCCCGGGAAGTTTAATTCTCTGTTTGGCTTTCTTGCCACGTAGAATCCAAGTGCATTAAATAGTTGAGATACATAGAGACCCTCTAGGCAGTGTGGCATGATGATGAGTGTTCATTCTTTTAATCATGTTTGAAACTGTCTGACACTTCAGTGACTCAATATCCTCATGGGATCCTGTGAGACTTACTGGAATCCACAACAATCTTTTTATTTCAGTTACTGTATTGCACCTGCAAACCAATAGCCTTTTGTGAAGAACAACTGCATCTTCACTTTAAGTAAGATGATAATTTTAAGTGAATCCTTAAAACTTTTGTTTTATAAAATACACCGTCTTCTAAAGAAATTTCCCTCTGGAAAATTAGTTCTTGGCAAGTAAAGGACAGACAACTTGTTAAGAAATTGAATTAACAAACCTCTACTCTAGCTATTGAATGTATGACTCCAGAAAAGAGAAATGCATCATACAGTTTTATTCTAACACTTCTGTTATAGCTCTATTAATAATAAAGTTTTGATGAATGAAGTACATGAACCTTGCTAAAGCTGATCTAAGCAAGGAATGTCTACAATGGAGTCAGCTACAACCATTTACTACTACTTCGAGTAGAGTTTAAAATTTTGATGTTTACATTGAATTTCCAAAGTACATGTGGGAAAAAATGAAATAGGAAGAGCATTTACATCCATTTTAATTGGTGGCAGGCATAAATTCATAAAAACAAAAGAGGAAGAAAGACCATTTAGCAGAAACCTCAAAAAGTGCAGATACAGATTTGTTGAATGACAATCTTTCAAGAGATTCTCCTGCAGGCTTGGCCTTTCTCTTAGACATTACGGTCATTAAACACTGTCACACAGAAGTTCTCAAGATAAATGAAGATGAGAGCATACTGCAGAACCAAACTGGTGGTTCGATACATTTCAATCCATTTGCAAAGGAGATCTCCTCAGATAATTCAGCTTTTCTTTTACTGCTTTGCTTCGAGGTAGTCGGTCTCCACCTGTTACAGATTTGTTTGAATTGTTATTACCATAAATCTTTACATGGTGACCTATGCCACAAATTACATTAATATATTAAACTTTCGTGCACAAAAATAAAGTTGAGAAATAATAATTAACCTTAAAGAACATAGAAAAATCACAATACTATTAAAGGGGAACATCTGATTCTGATATAAATTTGTACTGCAAGAATTTCATGATGGTCAGATATGAAACTTTGTATTTAAAAAAAGAAAGAGTACATCAAAACGAATAATGCTAGTAGTAATATAAAGCCAAATCACACAAGATCATTTCAAGATCAATGTAATAAATGCTTATTATTCAGCAGAAAAAAAAAAATCAGGAACAATGTACAAAATAATAGTGCAAGAACAGCTGCAATCTATTTGTTCTCATCAGTTTTGAGATTTTGGTTAAAAACTTTACAGCTGGTGAGAGATGCTGCTGAAAAACTCAGATTCCACTCAGTGGGCTGATTAAGGCACATCTTTATGGACTTCAAATGTTCATTTTCTGTGTTCATGTCTATTGAATTCTGCGGCTCCGAGACTTTCACTTGTAGCGTGCTGTGGGAAAAGAAGTGGGGGTGGGAGAGGGAAAAAAATGAGAAAAAGTTTAGTACACTTTCCTCTTCCCCTGCAAACAAGCAAACTGATAAGAGGCAAGATGAGGTGGTGGCAGGTGGTGAATACTGTTGGGGTGTGTTTGCTGTTTTCCTGCACTGTGCTCCAGAAACACCGAGATCAGAACCTGGCTGTGCTGTGTTGTGAAAGCAGATGGGGCTCGTTTGTGTTGAAATAGCAGAGGTCCTGTTGACTTGCGGAGACTGTCCCAGGTCGGCCTCCTGCTCGCGCTGTTCCTTTGCGCAGGAACAGCGTGTTCTGCAGACTGGCCCTTCTGACTGCGGTAAAACCACAGAGCAAAAACTGGGCAAGAGTTTTTTGCTGATATTGTTGATTTAGTACAGCCATGAAAGGACTAATATAGAGACAGCTTTTATTTTGTTTCAAATCTAGGAAAATAAGTAATACAAGAAGGGAAAGAAACCCAGCTCTTTGTGGGGATCGCTAAGCAGACTACAACACAGGTAGATCAGGTGGCTCAGAGCCCTGTCCAACCTAACACTGAATGTTTCCAGGAATAGGGCATCTACCACCTCTCTGGGCAACCTGTGCCCATGTTTTGCCACCTTCACTGTAAAAGGATTTTTCCTTAATATATAAAGCACTGTAATTGTGCACAGGTAGAGTGTGGAGATCTTAAGTTCAAACTTCTCCATCACTACTATTTTTGGTTTAGTGCCTACCTCCTGCAGTGGTCTGTGTCTATGTGCAATTCATTGTTTCTCACCAGCCTTTTCAATGATTTCAAGAACTGCAAGAATGATACTAAGTTGGAAATATTTCTAATTACTGAGATACTAAAAATAAAGTTCTATGCATTGTAATTAAGGGTAGGAGATAATGAGTGTGCTACAAACTACCTGCACACAGTTTCTCCTATTGAAGGGGTGTTTAAGCAGCAAGAGCATCTCTTAATGGCTCTTACTCGCTGCATTGCAGGAAGCCAGGTCCACCACAGGATTTAGGTGCGAATTATCAAGGACTGAATCTGCTGAAGCGTAGTGTTCACCTGCGTGGCCAGTCTAGCTGAGGACATCCAGTAATTATAAGACTGCAACCTGAAACATATTTCCTTGTGTTACTCAAATACTATTGACTGATCAAACTTCCTATGTCATGGCAAGAAGAAAAGACAGCTTGTGTAACAGCTAAAGGGACAGTTCCTGGTTATTTTTCATAGATCATCTCAAGCAATTTTAATTCTTTAACATTTTTATGCAAGCTCTCTAGAAGGCTGTGTGCCTTTCTGACATGGTAGCAAAACAGGCATTTCTAATTTACTAATCCTAGTTTCTAACCCTCTGTAACTGGGGTTCTGCTCCCAGGCCGTGCATTTCCTTCTATTCTTATTCTTCTGGCTCTTATCTTTTGTCTTGGTTTTGCCTTGTACCCTTTTCCTTCGTTCTTTTCTGGTTTGCACATGCTCTTGTTGCTCTGATCTTTTTCGTTCCCATAGGAAACACAGAGTGCAAGCACAGGTGACAGAGCACACTTTCGTCATAAGGTTACTTTCTTGAATTTACAACCTCTTCAGACTTGAATCTTTGCCCTCGCTTGCTGTGAGGAAAGTCAAAGCCTTTCCTTATGACCACGGGATTAAGCGTACACAGGAGATGGTGCTAGGGCTGACTTCTGAAGTCCTGCAGCAAAACTTAAAACACTTAACAGAAATAAACAGCTAAGTGAAGAGACAGGGTTGAATGTTGTGCTGTTTTGGGATTGTTGTTCAGGCTTTTTCTTTTTTTTGGTGGTTGTGGCTGTTGTCTGAAAGCATTGTAAATGCCTTGGGAATCAAGTAATTGCAAACTATGAAGTAGCATGTACCTGCAAAGTGCTTTAAAGAACAGTATTTCCACTGTCTTTAAAGCAGCAGACACATAAAACTTGTTTAATGCTGGACAAGTGCCAGACAGAAGAAGCTAAAGGTTCAGGCTTCCCCAATGATTTGGCATGTTACTTCCATATGTAAACTAGGACCTGTACTAAATTGGTATGGCTCGTTTTTTCCAAACAAACACCACTGCTAGCAGTAACAGCTTGTACAGTGGGATTTGGTGTAACTGACTATAATTCCTTCCCATTTGCTTGGACTGCAAATCAAAACAGAGTGCTGTAATACTATGAAACAGCATTTTCTGAGTAATTGCCTGTAATGGTGCCCCTCTCCAAGGGACTGTCCTACTCTTTTAGTTTTGGACAGGTTTCTGTACAAGGTGTAAAAGGCGGGACGGAATTTGCAAAACTAGAACTGAAGTATGTGCTGGTATTTGTCATGCAGAAATTTACCTCTTGCAAAAGAACTCCAGGAAATTTGAGGGTTTGGCATTTTAAGAGAATGCATAAAACAGGAATAGAAAAATATTAAATTAATGTGGTTTTTTTTTTTTCAGTTTCCTAGTGTGGGTAACATTCAACATAAAAAGCTCAAGCATTTTAGGAAATTTTACCTCAGTAAAAATGAAGTGGAATACAATTAGAGATCTGCATTAAGATGTTCATTAACCAAGAAGAACCTCGTTTTCATCTTGCTCTTCACTCTTTTACCTGTGGTGATTTGTTTTCTAGCTGTTGATGTAACAAGGTATGAAAAGGATGTATTTAAATAGCATTTTTGAAGCAGAGAATGTAATTAAGGTGTAAAATTAAATAGAAGCAGTTGAATTTCTCCAGCCAGATCCATCAACAGCTTCTACTCCAACTTTTATTCTGCTCTGCTTACAAAAGGTGTGTTCCTAGCAAAAGACAGACATGTTTCATACACCAGCCCTCCTGTCAGAAGAACTACAGGTTACAAGCTGATGCTACCACAAGCTATGAAGCCTGTTTTGGTAGAGCTTGGAATTAGGCTGTAGAGTATCTCTACTTCATGTCCTCCTGGAGTTCTCCACTACCAACACGTGCACCAGTAAGTGGATGGAGGTCTCTTTAACTTCCTAGACAACAGACGTTTACTGATGTTACAGAATAGTCTCTAAAAAGGTTAGAATTTCCAATTCTGAAGCCATGTGTTTACTATTCCAGCAATTACCATCTGCTTTGGTTTTTTTCACTTGGGATTGACTCAGTTAATGAGCTTTTGAGCATGTGATTTTTGGAAGTAACATGGAACATGAATTCCAACCGTGGCATATTCAATAGTTCTGCTTTCACTAGTGAATTCAAAGACAGGCCAACAGTGTTAAAAGTCCAGTGAAAAAGAAGAAAAGTCTTTATCTTTTTAAACATTCTTTGTATGGTAAACTAGTGGTATTTCCTGAAAATTCAGAGGCTTTTCTTCATTTTCATGCTACTGTCTACCAGCCCTTGTCCTCTAACTACTCTTGAAGTGTTGGTAACATATTTACTGCTTAATTTAAAAGATTTTGTATTTCAGAGTGTACAATAACTGGATCCTGATCATTCTTGTCTCTTAGAAGGCAAAAATAATTTTAAAAAATACAGAAATGAGACTAAACCTTTTTGATCTGAAACAATAGCAATTAAAAAAAATATATCTTGGAGAGCCAAGGTCTGTGTTTCTACATACAGTCCCTTGGCATGCACTGTATTCCAGTTAAAACTGCTTGACTACAAGTATTTAGTTTTAAAATTTTGCTTTTCTTTCTTTAGTTCTACCCAAATCATTGTTATGACAATAGAAATACAGCTTTTTATAGGAGGACGTGAGAGCTATATCAACTTACTGTATAAGTTGATAGGCTGCCAAGCACAAAAAGAAAATAATATTCTTTGAGCTTCTTACTTTCTATATAGTTTAGAATTCTGTTCTTCAGGAAAAATAGGAATTTGACACCTGTTGTATGAAAATGACGAAGTTAAAAAAGTCTGGCTTGCTCAAGTCCATACATTTGCTGAGTTGATCGGTGCCTGCAACATGTCAAGGCCAGGCAGAAAATGCAGGAACAGGGATCAAAGTTTCTAAACTGTCAAGTGACTCCTTAGCTTTTCCCATCAGAGAGATTACCACCAAAGGTTGTGCATTTCTATGCTTTAAAATTACTATGAAAGTATCGCTGTAGGGTTGTTTCTCCAAATCTTTTGTGACAGTTATTTCATAGAATAAAAACGTCTCCTTCCCAACTAGCTGAGAGCTAGGTCAAGCTGTTTTTTTTACCCTCCTGCCTGACAAAAATCCTGCAAACTGAACTCATTAAACACCACCACCAAAGATGTGCAGATCTATAGCTTGGAAAGCGTAAGAGCATGCGTGATAGATATATAGCACTGATCTGAGGCTTTTACAGAGAGGTTTCAAAAATACTGAGTAGAAATGGTAAAACTTTAGCAGCCCAGAAAAATTTTCCCTCTGCAAACTACTCACACATTTCCCAGAAAAGGAAAGACTGGAATATATTCAGTTAAAATTGACAATGACTACAGTGGCCTCAGCATGCTTTCAAACAGAGACCGATTTGATAATGCAACATACATTGAAATTAAAGTAAACCAAGCACGCACAGTCAGATTTATTGTCTCCAAAATTTAAACTCGTCTTTCCACAATGCCAAAATGCAACAACAAAGAAATCTACAAAGAAATGTCTCATTTCCATGTATCAAATGGATTCTCATTGCAGTAAGCAATAATACTTTTCAGCTGAGTGGATGTAATCTCATTTGGGAATCTGAGAGAAAGAAAGAAATGCCCTGGAAATAGATGGCACACTCAACTGGATCAAAGCAAGCTGGGGAGATGATAAGCAATATCTAGGGAGTCTTTTGAAAATTAGACGCAAGAGCTGTGTTTAACACAGCTGGAGTACGAAGACAAATAAAACAGTACCACGGATACGACAAATAAAATGTTCAGTAAGACAGCACAAAGTCAGGAGTTGAACTGAATGGAGACAAAAAGAGGGTGAGAAATCAGAAGAAGCCATAGTCTCAGACTGAAATTATGGTGGAACAGTTTCTTTTGCTCTTCACAGTAACTCAGAAATGTTTTCTTGGTTTGAGGAGGGGGCGTGGAAAAAGGGTGGGAAGAAGAAAGGAAATAGGAATTAAATACATATGAAATAGATGAGAAATGTAACTACAAGAGGCTAGTGGGAATTTGCTGAGCACTTGTGGCACATCAGTGAAAAAGGATTACTTACTCATAGCTGTTTCCTGAAGCTATATATTGAAACATCCACACGCTGTTCAAGCTTTAACTTGCACAGAGACAACATGATATAGCAGTGGATGGTTGTTGCACATTTTACATCACTAACTAATCTTCAAAGAACTTGGCACAATAGTAAAACCAAATGGCATATTGTATGCATTTCCAGGTAAAAGTTTGGCAAGTGGAATAGATGACAACAGTCTCAGAGCGCAGTCACAGAACTAACATGACTTTCTCCCCAAACCAGACAGCTACAGAAAATGTTCTCAATCCCTTAAGCATAACAGATCATAGACAACATAAAAGGTTTAAATTGCAACTTCATTGCAGAAATTTGGAACTGAAACAAGTATTAAAAAAAGAAAGAAAGTAATCAGACTTGTGCAGCCATGGAAGTATAGAGTTCAGTCCTGATGGCTCCCCAAAATACAGAACAGCTTTGAATGTATGTTGACAGGTTTAAGTATAGACAACATTCCTGCTCCCTTTTTAGCTTATAATTACTTTAAGCAGCCTGACTTAGAAAGTTATTTAGAACTGTGACCTTTTTGACAACAATCACTATGTCTTGTGGTAAAACAGATTATTTAGCAGTCCACAGAAGGCACAAGGTTCTTAAAGAATAAGGAAGCAAAATATTAATGTAAGCTGTCACTGAAATGGGTATGAAGAAGTCAAAATTTTAGGGCATAGTTTACTAGTGATGACAGTGTTAAACCTGTGAAAGAAAAAAATAGTCCTATGATCTCAAATCATTCACAGCATACTATCTTCAAAGATCTTGGAAACAAAAAACCAGCTAAGAATTGAACAGTTGAAAGGAAGCAACATTAATTTCATGATGAACATAATTAATTCTTAGCATCTACGCACTGCCATGAAACAAGTCTGCCTCTGATCATCAGTTCCATTAAAGAAAACTACCTAATCTCTAGGCTTTATTAGAAGCTAGTACCATGCAAAAAAATTAAAATAACCCTAAACCTGTTGTGCAGATGAGTACTGTTGCATTTGTCTTAGAAACATACTGTAAGAGAAAAAAGTTTTTGCTATTTTTGTTCTATTTATTCATAATTAAAAATGGTTTTGAACAAGGTCCAATAGGCTAAGGCTTGGAGGTTCAGAACTAAGTATGCTGGTTCAGGCAGGTCTCAGAGGAAACACGATGCCACCACCTCAATACTGTGATGAATGCAGCTATGTAAATGCTGTCATTTGAGCTGGATTAATCTCAAATATTTAATTCATAACAGTTTTTTGACATTACAAATGCAATCATATTATGGAAGGAAACCATCTCACAAATATGATGAGGCAGTCCCTGGGTGGTTTATAAGCCACCAGACTTCTGAATTAAGGAAGGTCAAAGAATAATTTGCAAATAAGTCATTTCCTTTCTGAGATTTCTACTACTTAAATATAATTTAAAAACAGCTGTGAGTAGTAAACTGGTAAATATGAAATATCTCAGGAACAAATATGATATATAAAAGAAGAATTGCTTCAAACATACATATCTAGAACTTTAAACTAGAAAGAGAGGTAAGAAACACCATCGCAATTTTAAGAATGCATACCTTAAGTATAGCTCTTAAATTTTTATTGTAAATAAATTTCTTACCTTTTAAAAAATAAATGATTGTTACTGAATGTTTTGAAATTTATGCTGTCTCAATACGAACATTGAACCCTAACTTTAAGTAATTATTCTTTTCCAAAATTTACCCTCTATTCCAAATGGAAAACATGACACATAAAAAAAGCACCATCTGAATGAGGATAAGTAAATATTTTTTTGGATTAAGAAAAATATCATACGGTATTCTTACATCTTCTAGACAAGAATTTTTCAGCTTGGGAAGACATGAAGTAGTCACACCACTCACTAACGGCTTGACAACTGATACAAAACATTGAGACCCAAGCAGAAATGCACCGGCTGATGCTTTTGAAAGCATTTTAAGTCCTAAGCCAATGTTAAATTAAGGCCATTTCTACTGGTAGGTCAGCAGTAAGAAAAACAGGTTTAAAGGCAGTCATCACTGAAGAGCGACCCACAGCCAAGTTAAGCTACCTGCCCTACTTGGATAAACCATGGTAAAAGACAGAAGCACAGATTCCTCTTATGTGTGCCTAAACGCGGAGACAGAAAGCAGCATGTGGCAGTGAGAGAGGATGGAGAGCAGTTGGGCTGGCACAGCCATTGAAAGAAAGGTTCATGAAACTACTGTCTAAATTTAATTTGTGGTGAGGAACAAATAAAGCTGAATGCAGACGTAAGTCAGGTGAGTTTCTGCTGCTGAAAGAACAAATCAGACAGTAAAATCTGTCAGATTGATAAAACCAAACAAAAGAATACAGCGAAAAAGAGCAGGTCTCCATAAAGCAAGAAGTTTCTCATGAAAGGTTTACGTCCTCTTAATAAAGCAATAGATACCATTGTTTGTACTCCAAAGAACACTGAATAATTTAAGCAGCCTTTATTGATGTTTAGAACATGAGATAAATCAGCATCAGAAAAATCCCCTTTCTTCAGTTTTGAAAAAATGAAAAGGGAAACATAAATTGCTAGACTTGTTCCACAAGAACAGAATGTGCAATTTGCTGTGAGAATGGGAGCAGAAACAGTAACTTTTCTAGAATTCTAAAGAGCCTAGAGCTGTTGTCCCAAAAACATGGAGCTAGTAAGACTAAATGTGTTTACGTATCCTGATTTTGGAAAAGACATGTATCTTTACACTGTAGGAAAAAACCTAAAAGTTACCTGGTCTTCAATAAGGAAAAGTGGATTAAAAGGTAGGCATGGCTATTTGGAAAAGATTTTCCATACCCGTATTTGAAGAAATCTATGGCAAAGGCTGTCAAACATCTTGCTCATATGATATTATAAATCTCTTATCGGGTGTAAGAGATAGTATGTACCAGCAGAAGTACACAATGACAAACACAAAGTAAAAAACAAACAAACAAAAACGAAAAAGAGAATGAAATGGGCTGCCCTCATTCTGCAGTGCTCCAGAGAGTGTGTTTTGGCTCTCACAAACATACAGCTTTGAAAAAAGAAAGCCGATGCGTGATCTGAGAATCAATTAAAGTTTGGTACTAGAGGAGAGCCAAGTATAAAAAGAGGATGGAGGTGAGTGTGGAACAACCAGAGTGTAACGTTCCGAATGGCCTGAACAGTGGTTCAGACATGGGTCTGAGTAAAATGAATGAATAAAAGTGACGGTGTGAAACGAACAGCAGTTCAGCAGGGACCGTCACGGCAAAGCACCAGTGCAGGTCAGGCAGTTCTTTACCAAAGGCGTAGGTGGCTGCAGTGGATCACACGGAAAGCGCAAGTCAATGCCGCGTTGCTGTAAAAATACAAGTATCATGATGCACAAAAAGCAGTGGGACAGCTAACACTGGAAGAGATCGCCAATGACAATGGTATCGCTTTCATTATGGGAGCTAAGCCCTTACAAGAAGTGGTTAGACGTCCTGTTGGGGCTCATCAGCCTTCCTGAACGAGTGCACACACTTTCTATGCTTCTGGGAGAGAAAAGGTAGAAAGGTGCAGGGAAAACATAGCTAGTCTGACTTATTAAAGTGAGTAATATAAAAAATAACGTTGACAAAAATCACACATTGAAGAAAAAAAAAAAGTGAGTATTTAGATGAGAAAACAAGTCAGTTGAAAGCTGGCAAGCCCGTGAGGAGCAAAAAGAAGTAACAGATGGAGGAGACATGAAAACTGAAGTAATTGAACATGATCTCACTGAAAGGCGAAGATGGAGAGAGATGTGTCTCAAGAAGAGCATTATTTTATCAAGGTACACTGTGACCAATTAAAACATTATTTCGCATCATAATCTGGTTGGGAACCTGATAAAAATGTGTGGAGTACATTTTAATTATTGCTCGGTACAATAACTTCAATATTTTATTTGACTAGCAGTGAAATAATTTCAATTTTCTTTTCTAGCTTTTTATAAGGCACTATTAAAAAAATCCTTGCGAACAACAAAGTAATAAAAAAATTCCAATTAACTTTTAAGTTGGGATCTCAATCTAGGTTCTATTTGCAATATTTCAAAGAAGTGTTTTTCTCTTAAAATGGCACATTAGAAACGTTCTCAGTTCATAGGTAGCACACATCCCTATAGAAACACATATAGGTCTAAGTTTGTAAGTCTACATTTCTATATACTTGTATTTGTTAAAAAAAATATAACTTAGGTTTCCAAACATTTTAATAACTAGGAAGTAAGCTTTGTTAATGAGGACTCCATAAACTTTCTTTACTAAATTACAGTACCAGGAACACCATCATGTTTTCTATTCCATTGAAACCACAAAGCACGACGCTACCTCAGTCACCACTAAGGGCAAAACTGTCAAGCTGCGACGTTGTAGTGGGTGTGCATGTGAATGCAAAATGCTGCTCTTAAAATCCTGGGCTTCCCATATAAAACCATTTCCATTCAGATACATCTATCTAATTAAATATCTGGCTTAATTAGAACCTGAAGGCTGTCAACAGCTTCCAGAAACACTCAAGATTCAAGGTCGTTTTAAAGGGCAGAGAGTTTGTCTTTTTCATGTTGACCATAGGAAATACCAGAGAAAAAAACATTTTAGGATAAGAAAATGCTGTCCTTAAAATATGGCAAAAATCTTATTTGTATTAAATTAATTTTCAGTTACCAAATGAATACAAGGAAGGAGGAACATAAAAAATGAAATATAATTTCTAACAGCTACCAAATGTTTACTTACATTTGAAACAAAATTCCAGATAAGTTAACAAGAGTTAGCACCACTCTGTGAAAGCCCTGCAAACAAATTTCAGATTTTCTCCTGAAATACTTTAGAATAATGAAATCTTGTTTAAACAGGATCTTTAAGACACAACTGTGTAATGACAGCAAAACGAAATGACACCACTAGCAAAAGGATAAACAGTGAATAAATGCAGCATCGTGTCTGTCTTGAGAAGCTGAAGAAGGTGTCGAATCATCAAAGGACAGACTCTATCTTTCGATGGAGTGAAAGAGGAACCACGGAAGGAAAATCTACTCAAGAACACACGCGAACACAGCCCAGTCATCTCACACCATTTCAAATCTTACCCTTGATTCTGGAACCAGAATCTGCACTTTTTGAATGTAACTAACTGAAGAGTCTTATATTAGACATTTCAAAAAATTTGGTGATAGAAAAAAAAGCCCCACCACTGGCTTTAGCATATAAATGACAGAGGAATGCAAACTAAGGCACAGTACATGTGCCTCTATGAAGTAAAGCATCTTTCTTGAGCAGGAATATTTTCCCAAGCTCAATACCAAACTGTGGAATTGTCTCAGTATAATTAACCTGCTCTGTGATGGTCAGACAACACAAATACTTTATTTACATCATCACAGGCTGTGTTGATTGACCTCTATCCTTTTCTAACATCAGCCAAAGCTCCGCTTTAAGGCAGTAAACTCTTCACAGAAGAGAGGATTTTAAAAAGGATATGTACCTGCCATGTTTTCAAAGGTGCTAGGCAGGCCTGGCAAAACTACTATTTTCTCTTCTAGAGAAAGGCTTAAGCAGAAAAAGACAGAAGTCTGTCTATATAAATGTAGTATTACCACATTACAAAGAAAGCTGAAAAATGTAACGATTTCCTCAGGACTGAGAACAAATAGGAAAGCATGAGCATGAGTTTCTCAGTTTTTGAAGAAATCAAATTAAAAAGAGGTAACAGAACAGTATTGAATAAAATGATGAACACCCCTCTCCACTTATGTATAAAACTGGGTATTATGAACCTTACACACAGGCTTATTGATCATGAGACTAAACTACAGAAATTTCCTTGCAGGTAATGGAAATGAAAGACTTCAGAGTTGAGTTCTTTGAAAGAAGTCTACTATTCAAATAAGCAAAAGTAAAAATCCTTAGCTCAGAACCCTCAAAAGAACGTGAGGAACAGCACGCCCCAAGGCAGTATGCAAATGACCACAGTTTAAAACAAAAAAGCAGCCAAAATTTATACACCTCACACTAGATCACATGATGGGAGGAAAAGAAAAGCGAAGGAGAGACTATATAATTGTATTTGGCAAGTGGAATTCCAGAGTGTAAAACAAGATGGAGTATTAGACTGTGGTCTTAGAGCTGCTGTTGTTGCATTACGGGGAATGAGGCAGAGACCATTAAAGTTAATTAAACGAGTCAGGATTTATTATACATGTATTGTCAACTATATATCAAGTCTACCTTTTCACTTTTATACTTCTGCATTAAAAATGGCCCACTCACTGAGAACAGTCGTTCATTTCAATATTGTTCCCACATTTTCTATTGATTTTCTTACTTTGTTTTATGTTTGTGTGTGAAAAAGTAATTCTTGTCTAGTCATTATGAAAATTTCTTTCTGCTTAGTCTGCATCACTGAATAAGGTGAAACTTATTCTGAAGCCAAGTAACCTTCTGATGAGAAGCCTTTGTGAAAAGATCTAAGACATGGCTGTTGAAAACGACTTCAAAATCAACAGATTTAATGACTGTTACACTATGTCTCTTTTGCATTTTACCTAACCTGTATTTTAAATTTGTTGCACATTAGAGTGTAGGATGTGTTCCTTCATGAAAGAGAAAGCTGAAGAGACTTGCTAAAAATAATCTTTTTGTCTTTCCTTAGTCTAAGGAAAAACTACATCACTGGTGTGAGACTAATGTTTTCCACTGTAGTAGGAAAGCAGTTCCCATTGTGTAGCCTTACCGCTACTGGATTGCATGACCGTAAGACAAATAAACAACAATACTGGAACATTAATGTCATCATCATATAGGTGTGTAAAAAGAGTTCATAAAATTTTCCCTCTCAATTTTCTTAAAATTTATGGTAACAGAACTCAAATTTAAGAAAAGTTTTCTCTGTTGTCATATGAGTATAGATGTTATTTTGCATGCACAATGAAGAGATCAATTAGACTCATAAAACCACCAAGTTTTTATAGTTAGATTCTTAACTCTGACAGTCAACTTTGAAATGAATACAAAGATTAGCAAATTGTCATTTTAAGAACTGCACTAACTTGATGTCATTAAGACAGCATTTAAAACCAGCATTCAAATATCATGAAAAACTAAAATTGAAAACTTATATTCTTTTGAAACAAATACAACAGATTTTCTTCTAAAACTCCACACTACTTGAAAAAAAGCCAAACAATAAGGGAGAAAAGAAAAAGTTCATTTTAGATGAAGAAAATATCCTAGCTTCTTGGAAGGAATTGGAATCGGAATTGATCTTTAGAAGTTTTTCTATGTGAACTCCCACCTTGATACAAAGGGTAAGCAGACAGGCATATCATGTCAGCACAGCACGCAGTACTGCCTGCTACTGTAGTAGGTCCACAGCCATCTTTGCATTTACGATACATCCACACCCTCTGAAGTAGATTATTAAAATATTCAGTACACTGTAAGTGCCTAAAATAGTGTCTTTTATTGTGTCCCATTTGATTGTTGGATAATGGTATCTCTTATTTCAGCTGAGCTCTCTTGAAGCCTTTTTGGATCTAGTTTGGTCAAGTCCAAAGCATGTGAACGTGGTCTTCAGTGTTATAAGGAAACACACCGAACCACCCCTCATGGAAAGAAACATAAATGCTTTCCTAAAAACATGCTTATGTAATTTTCTTTGCCACCACAGACAGTAATAATGTTTCAGTGTTGCTAAAGAAATTAAAATGGTCAGAACATAGATCTACAGTAAAAGAGAACTGCCCTTCGACACATCGAATGTATTATTGAAGCAACAGTTCAGGAGTCAAGTAATAACAAACAGCATCCGGGGCAATGTATATACCATCTACCTTATCTTGAATAAAACAGGTAATATGAAAAAGTGATTAACTCTCTTCTGTTGTCACAATGAGTATACGATTAGCTCTAGTTGCTTGATACTACCTTGAACTGTAAGAACTCAATTTCTTTATTCCCACTTGCACATTCTAACAAAAACAGAGTATAGATGAAAATTCGATAACAACGTTCTGCCTACCTGCCACACTGTGTCGCAATAAAACAGCATCACAACACCCCTCTCTTTCAAGAATATTCGGTAAGACACCAAGATCAGTAAAACTTGAAGGAAAACTTTAAATATTGACCATAGATGTGTATATAAGAACATTTCAAGCATGACAACAGAACAATGATATAATTTATGATACCACATCAACAAAAATACAGTCCAAAGAACATATGAATGGATAATGATGTTTTCATGTGCATTAAAGTTCCAGAAGCAGGAGTTATGTTTGAGAACACATGCATGCACGGCTATAAATCATGTTCCTTCTTTTCAGCCAGTAACTATACTCTAGACTAAAAATGTTTGTATGATTTCCTTGGCTAGTGCAGACAGTACACAATGTTGAATCAACATGCCAAAACAAGACATTCTTTTCTGTATCAGACAATCCCCTGATATTGCAACAGTACCCCTAAAACAGATTTGGCATTACAAGCATGGAGAAAATTCCAGAATTGTAATTCTTTGTCTCTTAACATTTCGTTTATCAATGAACTTTCTGCCATATCCTTTCTAAAGACAATGACTGATATGAGAAAATATGAGTAAAAGGGAAAATAACAAAAAATTGTAAATGAAATAATGTAAAATATCAAAATAGTTATCAGATTTCCTACAGATCCAAAAATAAAGGAGGAAAGTTATCAGGGAAAATAAGTCCCAATTAAAACTAACATGAGATCATATCTCAGTAATAGATCTTACATTGCCACAGCAAGAAAATGTTTAAAGATAAATATAAGTTGAATGCAAAATTTTCTCAACTACAGTCAAAATTATGAAATAAAAGTATGAGAGAGCTCTTTCTTCATTTGCAAAAAAAGAAAACAGATATATGTTACCTTTTCCTTTTCTAGTTCTGGCTTTTTTACAGCAACCTTGTGTCAAGGTTTGAATTTCTTAAAACCAAGTTTTTTATGTTGAGTTTGGCCCCAAATCAGTGAATTAAAAAACAAAATAATAGTCTAAACATAAAAATTACTGTACTTGGGAAAAGCAGGGTTACACTGAAACGAGCTGAATATGAAGAATTTTATATATCACATAAAGCACAAAAGAAATAAAATATACAAGAGCCATAATATTGTTTATATTACAATTTAAATTACCTTTTCAGTTTATTATCAGGGATCGTTTTCTACAATATAGAATACAAAGAGGGACATAAGATTTTGCTCTGATATTTTGAATAGTTTTTTTAATTCTTCTGGCAACATAATTGGATTAGCTAATACAATATTGTTTCTACAAATGAATACTTCTGCAGTAATTTAATTCGCATTGCAGAGCTCTTTTTTTACTTGGTGAGTATTTCACACCTTAGTTATTTTATTGAAAAGAGTCGAGATTTCTGTTTCAGGAGATCTCTTCACCCAATAGAAAATATAATTTCACAAATATACTCTCTTTTGTAAGTAGTGTAATGGCCTTTCTGAGATCACAGTTGTATTACAATGTATTATAAATATCTAGCTTTAAAAATTGATTTAATTTCAAACTAGTCTAAAAAGATTCCAAGCCAATGCATTTTGCATAGTAACTGTATATTGTACTTGTCTAGAACAATTTTGCATTTTAAAATTGTTCTGTAAGGATTCAATGCACAAACCCTTTAGAGTCAGCAGATTTCATTTGGCATTGAATGGATACTAAAACGGATCTCTGAATGAATACTTCTCAGAAGTACGTAGTGCTATTTTTTACTGTATCATTATAAAACCATTACAGATTTACATTAGAAATCATTCAATGACAATTTTTTTTAAACAATTATATGTTAATATACTGAATTTCGGCTTGATTTGATAATTTACCCTTCCTCACAATATGAAAAATTACACAGTGGAATGAATTTTTTTCCTTTTGGAATCAATAACTAGTTGTGACTGACTTCAGATATGTCAGAACTCAATTTGTTGCCTGTCTGAACTGTATTAGTTAGCTCTTTTTCTTTTATCTTCATGTGTTATAGCCGTAATAGAATGTAACACACCTATTGTAGCTGAAAGCTTCATGTAAAATATTACATACATTTTAAAATTGCACTTTCTGCATTATTCTGATGCTATACAATGTTTACTTTCATGACTTCTCTGAAATTCAGATTAATATCATGCAATTAAAACAAAAATATCCAAAGCGCTTAGTTGTTTAACTTCTGCAATTCTTTAAGACTGTAATTTTAAGATGAAGGGGGGAACAGGAACTTACCTACTTGGTACTTTGGGAAATAAGTTGCCATTTGTCCACTACTGCATGATTGTCTCTTATGCCTTTTTCTTATATTTGTATCAGTGGTCTCCCATTGTGGACTTTTTCTTTTGTTTATTCTGATAAGAACTTCAGAACTACCAGCAGGATTATCATCATGGTTTACACCACTACTTAAATTTCTGCTGTGAAACTGGTCATCCCGCCTTTCAGTCACTTTAGAAGAATTAGATCCTTTAGATGTTTCCATTTCATTTTCTTGTTTCATTAATGCATTTTGCTTAGTAGAATGGGACCTTAAAAGAGGAGTTCTTTTTTCTTCCATATAGGCCTGATTGCTTTTACTTTCAACAGCTTCAGGAGAATAAATGACATTATTTAACTTAAATGAATTGTGCTGCTCAATATGGTTGATTTTTCTCAGAAATATTCTACAATCTTTAAAGGTTTTGGCTTTCCAAGTATTTTGAAACAGTTTATCTCGACTTTGTTCTTTTCTAACGTTTTGTTGGCAACAAATTGTTCCATTTGTGTCTGCATGTGACTTAAGTATATTTGCTAAACCAGGATGTGGGTTAAAGTCAGAAGATCCCATCATCTGTTGAACAAATGCATCTCTGGCTTCATTTTCAGTTGGCAAGAGGCTACTCTGAGTTTCTACCAAAGTCTGAGTGGGCTGGATGTCTACTGTATTTTTTTCCTGGAGCTTGGGCATTTCATCACTGGTTTCCCCACTTGTACTTTTAAACAACTGGCTTTGGCAAAAGAATTGTAAATTTTTCTTTTTTGATTTCCAGCCTCCAGGAGCCTGTTTATACAGCTTTTTTGTTTGTCCCCACCTATCACGCTGTAACTTCTTAAATTCATTTCTTTTTAACCTGGCTAACGTGAAATTACTTTTCATGCTTAAGACTGGAGAACTCACCATGTTATGTAATATCTGTATTTTCCCTGCTGGTTTTGAAGGAGAGGATAGTGCAAACTTTTTAAAGTGCTTTCTGAAAGGGCAAGTACTAAGATCGGACTGTTTAGTTTCCATTTTTATTTCTCTAGTACTAACTACTTCTAAAGGATTGCGAGCATTTGCCTTTCTCACTAGAGAGAGAGACTGTGTTTCTGTAGTTTGCATAAACCAGGTGCAGAGCTCATTCATATTACACTTTTTCTGAAAAAGCATTTTTATAGGTGATGTTGCAAGTTCTACAAGGCAGGAGTCTAAAGGGTTTGACATTTCAGCATTACAGTCTTGTTCAATGGGATCCCTTTTTTCAAATACACATTTATCAAACTCATTTCCCCCCACTCGCAACCAGGTATTAGTTATCTGTTCAAATCTATTATTTAGTTCTTCCAACAAAGTGTCACTTGAAGTGGAAGTAGCCCACCACCTGAGAGAGGGATTTGAAGAAAAAATGGGATCCGATGATATTTCATTAATGGGCCCAAATTCACCATCCTTAAGATCCTTTTTTGCACTTCCTGAATTTCTCAGTTCTGAGGCATCTTTGGAGGCTGTGCTCTGATTTGATTGCCTATGTTTTTCCTTTCGATCTTTAGCTTTTTTCAAATGGAGTTTATAAGATTTATGGAGTAAGGCACTTCTACAAGTAAATGCACTAGAAGATGCTAATGAATGTAAGAAATGCAGTGAGGGTTTTCTGTCTCTAGCAGAATGTCTCAATGGAATTTCACGTTTTCTTGACATTGTTGTTACAACATTGTTTGATCCATCCTCTCTAGAATCTCTCTGCGCACTCTTTACTTGACTCATGTTATTGCACAGTTGATTTTTTCTCTCCTGTGGTATGTTTTTTTCTAACGCATTCTGCTGTTGTAAAGGAGGCAAACAGTTGCTAATACTCACTTTTCTTTCCTGAGGTGAAACTCTATTAACGGTCACTGATATGCCGGAGATTTTTACTTTTGCTGGCCTACCAGGTTTTCGAATGGTCGTTAATGGTTTCTTAATTGTCCGTATAATATTGCTGCAAGGATGTGGTGATGCTAGGTTACTCTTGATAGGTCTGACATAGTCATAACCAGAGACCTCGTTTTCAGTAGAAGAATTCTGTAAGGCTTTTACTATTTCAGTCAAAGCATTTTCAGTTTCTGCATTGTGCCTTGCTTTGCTGTGGTCATTGGCAAAATTAGAATCAATGTGTTGTGTGGGCAGAATGCCGATTCCATTTAGATTACCTTCAGAAACATGTCTCTTAGTTCTTCTTGACCTTCCAAAAACAACCGTCACAGTAATATTTTTGTTGCTGTTAACTTCTTCCATTACTGCTGCATCAGATTTGGTACTTTTACCATCACTGCTAAGTTCAGATCTACGTTCTGTGCTTCCAGTCATGTCTATTTTTGGTTTTGGAGGCCGTCCGATAGGTCTCTTAACCTGCTTAACAACTTGAGGACCTATTTTCTTTGGTCTACCAGGTTTTCTTTTTAAAACTGATTCACTGCTACTGCTTGATTTTTCCACAACTTCATTGTTTTGTTTCGAGTCATTTAAGTTACTTTGACCAACTGGACAAGAGCTTGTAATTGCTTCCGCATAAACACAGCTTGACTGCTCCTTGGCATCATTTTCATTGTACTCACAATCCTTGACACAGATTGCATGAGAAAGATCTCCTGTGACCTGCTTGTCTAACAAAGTGTTTGTGTGCCCCTGAAACAAACAAATATCTGTGCTTCCTTTAGAAGACGCAGCTGCAGATGTCAAAGTATATTTGACTCCTTCACTACTATTAACCTCTGAGACAAACATAAGCTTAATAGGACTAGAGTAGCTTAAGGGAGATGGGATCTCCTCAGCTTCAGAAGTTGTATGCAAGTCCCCATTATTGGAAGTTGAACTGGATGAATCAAAGGTCAGAGAATTCAAAAGGCTGTCATTAATTTCTTGATCTATAACCATTTCTTGTTTGTTTGTTGCCACGTACATAGTTTTGGTTTTATTGCCGCTTGGCGCATGTGAACATGGAAGGAAGCTTTGTCCTGTGCATCCTGTTTCACTCAGAGTGAAAGGTAAGCCTCTTCTAGCATTATCTTTCAATTTTTGGCTTATTTTGTAACTATCCAGCAATGAGGAGTTAGTCTTTCTGGCTAAGTTTATTGTATCTTCTAAACGCTCTACAACAACTTGCAGATTTGTATCTCTCACAATTTTGCTTATATTTATGTCACTGCATTTTTCAGCACGATCATCTTGATTTATTTTCATTTTTTCCAAACTTTCTAAAGACTTTTTTGCATTGGATGAATTTCTAAACACAATATTGTTTGTTACATACACAGAATACCATCCAGGAGGCACAATATTACGTTTAGTTCTGCCCAAGATTCCACTACTCTCATCCTTTAGAGGAATCTGATCAGTCTCTCTTAAGGTTGCGCAGTCTCCTTGTGTTTTTGCAAGCTTCGTCTGGCTGGCTGCAATAGCGCTGTTTTCTGAAAGAACTAGAAAGCCGGAGCTGGTTTGAAAATTAGTTAGAGGTAGTTTGAAAGACTCTGTTTGGTGTACTGGAAAGCACATTGGTTTGGTTTGGCAATTCACGCATGGATTACTTTCAAGATGTTGCAAAGCCTCATCTTCTATCGCAGTTAAACTGTGTCTTTTGTTTGGATATATTTTATCAAAGTTTTTAGTAGATTTCTTTGCATTTCTCTCAGAAATTGACTTTTTTCTTACAAGTGTTTCATCAAGGCTTGCAAGCTCCCTCTTGATTTGCAAAGACTGTCGTCGAATGAATGGTGAATCAGGAGAATTATACGTTGCAAATAAAGTTTCCTGACGCTTGCGAAATCTTGTTTGGATAATTTTATTTTCCATTTGTTTATCATGTTGGCGAAGTAATTCCATAAAGCTGTAATCACTCGCCTTAGCATTATGCAGAAGAGAAGTTATGAAGTCTCCTAATTTGACATCATTTTCTGGTGCCCTGTCACTGCTAGAAAGTTTTACAAGATTTGTTGCTATATCTGTAGTGTCTATGGATTTTAACTTTTCATTTATACGGTCCATTAGATCTTGAAAAATAGCAGAATGTTCACCTTTCTCAGAATTTATGTAATAATTGTTGCTTTCTTGGTCTGTTGATAGCAACGCTCCATCTGAATATTCAGTCTCTTTTTCTCTGCATGTTTTACCTTCATATTCAAATTCTCTTTTGCTTCCTTCAGCTGGTAGGAGGGATGGAGGCTGGTTGATGGATATTTCAAGCTTGTTATTGTCTAAAGTTGGAAAATCTCTAACTGATCCGTCCGATGATTCAAATTCTTTGCTCTGTACAGGAGACAGTGGAGGTGGTGATGGGCTGCGAGATCTATTTGAATTTTTAATGCTGTTCAAGAGATCACAATCCTTAGTTGAATATGTACATGCTGCTGCTTTCACAGAATGCCTGTTATAATTTTGCAGTTGTTCAGCACAATACTTATGAGAACTACACGCTTTGTTCACCATTGTCTTAATACATCCAATCGCTACAGCTTGGCATGACAAAGAATGGAAATCTTTAATACAAACAGACAGAGGTGGTAAACAAGTGTTTGGTCTTGGATTTTGTAAACAGCACCTTTTTGTCAGCACATGTCCATTGCAATTGCAAAACGAAATGTGAACATCTTCTTCAGTAACGGAACTGGGAGTTTCAGACTGGACCAAATGCGTTTGCTTGCAACTGCAAACTATAGGAACATTTTCATCTTGTATTAAAAATTTTAACATAGCCAAAGTCTGTTGCCAGTGATATGAACAAAAAGACTCCAAAACTTTGTTTAATGTTGATTTTCCTTTTTCCGAATTAGCAGTTTCCTCTGAATTTGCATCAGCTGTTGAGCTTGAACTGAAAATGAAAACAAATCAAAACAAAATATAAATTACAGTAAAACACCATATCTAATGTTTGTTACAAATGGTTAAACTCAAGCCTAAAAAGCCTGAAGTTTGTAAAACAGTTCTGTTTTATTTGCACTACTCAATCATACTTGCAAGTGTGACTAGCAATGATGTAAATCTTATCTATAGCAGTGATAGCCCTGCCATAAGAAAAACAATCAGGAAGAAATTAAGAGACAAAAAGAATAGTTGGAAACAGCATCTCGTCTCCAAATGTAATTACAATAACGTTAACTTTCTGATATTTCGAACTACCTTAGTCATTAATGAAGGAAAGCCTCACCGTGAACCTGAGGAGCTTAGCGTTACTCCCGTTTCACAAACTGAGGCACAGAGAGGGTAATGGACTTGCCTAAGGCCACAAGTCAAGGTTGTGGCAGAGGCAAGAATGGATCCATCTCTCCTGAATCCCACCCTAGGATATTCATATACCGAAGTGTATTGAAGGCTCTTCAGGATACTCTTAGAGATCCTCCTCAAGACGTTTTTATTTATCTATCTGTTTTTAAAGAACACTTAAGAGGCTAACAGAAAATGCAAAAAATAGCCACTTGCTACTGTTACTGTTCTTTGCAGATAAAAGCTTCTAGTTTTTAAAAAAAATGCAGTGGTGCACCACAGGCTCTTCACTGCAACATATTACACACCTACATGTGTGCATGCACACGCACACACATACGCACGGATTCCTTCATTAAACAGAAACAGATATAATCACCACTGGAATAAATAAATCCTGTGATAAAGGTCAATATCCTTTAAATCTCAAATACAGGGTAGACCTGTATCTAAATAAGACTTCTGAGCAGTCGTTCTCAAAGATATCAACTCAAAATAAAACCACTTATAAAATACTACTTTAACTATTTAATTAATTTCTTATAAATTATTAAAACTAATGTCACTACTTACCTAATCAATCATTTATATTGAAAAGCTGACAATTTTCCATGGTAGAAATTGATACAGATATTTCTTCAATTAAATACAAAATCCTTATGCTGGATAGCAACTATCAACAGATAGTTAACACCTAATTCAAATGTTTTACTGAAACCATTTGCATGAGCAGAAAATGTTAGAAGAATTCTGTTTTAGAAAAGTATGTATAGTTTAAACATATCACCAAACTCTGAACATGACACTAACTTTTTGCCCTACTATGATCTCCTGTAATTTTTTGTATTTAAGCCTGTACTTTGGAAAATTTTCATTTGGATTGGGTTTACAACTGTATTGATCAAGGAACAAACATATTTAAAATTTAATATAAAGTTATATATTTGTTAATTAGCTCATACCCAATATTATTAGCATCAATACTAACTTTCAGCTTCAGGTTTCTTATTGGAAGTTATACATACAAATTTGTATTTTTGTTATCCCACGTGGATTTTGAAGTTTATAGAGTTTATAAACAGTCAACTATGCTTAATAACTTCTCATGTTTTTTCCTTCTCCTGTAATATTTAGTATGAAGGCATATATATTCAAAATCAAGCATCTAGATGGTTCTAACTCATAAAAGCATAAGATAACTGTGATGGTACTAGTTGAAATTGCGATTATGTTTAAATTGAAATAATTGAAGTCCTAAAAAGAAAAAAAATCCTTTTTGCACTTGCAATCTAATGTAAAACCACCATTATTCAAGGGCATGTCATTGTCAGGATTTAACTTTCTGAAACGCCACTACACTGAGAAGAGTCTGAGTGTTACTCAGTCCAACAAACTCAGGAGTCACACAATGTGTTGAAATGTATCACTACACTTGTGAAAACAAAGCTTCTTCTAGTAATGGAATTATGGAGAAAAACTAATTGCTCTTCCCACCACTATGACTTTAATTAAACAATGTTTTGAAAGGCTAGATAGAAAAAAAAATGAACACGGCACGCATTTTGTTTGTAAATCACAGTAGACTTCGGTACTAAATTGCTAAAAAGATAGTTATAGTACAGTCTTTTTAGGCTGAATCTCTAGACAGGCATCTTTCTGTCCGTCTAGACTTGCAAGGTACGTCTAATGGAGTTTCACTGGGTGCTTTAATTATACAGGACCTGTATCCATAGCTGCTACTTAAGAATAGGCTCACTGATGGAAGAAACTTCCAGAGCCCTTAAAGCCTTTTCAAAGCCAGTTACCAAAATCTCTCAAAGGCCTCATAACTGCTTTGAATTTGCTATGTGGAGATCGACCTGTTGCATAAAGTAATATCCTGGTTATCGCAGACATACTGGACACTCTTCTAATACGATTTCTTTCCTGGTTATCTACCCTTGTGTAACATCTATAATCTGCTTTCCCTCAGCACGTGTTAGTTTCTAAAGCTGACAGACAACTTCATCTGTTCTACTGCAATAGCACCACACTCCAAACCATCTTCCAAGTTTGTAAAAACACATTGACCCCTTACTTGGTCACCATTTGGAAACAGAGCTTACTACACAAACAAATTAAAGCATTAAAGCAACACATGTTCTTTAAAGTGTCTCTCTGTAGAGATGTCCACATATTTAAACAAACTGATTTTTCGTAGCTTTCCAATACAATGATGGAACCATATTTCAGTTTCCAGTAATTCCTTCCTATAGCTCTTTAAATTTGTGTTGTCACCCAGTAGTTTAGACTATCCTCAAGGTAAAAGTCTTAAACAACAATTTCCTAGAAGGAAGAGCTATCACTTTCACAATTGCATACTTGCTTCACAGAACAGTCTTACACTTCCTAAAAATCACACACAAAAAGATGGTTAGAGAGAGTGGGCAAGAAACGGAGTGGTTGAGAAGTGAGAGGACCAACACGCCCTGTTCCCCCAGTACCTTTGGTGCACAGTATCTCCGAGAACAAAAGTTAAGCATGGAATGACATTACTTCCCCCCTGGAGGGCAGGGGCAGTTAACACCATGGAGTGGGGTTTGAATGGCGTCCAAAATCAGCACAAAGGCAGAAATGCGGGAAGGTTATGTACTAGCCTTTCAGAGTATTATTTTAATGTATTAAAAAAGTAAACCTTTGCCTCCTCCACAAATCCAAAAAACTATCAGGACAGAGCTCTATCAGAGGACTCCCAACAGATTTCCTTCCCTAACATTCTGTCCTCTGTTGTCTCAGCCACAGGCAAGATAGATCTGGCAAATTCTTTGCAGACTGGGAACAGGAACAAAAATTGAGAACAGAACACACTTTCAAGTACTCAAATGAACTGCATAAAACTATTATAGAAATATAAATTTGTCTTATAGAAACTTTTTCTTCTGACTTTACTGAGTAAATAAATCCCTCCAAAAAGCTGTAAAATATAAGATAATTTTTAACTGGAAATTGAAGGACCTGTTATAAAATAACTTTTCTGATTTTCTTCTCACTTACAAGTAATACATTAATTCCGAGAAATCGTTCTTCCTTAAAACTACTATTTCTGATATCTAAAACTCTCATAGTAAATTAGTCATTATGTGATTAATTTATACAGTTCTTGATCTTATGCCACTGCTAATAAACTTGTGCCTCAGGAGTAAGTCAAATGAGTCAGTGTACAGGTTTTTGTTCTTTCTTTTTTTTTTTTTACTGAATGAGCAAATCAATCACACATCAGTGTTGTAAATTTATGTGCAAAAGCATTGAAGTGCTTTACTACAAATTACAACGTAGAAACACGTTAACTAAACAAATTCATACAATCAGATTTAGGAATATAACAACACAAAGAAGAAACAGAATTACAGTACATTTACAACACAAGACAAATACATGGAATTCATTAGAAAATATTGTAATAAATAATTCATGAATTATAGTGCAATTGATTTATGCATAAATATAACTAATTGCCTAAAAATCAGTTGTTAACAAAAATCTGTCAAAAATCAAGGCAGCCACAGAGTTTTACTAAATTACTGCGACAATGGAAATACTGCAATTAAAAAACAAATACAAGTATTTGTACTGTAAACAACTAAAAAAATCAGTCTCACTAAAGTTAATATACAATTTAATATAAAATTGTCATTAGCTACCAGAAATGGTTTAAACAGCTTTACTGAGCAGTAGTTCTAAAAACAGAGGCACTGTTTTTTAATATAAAATACTTGAGAAACATTCAAATAAGTAGAAAGCATGTAGGGCTTGCTTTCGCCTTCATTTAAAATTCTGCTGAAACAGGAATCTTCAGAAATTGTCAATTACTAAGTAGTGACTGGTAACTGAATTTATAAAACAGTTCAAAATGTGTAATTTAAATGACATTTAATGGAATACAGAGGGGTTGGGGAAGGAGAATCTACACATTTCCCTGCCTTTCCTTAGTTGTGTAATCAAAGGTTAGCCTAATAATTAGAAACAAATAATTCTGTTCCTTTAAACACTTACAGGTTGAGTATCATCTATAGACTATCAAAAAATATTTTAATATACTATTTCTGACCGAAAAATAAATACAAGTACTAAAATGTTGAAAATTAATTATAATATTACATACAAAACTACTGAGTATTGTTAAGTCAATAGTAAAATGATCCCTGATTTTATGAATCCTGGTAATTTTTGGTCAGGTCATCTTTTAAATGATATAAAAAGAGTACTATAACTTGCCTTCAATATAAACTTCTGACTCAAGTTTCTAACGTTGTCTGAGGAGTAGAAAACACCAGTATGGTACAAATATTAGGCAATGTATTGAAGCCCAAAAGTTTTGCAAGTAAAACTGTATAAAGACAGATCTTGAGACATTTAATGTTCTTTCAGCTTCATTTTTCAGTGGGGATATATTCACAAATTAATTCTTCTGGCCCTCACAAAATATGGCTTAATTCTTGAAAAATGAAGGATGACCCTGACATCTGCTGTTTTGTGACCTCCTTGTTATCAGGTACAGTCCTGCTTAAAAAAAGGATTCATTCTGTAATATGCAAGTAAACCTTTAATCACTGAAAAAGATTCAGTACAGATCTGAGAGACCAAAGAAGTGACACATCGGCTGTGCAGTTTGAAAGGATTATTCTGTTTCAAAATGGAAGTTGTTATTTTTTAGTAGTGTTAATAAATATGGGCTAGATTTTGCCATCAATATTGCAGTATGCTCTCCACCAAATTCAATGGCAAATTTATCTACAAACCAAATTACCTGATGTGGCCCATATGTATCTAATGTCCCATTTCATTTATATAATTAACCTACACACATGCAAATTTAAGAGGGGAAAAAAAAAATATGCATATGCATCAAATGTATAAAAGCTGGAGAAAAGTCTTTTTTTTTTATGCCAAATTAGATGCATGTAGAAAAAATTAAATTTTGAAAGGAAAAGGGCATTGATGTTCAGTATTGAGTTTATGAAGCAAGCCCCCATTCTTCATATGTAGACATATACTTTGTGATATTACACAAAAAAATTAAGTATGATATCAAATCCAATGTGAATACTTTGAAATTCATGTAAAAACTGCAATATGAAGGTAATTGGTCTCCCTTAAATTCTATTAAAAGTTACGTATTTAAAGTGAACTGCCTAACTCCTAACTACCAAATTTATAAAGAATTTATATTATTGAAAGTTCAAAACAGCTTCACTGTTTAATATTTGTATTTCTGTCAAGACCCTGAACTGCAAATTTGGTTATTAGCAAAATGATAATGTAACTTGGTATTCATTTTGATAAACTGAAAATGTTTTGAAATGTCACAGCAGCAAATACATTACAGTTACAGTGAGGTTTTTCAATAGGAGTGTGACACAATCCTTAAATAAATTTTAAGTAGTCATAACATCAACTAACCAGCACGTTTAAACAAAAAAATCAAAATCCAAACCATTTTCAAGCTCATTCTGTGCACATTATGAACATGCTCTAAGTTGCATTCCAACTTTCTCTTTAAACCTTACAAGTTACCTTATTTGTCAAACTAAAAAGGAAAATTATGTTAAAGTTTAAATTATTTTATGCTCTTAGTATTCCATCTTATTTCATATTTAATAATTCTATAACTACAGTATTTTCTCAGGTTTCATAAGTGTACACTTTGTAAACACCAATTTCTTTCTAAAACAACAAAATTCTCTTAAAATGATAAAAAATGCAGTTTATGCCTGCTAAACACACATTTTTAGTAATGAAATGTTTTTCTTACTTGTATTGGATATTTAAGTAATAATGAACTTTCTTTTTCTTTCACAGAATGTACTACATCCTACTAATACTTCACAAATCCACTTCCTCGTAAGTAGCTAGCTTTTTAAAAAAATCCCTTGACTTGTATAATCTGAGTTACTTACAACTTATTGCAAGTATTCTGTGAAGTATAAAAGTCTGCTAACCCTCGGTTGTGTATTTCCATAATAAGATGGATTATTGAATGGGTAAAGTGGTTTTTCACCAATTAAAAATTATGCTTCACATGACAAATACTTGTTTTCCAAAAACATCTTTATGCTATTGACTACTAAATAAAACCTGAATCTTTTCACCTATTTATACAAGGATTATATTAAATACACACTATCAGAATTAAGTGAGCAACTCTATAATTCTGTCCACAGTGAAAACCCTGAATAAAACTATTTTTCAAAAGGCATGTATGTGGTTTCTGAACTGTATAATTTCACGTTTTCTGTCGGAGTGAGCATATGTATTTCTCACACGGTGTGTGTATACAGACATACACACACACACACACACACACACACACACAAAACAACTCGCTAGCAATTATTCTACGCAGGCTTGCTACTATTTTTGCAGCTGCCAGTCCCTGAATCTGTCATATTAAATAAGCCAGTATCTGGTAATCGGAGTTTCTTCTTCGGCGGAGTCTTCAATGTTCCAGATCTTTCTTTTACTTTATATTCTAAAGTGCTGTGAGGTACCCCATAAATTCCTTGTGCTTTGGAAACACTCATTTTCCCACTCATTACCATTGCAATTGCTTCTTCCATTATTTCGTGATCATACTGCCGATAGCGGCCACGTTTTTTTCTTGGTTGCTTATTATCTTTACGATCCAAACTATCTTCCGTATTTTCTGAGGTTCCATCTACTGTCCCATTCTTAGCATTAAGACACAAAGGAGAGAGGTCCCCATGCAGAAAGTAGGAGTCAACACTTGAGTGAGTTACGGGTCCAGAACATTCAATTTTGTTCTGTTTAGGGAGTATATTTTTCAATTTTTGAAGAGCTGATCCTTCTAAGACTGAGGAGGTTTTAGAAACGTGGTACATAACATCCAGCAGACCAGCAGTATCAGACTGTGGTTTGGACACAGAACTTATTCTTAGCTGAGGAATTTTTAATTGTACAGTAGGACTTGAAGTTTCATATTGTAGATTTTCACTTTTTTCTTTAAATTGAGTGACCATTCTCTGTAGAGTTAACTGGTGGAGGTAACTGGAAGCTGTTGGGAATTTTAATTCTGAGGTTTCAAGTAGACTGAGTTTACTTTTTTCTGTGCGCTCTGCTTGAGCTCTTGCCCACAAGGCTACTTTTTGTAGGACTGCACAAGTTTCTTTACTGTCTTTAAATGAATAACTATCATTGAAATCTCGAGTTTTGTTTTTAAAAGGTGCAGGCTTTCCTGCTGGTAAGGCTTGTAAGTGGAGAAGTAAAGTTTTTTGAGGTATGCCATAAAGTATGCCTGCTTTATTTATGTCCAGTGCTCCAGACTGAATGTCTTTCAAAGCTTTTGAGAGCAAACCATCTGCAAACTCAGCACTTCTTTCCACATAGTCCTCTCTGTGTCTGTGTAGTCTCCTGGATGGATGGAATGAAACGATGGTAAACTGATGTATGAGAGACTCTCACACAGCTATGGAAGGGAAGGGTCCACTCCTTTATTATACTCCTTGCTTCGGTAACATCACTGCTTCTGATACTTTTAAGCCTTTGAGATGTGGTAGCTAAATGATTATCCTAGCAAAATGTTACAGTTCTGGTAGGACAATGCGTCAAAAATCATACGGTGGCTTCTACAGCAGCCCTTCCAAGAACTTTATATCCTAGCTCAGTATATGGTCATATTCTCAGGTACTTGCTATATTCCCTTGTTCACATGCTTGCAGAGCAACACTGTTATAATTTTAATTATACAATTAACGTTCCATTAGAAACCCAAATCCTGAAGGAGTTTTTGTTAGTAGAAACGTGACGTTACCGCTAAACAAGTAATAAAAGAGTCAACCCCCTCATAGAAAAATTTGCAGCAATAAGTACATAACTACACACAAACATCCCAGACTTACACAAAACTAGGCTTTCTACAACAGTAAGATAAAGTGCTGTAGTTAACAATCAAGTCCATTTTGGCAAAATGAAACACAGTTTTAAAAACTTCTAGCCACTATTTACAGCTCTCTAATTACAAAGTCATTCATTTTAAAACGTCTTCATACCAGAAAATTAATAAAATGCAATTTTACACCATTCAACAAATGCTGCTGCTGTAGTCCTATTTGTAATAAGTTATTTGGTAAGACGTACAGGTGACAAAAAGGGTCCTGCTATGGCTAGTGGATGGGAAGATGCCAAGATCATAACAAAATCCAACAAAACAATGCATTTCATTAGTTTTGTGGTAGCTTTCAGCAGATGCAATAACATTTTTCTTGCTGAAGAAAGAAATTTAACCATTTGCCACCACACACCATAGTCAGAACCATGATGTAAGCATGACGATTAAGAGCTCTCTCTCGCGCGCTTGCTCTCTCTTATTAAGGAATATTATAGTTAATAGTCATTTAACTTGTTCATGTTAGTTGAAGAATATTTTAAATCTAAATATTAACGTGGTCATTTTGTCCAAAATTGAAGTTTCCTAAATAAACTCTGAAAGAATATATTTACATTTTCTTCTACTATCCTATTACTTTTAATGAGTTATGTAATCAATTTTCAGTTCATTTTTAGTAACATGAACTAAAGTTTGGTGATTGTTCTGATAACTTTTCTTTAAACAGAAAAAAAGGAAAAAGACAAATGAAACATATGATATATACATAGACACACACTTATGAGTGACAAAAATTCTTTTGAAAGCAAAATAGGAACCACACGCGTGTGTGTCAGTATATACAAATATGTTATGAACATAAAACCTGACTTCAGAGAAGAGAAACCTGGATTGTCTTTTACGTAAGGTGAAGAGTCCTAAACATCGCTTACCCAGACACTGAGTTTTCAGAACACAATGGATCATATTTTGGTTCTTCCAACCTTGCGCTTTTCTTTGTAGAGAGATCTAGCACTCCATCCCCTGCAAAGAATTAGTGATGACAGCAGTTGTTTAAGGGCAATCTCAGAAGTTTTGTTAGCAAGTGTTTGTACCTATGGCACAATTTTTAAGCAGTTACTTTATCTTGCAAAATTTCTGACATCTTATACCTTCAACAATGTCAGCTGTCAGCAAATGTTTTTTTATATTTGGTTTTGAACTTTTTTAAATTAAGAAAAAATAAAACCCAAACCCATTCAGAAATAATGAAATTTAAAAGAAGAATCTGTCTTAAACAGAAACATGCGACTGCTTTCCTAAACATCACAAATGCATATATATCGCACTGTTTGCTTTGAAGGCAACCAAAGCAATGCACTTTGTCGTGTTATTATGCATATATTCATATTTACATACAGTAAACAAGACTGACACTGAAGTTAAAATTGACGTAAATAAATCATAGGCTTACAAGATAATTCAGGCTACTAGGGATCACAAGAGGTCTCTAGACCAACCTCCTGCTCAAAGCAGTGTCAGCTATGAGACCAAACCAGGTCACAGGATGAACAAGTAGTACCCCAGTAACTGGGAAGAGAGCTCGAGCCCAATACAGAGTTTGAAGCATGTGAGACCTATGTCATTAAATCTTCTAATAGTTTGTTTATACATATCCCCCCTGTTGTCCCCACATGTATGTAATAATGAAACTAAGAAACAGAATGACCTAAAATGGGGTGGGAGTCTGCTCTGTTAAGTCACCGGGAAACGTTAAATTCAAGATTTATATTTGGCTGTTGAAGTCTATTGAAGTCTATGAAGTACTGAAATAGGAAATCACATTTTTTAAAATCAATATTTAAAAACACTGAAAACTAAAGAAACTAATTAGCAGCTGAGATACTCCCTCTAGTTTGGTTTTTTTTTAAAAAAAAATACTTTTAAATTATAGATTATATTTATAAATTATAAATCCCCTAAATATGTTTAATTTCATACCTTTCTTCCTTGGTTCTCTGTTTCAGACTTGGCTTGTTTTGTGTGCCTGAGCTCTGTGGATCCAATTTTGAGTTTCAACATGTAGCTCAACATTCACTCTACAAGCAACCTTATGCTAGCCCTTTTTACATTAGCGACGTTTTCATGTTACAGCACATTATTTCTAAAACATCAATCAACTGTACATGTTTTCCCATAGCCTCAGATGCAGACATGAAGCTTTAGCTGAACAGTCCAAATGCCAACACTCAAATAAGTAGTCAGAAAAATTGTTATGGCAACTCTCCTTTGTACCAATATTGCAAAGAAATAGAGTTTGTGTAATAATCCAGCTATTTGTCTTGAACTGCTCTTAACAATTTTTGACTGTTTTTCCCCAACTATTCTGTAATATTTGAAGAAGAGTAAAGAGAAAAAGTAGCATCTTAAGTCAGCATAAGGGGAAAAAGATGTTTCTAAATATGCCACTTGTCAAAGATGTTCCTTTCCTCCTCAATACATTCCTTTCAAAGTCTTCCTTAACCCTAAGAAGGCTAAAGGAAGAACTAGTTAATGCTAATCAACCTTTCTGGATGCAGTGATATTTCAGAAGGAAACGGCAATTAAAAACACTACAGAAACATTCTACAGGGACTATTTGGCCTATCCAGCTGTAAAGTATCCAGAATATCTAAGCTCACAATGTCCCCGAGTCCTGTGCAATGTCAGACATACTTCATCTGTTGTGTTCTGTCAGTCATACAAAGTACATCTCCCTTTCTTAAGTGTTTGTGTGTTCCCTTTCACAACACTTTCCCCATCTTCAGTTGATATACATAGGCACCATGATAAAAGAAGTTTAGAAGAGATCACTGGATAAAGCCACTAGAGAAAAAGTCTACTTCAAAGTTCACAACTCGTTGCGTTATGAAGAGCTAATCATCTCTCTATTCAATCTACAAAAAAGTTGAAACTGGATTTTTAGAAAAAAAACCCTCAACAAAAAACCCAAAGAGTCTCTTGCAAGATTCCATAACAAAATATAATGAAAATAATTTTCATTTCCAATCTTTCCGAATTGGCTTTGCCAACACAAGGCCACCAATAATTTGAAGAATTATTAAAAAGAACACAGTACTGAAAATCCAGGCTCCTGAAACAAAAAAAGTTAGACACATTTTGGGCCTCTAAAGGGTAAGCAGAACTGAAGAGTCATTTCAGGTTCAAGACAGTTAGTTCCTCCAACACAGCAAACACATTCATTAAGTATAGGACACTTCCCCAGAGACAATGCTTTATGGGAAGATGATCCTCAGTAAACAGAGTGAAAGAGAATCATACAAGAAATTTGATATATGTACAAAATATCAGATAAAGTCATCATACTCCAGGGTTTTATTCAGTGGTATCCCTCAAAAAAAAACCCCAAAAACACAAAAAAACCCCAACAAATCAAACAACACAAAATCCCCAAAATGATGCAGAAAGAGCTGGTAAGTCAAAAAGATTTATTAAAAATATACAGTAGCTCCCGGTTTTGGTAGATCTTCCTGCTTTGTAGTAGTATCAATTATTATAATGAAGGAGCACCTACAATTGGTAAGAAAGTGAAAGTGTTTGCTATAAAGCTTCAAGACCTAATGAAATGAATGTAGGTATATACACACAGCAGGGATGTTCACTTTGGTTTGTAAGGTACAAGACCAAAAAGTCTACAAAGAGGCATCCTACAGGTAGGCAACAAACCCTGAAAACCTGTTACTTGCAAGGCAGGCACAGGTGGTTGGTTTTTTTTTAACTAAGCCAGAACTTTCTATTATTTCTATCAAATCACTCAAAACAGGTATTTAGGGAAGAATTCTGGACAGGAACTAAATGACATGAAGAACAGAAAAAACACGCTGTAAGGCGGTTTTAATAAAAGACATGGAATTACTTCCACTCTTCAGCTGAAGCCACGACTACTAAGATGACAGTCTTCATAAGCAATACTCTGTGACACTAGATAATACAGAAAAAGTTATTACAAGTTTTTCAGGTCTGCTGCTCATAGTCTTCTAAAGAGGTTATTTCTTTGCAAATTAAACGATTCCCATCTAAAGCAATGGCTCAACCTCTGGCCTTTGCTTCTCAGCATGAGATCATCAGGTGCAGCAATTCCAGGATATAACTAAGTGTGATCAAAGGTAATCTTCAAAACAGTCAGGACCACAATCACTTGAAACTCCCCCAGAGTAGCCATGTTAGAGAAACAGAGGGGGAACAGCAGATAGCAGAAACTGTACGGTCACCCTTGAGCTCTTGCAATTGGTTTTTCTGTACTGACTCTAGAAAACCTCTTTTTTTGAGTTTCAAGAAACCTCTCACTAGCTACTATGTACTGCCTTACTAGGTCAGACAACCTACTCTACTCAGTCCTCAGTCTCCAGGCATGGGAGAAACTACTTTCCTACTGTGGGAGAGCACCAACAGCCTGAGCTGCCATTACCTGCAGCTCATTCCTCTCCTGCTCTCTCAGCAGCTGCTATCACTGGATTAGGGAACCCAGAAATACACCCCTGCCTACTTTAGCTTTAGTTTCTGGCCTTGGTTCTGTTAGCTAGGAAGTTGTCTAAGGCCTTTTTTGAACCCAGTGATGCCGTCCAGCTCCACAACCTTCTGTCACAGCAGTTCCTGATGTTCACAAACTGCTGTTCAGAAGCCGCCCTTTATCTGTTTTTCCCTTCTAAAAAGTTTCAGTGAGCCCTGTCTAGTTCTAGTACTGTGAGATTTAGTAAAACACAGCTCTCCCTTGTCCTTATCTATCCTACTGTGGTAAACCTCAAGAAGGTTTTTTGTAGCAACAAAATGACACGGTCTGGCCTTCAACACTTTTCCTGATGATGCCCTGCTGTTCGCTGTGCTGCTGCACGTGGAAACAGTGTTTGCAGAGAACTATCAGTAAGAACACCGAGGCCTTTTATTAATTCTTTACTACTGCTTTGACTAGCCCATTTTTGCTGACCTGGTGTGCTATTTTGCAAAATGAAAAATTGCCAGATGAAAAGCATATGGCCATCTATTGGGTGTCCATGGCAAGGGCTTGGCAGCACCTGAGAGAAGAGGGCAGGGGCTGCCCTGTGCAGGACACAGATGGCTGTAGCCAGTTCCAACAGACCCACCACAGGGCACAGCTGAGCCCTGCAGCCACTTGTGGGGAGCCCCCGGGAAACTGAAAGCCCTTAAGAAAGAGCAAGAAGTGGTGGATGGAGAGAAAAAGGGAAAAAAGAAGAACGACAAACAGCAGAGGGAAGCCCAATGGCAGAGGAAAATGGCAGTGAGAAATGATTAGGTACAAGACTGTGGACATCCCACACCCATTTCCCTGGCACCACAGGGGTGGTGGTGGTCACAAGAGAATCTGAAGCAAAGCTGAGCCTGGCAAAGTGGGAAGGAAAGGTGGTGCTGTATTGTTTCTTTTGTTTCCCACTACCTGAATTAATAATTAAATATTTATTTTAATAAGCAATAATTTAATTTTCCCCAAGCAGAGTGTTTTGCCCATGATGGCAAGCAGTAAGCGATGACCATGTCCTATTTCCAGACATGAGCTCTCCTTCCTGTTGTTCTCATTTCCACAATGGCAGCCAAGGAAGAAATAAACACCTACTCCCCTCAAAAATGTACCTTTTTAATACTTCTGCATGAAAAGGTCACCTTAAACAGCTTCTTGAATGTATTTACAGCTCATATAATTTATCTTTGGGAACCTCACTGTGTACCTTCAAAAAGCACAGTATTTTCCCCAATACATATGGTAAGAGGAGCATATTAAGAAAATAAAAAGGTTATTTTTATAAGCGTTTGGAATTATTTAAATAGCCCTGAACATCGCAATCAAGAGGCCACACGTGCTGTGATCTCAGGTGCCATACTAACTTCAATGTGGATTTTCAAGAGATATAAAACCATTTATTTTTCAAAAATAAAAAACTGTTTCCAAATTCTGGTCCACTATTCAGAAAACTTTATTTTGCTACAAATTGTGGTGAAATCACGTAGACATTGTTAAACTGGATAATGAAATGCTATTTTAAATCCTTTAAACATAATTTTTGACTTGGGTTATCCCTGTTTTTCCTACTTCTTTAATTGCAGCCAACAACAATGACAAAACCACAGAATAACTACAAAAAGTTCACACAGCAAAACGTCACGTGTTGCCAGCCACCTTCTGATGTCTTCCAATCTATGATGGATCAATGAAACATGGAAATCTATGCAAATTCTCTTGCATTTTTCTGCTACGTTTACACACTAATCACTGTTTCTAGAAGATACAGCAACAAGAATAAGCTTGTGTAGCTAAATTAACAGATTATTTATTTGTACAGTTTGTACTTTGGCCTCTTGTAAGTCACTTTGCTTAGCAGCTTAAGAGTGATCAACTCTCCCATATCTATCAAGGGAAAGAAGCCTCTACATCAAAGTTAGCTCCCGCTGGGAACACTTCCCAAAGAGCTCAACATCTCGACTGCACAAGGAAATAAGAAGTTCATGCAGGATATTCCAAGACTGTTGCTCACTCAATGTTTTACTGTGCAAGAATGCTGCTATTTAATAGGCTGAGTTTAGAGGACAAGTAATATTACAAAAATACACAATACCACCCTATTTTTTTAGATGCAGTCCACGCAAAACAAACTTTCTTTCACTATACAGAGCATTCTTTTTGAGGCCTGGACAGTCTTAGAGTTACATGGATTAGGAAAAAAGAACAAGATACAAGTACTTCTGGAGATAGTTGCTTCTAATTGACCAACAGTGAAGCAACTGTCTGATTAGTTACCAGCAAGGTGCACAGGAATTAAAGCACCCTGCTAAATTACCACACTTCTACATGTAGAATAAAGTAGAGCATCATTTGGGATTCTGCTATCAGTCAAGTGCCAGGTGGACATATCTGGATGCCAGTAAATACTAAGTACTGAATGATTCAGTACCAGAGGTGGCCAGTACCTTGGCCAGTACCTAGACCCTCACCTCAGACCCTCTCTCTCACTCCCCCTCCTCAACAGGGAGGCAGGGAGAAATAAGATGAAAAAGATAATCAAGATAAATACAGGGAGATCACCTACCATCGCAGGCAAAACAGACTTGGGGAAAATGAATTTATTGCAAATTAAAATAGATTTGGATAATGAGAAAGACATGAAAATTAAAGCACCTCACCACCTTTTCTCAGGCTCAACTTTACTCCCAACTCCTCTATCTCTCTCCTCCATCCCCAGGTGGCACAGGTGGGATTGAGAATGGGGGTTACAGTCAGTACAACTCCTCTCTACAGGTCCTTCCTCACACTTTTCCTCTGCTCCATTGAGGGTTCTCCACAGGCTGCAGTTCCTTCAGGAAATATCCAACTGCTCCATTGTGGGGTCTTCCATGGGCTGCAATGCGAATACCTGCTCCAGAGTGATCTCTTCCATGAGGTGCAGGGGAATACTTGCTCCACTGTGGTCCTCTCCATGTGCTGCAGGGAAATACCTGCTCTGGTGTCTGGAGTGCCTCCTCTCCCTCGTTCTCTGACCTTGTTGTTCACCCTGCTGTTTCTCACTCCTCTGCCTGTCCAGCATTTTTGTTTTTCCTTAAATATCTTTTCAGAGGCACCTCAAACCTCACTAATGTGCTCCACTTTGGTCTGTGGCTGGTCTGTTGCAGAGCTAGCTGTGCCCAGCACAGGGCAGCCCCTGATCTCTTCTCATAGATGTCACCTGCAGCCCTCCCAACTACCAAAATCTTGCCATGTAAACCCAATACATAGGGCTGTGAGGTCTGCAAGTATCAGGCCTCAGTATTTTGGGAGTACTTCAGAGATGGCCTGCTGATACTGGAGGTAAGTAAGCAGCTTTTCAAAATGAAGTTAAGATCATTCAGACATCTTCAGTGGCAGAAGCTTTCTTCGGTATGAGCTAGCATCTAGCTTGGATCTGCTCAGTGCAAAAAGTGTTTCCAGTGAATTGGAAAATAAAGCTTACCCCTTCCTCTCAAGTCCAAGAATCATTGCCATAGTAAAGGAACAAGACTGACTGTTTTATTATTTAGATCATTAACTTCAAAGAAAACTCCTTTAAATACAAAGTACCTGCCTAAACAGAAAATAAACGTGAAGTATTTATATTCAGGTCATTATCTGCTTTCATGGGATTTGAATTAAAAAGATCTCAACTTTGAGGATCCATCAGAGCAATGTACAAATTTGAACTTCCTACTCTGTTACTGGCACTCCATTTGGAAATTGTAACAGGAATTACAAATAGCAAATAATAAAAAGAGTTGCATGACAATTAAAAGACACTACGAAGAAGGGAACTATGGTATAGCTTTTACAAGTCTGCAGATCAAAGTAGTATACAATGTTAGACACAATTTTTTAAAAAATCCATTAAAAAATTCACAATTCCCTACTATAAGCATGTAACACTTCAATATATCCAAGCTTTCTTCAGCAAAAAGGACAGAACTGAGGGGTGGGTAAAAGAATAATACATAGTTTCTGACAATAGGACAGAACTTCTAATGAAACACTGCACCTAGAACACAATGCAAATAAAAAGAGCAGGCTGACTTTTTCCATCTTGATCTTATTTGCTTGTGTAGCTTTCCACTGTAGTGGTGGCAAAGACAGCTCAAAACTGGTACGCTCGTGGGAAACAGGAAGTGCAATACATCATCCTTGGTACGTAAGATAAGATGGCTTGAAATCTTTCTCCAGCTACAGTCTTGTTTCAATGCTTCCTCTCATTTCAGTAGCTCTAAACTTCACAGCAAGACTAGTATCTTTAATGTCTGCAAAGCACTCTAGTAAACACGGTAGTGTAAATTCTGAGAATCTACAATATTTTACACAGTATACAAATTTTACATAGTAAACTATGTAAGCTGAGCAACTATTTTAGACTCAGATGTTCTGCTGAACACACACAATTCTAAACTTTCTGTTTGCCCTCATTCTAAGAGCAATTCAAATGATAAAAAAAAAAAAAGGATTGAAAGACCTCAATCTCTCCCTACTTCAAGCTTTTTCTGGACAAAAGATCAATAGGTTTTTCAAATAGCTGAGGATGGCAGCAGAACTTTCCTCCCATCCCTGCCCCATTCACCCTCTGCTTTCCCTTTCATTGCTCAAAAGATTTATTTGGGCTCAGCAAGGGCCAGAACCTGTCTTTAATGCTTTGCTCCCTCATGGACATTTTAAACCAGTTATTCTTTATAAGCAGCTGTTGAGGTGAGCAACAGGCTATAGTGCTAATATCAGGAAAGTATTTTTTATTACCTTCAGAAAAGAAACCTGCTTCAACCTGGCCAGTTATAAATCTCCAAAATCTGTAATTCATCCGTAGCAGAGGTATGTAAAAGCACAAGAGATTTTCTCAGGATTTAATCTGCACAAGGTATTCACTAAACCCAGGCATGAACTGGTTTCTGCTGACCACACAGAGTAACAGCAGATATTCCACAATTTCTTAATGTTTCTGCTGTCAAAGAAAAGGGATGCCTAAGTTTTAATCTAGAATATGTATGTTTAGAAAGGTAAATCCATGTCAGAATTTCCTTCCCCCTCCCCAAAGGATGCGTCATAAAATTAAAGACTGCATCATCAACTACATACATACGAAATCTGCTTTCACCCTGACCAATGTAATATTTTTATTTTTTTTTTTAAACCTTAATTCTGTAGTTCTACCTTCTTTTAACTTTTTAGTATAGTGTGCGACATTCAGGTAAACTTTTCCCTTTGGTCTGAAGTATTATTGGCTTGACATGGACCCTTGTATCTATAAAGACAAAACCTGCTTCTGCCACTGCTTTCAATTGCACGTTGCAGTCATAATACTTCCTAAAAATTGCTGCTAATCCAAATCAAGTTCGAAGTCCAAACCACTCGTTTAATTATACTGTTATCAGTTTTGGATAGGAATATTCCTTGAGGCAAAGAAATTATTTCCTTTTTGTAAATGATAATGAGAAATTTTATTTTTCTTTCTCTAGCTTTACTCTTAATTAAGAAAGTTGCACTGCTCTATAATGATTAATACATAAAGTCCAGAAATTTCCTCCCAAATTAATCTTCTCTTTCCATCATTCCAATCAGTCTGTATTTAAAGAATCTGTGTCCAAGGGCTGACAGAGGCACAATGACCTTTGCTCTCTGAAATTCCAGTATCTTTCTCGCTTTTCTCAGGAAGCATCTTAACAGCCATTTCCTCAACAAAATCTCGATCCACTGTTACTTGTGACAGCCACAGGTAAACTGACTTAGATTCAATATTCTAAAGCGGAGAAATTCTGATACCGCTTATTTAACGCAGGCGGTATTTAACTCAGAAATGAGAATATTTATCTGCTAACATACAATATGAAAAATGTTTTTAGAAATAATGTGGTTTCTGTTGGGTTTTTTTTCTGTGTTTTGTTGTGTTTTTTGTTTTACAGTTCTCATAACATTTTTCCTGGTGTTTAAAGGAAAATGTATGAGTTTTCTTTAAGTGTTAAGTTGATGCAATGCCAATATTCCTTCAATCTTATTTTAAATACATAAGACAATTTTTTTTTCCAATATACACAGATTATACTACTTTGGGAAGACAAAACATATAGCTATTTTACACAGACACACCTTTTTAACACAATAAGATGCAATAAGGTAATAAATGACAGCAAAGCACAGATAAGTAGATATAGAAATTTACCTTGCTGAGTATTCTGTTCTTGAGTTCGATTCACAGTGAGGTCTAGAGGGCTATCCTGTTCTTCCTGAAGGGAGTTTTCCGTTTGGTTCATTTGGATACTTTTACATATCAGACTTGGTTCAAACGATGAACCATTTCTGTTCTCTTGAATTTTGCTACTTTTCGAAATGTATTCAATCGCAAACTGACGGATCATTTTTTTCATTAATTCCTGAGCAACTAGGGGAATGTTAGGATCACAGTTCTGAGGAAGATCTAGGAATAAAAACCAACAACACAGGCAACACATGTATTAAAAAAAACTCAAACTTAATTACTTTTCTTTAAATAAATACTTCTTATAAGCACAATAAATGTGTGTAATAAGTACATATATAACAAACATATTAATTCAGACATCTAGTAAGTTTTTCTTATGAACATTCCTAACCGGAGGTCACTTGGAAGAACACATTTAGGACACATCAGTAATTTTTACCTTATTCCTCTGTCATAGCATGAAAATCAAACTATGTGGGTAGATAAATAATGCACGTATGAGAGACAGAATCTCTATTGTTGGTAAGTTGAATTTTCATTTACAGACTGTTAATTTTCAGTTATTCAAAATTATTTTCAAAAAAGCAGTGAAAGTTAAATAAAGCTATGAATTAATACATAAAGAAGTTACTTTCAAAGAACAAGTATAAAATTAAAGTGCGGTTATATAGATTCATCCTTTTCATAACACAGAATAGTTGGTCTTTTGATGAGCTGATTAAAAAAAGAAAAAATTTGTTTCACCTCCATATTAGATTATAATCTCCATTGTAGATTCAGGATTGCAATGTCAAAACTGGTATGATGCTACTTGAACTGTTCCATTGTATTACTACAAGCAATTTAATTTTACAATGAAGATGTGAATTTTTATTGTCAAAATCTTACAGGATTTCCAGGACATTTTCAAAATGCTACCAAAGAAAACATTTGGGAGAAAAGCTTTATCTCCTATTCCAAACTGTATGTACCCTATTTTTTTGTGTGTATGTAGCAGTCCCATTGAAAGAAGTGTTTCATTTTAAAAACACAAAAATATTGATCAAACATGAGATACCTATGACTTTATTTTAATATTATCTGCCAGCTACAAAAAAGTTAAACCTTTTATTAACAAGCATAGATGAAACTACATTTGCGAATCATTGAAAAAAGAATCCTAATATAAATACAAGTACCAGAAAGATCAACAAAATAAAGATATGTAACTTAGCATAAATAACAAGGTAGTTAAGAAACTCAGTTAAAGAAAGCTGTGCTACTCAACAATGCAGTACTGCACGGATGACTGCAGTGCTTCATTTCACAGGACAAGCACAACTGCCCATACCCAAAGACCTATGTTCTTCCTTAAAGTAGTAATCCACATTTCACTATCCCACTCTTCCTTCTTTCCTTCAACTCTACACACAGACATCATGATACAGAAGAATTAGCTGTTAGGTCAGCCTTAATTGCCTGAAAGCAATGCCAAAGGACATGGTGGCAGCTACTGGGTTACTTAAATTCTGAAACAGGTAAGACAGATGATAAATTGAGTTTTGTTTTCATGAAAGTGGAGAAACTGAAAGGACTGGATCAGTAGAATTTTGCATGCAAAGTGTAAATTTCCCAAGAGGTAGTCTGGAAGATCACATAGTATATTTGCTTAAGTATTTTATGCCAATGAAGATTAATCTACCTACTAGCAAGACAGTGACCATCGAGACAGATCAAAGAACGCTGCTCAAGTTTAGGATGAAGGGGTAGAAGATTTTTGTTTGTTTTGTTTCAGGTTTATTGAAAACATTTCATTTTAAGAAATCATTTTCACCTACAGAGTATTGCAAGGAACTACAAACATGCACATATGCAATCTGCTGTCTAAAGCATATCAAAGGGCAGCTAACTGTTTGGATGCTTCTTGTCAATACTTTTTGTTTGGCCTTTCAGTAATGCCTTGAGATAAGGTGAAGCTCCAACGTTTTCAAAGACTTAAGTATATGCTAGACATCTTGGCTTCAAGAGACCTTATGCAAGGCATGACAAAACAAGCCTGATCACAGTTGAAGCTCTATCTTCTGACAATCTTTCAACCAGATCTCTACCAAAATTTCTAAAATTGATAGGAGTTTCTAAAGCAGAGGTGTGAGGTGAAATTCTAAATGATGGAGGATACCTGCAAAGAAAAAGATCTCTCCCCATCATGTAACACATAGGCAGAGATACTCTTTGTTTATCGGTATTTCCTGATTCCACCCCCTCCCCCAATATTTTCCTAAATAATGAATCCAATAAATGTTCAACTGGAATATTATCATCCTAGAGACAATCTTACAAGGAAAGAAAAAATTCAACAAAAGATATTGAAGTAGTAAAGCAACAGGTGTAAAAATGCTAATGTATATGCAAAAATAACAAAAGAACTAAGAAAGTTAAGAGACGGAATTCAAAAACTGAATTATCTAGGAACACAAGTGTCTGCATGACAGGGGAATTGTAGCTCTAGACAATGAAAACTACTGATGAATAGCTTAGCTTAAAGAAAACCAAACCAAAACAAACCTAAACACAAGTAAAAACAAAATCTGACAGTCAGCAATCAAGAAACTCATATAAAATGAAATACACGAAACATCATCAACACTGAACAGACTACCAGGTATCTGGTCTGGAACGACCCTGCTTATACAGAGAAATTCGTTTGGTGCATGCACCCAAGAAAAACTTCTAAGACGACTTTTGGAGAACAGGTGATCATCAGTGCAAACGAGAAAGATGGTTATTTTACACCCTGGTATGATCTGTGCCTTTAAAAAGCTAAAGACCATAGCGCACGGGGGACGCTTACCATTAGTGGAAAACAAAACAGCCTGGAATAAATTTCTGCTTATTAATCACCATCTCCAGCATCAACTATTATAAAGCTGCAAGACAAAATTCCTTCAGAACTGCCAAGTTTCTATTGCCTTTTCCTTTTCAGACTCTTCACACTGGTAATATCCAAGCTCAAATTGCTTTTAGACACTTGCAGCAGAAGCCCACTTTTCCATCAGGAACAAAGTTATCTTTTGACCTAGTTGGGATGACAACGGATTTATTTTTTTTGCTCTTATAATATTTTCTTTAGTATTCGTTTTTATTTTTTTTTTCCTAATAATTTCCAAATATTCTCTATAGAAGAATAAATGCAGCAAAATTTCATATATATTCAACCGCTACAGCTACTGGCAGTTTACAGATTTTAAGTTAATTGACTCTAAAAAGGTATCTCAGAGCATACAATCTGGAAGATGTGCTCTAGGCGTGCATTGTATTTGCTGCTAATGCAAATTCAATCTAAAGGGCTAGATCACAGTTAGTCTACGCTCAACTGCCATAAATGCAAATAGTGTCACTATCACACCTTCGGCATTGACTGTTCTATTGTGTAAGTCATTAAATAGTAATTCATGTTGGAACATCTCTATTAAAACTGCCTGCTCAAAGCAGGGTTGACTATGAGATCAAATCAGGTTGCTCAGGGGTTTATCCAGTTAGGTCTTGAATACTTCCATGGATGGAGACTGTACCACCTCTCCGAGTAGTTTGTTCCACTGCCTGTCCTCATTTTTCATTACATAAAAATGAACCTCTCATTTCTATTGTCTGTAATCTTCCATTCTCCTGCCATGCACCATTGGAAAGAGTTTGACCCTGTCTTCTCAGCAACCTCCTCAGAAATACTGGAAAGCTGCTCTTGATCTGTTCCTATTAACGCTGCTTTGCTTCCTAATAGAGAATGAAGCTGTGGATGCATAACTTGTATTATGAGGAAGACATAATTTAGAGTATATTTAAGTTAGAAATAATTTCCCACAGCTCTTCAAATGATATGAAACAGAAATGAAAGATGTTATACATTCAAAGGAAAGAAGAAAGAGTGATATTTTCATATACTATTTTATCTTCACACTCTATAGATTTTTGAAGGGAAATACGAGTTTTTAAGAGTAAGTGCAACTTTTACATGTTTATCAGTATGAGACTCCTGAGTGATTGCAATAGGGTACACACTTGAAGTGTATTACATAAAGTCTAATTACTTACATTCAATGGCTGTAAGTCTGTATTATTACACAAGCATGCAATGAAAACATGTAGAGACCTGCAATTTTAAGTTCACAGTTGTAAAGTTTCACTACACACAGAAAATTTGTAATCAGTCATATAAAATTTTTAAATGCAATTTAATGTATTTTGGGGTAAGACAAGTATTAGGTGTCTGACCTTAGTATCACCAGTAAATATTTCTTAATTATTATCAGCAGATGGCACCAGATATACTTTGTATGACCTAAAAAGTTTTTATTCTAAGATGTTTTATCAGGATTCATGATTATAGCTACTTACAAAGTTTTAAATCTTTAAGCTTTTATTTTTCACATAGTTGATTTACAACACAAGGCAGCTGTATTTACTCCAGGGATCATGTATGTACATACATATTACTTCAAACCCAGCAGAACAGTCTTTAAGGACATGGAGTAAAAGATAGCTCTGATGTTCCTCTAGTTTCTCTTGGTTCACTGTAAACCTCCTGATATTATCAGGATAAGAGAAAGCTAAATGACACGTTAGTATGATACAATCTGGTATTTCTTGCTTGTGATTGTCAAGATCACTGTCAGAAAGCAAGAGCAGGCAGTAGTAAAGATGTGTAATTATGACTAATTACAATGATTTATTTTAATTCAAAGCTCACATTTAGGATTAAGACTTCCTCAGTTTATGTACTGCACCTTGTAACTATTCAAATCCATATTCTTAACTATTCTGTACATTAATACCATGTGTGATCATTACACTGCAATGTACAAACTAACAACTGATTTAATTGATAATTCAGACTTGCACGTTTATTTGCCAGGGCAACAGACAAGGAGTTAAAAGCTCCCAAAATAGCGCTCCACAATAGTACTCTATTTCTTGAAAACCAGTATTTTTTCATTTAAAAGTCAAAATAGTGACTTAATTTATCTTCTGATACAATACCAAAAGGCAGTGGAAATCAGCATGAAATCACAACTTCCCTTGTACCTTACAATCCTGTTGTGTGAGCAGCAGAACTAAGAACGTCCGGTTGCACGTTTCCTGCATTGACTCCAGCTCTCCCCTTTTCACAAAAAGGCCACGTTTTCTAGAACTACCCACCTCAACAACCACCAAACTGTCCCACCAATATTCTTAGCTCTACACGTAAACTTCTCCAGCTCACTGTCAGATCACCAGCAAGTTAAAAACAGAATACACCAATTTTTCCGCCATGTATTATGATTAGTTTATCTAACTTGACTGATCAACAAACAGAAGCAATAAGGGCCAAGTTCACTCTAGTTTTCTCTTCTTGTAAACATTCAATGCTTTTCCTTCTTCTACTCAGATAGTAACTTTCATTACTCTATATGTAGTCATATCTCTAAGAATTTTCTTAAACGTAATTGAAAATGACCAAGAAATTCAGAAGTCAGCACAGATTAGCAGCACTGGCAGGCAGGCAACACAAAAAGTGTATTTTACTTCCTTAAGCAAGCAGCTGAAATCCTGCTAAACATTCTTTCCTGATGAACTTGAAGAGGGATAGCAAGGATGTCATACAAGGTTACTGCACAAGCTGTGACAGAGTTCTCAGATCTTAAAATAAACCTTTCAGACTTTGAAAGGACAAATTAGATTTCTTAAAATTATTAATAAAGAGGCATTGCAGGTATTGAATCAAAGAGCACGTATATCTCAAATCTACACCTTGGAAAGTAACATTTTTTTTGGGTAGTCTCAGATAACATGTGCAAGATTACATTTTCATAGGTTTGCAAAATTATATATACACTGTCCAAGCAGATTCAAGTCATCCTGACCATTTTATTCCCTCTAATTTTATGCCTTAATTCCTTAATTTCTACAAAAGCTCAAAGCTTTACAGGTTTTTATCTTCTCCTGGTGGATCGTGTCCTGAAGACAGACACTGATTCAAAACCATGAATGTATTTAAATGGCCTTTTCTTTTTTTTATATAAAAAAAAAAACAACTTTCAAGAACATAAAATGTGGATCACTAGAAACTCAGAAAATAAATAAACCATGATCAAAATGTCTGATCAAGTTCTTAAACAACTATTGTTCTGCCATGTAATGATGATCACATATGTCACATTCTATAGCATTCATAGTAAAAGACGACTAATGTATTTTTTACAGTAAATTGTGGTTTTTCCTCATAACTGCTTCTTTGACAAAAAAAAAAGTATGTATTTTAATGTTATGTAAGTGGAAAAAGTATCACAGTCTACTCCACTTACAATACCAAACGGGTAAAGAGAGATGTCATTCCTAGGAAGAAAGCATCTGGTTTTCAGATATATTGTTTAATGGATACAATCAATGTTTGATGACAAAAATCACTCTGGCTTTACTGAGGTGTCTGCTGAGGATAGGACTTTCCTACAGACAACTACCTACCAAACAGGCCTTTCACTAACACAGAGTGAAGACAGGTTCCTAGTGGGAAGACTTCGTTACTTATGGCCTCACAAGAGTTTATCTCTTGCCAGTAATTCTATCATCCTCTCAAAAGGAAAGAGGAATCATCTTTGGGATTTTATAGATAAATCCTCATCTCTGAAAGCCTGAAGGTTGTATGCTGTAGACAATGATATAACATGGCTGCATGTTTCAAGATCTTCTGAACTAGTTTCCTGAAGTCGAAAAACCCAAATCAAAACAAAACCCAACCCCAACCCCTGAAACCAGCCTGCAATTTAAAAAACCCAGCCACATAATAACTTGTTCTAAAATAAAAGGATTATGAGAATAAAAACCACAATACTCAATTTGCTCACTAGTCTTACAAGTTGTTCACAGAGACCCTATATTAAACTGTACTAGTTACGATAGTAAGAGACAGTATATGACCTTGAGTAGTTTGCAATCGAATCGAGTGAAAGAAGTGTTACTTCCACTTTCAAGAAAGCCAACCAAGAATTCTAATTTTTTGACAATGAAAGGGCATTTAAGCACCAGGTATAAAATCTGTTACCTAACTAAACAATTACTTGAAATTTGATTTCTTTTTTCCTAAGTTGGTAACTGATCTCAAAAACCTACAAAAATTAAGACAGCAGACTTGGGATTTTCCTACTAAAACTCTTCATCTTCTTCCTACAAAGCCAAACCAATTACTTAAATACCTCATAAATTAGTTTCACAGGCCCTTTGAAGATATAAAAAACTTTTTTTCCTTTTCACTTCCCATGATTTGAACAACTTAGAAGACTTTGATGGAACCTGAACTGAAGCAACATTCTTAGAAAACTCTTCAGCAAAGTACCTCTTACCCAGGAATACACAAGTCTCTCAGAGGATCACAAAAATAATCAGAAAAGACTCTGGTTTTGTCTTTAAATAGAAAAAAAATCTTTTAAACCTAGCATTACTCATCTGGCAGATCAAAAAACCTAAGAAAGATGCTAAAAGCCAAATGCTCTTTGTGAAATCTTCACAAAGTCACTCACTCTGGTAAGGTGAGGTCACACGCCAAGTTTCACTTCTCCCAGAATAAAAGTTCCTCTCAAGGAGAATCAAACGACAGCATGACCAGCACAGGCATAAAGCAGGCAAATGTTGAAAAACACTGTACATGAAGACCAAGAAAAGATCTGAGAAAGCAGAAATTTGAAGGAATTAAAATATCTGTCTAGGAAGATGTCATGCAGCTAGGCCTCTGACGAAAAATAATAAAAATTTCAGAAGTGATGAGGTAGCAACTTCACTGGACATTTTATTTCAAATGGAAAATAGTTGATTTTAAAAAAAGTCAAGGAACGAAGATGGACTCAAAATGCTGTTGCACTCCATTCAAAGTTCTTTAAAGCCCTAAGCAAAATGTAGGCTGAATAGACAGATGCTCTGTATAGAAAAAGACTCCACCCTCCCAGCTTCAAGGGTATCTCTTCCTGCTACAGCAAGGTAAAGGGGAGAAAGTAAACTTTGCTTTTTCTCCCACCTATGTGAAGAGATCGTGTCTGACACACTCTAATTCTTTGTTAGAGCAAACGTGGGCTGTCACCCTAGTCATACTCAGCTATTTTGACATTCAAGCACACCTACTAAATCCAAGAAAAATCTATGAAAGTAGAAGTTATTGAGGAGAGCTTCATTCACATTCTTTACACAGAAATTTAAGGAAGAAAATGAGTATTTTTGCTGCTGTTGGCAGTGATTAGCTAAGTAACTTACACGAACCAAGCTGACAGTCACTCTAGTACTGATATAACTTGCCAAGTGCCAAAGAACAAGGACAGTAAGAGAATTAACGAGTTACTAAATACTGTATTTTGACAAGAAGTTTCAACCTCTGACTTGGATATATTCAAAGCAGCAGCTTTTGTATGAGAAGATCCCAAATCCCATTTTGTAATCTGTAAGGCACATTCTCTCACCCAAAACAGTCTTCCTGCTGAAAGCTAGAAATGAAATTTTAGGAACAGAAGATGTTTAAATGCTTACAATTCCATAGAATGGCACCTGAAGTTGGCATAAAAACAATGTAGCAGCTCATGGCAAAAACTCCAATAAAAAATAATGAACAAGGATTCAAGAGAATAACACACACTGCAATAGGACTAATAGAAATGGCAAGTAAGAAGAGTAGGGCTTCACTTGATGATTCAAGTAAGGAAAGAAAAAGATTAAGGAAAACCAAAGGAATAAAGAAGATAGCATTCAGTAAAAAATAAAAACTACTTAAGTAAAAATCAACCCTAAATCATCTGATTCTTCTAGATTTGTGCTGTATTTCTTAATATAAAAGATATGCTTTTATTACCTTTCTTTCGAAAGAGTGCATTTAGATAGTTTTCTGCTTGGCATTCAATCTTATCAGTGTTGGACTGGCCCTGAGATGACAGTTCCTCCGTAGGCGTTGACTGTGAAGAACCGATAACTGATGCACGATCCTAGAAGACATATGAAGATTGTAACATCTTTCACAAGTTAAGTCTACTAGTAGTACAATATACAATTTAAGTATTGAGCTATCAATACTATCAATACAAACCATCTCACTCCCTCTCATAGCCAAATTGTCAAGTCAAAAGATACTATTAACCTATTTGCAAAATTCAATTCTCTGATTCTTACTTTCGTATCAAAACTTGGGTGTTGGGGAGTCATACTTGATATCATGTTCATACTTACACTGACTGTTTCTTTGTGTAAATTACAAAAGGAACATTTCTCATCCATAGACCAGTCAGTTAGCTCTTCTGGCTCACAGTCTTAAAAGAAGAAAAAAAACCTAGATGTTTTAAACAAGTAAAAACAGATTTTGAGAACAAAATACACATACGACAATTCTTTTAAATCAATTTCAGTAGTATTCAATTTTTCAGATATTTCCAAAGTCTTGTCTGGCTCACTTTTCAAACAGCAGAAGGCACGTTTCTTAAGAAGAAAGGTAAACTCATACATTCAAATTTATTACCTATCGCAGTTACTGGAGGCATCTGAATACTGTAAATAAGACTCTGAATTCCAGTTATCATCCCTTTTAACAGAAATGTGCAAAACTGTAGCAAACTAAGCTGCTAGGAATTAGGACTCCTCACCATTTGAGCTACATGTGTTGGACTTAAAATATTTTATTTATTTTATACCATCACTACAAGTTAACCAAAACCTTATACTCACTTGTAGCACTTGATTTATTTAGAAAACTTTAAAATAACTTCACGTTTTATCAGAAGGTGTGCTTTGGTCTTGAGGGAACATAACACTTAAACAGATCACCTGTATCAAGTCCAGTCTTCTACTGAATGGAGAAATGCCATCTATTTTCTTTAAACAAGTCATTAAGCTCCATTTCAAAAGGTAAGAGTTTTCCACCACATACTCTTCTCTTCCTGAGCAACCAATTGCTTTAAAGCTTTTCCCAAACCAACTGTGCTAATAGTTAAAATTAACCTTCTAATTTCTTGTTTAAATTTACTCACGGCAAGTTATTCCAGTTTCTTTTCTTGACTGGACAGTAACAAAAAATAACGAGTTATTTCTGCTGAATTAATCCAGCCATCCCAGCCTGTTAGAGCGATTCCTTTAAGATGTCCACGGATGAAAAAGCTCCACACTATACTTTCAAAACAAGTTCATTTTTTCATAGTTTTCCTTGCAACAACAATAAATCTGCTTATGAATGCTGAGATTCTATGCATAACTCCAAGACAGGTCTTATATTTTCATATAAATTCCTCTGCCTTAGAATCCTGAAGTTCCACTGTTAAAAGTCTAACTAGGGAGCAATCCTTGTGCATCACCAAAAAAGCAAACCTTGAGAAACCTCCCCTCTACATAATACTGGATTTATTCGAAGACATATAAACCATGTACAACATAACACATTAAGTATACCACGCCGATGAGCTATGCAAAACTGCCATCAGATAGCAGCTACATACCAGATATATCAAATGCCAGGCTCGCAACAGTCACAGGTCACCACCACAGGAAACATACTGAGATCAGTTATTAACTACAGATAGACAACCATACTCTCAGAAAGACTGGAGGCACAGATGGCACTTTAGGCAGAACAAGCTTTCTCTTGTCTCTTGTCTGCATTCAATTTAGGATCATGATCATCTCCCCTCCCCATTTTATCTTGCCTGAGGTCGGCTGATGAAAGATTTGCTGACAACCTACACCATGAGCCTGCGTAACATAACAGCTTTTTCTCATGGGCAAAGAGCATTTTAACACTAAGCATGGTACAGATTATTACCTGAAACCAAAGTAATTTAGTACAAAGCTGTTAAATCTACTTCCATTTTTTAAGAATAAAATAGTGAATGTTGACAGAAACTACCACTTTTCTTCATCTCTTAAGCCATTCAAATCTGTTTCCCCAAACGGTTTTTCCCAAGGAGTCATGCAGAATTAAACAAATTAATACAGACATCTGTAGTACTGAACGGATTCCATGTTACCGCTTAAAATGTGAAATAATTGTCTAGTAAATATAAGTATGAGATAGCTTTAAAAAATTCAACCCTTACTTTGAAGTATTTTCTGCATTATTATAATAAAGTCCCAATAAGTTTTCCAGCTATTTGTCACAATTCTGAACAAATCACCCCCTTTCTTTTCACATGGCACTACTGCTTCCTAATAACTACACTCGAATATCTGAGGTGTTTATCATGTTCTTTCATCTTTTTAAATTCATAAAAACTTGAATGATATTAGGGATTCGTGTTTCTAGTATTAATTTTTTCGCCTCATTACTTTATATAGGAATAAATATTCATAATGACACCAGGAAAAATAAAACACACATGGAAATGAACTTTTCATCCTATATAAAGAGATATTTTTCCTGGCAGAGAAAGAATGATTAAGAGAGCTGCTTTTCTCCTGCAAGACACTTTTTCTCTGTCCATAAGAGAACAGAACCCCAGCACATAATCATAAAAAAGAAAATACACACATACCAGATGATTAGACGAAAAGTTTTCTAACAGTTTAGCTAAATATCTGTAGGTAGAACGTAAAGAATAACAATTTACATGTGAATCTACTTACCTGGAAATGGGTACAAGCAAAGGATTAGAAAACCCTAAGGATTCAATGACACAAGAAGCCTTGAGCTCATTCAGAGCACCACCAAGGTCAGATGCCAAGATATAGAACTTGACACCTTTGCAACCAGAAGCTGCACTATCAAAGCAGACAGGAAAAGAAAAAACTACGGTGCTGAATGAGAGAGGTGACAAGAACCATTTAAGCAAGCCCAAGGTAAGTCCTACATATATATCAAATAAGAATTTCAAGACAATGAAAAAAAATCTTGCCATCTTCGAGTAATTATCTGTTGTTGTGGATGGCTATTTCAATTTAATTAGCTTGGCTTCTCAGGAAGACCATTTCTGAGGTTTACAAGATATTTTCTTCGAAAAGTAAAAAAAACCTCGTAAAAACTAAAGTGTACCATTTAAATTTGTCATTACAATTTATTATTCTCTCAAGCAACTTTGAGAGAATACCACACAATAATTTAATCTATAGATCAAATACTATTTCGAGACAACTAAAAAGGAAATATATCAATTAACACATTCATGTTACATTTTATACACACTATTAATCTTTTTCTGTATTAAAAACAATATATAAAACCAACAGTGTAAGAGAAAAAAATGCTATTGTTGCTAAGAGGCATGTATTTCAGCAAATTCTTACATATTTCTGGATAAGAAATCCACATAATTTCTTGAGGTTTGTTCAAAGAAACATACACTTTTGCTAAAGAGGCATAAAGCTACACGTTATGATGAGAAAAATGGACACCTTACAAGATGCAGTGATTTAGGCACGTTGCTAAGTCTAAAAACTTGGATTCCGATTCTATCAACGGTGTATTTTGTTAACTAAGGCAAATTATTTACTTCGTATCTTAGTTTCATTATCTGTAAAGTGAAATTGGCACTCAAATTATGCCAGTGGAAAGACTTGTAAGAAATTTTACTCAAGACTTCTGTATTAATCTTTTTAACACAATTCAGACCTCAAATTAGAAATAGCCTTGCATCCTATTCTATAAGGTCTACCTCTACTGTGTTTGTATAAAACATGGCAATTTCAAACTGAAGTTACAGATACTGTACCTATAAAAATGAACCAAAAATAGTAAGGTAAAAGGTGGGCATCCCAACCTAACACTCCATCTCTTCTGCAGTTGCTCCAGAAGTAAAATCAATTTTACAGATGTGTTAAACATGGAAACAGGCTTTAACTGTTGAAAAATTCAGGCACATTACTGACATACGTTCTTGCAAATTGGAAAAAAAAAAAATCAGTTTCAAGACTACATTTTAGATAAACATGAATTTAATTTGCAGGACAAAGTCACTGAGGCATCAAATATCAAAGTTCCTCTGTAAGCCATGGAAATGGCAGACCTTAAAAAAGTTACAAGAAAACTTCGACAGCAAGAGGCAAATAAGCTAAAACTTTTCCTATAAGACAGCTCACGTATATACATACAGGAACTAAAGGAGCAACATAACGTACTATCCAGCTCCTTTAACTGTAACACTTAAGATTCTGGTCATTAACTCAGTACTCTGCCTTCTCACAGAAATTTGCATATTTCTTAAATGTTTTTAAGTCTGACTAGTGGCATGCTTAGCTTTCTAAGTGGCAAAAAATATTCTTAAACCATCGGTAAAGTAGTATATCAAGTTCTCTCCCTTTCCCTTGAAATTGTAGGGTTATGCATATGATGCAGACAGAGGCACTTGCACAGTATGAAGAGGACAAAACCATAACCAAGTTAAAGCAACCATTTCCCACCTATTCTAAGCAAACATAAACAGCATATGCCACTCTGCCTCTTGTACTGGCAGTATGTAAGTTACATGCTTTACAAATTATGCTATGAGATAATAAATTGTAAAGAAATGAAATGGAGCATTTTGAAGGTTCGATAACAGAAAGAACATCTTTTAAAACCATGAAAATGAACGTGACAGAACACTTCTTTCAATACTTCAAAGCCAATTTTGTGCTGGATTTTCCTCCTCTGCTTTTGTTAAAGACTAATAAATCATTTTGTACTTAAACTAACTAAAGATTCAGGTGTTATTGACAGCTATTTCAGCAAAACAAAACCCATTTGGAATAAGGCTAGGTCTTCCAAGGGTAATGGAAAAAAATACATTTTTATATATATACACAAACACTCTCTCTCTTAAATATAGATATATTTTATATATATGTATAAAGCATATTAAAAATCAAGCTTTTTATTTGTATATATATATATATATATATATATATAAAAATAAAGACTAAAAAAAATAAATCAAAGCTAACATTTTCTTGACCAGTAGAAGAAAACCAAGCTAGCATTTATTCACTTCCTTTTTCCAATTAATGCCGATAGGAAGCAGCTTGTCTTCCCTTTCTAAAAACTGTCCAGAAAATGAAGTAGGAGATGCAGTATTCCAGAAGAGTAAATCTTTCTCATGAGAGCTTCACAGGAAAGCTTAGCTAATCCAAAATTTCCCTGCATAGGAACAAAATCTAGGTACCTTTTTACCTAGTGTTTTGCCTATGCACAGTATTGACAAGAACATGACGAAATAAATATCAGAAAGAAAAAACAATTGAAGGTTTCCTTTTCAGAATTCAATATATACTTTGAACTACCTTCAACTAAAAGAAAAACTAACAACTTAAGGTCATTGCACCAAAAGCTGGCTCATTTACCTTCAAATAAACTGAGGTCTCTTCGTAGCCTTGGTCCATAAAGCCCTTCTAAAATACTTTCAAAACCTGGAGACAAAAGAAACATTTAAAACAGTAAATCAAAAGTTTCTTAAAAGAAAGTAAATTTGAGAACACTGGCAACAAGTATTCTCAAATTCTGAGAGCAATTCCAAAAATTGTTACGTTTATCACACAAATATTTACTCCTTCCACTATAGCACTATTCGACAGAATTAGAAGATAAAAATAAGACAAGGCAACTGCCATCTGCACACAGTCAGCCTATTAAGCCATGCCCCAACACCTCATTAGACTTAAAATAACTACCACAGAATCTTACAGGTGGGAGGATTAGCCTCATAGCTCTACACAAGTGAAGCAGTTTCTCTCTTACACTAAGAATTAGAATCACGTATGGAGAGGGAAGAAAAAAAAAAGAGGAAACCTTCAAAATCAGAAACTTCTTATTTATGATCACCTGAAATGACATAATCTGAGTAGGCTAATATTTCTACAAATATAAAAAAGCAAGCTTATTTTGCATCCGATATTCTAAGAGTTCTGTCTAGTCCCCCATATCTGTAAAAAAATGTTTTAAAATTGAGGATTAAATAAATACAATTATTTTCCAGATTGACCAGCTAGTCTGTTTAGGTACTTGACAAAATCACATACTGTAAAAAGGGAGAAGAGACACAGAGCAAACCAAATAATTAAAAATAAATTTAAAAACTCCAACAACAAAAAAAACCAGAAGGTGCACAACTGATGAAATATGGTGAGAATTTACATCATCATCAATGTAAACGAAATTTTGTTCAATATGAGAAGTTTCCAAGTGCCCCCTCTTTTCTTCTTCCAAATAATAAGCTTATTTTCAACTAAGAGGATAATTCAAAGCAGCATTTGAAGGTTCTCATTCTTCATAGCGAAGACCCGTCTATACTAAAGATGTAGCTATTTTACAGTACCTAGCAAGACTATTTTATCATCACACCACATAGAAGATACCAATATCTTCAGGAAACGACTAACCACCACCACCAAAGAACCTTTGGAATAATAAAATTTGCTCATCAGCTGTGGTGTCCTCTGAGACACCACAATATACTGTTCTCTCATCAAAAGTGACATTTAATTTTTGGTTTAGATTGTATGCACACTAGTATAGGGAAGAATAAATACGTACCGTATCTTAAGCAGCATGTTAAATAATATATTAAAATCCTAGCGAGACAAGAAAAGCTATCTTAACACAGAGGAGCTGTTCAGCTTGACAGGTCATGTTTTGTTAAAATTCACCTTTCAGTTTCGTATTATTTCATAATTTTACTATATGAACTAGATATTATTAAATTCAATGTATTCTAGTTATACTTGCTATAAATCTATCATTTGAGCTATAAATGTATTTATTTCTATTATAATTTTCCACTTTTCTTTGTAATAAATAGTCCTATGCAAGAACACAAATTAAGTGATAAAACCACTGTTCTCTCGCAAATATCCATATATATACACACGCACACTTTTTAAACACAATCTTCAAAAACTAGAAAGGAAAAATCCAAGGCCCAAGCAGACACCAAAAATTACCTTAAAGCATTATCCACTGACTCTTAGATTTAATATAATATAAATTCACATCATAGTAGCATTGCACAAATTCCCAGTCCCGGCTTCAAAGTGTTGTGCACAAAAAAGCAAGAGAGCTGATGTCTGAAGTTAAGATAGCAACACCCCAAACACAACAGCCTGGAAATACAAAACACACCACGTGCATTGCAACCATCACTAATGTTATAAACTGCAAGCCACGTTAGCTCAGCAGCTAGCCAACAGTTAGGTTCTTGCAAGTTATTATTGCTGGGCAAAGACATGAACAGAGTGAAGCATCTCTTGGAGACAGTTGTCCTTATTTCAAAAGAACAAACACTACCTCCCATTTCTTAGCACTTTGTAAATCAAACAACTGGAAGCTTGTTCACCATTCTGGTCAGCACCCAAAACCTCCACCTACCTTCTCCCCCCACCCCTGGGTGTTGAGTGTTTCTGCCTTTACTTTTGTATTTACGCACATCTGCTTGCCCCACTGCCTGCTCCTGCCTATGCAAAACCAAGGAACCTCAGCTCTGTGAAACAGCCGTTGTTAAGGAAGAAAGAAATTTCCAAACAGACTTCCATACAGCTTGTATTAAACATGGCAATTAGTACACTGTGGTGGTGTTTTTGGTTTTGCGTGGGTTTTTTTTGTTTGTTTGTTTGGGGTTTTTTCCCCTGAAAAAAGGACATACTAACCCACTTCTCTGCTAGCTCATGAAATTTAGTTCCGTCCCTCCATCCAATCTGATGCTCCTCTTACAAGTCCTCCCAGAACTTCCCCATGGAGCTACAATTTAAACTTCCCGAATTTGACCATTTGCCTCCTCAAGTTTGGATACTGGATCCTTTCTTTTAAAAGAAAGTTTACTTGTACAACCTAACAGAGAGAGAATTTTCTCACAGCCCCTGTTCTAAAGTTTTCCCAGAAAAGATGTGTACTACTTCTACTTTGTGCAGTTTTCCACAAAGTTCTGCTGCTGCTTTTCAGCAGGACTGACACAATTTTAATTTACTCTAACCAGGACGGGACATTTTAGTTTCTTGTACAGCTACTGATGAATATGTGCTGGCACTGTTCCACACAAGTACCCACCTGAACCTAGGCATTTCAAGAAACCTTCATTCTACCTCCTGAAACAGTATGCATGAGCAAATAGTAGTAGTAGTTTTGGAACTCTTCAGAGCCTGAAGACCCTACAGATACCATTCAGAAATACACTTCGCTTATACCTCTTGTGATTCATCAATAAAATAAAACCCTGCTCTGAATTAATTTTACCGAACTTTTCGTATCTCTTGGTGGCTGATTGCCTCCTTGATTCCAAACTACCATTCAAAACTACTGTTCCTTGAGCCCTGACACTTTCTAGCTCCAACCGGAAAAGAAACACTGTTGGCTCCATTAACTTGCAATGCCCCAATCTGTGGAACCCCCTTTACCTCTAATAAATTTCTTCAGTCTTCATAAGCAGAAATTTATGATTCAGCTGTCTCTTAACCCAGGTAAAAGTTTCCACGGTTTGCTTTCCTGAACAAAGTTGTGGAAGGGTTCTTTTCCCCACATTAACTCTCAACCACTCCCCTACCAAATATATCACTTTCCTCACTCAGGGCTAGGATGAGGACTCCTGGGACAAGGGAGACTGGAAGTCATCACCTCCCAGCAACAGGCAGCGGGCTCTCTTTTTCCATCGGTAGCTAATCAGGCGCTGCAAAGGCATGCAGCCCAGGAAAGAGGTGAGGTGGAGCAAGTTCTGTCAGGTTTGGCACCTAAGCCTGATCCACACGTCACAGCAGTGTCACCAAAAGGAAGTAGGGGTGACAATATTTGCAGACTCCCAGTTGATGAAGGCTTCTGCACAGTAGCCAGACTGTCTGTCTTAAAAGCTCTTCTGCTTGCCCCTGGTCCAAATCTGGGGCCTTGCAGAGAACCTCTTACGGCTCATGTGGCCATTGCAGTATTATCTGTCGTTTGTTGTCTATCTACATGGCTGCCACGATACTACGAAAGGAGATCTTCAGCAGATCAAAGCTAACTACAGAAGCCCAGGGACAATGGTGAATGACACCAGCGCCTAGGTGTTGACCCAGGAGAAAACACATCCTGTGGATCAACATCTTGACTACATGGCTGCAGGCAGGACTTCAGCTCTTAAGACATTAAGATCCTCTGAGAAACAGAGTGCTTGAGAGACAGGATCCATTTGATAAAGCAAATCATCAATGCCAACAAACAGGCTTGCCTCATAAGGAGGGCTTCAAACTAGGTTAGTCAGGGAAGTGGAGCCTGAAGCCCATAAAGTTGGAGAACGGCAGAGAGGGTAAATGCACAAGACAACATAACAGCAAGGATCTTACATTCTCCCTAAAAAAGTGGCACAAGCAGGGACACATCTTAAGTAGCTGTACATGAATGCATTCAGCACAGGAAGCAAGAATAAGGGATTAGAAACCAGAGCACGTAACAGTCTCACTGGGAGTTCATGGTACTGTGAGAGAGTTCACACGACTGGAGAACTGCAGTGGATGGATACTTTTAAGGAAGGATAAGTGAGAATGTCAGGAAGGACGATGCTTACACTTTATGTAAATAACTTGAACAAACGGAGCTTTAGCATGAAACAGGCTACCGGACAGTTGAAAAATCCACAGGTCAAGATTTAATCAGGAGAATATAAAGATGAACATGCTACAGCCCACCTACTCAAGGGTAAGCAGATGAAGCCTTCAAAAAAACTCCCAAGAAAAAATGCTGCACAAACACAGGCCTTAGCTCTCATGAAAAACGTCAGTCACACTGACATCTGCTGGAAGTGCAACATGGCAATGCACAAACAACCCAGGAGATTTTGGAGGACACACCTGACTAAGGTGGTAGACAAGCTCAACGAGGGAGGCAGTCTGCTAGACCTGCTACTCATCATTAAGGAAGAGCTGATCAGTGATATGACAGTTAACAGTGGTCTTGGCCACAGCAGCCAAGAGACGGAATTTAAGATCCCAAGGGAAGTGACCAACTTGAGCAGCCGATTAACAGCCCTGGGCTTAGCAGCCCCTGATTTACACCCTGACCCCAGGAGGGGATGAAGTGCAGAGGAGCTAGAATTAGGGCTGCAGTACTGCCTTGTCTAAGCCAGGGAACTCTTACACAGGCCAAGGGTCTACAGCAAGGTTTTAGTGAGCTCTCCTACTAACTCTTCATAACAAAGATAGGAGTAATTGCCACTACTGAGCAATCCAGAAACTGGTACTTTGTGAATTACTTCCAGTATTTAAGTGTCTCTACAAGTTTACTCAGATTTAAGAGTATTAAAACAGGATTATTAAATCCCAAATGAGTCTTTAGACTGTCTTCACAACTTTAAAAAAAAAGTCTTCTTAAAGAGAAACTACCCTTCAAAAGCCTATCTACATTAGAAAGTGTATGTTGCCAAGCATGAATGGTCCAGGTTGTAAAATCCTTTGTTAAGAATAATGATAAAACGGATGCATTCCATGGAAGCTTCCCAGGTAGTGCACCTTTTGCAGACTTACAGAGGTATTCAAGCAACACACGAGGACTACTCACTGCATGACCACATACAGCCATTTTTCATCTACTCTTTAGCAGTTGTGTGGCTATGTATTACAACGGCCTCTTCCACCCAGGAACTAGTAAATAGCTCAGCTGTCCCTGTCCCTGTGGAAGCCAGCTACAGAGTAGATTCTGTGTGGAAAAATCACAAGGTGCAGACTTGGAATTTTAAATACAAGGTTGGCCTACGTTAACTCTGGACAGACGTTGTAATTGAACAATTTTACAATACAAATTGAGGTCCAACAAGCTCTATCTCCATAAGGTTTCTGAGAGGGAATAGTTGTTTTAGCCTCATGGTTGATCCCAATTCAATACCTTCTCAAATCGTCCCTATCCTCCTTCCTTCCCCACATCCTGTAGGTGACCACAACTCCAACTGTAAGTATGTTTTCAACAAATTTGTTTGAATGACTCAGACTATGTGTTAGGAGAACAGCCAAAAAAGAATAAATATCACGTAATAAATGGAATCTGACATTTGAGTACTGCTTTCAAATGTACCACTTGGTTGGTCTGAAGATAGGACTGGTAATTGCTATACCGTTGGGAAAGCCAACTGTAGTGTATGTGCAGGTTATATTACAATGTTTTTGATAAGTTTGGTACAGTCTACATCATACTAATTTCTAGATTCTCCTAGTATTTTTCATGGCCGTATTAACTCCAGTATTTGTATCTTCTTTTCAAAAGAAAGTCTATTTCATAAAAGCAGATACATTTCCATTCACTCTTGACTCTTCCTTCTCCTTCACAAGTACTCTTTTTGGTTTTTCTTTTTACATTTTTCTATTTCAGAAGTAATCCAATTCTAGGGCTTTAGTTACAAGGATTATTTTGTTGTTGTTGTTGTTAGTCACTGTATTTGAGACATTTTACTAAAATTTAATCCGTTTTAGTAAAAAAAAAATAAAATAGCCTTTATTCCTTTTTCTTTGCTCTTTTACTCAGTGCTAGAACACAATAATACTAAATCTCAAGGAGGGGTCTCACAAGACTTAGGCAAACTACAATAATCACAATTGATGCAGGAGCATATTGAGGTACTTGCCTAGTTACTTCTAACAGGATAAACAGGAAGCCATGTGATCACCTACCATGATGCAGTCATCAAGTTAAAAAAAAATAAAAATAAATAAAATATTGGTGAAGGAAAACCATATAATTCAAATTCCCATCACACCAGTGACCTCTCAATAAGCCCCCTAGAAAAACCTGTCACTTATACTTGCTCCCCACTCCCCAATATGCTGCAGCTTTTAGCTTTTTCCAGTTTAGGAAGGTATGAGCAGATAAACTGATAAAAAGCTTTCAACAAAGATATTTCTAAATAAATTCATTTTTTGGTTTGATAGTTTTCCAAGCCATAAAGACTGTTTGATTCATATCTCTGGATGGATAACAGAAATGGTAGATGAACGTCCCTTACATAGATAGACAAAATTTAAATGGAAGAATGAGATGTTAAACAATACTGCTCATATGATTCACATATACTGTTCTATTTTTCATCTTAATGCTGAAAGGTTAGCCATTAGAAGAGATCATATTATTCTCTCCAACAATGTGTTAAGGAGTTTCAAAAATATCAAGTGCATGTAAATTAAGTTCTGCTTTTTCCCTTCTTCTCCAGCATATCCTCAGTTAGACATAGGGTAAGACTGCTGCACGCTGTTTTGAAGGACAGGGCGTGCATGAGTATTTTTACTACAATGAAGCGAGACTTCTAGCTTAAAGCACTACAGCCTCTGCAGGGACCGAAGGAAAAAAACAGATCTTGAGGTTCTGTAAAACACACCTTTGTTAACTCACCTAACAAAGTTAGCGGAATCATGTGTCGGAATAGTCATAACTTCTGCATGTCTGAAAATCAACATATCACAGGAACTTCCATCACCCTCTCCACTTTGTGGCTTACTATACCAAGAATCACATCTGAATTACAGTAATTCAAGTTGTTTTACTTAAGTCCAAACCACTTGTTATTCAGCTTCTTAAGTAACATCAGGCCTCATCCCTATTTAAGAAAAAGATGCTGTTAAGTAACATGCATCAGCAAGGAAGATTCATGTCTCCTTTTTGTTTTTTGAGCTTATTTAATATTCTAAGGTGAGTAAATGGAATGAAAAGTTACAGTAGGAAAAAAAATGCACATTTTAAGTAGTATGGTGTTTAGCCCATTAATGCTGCTTTTTAAATCAAAAGTAACGTGAAAGTAGGTTCAGAATTACTGATTTCAATTCTTAAAGGATTGTAAAACTTCACAAATGTTCTTTAAAATGTAATTAGGAAAATCCAAAGAATAGGATTACCTTTAATGAGATTGGGCACAGTACCGCCAGACACAGCACTGAAATGAAACTTCCTCCTTTTATTTCTTGATGTTCTGTAATAGTAGTTAGTGTTACTTTACCTAGTTATTAAAGAGACTTGATTACAACTAAGAGTTCAATTTCTGCTTCTGTATTTTCCTTTGACCACAGGAACATTGTTATCTAGTTTTCACATAAATTCTTTTCCCATTCTGAAGCCACACAACCCATATTTTGAAATGGTATTTCTTAATCTATGAGGACTATTACATAAGTTGTATGAGGAGTCTCAGAGACTAAAAAATCACATTGGAAACAAGTTACAGACAAGTAAAGACCAAAAGACAGATCCTGCACACCCCAGTTTATGGCCCTAACCAATAGACTAGCCTCCTTAACTGCTAGCCTCCTTTGCCTCATACACTTTTATTTATGTAGCAGTGACTTCATGGCAATGTATAACACAAACACACAGTTCTGAGCTAAAACTTGCTGATGTAACCACAAAAAGTAAAATATTCCCTTTGTATGTGAAAATATATAAACAGTTAGAAGTGTTAAGCTTGGTTCTTCCACACCAGAGCAATGGCTTAAAAGATTAGGTGTGTGGTTTTTTTTTCCCTTAGCACTTTGCCCTCTTTCTAAAAAAAACAAAACAAACAAACAACAACAACACCAACACCCCACCTAAAAAGTGATCCCTTTTGAAAGTTACATGTAATTCAAAAAAGTATTATATATAAATGACAAACTTCAGTTCTCAACTTCTCCCCATTCTGTACAGTTTCATGACTGCATTATTTAGTTTGGCTCAGTACAGGAGTATGTCTGAGGGAAGTTTTGTGGTTTGCATTACTACAGTCAGTTATCTTAGATTTAAACAATTTTGGCACAGAAAGAATTCAGCTTCATTAGTTGTCAAGCATTAGAACCACTTTTAATTTTTTTTTTTTTTTAAAGTAACCCAGGCAGACAGAGCATCAAGTCTCTCAGTTTCTCTCAAAGGAAAATTTCAGCTTCTCTTCAAATTCTCTCTCAATAGTGCTTCAATATTTATTTTTAAATACAGGCGCAAGAGCAGGAAGTAGTATTTTGTTTTGCCTTATAAGAAAGGTAGATGACTTCTTTGCCTTTTCTATGTAAGTTAACCCTTTCATAAGAATGGGAGTTGGAGCTCACGTTCAGTCATGAACATGAGTTTTAGTTTCTAATTCTAAAAAACGTACAGCCTTCTGAAGGCATACATCCCCCCCTTTTACAGATGCTGCTTGCACTCTGTGTTCCACCATATTTGACACTGCAGAACTTCACTGGTTCCCCTGAAAATGGTTATCCACTTCTAAGTTTTGCATTTTTTTGTCTCCAAATAAAGAAATGGTCTCCTGCTTCTAAGTGACAGGAAAAAAAAAATAATTAATTGCATTAGAAACTCAAATCCCTTAAGAATATCTGCGTTTATCACTCAGACATCACAAGGTTCCTTTGATACGTCAGATCATTCTCAATTGATTTAGAAAACATGTTACAAGTTTTCTGTATCATTAATTCAAAATTTTGAACAGCATTAAATAGTTACCGCAATCTTTTTATTACATCTAGTTAGGTTTATCTCACCAATAGGATACCAGCAGCAACTCCCTTACAACTTGTTAAAGGAGAACAGTCTGTGGAGAAAACAGTTATTTTCATATTTTATAAGAATAGAGCAGAGCTTTTAACAAAGTAACTTAAATTAGATGTTAACATCTCCGTTTCTTCTGCATCTCCCTTTCTTCCACAAGTGAGCAGCTGGCCTCCCTGCCCCCCTGCCGTAGATGGATTCATAATCTTAGTCTTGTTTATATATTGACATCATTCCGAAAGTCACAGGATTTTTGGTGCTGGTGGGTTTTTTTGTTAGGGTGTTTTTTTCTGTGGGTGTTTTTGTTTGTTTGTTTTTTTAAAATCTACTACAACAACAATTTGGAAAGGACTGACCAGGTTATGAAACCATTGAGTTTAAAAAACAAACAAACCACTCAAACGACCACCCTATTTGCCATTCACACAAACGGTAAGAAAAAATAAACTAGCTTGCTGGGTAGAATACTCAAGATACAGACTATGACAATAGAAGCAAAAATTAATAAATCTTTATTCAAGTGTTATCTTTTTCCTGTTTGTAATGTCACTGCAGAATAACTATTCAGTAAAAATCATGATTTGATAAAATGCTGTCCAGATTCTCAGGTAAAAAACAGCCCATTTTTCTTGCAGAAAAATTCTTGAGACATAATTTAGGACAGAGTTTGTATAGCGGTGGGGTAGGGAGGGGGCTTCTGTTGACTATCTTGTCTAACCTGAATCCACTTCTTGCTTATAGCACTGAAAAAGAGTATTCTTATAATAGAAAGTTCTAAACATTTAACTTAACACTCATTTTCTTTACCATATTGATTCAGATCCCTGAGCAAACAGGAACCAACATACCAGAGATTCCAATGTGAAAGGGAGGAAATCCTCTATTTAGACTCCAATACAAATTCCAAACCATAGCTAAAAAAGATACTTGTCCTCCTCTAACACAAATCTTGACTCCAAGAATTAACGTAGCTGAGGACACTGCTGCTGCCACTGAGAAGAGATAAGATGACCAAAAGTTGAAATGAGCCTACAGAATAGCTCCAGTTCTAACTAGCTACTTTTCACTTAGGACAGAAATCCTTGCTTTCAACTCTCTAGGCTATGCTTTACTGAAGGGATGCAGACAGTGATGGAATATAGCTTTCAAAAAAGAGTATACACATCAAAGGAACTAGCTGTAACATTAAGCAGTTCAGTAGAATACAGAGCAGGAGTCATATTCCAGTGCTAGGGAGACTGACATTGGCCATACTTCAGAGACAAAACAAGAAGAGGATGTTCTGCCTTCCCCCCTCAAATGTTCAACGATTCTAAAGAAAAGGGTGGCAGCCAACGGAAGGAAAAAAAAAAAAAAACCACACACCACAAAATTTGTAGGTTAATTAAAAACTGAAATTAGCACCAATTCTGAGTTCAGGTCTGTATTTCAGGTACTTATAAATCACAGTAAGAAAAATGAGGTTCAATAAAAAAGGAAGCATCTCCACACTTCAAAGTAACCTTCTATGCCAGTCTATGTCCTTGTAGACTTGTAAATAGGAGAGCCCAAAAGAGACCATTTACTGAAGCTTCCAGACACCATCAAAATTAAAATTGCATTTAATTTCTAATGTAGTAGCAAGATATTTTGAGAGATTTGTGTTATTTATAATTTAAAAGGCACAAGGAAAACACTTCAGAAGTGACTCTGCTGCTCTGTGGATAGGGGGAAAGAAAAATGCTTCAAAGAGACAGTTACTAGAACTTAATTTCTGTTCTCTCTAAAAACTCTTCTTTCTTTGAGCAATAGTGCAATCCCAACTGTCAGAAAGGGACATTTAGACAAGGAAGTGGTGTGGATATTGGTGTTCTTCAGAGGCTGAAGCTTATCCTCCTGCCTTTTTTGTTCAAAGACACTACATCAAAAATTTACCTCGATATCAACTGTTACTCAGAACCGTGCTGGCGATAATTTAGGCTGGTTAAAAGTATATAGTTTGTATCCTCAGAGAAGAAAAATCAGATAGAATAAGCCATCGTAAGAAAAGATTACATCCAGCCTGGAAGAATGCTTGCGACTCCCTCCCTTGGTATCAATTTAACCGTTCTATAACTGAGGAGAATGATGCCCAAGACTAAAACAAAGAAACAAGCATTACTTTCAGAAGATCACATACCTAAAGCATGTTCTTGTTTCTTAACCACGATTTTAAGACATGCAAGTGGATGGAAAAGTTTGGCTGTTTTACCTAAAAAGTTTAGGATTGCCAGACAAAGGCTTATTTTCTACTTGAAGGCCTAGTCAGATGTTCACTAAATCACCACGGAAAAGCAAAGTCCATGGCAAATCTGTAATAAATGAAGAGGTCACAACATTGCTTTACTACTGCACGTTTCACACATCTAACCAGCTCCTGGGAGAAAGTCTAGCAGTCAACTAATGAATAAATAGGTCTGGCGCACTTCCTGGATTACCGGGATCAAAGAACACGAAGCTTTCTGCTAAGAAGGAAAAGCTAGCTAAAAGCTGTTAGAGAAATACAGTTATCAGAAAATGCCAGTTCACTGAGTCAAAAAATACTTAATTTGAAACATTCCTAGTCTGATGGGCTTTTGAGAAACTGAAGCTTAGGATTCTGCACCACACCGTGGATATGCGGCAAGCCAATTAAGTTGCAAGCCTTCAGGAGTGTTCCACGAAACTGATGCCTGACAGCAAGTTTAACAAGTGGAATTTCCTAAGGGATCCAGAGTTTCATGGGAATCTTCAGGAGGTTTCTTTTCAATTATCATTTCCACACCATTCAAACAACCTGTCTATTCCCGACAAACTGCAAACCATTTTGAAATGAGAATGAGAGAAAAGTCATTCTTATCTCCTACTAGATCCAGCTCCTTCATGATGAGAAATTATTTGTTGGTTTCTATTATTTTAAAAAAGTTTGAAATTCATTGAAATCCTGCAACTATACTGCACCAATAATGGTGGTTCCTTGAAATCAACTGACATTTATCTCTCATCTGCTGAAGCTACAATAGTCTATTCTATTCTACAGGATGAAAGACATCTTGTATCTAGAAGTCAAATCACAACACAGTAAGTGAACTATCAACCCTATAAATCTCAAGTGTTGCATTCTTCAAAGTATTTATTTCCAAACATGTTATTAACACAAATGCTGAAACCAGTTTATTACAAATATTTTTAATAATTCTAGACATATCACAGTTTTACCAATAAATGAGTGCAACATACCTTTAAACTAGCAGTTAATTTGTTAAGTTTGTTGTAAGTTTATTGTCCTGCATTTTATAATACCTGTGCCATGTATTTTCACCTTTAACTTTTAACTTACAGCTTATTTTTATGAAAACCTGGTTTTAAAAATAACTAAACCAACGAATCCAAAAAACCAAAAAAAATCCCAGCCAGCCATTCATTGTTGTATCCAGCCAAAATTTAGCGTGGCAAATCCGACAAAATTTATAGCTGGCAACATGTCAACTAGGTCAACAAAAATTGGACGCTACATGCAATAACTTCACTTGAAATAAAAAGTACTAAACATGCCTTCTCCCTCTTAAAGATTTTCTGGAATTCAAGGTTAAGTTTGCAAATGCTCCAGTTAATTTGGAAGAACAATAAATTCAGCTAAACTGATTTCAAAATCAGTTCTTAAACAGGCTCAGTGCATAAAAGGAAAGATGACGTTTTCCAAGGTATGTAGGCAGTGTATCTTAACTTACACGTCATAGACAACCAACCTGTAATCTATATCTAATTGTACTTCTGTTGAATTTGCATAATACAATAAAAAGAAAACAGACAAGTTGCTCATTATTTAACATTTGATTAAAAGGGCTGAATTCCCTCAGTTCCCATTGGGAGATTGAAAAGGCTGAAAAAGAGAAACTGAGACTTTAAATACAAATTTTAGCTTCACATTAGGCACTCTCATCAGATAAAAGATATCAGATACAAGAAAGGAATAGGAAAAAGTTAATTAGTCTCTTGTTTCTGCTTTTAGCATTTGACACAGTTCAAAAGTTAAACAGGTGTGTTTGGGTAGGGGTTTTTCATTTGTTGGGGTTTTTTTTAAAAGCAATTAGCACACATCTGTGCAAGCTTCTGACAAACTTCCACTCAATCATTAAATGGCACAAGACAAAGCATGAAATGTTAAGATTAGAAGTGTGGGACTCCAACTCCTATCTACTGTGGTAGCAGATACAGTACTCAAATGAAACCATATACTAGCTCTGATAATTTACTGGAAGATAATCAATTCTCACAGAATCACAGAATGTTAGGGATTGGAAGGGACCCCAAAGGATCATTTAGTCCAATCCCCCTGCCGGAGCAGGGCCACCTAGATTAGATCGCACAAGAACGCGTCCAGGCGGGCTTTGAACATCTCCAGAGAAGAAGACTTTTGTAACAGACAATTTTGTCTGAGAAGGAGACAGAAGGAGACAATTTTGTAACAATTCTATAATTAATTTGTGATTACATTCTATAAAACTCACATTACTAACATTGTCCAACCTGACTCGGGGAGCAGGGGGTGGAACACCACAAAGGAAAAACAGATACATATTTCAAGTACCTAGTGGCAAGATTCCCAATACTTTAATCACGTGGAGAACAGATGAGAGCTCTTACACAAGGCGGATGGGTTTAAACAGCAGCTATCTTGCCTTAGAAACACTCTGTTCCTTCTGTATTCCAGCATTGGCTCTTCCTTAGCAGAAGCAAACATTCATTATTTCCAGACGAACATTGATTTTCAGTTCTAAATTTGTTAGTCTGCTTTAAAAATAATGAAAAGAGATACCTCTTCATTTCATACTGTGCAAAAAAGGGAAAAAGCTATTTCCCTATTTTGTTCCAAACAAAAACTCAACGCAAATTCTGTACTAAATTTAAGCAGCTAAAAAAATAAATAAATATGTATTTGAATCAGGAGCTTTAAGCAAAACAGCTACTAGGTTTTTTGGTTAGTGTTTGTTTTTTTTTTTTTTCCAGAAAGACCATGAATTTTAAGATAAACAGAAAAGGTAGAATCTTTACCAGATGTCACTATTCCATTCATAATCTAGTGAGTTTCTTTTACCCAAGACAGCCATAACCTATTGCTTCCTGCAAGTCTCAAGTAAGGCAAAACAGGAAACCTCACTACTTAGAGCTCATCTGTAAGCAGGGTATTTTTCCCTCTTAATGAAACAATTTAGAAAGACAACAGCAAGGCACACCAAATGAGCTGCAAGGTCAAGAATAGGAATAGGATTTCTTAAAAGAAAGATGTGATTACAGTCTGCATTTCCAGCAAGAAGGAAACTCCTGCAGGAACCAGATAAATCTCAGTTCCAGCACTCTGGAAAACTTCATATGAAGTTACTTAGCCCTTACCAAACTTCTTAATCTGTCTCATAGGTCAAGGTCATGCACATCCCACACAAAAAAAAAAAAAAACACCACACAAACCAGCCTTCCATTACCAATATGGAAGGTTGAGAACGAAGAATGAGAAAATGCCGGAGTACCACTAGAGATGTACAACTGAGGAAGTTCTCCAGCAGCCAGTTTGTAATTCTTCTATATGCCAAATAATCAGGTTGACTGGTTGTTAAAGGGCAGGTGGAGAAGTACAGCACCACACAGAATGAAGGACAGTTAACAGCTCTTCAAATACACCATCAAATCACCACCAAGTAGCTATTCTTGCAGACAACAGTAGAAGAGGCTGCTCTGGTTCTTCTGAGTTTGTTACAGTTTGTGATGCTGGTGGTTGAAAGACAAAGACAAGGTGAGCAAAAGGTGTGCGATCCTTTGTTCCTACATAGCGACAATAAAAAGGCCTCAAGAAAAAAGCAGCAGGATACTGCCTTTAAGATGCTCTGTTAGTATCAGTTTCCTCAAAGTGATTTGATTCCTCAAAAGAGAGATTCTGAAAAGATGCCAAGACCTCCTCAGATGACACGAAAGAGCCAGAAATGACTTCAAGTCACATCAAGTACCAGCCCTCAAAATGCTACTTGATGTGACAACCTGAAGTAAAGACCTTACAAAGTTGGGCTTAGGCCAGCAAAACCCCTTCCTGAGCAGAAGAAGCATTCTTAAAGTCACCATTTAAGAGGTACATTCAGTAAGACCACAGGTTTCAATAACTGAAATCACCACTCAAAGCAAGTTTCTTCAGGACACACTACAGTGGGTTTCTCTCACAACTTCTCCTCCTGCAGAAACCATCCACTAGTTAAATAAGAAATCCATGATCTCTTGACATTTCAGTGGGACTTTTCACTCCTTAAAGGTCTGTGGGACAAAGACTGCTTACCAGAGATGATGGCAATAATTCAGACACGACAGAGTTACAGACAAATGCTTCCTCAAAAACTCTGATATTTGTTAGGATTTACTAAACAGTTCATCTCTAATGTGAATTCTCCAGTGAAACTCTCATGTTTTGTTGAAAAGCTCTAGTTTTAAGAACATACTCTGCTCTGTGCAAGTGAAGTAGTGAGGTACTAAGTGCAGAAGTACCCAGGACTCAAGTAATCTACCATTGTTTCTGAGGACTGTGCACAAAAGTTGATCCAGGGTCAGCGCTGAAGTGCAGTTTTCCACATCACCACTAAGAGCGCTCTAGACACTTTCAACATTTCAAGATAAGAACTCCTGATGCCTCAAGTTACAAACAGAGCATTTCTTATTAAATCCCATTTTCTTGGGGCAGAACACATTTGTTAGGAGCCAGTAGACTCAGACAAGGGTGCAGACAGGAAATAAAACTACTTTCCAATATATCCTAACCAGTCTGATGGTCTTGCTGAACAAATTCTCTCCAAGGTGGCACACATTTGGCACTCCAACAGAGAAGGCCAGTATCAGTTTAGGGGAGGGGCAGGTGGTTGTTGCTGTTAAACTACATTAAGGCACATAAGGAAAAAGGAAAAGGCCAAAATCAAGAATCACCTCATGTTTCTCAGTCCCACATTAGACAGCTGAGAGGACCAGATGACATGGAAGAGGAGTGTATGTTTTTTGGACACTGCTATAGTAGACTCGTATCAAGTGCCTACAGCATATGCATCAATTACAGTTAGGATGGATACATGAATTGGCATCTCAAGACAAAACTTTGTCAAGCCTGAGGGGAATTTGCACAACACACGTAAAACAGGCATGGAACTGACAAAAAAGGAGGAAGACAACAACAAGTAATGCTGAAGGAGACGGTCCAGCCTGGAGAAAGGTTATTAGACAACTTCTTTAAGAGTAAGTTTTACCTCGCTAAATACATTTTATCAACAATCAAAAGAAGCGTACAAGTATAACTGAAGTTCTGACTGATTGCATCAGCACAGAATATGATGCAGGCCCCAAAGATAAACATATGACATTTCTTTTCATATCTAATTATATGAAGGGCAGGGACACACACCTGGAAACAAGTAAAGAACCCAATAAGAGCTGCACAGTTGAAATTACTCTGACCAAAGGATTTTGTTTTCTGATAGATCACAGGGCAACTATAAGCTATTAATCAAACAATTCCTCAGATTTAGGCATTAATAGGAAAAAAAATGTGGCAAGACCTCAATGAGGAGAGCTTTCAAACAAAGCCTCCTGAGCCTCTTCCAAGCAACAGAGATGAAGTCCTTGCATAGATGAGTAACTGCTCAAAAGACAGAAGTAAATGGTTTGTTTTCATAGCAGAAGGTCACAAACAAGAGTGTCCCAGGGTTGCCTAAAGAGATGATCCAATAAAATGACAATCCACTGCCAGGAACAGTCTAGTATTAACAGCAAAGAAAATCAAGAGAACATCAGGGGATCGTCAAAATATTGAGGTATCGAGGTGGTAAAATTGAAGATGATTACTGAAAGCAAGTACCTATTAAGCTGAATAGTGGAGAAAGCAAATCTTCATATTACACAGACAGTAATGGGCTCTGAACTGACTTATCACTCAAGTTTCATCTTGGGGTTCAAATACACAGTTCTGTGAAAGGATGAGCTCCATAAATGGCATGTTAAATGCATTAACTTTTTAAAGGAAGATATTCTGCATTGTTCCCTAGATTGTCACCACAAATCCACACTGATGTGATCTTTAATACACGCAGTTCTAGTTTCCACATCTCAGGAAGAGAGCAGAACTAAGAAAACGAAAGGAGGAAAGAATTATCAAATTTACTAAACTTTTAGTAAACTAAACTTTATTAAACTAAAATTTACTAAATTCCTAGTTTATCTACAAGGAAGATATAAGAACTCTTTGGCTTTGGGGATGGAAGAGATGGTCAAGGGAAGATAAGTCAGGTCTTCAGAAAAAAAAAAAATGGAAAAACCCCAAAACCACATCAATAGGAAACACCTTTGCCATCTCTTGCCTTTTTTAAGTAATGTTTTCATATGGTGCTTCCACTTCTTGTTCTAGGACAAACAGAAGAGTCACATAATATAACCAGGGGACCCCAAAGAGCTACTGAAGCTTTATGTTGCTTCGAAATCACACACCTACACAAAATCAACAATAACTTATGGGAGAATAATCTAGTAAATCTGTTATAAAAAACAGGAAAACTGTTTTTCTCCCAAGGATCAAGAAAAGTGTCATTGAAGACTGGAAGCTATTCAGAAATACCATTATGCATTAATAATTTTTTCCCTACCAGTCCACCACTGATTGCAGACAATAGATCCTAGACTACAAAGACTAGCTCTGATCTAGTACAGCTTTTCTCATCTGATGATGCAGATACAGATTATTGACCTCTCGTTCAATATGGTCCAGGCTATATTAGTTTGAAACACTGTTTAGCATGACTCTGTAGAGCTCATTCAAACTGCAACAGGAGGAAAGGAAAGTACTCAGAGATCGCAGAATAGAGAGCTTATTACAGCCTCCACACTGCAACCGGGATTGTACCACAGTGCAGACAGTAAACTGCAGACAATATCCCCTATTAACAGTTTGCACTAGCTTGTACATTTGTAGCTAGTTTTTTCACTTGTCTGTGAACTACTTTTTTAAAATTCAAATCCACTACAGTGACTTTTGAGTCATTAGTGTTCATTATCCATTAACACTCATTTTTTACTATGTTAAATAAGAAATAATATCTGAATAGGAATAAATACGGAAGCAGAAAGGGAAAAACAGAAGGGAAAAATCGAAGGAAAAACCCTAAATGACAGTGTTGCCACAATACATAAATTCTGGAGATAAATTAAGGCTAGAAGTATTCTAACTTCTAGCCAGAATGAGTTTGATATTCATTTCCAAAAAAAGAACAATGAAGTCCTTCCGAATGGCTACTGATTAGTATGTGGGAGTCTGATAACAAGGTAGCAGACTTCTTGACCTTGCAAGATTGCCAGAGACTGACATTTCCTGAATAAGGTGGTAGGAAGAAGCATACACCCCTTTTCCTCAAGCACCATGAGATGGGATATCTAGCAGCAGTACATATAGAAAAAAATAAATGGGATTAGACACTTAGAGGAAGACATCACAGAAGTCTCCTGGACCGAAAGATGGAAAGCATAATTTGCCTTGGTGAGCATGTCTGTGGTGTAATTCAATTGTGAAGACACTCCATATAGAAACATTAAATAATCAAAAGCTGAGAGAAAACTATTTGTGAAGACAGATAAAGTTGTCAAAATTGCTTTAACATCACTGACAATAAATAAAAAGAAAGGTTTGGAAGCAAAGACAAATGAGTGGTTTTAAGGACAAGTCAAAGATAAGAAATGACTTGTTATGAAAATTGAAGGATGGTGAGACAGTATGGCCCAGGAAGATAAGAAAATTTAAGAAGCATGAATGAGAATGTCCTGGTTTCATCTGAGACAGAGGTAAGTCCACAGTCACCGCTTTATTCAGCTGGTAGCACAGCAAACTTTTGAGACCATTTGGTGCAGTTAGCACTACAGCCCTTATACAGAGCAAACTAAGGCAGCAGTAGATCCTAAGTAGATCCTATTTTTCTTCCCCCTCATGAGAAGGCTAACACCAGAATGACCTGCATCTGAACTACAAGTCATAAAGCAATGTCCTCCCCCACATTCAGATTAGGAGGCTTAATAGCTACACTTAGGTAAAGTCAGATCTTCACACCTTTAACTGGGCCTTGCTGTGGCACGCCCTCTGTTCTGAGCCAAAGAGCGGTAATCGCAAGCCGGAGTCCTTTAAAGCAGTCTCCTATAATGTACATCACATACAGCAGCAATATTAGTTCACTGTTAATCAAAAGATGTCCAGCAGTTTTGCACCAGTAGCATTGTAACCCAGTATTATAAAACGGTGTAATGCCTCTTGACCTAACAGGGGCTCAGCAGACTAGAAACGCACTAAAGCTAGCTTATAAAGCAGTGGAATTATGGAGGTGAGAACTATTATTCATATGTAAGAATTCAACTAGCCTTTAATTAAGATGATTTGAAGCTGGGAACTGTGGAATGAGGAAGATTATAAATATTTATAATCTGAAATGTAAGCATTTATAAAAGCAGTCAGTAGCATTTTAGAATAAAACACATTGCAATACAACAAATTCTTCCACTGAACAGCTCTTTATACATGAGTAATCAATCCAGGTGTCACAAGAGGTAGGACCTCTCATAATTGGAAAGCAAGACTCTACCAAGTCATACACAAACTGAAAGCTGAGTAACATAGTTAAAGAAGTCACAAATTCAGCGAGCTTTCAATTATCAACAGACTTTAAAAAAAAAAGTCACACCTAGTGACATTTACCCAACTCTCATTCCTACAGTACAACACATGCTGTTATGGAGCTGCAAGCCTGGACAGATGTTGAGAAGGAAACACAACTAAAAGCAGCAGCTGAGACTCCAGAAGAATTCTGCAAAGAATAAAACTATCTAATAAGGGGTTAACCCAGCTTCTCAAGATACTACACAGGAACCTGGTCTGTGCCAAAAGCAAAAGCAAAACAAAAAGACCTGACACATGGGTCTTTGATCTGCAGTCACCCCATAAAAAGGAATCCAATTTCTACCTCTCAAGGTATTTCTGCAGATTCAGAGTCCCCTACTCCTTGTAATACATATTCTGCCGTACCCTTACAGGCTCAAACAGATGAGCGACTACCATCCATCTTCCCTTCCCTACTCTCTCCTGCCTTCTTCCTGGCTCCTCTACGCCTTTAGCGGATGGAACGATAAAGCCACACAAATTCAGTTCTGTTCAAACCTCTGTCAGTGTGCCAACCTACCTTATCAAAGTTCCCTCCAAGCACACGGGTAAGAGCGAGGTTCAAGAAAAACAAAAAAGACAGTGGTCCTAACTGGGACACAGAATTTTAAGTTATTCAAGTCTATAAAGCTCTGGCTGACCTCTACACTTTACATAAGCACACTGAACTCTAAAGGTTAGAACAACCACCTTGTCTGAAGCCCTGATACTTGAGTCATATTCAAGAAGAAGAGATCCGTTGTAACCATCTATTCAAAACACCCATACAGTACAGCTGAAAAATAAAAACAAAAGTGAGGGCGGAAAAGGGAAAGAGGTACTAATTTATCCCATTTTAGCTGTAGGCAGTACAAGGCCTGGCTACCTGCCAGCAGCTGGAATACAGGTCCTCTACAGCATACACCGATCTGATAAATTGATCATCATGACCCATTCCTATCACTGTTTCCCTTATACAACTACTAGTACTTAATACCATAGTGAGACAGTTCAGGAGACTCAACTGACAGAAAACCAACCCAGAGCAACGACGAAATCCCAGTAGACTCCCCAGACTAACTTAAAACAGAAGGGCAGTTCACTGTTACATCAGATAAGTTCTACTACAAAGGGAGAACAAGTGGAAAGATGTTACTGTTAATGGTATTCTTAACTCTTGTCAACAATCTCATTGATTAGGACGCTGTTCAGCCAACTTAGTTTCCAGCTCACTTCAAACCTCAAAAAAACTGTTGCTAAAACAGTTTTTAGTAAAATCAGAAGCCTTGTTCTCTCCAGCAAAGCTACTGATACTTGACTCAGGAGAAAAAGCAGGTATGTAGTAAACCTGATTAGGAAAATGATCCAAGTTAAACTAGATCTGACCTTTTCTTTCCTATTCTTCCTCCTGCCATGCTTCCCCTCCTGTTTTCTAGATTAATGTTAAGCTGGATTTACAGTCTAGTTTGTTGAACTGTTTAACAAATGAATGCTCACATCAGTTGACATAAAGCACAAAGGTAGGTACAGCGAGTCCAAAAAGAAAAACAATAAAATTGTGTCATGTGTCAACAAAAAAAACCCAAATTTACCAACCTCAAGCATTAGTACACAGCTACTGAATGCCAATTCAAGCAAAGAACTGAGACTCAGTTGCAGTCACAATATCAGGACTCCACATTTTTGGTTTACACAAGTTCCAGCTTAGGAAACTCTTAGTGCCTACAATGTAGAAGGACTATCAGAGTTTAAATTTCTCAGCTCGCTATCAGCCACACAGAAAGTAAACAGCTACCATATAAGAACATACAATAAGAAAGTTCAAGCTATGCCTAAAAACATTGACAAAGATTACGGTAGTTCCTGGAACACTTAAAAATTGAACTGCTTCCACATACCAGTATCTAGACATAAGGAGCACCAAAAACATAATCACAGGTTTTATCAACACTACCGAAGATTTGTATGTCTACTTGCATGCTCTGCAACACATTTCTGTTCTGAGTGGAAGAATTCAAACAAAGCATTGCTTGCATCCCGCACAGACCATGGATTGGTCTGTGTAGCAGGTACAGTTTTGTCTTCCACAAAACTCCAAGCATCCTTACAACTGCAGGTTCACAAGAGATCAATGAACTAGTACTGCATTTACTGCTAGATACACAGAACTTCCTCCCCCTGCCTTTTAAACTAAGCCTCTGGGTGTCATTATCCTAATTTTTCTTACACTGTTTTCCCTAGTAAATATTTCTCTCAAGAGTCAAACATAAGATATCCCTTCAAAAACACATAATGACAGCAGCAGGCAATTACTTCTTTCTGAGAGACAAGCTGATGAGTTGAAACGGATTGTGAGAGGACATGGAAAATAAGCTAATTTAACACTACATGTTTGAAACAAAGATAGTCCATCACAAGCAAAACAAACTCCATGTGTTTTCTCTTACTTCAATCTAAAGACAGTTAATGTGATACATGCACTGCAGCAACTTCCAATGACATATATACACAAACTGACCATTATTTCCTCTTTTGTTAGCTTGCTCAGTTCAGGGTAAATTGGGACAGTACACTGGTACACTCAGGGCTGTGTTTCATTCCTGGCAGCTGACAGTGCCACAGGTACCTAAACCAATCCAATGGCTTAATTCTGCTATCACCCATCCTGCTTCCGTTGCACAGTTCCACCCCTGTTCTTGTGCTAGCATCAGCATCCATCAGATATGGGATTTCTTGGGGGTTTGGGGTGGTTGTGTGGTTTGGTTGGTTGGTTGGTGTGGGTTTTCTGTTGTTGCTGTTGTTTTTTTTCCCCAAGCTCTCAACTCCTCTCAAGAGGCAACTGACCAGCTACTGAGTTAACACGGATCAGACAGATGTCCAATGAGCCCTGGTGCAAGCATACAAGCAGCAGAAACACACAGTCAGGATTGCGATTTCTCCATTCTGGTAATAGTTCTGTGAGCCTTGATGAAGCAAGATGGCACTTTTATTATGAAACCACAATCTAAGAATACAGTAGTGTTCAATGCTAATGCTGACTTGAACACCTGCCTCTGTAATACTAGTTTGAGTTATTCCCTTATGTGATACCATCTTCCCCTAGTGCATTGAAAACTGCCTCTAAACTTGTGTTCTGATTTTGATCTACATTTAATTCCTGTTCTTCTTCCAAAGTTTGCAGTAACACTGAGATTACCTCCCTGATCTGTTTTACACTGGAATAACACCAAGAATTTCACATCGCAGCTCAAGGCATGACAGATCCACAAGACCACCTTACGCCAGTGTTACTACTGCCCATTATACTGGATGATGGCCACAGCAAGCTTGTTTGCTGTTTAAAGAAGCTGGAGTGCCAAGGAAGCAAAAGCATTCAAAGCAGGTACCATTTTGAAATCATTCTTGCATACAGTCTGTTAGTGGCTTGACAGGTAATAGAGCATCAAGCCATGAAAACAATCAGTAGCAGATAGACAAGAACATTATAGATGTATAGTAAAACATCTAGTTCTGCCCCTGCTCCTGCAGCAACTGTAGAAAATCAGCTACAACTGCAGCAGTATTTAAAAAAAAAAAGTGACACTAACCTGCTGCAAAATACTTACTCCCACAATATATATATTTTCACTGTGGCTGTAAAGATGTGAAGCAGTTAAGGGAGGAACGTTCCAAGTGTGGGGATAATATCAAATGCAATAGCTAAAAATCTTTTGTTTGGGGGGGAATTCCTTTACCTGGAAAGTGCATTTGAGAGACAGCTTGTTCAAAAATAGTAAGCTGAAGGAAAAGTTCAAATATTTGAAAAAAAAAAAAAGAAACATCTAGATCCCTCAAAACAGAATCAGATGCACCGATGTATCCTAATTTAGAGGGGAAAAAAGTCTGAAAACATATAACGAGAGTAATGGACACTAGATTTCACATGCACATAAAAACAGATTTTCACATTGATCAAATTTCAGTCTTCATAAGAAAGCAATACCAAGGCTATTTCCTGTCAAATGCATGCCCTTGAGCTGCAGTAGAGGAACAGTAAAACTTCTACCCTTTCCCTCCCCCCAAATAGCAATGCATTTGTTTTCTTAAAAGTAGTTGAGATAATATTTTAAACTTTCATTTTCACAACAAAAGAGTATTTAGCCTTTCATGTTTTTGCAATACAATGCAAGGCCCTAACAAGAAGATTTCAACTTCCATGACTGGAGTTACCTGGCTCCTTCCATTAAAAAGCCTCAAGTTACTCCTTCAACCTTTACCCACAGGATACCACAATAACATTGTAAAAAGGACCATCTCATGCTGAAGCTTTTTCTTGCACCCCAGCAATTACTAGGTCTCTCCTCTGTGCCTATTCATGAAGGTTAAGCGGACTCAATATACTTGCCAACACTATACCTGTCAAGTTCAAATGAAATCGGTCAATGAGATCAATGACTGCTTGGAAAAACTGCGTAAATCCTGTTTCTTAAGGTTGACCACAGTATGAATCTAGGCTTTTATAGCTCCATACCACCAAAGCCTCTCAATCCAATGGAATGCATTTAAACAATTCACCTTACAAAGTCCTAATCAAAAAGCACCGAAGAGCAATTTTTAACCATTCTGATATTCACCTCTGAAATACCTTACAATTTAAACCACCACAGAACTCAGCTGCTGTCTTAAGTTTGGTACTTCAACTCTGAGCTTTCTGGCACTCTTCCATAAACACAGAATCTAGAATTGGAGTATTTTGTTTGTTAGTTATGTCACAAAGACTGTACCTAGGACAAAACGTACCAGTGAGTGCTGCTGTAAACAGTACTTTCTAGCACGTATTATGCGTGCTGTAAGAACACCGACAGAACCAAGATCTTCAGGTGCCTTTTAAGAGCACCTAGTTTTGAACTCTGATCGAGTCATGCAAGAGTTAGGTACATCCATAAGCACAAGTCTAGGCATCTTAGGAATGTTAGCGCTCAACATAACGCACACGAAGATTACCATCTGAACAGCCATTTTGTACTGAACAGCTATTTAGAATTTCTGTGAATATATTCCATTCATTTACAATGTGAAGTCTTTTGCACCTTCGAATATGTTTAGATACTAAGTAAAAGAATTCTCAGTAATGTCAGTGAAATTTTATCACTGTTTTTCTTCTCAAATTCTTTGAATGCTTGAACATTCTGACCTGAGACTTTAAATCATATTCCGCAGGTCACGAATTAACGTAAGAGGCTGGGAAAACCCAAGCTTTTAATTCTAAAGCCCATGCAAATATTCAAGTCTGCAACCAGGTTTTGACAAAAAAAAAACAAACACAACAAAACACAACAATTCAGCAATCAAGCCGTTCAAATAGAGGTCCCTAAGCATTACTGACCCTCAGGCAAACAGTACACTGCAGGCAACTGAGTATTATTTGTGTCTCACTGTTGCAGATACGAACAATCTGACTATGAGCTTCAAGCTGGGCAATCACTGTCTTGGAGGTATTATCTCTGGCTCAGTTTACCATTTCCATAAAGTTAAGTGGATGAGGAATCCTTTACAGATAAAAGATTTCGAAGTGTTCAAGTGATTATACTACAGAAATGCAAATATCAAACCCAGTTTCTATTCGGTAAGTGATACAAGACATCAACATAAAGTTATTCATCTGAAGGGTTTGAAGCAGAAACAATGACATGTCTGAAGAGTTTGTACTTTCTTGCTTCGCTCTCTGAACATGATGCTTGACAAATGATAGTCCACAGAACTGTATCACCTTTCAACAATTTATTTAATGAAAAAAAATGCTAAGGGTAGAATGATCTGAATTTTTTCTTGGTGGTGTTTTTTTTGGTTTTTTTAGGATTAACAGTAAGCTAGTTCAAGAATTGGGGGCTACGACTTTACCACACTCTTTTCCTCACTTTGCTACAAACGTATGATTCTTGAGAAGGGTGGAGAAAGAAAAAAGAAGTTATGCCAAATTCACCATATTCATCACTCCTCCCCTCACCATGTTGCTGTTTCATCAACCGGACAATTTTTCAGACCTTCCAGTTAATACTAACTTTGTTAGACTCTTCAGATCCTTAAGAATACTTTGCTGAGTGAGAACAATTAACCATTTTTTCTTTGGAAGTTAATTTGAGCTAACATAGGAGGTTATTTTACAGAAGTTAATGCTACAGAATTTCAAAAGAGTAAAGAAAAAAAACCAACCACCCAAACCTGTTAAGTGTACTCTACCTCCATTATCCTGACTACTCACTTTCTTGCCACTTTGTTTACACTTTCTCTCAGATAAGGGCTGCTCAACAGGCATGCCAAGTAACAGTTCTTAACCCAGATAGCTCTTGACTAACTATTAAACCATAATCAATGTCCTTCCTCCTGAACAGCTGCCAATCACTTTGGGGCTCCTTTCTATTAATTGAATTTTGCATCAAGAACATACAGGGAAATAATTTCCTAATTAACTTTTATTCCAAGAAAAAGAAAAACGCGCATGAAGCAACACCCTAGTGCAATCAGTGTAAAATGTAAGTAATTACATTATGGTTTTACAATTTGCAGTGAAAGGGCAACACAAAAAACAACTCCGAAGAACTTCTCAGAACAGATCTGCCCAGCAGACGACCCAATGTATGGTGAAATTTTGTCTTACAGAGCATTCATTGCAGTCCTTGTCTGCATTGGTCATGCTATGCAATTGTGTTCCCGGACTGTATCTGACAGCATACCATTATCACCTGTGAGTCCCTTCAGTCATCAGTTGTCAAGCAGTCTTTTACGATTTTACTTTAAATTTAAAACTGAAATGCCACTAAGTAACAGGTAACCAAAGGAACAGCCACTTATATATGGTGAGAGATATCAGATTTAACAGTTCATCACAGCACCTATGCCAATGAACTAGCTCACCCTATATATACTAATTAAACTGCATTCTTTCCACAATAAGTGTGATATAATGAATTACTCTATGGAAATACATAAGCACTGTTTTCCTAAACAGTATTATAACTTGAAGGATTAAAAAGACAGCGCAAGCATATACAGGTATCTTAATACACACATGGGTGTTAGAGCGGGTGTTACTGGGGCAATACAGCAAGAACAAGAAGCATGTGTGCGTGAAGAAGCTACCAGGTTACCGAAAATACGCAAATGCCCTGCAAATCCGGACAAAACTAATTGCCTATAATTGTAAGCGTACCTACTTGTTCGATAATTAGTTCTTACTTTGATCGCGTCTCAAGCACACGCAGAAACACTGAATGAATCGCTGCTTATCCTCCCAGTTACGTCTGGATGCGTTTGCACCTCTCAGCCGTCAGGGAGGATCAGCACTGACACTACCGCGCTACTTGGAGACCGGGGATTTGTATCCGTTTCCCTAAAGACGGGAAACGTCTGTCGGAACGACACGAAGCCAGCAGTTCCTGGCACCCAGGCGCTCACCCGCACCCCTTCCCCAAACGAAAAACCCCAACCAAAGCGCCCCCACACCGAAGCGTCCCCCCGCCTCGAGATCGCGGCGCGGCGGCGTCACGCGAACCGAATGCCGGCACTCAAAGCGGGCAGCCCGCCCGCCCGCCCGCCGGCGGCGGCGGGAAAGGGGCAGGGAGGCGCGAGCCGTTAGCCCGGCAGCCGCCGCGGCACGGGCACGGGCACGGGCACCGGTACCGGCACGGGCACCGGGCCGGGCGGAGCGCTCGGCCCCACCCGTCCCCTCGGCAGCGCTCTCCGCGCGCGGGAACGGCGCCGAAGAGGCCGCCAGGGACCGCGCTCCCCCGCCCCCCCGCGCAGACACGCGGGGAAGTCACATGATCCGGGGGGGGACCCTCACGGCACGAGAGCCACCGGGGCAGCCCCGGGGGCGGGGGGGGAGCGCGAGGAAAGAACTGCCGTCGCCATGACAACTTCCAGGGGGGAGGGAAAACTTCAAATCCCAACCGTCAGTGCAGGAGCGGCTCCCTCTTAAAGGCGCACGCACACGCAGAGGCGGGCTCCCTCCCCCCCTCCAGCCCCCAGGCACTGGCGATGGAGGAGGAGAGGAGGGGGGCAGCCACCGGCACTCACCGCGCGAACGGCGAGAAGCCGAGACAAAAGGACCCGAGCCGAGAACGAGCCTCGCTCGGCGGCGAAGCGGGGGCCGGAGCGGCCCCAACCGAAGCCGTAACATCCACCCTCCGATGCCTGCAGGCGGCTTAGGACCTTCGCTCTGCCCCACAGACCCCGTCTCCGCTTCCGCCCTCCAAGAAAGCCGCCGGAGCCGCTCATCCATCCCCGCTCCCCCCCCTCCGCCCACCCGAGAGACCCGGGCTCAGGGCGCCTCGCCCGCTCCCCGCCTCGACACCCCGCTCTCCTGACGGACCCCGGCGCCCCCTCCCCCGCCCCGCGGTCCCCCCACCACGGCCGGGATACCCCGTCGTCTCCCCCTCTCTTACCCACACAGTGCATGAGCCGGTGCCGCCAGGAGTCGAGTTCTCGGCGGACTCCCCTGCGCTCCGCCGTGCAACGGGGGCTCCGGCACTGGGAGGCGGCGGCGGCAGGAGGAGCGGGAGCCGCGGCGGCCATTCTGTCTGTTCCCTTTTCCATCTGCCTCTGACCTCACGCCCGCTCATTTACATACGAGCGCGCGCCGCCCAAAGAGCCGCGCGCTCCCCCAGCTCCTCTCGCTCTCTCTCCCCCCCACCCCCCTTGCCTCGTCGAGCGCGTGCCCGCGCTCCCCCCGCTTCCCCCCCGGCATCCGGGGCGGGAAGCGCGCGCCGCCCGGCGGGGTGATTGACACGTGTCCCCGCTCCCCGCCGCCCCGCCCCGCCGCGGGCCCTCCCGGGCTCCGGCGTTCCCCCGCAGGCGGCAGGCCGGCTCGGTAACCGGGCCGAAAACGGACACCCCGCTCCTTCCCCACTACCGCCCGGTTTTCCATCGGTGTTCCCCCGGCCTACAAATCCCGCAGGGCAGCGCGCCACCGGCTCCAGCGCGGGCAGGGCAGGCGGCAGCAATGCACGCCGGGGGTTGTAGTTCCTTGAGGGAGGGGGAATGGCACCCGACCCCCAGGCTTTCCCCACCGGGAAGACACCCCGGACGGTCCTTGTAACGGCTCCGCGCTGCCCGAGCCCCAACACCGCCGAGCGGCCGTCACCCCGCACCTCCCAGCACCACAGCTCGGTCGAAGGCAGCTCTGCATGAAGAGGATTCCAAAAACCGGCGCAGGTCTCGCCATCATCCTATGGGCTGCCCAGGGTGCTGCTTGGAGCAGGGCTCGATCATGGCCCACGGTTGGTTCCTCGGTGGCCACTGCCACCTTCTTACCCACACCTGACCCCCCGGGGCTGCTGCCCATCCTGGCTGCCCGTTGTTCCCCCTTCTGTCCCTTATTCTACCACCAGCATGGATGTGGCTGTCGCATGAGGGAAGGCACAATGCCATGCCTTCCACATCAGCTTGCAAAATTCGCTCCGTAGGGAGATTTTCGAAGTTCTCTAAACTATGGCTCGGTTCACCAGACTGTTTTTAGTGGCTTTACCTTCAGCCTACTTTTTATAAGGGTGTTGATCACAGGGTCGGACGGAGAGGTGAGCTGGGGACTGGTGTCACGCAAAACACGGCATTATGTCCCACTCGCTCTTTCGAGAAGACTAGCGTGGAAACGAGAAGCAAGCCAGTTTAGTTCGGCATCTGGGAGCACGCCTGAGAAAGCTTACTATCAACCTATGAGTGACTTCAGAACTGAAGTCGGATTAAGATAACTGCAAGGAAGTTAACACACAAACGTCAGATTGGATTACATGGAGCATTTGACAACTGCTTGGACAGTTGCTTTTGCTGCACTGCACACATAGTCACCCTCATGCTGTACCTCTGGACTCCAGCACAAGACAGACATCCCTGAGCACCAGTCCAACGTGACATTTGCCTTGCAAGAGAGCAATTAGTGGTCTTCAGTTCCCCAGAGAGAAAATCAAGATCTTGCTGTTTTCTCAGATCCTGGTGTGTCTTTGAGTGCCTTCTCCTCCCCCACACTTCCCTTCTCAGAACAGTCTTTGTATGCAGCGTTACTTCAGCAAGAAATGGCATTTTCTGTGCCTATTTGCAGGTTGTGATAGAAAACAGGATTTAATAAGGCCATAGAAAAGAAAAGACACCCTTGCTTCTCCCCTCCCTCCCCCATAAGGGTTGAAGGAGAAATGCTGGAAAGAATCACGTCACCCCTATCTATATACAACTTTTTTCTGGTCCTAGAGGATGAGCAGAGTTAACAACAGTGATACTGCATCAAAGCTGCAGAGGGGCTTTGACTTTGAACAAAGAACGAGAAGCAGTTCCCCACTCATTCAGGCCTCTATATATCCCTGTAGAGCATCAGTGCAACCAGAAGCAGGGTTATTTGGGAACGAGGCCCTTACCACCTTCCAGTGGAGTGGTTCAGGAGAATGGCAAGACTGCAAGCGCAGGCAAAAAGGCAGCCTATTGCTTCCTCCAGGTTTTCATCGTGGCAGCCGGCACTACACAGCAAGCAGCAGCTTGCCATTCTCCTGCCTTCCTCCTTCACCTCCAACCTGTTGTGGGTACGTTGGCTATCTTATTTGCACTGGACTTCCAAATAGCAACAAAAATCGTCAGCCTTGCCTCAGAGCCTTGGCAAAACCCAAGGCAACTCTGGGAAGGCATTGTCAAAACCCACATAAACGAAAATGTGACCTTACTTGGTCAATTTCAGACTAATAATATCCTCAGTCAAAAAAAACCCCACCCAAAAACATTTTCTTTTGCCATAAAAAATTAAATCTGTTGTGCATTTGCTTCTGCTGCAAACCTTCCATGGTAGATATTTTCTTCTCAACTTCTTAAAGATGTTCTTTTTTTGCGGGTGAAGGACATATTCGGGGATTCCTTGTAGAGCACAACCCTGCAGATCAGCTCTGCTTCCACTGGAATGAACAAAACTTTGGTAACAGATGGCAGGTCACATCTTTATTTGTAAAGAAATTTCATAAAAATAAACTTTGTCACTTCTGTAAAACAGCTAATTGAGCTTAATGAATTCAACACACAGGAATTTTAAACACTATTAATTTAACTGAATCCCTGAGGTTATCTGACATGAATAAATTTTGTAGGGACACAAACGCCCTGCATCTGAAGAGTTTTATTTTGAGATGTCTATGATTAAGTAAAGAGTAGAGAAGAAACTATGCTGCTGCCCACCCTCCCCCCCCGCCCCCGCTTTGTTCATTTCACACACTTTTTGTTGCGGTTTCAAGGTTCCTCCTGTTTGAGAGACTTCATTTCAGGCAGCAGCAGGAGGAGAGGGGAAAGAAAGAATTTAAAACTGAATTTTTGTATTTTCCTAGATTTTGAACTCCTAGGCCTTCTGAAAATACTGCCCAGATATCAGATATGCTGTAGAGACTAGGTTTTGAACCACTCCCTCCCTTTCTTTTTGGATTTTTTTATTCTTCCAGACTTAAAACTGAACCAGGTGAGCCAAGGATCCTGCTTCATCAAATCATCAGTGGTGTTATTGTTACATTAGCTGTAGTGGTTTTTATTCTCTATGGAAATGACTTTCCAGCCAACAGGTCACTTCTAACATGGGTTTGTACTTGATTTTACAGAAGTGATTTCACTTTTCTGAACAACGGTTAGATCAAAACTCCAACGATGGTCAAGGGCAGAAGCTGAAGCAGTGAGGGATGATTTCGATTTAGTTAATTTTAGCTGCCTATCCTAGGTAATTTTTATGAGATCAGAGAGTCAGTTACTTAGAAATGGCTCTGGAGGTGAAGTCCAGTACAATTTTGTTTGAAGCTACAGGAATTATTGCTGCTGTTTTTTTCTATATGTTTCATCTCACATTAATTTGGGGGTAAAGGGAAATTAAAATATTCACAGACACTTACAGTATGATACCACAACTCCATCAAAATCTGACATTTTGAATTAAATTCTTTGAACACACATTGGGGACATTTAACTATCTTATTGAAACATTGCAGAATTGTTCATCACAAAAACCTCTTTATAATTAATCCCCAAAGGTGAAATTCACTCCTGTACAGACAGCTTTGCATGGCTCTTTGTCACATAAGTACTGCTTTGCAGAAACTGGGGGTAAGGATGAAGTGTAATTAAAAGAGTTTAGCTAACTCAAAGAGTCAAAATCCTGTAGCAAGCCTTTTGCAGATGCTATCTTGAAGTGAACACATACTGAAGTGGTGAGCTCCCCCTCTCACATGAATACGATTTGTAAACCTAGAAATGTGGTCTTGGTCAAACAGAAAGAATTAAATGATGAATTGGGCAATAGCTTTAAGAATAAGTATTGCAGAGAATCATTCATACTTGTAAGATATACCATAGCAAAAAACAGAAGGGTAAACCCAAAAATAACACTAGAGAAGATTTTGCCATACATACTACCGTGATCATTTAGATAGAGGATCTAAGCAAACTGAATAAGGGTTATTTAGTAATCAGTGTGAGTATTAGATTGCCAATACATGATTACTTAAACCTATTTGCAACATCCATTTTCTAGCAATTTAGCAGATTATGAAGAATTCAGAGATGCTCGTATGATATACCACTTTCTTTTGCAGTGTCGGATGCAGGAAAAATGGAATTGTCAAGCTATAGGCTATTTTTTTTTTTTTTAATTATTATCATCTCCTCCCTCACTGATCATTGAGGACTTAATCTTAAAAAACGCTGAGGGACTTAGCACATAGCTTCCATAGAAGAAGCTCTGAGAAGCAAACCCTCCAGTTCTATTCAGCAATCTGCATATGCTTTTATTCATGCTTTGAAGGCAGAATCCCTGTGGTCACTCCTAAAGGCACATTCATACAAAGTATGTAAGTTGCTCTAGAGTTGCCTGCATAAAGCGAAGTTCAAATTCAGGAGCTGGAAAAATACACCTATTCAAAAACAACAGGATTTTTCAGGCATAATCTTGTATTTAGGTTCAGGCTATGATGAGCAGACAGCCAGCACAGATAGCGGTTTTGTGAGAGTCTGGCAAGATGCAAAAGAGCACAATCTCATCAGCTAGAATACTATGAATCTCAGAAATTTAACCTGATACACTGTACTGTAAAACGCTGTGGCTGAATATGCTCACGACTTCCGAAAGAAATGGTAAGCACAGACTGCTAGGGAATGAGAATTATTTTGCCATTGCAGCTGGATTTGTATGGTTTCAGGCATTACTGCTCCATCCACTATTTCACTTACTGCCAGCAGATACCTCCACTATTCCAAGTTTGATGTACAGCCTACTCTTTTTCTACTAGTGAAGGAGGAAGATAACCTCCAGCAGAAGAAGCTGGACCAGCAGCTGTAGTGCAGTATGGCAAGAATGCAGTGAGAGAGCAGCCATCCCGTTATCTACTGCTTCCCTGCCTGTTGTGGCAAGCAACGCAGCCCAGATGAAAAGATTACACCTAATCTAGTAGTTTAGACTTCACATTTTCATAACAACCTCAATCAGTGTGAAGTTACAGAAAAACATCTTTAAAAAACAGAATTATTTTAAAAATGGCTAAAAGTCCTTCACAGTTAGTTGCAGACATCTGGGTTAGGGGCTCTGTGAGCCTTGAAACTTAAACCCCAAAACACTTCCTTGCATTGTCATCAGTTCTAGTAGGGAAAATAAAAGCTCAAACTCAAATAAGAACAATTGGAGAAGTTTCCATTTCACACACAGATGAAATAATAATCTTTTTAACAGGGCAGAAAAGTCAGGCAGAAAAGTCTGTTCACTGGTTTTTGGATCACCAGGAAGAAGTAAGATCTGCAAGTGTTCCAGGCTCCTGAGTTTTAGGTCTTTTATCTCCCTATGCTACTATAAAATTCAAAATAGTTTACAAATGGTGATGTGTGAAGAGGCTATAATTTAATACCAAGTCTCTTACAGATGAAGAAAGAAATGGCACTCGATTACATCTGAAATCTTGGGGTATACTACTTGATGTTCAGTAACTGCATATTTCAGCAACGCATACAATGAAAAGTGCTGTCTCTTAATTACAGGGTCTGCTTTTGTGAATCTCATTAGCATTAATTGATATCACTATCTTTCAACATATGTGCACAACTGTATCTGTGCACAGGTTAATAGAATGCTAGCCAAGGTGAAGTTTTAAGTGCACAACAGCATTTTTTAGCCAAAACCTGCTCCTTGAATCTCTACTCAGAGAAAAATATCAGGAAATTAATGAAGTCAAGAAGCGTTCCTCAAGTAGAAAGGCAGTACTAAGCCAATCAAGTCAGCTCTATATTTGTGCCCCTGTTATTGACCTAGTTCTAAGTACATGAAACATGATGATTGCAGGCAGATGACCATTTTCCACAAACATCTTTATCCCTTGTATAGGAAGGTAAAAAATGGGAAAATGCCTCTTAGCATAGGTTCTAGCTGTAGTGCTCTTAAAGCTGTGAGGATCTAAATAGGTAAAAGTTTGTATCTGAGTGAATGTTTTCTTATCAGACTGTCTAATGAACTTAGCAAAAAGCAGCCAAGCTTTCAAGAACACCAATATTCTTCATGTCCTGTCTACTTTAACTATACTAGCTGATTTAATAGAGATGTCACTTCCATGTATCAAACTAGCCTTGTTTGTAGCAAGCAAGCATGATGATAAAACTCTACAGTGAATGTTTATAAAATAAATGCACTCAGTTTTACATGGGTAAGTAAAACATGAATAGGGCTTTCAGTTTATACCATTTTAGAATACACAGTGAAATTTTCACAGGTTATTTTCAGTACTTTGTTTGTCACTAGTCTTTAGAGGCTAAGGGTCTTGTGGTACTGTGGCCAAAGGGCCATGGTCTCATCACACACATGATGCTACACAAGAGCACATGTATGAAGGTTGCATTACATTTAGATGAATCCTTAGAGCTAGAAAAAAAAAATCACAAAGCTTTTACGGTGAGCTGAGCATGTTTGATCAGAATGGAATCCAAAATGTTACTTTACAGAATCACTCCTCAAAGTAAAGCTACATTTCGGTGCACAGTAAAGCAGAAAAAAATAGGGCTTTAAAGAATACAGACTTCTAAGGTGAAATCAAACACTAATATGAAAACTACATGAAGGATAAAAAACTTATAAAAAAGCTTATAAAAAACAATTATAGTACTTTACAACTAGAAACATAACAACTTTTGTTCAGTGCTAATTTAAAACTTTTAATATTCTTAAAGCATTCTTATGAGGATGATATATCCTATGTCTCAGTACTAACCTGGCAGAAAAAGGCGTGTAAGTGAAAGGAGCCAGCTTGAGATGCCAAAAAATAACAAATTAGTCTTCTATAGATTAGACTACTGTTTTAACATGTCATTATTTGACCATTAAAATGAAATTTAGAGGAAAGGTAAAATACGATATATACTCCTAAGTGATGTCTCCATAGCACTATCTATCAAATATGGCTGTTTTTTCCTTCCATTTAAGCTGTTATCTTATGTTCCACACAGCTAAGTAATGTCACTCACTCTCGCTAAAGTTTCCCAAGTGGCCAAGTAATTTAAGTATGCCATCACCAGAGCAACTCTGCAGCTGAAACTATACTGCTATTAAACCCAGAGAGAATAGATCACTAATTGCAGCTTAATATTAGAGATAGACATGAAATACTGAGCCAGCCATGTGCTGGCAAGCCAAACCTACGCTATTATTGAAAAGACAAAGAACTGTTTACTGTCTTCATGAATGACTTTTACAATTACACTAGCTAAGTACTTGTTGAAGCTAAGTAATACAAGGGCGCCAGTTCTGCTTCAGACCACAGATTAACTATCATTTAAGCTAAGGAGGAAGTTTTTTTCCCCTCAGTGCTACTCCTCCTTGCGTGGAATGTCACACTGGGTGGGTTTCCCTGTATGACAGTAGCACCAACAGAGCATATGACAAGACACAGCACACGTGGAGCATCAAACAGAGGATGTGGCTCCTTCTCCCAGAAGGATTGCAATCTAAATAGAGAGGGAGAGTATCGCATAAGTGATAACCAGTTCACAAGCTGGCTGCTCCACTAGAGTCATTGCCCAGGATGCAGAACGTGGGATACCACCTCCTTGGTCTCTAGCATCTCCCCAGGAGTGGGGGTGTGTGTGATTCTGGGAGGAGAAAGGTGTATGCCTGTAACGGTTTTGGGTTTTTTTGTTTGTTTGTTTTTACTGCAGAAATTAATGTTTTGGTGTCCTTTGCAACTGTTTCTAGCTGTGGTTTCCAGCACAGGCTGGAATTTTATAGCCAACCTAAGCAGCATCCACCATGGGAGGTGGTAAGAAATGACTCTGAATGACTCACTGGTCACTTGAGTAAAGCGGTTTATTTCCTGTAACGTCACTTGCAGAGTTATTGCCTCTTAAAGTAGGGCTTTTCATGGTTTGATTTAGAACAACTATTTTTATTACATCTATAAGCTTCATCTTATCAATTTTATGTATAACCTTTCTTTTAGCTGAATTGTGTATGGTTTAGGTTATGTTATCTTCTGAATCTGCCACTTAACTCCCTTCTCCCTCCTTTCCCACCAGTTCCATCCCTTCTGTTTTCAAGTTAAACATTGTGAACTGAAAAAAAGAGTAGGAGAAAAAAAAAGGAGAAACATTGTGGGTGAAATTCACCACCCTTTTAACAAAATAAACGGAGAGCAACATGATTTCTCAGACCTAAAATAATTCGAAAATAAGGACCTGGTTATTCTTGAAATTTAACTATTTCATTAGCTAGTTCAGTGCTGTGGAGTTTAGTTTGCTATGGCTTTATATCGCTTCACATAATTGTGTTCTTGAAATGTTCTTTTCTGCTGGTTATCAATAAGTATCTTTTCATGTGCTTTTAATCAATCTTAGTAGTGATGCAACGGGACTGAAAAGAACGTTTCTATTTTGCAAAGGCAGTTAATAACCAAGATAATTTCTTATTGCACTTTTTTATATACTTAAATTTTAAAGTCAAGCACATGTAATTTCTTTGTTCATGTTATTTATCAAGTAGCTTTTAAAAAACTTGATTTTGTGATTTTCTTACATTGTCCGACCATTTTCACATTAATTTTTAAAGACTATTTTTGTATTAGGTTAATTCAAAAAATTAACAGAACAATTATAGATTCACATTAAGTATTCCTTTTTGGGACTACATGAAGTAATCCCTTCAGCTAACAAAAAAAATGAAGTCACAGTAGGCTGAATGTGACAGACTGAACATTTCCTCTTCAGATTCCTGCTGAGAAAAGCAGACAGCAGAGTAGATCTACTGCAGATCATCATAAGGAAAAGCGTAACATTGCAGTTGTCCTTTCCCATAATTTGATCATCCCTGGATGATTTTTCATTCCAAGTATTCATGGGTTCACATGCAAATAGAATTAAACTTTTCCTTCTCTATCTAAGAGAAGGATATCCACTTCCTCTAAAAACCCTAACATTTGTTTCTTCCCTTTCCTCCTCTTTTTTAAAATTTACGTGCTTAAGTTCATACCATTTACCTTGAAGGATGTTTTCACAGCTAGGTATCTATATTCCCTAGCAATGACTCCCTACAGCACAGAGCAAGGTGGCTAAGAAACTGGTGTGCATCTAAAAGTGCCATAATCACTTCAGAGCAATGCTGGGATCCTGCCCCTTCAAGTTTGCGCATAGTGCCACAGTGATTCAGATATATTCCTTCTCCATCCAGTCTTTCTATTGTATTACTTTCCATTGTGCAATTTTGCTTGCCTTCCTGCCGAATCAAGGTATGTTTTCAACCTTTTCTGCACTGTTATATATGTAATTTCTTTCAAAGGGAAGCCAAGAGGCTCCTGTCTTCACTGATTCTATAGTCTTGGGCTTAAAGAAATAACAGACTTTGTAGTGTGAGTGTGAAAGCTGGCAATGTTTTGTTCTTTAATGTAAGGACTCTATCTTAACTGTAGTATTTTACTATTAAAATTAAAAAGTGAACCATAGACTTAAGTGTTACACAAAAACTGTTACAAGCCAAGGCTCTACCAGCACTTCATCAGATTTGCTTGAAAAGGTTTCATACCGAGTATTTTTCATACCCTTGTAACAAGCCCTCCCCATTTAGATTATTTCTCATATTCTTAAGCTTTTAGGCATTCTCACAATCAGCTTTTCTCAATATTTATCAACCAGGTGTTGCTGCCATAAAATAGATGCCAGTGTGATTCAACTAGTCATTCAGACTGGAGAGTCATAAGAGGTATTAGGAAAGTCTTAAACCAACAGCATCAGTTGCTGAGGATTAAAGTGGGCTCCAGATATCATCATACCTGCAGGACTATGAAACCGGAATAGATTTAGCTACAAACTCCTTGTAGAAAGCAAATAAGCCTTTAAAATCCAAAGCAATTTTGATCTTGATATTTTTAAAAATTTTATTTATTTTGAAGATGGCAAATCTTTAGGATGCTGTCTCCAGTCCTCAGATTTGAAAAAGCTGTAAGAAGTCATACACTTCCAGTAGTAGTTCAGCTATTTCAATCTGGAATTCTTTTAGAACTCAAGTGAATACTCAAATCTTGGTGAATTATTTTTAGTGTTTATTTTAGCAACTTGTTCCATAGCTGTCGCATAGCCACTTTGATTTCAGACAACTCCTCTGCCAGGTTCAGTCCTCCCAGAAATAAACGGTTTGGCACAAGGATCTCCCTAGCTTCTACCACCTACAACACTGATGCAAAGAACTCATTAAGCTCCTCTGCAGTGGCCTTGTCCCCTGTGAGTGCTCCTTTTATACATGGAGTGCTACTTCTAACATTTCCACATTACAGTTTTGCATGATTATTGGCAACAGATATTGGAAATAGCGTATTTTCACTGCTAGAATCAATATTTCTTATCAGTGAAAATTATATTTTAAAACTGTCATGGTTTGATGTGGAGGGGGGGTTGGTTCTGGTGGCAGGAGAGGGGTTTTGCTCCCTGCGACCTCCCCGGTTTTGGAACCGGGTTAGGCTTAGTTCTGGCCACCAGATCAGACTGCCATCCCCCTCGGGATTGAGCCAATAGGGCGCCTCTGCGAATTGCCCTATTTAAGTCAGGACAAACGAACCGGAAAAGGTGCTTCGCCCAGGATCGAGCAGAGAAGGGAGGAGGGCACTGCCCCCGCTCCCTGGCTCCCGGCCGGGCAGCTGCCTGCGTCGGGCCGGCGCCGCCCACGGAGAATGGCGGCGGCGGAGCCAGCTGGGGAACTCGGGGGCACCCCACTCCCGGGGTGCCCACTAGGCTGAGTTCACCTGGAGAGGACTGAGATGTGAGAGAAACAGCCGCATCGACAGCAGGTCAGTGAGGATGGAGCGGGAGGAGGTGTGCCGGAGCTGAGTTTCCCCTGCGGCTGATGGTGAGATAGCAGGCGGCCTCCCTGCAACCAGGACGGCCTCGGTGGAGCAGAGACCCACTCGCAGCCCGTGGGGAGAAGATGCCTGAGCCCGAGGGTGGTCGTGTTGGGACGCACGACAAGGCAGAGAGGCACCTGGAGTCTGCGTGACGACCCACGCCGGAGAGAGTGGCTACAGCTCCCTAAGTACCTGAGACTGTGGTAAAGCCCACACCGGAGCAATCTGTGGGGAAGGATTGTTTCCAGTGGGCTGGACTCACGCTGGAGAAGTTTGTGGATTTTTCCTCGTGGGTAGGGGATCCATTGGAGCAGGGGAAAAGGGTGTAAGGACTCCTTCTCCTTTAAGAAAGAAGCAGCAGTAACAGCACGGAATGAACTGACCTGCACTCCCCCAGTCCCTGCCCCCTGTGCTGCTGGGGGGAGGAGGTAGAGCCGGGAGGAAAAGGAAAGTGGGGGGGGAAGGTGTCGGTTTTAAGATCTGGTTTTGTTTCTTTCTGTCCTCTCGAGTAATCGGTTTTGTTTCCCTTTGTCCTTCTAAGTAATCATTAATAAACTGTTTTGCTTTGAGAAAGCCCTGTCTGTTTTGCCCAGGACCATGGTTGGTGGGTGCTCCCTCTGTTCTTGTCTCAACCCTCAGTCCCTTTGTTTTTTTTTTTTTCTCTCCTCTCTACTTTACTGGAGAAGGAGAGACTGTGTGAGTTTTAGTTGCTGGATCAGCCTAAAACCACGACAAAAACATATTGCATTTCCTTTGTAGAAAAGGAAAGGATAGGGAGACCATACTAGCTGGAACATGATAAATAGAGTCTATGTGACAGAATTTTCACTGTGCTTTCGGGCATAGTAGGACTTTCAGTGGAGATGCTTCTCTGTTTGAGGTAGCCTTACCAGGTGTGGCCTGCAAGGTAGGAGCTTGGTCTGCTGCTGGGGAATTCCTGTGTAGCTCTGTATAGATCCATAGGCTGCTAGACAGGAACTTGTGCATATGTGAAAAATGATCTCCACAAAACTACCTGATGAGCTAAGACAGAACTTGTGCTGACCTTGACTGGTTTTACCTGACAGGGCAACTTGCTATGACGCACAAGTAACTCTACATGTAGAGTGCTACGTAAATGTACAAATCCGCCAGCGCAAAATCCCCACTCCCTGGTTTTCTAGTGCTTATCAGATTTCCCTTACCACAGCTATCATGTTTTCACCCTGGTTATCACCATCCTCCCCACAAAGGATCCCTGGCTAGATATGTCAGAGCTTCAACAGGTTTGCACATTCCAGCACTGGAAACATTGTGCAAGCAGTAACTAAAATTCCTCTATCCTTATTTTCATATGTGGGTAATCCATTATTTAAACATAGGGGAAACTGATAAAACATGTTATCTCTCAAGCATTTAAGCTAATTCTGTGCCCAATGAGGGGGTAGTAGTAACAAGTTTCCTACCTCCGTGCAATTACTAAACATTTCTCAAATTTAACCAAACATGCCAATTCTAATCTTGCTGTTTCTTATCCCTGCAGAGCTAAATGCAGTCAGAGCATTCTGTTTTTTTTTTCCTATGACATACAATCTCCTGTTACTCTCAGCTGCTCAAAGCATTTGGTTAATACAGCTGTACTTTCTCATGTTAGAGATACCTAAGAGCACTGTGCTCAATGTTTAAACAGCTCCATGTGTACCCAATTACGAAAGCAATTAATTTAGTCAAAGACTAGATTAACTACCATCTGTGGCCTGATTGTTTGTTAAATTTGAGTACTTCTGATCAAAATTGTCATAAACGAAGTCTTATACAACATGTGACCCAGTGACAAATCAATGTTGTCCAAGGACATCTTGGTATGAAGAAAGCTCAACGTTAAGTGTTAAATATTGTTATACCACTTCTGTCACTGATTCGTACAGTGTATATTTGGGATGCATTTTATTCTTTCACAAAAGTGAAACCTTTGAGTTTGCTAATAAAATAATACTGCTGTTAGTGAAGTAATAGATGATACAAGAACCATGTCTAGAATAACATTATAAACATATACATGGCAGAGGACAAAAAGAAGCCAAGGGGAAGGTATGAAACAAAAGCAATCTGGAGAAACAAATGAAGCAGAAGCTTGAACTAAGATCAGCCCTTATGATAGGACCCCACATGGATATACAGCTAGTTGCCAAATAGGCAATGCAACTATATAGCTCATCCATACAAAATGGACAGCTGTAAAAAGAGCGAGCCCACGAGCCAGCAGACAAGCAAGCCTTGCTCTAAGCCCTCAGTGGTATGACAGATATCAGGCTCTTCTCAGTACTCAAAGATGTCTATTCTGACTTCCTAGGGCAGAGGACAACGTGCTTTATGTCTCCTATGATATGGGTGAAAATCATAGATTATTTTGGAAGGAAAACATGACCAAATCGCAGAGCCTCTCTTTCCCCTTCTACCCCCATGCCCCAGTCTTTGTTAAAAGTGCATGAAGACATAATTTCAGGAACATCATGACTCTCAGGCCAAAAACATTCTACAGATACGATCAACATTTGTGAGATTTTTTTAGGTAGTCCTCAAAATTATATTTCTTAAACAAGTAAAAAACGACAACTTTCTTTTGAGAAATACACTTCACTATGAAATATACTGATTTATATTTTGAAGTCGCACTTTGTAAGTGGATGAGAGGAAAAAAATCAGGTTTGATATGGTGTCTCAGAAATACTTTGAGTGTAATACTGAGCCTCTCATAAGTGAGAGAAGAAGCAAAGAGGTATTTCTACGTTGCAGTCACAAAGTAAGCCATATTTTTGAGTTCAATGTTATTTTATTGTTTTTATAGTCCTTGCTGGCCTGTTTTCTAGATTCTCAATGAATTTAAAAAGGAAGAATAAGAGCAGGCTGCAGAATTTAGAAAAAAATAAATCACAGAAGTAAGATACTGGAAGTAAAATTGCTTCCTTGCTAGAATATAACTGTCTGAATCACATTAGCCTTTCTAGAGGAACTCATTGAGTCTGTAATATTGTCCTTGGATTTTTTTGACCATTGTTGCCTAGATTATGGTTCTCCATTTGGTAGGAAATGCCTATGTTTCTTTTCTGTATAACCATTTAGTCTTCCACTTGGCTATACTGAGACTCACATTTTATTTAGTAAGCTGAGTGCAGCGCAATAAGCTCATTCACACCATCCTCAAAAAATGAAATAATTTTTGCATGAGATGCAAATTTTCATCTTTGAGATTTTCTGTTTACTTTCAAATCATTAAGGAAAACTTAAAAATAGCACTCAATTTTTTTAGAGTATCACATAGTGTTGGAGCATTCTGTCAACCTTTACTGAGGCCCACTAAACAAAATTATTCAGTAGGGATTCCCTATTAACCACTACATTGTCAGATGCTTCACATCTTCAAATGAGGATTAAAAATATTGTGCTGTATTTCTAATGAAACAATATCACTCAAGACAAAGTCAAATACAAAAGTACAGAATGTCACCGTTTATAAATGGTTCTCTCATTATTTCAACAGTCAATAACTTTATATGTGGTTTAATGTAGAGAGAATGGTAATTAAGTAGAGCATTAAATAATTCCCAAAATGTAAAACACAGTTCGAAAATGCTGTAGTGTAAAAACATGCGAAATTTCACTCACCATTGAAAGCCTGGGCTTCTGGACTTAAAAATACTCCGAGTTAAATAAATTCAGTATCTGTTAAGATCTTCTCCTCTAAAAGTGTGGAAAGTTTTTTCTCCCCTTTATTTCATCTTCCACTTGTCAAAAAACTTTTGATATACTCAAGATGTTTAAGGCATCACATCTAATTTTATTCTGTTTTTTCTTGTACACTTCACAGTGATCCTTCATACCGTGTCTGATGCAACTGCTCTAGCCAACACGAGAATGGGCTATACCATCTACAGCTAGAATTTACTCTTGGAAGCACAGCTGTGCTCCCACTAGAAGCAGAAAAGATCATGTAGTAGGTCTAAGGATATAAACTTAAGTGAAGATTGCGATTCTAGATGTGGGAAAACAGTCACCATTTTGGTCATCTGGAAAGTCATTTCCTCTTAGTTACAGAGGTATTCAGTCAAGCAATAATATGCCTTGGAGCAAGAAAATGCATTTAAAACAAGTCTTCTGGAGCCAACATGCTTCTTTAAAATGCTTCTTTAAAAACACACAAACCAACCAACCAACTTTAAAGGTGAGGAAGTAGTTCAACTCCATGCAGAATCCAGATGACCTGCAACAGATTTCTGTCTCTGAGAAACAAAGCCATATGTATACGCACACACACATACACGTATCCCTGTGTACACACACATAAACCAGTAGCAATCCCTCGTCATGCAAGCAAAGCCCAGTACGAAAATTGAAGTCGAAAGAAAGAAATATTGAAACATGATTAAACAGTTTTTGCTCCTACACATTGCTTCTTATAAACATGACAGAATTGGAGAGACAAGTGAGTATGGTCTTACCAATTCAGCAAAAGTATATAAAGAAAAGGTCATGATAACAAGTTTTTTTTCTACAGTATAGCAAGAACAAATTTTGCTTCTTTGTATAAGTGACAGGCAAGAACATTTAGAGGAAAAGGTTGTAAGGAAATCCTCTTGGTGCAAGCTACACAAACCTCCAGGATGCATAAGCTTCTTGAGGTTTCATTTTAGTGAGCTTTCAATTTCATTTTCATAGATATAACTTGCTTGAGAAATGATGACTCTTGTAGCAGTCTTCCAAAAACTCCATCCTAGCTTGCCTGACTGCAAATAGATGGATATACCTATAGCTAAAAAAAATAGAAATATTTGTATTCTTGTTTTGTTCCTCAGCTCTATATCTGCAAAATAATTATTTCTTTTGTTATCCTGTAGCCATTTTTTGTCAATTTTTCACAGGTGAATTTTTAGTAAAGCTTGGTTTAAAATATGCAAGACTGAGTCTATATATGGAATCTTTTGTTCTGGAGAAAAGAGTAACACCAAATCCAAAATATAATCTGCATAGGGATGGTTTTCCTACTGCTGAAATGAAATACAGTGAGTATTTAACAACGTAAACACCACTTTCAGAGAGTGAAGGTCAAACTTTGGACTAATAGGTGCCCTTGCTGATGTTACAACTGCATCTGGCTCCCTTCTGGTGTGAGCTGAATAAACTGCGTTTACTGAAACCTGTGAGTTTTTCAGAATAGCTAACAATATTGTTTCCAATTTTTATGAGGTATGTTGGAGAATGTTTAGTAAACACAAAGGTGTGGAAGGGTTTTTGTATGAATTCAGTGAACATAAAATATTCTGTGCTAAGTAATCATTTTCAAGAATAAATGTTCTATTGTTTACAGTGATGAACAGGATTATACTGACTCCAGCTCGTGTTTTCTTATTTGTTTTGATTTTTTCATTTGATTTAATGATATCAACTTTATGTATTTCTCGTTCTTTAAAAATTAACATTTTAATTAAAGTGTACTGAAATTATTTCTTTGTAAATATTTACTCAGAAAGCTGCTTCACCAGGGTGAGGGACAGGAAACAGCTCTCTGCATTATGCACTGAACAGTTATGATTGGAATTACTGCAAACCTAACAACCGTATCTATTTAGCAGTAGAAGTAAGATATGGTACAAATTGTTATAATATGAGGAAAAACAAAAAGCAAAGGGGAAAGGAAGAAATGTTTTTCCTTCCAGAAATAGTCTATTGCTTAGAAACATATCAATCTCAAATGACAAAAATCAAACAGATTTCTAAATAAAGGTCAAACTGGTATGACAGCATTAAGAGAGCAAATAAAACTAGCATGAATAGAATTTACTGAGCTTCATTACCCTTTCTTTAAACTGAATACTTTCCGTCTCTGCTTCTGTATAGAATTGTAAAATGGAGTCTACATAAAGATATAGTTATCGGTTATACCAGTGTATGGCTGTAATTCAGGAAAGCACTTAAGTAGCTGATTAACTTCAAGCATCCACTTACCTGTTTTCTTAATTACGGACTTAAGTGCATACCAGAAGTTCTTTCCTGGATTGGTTTTATGCTACGCCTGTTGACTGCAGCAAAGCACAGAGCTATCTGAGCTAGTTTGAAAGCAGCTTGTCCAGAGGCTGGAAACAGTCTATGACCAGAACTGCCTGGAGCTCAGGGTGATTTCACTGACTTGCTTCCAGTGCTCAAGCTGCCTTGGTAAAGCCTGTTAAGCTCTGCAGCTTGCATTTCCTTCTGTTAGTCTGCTCTAGTTTCTGCGGAGTAGTCGCCTCTGTTTTCCCAAGGCCCTGCTATTTCTTTTGCAGGGGAAGTACTAGTAGACCTCAAAATCAGAGGAATCAGATAGTAGCTCAAATAAAGGACTTATGATCATGAACCCTTAAATATAGTCCAAAAAGACCTTTCTCAGTAGCAGTTTCATTCTAGATGCACTTGATTTTGTTTCTTTGCCTTTAAAGGTGCAAATATGTCTAGACTTTTGTTTTTGTGCATGTCCAAGACTGCTTGGAGCTTGCTTATGCTCTACCTCAGTCCGGCAGTGATCTGGGAACTGGTTCTCTACCAAATCCTCTAAGCAGCTTGATCTGGGAGGCATTCTCAGAGCATACCTAATACTTACTACACGATTAGGGCCCTGTCAAAATGCAATTGTAATGTTTTTTTGAAACCAATGCTGGGGATCACTTTCTGGAATGGCAGCTACAACTACCTGCAGTCTGTCACCAAGTATTTCCATCTTTAACAGAAACATCTTAATCCATAGATTAAAGTTGATCTTTCTCTTCCCTGTCCAGTTTATCACAATTTCCTTTCTGTATGATACCACAGTGTCAGTAGGATGAATAGAGAGCACCTTCTTCCTCAAATACCCACAGGTTTGTGGTTATGGATATAATATACAGATATTTCTTGAAGGGAAAGGTTTAATTCTCTGCAGATGGAGCCAAGACTGGAGTCTGGATCACCTTGTTGGGTTTCTTATTTAAGAGGTGAAGATGCATTGACAAGAAGAATTTGTCAGACATAACTTGGAAGCTTAAGTCTCAAGGATGGCTTATCACTGGATATTTTGGGAAACCCATAAAGTTAGAAAAAAAATCTCATAAAACTTTGTACAAAAAAAATCGTTTTAAAGGCTTGCTTCGGACACTAAACAGTTCTTTGGTTTGTGATACTACACCACAATGGAGTACAATGTCAGCTGATTATATTTCAAATTAAAAAACTCTGTCCCCTCTGATTTTGTGCCTGAAAATGAACAGTTGAATAAGGTGTTCTGGATAATCTTCTCTCAGTTCCAGTGGTCTGTCACCATCTTTGTCCTTGGCAATACTTAGACGTAGAAAGGAGAGTGGATTCAGGACCGTGTATTACCATACTCATTGTAAGTGGGTGAATAAACCTACCTTGGGTTCAGCTACACAAAGCATGTACTTAAACGCTCTGTTGAATGGCCATGCATTTAGAATGGCTGGTTTAGATGCCTGGTCAAACAGCCGCTAAAATGAAGTAACAGGACTTTTGACTTCAACAGAGTCAGTGGAATTAAGGACACTTGCACTGATCTTATAACATATTAAAAAATGATTTAGAACTGAAGTAAAATAAGACCAGTGTTGATCTGCTCCTGCCTATAAATGCAGACAGAGTTTATGTGAATTTAATTTTAACCATGTTATTTGTAATCTCTTATTTCTTTGTTCTGTGTTCTTACTGCTTTGCAAGAGAACTAGTTTCACTTAAGTTAACAGGATATTTGCTCAGATATCCTGTTAATGTGAACCCTGTGGCTGTTAAAACTCACATCTGCTGCTTGGAATTGTAATTAACTCATTTAAAGTGTTTTAAAGACATATAAAAAGTGGAGACATGATTTCAACAAAAGACTCTCAAGTCTGCATAGAAGTTCGATGTGAGGCTGGAGCGTCAGCATTAAATGTCAGCTGGGTTATTGAAGATTTTGATCATATAATTGGGATTGTTTCAGTGCATTTTATTGTAGTAAATACACTAGGGCGTGCTCAAGTCAATATGAATCATCAGTGTACTATCAGAAAGAAATAAAGTAAATAAGTAGTCATATAAGTAAAGCTGTAACTCATAAAAGAGACAGGTAATCGTATACATAAAAGTAACATCCTTGCTGCAGATTTGTCCCTTAGTCGTAACTCCATTATCTCTCTCTCCAGGTTCTCACTAAAGTTATGATGGACATTAATTTTGTACACACTGCGCTCAATAATGCTGTCACCTTCTTCACTTGTGTCAGATAATTGATTTGATTTAGAAGGTTTTTGCTGTATTGTTGCTAAGAAATAGAAAGAACTTCACTTTCTATACTCTTTCTATCAAACTGATGCTGACAGATGCTAACATAGTATAGGGCTGTTTACTGTAGCTTCCTTGCTTCTAGTTTCACTTCTGATAACTAGCAACTACTATCTTTCCATACAAGCTATAAAGTTTTGTAACTCATCTTGCATGGACCACATCTTGGTCTCATCCCGAAAATGTAGCCCAATATATTTTTGTATAAATAGACATAATTATCTTTAAGACCTGTGGAATATTACCTCAGTGTTACGGGGCTGCATTTATTTCTAAATTATATTACAGGAAAATTCAGGCAATCTTTTGAAATTTAATTCATTAATGTTATAGACTAACTAAATTTGCAGTTAAGATAAAAAAAATCATTATTTAAGCCTTAACACATGAGCATATGAACTGTGGATTTCATTTGAGTATTTGGGATATCAGTGCTAAGCATAAATGAAACATAAATATATATTAAAATGTTGACTTGCTCTTTAAAAGTATATTTGATAAACAGGCACAGTTTGTGTCTTTGAGCTGTACTCACATGGAGAAGTTAAGTGGCACATTATGTCTGTCTGGTTTTCTAGTTTGACCGTAGTGCAATTTAATATAGTGCTGTGCACAAGCCAGTGTACGAGTCTTTAGGGACCAGGTATTAACTGGAGATTGCCAGTGTGCAATATCACTCTCCATCAGTCTCCTGACTTCTCTTTCTATCCCTGACAAGATTTACTTACACGTTTCTGCATCCATGGTGGTAGAGACAGAAGGGGCTGGACTGGAGCGCTGAACAGAGCTGACCTTATTGGCTTGGTGGTTCCCAAAACCTCTTCCACGCTCTCCTAGCACATACCAGGAAACTTCTAATCTGTTTCCAAAATGGGGCTGAAAAGACCAGGACAGGGAAATGGCTGTTTAATATGTAAATTTATCTTAAGTATTCTCACACCTTGTCAGGAGCTAATTCACAAAATTTTATTTGACATATGTCATTGTTTAATCTATTAAACAATCAATGTTTGCAGAAATGAAGTCTAATTTGGAAGTCAAAGCACTTTATGTTGTGTCGTAAACTATTTTTGTGGCAAGTAAAATAATTTTAGAAGATATACAGTATTTCATAGCCATTGTGAAAGAAGAATCAGAATCATTTTTTCATTCTGTTTTTTAAAATAAATGTATTTATTTTAAAAATTTCTGTGAGAATTCACCAAAAATTAAGCTTTGTAGATAGGATTTCACAGGTAGCACTCTTTGATAGCTACTTAAAAATTAAAATAAAGTAAAATACAAATTAATGCAGTAAATTGACCTCTATAGTTACTCATTATATTCTAGTAACATTTTATAATTTTAGAGATGAAGACTGACATAAGATATAAGTTGTTAAATGCTTTAATTTTATCTGCATTTTTTTGTGTCAAAAATAGTTTTAATATTAAAGGACAACTGTAGACTCCTAATGACTTGAATACAGTTTGACTGTTTTCATGAAGTGCTCTGTGGGATGTCAGAATATTTAATTCAGGATGTTAAAAACATCCCAAAATGTCACAATAATTATATCACAGCAGGCAATTAAAACACTGGAAAATGCCAACTGACTAAGTGTGTTCTCTGTTATTTAGGAAACTAATGAGTGAGTGACACATAAAGCAGAAAATACAAATTACAACCACAGAATCCAATATACATTATAATTAATTTTAATATAAAGTGTATTTTAAAATAAAGCAACCTGTCTTAATGAAAGCAAAGAAATACTTATTTAAAGCTGCCCTTTGAGCCTTAGGCTCTGTAATTCCCCAGACATAAGAAACTGTTTTTATGTTTCCCCTTCATTATTTAGTTAATTAGTTATATGTTTGTATTATGACACTGTAATATGGGCTTTCTCATGAAGCCCTTACTAACTACAGTGGTTCCATTCACTGCACTGTAATAGTCTCTGCCAAATTCTCCATGTGTCCTTAAATTAGTCTGAAGGCAGCTAGGGAAGATCTGTGTGCTTGTGGGGTGGAAATACAACTCCCTTCTCAGTAGGTCAGGGCACTGTAACATCTGCATTGACTCGGGGCAGATACAGCGCAAGTGAGGATGCTGATTCCTAGACAGAAAACAATAGAGGCTTGGAGATCTTCTAGCAGAATTCTCGCATTTGAGTGGGAATGGGTTAATCAAAGTGGCAATGCAATAAGAGAGAGATGCTTTCGATTTAGTTTGGAGGGGGAGTTAATCCATAATTATTAAGCCAACATACTATTCTAGCAGACACTATGGAAATCAACTCGTTCTATTCAACTTAGGGGAAAGAAGTATGACTATTTAAAAAAAAAAAAAAGGAAAAAGAGGGATTTAATAAAAATGGCAATAGGCAATTATTCTCCTTAGTTAATGAGGCTGGAATAACCAATAAGTGCAACTGAATAGCTTAAATAACAGAAAAATATATGAAGTGTCAGGCAGAAAAAGAAACAGTGAGAGGTGGCTAAGGAATCACCATCACTGATCCTGTGCAAAGCTACAATAGGAAAAAGTCTGTTTGCTCCATAGAATTGTACTGTCATAGAATGGTTTGGGTTGTAAGGGACCTTAAAGATCATCTAGTTCCAAACCCCCTGCCATGGGCAGGGACACCTTCCACTACACCATGTTAAGGTTTTCTGTGGCAACCATTACCTGGGGATCCAACAGCAATTTAGCTGGCATAAATCATCGTTGCTACTGAAGGGCATAGCCATAGTTGTTTATTCTTGCCCCTTCCTGTGAGCAGACATGAACATTCATGCAGCTGCAAAGTGAACTGATCTGGTTAGAAACTAACCCCCCAAACGTTAATTTTCAAGATGAGATCTCTCTCTGGTGCACAATGTGTCTTCCTGAGTGATAGTGCTAGAATAAGAGAGGGGACAGGAATTGGGAAGGGATGAAGTAGACAGGCTCAACCCCTTCAGCAGTAGTGTGGATCTACACTGAATTAAACTAATTGGGGAATCATGACATAAAGCGTCATGTTGCATTCCTAACTGCAGCAGCTCAGACAGGATGAATTATTGCTGCATTGACCTGAACACTTGAAACGTCAGTATTTAGCACTCTCTTAAAATTAGTACCTTTTTACAGTTCCTTGACATGAAATAATCTTCAGATTTCTGTAACAGAGCTGCATGCACTGAATGCCTTAAAACCATCTCAGGAAATACAGTAACAGTTAATTTTTTTTTTTTTTTTTTTTTGGCTCCCTTTATTGTACTTAAAAACCTAAGCAATGTTTTGCATTTCCACGGTTTCGGCTGTGGTTGGGGATGATCCATTTGCAGCTAAAGTTTCCTTTTCGTATCTGGCACCATGTGGTGGTCAGTGATCACTCAGCCCTTAGATCGCTTGCATTGTGTGTTATTTTGCTTCTGTCTCTATATTCATGTCATTCCTTGGGCAGGTTGTTGAGAGCTGACATTGGCTCACTACACGGCCTTCAAGCACCACTTGTTGCTGGCAGGCCTTCAGAAGCAAGATTTTTGGGCCAACTGATTACCTGTGCTGCTACTTCTGGAAAAAAAAACCAACCCTACTGTTGAAGTTTTGAGTCAGACTGAAGGGTAGAGATCAAAATCTTGTCCTTCCTCATTTGGTTGCTGTTAGATAAGTGTACGTATCACACCTGCCTGAGGGTGATTCCTATTCTCATTGCAGTCCAACCCAGTGCCCTGAAAGAGACCCCTGTACCCTGCGGGTCTAAAAGCTAAGTAGCTGAGGCATAAAAAATTATGTTCTTCCATGTCTCCACATAGACTAAATGAACTGTTTTCAGTGTGTCAGCTCAAATAAAACTGAGGCTCCTAATTCTGTCACTTTTATCTGGATAGGTCTTTTTTTTTTTTTTTTTTTTGTTTATGAACACCTTCAGGAGTGTTCTTTTTGAGTAGTCAAGGAAGGTCTAGGAGTAGTTTGTCTTCTGGTGATAGTTATCTTAAGTAAGGACATGGGATAGATATATAGAAAATGCTTAGAGATATTTATACATATGTATCTCAAAGAATTTTTACTTTGCAGGAAAGCGAAGGTAGAGTGAGACAGCCAGTAAAACTACTGGCAAGTTTGATCCCAGTACACCTTTTTGTTCCACAAAGGTCGATATATTTCTCTCTCTGCTAGTTGCAATGAAATAAATATCATTTTTACACTTCAGATTAAGAAAGGGATGATATTTAAAAAATCCCGAACAATTCCAAACCCCAGATGTTGGGAATTCTTGTATTTAGCATGGACTTTACTCTGATTTACTCAGCTCCATATTTCAGTGTCTTGTTTGCTTTATTGCATTAAGGAAAGTACTAAATAAACAAAGACATACTCCATGACATCTCTTAAAACGGCGAACAAGATGCACTTGCACGAGAACTCTGCAATGTCTTTAACTTTATTGCCTGTTTGTATTGTTATAGATTTAATATAAAAATCGCTGAAGACTGTAATTTTGAAAGGTACATCAGTAGCTGTCTTTGCCCTCCAAGACATATTTTACATCTGTTCTGGTGTTGGGAGCAACTATGGCTGAGGCCCATCTAAGGAAACAGTGAAAACAGCAATCCTACCTTCCTCTATTTCTCTATATTAATCAAGAAACGGTTCACTTTGTTTTGTGCACTGAAGCAGAACTGATTTCCCGCCTCAGGTCTGTTTTCCTTAAGTCTTTTTTTTTTTTTTTTTTTTACCTTCTGAAGATAGTCTTTCAGTCTACTTTGCAATGATACCAGCTACTCCTTTTAAATATTTTTTTTTTTTCCTTTGCTATGAAAGGATGAATCTTGCAGAACACCTGTAAAGAAGAGAGTTATGAAACCAATTTAACAGGTAAAATTACCAATTTGTGATTTCCTTGACAAAGAAAATCTGGACAGACAAAGCTGATATTCATTATCACAAAGCTCTTTTTAGTCACAAAGGCATTAGAAAAGGTACTTATAGCTGACCTTTGAAGATTCATAATTCCTTTCAGTGGAGAACTACAGAATTTTGTACTAAATGTTTTATTACATTCTTATAGTCAAGAATGACATACTTTTTATAAAAGAAGTTCTAAAATAAATTTTGGAAGACTATTGATGCAATATCATAATATATGAACAATTTTCGTTGTTTAAAAAGCCGAAAGAACTCTGAGGATATTTTTAGTCCATATAAGGTAGAAGGTAAAACATTATAAATAAATAAATATCTATGTTTCTAAGCTTGAACTTTATACTTTTGCTACACAACAGAAATTTCTGCCTGTTGTCCTGAGGGAAGAAAAATGTTTTATTTTCTTACAAAAGCACAGCTTCAAAGGTTTAAAAAGAAAAAAAGAAGTATGGAAGCAGAAAACTATAGAATAATTATTATTTCTGAATAATAGTAAAAAATTATAGCCTCTTTGGTTTAAGAAGCACTCTGAAAGACTGAAGCATTTTCAAAAGTGAACTTTCTTTCTTTTATATTTGTTTTGTGTTTTTCCCTAGTTGAAACTATTTTTCTAAAAACACATTTGAAGTAGAACACCATGCTGCAAGCTGGTATTCTGCAAATATGTATGAATAACTGAACTCACAGTAACTAAATCCCTTTTAGTATCAGCTAGATACTCAATATAGATAAAATTACAGCCATTAGGCTAAAATATTATTTTATCAATATCCCACATACTTTTATCTCTCAGTTGAGGTGGCTATAAAGTAAAAAAAAAAAAAAAGAAAAAAAAAAGAAAAGGCAAAAGCCCACAAACATTAAATTAGATTTACTACATGTCTTAGGGAGTTTCACTACCTAAATGACGGTACTTTACTATCTTTTTAGGTATATTAATCTTCTATGGTATAAGAAAATTATATTTTAAAAAAATTAAAAGAGTTCTAAAAGGTTTTATAGTAAAGTGTTCACTTCCTGTTAATTATTTTTAATACAAATTTCCAAAATGATTTCCAATTATTTTTACTTTATTTTCTGCCAAAATATGTACTAGAAAGATCTATAGCAGCGTTAGACAATACAACAGCTCCAATTCTTGAATTTAAAAAAATATGTTTTATTAGCAATCTCGAAACTGAAAGTTGCAGTGAAGTTAACTCTCCCCTTTTCTCTGTGTGGCCAAAACACTTCAAGAAAAAGCATTGTTTTTTAATTTTTTTTTTTAAAATTACAGATTAAATTAAAAGTTGAATATCTAGTTCTGTCATCTTATTTTTTTCAAATTCGTGATTATTATATGGTGAAACCAAGTGTGTTTAATCTAGGTAGGTGAAGGTTTAACAGTCCATGCAACATTAACAATGGAGCTGAACAATGCCTCTGTATTTCTACTTTCTCTTTTGTCATCGAGTTGACTAAAAATTCATCATCATAGTATTTTCCAATTAAAAATCTTGCATTGAAATTAGTCATTTTGTTTCACGGCTTTACTGAAAAAAAGAACGTAGTACTTTTTTGAGCTGATTGGTGGTATTTTTGTTTGTTTCTGTTTTGCTAAGGGATTGTAAAAGGAATATAGAAAATGAGAGAACAAAATTTTGGGAATATTTGGGAACCATAGACATGGATCAGTGCAGTCGGTGGCTTTTCTACACTTGAGCAAAGGTCAGAGGCTGTAGATCCTCAGAATCAAGGCAGTGTAATTAGATGTCAGGTACTTCTCTTTAAACCCTCGTAATCATTTGAAGTTTACATTCTGGATCTCTTTCATGTAGCTTGTATTTAATTAGGAGTGTGAAAATAGTGACTACTTCATTTTTAGGGCTACATTGGAAAAAATGTCATGTGAACAGCAAAACTAGAGGAGACTAGCTTTCATTTGATCTGTGCCTTAAATTTCTCTCTCTCATCTCACAGAATATCCTGATGTGCTAGTGCTCCTGTCCTTTTTCCCTCCCCCCTAGCTCCTAAATCACTGGATTTTGGCTGGGCATGTAGCAGCTTGTGCAGAGGCTGACTTAGTCCATGTATATGCTGCCTGGCTAACAGGAAACTGCTGAAGTTATACCGTCTTTCTTCAAATAGGGATGTGAATTTTGGTCTATCTTCTCCAAACAGCTGTCAATTCTCAGATACATTTATAGAAATTTGTATCTTCATATAAGCTATTTTAAAGTGGTCAATGGGATGAAAAGCTATATACAGATGACAGTGCTGTCACGTAAACTTCTTTTACTTAGCAAATCAGTATAAAATTGATGTGGGAAGGCTCAGGAGAGAAATTGGGACATATAAAGTTTCTTAGGGGGAAAAAAGTAAAATGATATTAGCTTGGAAAGCATTCTTTTATGTTGTTCAGGTCAAGAAATATAGCTGAATTGAAATGAAAAGTGTGATTTCTGGGTTAGTTCATATGTTATAAATTGCTTTTGTTTCAAAGCAAATACATAGTTCTTAAAAATAACAATAATTCTTTTAGAAAATGTCTGATGTAGTCAATTTTTCCCCCTATTTCTGATGTTTCATTTTTCAATAGATATGTTTATTCAATTATCTTGATTAACTTTTGGTAGAATTTAGATTTGATACTGTAAGGGATATAGTGATTGTTTCAGACATTACATTATCTATGCATAGATCATTTACTTGGGCACTTTTTGGTGATTTATGAGACATATGTATTTGTGATAATAATGTCCTTTGACTTCACCCTAATAAAAGTAATTGTCTGCTTATTCAGGGAGTGGGTCTTTGAAATCTTCCAGTCTCTTGTTTGCTATGATTTGTCTTGATCTGGCCTCTTAACCCAACCTGCCTCTTCTGCTCTTCCACTGCTCATCTGTCTGTTGGCAGAGAGAGAGAGATATGAAAGGCAAGAAGATCGAATTAGCGATGACCATGGAAAGTAGGTCAGAAAGCAGTGATAGATTTCTAGTGTTTTTCGGTCTGAAAGCTATTCTACTGTAAAAAAAACCTTTGTGCATTAGTTTTTTGGGCTAATTAATTTTTTAGTAAAAATCAACCCCCTAATTTAATTACTGACTCTTTCACATTCTGAATCTCATTCATTTCCTATAACTCTAAGAAATGATCACTGCAACTGTACGTGAACAACAGGAAAAATACATATATCTGTGATTTCCCCTCCTGTGACGTTATTCCCGAGAGATTATTATAGATTATTATGAGATCGTTATCTGTTAAACCAAATCCCTTTCTGTCTTTTCTCTTTAAGTGATTTTAAATATAAAAAAAATCATAATTTTTCTGTCTATGAACTCCTGTTACAACTGATAATACTACAAATTTGAAAAGCACTTGTTTAATGTGGAAAGGTGAAGATATTAGTCTAGCCTTGAGAGGTTTCAACAACCGTTTTCTTCCTAATGTCCTCTGCTTGTGAACTGAGAGACTCCAGCCCCTTTTGGTAGCCCTATTCTTACCCATGATCTTTCAGCAGGGAATTAGCAGGGTTGCTTAGAAAAACAGTACAAATAAATAACTCTCACAGTTGGAAGACTAATGGCATACAATGAACAACCATTAGAATAAAATCTAGTGTCAAGTTAATAACTGGAAGAAGTAAAGACAGTATGATTCATAACTTCGGGTTATTTAAAAAGAATGGTGTCCCAAACTTTCCAGGAAATCTACTTCGAACTGGGTATCCAAAGCATTCATTAAGCACTGAAATAAATTCCATGATTTTCAGTGTTAGAAGAACTAGCTGTGATTTTCTGTGCTGAATAACCACTTCAGGCTTGATTTGTTTCCACTGTCACAAGTGATATTTCCTTGGCACTGCAAACCGTAAAACTGGTAAATTGCTGTCATTAAGTAATTGTGCTCTCTGTGTGGCCAAGGCGGCCGCTTTCTAACCTGATCCAGTCCTGTGCCCCTTCCCAGCTCTGTGTGACACGCGCCGTGCCCGTTCAGTGTTGGGAGCCTTGTCTGCTAGACTTTGGAGGAAAACCATTACTTGCTTCACTCAGGATAAATAAACAATCATTGATCTACCCTGAATTCAAAAGGAGAATGCACACTAGGCAATTTCTGCCTCTTTGAAGCTGCCTTTAGAGACAGTGAGTGCTTGTGAGATAGTTTGAAATGACAGAGCAGCCAAATAGTGGAATGGATCCTGTGTTGCTCCTGGCAGGTTTGTGCTCCATTCCTGAACCTGTGTCCTCCTTGCCTAGGGAACCTAGGCACAAGGCATCTCTGCTGGGCACCTACTTGGGCCGTCAGATTGTGGGCAGAATTCAGGGTGATGTCTTTTACAGTGATTGAAAAATTCCATAATTTATTCATTTATTTTTAATCTGTAAAAGAGATTAAATGTGGCTGCTTTCAAGTAGTTTACGGTTGAAGAGTCCATTTTGGAGTGTAGTTAGAGAAGACTGGCTGAGGGTCAGTCACTGTGAGTGCTCAAAAGCCCACCAAAGCTTTACTGACTGCTCCAAAAAATATTTGCTATGTCCAGAATACAAGTAGCAACAAAGGAGTAACTTTAATCTGTGGTGGTCTTTAATCCATGTGTTACTGTGGTATATATAGAAAAATTCGTTTACATTTGCAATCTTATAGGAAGCTTCGAGAACAAGTGATATGGAGTCTATGTGGTAGTGAGGGTTTTGCTGGGAAGGCTCCGAGTGGCTGGAGTGCCCTTTGCTTGTGGCACTCGCTTTGGTGCCATTATTAATATTTACAAAAGGCGGCACCCACAACTTTCAGACTTTATGCGGGGCAAAGTCTTTGTCTCAAATTTATGAGCCACTTCAGAGGAATTCACCTGTACTGCACATAATCTAATAGTGTAAATAAGAAATACAGTTTAAGCTTTTTTCAGCTGTGCTGGTTTGTTTACTTAGTCCTTTTGTCTTTTCAGTCTGTGAAGCTATAGTACTTTATCAATGCAATAAACAACAAAATACATATACTTGAATTGACACAGTAGATCAAACGCATAGCCAGACTTTTCCAATAGTCAGTGACCAGTAGCATAGATTGAAGAAGACAGTATCAGAAACTCTAATAAGCAGCTACACTAAAAAATTTTCCCATACATTAAATGCCATCCTACTTCTAGTACACGATGATTGGTTTAAACCATGAGTTTATTTTTTTCCCTAGGCCTTTCAGTTAAAAGTTTTGAAGTATCTTTAATGAATATATATTAAAAACTCTGTCCCCAAATATCTAATCTTTCTTGGATTTTGTTAAGTTGTTCCTGCTGTTGTAATAAGCTTCGTGGAAATGTCTGTCTTTATTCTATCAGTTTTGGTTTCATCATTGTTCTGACCAAGAAACTCCCTTTTAATTTCATAGATGCGTAGATTTCTAGGTTGGAAAAGACCTTAGAGATCATCAAGTACAACGATGACTTTTTGTCATCCAAAATTTGTGACTTTTATTTCCTCTTTGAGAGGGAGATGGGGGAAAGAAAGAAAAAAGCACTTAGCCTGTAAATCTGAAGTGCTCTGTGAAGGAGAGAAATCATGATTCGTTACTTCAGAGGAAGACACGGTGTGTGACAGTCAGAAATCTGCTTGCCTGCCCTGACCCAAGAAATCCCTAGCAAAATCTGCAGTTCGGTTTGGCTGTTTATGTTCTGCCTTACTGGATCATCCTGTGCTCTCTGTTGTGAAATGCAAAACTTCAAAATGGATTAAAAGGATTATCTCTAAAAATGCTTGTTTTCATTATATGACTGATGACTGTCTAACTAGGAGGTTTATTGCAAATGCTTTAAAAGTTTTGGGAGAGGCTGGAATCCCAGTAGTCCAATGCAGTAATCTACAAGTTTCCAGTTACGCTCTTTTACAAGACAGTATGTTCAGAACAGCATGACCTAGCAGTGAATATTTCCAGACCTGACCTAAAATATTTTAAAATCTTTTTTCTGATATGTAATGAAGGGATAGGATAAAGAAGGAATTTATATATATTTATGTATGTATGCTATGTGTATGAAGCTGATGAAAGCCTCACACCTCCTGGGCTAAACTGCAACACCGAATAGTGAATAAACTAGGTGAATGACAAAGAGGCTCAAACTCTGAAAATGTAGTGAAATACATTTTTCCAAAATATAGCATAAAAATTCGTGCTAGTGTGTGTGTGGATGAGATAGGGTGGGGAAGGAGAGGAATAAAGATTTTATTGGCACTTCTAAGAATGAGTTGCGTAACTTCGTGAGGAACGTACCCTTCCCAGAATCATGGCTATAAAACCTTTTATCATTATGTGTCCTGTAGCTGTTTGACGGTCTTTTCATGTCACTGTCTTAAATTACGAAAAATAGAAAAGGCAGACCCAAAATAGGATGCTGTAACTCTCCCACAAGTCACACCAGTTAATAGTTACACACTAGTTATACAAGCTCTGGATTAACAGTTTTCTTACTGGAGCCTGATTTGAGGTTCAAGAAAAGTCAATCTCAAATTGTCTTATAATGTATCTCTTCAGAAAAGCAACTGACAGCTTGTCAACCTCGTTGAAGAGCTGAGAAAACTTGAACCAACTTTGGCCAGTACTTTTCAAAGTAATTTGAATGAACAAGGAATTCCCAATGTGCCTTGTCCTACAAAAGCCAGTCTTCAGAAAGCGAGTTTGGGGCTTCCTGAAAAAGCACTTGATATATTTCAAGTTAGGCACCTGAAGATAAAGTACACTCAACCAGCTTTTGAACTTGTTTTCTGGTTTTTGTTTGTTTGTTTGTTTTCTTCCCCTTGAATTTTCTTTTGGTTTTCTAAGCTTTTTGTATTTCTCCTGTTTGGTCTGCCCGTTACCTTTTAGACAGGTCAAAAAGGTGTGGGTTCCACAAGGTGTTAAAGCTCCTGTTTTGAACTAGTGAATTTCACATCACTGAAGAAAATGATTAATCAGTACTTTGAAGTATTAATGACTTTGAATTGCCGTATGCTTCAGGTGTTGCTTGTCATTTTATAGAGAATATAGATTATAAGCTATCAGACAGTCATACTGGTTTTCCAAATCCTCTTCCTTGCTCTGAACACAGTTTTGGAGAATGTTCTGCTCTCCAGAGCGGTGTGAAGGTGCTCTTTAAGCACGAACTTGGACAGCATATAAAAGTTTTCCTGGTTCAAGGTCTACAGCGTAACAAAAAGATAATTCTCGAAGAGGTCATCAAGTATTAAAGGTGTTGTAAAGACTTACTAGAGACAACTGGAAGTCAAAAAATGAAGTGTTTATTATGGGATGTAGTAGTGACAGGTTTTCTTCTACCCTCTTTTTCTATGAACAAAACAACAGCCTGACTTTTCCACCTGGCCTAAACCTTCTAGGAAAAAAGAGAAGAATTGATGCTGAGGAAGGTCTGCAAGGTGTTGCAGGCTGGATCTGAAGAGCTGTGATCAGGCAACACCTGAATGAAGTGAGAGCTTCAGTGAAAATGCTTCACCCAGCTGAGCTGAATCAGGATGAATATAAGTGATCCAGACAACCGAGCTAGGGATTCAGCCCTTTCATGAGTTTTTAGTATTCCTGGAGTAGGACTAAGGGTATGAAAAGGCTGATTCTTCTCCTGCAGGTAACAGTGAGATGAGGTGCCCTTAAACATTGTGTTAGCGCTCTGTTGTTGAGGTTTGGCATATTTAATTCTGCATAGATGCTCTCTTCTGTGGCTGCCGCTCTGTGGGACTCATCGAAGGCTGTTCTGCTGAACTTAGTATAGTTTCCAGTTATGCTGGAAAAAGTTATCAGTTTATGTACAGAGTGGCATTTGCTTATGGATTTCTTTTGTGCCTGACCTAAAAGTGTTTGCATTTACAGGTTTTGAGCAAGTCTTGTCCCAAAAATTGGGAGGCATGCTTCCCTTAACCCACTTCTAGAATACCCCATTTTGCTTGTGAGAGTGTGTACAAGGCCGTAATTCTATTTGATAAGATATAATCTGTAAGGACTGAATATATGCAGACTATGAGTTTAAGCAATGACTTACATGTTTTCATAATGTTCTGATTAACATGATCTAATATTTTCTGTAAGTAGTTGGCTGTTCCTTGTTCTTCTCAAGAATCTTTCACAGGTGTACAGGATGAATACACTATATAAAATTTAGACAAGTGCCATCCGATGCCTGAATATACCTTAAGTAACTACAAGTAGAAATTAAACATCTACATAAAGCAGTAAACCACTTTTGAATGTAAAAATGAGTGCCATTAGCAGCTGGAATTTGCATAGAACCTTTTAAATCTAAAACCACTTTTGCTGCACTCAAAACTGGCAACATATGGTGACAGAGCACAGAATCAGGCTATATTTAGTCCTATATGACAGGTGTAAAAACAAACGTTTAGATGAAAGGGTATGGGCTTTTTGTTGATGCCATATCCTGAAGTGAAATGCTTGTGGATTTGTCTTTTGGCTAGTGAATATTTTCTTCCTTATAAGCAGACAAATTCTGTGGTGATATAGAGCTCGATTTTTGCCTACAGGGTTTAACAAAAGCATTAGATGGCCTTTATAATTGTAATGAAAGAAAAAGTATTGAAAAAATTGTAACTTAAAAAAAACCCGTGGTAGCAGCACAACTTAAATGTATAATTCTGTAGGCAAATACTGTGGAAAATCCATTACATAAAAAAGAAGGACTGGGCATGGGATCACTTCTGTGCTTTACTTGCGATAAAAGACTTCCTTGTGGCACACTTGAGTGGAGCGTGCTGGTCCGTGCTAGACAGTGGGCTCGGTGGGTTTAGTCTGACCCGTATGCAATTTCTTATTTTAGTGCTGGATCAAGGCATTATTAAGAATTCAGACAGCAGTTTTATCTGGTAAGGGAGAGGAAAAAGCATTCAGGTATATGATACTGGCACTACGGTAGGCAGTTCCAAGCAGTCTGCAGCTGTGGAGCAGATCCATAAATAACTGGTCTACATTTTGGTTTCTAAGCCCACAAAGTGCACCTCAGTCATGCATTCAAGAATGTGCTTGCAACTATGACAGTCTGAAATCATTATTTCGATTCCATGAAAGCTGTAAATCTTGTTTCATGGCATCAGTTTGAGAGCTAAAAATCCCTAATGTACTGAAAGTTTGTGACTGGTGGCAAATGGGGCTGTGAAATTGTCAGCAATCAAGCTCCTGTGCAAGCAGTGTGTTGTGATTTCCATTGTATATTAGCAGTGGGGTGCAGTCTTGAATCTGGTGTTTGTTTTTTGTATGTTTTTCAGGTAGTCTTGAATAGGGCTCTTCAACTGAATGGAAAACCTCAGCTGGTCTGAAAAGTAATAGCTCTTAATTTCTATGAGAGCTAGTAGCCATTGTCAGTCTGCAGGTTTGGGCACTATTGAGCGTGAAAATAAAAAATCCTCCCAACCCCAAAAAGATGCAATATAGAACATTAAGATATTTTTTTCAAAAATTCCTTGTGTTTGGTGGTGGATGGAAAAAAGAGGCAGAATATGACCACAGCTGCCACTAAAAAAACCACAAAGCCACTGCAGCTGGTTACCCTGACCTGCCAGGTGCTACAGAGCTCACTGCCCCGGGATCTACCTCGAATCCCAGTTCTCACAGGAGCCAGATCTGCTCAGCCTTGCACAGCCACAAAGACTGACTGAGGTGGCTCAAAACTGACCTGGTTTACCTCTTGGGTTTCTTTAAGTCTGTAAGGCAATTGAAAAACATTGAGAGTGTTTTTCTGCTTAATTGTCAGCAGAACCATAGCGTCAATTGTCCAACAACTTGAATCAGACTTACACCTCTCCTTCATAGATGTCTAATCGGTTCCTTAAACAAAATCCTATAGATTATAATTTTCATCATGTGCCTTTTTAATTGGTTAATTAATTTATTAATATTCAAAACGTACACAAAAACTAGTCATTAGTAGCACCCCATGTTCAGTATAAGCTATATGTATTTGAAAGCTATTTCTGGTAAATCCTAGGCTGCATGTCTTTCCTCACACAGTGCCACAAGTAGACTTTAACTTGTCCTTCAACAAACTGGACATCTTTCCTACCAGTCTCTGCTTCAGTTGCACAGCTATGATAATTAGACTTTGAATTTTTCATATCGTTGTGGTAAAGACCTTTGCTCAGTATTACTTGAGCTTTCATCTGGTCAAGAGGAATCTTTTTATGCTTGGGATGTAAGCGGGCTGAGGTAGGGACCTTTCATTACATATGTGTACAGTGCTTAGCACAGTTCTCAATCTGGAGCCACCAGAACTCTACTATTGAAGTGTTTCAAAGCATCTGAAACTGGCAGCAGAAATTAACACTTCCAGTTTGTATCCAGTTGGTGTTACCAATCTGTTTCAGTATGTGCCTGAGTGCTGTTTAAAGATCTGTAATAATCAACAAATTTCTGTCATTAGAGAGATGAGACTATGGCATTTAATTTCAAAATAGCAGCATGGGCTCACAATTTAAACAAGAATCACTTAGAAATAAGAATACTGTTTCTGATTTCTTTTCTAGAATATGCCCATCTATTGTGATTTGCATTACAAATAAATTATTTGTAAGCTAGAGATTCTTTAAATTACAATACCTTAGTGTTATGTATTCACTGTATGCAACTAAAATTTTAGTGTGACACAGTCACCAGAAATAAATACTAGAAATAAACAAAAAGTCTAGTTTTGCAAAAAACCAAAAGGACCCAGTCCTGCTCTGCAAGCCACACACCACCTCACTGTTGTGAATTGGGCGTTTCTCTATTTGCACATCACGGTGAAAATCAGGGTCCTAACGACAACTGATTATTATTGTATGTACTATAATTAAATTATAGACAGCTTCCATTTTCTACTTGTCTCTCACTGCACGGGGGAATAGAGTTGTATTTAATAATTCAAGCATCAATTTTTGCAAAATGCGTGCTCTGATCCCAGGTTTTTTCCATTATTACAAAAAGAGCTCAGGTCACAAAGTGATCTGTAGTTAGAAAAAAAGTCACACTAGCAAAAAAATCAAAGCTGTTGCACACGAATGAATAAAGATGGCTATAATAAGATATCTGGAATTAGAGTAATTTATGACATATATATAGGAGGAAAAAGAAGAGGAAAACAGAGCAAATACACTAAAGCAATGAATTACAGTATTTAATTACAGTGTTGCTTACTAAAGAATCTTACAAACCTGATGATATTCAGGACATTGGAATGAACACTGCAGTGTTCTAAAAAGGCAATATTTTTAAGGAAAGATGCCTTCACTAGTCCAAGCACAGTATGATAAACAAAGGAGAGCCTTCAGGTGCGTATCTTTATTTTCCACACAGACTTCCAACACGGTGCTCTGTTTTGAAGCATTATTTCCCAAAAGACTTAAATCTTTTCCAGCAGTTTGTCATCATATTCCAAAAAACAAATGATCTGCCTCTTTGAAAAACTATATATTTGTCAGAAAATCAAGTGCTACTACTAACTTCCAATGTACAGGTGGATTTAATTTGGATTAGCTTGTATCACAAGAATATAAAAAATATCTTACAACTATTCAGGAGTATTTTGTTATTATGTCCAAAGGTAATACAAAAGACTTTCCTTACCAAAAGCCGTGCACAATATGTTTGTGTTTCCTCCTATTTAAATTTAATCGAATTTCCAAATCAAACCCTGCTCCTGAAGGACGTGCAGAGAGGATCCATTATGGCCCTGCCACAGCCCCCCTGTTCCCCTCCCCAGTCCGCACCACTCAGCCTCGGGGGAAGGTAAGCGGAGGCAGGAGGGAAGGAGTGAAGTCAAGCCTGGGAAAACATGCGGGAAAATGTTTCAATTTCTGTTTTTGTTTCTCACTACTCAAATCTATTTTAATAGGTACTAAATGAAATGAATTTTTCCCAAGTCGAGTCTGTTTTGCCCGTGATGATAACTGGTAAGAATCTCCCTGTATTTATCCCAGACCATGAATGTTGCTGTCTTATTTTATCCCTCTGTCCTGTTGAAAAAGGGGAGTGACAGAGTGGCTGAGTGGGATTTTGGTCCTTGGCCAAGGGTAACTTGCTACAAACACATTTATTTTCCTTAAGACAAGTGCATTGTAATTCAATTTTCTATAAACTAGAATCCAAATGTACATATAACTCCTAATTTTCTATATGTCTGCCTTTTAGTAAGAGAAAACCATCATAAAGTACTTTGTTACTGTATTTTTTTTTTTTTTCTAGAGCGAAGGCTCAGAAAGAGCTGAGCAAACATGCCTTCACATTCAGTGATCCAATTCTTAAAAATGTTTCCATCCTAGTCCTGTTTTTACTATCTGCTACATTGCAGAGATCAGTTTCTCTGTGTAAACAGAATATTTGATTTACTTTTTTATTTATAATCTATTGTTATTTTATTAACATTCTGTTATTCAAACAATAACAAAACTGAGAGCCAAAAAAAAAGAGCCAAAAATGTGTTCTGAGCATGACAAACACCTGCAAGAGGGCACAACTATTTCCTGAAGAGCGTTTAGCCATTATCAGTCTGCCCTCTTTACACCCTGATGGTCATTGGAAGAAGAAACTTTCCTTGCTTCTTAATTGCTGAAAGCCCTTTAAAAGGCTTTCCTTTTCCACCTTTTTCATTATTATAACCACTACTAAATGCAATTACTTAAAATAAATACATGGCTCCTCAGCAACATTTTTGAATAGGAGCGTAGCCTGATCCGTTGCCCTGTGAAGGCAACGTCTGTTGCTTCCAGCGGGCTGTGGAGAGGTGCATTGTGCGTCGCTCTCTAAAACCCTGCTTGGCCGCTTTCCCAGATCCCCCTCCATTCAGATCTGAGTTCTGAATGGTTTTCAATTAATGTAACAAGACTAATTAGCTGTATAAGAGTAGGGATTTTCTTAGTGTTAACTGACAATGCATCTATTTAATACTACCTTGGAATTTCAGTGCTTCTCATTCTAAAATAAAAATACACAAATCCGGTGAGTTACAGGGGTGAAAATAAAGAACGTGAATTTCTTTCTTTGTCTCTGGACTTGAACAAATTACAAAGTTACTAGAAACAAACAGTCTAATCAGAATGAGAAACCACACTGGTTCTCCAACAACTTCACCAGACAGCCTCTACTGAAATCAGTATCATACAGCATTGCTGTTTTAATTTCGTAGGTGAAGATTGTCCCTGTACTGGCACCTAGCACTCAAGAATAAGGCTGTTCAAAATAGCCATCATGTGTAAAAAAAGACTATCCCCTGAGCTCTTTTTCATGGTAATGTAATATTTTTGTGGTCAAGTTTCAATATCAGACAGTGTTCATGAAAAATTTCCCTGTATGATTTTGCCTAAATCCTAATTTGGGGTAGCATGTTCAATGTTAAGAGATCATTTAAGCCTCTGATATTCAAGATCCTTACTTTGAGGTTGTCACCAAGTGTACCTTAGTATCTCTTTTTGTTGTGGGGAGGACATCACTTACTGCAAGAAAATGGAGTGTGACCTGGCTTCTACAGAGATATTAAACACCATTGGATGGTAACAAGTTCTGATAACCACTGTCTTTTGACACTTGAATAACGTACCTGAAACTGAACGTATAGCCGTCAATTTGCTAATCCTCTGAGACATCTGATTGCAGGTTTTATGGCAATGTATTTTAAGAAAGATGTTTGAAGTATGACCGCATATGAATACGAAAAACATTTTAGTACAATACTGTACTGGATACTTCATATATGATTCTTTGACAGTGAGAAGTACAATATATGGTATTGTAATAAGTATGCTGTCCCATTCATGATTCCTTACTATCATATTCATGCATGTTTCTGGGTTAGAAAAAAACTTATTTTTATTATGAGAACTAGTTGCTAATCAGTGAACAGAACTTCAGAGGGTTTTTTTTTATTTTTTAAATAATGCTCTTTTTTTTTTTTTTATATGAAACCTGAACGTCAGTAGTAAAAGAAGGAATGAGAAGATGAAAGAAAATAGTAACACTTATTTCTTTGATCTTATTGCATAGTAAACATCAAGATCAGGAAGGAACTCACTTTACTAAGAAGAAAATTTATTAATATGCAATGATATGCATCTTTCTAAAAATATTCATCTTAGCTATTGCACTAACGTGTTGTACTAGTATTTCGTGTTAAAAGCGCTCTGCTTAATACATGTGTATTTTCAGTCTACAAACCAAGAACTATATCCAAATTACAAGTAGGCCCTACAGTCCAGGCTGTTTAAGCACGAAATTCTCCCAGGAGTCTGGACGCACACAAACTACAGTCTTCACTGTAGGGTTTTCTGGGTTTTTGTTTCAGTTAAGCTGAATCTTAAAATTTAAGGTCAGCAACTAAGATGTGAACTGTGGTAACGGTATTTTCAATTCTTTCTTTTTTATTCTGCAGTCTCATCTGTACAGTTTTCTACTTTTCAAAAACATCATTAGAAGTCACTAGGGAGTCATTTCTGCCTCTTAGAAGAAAGAGATTTCTTTGACTATAATATAAGCCAGGGCTGTTCAGGAGCCAATCTGAAGTTTATTCAATTCAATAGAAAGATTCTCGCTGATTTTACTGAAGTTTGAGTCAGACTTTTCAGTGGTACGCTGTGATCCCATGTGGTTTTAGTGGCATTTATCTGAAGGAAAAGATCTTGAATTTTTTTGATGTGGACAATAAGTAGTTACTTTTGTCTCAGCAAAGCAGATGCCACACTTTACCGTTTTGATTCTCCTCTTTGTTCTGAAGTGAATATTCTACAAGACCCAAGGCAATGAAACACGAAAGGTAGGATCAGAGAATAGTGTAAGGACAATAAACTGGCCAATGGAGACATATCTACTGAAGGGCAGAGTTCCTACTGATAATTAATGGAAACCCAATCAATAAATCACCTCTGAAATGTAGCAAATAGCTCATTAGGAGCCACCTACTGAAACTGCTTACCTGATTAAAGATGTATATGTAATGTGTTGTATATAGAATGAGGCCGTTACTAATGCTCCATTCATGTATAGTGTATGAAAACTTCAATTTCTTTTCAAACCACTTCTGAGGAGAAGCTCATAGAAACAAAGTAAACCATTCATTGCTGACCTATGTCATTCTTTTTTATTTCCATCTTAGAAAATCGGTTAGACAGAGATCAACAAATGTATTTTGCAATCTGTTACTGTAAGTTTAAAAAACATCGGCACAGGAGCCAAAAATTAGAAAAGTGATATCAACAGCTTTGCCATTACTGCCTTCAGAAACACAGCAAGCCATCAACAGTAGAGGGGAATGACAGCTTAGGGCCGAGAATGGGAAATATGAACAAAACATCCAATAAATGTTTATGTTGCTGTCTTTCTAACAGCATTTCATCCTTCATATTGCTCTCAAGTTGTCTATGCTCTTGTTTTCCATCTTCACCCATTTGTGACAAGAGCTGTATCTTTTGTCATATAAAAATGAAACTCTTCCAATTGTAACTTCTAATTCTTCTAACTTCCTAAAATTCCTATAATTCAAAATCTGTAATTACCAAAATTGTTGTTAGAACATTACACCTATTTAATACCAAGGCCATAGTTACTATTCTCTATTTTTTATATGGAAATAGCCTCAAAAGCACTTACGCTTTAAACTCTCAAATGCTATAAATTAACTTAGAAAAGTATTACATTTGTTAAACAGCATTTTTCATATGTTCTGGTGCCTCCTTAAATGAATTGTAGATTTTTTCTAGTTCTCTCAGTAATCTGCATTTAGGCAGTTTCCCAACCATTACACAGTTCACAGAATCGCAGAACAGCAGAAATTGGAGGGAACCTTTGGAGATCTAGTGCAACTCCCTTGCTCAGAGCAGGTTGCCCAGCATTGTGTCCAGTTGGGTTTTGATTATCTCCAAGGATGGAAACTCTACAACCTCTCCAGGCAACCTGTTTCAGTATTTAACCACCCTCACAGTAAAAATGTTTTTTTCTTATATTCATTTTTTATGTTGTTTAGCTAAGACCTGCTTCAGTTAAGTGTTCACAAAGCTTCTAAACACAAAGGGGCTCTTCAAGAACAAGAGCAAAAGAGCAAATCTATTGACAAGTTTCTTTCTAGGGCAGGACAGATGCACAACAATAAGGGTCAGTGAAGGCTACTAGGAAAAAAAAAGTCTTCTTTAAACAGAAATAAATTTCTAAATTTAAATATAAATTTAAAATCTCGAGTAGTTAAGGAACATATACATTACTTTAGATTGAAAAAAAAAGGCAAGATAAAGCCATTAACTCATAAAACACATTATTTTGGTATTTAGTGTCAATTGGGTTGAAGGGAGGAGGAAGTACTGTACAAAATATTACTGGGTATATTATTATGACAGCATTTCCATTATACTTACACAAAGCTACTAGAAACCACTTATTTCTTACTGGCCTTGTTTTTGTTTGCTAATATTACACCTCAAGAGGCTAATCACTTTCTTTTTAATTGCCATGCAACAAAACTCTAGAAAGGAAGCATTCTTGCAAGTCAGAATTCATAACCCCAAATTCCCATCCCAAGGATAATAAGGGTGCTTTTCTTCTGTTCAACTTTCGGGTTTACCCTGGAGACCCTCAATGGTTCTGACTTGAGAACTAGCTTGTCTTTTCGTCACATCATGATTTAGATTATATCCAGTCATAATTACTTCAGTTGATTTCCAGTGAGACTTTGCTTGTTCTAAGTTTGATTTTGTTTTGTTGATTGAGGAGAAAATTTGGATGTTTTCACTCCTAGTTTGAGAGGTTTGTATCCCATTTTAGACCCCCTCCACAACCTTTCCTACTGACACAAACACATGAATGCTTTCAGTAGGGTTACTAAGGAAACCAGAAACTATGGTAACCTAGACTAGAAGCACTCTTATTTGTCCAAGGAGAAGGAAAAGAAAATTCAGGCAATGCACATTGCAGTCACACTGAAGGTCCTGATCTTTCCTTTTCCCTTCAGCTGCAGCAGACCTCTGTTTCTCATATTCCCCTTCCAGCAAAGCAATCAAACCAGAATTTCGACTTAAATAAAAGGAGAGCGACATCACTGCAGTAATGTGGATGAACGTAAATGAGGTTAAATGGATTTGGGCAGTATTACTACACCAAACGGGTAAATGTATTTAATTTTTCCTTTTACCATTAGGTCAAAACCCTCTCTAACTTCAATTATTCTTCTAGCATTAACACAGCAGCTTGGTCAGCAATGCACCACATTGCCTGCCTTTGCTCTGAGGAGTAAGGTGTTGTGTTAGCAATGCTCTGCAGAACCTCTTATCAAAGCTGTCACCTTGCACATGCTTGTACTCACTTTTAGTTCTGTTGTCATAGTCTCACTGAATAAAAGCTATCAAGACCTAGTAAATGCTCTATCATTGCTAAGTAATGGTGCTTCATTAGAAGTGAAGGAAGCTCATCAAACTGATCAGGAGATATTTCAATTGTGCCTTGTAGAAACAATCCTTTTATCACTTACCTCACAACAAAACATCTCTGATTGCAGGGCAACCAACAAAATTTAGTAATGAATAATGAAAAAATAATGTAGGTCATAATAAAGGATGAGTTTAATCTTGACCACGTTCATTCCTTTAAAGCTTTGTGGAAAATAAGAGTTGCTTATGCTGCAGGATAAGCTCATTAATTTAGAAACAGGGAAATACAAGTTGCCTATGGCTGAACACATTTCTATGTCTTTACTAACGGTCTGATTCAGTAAGCTGAAGTAGAATATTGAACAACACCAATGCAAATAGATTTACTGAAATTAGTGAGATGATCCCCATGAGGTCATTTGAATCAGGGTTACAGGACTGAACCCTGTGTAAATTGTGTCAGAAAAAATTGACTACAATGTTCAACATAATGATTAAAGTATTGGTGCAAGAAATTGCTGATATCAAGTATTTGTCCGAATGAAGCACCCAGAGAAGAATGTGGCTTTCTTATTTAAGCAAGAATAGCTAGTAGATTTGTAAAAGTTTGTGCTCTTTAAGAATGATTTCTGGAAAAATAAAAAATTGGGAAATGAATATCTGTATATACCACACATCAATGAATTAGGAATGAAAATGAAACAGACCAGTTATATTATCGATATATTTTTATTACTGGGTAGATGTGGTCATCAATAGCAAACTGATTAACATCACAAACAAAATGGTTGTTGCTGAAAAAAACATTCTGAGCAGAACCGTGGCATTTTGTGCATGCAAGCTAGAGAGACAAGCGATGATGTGAAATCCCTCCCATTTAGCATATCCACTTCAGAGGTAGCCAGGATTTTGTTGCTATGAGAGAGGAGGAAGCTGACCTGTGCTGAGTGGTACAGAGAGCTTTTTCGTCACACAAGCGAAAACATAAGAGCTAGCAAAAAACAGTCTGATACTAACAGGTTAAAGGAGTTAATTAAATGAGGAAGTCACATTATAAAATGGCATGAAGTCTTCTTTGCTATCTGCATGAATTATGACCTGAGGCTGGCAGTACATATTTCGTTAGACTAGCAAATATTTACAAAGTAAACTAGGTTCAGAGGACATGAAATGTGCGAATTAGGTATTAAAAACATACCTGAAATTTTACTGCTATAGTTTGCTAATTAATATTTTAATGGGAGGGTTGACTCTATCATATTAAGAACTATTTTCCATAATCACAATTTAGATGAGTGTTATTCTTGCTTTGACAAATACTTTGACTGGAGAAAAAAAAGTAAGCTAATGCATATATTGGCTAGAACAAATGATTTTATGCTAGGTCCATTCGTACTGCATATGATATGCTAATATGGACCATTTGAAACAACAGTGTCACTCCCTGTTTGCATTTGCTGATTAAAACTCTTGTTTATGCATCTGTGGGGCACAGATTACAAAGGAGATGTTTCTCAGTTTTTGTGCTGGAAAGCACTGGAAGCACTGCAAGAACCCCACAGACTCCTCCCTGGGAGGCCTGTGGGTCTCGCTGGGAGCAGCATTAAAGACAGAGAGCAGAAAGTGGAGAAAGAAAATTAGAAGCAGGAACATTTCTCTCCTCCTGAATCCAGATGTACCAAAGAAGGAGGAAAGTCTCACTTGAGAGCTCCAGGGAGGAAGGAAACCTCATTTGCTACTCAGCAAATCTGTAGAGGTGTGAGGAATGGAGGCGTGAAGGGAAATAGTTACAGTGTTCTTTCGCTACCTGCTCACAAACCTACAGAGCTGTAGAAAAGTGGCTAATAGTCTGCTTGCTGACTTGTCTGGCTTGACTTATCTGTCCTCTTCCCTGTAAGTGGAAGGGAAGAAACAAGACACAGATACGGAAAATAATGAGTTTACTTATATCTTCCTTCTTTATCAAACCCCTTTACTGTTACACTATATGCCTCCTATAGCAGCATGATGGGACCCGCAAGTCCCGCTTATGCTTTTTTACCTATTATGACCGATGTTAACCATACCTTCTGGTTCTGTCTCATTGTGTTGATAGCATGGTGCTTTTGCTCTGTCATACATTCTAGCTGTATTTTCTCAGGGTGAATTGTTAGAGCAGCTAATCTGAAAAAAGAGGGAGCAAAACTTCCTGCTGGAGGCTTGCTTTTGTTGCCTTGTGACTAACCCAGTACTTTAAACTTTTAGGAGCAGTGAAAAAAGATTGGTTGTAGGGACATAATATATATCCTTGCAGAAACAGGAAATGCTGTCTTCTGCTTTAATCCAGCCTATTAGTATGACATCACCACGTTTTCATAACAAATTGGGCTCTGTAAGCAGATACAAGTCCATGCCAAAAGCCAAAATCGTTGTTTGAGTCCCTGTTTTGGCTGTATCATTCTAATTTAATTCCATTCCCTTTGATGTCTGACTGATTTATCTCAGTATTTTAAACCAGGCCTATTCCCTAACTCGTTGCCATAATTTAGACGACCCATTGCAGTTCTTCAGTGCATAGATTTCATCTTCTAAATGTGGCCATTTGATTCTCTATATGAAACTCTGAACAAAAAAACGGGGAAGAGGGAGGGAAATAAAAACTAACGTCAAGGGTGTGTACACCTTTTCATTTCTAGCATACAGAAAATCCAGCCTTTTTTCCTGGGGAATAACAGGAAGATTTAAGAGCCCAAATAGTGTATGACTGTGAAATACCTATTGGTATTCACGTAAATCCAGACATATTTTTAATTTCATATTCCCTATTGTCTCTGGCTACAACTAAAGATGGTGATGAGTCTACCAGCTAGTCAAGTGTGGATAACTCCAGTTTGCGGAGCATCTAAAATTTTCACTTATGTTTAGGCAGCTGAATACTTCTCCTGCTATACAGAATACAGAATTCTGCCTACTATACATAATAAAGCTTACCTGTTGAATTAGATTTTCTGTTGAATATCTGCTGTTAATGATTCAGTGGTCCACAAAATTCATTCTATGGAGCACTCATTCTGCCTCTGAGCCCATGACTCGATCACAGCTGTGTCTGTATTTCTGTTTTATTTTTCTTCTGTGTTCAAGTTCTTGGCTGTTTCGTTAAATAGGGAAATGCAAGTCAGATTTTCTGGCAGATCCACTTGCCAAAGAATATTATTTAGACACCTAGTGTGACTTTCTGTATATCAAAGGATATTACATTGCATACTGATCTCTCCCTATAATCCAAAGATTTCTGTTAGCAAAAATCATTCCAAATGTTAAGAGACTAAACAGTGGCATATTCGTTGTCCTGGATGATCTGTTGCAAACAGCAGTAGAAGTTCACACTTTCCAAATCCAGTGATGGAGATACAATCATGTGAGCTGAATGCTTCAGTCAAATACGCTAAGAAAATGGACCGCAGCAAAGAAAGCAAAGAAAGCAGATTGACCTTCTCTGTTGTTGACCAATATCAAAAGTCTTAAAAACAGAGCTTTCTCTTCCTCTGAATGCATGTCTCAGTGGTGTGTTGCAGAAGAAAGGAAAGGAAATCTTCCTGATGTAATTAGAGGACTGTTTGAATCCCTGAAGCATGAGTTTTGATAAATGAAACACTGCATGAATGCCAGACGAGCATTACTCTTCTCTAGTTCTTTTTAAAATTGTCAGGTGGGAATTTACCAGGAGATAAAGTGGCTCTGTGCCCTCGTTCAGATCACTCTCCCTCCCAATTGTTCCCATCACAGATCTATGCATGCTGCTTTGGCTTTTTTGCATCTCCTGGGACACCGACTTTGTGGAGGAATGTGCCCGCTGCTGCTTGCAAGAATGTGCCTTGCTGGCGAGAGCTCCTGAAGCACATGAGAAGCTGGAGCACAGCATCCGAACAGAGGCATATGTACCACTCCTAGATGTAGTCCATACCTGCAAACCCCTGTTTACCCATTGCTGGTGATGTGAGCCGTTGTACAGTTGGGCATGGGAGTCCTCTGTCCTGCAGAGGATGGTTATCTTGGATATAAGATATTCAGCTTTAACTGAAATAATTAATTTTAGCACATGATCCTTCACGTCTTTCTTTGTCAACAGATGGTAAACTTACATTACATCCTTAACATCATATGGGATATTATATCTCCTTATGCTTCATTACAAATACAGAATAGGAATAAAATAGCAGATAGTTCTGTCAAATATACATCACTACTTGTGACTTTAATATCTACATCTACCAACAAACATAGTAATGAACTTGCTTTTTTATGGTGTTTTGGCCATAGTCAACTCTGGATTACACTGAAGAAGGGTGACTAAGAAGCTCTAGGCTAGTGGAAAAATCTGGTACTTATGAATATCATGAATCTGGCTGAAAAGCAAAATGTTTTTGAAGTTACTTGGAACTTACTTTGGGCTCAATAAAGGTTATTTAGCTCCAAAGCTCAACATTGGCTTTTCCAGGTACATGCTGGCTTTGTGCATTGCATGTCTTTTGATCATGTCCCTGGGTAACTTGGGTGCTCAGCTTAAGTCTGCTCACATTTTGCAGTTCTTACGCTACTGTACCCATTTAAGAAGCTCTCCTGGAATTAAGGTGCTGAGAAGTGCAATCCTGAGGCACTGAGATGATTCACCTGGAACAAAATTAGGGCTGCTGAGTTTACAACCTCAGCCTTTATATTACATGAAAGAAGTTGAATTATTTCTGGGCAAGAGTTGTCCTGGGATTAATGTATCTTTGTTTTGTCATTTCTGAGGTTGAGCCAGCAAGCTCCGTCAGACCCAGCAAGTTCTGCATCCGTAGCAATAATAATTCACAGTCTTGGTAAGTGTCTGCTGACTGCGTGTTTAAAGAAGTAGTTCCACAAACAGTGGAACTAATGAAGTCTGGTTTGCTACAAATTTATGTCTTGTAGTTAATTGACTTTTTAACTATATTATGCTAAACCACAGCGTGATCTCACCCTTCTTTGACATCAAATAGCATAGGTAGAATTTGTAGAATAATGTTTAGAATGTGAAGTACAGAAGTTTATATTTTTGGATCCCTTTCAATATGAAGTCAGCCGTTTTTTTCGATCAACTGCAACCTTTAGTGCGCTTACAAGGATCCATAATCAAAAGCTGATGGAATGTCCGGATAATATCACAACAAACCCAGTTCTTCTTATTCCTTGAGTTCTCATAACACTTGAATTTGGAATGAGAATGATTGAAAGAGTTTGCAGAGAGAGAAAAGCAAAGCATAATTAAACTTAGGTTTTGTTTGCCTGATTGCCTGGGGTGAGAGAATAAGACTTGCCATTTATTTATAAATCTAAATAACTAATTGAAATAAAATGTGAGCATGTAAAAGCAGAGAAGCATTAGAACCAGATCATAGAGTTTAATTGTGTGTTGTATTTGCCAAAGACATGCTGAAATCAAATTAATAGCTGAAATCAAGCAGGTGAAAACAAGTATGTGTGCGGCCTTCATCATACCTTTTATCAGGGCATTCATTTTTTAATAAACAGGTAAGAAGAAAACTGTGTACAATATCCACTTTTATTAGAAACAAATTGAGGTTCTGGTCTTCTGTAAGATCATAATTTTTAGCAGGAGACCAAAAGATGAAGAAAGAATAAAAATTCTGGTTGTTTTTTTTTTTGACTCTTGAGAAAGATTTCTCAAAAATACAAATCAGAAATAAAAGTGTAATGAACATTGGTATACTCTATTTTTGTACAAGATTTGTTAATAGGATATCCGATTCTTCTTATACCTGTTTTACATCAGTTTTACAGTCAGTGAAGTAACTTTTTTTTTTTCTTGATTTTCTCTGCCTAAGAAGCAGTATAGATTTTGTGAGTTGCTATTCTGTACAAGATTTGTAGCTTCAGTTATATTTAAAATTAATGACAAATAGCCATTGGATAGATGCAAGCTATGATAAAGTTTCCTCAACTGTACTAAAAATGTATGTAAAAAGATGGAACGACAGCCTCCACCCCTCAGATATGAGGAACAGGAATTCATAGAATCATAGAATCATAGAATGGTTAGGGTTGGAAGAGACCTCAAAGATCATCTAGTTCCAACCCCCCCGCCACGGGCAGGGAAATCCTCCACTACACCAGGTTGCCCAAAGCCTCATCCAACCTGGCCTTGAACACTTCCAGGGATGGGGCATCCACAACTTCTCTGGGCAACCTGTTCCAGTACCTCACCACCCTCAATGTAAAGAATTTCTGTCTTATACCTAACCTAAATCTGCCCTCTTTCAGTTTAAATCCATTGCCCCTTATCCTATCACTACACGCCCTTGTAAAAAGCCCCTCTCCAGCTTTCCTGTAGGCCCCCTTTAGGTACTGGAAAGATGCTATAAGATCACCCCGGAGCCTTCTCTTCTCCAGGCTGAACAGCCCCAACTCTCTCAGCCTGTCTTCATAGCAGAGGTGCTCCAGCCCTCTGATCATCTTCGTGGCCCTCCTCTGGACCCACTCCAGCAGCTCCATATTCTTCTTGTGTTGGGGACTCCAGAGCTGAACACAGTATTCCAGGTGGGGTCTCACGAGAGCAGAGTAGAGGGGCAGAATCACTTCCCTCGACCTGCTGGCCACACTCCTTTTGATACAGCCCAGGATACGGTTGGCTTTCTGGGCTGCCAGCGCACATTGCCGGCTCATGTTGAGCTTCTCATCCACCAGCCCTCGCAAGTCCTTTTCCTCAGGGCTGCTCTCAATTCATTCTCCACCCAGCCTGTACTTGTGCATGGGATTGCCCCGACCCACGTGCAGGACCTTGCACTTGGCCTTGTTGAACTTCATGAAGTTCTCACAGGCCCATCTCTCCAGCCTGTCAAGGTCCCTCTGGATGGCATCCCTTCCCTCCAGTGTGTCCACAACACCACACAACTTGTTGTCATCTGCAAACTTGCTGAGGGTGCACTCAATCCCACTCTCCATGTCTCCAACAAAGATGTTAAATAGCACTGGTCCCAGTACCGACCCCTGAGCAGCACCACTCATCACTGGCCTCCACGTGGACATTGAACCATTGACCACAAGTCTTTGAGAGCGACCATCCAGCCAATTCCTTATCCACCGAGTGGTCCATCCATCAAAACCACGTCTTTCCAGTTTAGAGATAAGGATGTTGTGTGGGACAGTATCAAATGCTTTGGATAAGTCCAGGTAGACGATGTCAGTTGCTCTTCCCCTATCCATCAATGCTGTAACCTCATCATCATTTAGAATTGCCCAGTTAAAACCAAATTTGCCCCTTTTCTGAATACAGATATTTTTTTCTCTTAGAATTCCCTTCAGTGCACCATAGAAGTAAGTTCTCCCTTCATTAAGAAACAAGGATAATTAGAGTTGAGGTCAAAATGCTTTTGAGAAGGATGTGGGAGAACCTGTGGGATGATGTGGGGTTTCCAGTCCATCAACATTATGAATTTTCATTTTCCCCTAGGAAACAACATGCAATATTTACAAGTCCGTGTCAAATTTCAGTCTTGAAGTGAACAGTTTAATAAAGATTGCTTACAATTTTCAATCTAGTAGTCGATAAAATAAGCATTGTAAATCATATTTAGGCACCTGAAAAAATAAACCCCCTCTGTTACTATTTGGTACCTCCAAGAAACTCATACAGCTTGTGCTTAGCTCATTTTACATCCTTTATTCTGGTGCCTAACTTTAGGCATCCATGTTTGAAAACTGTGATAGTAACACAGTTTTCAGTAATAGACACTTTCGAGAGTGTCTGCTGAGTTCTGCATACAAACCATTTCTCTTTGCTTTCCACTTGAGTTGCTGTTTGAATTCAAATAGGCACACTTTGGTATATCTCTAGCTTAGTGTTGAGAACTCTATGTAAGGGCTAACAAGCACAGCTACAAAAGGGAATTGATTAAAGACCATTTAATAAAAATAGAAAACATTGGACTGTAGAGTGTGGAGAGAAAAAAGTGTAAGTACTTTTAAAAGCAAGTGTTGGAGAATTTATAGAGCAAGATCGTTTACGCACTGTTAGAGGTTTTAAAATCAAATGCAGTGATTTTATAATACATGAATTCACCATGATTCAATATTTTGAACCTCATTATAATATATACATTTGACTGAACTGGATGTTTAATAAATTTGGCTCCTTTAGAAAAAGTTATTAAAAAGTAGGTGTTCTGATTAAATCTAGATAATCATGAGAAAATCTTCAAAATCATGATTCTGTGTCAGGAAAGAGACTAATTTGCTTAAAAGCTCACCCTAATTCAGTGACATAATGAAGATAAGAGAAATAGAAAAAGTCTATGAAATTGAAGAAATGGAAAAGAGAGAGAAATGAGCTTCAACTGAGAGAGTAGAAAATTGATAACAAAATAGGGATTGCAAAAAAGTCATGGCTAGCAGTAAAAAAGATAGTAGAAATGTTTTTTTTCCAATTACACTGGGAACAAAGGAGATCCTACTAATGGGATAGACCATAATGAAATTTGATATGGCTAAAGTGAAGATAATTACTCAGGAAATCATAGAATAATAGAATAGTTTGGGTTGGAAGGGACCTTCAAGATCATCTAGTTCCAATCTCTCTGCCATGGGCAGGGACACCTTTCACTAGATCAGGTTGCCCAAAGCCTCATTCAACCTGGCCTTGAACACTTCCAGGGATGGAGCATCTACAACTTCTCTGGGCAACCTGTTCCAGTGCCTCACCGTCTTCATTGTAAAAAATTTCTTCCTTAGATCTAATTTAAATCTACCCTCTTCTGGTTTAAAGCCATTGCCCCTTGTCCTATCACTACATACCCTTGTAACATGTCCTTCTCCATCTTTCTTGTAGGCCTCCTTTAGGTACTGGAAGACTGCTTGAAGATCTCCTCAGAGCCTTCTCTTCTCCAGGCTGAACAACTCCAACTCTCTCAGAACTCAGGTTCGACAACTGTTCCTGTTCCCTATTTGGAAAGCTTGAGGTACAGGAGTTACGTAAGAACAAGGAAGATCTTTCTAGCCTGATCACAGAAGTAGATATGATACCACTACTGATGTCAATAATTGGAGTCTAGAGTTTAAAAAGTTTTGGCTACAATAGCTAGTCTGCTAGTGTTAATTTTAATAAACATTTCAATACCAGGGAAGTTCCATACCGTTGAAAACCAGCCCTGTTTGTACCACTAATTCAAAAGGCAAAAGGGGTGACTATGTAAATATATTCTGGTTATCCTGAAATCAAAATCAAGTAAAATAACGTGAAAAGAATTATCTGATAAAAACATTGAAGAGTAAGAATAAAATTTATCGTAGTTAATGTGACTTTAAGGCAATAGATCATTTCAACCAGGCGTGATTTTTTTATTGCATTGAATATGAAGATTGGTGCATAAAGTTTCCTGTAGATGTAGAGTGTATAAAGTTTTTTGTTATAAGTAGAGTGAATAATATTCTGGTGAAAAGTTAGATTTATAGCACAGCAAAAAAGCACTTCATAAATGGACTAAGGATTAGATATCTGACAGTTTTGAAGTGTTTGTCAATGGTGAATCATCATCAAATGGTGGATTTCCTAGAGAGGTACTACTCAGATTGGTATTAGGCTCAATGTTTTTTCAACATTTTGGCAGTCATTTAGAGAAATCTGGATTGCTTAATTAGCTGGACCTGTTCAAGGAATACTTCTATTAAGGAGTACTGTATGTAAAAGTGTTCATCAGTGAACTGAGACTTCAGCAAGACTTAGGAGACTTCAGCCTGAAGATGCTATATATAGGTGATAGTTCCAGTCTTACCTGTGTCTTTTGCTGTGTGTTTTTTCCTAACACAGTTTACATTTCTGTATCTATAAGTTTAGCCCAGAAATTATGGCCTTTTCATAGATGTTCAGATCTTTTGTCCATTCTTTTCTTCCACTTTTAATGCATTAAAATATTTATTATTTATTTAAATAATTATTTATCAGGCCCTGAGCAACCTGATCTAGTTGGAGATATCCCTGTTCCTTGCGGGGCGGTTGGACTAGATGACCTTTGAAGGTCCCTTCCAGCCCTAACCATTCTATGATTCTATGATTCTATGATTCTATGATTGTGAGGTTCTTAGTATTGTTTATATGATGAAATGTATACACACACACATACACGTGTGTCTCTAACTTTCAGCATGTTTGCTATGGAAAGTAATGAGAACAGCAGTGCAAGAGTCACCTACAAGAGAAATTGAACATACATAGATGTACACAGTATTTTTGCAAGGGTGGCTACCCGCACATATGCAATGTATTTCATACGTTAATAAAAATTAACCTTAGCCTTCTCTCAAAAAATCTCTCTAAAGTACAGGAGAATATTCCTACTTTATGTATTTTACCATTTAACTTAAACAATGTTTGTTTGTTTGTTTGTTCTTTTTGTCTAGCAGTAGCCAGCACATGCAAGGATTCTACCAGTTCTTTTGTTGCTCTTTGATTCCTAGAGTGATTCCTAGAGTCTCTTTGATATTCATCATTTCCCTTGGGCCAAAGTGAAAGTTTGGGCTCCATTACCTGTATCCTATACTCTGATAGGAAAAATATCCACCTGGGAAGTTGCCTTAAACCCTTCCTCAGTTGTTTGAGCCCCCTTTTCCTTCAGTAGACATACTTATTCATTAAAAAATATACTAATAGATACTTTCCCCTGAAGTACTGCTGCAAATTCCATCTTTTCCAGTTTATTTACTCTCAGCTTAAGTTCATATTGTTTGTTAACTTGGACAGTATTTTTTATAACCCTGAGTGCTATCAATATAAGTTTTAAAACATAAGGCTTTTTTGAAACTAATGTAACTGCTTTTGGTGCCATATCACCGATGCACTAATTGAAAACTAACACATCTTTTGCAATAAGGCTCTTAATATTATCATCTGTTGCTGCAGTTCTGTGTGTCATGACTATGAAGTGATCTTTGAGCTAAGAGTCTTCTCTTTGCCTTTACTGCCTTGCATCTTTTTTCAAACATTAAGTAATAATTTGGTTCGTATTGTTTGGCCAAGTGTCTTTAGCACAGCTCTTGAAGACTCAGTGGAAGTATGTCTGCTTGTCTGCTTCCAGGTTCATTCCTTGTAGTATTTTGTGTTCTCCATAACATCAGAATATCATCTAGCTTGCATAAACTGTACTTTGATTTGGGTGACTTTGCATGGCAAGTTCTAATTACTATTGTCGGATAAATCTCACTCCACAGATTTTATATCCCAGCTCTCAATTATGATTTCTTACTTTAGCAGAACCTTATCTCCCACAACTGCAATACTAGCTTTTCAATTTTATATCAATCAAAAAAATAGTTTCTTTGTTCTTTGAACTGTTACATAAAACATATAACTTCTGTTTTATTTTTAGTGTGACAATTCAGAACTACTTACATTTCAAAATCAAAACTTCATAGCTATCCTCCTCTGCCTGAATTAACTGAAATCTTGTCCTGGTTTCAGCTGGGACACAGTTAGCTCTTCTAGCAGTACATTAGAATAATTACTTATCAAATTACAGCTGCTCCTGATTCTTCCTTTTAGCTGGTGACTGTGTAATATTAGGAGAAATTTTTGGAAAAACACAGTGCTAGTTTAAGACATACTCAGAAAGTAATTGAGGTTATTGGCTTAGAATTCTGTAGAAGAAAACGTAAGCTACACCAAGCTAACTGTGGCTTTTATATTTATAAGAATGATGCATGTGCAAGTGCAGGCAAATTGAAAATGATAGAGAACAATTAAAACGTTGAAATAGGAATGACTCAATTTTTCAAAATGTTGAATGTTAGGAGCAAATTAATATGGTATCCATCCTCACAAAGACAAGCTCTTTATCAGTTTACAGCAAACGATGTTTGCATGGATTTATAAACGCACAATCTCAATTTTAATTGAAAAGCAATCTGTGTGCTTGAAAGCTTCCTGTTTTTTTCCAATGATATGAGTAGATACAATAGCAGATATATCCTTGCATCATTTTATTTGACTGCATCCTCTATATTGGCTTTCTATAACATTTCCAAGTTTGAAGTTACTTTGGCAAGTGCTGACAGTGAGACATTGTGCAGGTCCTGAGAGACAAATGGTTACTACAGGGTAGGGTGGGATAGGTAATGGTAGTGTTTGGCTTCCAATGGTTTCCCTTCTTGCTGCAAGGGATACTCAGCCGCAGGAGGGATGGTCAGTGAGGGGTATGGGGCAATAAGAGATTCCATACATGAGCTTAAGGCCTTGGAAATCTTCAGCGAGGGACAGCAACCACCGAAAAAAAGAGAGACACAGTAGGGTGGTTCTTAGCTTCTGTGATTTTTAAGATGACTGAAAAATAAGACATTGCTCTGCTGTAGTTTATATAAAGCCACTATTATTAATCGTTCAGAATATCTGGAGATTCAGTGCAGACAAACTTGTGGGTTCCACCTTAAAATACTACCAGGTTTGGCTTCTAGTTCACAGTAATTGAAATATTGCCTAAGGCTTATACGGGAATGTGAACTGTATGTCAGATTATTGACTCAGTGGCCTTATCTCTTCAGTGAGCCTTTATGTGAATGGTGTTCCACACACTACGAGGTGGAGGTAAAAAATGGAAAGAATCTGTGAATAATTGTAAAAAGGTCTGGCCTGCAAAAAACTGATGCATGTCCTGCAGCCCAGCCTAGAAACTGTGGAGAAAATGCGAAGACTTATTAAGGACATTGACCAACAGATTTTGAAAAACAGTAGCTGCAGAACTCTGGATGAAGAAGGATATTGCCTCATCTTTCTATAAGATCAGGGGATGGAAAAGTTAGAAAGCATTCATTTACTCTCTCTGATTTATGAAAGAAATGGTTTCTGGCAATTTGAGATTCATAAGAAGGAGATAAAATGTTTTTCAGCTCCAAACACTAAGTGTTGGGATGTGATACAGTTGCAAGCACGTGCCTGCAACCCCTCTACCAATGTGGATCTCAGATAACGAGGAAAATCATTGCTCAAAGAATTATTCAGAGCTGCTCCTCCCTTGCGTGCAGACTAATCTGAATTAGTTGTCTAAATGGAGAGAAGGCAAAGCTAAACAATTTTTAATATACATTTGTGTTAAGCGGAGTCTTAAATCTGCTGAACATAAGTTTGATTATGGTGTTTATAAATACAATGGAAAAATCTGAAAAGAATCAGATGAAAGTGAGTGTAAGTACCAAAGACTAACACTTAACCAGCTCTTGATGAATCGTAAAGCTGGTGACTTACTTTGAGTCTGTAATATAGTACTTAATGACTAATTTTATTAAAAACTGTTTGTGATAAAAACGAGTAGGCAAAGGTGTGAAGAGATATGTCATTTCTGTAAAAGACAAGTCGGAGGAGAATGAGAAAATTTTTATATAAAGCTTAACAGAGAAGCTGAGAGAATATCATTAAAAACAGTAGTGTTTTCTGAGGTTAGTAAGTTTGTTCAAAGCCTTTGTACTTGTTAAAAAGAACGACAGGAAATAATTCTCCACCTGACAGAGGATAGTTGGTTGTTGTTTTTCTTTATTGCTGCGTAGTCACATCTGCAGAAATATTTGCCTTTGTGCACACTTAACTAAGAATGTGACTGTTTCAAGATTCATTGGAAATTGGGTCCATAAACTTTTTAAGGCTTTGTATGAAGGACTTTTAAGATACTGCCTTCAGTATTTTTGAAGGATTTTGCTTATGAATTAAAAAAGGAATAAGTAAATGTATTATATTACATGTTTTTACAGTTGCATTTTATGGAACATTTAATATCAAATTATTGAGTGTCTATATTATGAGACATCTTTTTTTCACCAAAAATCTCTCACGAGTGGAGATTTCTGGATCTATACAGTTACTGCTGTCATTTAACTTAGAAAGGGTGGATTGCTTTATTCTCAAGGGTTACATAAATTTATGCAGAGGACTTTCCCCTTTAAAAGCCTTTTAATTTTTATGACATATGCTTACGCTTATTGTTCCCTTAGATGTTTTATGTTATAATTGAGCTGAACATTTGTAACTTGCAGTTACAAATTCCACATATTTCTGTCAATATTAGTTCTCTTGAGGAAGACGTGAATTATTTGCAAAGATAATTCATAGGTAGCAAGCAATTTCCATCTTTAAGGAAGTTAATAATACAGTTTAGACTAGAAACTTAATATGGTGATGCCAATCTTTGGGAACACACCAAACAAAATATCCTGCATGACATTGATAACATTTGCTCTATCCATGCATACATATATATTTTACTAATTTCCGATCATCCCTCTAACATATTTCCTACACTTTCCAACCATCTGTGAAACATGAAGTTCACACAAATTTGGGTTAAAGGGTCAAAAAAGATAAAGCTTCTCTGGCAGAGTTTCTCTCTAGGATGCAGAGGAAGCTTTCTTTGTGTATTGCTAGCACATATTTATTAATCTGATAGATGGAAGAGATTATGTGTGCCCTGGGAGAAGTGCTACATCACCAAAGGCTTCCCTGGAATGTCAGCATATTTTTCCTTATACTTATATATGCTAGATAAAAACCTTTCCAAGTTATACTCTACTGGATAACATACTAGTGATTCTCATCTGTACTTAAGGAAGACATGTTACAAAATCAAATGCTTCTCAGGGTAAAAACAATAAATGAATTTTTAAAATACATTTTGACCAGTAGTTTTCTCTTTTGCCAAGAATGAGGTTGAATAGCTACAGATGTAGCAGGTAAATGTGGCTCATGCATTGACATGTTACATTTATATATATGCTATATTAAACTGATTTTCTTTTTTCATTACCAGAAGGCAGAAAATCTGAAAAATACAGAGTACATAATTTAATAGAGTTCAGGATATAGGAAACCCAATGGGTCTTGAACTCCAAGGCTGAGATGCACTGGTTTAAGTAAGTGACTATTTTTTTTTTGTTTTTCCATTAAACCACCAGATTAGTGATTGGCTTGGCATGATCAACAAAAAATTTATAGATCTGTACTTAAATGAGTGCTACAGGCTTTTATCGTGCTACAGGAGTACTCTAACTAGACTATACAGCTCTCACTAAAGTAAATTAAAACCATAGTTTATATTCATAGGCAAAGTAAAGCTTTCTTTGAAGTCTGTGATTATTAACATGTTTGAGGTTATGCAGTTATTTATATAAATTGCTGTATAAGGACTAGTCTGTTCAGCATTTTGGAGAATCAAACTCAAATGTCCTGAATCAACTGCTACTTATTTAATTTTCATGTCTGTGAGATCTGTCCCTGTGGACTGTGGGGAAAAGAAAAAAGCAGAAGGTAGAGATCAAACACGACAGGAGAAGTGCACAGGAAAATAGGACTGGAAATGGTCACCTGCATCATCAGATCTAATTCTCTGTAATCCTCAGCAATCATACCAAGTTTGAAGGGTATGCAGTATCATCTGTGCTATACTACCTATACAACTCATGGACCTTAAAACATTTCTGCATCCCATTAAAAACACAAGCTCTGTAATAAAAGATGAAAGCCTTAGCTAAAATGTTCCACAGGAAAAGATCAAGAGAGACTGTGGTCATTGTCAGTGCACTAGCAGGATGTTTATTAAATAATCTTTCCAGATGATCCTAGAAAAAAACACTCCATATGGTCAAAAATCTCAGTGACTATTGACTCTCTGATACAAGAAAACTCCTTCTCAGTCCCAGTTCTACTGCTGGTTTTGAGAGTCATAATTACTGTAAATGGTGTATTTATTATTTTAGATTAACTTCGCAAAGTGAATCCAAGACAACTTCCAGTTTTACCTATGCATTGTTGGATGTGGAAAATCCTTGAATACAGAACTTTCATAGTGTCTTCCTGCCTTCATTTGTTAAATATAGAAGTTATATGCTGGCCAGGACATAACATCAGTGAAAAATTACCTCCCTTTTTCTGTAAGAAAAAGGCTGATCTCTATACGAATCAGTGAAAATCAAACTAGATAAAGAAGATGTTAAATTATTTGTGTAGTATCAGCCATGCTGTCGTATCCTAAATGCAGCAAGCACACAGGTGTACATTGTGGGTGTATCATCCAAGTCTTACTGTCGAGTTAGTCTGATTTCTCTTGTTGCAAATGCTGCCCTGGCCTGCGACTCTTGATATTCCTTTTATATAGAGCAGCCAGCAATCACATACCAAATACAGTGATGTTCTAGGACCATGTTCTTGTGAACCTTTTCAAATAATTTGGCTTAACTCAAGGTCCCACAGAGGTCTCTGTTAGAAAGGAACTTGTAGGAGAGTGAGCAAATACTGGGAACTCCTGTGTGGAATTTGTGGGATCAAGGTAGCACTTGCGCATGGATCTTGTGCAAATTGCTTAGACTTCTTTTAGTGTCTACTGAAAACCTGCAGCTCAGCATAGTCTATACAATCTTTAATTCATAGAATTCCCTTTGAAGGCTGTGGCACCTAAGTATTTAAATAATAATTAAACTTGTGTGGATCTAGCTACTAATGGATAATACGTTTTAGGCACCTAATTCCCTTTGAAATCAACTAGACTAGGAACCTCTGTTTCCTAGACGTCTTCTTAAATGTCTGTCTGCATTTTTGTCTCTCAGTCTGTTGTTTAGCGTCTTATAATTCTATTTCTTATCCTTAGCCATCTTCATTAGCATGTTTACAAGATAAATACGTTAAACATTGCAAGGCTGCAGACCACTGAAGTGCTCACACAGTGTACGTACCAGTCAATTGTACCTCTAAGCCACGTGATATTGCATTCACTTCAGCTAGCTTCATCCTTTCAGGAAAAACTAGCAGATCAATTGTTTCCAGAGCTGTGAAGCAGCAAGGTTAGGCCTTTTGCTCAGCATCCGTGTTAAAAAGAAAATGTTATTGTAACCTTCATTGACTGAAGAATACTCGAAGCACAAAAATAGTATTCTTTATAATTGCTTCTGTAAAAGAGTCTTCAACAAAGAAACTGGAAAGTTTTATATGGTGAAGGCAGAACAATGAGTGTCAGGGAAAGCTGGACTGCTCTGAACACTGCAGTACAATGGAGCTTCACAGGGCGTTTTGGTAGTCCTTCACCAGGCCAAGGAGACACAATTATAAGGTTTTTCCCTAAGGTATGAATTTTCATTTAGGATTGGAAGGATTTTTTGTTTGTTTGCTTGTTTCCTGCGCAATTTTTGAAGCCTGAAACGTATCCCATTCAAGAAAAGAATGCAATATCAAAATCTCAAAAAGTCTTCACAACCAGAAAGGAGGAAAATCATCAGCTCAAGTCAATTGAAATGCATTATTCAATAGCTTCAGATATTCCTTTTCTATTTAACTGTGGGTTTTTTTCTGAACCTTTTGTTTTATTATAATCATATTCTAAACTTATTTTTAGTTCACAAAAAGTAATTTAAAAATTTCAAAACATCAGGACGAAATGTATTTCCAATGTAGAATACGAGAAGCGTATATGAAAGTCTTTAAAAATATTTAGGCAGTGGTCTGTTATTAAGGTGTTTGAGAGTCACTGCTCCAGACACTTAATGTATTCTTTCATCCTTAAGGAGAAGCCACAGCTTAGACCAAGGGTAAATTGTTCAGTTTTTTAAGTGTTTTAGGCATTACAGCAGCTAAATGGATCCCACTGCTGATCTGGCATTCTGAAGCAGTTCTGCTGTGACTCACAAAGGTACTAATGAAGTTATCCGAGTGCATTGCTGATGAGAAACTGTCCCTGTAAGTCCCTGCCCCACAGGCCTCCAGGCCCTATCTGCTGTGAGGGTGATGCCCAGCTGGGGACAAGAAGAGTGTGAGCCAGCACACACAGCATGGTGGCTTCAGGTTTACCCTCTGTCTCTAAGAACAGATTTTGGCTCAAACTCCCCAGGATGATGTATTAGAGCAATGGATGAAGACAGAGAAAATGCTAAAGGCCATGTGGACTTGCAGAGCACTCAGCTTTATGCCAGGATCCTCCTTGCACATTCAGCTACGCCAGTGGGAATATGTGGTCAGAGGAGAGGGAAGAACTGGCAATGAAATACAACAGGAACAGTGAGATAGTTCTACTTTTTTTATTCTCCATGAATACAGAGAAGTAATGTAGCAAAGTGAAAGAATTAATTTTAGGTGAAAATAACTCAAGTTCACATTTCACAGAGCTGTGATGGTGTCTTGCTGTACCTGAAAGTACTTCATAAAAGATGAGAAAATGCTTAATTTTTGAAACCCCGTGAGTCATTCTTATGGAGGAAGTCTCGTCTGAGTAAAAGAAATGTAGCTTGAGAAAGTGCAAATATTATCCTCCTTAAATGTAATTTTTAATACACAAGTTAGCTGACAGAGCTTGGTGTGATTTTGCAGGCAGTGTAGGAAAGGACAAGTTCTGCTGATAATCATATCATACAGTCAAATTGAAGCTGTGCTCTCAATGAGTTTAAGTACAGCTAGCTGACATGATGCTGAACATGACTTGTCCTTTGCTACATCAGCTGCAAAATCAGCATTATGTTTGCAACTGTTAAAAATGGAATAGGATGAAAATGCCCTGTGTAAGCAAGACTGTTGAGCTACTGTGTAAATATAGAACTTTTATTACTATTTTGTTATACTCTTACGCATAAAGGAAAAAACTGTTACAATATGAGATGTTACATTGTGCTCACATTTCTAAAGTAATTTTGAAAGATGATGTGATATATGTTAACAAATCTGCTTTTGACTTTGCAGTTGTATGAAGCAACATAGCATAAAATGACCAAAAGATAGAATGCCTTGGTGGATTTCTTAAGCAATAGTCTGTCAGAAGGTTTTCCTGTCCCTCCCACAAAGACTCGTACAACAAATATATTCATAGATCTGAGTCTTTCATATTCACACTTTACCAACCTCTACATTAAAAAAATAGCTTCCCCTCTTGTTTGTGAATATTTAATAACAAAACACTATGCTGCAGTCAAATCTTAGTTTGTGAAGAATTCATTGTATACAGAAAATATTTAAGAGGCCATTTACTGAAAGAGTATTAAGGAGCTAACCATGAAATTAAATGAATTTATATTTATATATTGTGGGATTTTTTCCCTAAACTCTAATGATATGGTTTAGAAAACATTTTGAGGTATGATAGAATATTTTATGTTGGTTCCAGTACACTGAGCAACAGATTTTCATTAATAGCAGTAAGATTTCCTCCAAATCAAATCGAACAACCTTAATTTTCATTTTCATCTACAGGAAAATGCCATAAAATTCACCCAAATGAATGTACAGATTTTGATTTTAAAATTACTTGGCAGATTTTAGTAATCCAATTTCTATTGACCAGAAAACCCTATCAGGAAGTTGTTGCTTTGCAAAATCAGTGTCGATATTTCAGTCCACTAAAACCTGTTCAAGGCCATAGTAAACACAACGTTAGCACTCTAATCAGAAAGTTGGATCAGGAATCTTCCCCTCTCCTTTTTGTCATACTCTTCAAGCTCCAGCTGCCTTTACTTTTTCCTCCGCTTCTCCTCCTCCCAAAGCGGGGAACCTTATCTGCTTGTCCCTTCTTAAATGAAGACCCTCATACTGCTCCATCACATCTCAGCAGCCTTTCTGTCTTTTTTCTGCTCCTAGTCTCAAAACAAGAGGGCTGGTCTAACTCTTCTAGCACTGCTCTCAGTACTGAGAGAGCTCTACACATTGCTTTTTTGCCTTTTAGCCCAAGATTTCCCCTCATTTTTTGGCCCCATTTTGATCTTTCAGTTCTGTATTTGTGGTCCTTGTTCTTAGTCCCTTTTGAATAAATGCAAATAGCTAGTTATGGTTCCTCATGCTTCAAAAGCAGAACAGCAGCAGATATGCAGCAGTTTTGCCAGCTTACATCGTTACTGATACAGCCCTATTGCACATGCTTAATCTATTCCACAGAGAAGTGGCATCTTAATGTAATGTATTCTGTGACTTTCTGCTCTTCCAGCAGCTATTCAGGCTTCCTCCACAAAGAAAGTTAGTTTTTTTAGGGAGCTGTCAGGTTCCTTTACCATGTGCATCAGAGTTAGCTATGCTTCTGCGGATGTTCTGACCTGACAGGCACTCTTCTATGGTTCCCTAACAGTGGGGGGAGAAACATCTATCACAGGTCATATGTGCTGGGCTTCCTCCTTGGCAAGGGAGCAGAGCAGGAATTACCCCTGTGGAGGCTTCCAAACTGTAAAAACAAAGAAATGAGCTACTCTAACACTAGATCTTTTGATGTTAAAGCAACCACACCCCATCAGGACTTCAGCACCTCATTCCTCTTCCTGGGGCCAGCCTCCTCTGTAGTACTCACATCAGACGCTGATGCTCTAGGCACTGCCTGATCCCTCTTGCTACTTCCCTTGGCATTTGCTAAATCACCCACACTGTCTGTGTTCATACTGGGAGTCAGTCACTCTGAAGCCCGTAGGCAGTTTGCTCTCCCCAAATGTGCTGTGGTGATCCTTTTTTTCTCCATCAGCATAGCTGTTCTATGTCTGTCCAGACTTAATCCATGTGCTGCTGCTTTCTTTTTCTCCCTCCCTCATTTCCACAAAGGACCCCAAAGGTGGTCTGCAGGCAGCGAGATCTCCAAGTCAGAACAGGTGGTCAGTGCTCTGAGTCTGAACTATGTCCCATTTTTAAACAGAACAGCAGGTAAACTAGAAAATATCAGGAGGAAAGTTCAGAAGGAAGGCACCTGCAGCCTAGTCAGGCTGCCAACCTTAACATGCAAAACTAATTTTAAGCTGAAAGGTCCAAGAGTTGCTACATTTCTAGCTCAAGGACATTATCCATGTTCAAAAGTCCTAAGAGCTGATTTTATCCCTTTTTTACAGGAGTCTCTACTCCAGATATCTCCAAGTGATCTGGAAAGCTCCTCTGCCCTTTAGACTTTGTGTGCAAACACAAAGGAGCTTGTGTGTCTTTGTTCCTGTATGTCACTCTGGGACCTTTGAGGCTCTGTTATTCTTCCCTCACACTCAGTGTTATGACTCAAGTCTTCCCAACTTCAGCCTGGTAACGCAAAAGGCTTTCAGGGTTTCCATTGCCTCTTTGCAATCATCTGCCAATAAAAGCGGATCTAATGAAGCTCAGCTACGTAATAAGGCTGATCTAGGCCAAACTCAAGGGAGACAGTGGTGGCTTCCTCTGAAAACTGTGGTTCTTCTTAAGGTGCATCTAGCTCTAGCAGCCATTTGTCAACAGTAGGACAACTCCAAGAAAGGCAAGACAGGAATTCAGAAGTGTTCCTGTAGCTCTAACTCTTGATGAGACTGATCCAGTGATTTTTTGAGAGGGATCAACAAATACATGCTGCGAGAAGAGAATGAAAAAGTGCGCAGGATTCAGGGCATGACAGTAGGAGAGGAGGCACTGGATGTAAGGCTGGCTCTTGGTTAGAGGAATATCTGCTCTCCTAGGTCTCCCACCACAGTGAGTTGTGAATGGATTAGAGCCGTCAGTCACATGAAGATTTCTTTGCAGATGGTGTTTTTCTTGAATCTGAAACACACCAGAGGCCTCTAATCAGGTGATGTGTATATGTGTGTATGTCTATTGCCAGGTTTGCCACTTTTAAGCTACTATATTGAGCTTTTCACCTCAGCTAGAACATTAAAAACTTATGTTTTCAGGAATTAAACATCATATTCACGGTTTCTTTGATTCTTTTCCTATTGTTTTTCTTTGAACAAAAAGACCTGTTGTAATGGTCCAAGCTCAGAGTGATAGAGACCAGAGGACACTTTTTTTTCCCTTTTGGATTATTTTTTGACAGCTTTTCTATTTTTGTCAGATTGTTCAATATATCATTTTCCTCACATGAGAGAAATCAGTTATTATGTTTTACTTGCCAATGATGCAGAAAATTACACAAATGTTTTGCTTAGTGAGCATTCTTAAAGTTCTTCCTGAGCATTAAATATCTATAAAAATAGGGTATTACTTTTGATTAGCACCAAGTGATTATTTTTTTTTTTTTTACTATAAGATGCTTCTATTTTGGGTGCAAATAATTTAGAACAGTGTCATTAGTAAAATAGATGAGAGATCCTATTGATCAGAGAGACACATGCATTAAGTATTCTGGTGTCAGTATGAACATAAGCTTGTTACAGAGACCTCTTGTTGGCAAGCTCATTTTTAAAACGTCATTATTATAAATTGCTTCAACTAGTCAGATCATATAAAATCTACTTGTACTGTAATATTCCAGATGCTTGATTACTGTTCTTCAGTGTAGCGAGTTGCCAATTTCTCCCTCCTGAGAATGTGTGACAGATTGTAATACAATCTGTTGATGTTCTCGATTGTAACTAAAGTACATCATTGTCACCCATGCTAAAAAACTGGGACATATACTGTAAATGTATAATTTTGTGAAATGTATGCTAGTGTTTTATGTTCCAGCAATTTCAAATGGTACATGACAACATACTTGATCTGGTGAGGAGAAGAATCAGAGGCAGAGCAAAACAAAGCAGATAATTAGAGCAGCAAAATGTAGTGAATGTGCGAATTCAACGAAAAATACAGGTTAAATTTTCTTTGAGGTGTGTGCTGGTGTTTGGGGAAAGGGAGAGGAAAATAATAGAGGAAACCAAACTTACGTTGATTCTTGCCCTCTGTTTTCTGCTCCAAAAGGTTCAGGCACAACAACTGTCCCAGCAAAAAGTTGCAAACGACTTGGAAGTGAATGGCAGAAGGAAGGAAGGTCACATGCGTGTGCTACACCACCTCACTGAGCTTTCACAGAGAGGCAGAGGCATGGCATGGTGTGTACTGTCTCTTTGGGTGCTCTTGTTCATGAACAGAGGAAGAAGAGTCTTTTGCTGGCTGATGATATGTTTGTGCTCTGGAGTCAAAAAAATAATTTTTGGTGGATGAAAAGAGTGATAAATGTTACAGCCAAGGCAATGACTGGCAATAAATTGGGAAATAAAGATTGTTTATTCCCGCCTTCCCCTGTGCAGGAAGATCAGGGATAGAAAGGCTTTTTTTGGTTCTCCCACCATCATAAATCTTTTCTGCATCTTCCTCCCTCAACTTCTTTTCCCATCACAGCCTTTCTTCGTTGAAGTTCATAAAGGTTGCAGCTCAGGAAAGCGTTTAAACATTAAGCACATCCCCACTCAGGAAATGACCCATCTCCCGAAAATATAGCTGACGATCTAATCCTCTTACCTCCTCACAACTATATATGTTGTAGTTTCTTCTCCGAGCACTTTGGTCATGAGGCTGGAGACCTAGACCTGCACCAGCTTTGAGTACTGCCACTATGTCATATCCTGGTAGCTCTTATATCTCAGCATGGTTTCCATGTGTAGCTCCACCTAAAAGTGACTACCTCTGAAACTGATGACCCCTCTTCCCCTGTCCATCTTTGCCCCCTTCCCCTTGGCTGGAAGTTGCAGACGTGCAGCTGCAGGATCAACTGGGTTCAGCCAACTCGTACAGCAGAACACCACCCTGCAAAATCATACCTTATTTTTGATGATTCCATCACCTGTGGCTGCGCAGACTCTAGGTCTGACTCAAGACAATTTTAGGAACCTACCTGTGCAGGTAGGACAGGTGTTTTGGGAGTGAGGCTGCCCACTCCAGGAGTGCCAGTTCAGATGGGCTCCAGAGAGCTGCAACATGAAATTGCGCCATCGCATTTCCCAGTGGAGATAGAGGTACTTTCTTCCTTCCTGCATGTAGTGCTTCTGTGTTCATGGGCACAATGTGTCCCACCATAATGAGATATTAACATTTTGTCATATTGTGTTACAAGAGCAAAGAGAAAGAACTTGTGTTTTCCACATTTTAAATGCATAAATATAGGTGTATGACAGGAACTATTCTGTGGTCTCTGATAGACCACATGTATACCTGAGGATGAGTCTCGAGCTAAGAGAGAAGGGAATAAAATAAGACGTGGTGGTTTTGACCCTTTTTTCTTTTAACCACAATTTTCCCTTGTCTGCTTTAGCTGATTGTTTTCCACTGCTTTGGATTTTTTTACTTTTATTTTTTCCCTCTCGGTGTTAATTTTAGAATACTTGGATCAACAGAAAGAGAAAAACTGAGGTGGTAGCGTTACTGCTAGACTTCTACTAAATGTCTTGGAGAAATACAATAATCTGACAGAAACTGTGTTTCTCGGAATTTAGGTGTAAGATCAGGCTCTGCCATAGTGAAAGGCATGAGACACGGCTGCGCTGCCAAAACTTAATAGTGCATGCACATTTGTAAATATACTTTATGGAATTTGTTGGAAACAACGTATAGTTATCTCAGGCTATAATTTGATCTGAGGAGGAAAATGATGATGTTAATTCACAGCTCTATTAACTACACTGAAACTGTTATTTTTTAAACATGTCACTTTGAAAACAGTTTTTATTTTCAATTGTATTTGATTCCAGTAGAGAAGCTCTGTAATTTCCATGGTGCATGAGGTAGCTGTGATACATATTGGAACAAAAAGCTGACTTGTGGAAGGTGGATGTTTCTGAAAGGAATTACTAGGTTCTGCCTGCATCTCTAAAAGGAGTGCATGCAGTTGAATAGGTAGTCCTGTTTCCCTGGCAGTTTGTGAAGCCATTTGGTGGGAACAAGATCAACTCTTAGGTAAGCATGTTGCTCAAGTCATGTTCTCCTATCCTTGCTGAATAATACTTTCCACTGGGAAGTCATAGAATCATAGAATGGATTTGGTTGGAAGGGACCTTAAAGATCATCTAGTTCCAACCCCCCTGCCACAGGCAGGGACACCTTCCACTACACCAGGTTGCTCAAAGCCTCATCCAACCTGGCCTTGAACACTTCCAGGGATGAGGCATCCACAACTTCTCTGGGCAACCTGTTCCAGTGCCTCACCACCCTCAGATTGAAGAATTTCTTCTTTAGATTTAATCGAAATCTCCCCTCTTTCAGTTTAAATCCATTGCCCCTTGTCCTATCACTACATGGCCTTCTATAAAGTCCCTCTCCAGCTTTCTTGTAGGCCCCCCTTCGGTACTGGAAAGCTGCTGTAAGATGTCCCCAGAGCCTTCTCTTCTGCAGGCTGAACAGCCCCAACTCTCAGCCTGTCTTCAGAGGAGAGGTGCTCCAGCCCTCAGATAATTTTTATGGCCTTCCTCTGGATCTGCTCCAACAGCTCCATGCCCTTCTTATGTTGGAGGCCCCAGAGCTGCAGGTGGGGTCTCCTGAGAGCAAAGTAGAGCGGCAAAATCACCTCCCTTAAACTGCTGGTCATGATTCTTTTGATGTAGCCCAGGATACAGTTGACTTTTTGGACTACAAGCACACATTACGGGTTCATGTTGATCTTCTCATCAGCAAACACCCCCAAGTCCTTCTCAGGGCTCTTCTTGATCCATTTTCCGCTTAGCCTGTAGTTTTGCTTGGGATTGCCCCAACCCATGTGCAGGATCTTGCACTTGGCCTTGTTGAACTTAATGAGATTTGCGCAGGCCCACCTCTCCAGCCTGTCAAGGTTCCTCTGAATGACATCCCTTCCCTCCAGCGTGTCGACCACACCACACAGCTTGGTGTTGCCAGTGATCTTCCTCAGAGTGCACTCAATCCCACTGGATGTGTCGCTCGCAAACATGTTAAACAGCCCCGGCCCCAGTACTGGGTAGGAACGCCACTTATCACTGGCCTCCACTTGGACATTGAGTTGTTGATCACAACTCTCTGTGATGATGTAGCCAATTCGTTATCCATTGAGTGGTCCATCCATCAAATCCATGTCTCTCCAATTTAGAGACAAGGATGTCATGAGGGACAGTGTCAAATGCTTTGGACAAGACGAGGTAGATGATGTCAGTTGCTCTTCTCTTATCCACCAATGTTGTAACATCATTGTAGAAGGCCACCAAGTTTGTCAGGCATGATTTGCACTTTGTGAAGCCATGTTGGCTGTCACCAATCACCTCTGGTTTTCCTACATGCCTTAGCTTAGTTTCCAGGAGGATCTGCTCCATCATTTCCATGTTGTGATGCCAGTAATTGTAAAGGTGGCAAAATTGGTAGGTTACTGTACAAGCAAATATTATTTGCATTATATTTTTAGTCATAGGATGACTAGAAGTGGTTTTAGTCTTAGGAGGATGGATATAGTTTCCCAGCTAGTATTCTAAAATAGTATATAGTTAAATTAATTGTTTTAAATATTGTATAAAACTCAGTAAGTAGCTGTTTTTTACTACCAGCCAATATCTAAATATGTAATATTAAAGGTAACATTAAATTCACCAGGCTATAGGTTTTCTCCTTTCTAAACATAAGCAGTCCTATGTGTGGACTATATTACTGTACTAAGGGAAAGCATTAACTGCATATGAAGATTTGAAAAAGTATACATATATGTATTTGCTTTTTCTAGTAGCAGATGGTGCTGAAAGAAGATCATCTCAAAGGGGTCATTTCAGGATAATATGGAGATCAAACAAAGAGTTTTATATCTTAAGATAAATGATATCAGTAACATAGACTCGTTTTAAGGTGATACATTGCTCATAGTTTAAATATTAACTAAAAATTTTCTGTAGTGCCCAATATTTATGCACACAAGTAGACCTGTTGATGTAAAAATTTTCCAGGTTAATGCCCTTTGTCTCTTTCCTATTTTTGTGACAGCCATTTCCTTAAAACTCCTTACAAGATGAGATAGTGATAGTGTTATTAGAACTGAACATTATGAAATGAGAAAACTGATGCACAATCACCCATTTCCTACAGAGATATCCATGAGAGGTTATCTCTAAAATCCCAATAAAATAGTGTCATAGTCTTTGTCTTGGATTCTCTTCAAAATTTGGTCTATTCTGACACCAAGCTTAGCAGATCCATCTGGCTTCTAAGTATGCATTTCTCCTCAGACTGTGGTGAGTTTGGAGGCTGGTTTTGAGGGGAGCATCCCCTTCTTTGGCTAGGTCTGCTCATGGGATTTTCCTGTGACAGAGCTCCCACAACTCATAAATATATTAATATATGAATATAAGATAAACTCAGAATCCAATAATTTACAAGCGATCTGAACTGCCATGGGATAATTTTTAGGAATTCATCTAGCTGAATGCTGCTGAGATGGGCTGATCTGTTTCCCAGTTTCTCTCCCTGCAGGTTGCTAGCCTGTGATGGAGGGATCTCTGTAGCAATGTGGGAGAAGTGAAACGAACTCTAAAATTACAGTGAAAGGCAAAACTCTCATAATGATGTTAAAATGTAATGATGAATAAAAGGTGGCTGCAGTCACCTTTTATGCGGTCAATTTATATGACTTACAACATTGGAAAGATTATTTCTCTTGTGTGAAACATTTGTTTAAAATCCCTGCATGGAAACACTTGGGCTGTTTTGATTTTTTATTATTTTCAGGGAAGTAAACAAAATTAATAATGACAGACTTTGTATATGTACATATTCATTTGTGTGAAGAAAGCTCTATAAACATGAGCCATATTTTACTGTGGGCTGAAACATGTCACATTCTCTTCTACACCAGGACCGTTCTTTTGTCCTTCAACAAATAGATGTTTCTCTTCAAAGGTTAAGAAATAAAAACCGTGGTGATAGGTCAGTGGGTAATATATACCTGCTCTCACTTGTTCGAATTATATTTCCTCTTTACACTGTGGCTCAGCAGTATCTGGAGACTATTGTTCCCTGGGCTAATGCAATCTTTCCACACGAAAAGCTCTTGATCTGTTCCTTATCTACACTCCAGTGGCTGGCACCAGTGCTTCATCCGTTTGGTACTAAAATGCACAGAAAGGAAATACATATCATTTCAGTGGTGAGATATCCTTCTTCTAGAATCTTTAGCTCAGCTTATTTTCATTAAGCAAGGTTTTTCCTGTCAGCAATATACATGCCTTCATATCCTTCCCCCTAGAGGGAGTGAGAAATGAAGAAAGGGAAAGGGTCTATGAGGTTTCAAAATCAAAAATATTTGGAGACATAGTGCCTTTCAAACAAAGATAGTGAGATTTACGTCATGTATGTGAGCATATGCAGAATTATTGCATTTTTATTATTGCACATTGTTACACAGATGCATGTGCACACATTCACTCATTTCACTTGTGACATGACAGCTATTAACAATGATGTTATCTAAAATAAACAAAACAAGACCTGGTGCTCTTTGATGTTAAAACCTTTTTGCTGATATTAGCATCAATGCAAGTCCATGCTGCACATTAGCTAACAGAATTAGTTCAATTTATCATGTTCTTCTTTATTCTTGAGTTTTTATGGAGTATTTATGGATGTTAATTTAAAAATGCACATCTCCATGACTGATGCTTTTTTTTTTTTTGAGAAATAAAAGCTTGTTTATTCTTATTAACTTGAACTGGTAAGACTTGGGACTGAACATTTCTGAAAATCAGATTCACATCAATCTACCAAATTTCATTGCACTTTAACTTATAGCATGACTTTTTGAAATCTTGAATATCTCTTAGATCTCACTCAGAGATTATTTTACAAATATTGAAAGTGAAAATATTGTCAAAAGATACTTTTGATTCAAAACCAGATTTGCAAATATTTAAAATAGTTTTCCCTGTAAACCCCCACAAATCTCTCTACATCAGAGATCATTGAAAAAACCCAAAAACAACAGAGGTGATGAACTGCCAGAACAGCTTAGCCATGCACAAACTATTCAATTACCAGATTACCAATAAAACAGAGAACTGTAAATCATAGCATTGAAAAAATTCCATTACTTGACACAAGACATATATTGCATCAATCAGAACAAAAAGAATGTCAGAAGATACCAAAAGTAAAGCCTGTAATTTACTGATAAACTGCTAAAAAATTTAAATATTGTAATATTTAATTATAAGCTTTTATATGAATAAATAAGAGACAGCAGGAGCTTATAGGAAGACAATCTTAATACAGGAATAGGCCTGGGTTTTCATATACCCCTTTTTATTTCAGATTATTAATTATAAATATGAATACTTCTAAGTACCTTCACGTGTAATATTTTATTATCAATAATTTGTAATTTATCTTCTTTTTATAGTCACTCTGTATTGGTATTATAATTACTTGTTTTTAATTAAAATTAATACAAAATTTGGCATAAGTGAAAACCCTAGCATTATATAGAGATAATTATTTGTATAAAAAGTAAAATCTCTCATTACCCTGGGAGATAAAAAGGCCTTGGACAGTAGGAATGTTATCAAACCCTGGTGACCAGCTGTCTTCTCTTCAATAATTAAAGAAGCAAGAAAATGTACCCAAATTTAGGCTTTTTAACCTCTGCAGTTATGCAGACTCTGGTGCTGACAGTAGACAGTAGTGAAAGATACTGGCATTATGCCAGGGACATTTCTCTCAGTCTTAAATAAATACCATAGAATTGTGATCAACATATTGTGTGAGGATCTTGCTGAGCTATATTTCTTTTCATAATGAGCGTTCTTAAGCATTTGAAATAGAAACCAAAATCGTAAATCATTTTTATAAAGGATTAAAAAAATGTGAAGTACTCCTATATTTGCCTTTGAAAGTTTGCTTTTGTAAACAACTGTGGTCAAAACCGGCTTTGAAGATAAAGTTATTCATTCTTTCATTCTGCTGAATCTTCACGGGGGTTTGAATCAGTGGTCTAGTAACCAATCCTTTGCAGCATCTGTCCCTGGGGAATGGGCATGAACTGAGTTTTAGACTTATTCTCTGAAAAGGATTGAGGCTTACTTATGCCTGGGTGGGGTTTCCATTTACAATTGCTCTGGAGCCCAGTGGTGTAGTAGGCTGCAAGAAGGTTTGTAGGATTAAGCCTATTATGGTGAGTATATGTCTTTATTTTCAAAACATATCCTGTTTGTATTATTTTTGAAAGATTGCTGAATGTGCAGAACAGCTCAGAATGCAGCTAACTGACCAGCTGGCCTAAAAGATTTATCACCAGGAGGTTCATTAGCATGTCTATTTCAGCATTATGTCCAGTTCCCTGGTATTGTTGTAGCTACAAAAAATACAGCCCATTTGAGGCTTAATTCCCCAAATATAGCTCTCCATGAGTGGTGTTAAATGACCTCATCAAGCATATAGTCCTGTTTTTAAAAGAAATATATAGGTCTCAACATACTGAAAAGCTCCGTGCTTACTAGCAGAGATGGCAATTACCTGTGTAAGTGCTTTGGAAAATTCTTCTAAGTACGTATCTGTGATGCAGAGCACCTAAATATCTCTTCACTTAAGTAAATAACTTATCAAACCCTTATGAGCTGCTATAAACTCCTAAAACTCAACGGCAAAAGAAGCATTAAGTGCAACATTTGGATAGGCTGTGAATCAGGGCAGCCTGTGCGAGTCTAAGGGATATACAGCCGAGATACTCGGCAGGAGAGATGAGAAGATGGTGGCTGTACTCACATCTGAGTGCATCTTCCCTGTTTCATGGACTCATGGCTTGCTGTTCTCCCTGGGGCAGACAGCTTGTCACCTCAGTTCAGGAGATAGCAAGGTGTCAGTAAGATTTGGATCGGTGAGACTTGCCGTTGATTCAGTTCTTTCTTTGGGGACTCTGTGTTTAAATGCTTACTAAGAAGATTTTACATGTTACTTTTTTTTTTTTCTGTTTTCTTTTCTTCAGATCTATAACAAAATTTCAATATTGTTTGTGATATAGTTCACTAAATTAATTGTCACTAGTGAAGCTCTCCCTCATCCTGCCCACTGTTTTTTTCTACAGCTATTTAGACATGCCATTTTTCTTCACTGTCAGCAGACATGCTAAGGTCCTAATTTGCTAATATTTAAAATGTTTCGTCATCTCATGTATCTCCCTGAGTTTCTTTTAGTCAATTGAGTGTTGCCAGAATTCTGTTAGAATTGGTTGAACTCTCGCTTCAGGATGTCATGTTTACTAGCTGATAATAGTGGTGATTGGTGGTTGAGAACGAAGGCAGGTGAAATCATCAGAAAGAATCCAAGCCTTCTGAGAAAATGAATATTCAGAAAATGGTGTCTTACTAAAGATACATCATTAATTTGTTAGAAGTGGAGTCAACATGCATTATCTGCTGTATGCAGGCCAAGACTGCTGCTTGACATTTACCTGAGTAATAAAGGGAAAAAGATCTAGCTAGGAAAGTAAATCATTGAAAGTATTGTGCTAAGAGTGGGAGGATTCCTGCCCATCTAAGCCATCTAGAAGTTTTTCCCTAAATAAACACATTAGAAATTGGCAGAAAAAACCAACAGACTAGGAATTTCAGTCGTGGCAAGCTATGAGAAGAAATGTAACAATTTATTTCACTTGCAAGTCCGCACCAGCACTTTTTCTTCTCTTTGGGTGATACTGTGCTGTAGTTGTTACCTGCAGTAGACACTGTGCAGTGGTGGTAAAGGAAGACTCCCTTCCCAGAAAGGCTGTGATGTAAATGTGGCAGTCCAGGTGTGAGTCTGGGCCCTCTTTGCTGATTGATATAGTGGCAGCAGCACCAGCCACGTGGCACAGTTGAAGCTGGCCCTGTGGAGGAAGCACTCCTTCCTCCTCCTTCTCCAGCTCTCATGCACACACTGCTGTACAGAAGATGCTCTTTTCCCTACCTCCACAACATGCTTGGACATGGCGATAACCCCTGATGGAGGAATGGTCCTCTCCAAATCCCTGTGGGCGCTGATGGTGCAACAGCATGTCACTCCTCTGTATGCCTCATGTCTCTATGCCTTCGGTCAGAAAGGTGGAGACAGGTGACTTGGGATGCTTTTCCCCACCCCTGAGACACAGCGGCCACTCTAAGTCCTATTTGGGAAAAAATCTGCTCCCTGCCTTGCCTTTGCTCTGGATGAGGTAGCAGCATGGTTTGCACTGGCCCTGAACAAGGACCTGCACAAGAGCTATTTTCTTGGGGAAAAGAAGTCATCATGGGTCAGATGGGAGAATCACTCAAGATGAATTTTTCTTGCAGACAACATGTAGGTTTCATCTGAGCTAAGTGAACAAAATACAGCAGGTGGAAAAGGAAACCCAGAGCAATGGAATGGCTTACTTTGAAGGCTGAAATTCAGTTCCTATTTAAATGTAGATTTATCCTTCTTAAGCTGAAGATAAGTGGCTGTCGGACCATCTAATAAAAAATAATGTATTCTCCATTTCCCGAAGTTTCAAAATCAGCATCTGAATTCTTTCTACAAGACATTCTAGCTAAACCCTAAATTACTCAACCAAACATTGAATCCATTATCAGATTCAGAAAATTATCACTAAACTTCTGTGTAGGCCCTCAGAAACTATAGATCTGTTATTTATTCAATGTCACAGATGAATAATTGTGGAGGAGAGAATGAACTTCACTTTGAATACCAAGGCTGGCTGATATCCTCAGTGTTAATCTGCAGATCCTGATGGGATCATTTGTGGTTTATGCAAATACATTCTGAAATAAGTGACTAAAACCGCTCTCAGATGGTGAGTTCTATAAATTAAGCATCATCACAGAGGCAATGTACACAAGCACTTTTTCATGGTAATGCATCTCGCCTAAAAGTACCTGTTTACAACAATATATTCTGATTTAATTAACTAAAATAGGGAATTTATTGAAAATGCAGAAACATGTGTTTGTCTTTCCAGGTGAAAGAAATGTTTCAACAACTTTTGAACCATGATCTACCCCTGACTTTGCTGGAGCTGTAGGATTTACACTAGGTAAAGATTTAGATCAGAACCTCTTTATTTTTTTATTTTAACATTCAAGTTATTTCCCTTTTGGTATAATCAAACACTTCGATTCTGTTCGCTTAATTTGTCTTTCTATATAATTAAACTATGTTTTGTCTCCCCCCATTACTTCTCTTTTCCAGGAAGTTCATAGAGCCTGCTTTCTGTTTGCAGTTGATTGTTTACACTCTTTTTCTGCAGATTTTACAGTCAGTTTAATTGCTGTTGAAAAAACATCACAGTTTATACGCGGGTTGGACAGGTCTAATCTCTTTTGAAGTCTCATTTTTACTGTAGCATTTACAAATTCAGGCTACCTATCACAGAGATGGGTTTACAATGATTACAAGTTTACTAGTTCTTCCATCATTTCATATACCGACATTTATTTCATCAGTTCATGTGATGCAGTCCCACATGAATTAGTTTAACTGAGCTAATGTATAATTAGTGTTTCTCTCCACCCCCATGTTTGCTACCTTAACCAAATGGGAATTCTACTTGTACTTTATGTTCCAGAGAAATCAGAGATTATCACTGTTTGAATTATTTTCTTACTTTATGTATTCTTCAGAAATATGACTCATTTGTAAATCAGAATTTCAGAATCCCTTCTGCTTTTTAAATACTTTAAGAGCTATGAATTTTTTAGTATCTTTTAAACTCAGTCATTTTCTCTTATATATTCTCGCTTTGGTGGCCTCCTTCAAAATTGCTGCTTTTAAGGCAATGGCTCTGTACCTCTCTAGTTTGCATAGTTATCATGGCATTGCAGAATATGACCTCTGAGGTCATCTGGTCCAATCCAATGCCCAAAGAAGATCTTTGCAATTAAACCAGGTTGCCTAGAGCCATATGAACAAGAGTTTTAGATGTCTCCACTGACAGAGATCACCTCTCTGGACAACCTGCTACAGGGTTCAACCTTCTCATTGGGAGATGTTTTCTTCTCTCATAGAATTGTCCTTCTTGTGACTTGTGTCCAGTGCTTTGCATCCTTCCACTGTGCCTCTTCAAGGAGAGTTTGGCTCGCTCTTCCCTATGATCACCCATGAAGCAGAGAGCAAAAATTTTCCCCCTCAGTCCCGTCTTCTCCAGGCTGAATGAACCCACCTTCAGCTTCTCCATGTATGCCATGTGCCTCAGCCTCTGCTCATCTTTGCAGCCCTCCACATCTTAAAAAAAATGCTGTTCATATGTTATAATGCTGGAAAACACATTTTAAATGAATCTTCACAATATATTGAATTTTGGCATCCTGGTGGAAAGAATACATGAAAATGGCATGGAAGATCATGGAGGAATACAGAGAAATTGTCCGAGCAACCAGGGATCAGGTTAGGGGAGCTAAAGCCCTGATAGAATTAAATCTGGCCAGGGACATCAAGGGCAACCAGAAAAACATCTATAGGTATGTCAGTGATAAAAGGAGGACTAGGGAAAATGCGGGCCCTCTCTGGAAGCAAATAGGAGACCTGGTTACCCAGGTTATGGAGAAGGCTGAGGTACTCAATGACTTCTTTGCCTCAGTCTTAACTGGCAAGAGCTCCAGCTGCACAGCCCAAGTCACAGAAGGCAAAGGCAGGGACTGGGAGAATGAAGAACCACCCACTGTAGGAGAAGATCAGGTTCGAGACCATCTAAGGAATCTGAAGGTACACAAGTCCATGGGACCTGATGAGATTCGGGTACTGAAGGAACTGGCAGATGAAGTTGCTAAGCCACTGTCCATCATATTTGAGAAGTTGTGGCATTGCGGTGAAGTTCCCACTGACGGGAAAAGGGGAAACATAGCCCCCATCTTTAAAAAGGGAAAAAAGAAAGACCCAGGAACTACAGGCCACTCAGTCTCACCTCTGTGCTTGGTAAGATCATGCAGCAGATCCTGGAAACCATGCTAAGGCACATGGGAAAAAAGGATGTGATTGGCAACAGCCAGCATGGTTCACTAAGGGCAAATCATGCCTGACAAATTTGGTGGCCTTCTACAATGAGGTTACAGCATTGGTGGATAAGGGAAGAGCAACTGACATCATCTACCTGGACTTGACCAAAACATTTGACACTGTCCCTCATGAGATCGTTGTCTCTAAATTGGAGAGACAAGGATTTGATGGTTAGATCATTTGACGAATAAGGAATTGACTGGATGGTTGCACTCAGAGTTGCAGTCAATGGCTCGATGTCCAAGAGGAGACCGGTAATGGTGAATAAGGAATTGGCTGGATGGTCGCTCTCAAAGACTTGTGGTCAACGGTTCAATGTCCACATGGAGGCCAGTGACGAATGGTGTTCCTCAGGGGTCGGTACTGGGACCAGTGCTATTTAACATCTTTGTTGGAGACATGGAGAGTGGGATTGAGTGCACCCTCAGCAAGTTTGCAGATGACAACAAGTTGTGTGGTGTTGTGGACACGCTGGAGGGAAGGGATGCCATCCAGAGGGACCTTGACAGGCTGGAGAGATGGGCCTGTGAGAACCTCATGAAGTTCAACAAGGCCAAGTGCAAGGTCCTGCACGTGGGTCGGGGCAATCCCAAGCACAAGTACAGGCTGGGCAGAGAATGACTTGAGAGCAGCCCTGAGGAAAAGGACTTGGGAGTGCTGGTTGGTGAGAAGCTCAACATGAGCCAGCAATGTGTGCTGGCAGCCCAGAAAGCCAACCGTATCCTGGACTGTATCCAAAAGGAGCGTGGCCAGCAGATTGAGGGAAGTGATTCTGCCCCTCTACTCTGCTCTCGTGAGACCCCACCTGGAATACTGCGTTCAGCTCTGGAGTCCCCAACACAAGAAGGACATGGAGCTACTGGAACGAGTCCAGAGGAGGGCCACGAAGATGATCAGAGGGCTGGAGCACCTCTGCTATGAAGACAGGCTGAGAGAGTTGGGGCTGTTCAGCCTGGAGAAGAGAAGGCTCTGGGGTCATCTTATTGCAGCTTTCCAGTACCTAAAGGAGGCCTACAGGAAAGCTGTAGAGGGACTTTTTACAAGGGTGTGTAGTGATAGGACAAGGGGCAATGGATTTAAACTGAAAGAGGGCAGATTTAGGTTAGGTATAAGACAGAAATTCTTTACATTGAGGGTGGTGAGTCACTGGAACAGGTTGCCCAGAGCAGTTGTGGATGCCCTATTCCTGGAAGTGTTCAAGGCCAGTCTGGGTGAGACTTTGAGCAATCTGATCTAGTGGAAGGTGCCCCTGTCTGTGGCAGGAGGGTTGAAAATAGATGATCTTTGAGGTCCCTTCCAACCCAAACCATTCTGTGATTCTATGATCAAGTGATTTCACTCTGCACTTTTCCAAGAGCATCGTATAGGCAGTATATGATCCAGTGAGGCTATCCCTAACTAAGCTTCATGGATACTGTCTTTTGGGGGATTCATTTTTTGTGTGCTGACCTATAACTCAAAGATTTTGGTAAATATAAAATGTGCTAATTTAAACATGGATTTTTTAGGAAGTATCTTACAATTCTGTATGACAAATTATTAATATATTAATATTTCTAGCTTAGTAACAGTAGTACCTGTGAAAGCTTTAATAAGCACAAAATATATAAAAAGCCAGCATATCAACATTCATGCTTCCTTGTGGGTATATCCTATGTATTTAATGGAATATTCTTTAGATTTCATAAATCTTTAAATTTTATTCCTTCGTATGATTGTGAATATTATTAATTACTTAGAAGTTATGATGGCGTTTTGTCTTCTTGCATTCTTGTTTGAGCAGTGTTACCTGTAGGTGCCTCTTGTAGGAGCAATGCTACTTTTAGGGCTCTAACACATCCACTTTGGGGAAAAAAATACCATAAAACCTAATAATTTCCATTTGGTGAACTTCTTTCTCCAGAACTGTGATTCAAGAATACTGTGTCAGTATCTTTGTAACTCTGTGCATTTACTTTAGCCAACTTTGTGTTCAAAGGAGAGCTGTAGAGGGAGTCCTGCTTACCTGGTCATTTTGTGGCACTAGAAATTGAAAATGACTTTCTGTTAATTTATCTACCTCTAGGAGTATTCTCCTCTTACCTAACTCATGTTGCAAGCTGTCCACCCTACCCCATACCAGTGAAAAAATATGAAAAAAAAAAAGAAAAAATGCATATGTGTCCCAGACGTGGTTTCCTGTTTTCCCAGACCAAAAGGCCTGTCTTTAACTCCCCTGGCTTTTACTATTTTCCTTGCATGGCATCTTCATTTACTCCTGCTTCCTCTAAAAATTTTTGTCACACGTTTTCTACTACTATTTGGAATTTTCTCACATCCTCCCTTTCTTTGTATAGATACATAAATATATATATGTGTATGAGGTGTGTGAGTGAAAGAGCCCTACAGCAATAAAAGAAACACACTAAAAGTTGCCCTGATGACCTGGGCAATGACCAAATGCCACAGGAAAGCAAAGCCACTTCAGAAGCAAAACAAAGGTCTAAGTTCAGGTGCTTCACTACCTGGCCTGATCACTCTCCTAATGCACTTTGCTTTTGTTCACTTTGACAAAAGGCTGTACTGATCATTATTGCTTGTACAGGAAACTGGCAGCCTGAAACAGTAATGACTATGTAAAGGACATCTATGAATCTCCCTTAGACCTAAGGGGCTCAGATTTGCTGATGTTAATCCCCTCGGGATTTCAGGTTTTAATTACCCTCAGGATATCTTTCCCAGGATGCCATGAGTTAAGTAGATATAAGTTCTCTGATAAACACAATAGTTAAAGAAGGTTGTAATAAAATTCCCAGTACTGGTAACAAGCATAATTGCATTTATAGCCTGCTTTTGGTGACGGATGTTAACTCCTAGCTTTCCCACAAGACTCGGCTTAGAGGTGTGTCAGTGCTTTTCTAAGTGCAGGATACCTTCCTGAGGCAGAACACTGTTTGAGTAGTTACATATGTTTTTGGTTTGCTAAGACTTTCAAGATATGTTATTAGTTCATAGCTGGGATTTTGTCTGCCAAGCAGTTTACAAGGGGAAGAAAGCAAACGGCAGCAGTATGACCAAATTGTGTGTGCAAAGGGGATTTTCAAGGAAGGTGAATTCTCTGCAAACATGAAATTTTACCTGGTGAGCCTGTAGACTTATTCTACAGACCAAAACACTTCTTGCATATAGGTGAATTATAATCTGCTCTGCAGAAACCTGTGGTTCTATTTCATAATTTTTCAATGAACTTGGTACCTCAACATGATTGTTTATTTTCAACTTTTTGAAAGTTTTTAGGTCTTAGCTAAAATGTCCTTGTACTGCCCCTGTATTCACAGCAGCTTGTTTCCTCTTAGGATGACAAAGTGAGAACTGACTCTAATGACTGACCTCATTCTATCTCTGTTTTCCTTCCTCTACTTCAAGTATCTGAACTGCTATCAACAATTAAAGGGAATTTGTAATTTCCTGGATAATGTAAACATTTGTCATTAGTAATTATGGAGGCTTTTCATTCTCCTGGCCCAGAAGAAAATGAGCTGCTGAGAACTAATAAATACTGTTTCTAATGCTTTGTGGTATCATTACAATTGCCAATTCCCTTTTCAGCCTTTTTCTGTTACTTTCACCAATGACGACCTACAAAACGTCAGTAATGTTAGGTGTTTATGAAGCTGGTGAGCTCTCTCTGGCCAAAAAAATCCCCTTTTTCTCTTAATAAACAAAATGGGCATAATTCTCAGACCCGAGGGAGTGCAAGTTTCAAGAGAGGGAGAGAGAAGGATTCACTATTCCTGCCTTGGAGTCCTTCAAGGGTCAGATAAGTGTCATTTTAAGCCCTTGTACATCTTAGAGTACTTTGCTTTAGACAAATTACTAGTCAGTTAAAGCAGCTTCAGTGCCTGAAGTAGCAGCTGAGCAGGACAAAGGTGCTGCATCGAAGCCAGAGATAGGACTCATGGTTCTTGGCATTGTGTCAAAACACTGAGTCCTAATTTATTCAGTATTTAATCCCTACCTCCTAGCAGAAATCAAACCACTGCAGCTGAGCATGACCATGGGTTATTAGAGCTTATGGTCTAGGCCTGAGATGTTGGTATAACGCACCGCCTCAGACTGGGGTTGATGCCTCATCTGTGTCCCCAGGACGATTGTGATGAGGAGCAGACAAGCTGTGAGGTGCTCAGGGCAGACCAGATTACGCCCAACACTCATCTGATGTGTGATACTCCCATCCATACTGTCAGAACTAACAAATTTGTCTGAGGTCCCCTTGTAAGGCTACCACTAGTTGTCACTAGGCTTTGAAAAGGGGACAAATCTGCACTTAACATCAGCTCTAGTCAGCCCCTTCCATAGAGGTAAATATGCTACAGAAGGCAGAGTGGAAACCTTTTAGCAGCTGATGGAAGACAGAACTTACTACAGCAATTGCCTTCAAATATTCCCAGAGGGGAACATTTTCAGAGCTGCAACATGCACCTGGTAGGACTTGAAGCTAAAAGTGGGGAAACCTCTCTTGCATTAGCAGTCAGGGAGGGTGTGGCCAAGAGGTTTCCCAGTGTGTGGGAGCGAAAGACAAGAACAAAGGATGTGTGAAAAAGCACCAAGCAGGTGTACATACACTTGTGAGTGTATGCAAGGTGTTGCATTCTTGAGAGTTTGCAAGGAGCTTAAAACTTTGCTCTTTGGTGCAGACTCCTCTGAACTTCTCAAAATGTGTTATCCCAAGAGCTAATCAATGTTTTATTTGCAATTTAGATTTATTAAGTGGTTTATTGGAATTGAATATACACTTGTATGTGTGGTTTAGCTTTCAGACTGGTTGGTGTGGTTGAGGTTTTGAGATGGAGGACTCTGATTCATACCAGTGAAATCCAGAGGGACCTTGACAGGCTGGAGAGGTGGGCCTGTGCGAATCTCATTGAGTTCAACAAGGCCAAGTGCAAGGTCCTGTACCTGGGTCGGGGCAATCCCAAGCACAAGTACAGGCTGGGCGGAGAATGGATTGAGAGCAGCCCTGAGGAAAAGGACTTGGGAGTGCTGGTTGGTGAGAAGCTCAACATGAGCCAGCAATGTGCGCTGGCAGCCCAGAAAGCCAACCATATCATGGGCTGTATCAAAAGAAGTGTGGCCAGCAGGTCGAGGGAGGTGATTCTGCCCCTCTACTCTGCTCTCGTGAGACCCCACCTGGAATACTGCGTTCAGCTCTGGAGTCCCCAACACAAGAAGGACATGGAGCTACTGGAATGAGTCCAGAGGAGGGCCACGAAAATGATCCGAGGGCTGGAGCACCTCTGCTATGAAGACAGGCTGAGAGAGTTGGGGCTGTTCAGCCTGGAGAAGAGAAGGCTCTGGAGTCATCTTATTGCAGCCTTCCAGTACTTAAAGGGAGCCTTCAAGAAAGTTGTAGAGGGGCTTCTTACAAGGGTGTGTAGTGATAGGACAAGGGGCAATGGATTTAAACTGAAAGAGTGTAGATTTAGACTGGATATAAGAAAGAAATTTTTCACACTGAGAGTGGTGAAGCACTGGAAGAGGTTGCCCAGAGAAGCTGTAGATGCCCCATCCCTGGAAGTGTTCAAGGCCAGGATGGGTCAGGCTTTGGGCAACCTGGTGTGTTGGAGTGTGTCCCTGCCCATGGCAGGGGGGTTGGAACTAGATGATCTTTGAGGTCGCTTCCAACCTTAACCATTCTATGATTCTATGAAATAACCCTCCTGTAATATATTTTTACTATATAATTTTTGCTTCAAAATGAAGCCAAGTCAGCAGATATTTATTTCAGCAAAAAAAGCAAAAATAGGAAATGATGAACAGGTGTGCATTATTTAAGGACTTCATTGTGGGTAAAAGGATGAGAATCTTGGTAAATTGCAACCACCTTTGAGGAGTTTCAATCTCCAGTGCCAGAAAAGTAGTTTTTTGTTCAGTTATGACTATACTTTTGTTAAAGATGTTCATATTGGAGACATTTCTGATTCCTTATTTTGATTACTACTCCACCTCATTTTAGGACATTTACTTTTAATGGGTTGTTTCAAGCTTTCTAGCCTCATTAGTATGAAAAGAGGTAAATCTTAAGACACTTTCCCCCCCCTATTCTTCTTGGACTCAACTTCACTTCTGAGTTTTTCTACCTCCTCCTCTCCCAAGCATTGCAGGGGCATGGGGAATGGAGGTTGCAGTCAGTTCATCACACGTTGTCTCTGCTGCTGCTTCCCTTTCACACTTTTTTCCTACTCCAGTGTGGAGTCCCTCCACAGGAGACAGTCCTCCACAAAATTCACCGACACAGAATGCAGTCCTTCTTCAAAAGATTGCTCCAGTGTGGGTCACCCACGGGGTCACAAGTCCTTCTGGCAAACCTGCTCCTCTTCATGGAGTCAGGAACCTGCTCCGGCTCCGGAGTACAGCCTCCTTCAGGAATCCACCTGCTCCGGCATGGGGTCCTCCACAGGCTGCAGGCAGATTTCTCCTCCACCACATACTTCCATGTGCTCCAGAGGAACAGCCTGCCTCACCATGGTCATCTTCATGGGCTGCATGGGAATCTCTGCTCTGGCACCTGAAGTACCTCCTCCCCCTCCTTCTTCACTGACCTTGGTGTCTGCGGAGTTGTTTCTCTCACGTATTCTCACTCCTCTTTTCCAGCTGCTGTTGCACAGCAGTTTTTCCCCTTCTTAGCTATGTTATAACAGAGGTGCTACCACTGTTGCTGGTTGGGCCAGCTTTGGCCAGCGGCATGTTTGTCTTGGAGCTGACTGGCACTGACTGGCACTAGCTCTATTAGACGCAGAGGCAGCTTCTGGCATCTTCTCAGAGAAGCCTCCTCTGTAAACCCCTGCTGCAAAAACCTGGACATGCAAACCCAATACATGGGGGAAGAATGAATGATATGGGAATGTTTAGCCTATTGAAAGGAAGACTATGGATTGATGTGGTAAAAATCATCTGAATGTAAAGGCTGCTGCAGAGAAGAAAGAGTTTTCTGTGCTCTATCTCCATGGTGGCTGAAAAAAGATGAATCCCAAGCAAGGGAGGTTTAGATGGAATGTTAGAAAGGATTTACCAAGGCCCTTGAAATACTAGAATGGATTGTCCAGGGAAGGGTATGAATCTTTATTGCTAGAAAGCTTTAAGAGCAGACTGGACAAACTGATCTGGTATGATATATAGTTCATTTTGGCTGACGTCATGGGCATTTTCTGAAGTCTGAGATTTCATTCAACCCCTTGATTAGACTTTTCTATTGAAGTGATGCTGTAGAATTCCTTTCTTTGGGTCTTCATATTGCAGGTAAAATTTGCTTTAAGAGCCACAAGCAGAAGGAAAACAAAGACATTTTTGTGGCTTCAGTGTCTTCTCTCATTTATGTATTTTTTTTCAGGTCACAGCAGATACTAAATGTATCAATTTATTCCAGTTAACATTTAAAACTAAAACTTACTTTAAAGGTGTCAAATGCCCAATAATTAACCTTACAGGAACTTTTCAAAAAAGAGAAATTAATATTAAAAGAATACTAGCTACAGAATCTAAGCCCAATCACAAGCTCTGTTTGTCCTGCTAATTAATTTGACTGCCTTACAGTAGGATCATTTTTTCCCAAGACTCTTTCGTCTATGTTGATTCTTATGATAAATCCTGACAATTGCAATTATGGGATAATTTACATTTCACTTAAGAAAATCATTTAAGTGGGATCAATATAAGTAGAGGCAATCTGGAAGTTCAAGTAATTACTTGATGCCAGTATGTTAAATAAACATCTGTCTTGATTTGGACAGTATGTCATTTAAAACTTAGCCCAAGTACTACTTAGCAGAAGTTACAGCACTGGTTTTAATGCTGCTGTCAGACAAGCTAAGAAAAGGGACTAAGTTCATTCTACTTTAAGCTTTCATAAACCTGAATGACTCAGGAGTGCAGAGACCATTAATGCGTGATCGTACACTGGACCGAATACAAAGCTACCATCCCCTGCCATGACAGAGGGAAGGGGTGGCAGTGGAAATGCAATCTGTCATCACAAGGTGACTTATTTCTCAGTGGAGGAGGAGACCTTCCTGGTCCACAGAACTCTCGTTTAATTTGCACCTCATTGAGCCAGCAAGGATGAAGCCAGCCAAAAATCACTAAAATATGTTTGCATAAGAAGAAAGAACTAAAAAGTTCTTCCAATGCTTGAGTGAAAGCCGAAAACTGCCAGTAATAAACAGTGTTTTTCTATTGCCATGGCAATACAATGACATTCCTGCCTGTGTGCTGTCATATTCCGTTACGGTAACTATAATGTCACAAACATACTCGTATTTTGCAGGCAAAGCAGAAAGAGGAAAGGGAGTGAAACAAAAAGCACTACTGTTCACATGCTTCAGTGCTAAAAGGATGGGCAGAAAATATGCATCGCATCTTAATTTTGGCTTAACTTTGTCAAAAGACTCTAAAGCCATTCTCTATATACAAAAAAAATTCAATACATGGAAAAATAGAAACATTAGTGAGGAACTAGACATCTCTCTCACTCCACCCAAAAAAAAAGAAACTGAGAAAATACTCAGCTTCCTCTTGGCTCCCGTGGCTTATTTGAAGTACTGGTTACCTTGGAAATTCTCAGAAGCATGGATGCTAGAGGTGGAAAAGACTTATGAGGTCACCTAAAGCATTGCCTCACCAGCACAAAAAAGTTTTGTGTTGTCAAGATTTTTTTCAAGAAAAAGTAATGTTCAGTGTTAGGTATCTTCTTCAAGTTAGATCTATAATTAATCACTGAAAAGGTGTTTATTTCCTTGAAGTAGCTACAGGGGACATTGTCTCTCCAAAACGAAGGTTTACTCTAGACGGTTTAATCTTACTATAAAGGTGATTTGCTGTTTTTAGTAACTATACTTGAACAAAACTTCATCTTTAGAACACGTAGATTTTTGGGGACAATTATTCTCTTTTATAGAGAAACTATATCTAAAGAAACTTTTATAACCCATAATCACTTTAGCTTTTGTTGATACCAGTTGAATTTACTCACGTCAATTAGTGCAAATTCACTAAATCCAGTGGATCTACTAGTATCCATTGCAAATCTGATCCTTCATCTTTGTCCCGAATATAGGAAGGTGTATGCTTTTGTCCATCTGCAGCAATGGAACATGCTTGCTAAAAACATTCAATCCGTGTTGTTGTGATTGTTTTTTGTTTGTTGGTTTGTTGTTTTTTTTTTGAGGGCTTCTGGCAGCTTTCAAGTTGTTAGCCTAGTAGAAAATGTATTAGGTGATAACTAAGGAGGTGATGTTTCTTCTCCTGTTCTCATCCTTAGAGAATATCTCCTTCCCAAATGTTTTTTTTGTTTCCTGTGTGTAAAATGCAGATAATGATAATCCTTTGTAAAGAGCTTTGAAATCTGTATTTGAAACATACTGTTCATAACAATAGCCTGCAGGCTACTACTACATTCAAATGGACTCCCACCCTGATTTGGCAGAGGGAGGTGGTGTTACTGCTGTAGCCTCTCGGATTGTAGACAAGATTTCAGACTTGGCTCCCCCCACGCACTAATCTTTCAGGCATGTGCAAAGCTCGTCTCTAGTTTCCTTTGAGGAGGCATGGTATAAGGCACTGAGCAGTGAGAGAACCAGTCTGATTCTCAGTTTGGTAGTGCTAATAACAAATATAGTGATTGTTTTAAAAATAATTGTGCTGACCTTTAAGAGGGTTGCCAGAATCTGGGCTGGGAGCTGCCAGAATTTGCTTTTTCAATGAATGACATTAAAAAAAGGTTGCATTTCCTCCCTACCAACTCCTAAAATGTAAAATGATTATATGTTAAAGACAAAATAGTGTAAGTCTCATTTATCCTCAATGAAATCATACAATTACATTGTGCACTTGAAATAAATTTGCCTACTTTTACGATAATTGCCAAGAATATTCTGGCTCTTGTCTTTAAAAATCATTGTTTTTTCTTATCTTGCTAATGTTTCTGAGAGAGGAATGCAGGGGGTCCTTAGGACTGAGAAAGATACGGATGTTATTCCATAAGCCTTTTTGAATAAACAGCACTGATTCTTTGCTTCATGAGTGTTTACAATTTTTATTTGATAATTTTTTTCTGCAGGAAAACTGTTTCATCTGTCTCTAAGTTGAACCCATCTAAGATTCTAGACTCCTTCTGGTCCATTTGGATATCAGAAAAGCTGGATGAAGAATTAAACATGCACTTGGATGCCCCTTTGCCTTTGCCTCTGCTGCTCCCCAAGGACCTCCGACCACACCGGCTGCCTGTGAATTACCATTTCAGAGGGTATTGTGGATTGGAAAAGAACCATGCAGCCTTCTACAGGCTTTGTCTTTTTGGTGGTGGAATATTAGGGAAAGATTGCTATAGAAATTACCATTGGAGTCTTTTCTGCTTTTGATATTCCTTCCTTGCAAAGTAGAACTGTGCAGCAGTGCTGCAGAAGGAGGAAGGATGGTGCCCAGTAGACCTAAGGTGCATTCAGAATACATGAGAGCTTAAAATAGGTTCTTCTTGCCATATCCCCCACAACTCCCACCCCTCATCTCTGTTTTAATTGTGTTCCTTAAATGACTGGGGAATTGGTTACAGATGGAGAGGGGTCTCCCACATACACTGCGGCAGATAGTATTAAGGCACACGCAAGGAAGATGATGCTGCCTCTGAGCTTTTCTTGTTCTCCCTGGAAGCCAGTGGTCCAGGCAAACCTAATGTAGTCACAGAAAGGGTGCGGAATGGTCTGAAGTTCTAGGGAGCAGGGCTTGATTCTTATCCTACAATTTTGGAAATGACTTGAAAATGTCCTCTGACCAAGCCATGCTGTAAGAACTGTAAGCTAGGCTAACAGAGTACTTTGTTTCTGAGCTCTAGACTTATGCTTTGTGAGATTTCAACACTTGATTATGCACTATAATTATTGAGCTTAAAACCTGGTAGAAAACAGAAAAGGACTGTTTGCTATAAATAGCTGTGTCATTTTCCATGTGCTGAGATGTATTGATAAAATGCAGCCTAGGCTCTTTTTTTTTTTTTTTCATTTGTTCTTATTTCTATGAGCCCTGTGAGTGCTATTCACTTTGTCGTTTTCTTTTTCCCCTTTCTTATGTCTATCTCTGGCCTGCAGGTTTAGGAGAAGTAGCAGTGCTGCCTATTGAATTTCACAACACTTTTCACTGGTGATTTATCTGAGATCAGTTTTTCAATATGCAGTCTATATAGGATGTAAGAAAATGATGTGTAAAATGTTTGTGTTTAGATAAAACCCACAAATCTGCAAGCACACACCCCCATACAAAATGGAGCAGAAGCGTAAAATAATTGTCTCCTGAGGTTTCCAGGGAAAGAAACAAGCTATATGTTATCTTATGCAGAACCTACCTTGAAACATAGCCTTCCTTTACTGGGGTGGGGGGAAGGAAGAAGCAATGTATCTTGGTTTTAATGCAAAAGCATTTTTTACTTGAAGATCCATTTTTGGATTTAAGCGTATGGAATCTCAACATCTTTCATATTTCTATACAAAACTGTCAGGTAAAAGTTGTCGGAACAAAACAACAGATTTTGGGACTGAGAAGTTTTCCTTCTGCGTCTTGATACAGTATTTGTTTTCTATGAGATTGCATGGAAAGAAAAATTCTTACATGCACACAGTTTTAAGTTTCATCATAGTATACTCACTGGTAGTACAAACTTTTAGCTGTAATGTAATCCTGACCTTTTCTCTGATACTTACAAAAGTTTGTAAAGATTCAAAAAGCACTATCTATGTAAAGGTGCTGTTCATTTAAAATAAAGGGACCGAAAAAAAGAAAAGCTTGGCTTTTCACCTAGCCAAAATTAATTTGTCATTCTGATCTCATGTTCCCCTTTGTTAAATCAACCAGTCATTTATCAAGTCAGACCTCCTTACTGTTCTAAATTGTGTCACATGGAGACCTTATTCAGTTTAGCTTACACTCTCAGTGGAGGGATAGCAGTGTAATTATTTACACTAGTTGGAAGATTCTGATGTAACCCTTTTGCGTCTTGTGACAGAAATTACCAGTCCTAAGTAACATGTCAGCACAGAAACAAAAGATGACTCTTTGAACCTAATAATTCTGTAACAGAGTAAGTTACTGCTTACAGTAAGGACTGCTTACAAATAAATTGAAAAAATGCGTAAACTATGATTGATTTTACTGGGCTTCACCTCAGACTTAGTCTTTGAAATTTGGGCTAAATTTCTGTACATGCATGTATGTGTGCACATATACACAAAACATGACAGAGTGTTTCTTATCTTTTTAGTGTTTCTGATAGAATTTGTAATGCTTTTTGAAAGCAGATTGAAACTTGACAAAATATTTGTAGAACGGAGGAAATTACTCCCAATTCTCACACGATACCTGACGTAGCATGACAGTAGACAGCGGAGCTGTTCTTTCATATTAAGTAAAATACCACTTATGTCAATTAAATAATTGACCAAGTGCCTCTAACAAACAGGTGCACATCAGAGGAAATGTCATGTCAAGAACATTCAGTTTGCATTAAAAAAAGTGTAGAAACAGCTGAGGAAACAGAAAAAAATGTGATGAGATTAAAATGAATTTCTAACATCTCTAGAAAACACCTTAAATTTTTCAGGTTCAATTTTACATTATCCAGAAGAATGAAATAACATGTGCTAATATTTGTAAAGAGCTGTGAGCATTAAATTGCTAGTCCTGAAATAAAGTGCATTCAGATGTAAGATTTTGCTTTAATCAACTCTGTGGAGAGGATGCAACTGAGACTTTCAGATCACAGCTCAGCTTCTCTTCTAAAAAGCAGTTCCTCTTTTATTCCCTTAATGCTTAAGGCAGCCATTCGTGAATTAGAGATTTATATTAGGAGAATTACTAATTTCTAAATGTTCTTTTAAAATTTATAGGCAAACACTTCATGTTATTTTTTTAATAATACTTTAAGCGATTGCTCTTTTGTTTTCTGCTAGTTGTTTTGAGTCAGATTCCCATTTCCCTTTCTAACTAACTTGCATTCATTTTCCAGAAATACAAATTTTTAATAAAGGTGAGATAAATGGTCTCAAATTTTTCTCTGAACAGGGTCATAATTTTAAAAATAATTGCCAAAAAGTGAATTGATTTGAACACATGGCTACCCCAACCCTGTTTAAAATGTGGATTTTAAATTATCAGTCTTGACATCTACAGTCATTTTAGCTTATTGATCTTCTATCAGCTGGGATGCTTTGGCTGGCACTACAAGTATTAAGAACCACTCTGAGTTGGAAGCAAACTAGGAAATGACACTTCAAGAATAGCCCAAACTTCTCCGTATTCGCTTGTCCTTTTTTTTTTTTTTTTTTTTTAAATAAAAAGTATCATTGTTTTTGGGAAGACTCCTGCAATCCTCTGATGAGACAGGCCTGGATAGAGCATTGCACTGCACAGTCAAGTACTTTATGGTTGGCTGCTGAGTTTTTGAGATATAGCAATAGTAATTCATATTCCTTCTTACTGCAGCAGCACATTTCTGTTACACATCATTCTGTCTTTAGCTTAACATCTGATGACAACTGGCAATAAGGCAATTAGGAGGATGCTACTGCTGACTTGAATTATAAATACTCTATTAAATGCAAAAAACTTTACATTCACTGTTGAACAGTGCTGTTGTTGCGTTGTGCACTCAAAGCCAGGAAACGTCGAAGTTGAAAGTGGCCTTTACTCTGCCCCCTGGTGTGTATGCATTACAATACAGTCTTTAATTACATGATTTCAACAATTTCTCGTATTATAGGGTGCAAAAACATTCTATAGTTTTGAATTTTAGCTACAAACACAAAGCTTACTGTAGTACTCCTTCTTTAATCTTCTATAAAAATTAAATGGTCATGACATTTCAGAGCATGTTGTAAATAATGTGTTATAAAAACTTCAGTAGAAAAGAACAAGTATGATTAAAATAAATATTCACAGCAAAACCCACATATATACGTGAAAAACATCTTGTCAGAGTAAATGCTCCTTTGTAGTTTATAGTTTAGACAGCTTTTACTTAATTTTTGACAAACACACTTAGGAATGGGGCAAAATCTTGTTTACTCGAAATGTCTTTATATAAAAATATTGTAACAAAAGCTAGATTTTTTGAGCATTATTACTACTATGTTATTAGTGTCATTACTGCATCTCCTAATCTCAAAGTTATTTACATTTTAGTATTCGGAATATATATTAAAAAAGTGCCAATCTCCTTTTGTGATGTGGAGAATTAAAGCACAAAGATATAGGTCCCTAAATGGTTTTAGTGCTCAGACTGCAGTCTGAACACACTGAACTGTAGCTGACATATATGGGTGGAGCTCAAGGCAGCATGTTGCCTTTAAAAACTAGACAAGGTGGACACTGCTAGCGGAGAAAGCAGCTGGAACTGTGCAAGCTATCAGAGAAGAATCCTCTCTCAGGTGCCAGTCCATACTGAAGTCTGTGCTGCTGGGCCCATGCTAAGTGGTCCATGCTTTCTTCTCTGATAACTTGCACAGTCCAGGCTGCTTTCTCCACTAGCAGTGTCCACCTTGTCTAGTGGCATGACTGCTCAGCATAGGTAACTCCATTTTACCTTACGCTAGCTATCCTAAGCTCAGCAAAATCCTAAACTCTAAGCTCCCTTTGCAGTCAGACCGTACTACTACAGGCGTCAGGAGTACAAGGTCAGTTAGTACCACTAGCATCTCCCTTAGAAATCTCTTTTAGGATGAAATAAATCTCTCTCTGGTGATGCACATCTTCTTCTTTGTGCTTTTGGGAGGAAACCTTGCTACCTGATGTAGATTGGATACTTTGTATCATATGAAGTTTTACCAGATCAGCGTGGTTCACAGAGTCTCGTCCAAAGTTATCCTGTGAGCCTACGACTGATCAGCAGGCAAGACCAGGACTCTCAAATCCGGACTGTTACCCCTAGCAATGGGACACCCTTCTTGCATGTGCTGTAAAATTGAAACACTGAGCATTAAAGACTACAGAAACAGCCTCATCCCTTGTGGCTAGCTAAAAGTCCCGTGAACCAGAATCAGTTCAACTTATGCCCTTTTCAACTAAATAAAATATGATTTAGTGAAACCTGACTGCATTACCAATAATGCTAGCCAGCAAGCTTGACTGAAAGTTATAGCAAGCCTGAGAGATTGCTGGGAAGATGGGATTGCATAAATCTTGCCCATAGAGATGCTCAGCAGCTACTAAAGTTGCATGTAGTCATTTAAGTATGAGATACCATTTCAGGGACTACAATGGAATTTCAAAGTTGAATTTGAATTTCTTATTAGCTGTCCTGTAACTGTATTGTTCTTTGGTAAAGGCTACTAGAAACTAAAAGACTCAAAGAAGAGGATGCTCAGGTAAAACTTTAAAAAACGTTATGAAGTTGTGCATAATGTTACTACAGAGTTTTTGCTTCCAAAAATCCTCTTTACTTTTTCGTGAAGGGTTGATGGTATTTACATAGTTAGATGGCTTAATGAGAACTATAGACTTGTTGAAGAAATGTATATCACAGAAGTGCATCAGAATTGACTGAGAGTCAAAGAGAGAATGTTTTCATTCTGTTGTGCTGTAATAATCTGTCGTGGTTTTTAGACTGAGGGTCGAGACAAGAACCGAGAGGGAGCACCCACCAACCATGGTCCCGGGCAAAACACAACTCAGGCTTTCTTCTTAAAACAAAACAATTTATTAACAGTTACTAAACAAGAGACACAAGGGAACGAAACCAGTTACTTGAGAGGAGAAAAGAGAAAAACAAGGCCAGATCTTAAAACAACACCTCCCCACCCCGTTTCCTTTCGTTCCTGGCTCAACCTCCCCCCCGGCGGCGCAGGGGGACAGGGAATGGGGAGTGCAGGTCAGTTCATCCATGTTGTTAACTACCGCTCCTTTCTTAAAGGAGGAGGAGTCTTTACACCATTTTTTCCCTTGCTTCGGTGGATCTCCTACTCATGAAGAAAAAAGTCCCCAAACTTTTCCAACGTGAGTCCTGCCCGCAGGATTGCAATCCTCCCCATGGATTGTACCAGTTCAGGCTTTACCAGTCTCGGCCTCTTAGGGAGCTGCTGCCACTCGCGTTGGCGTGGGTCGTCCCACGGACTCCAGATGCCTCCACAACCTCGTCGTGCATTCCATGCCCCATTATTAACAGTACCTGGTCGTGCATCCCCTGCTCCACGACCTCTCCTAGGCTCAGGCATCTCTTTTCCGACGTGGGTTTCTCCACGGGCCACGAGTGGGTCTCTGCTCCGCCGAGTACACCCTGGTTGCAGGGGGGCCGCCTGCCATCTTCACACTGATTTGCAAGGGAAACCTCAGCTCCAGTGCACCTCCTCCTGCTCCATCTTGACTGACCCGGTCGTTGTGGTTGTCTTCTCTTAGCTCTTAATCCTCTCTGGGGGAGCTCGGCCCGGCAGACACCCTGCAAGTGGGGCGCTTACCGAGTCCCCCATGCGGCTCCCCCGGCGCCATCTTGAGCACATGGCGCCGGCCCAGGCCCGAGCGGCCGCTCGGCCGGGAGCGAGGGCAGCGCCCTCCTGCTCGCTCCTCGCTCCTGAGCAAAAAGCCCTTTCCCGCCCCTTTGTCCCAACTTAAATAGGGCAATTCGCAGAGGCGCCAATTTGGCTCAACCCCCCGAGGGGGGATGGGACTCAGATCTGGTGGCACAGGGAGCAAATCCCCTCCCCTGCCACCAGAACAGCCCCCCCCCCATCAAACTATCACATAATCTTATACTATACTTTTTAGTCTGCTGCCATAAACTGATTTCATTTGAGTACTGGAGTATTCTGCTCTGTTGAGGTGAAATTTCTTGTGCTTGTGATGAAGACTTTTTTTATCTTGTGAAAACGAATTAAAATATACTGAAAGTGTGCTTACAGCCCTTGAGTGTTTTGTTTATTTTTTGCTTTTTCCATCTGTGTTAATTGCAACAGGAAAGCCTAGCTTCTAATCTTATTACAGCACATATAATGTTTTTGAATAATGACCAGGTGAAATACAAAAAGAAAGGAAAACTAATTTTACCTCTGGAAACAAAAGGACATTTTAAAGGGCAAGCTATTATTCTCAGCATCTACTTGTTCTAATTCCAAAATGCTTCTGCTGAATTCATTTCCACCCAAGAAATCCCCTGATCAAGGGTCACAGTTCTTCTACACATACACAAAGTTTCACCCACTGCGCTTCCTAGAGAGTACTGACAACCCTCTCCAAGTTCAATTTTGTGTTCACATCTCTTCTTAAGTCTCTGGCCACATATATATTAATAATATGTAGAAATCAAATGAATCTAGCTCAATTACATATTTATCCCTTTAAAATGTTTTCTTGGTGGATTTTATAAGCTCTGTTGAGATGGGAATTGCTAAGCCAATGCTAAAACTAACAAAATCAGTTAATAATGAAAAAAAAAAAGACCCTTAGCATCATTTTCATCGTATGAGAACTCAAAGAAAGTAGTAAAACAAGCTTTCTTTTGCCTTTTTTTTCTAGTGCGCGGGTTCTCATCTGTATATGCCAACACAAATTCAATATATCGTAAACATGTTGAAATGTTCTGGTCTTTATAGTTTTCCCAGCCTGGGATAAGAAAATGGGTTATTTAATCTCTTGTCTGAATCAGACCCATTAGGACTGCGGCATGTCTTCCTCATTCACAAATGGCAAGCAGAGACCTGATGTCTTGTTTCTCAAGGGCTCTTAATTGTGTTACATGCCGTTTTCTCAAAATAATCTCTTCCTTGATTATCTGTGCAATGTCAGGCTCCCTTCCTCCTAAAGATATACATTCTTGTCTTTACTTTCACTGGTTTATGTGTGCTGTGAAAAAGAATCTTGGAAGGCTATTCAATTTCTGATTACGTTAAGTCAAACTGTTTGGTGCAGTTCATAGAATCATAGAATGGTTAGGGCTGGAAGGGACCTTCGAAGGTCATCTAGTCCAACCCCCCTGCAAGGAACAGGGATATCTCCAACTAGATCAGGTTGCTCAGGGCCTTGTCCAACCTGGCCTTGAACGTCTCCAGGGATGGAGCATCCACCACCTCTCTGGGCAACCTGTTCCAGTGTTCTACCACTCTCATAGTAAAAAATTTTTTCCTAATATCCAACCTGAACCTACCTCCCTCTATTTTAAAACCATTACCCCTTGTCCTATCATAACTGGCCCTCCTGAACAGCCTCTCCCCATCTTTCCTGTAGGCCCCCTTGAGGTACTGGAAGACCGCTATAAGGTCACCCCGGAGCCTCCTCTTCTCCAGGCTGAACAGCCCCAACTCTTTCAGCCTGTCCTCATAGGAAAGGTGCTCCAGCCCTCTTATCATCTTCGTGGCCCTCCTCTGGACCCTCTCTAACTGGTCCATGTCCTTCTTATGTTGGGGGCTCCAGAACTGGACGCAGTACTCCAAGTGAGGTCTCACAAGGGCAGAGTAGAGGGGGAGAGTCACCTCCCTCGACCTGCTGGCCACACTCCTCTTGATGCAGCCCAGGACGCGGTTGGCCTTCTGGGCCGCAAGAGCACATTGCCGGCTCATATTGAGCTTCTCGTCCACCAGTACTCCCAAGTCCTTCTCCTCAGGGCTGCTCTCGATCCAATCACCACCCAGTCTGTATTTATGCCTGGGATTGCCATGACCCAGATGTAGGACCTTGCATTTGGCCTGGTTAAACTTCATGAGGTTGGTACGGGCCCACCTCTCCAGCCTGTCAAGGTCCCTTTGGATGGCATCCCTCCCTTCCAGCGTGTCAACGGCACCACACAGCTTGGTGTCATCGGCGAACTTGCTGAGGGTGCACTCCATGCCACTGTCCACGTCACCGACAAAGATGTTGAAGAGGGCCGGGCCCAACACGGACCCCTGAGGGACGCCACTCGTGACCGGTCTCCACTTGGACATTGAGCCGTTGACCACTACTCTCTGAGTGCGGCCATTGAGCCAATTCCTTATCCACCGAGTGGTCCATCCATCAAACCCATGACTCTCTAATTTAGAGAGAAGAATGTCGTGCGGGACAGTGTCAAAAGCTTTGCACAAGTCCAGGTAGATGACATCCATTGGTCGACCCTTGTCCACCGATGCTGTCACCCCATCGTAAAAGGCCACCAAGTTGGTCAGGCACGATCTGCCTTTGGTGAAGCCATGTTGGCTGTCACCCACCACCTCCTTGCTCTCCATGTGCCTTAGCATGGTTCCCAGGAGAATCTGCTCCATGACCTTGCCAGGCACAGAGGTGAGGCTGACCGGTCTGTAGTTGCCCGGGTCCTCCTTGTTCCCCTTTTTAAAAATGGGGGTTATGTTCCCTCTCTTCCAGTCATCGGGGACCTTGCCAGACCGCCACGACTTCTCGAATACAATAGCCAGTGGCTTGGCAACTTCATCCGCCAGTTCCTTCAGGACCCGCGGATGGATCTCATCAGGTCCCATGGACTTGTGCACCTTCAAGTTCCTCAGATGTTCTCGAACCTGGTCTTCAAGTACAGTGGGCGGTGGTTCATCCTCACAGTCCCTGCTAGTTCTTTCCACAGCTTGGGTGGTAAGACAAGAGGCTTTACCATTGAAGACTGAGGCAAAAAATTCATTAAGTACCTCAGCCTTCTCTATGTCCCGGGTAACTAGAGCACCAGTATCCTTCCGGAGGGGGCCTACATTCTCTTTGGACTTCCTTTTGTCCCCTACATACCTATAGAAGCATTTCTTGTTGCTTTTTATATCCCTTGCCAAATTCAATTCCTTCAGGGCTTTAGCCTTCCTCACTTGATCCCTGGTCACTCTTACAGCTTCTCTGTATTCCTCCCAGGCTATCTGTCTCCGCTTCCACCCTCTGTAGGCTAACCTCTTCAGTTTCTAGATGACATACCTGATTTCCTCATTGAGGGGCCCAATAACAATTTCCTTGAAACTAGTTAGTTGTGCCAAGGGCACAGTTTGGGATGATTAAATCAAGTGGGCCATCCAACATCCAGATCTCCAAATTATACAAAATTGTACCGTTCTGTCTGAAAAAATGCTGTGAATCTTAGTCTGCTTTACAAAATAATCAAAGATAGAAGTAAGTATTAAACAATATACCAGCTAAAGTACCTTAAAAACAGAATATCACCTGTCTTTTAGAATTTGGGTTAATAACACAGATCATGTCCCTAGCAGTGATAGATCTTGGCCTGGACTACCTGCTAATTCACTATCTCAGAAAAATTAGCAACATACATGCCTCTAAACTGAAATTGTTAAGCAGAATCTCACACAACTCTTCAGATAATTGAAACACATGCACATGTGCATGCCCGTGACCATTTAACTTAATACACACTGTGCAAATACCACAGGAAAACCAGTTTTCCTTCCCAAATTTGTGATGAGCATTAGCCAGATTTGTGTTTTGTTTTATTAGGGCAGATCGTGGAGTAAATTATTACTCAGTGTGAGTAAGGATACCAGAAGGAGGCCCGAACTAATTATGTAGATGTATTGCGATTAATAAATAATAACCACAATTATTGAGGAATGGCTTAACCAATAAGGTCTTTAATAAATGTTTAATAGTTAAAATACATGATAAACAAAACCAGATGGCAATATAGCATATTGCCAAGTCCCAGTTGTACAGCACAGGGTATACAGCCTTATTAGTGACGAAAGCCCGCATGAAATGTACCTCAAATGAAATGACCTTAAGAAAAAGTAATTGGAACGTATTTTCATTTTTTTGTGACTTTGCGCAACTATATGGTGCCCATGCACCTCTGGAGTAGTGTCTTTTTTGTGTCATTGGTTGGTTTATTGAAATTATCCGTATGCTCTAGACAAGTTACTTTGACTTATTTCTTTTAATTGCTAGGTTCAGGACAAAACTCAATAACAGAATGGCAATGAATATGGCCTATGCCTATACCAAACCTTTTAATAAAGCATAGCTTTTAGATGAAGTCCATAGCTATCCTACTGCTCCTTGCTTCTCTACAAAAGAGAAATAGCTATTTTATTTTTCATTGGGGCTATGGTTAATCTCTCTCTCTGTGTAGATGATCTTGGTCTAGATTCCATGATCTCAATGCATTACACTTAATGGGATTTGGATATTTTTAAATGAGATACAAAAGGTCAATATTTGGATCAGCTTCTTGAGTTTCCAGCCTGTCTTAAAAGTGTGATCCCAAAATGACTGAAGTTAGTAGATGCCTTTTGATTGACCAAATAGTTTTGAGGTTACCTTTCTACCTAGAGCAGTCCTGTGATCGTTACATGGCTGATCGTTGATAGCTAAAGAGCTGCTCTGTAACAGGGTTTTCAATTTCTCTCTAAATTAATTATCTTAAGTCTGGTTTTATTGGGCCTGCTCCAGGTCTTGCTGACATTATTTTCCATTTTTTGTGTTTGTTAGGTTCTCCCTATTACTCCTGTCTTTTATAAAGCAAACATTTAACCTATGAGAGTAATGTTTGACCTTTGTGATAAAGCAATAACATGAGAGTAGATTCAGTTTTAATGTATCCTGAGTGTTACCATGTAACATATCATGATACACTCAGAGGCAAGAAAAAAACTTCTCCTCATGGAATGAGGAAAATGTGATGATATCGATATCAAATAATCAAATGATTAGGATAATTTAGCTGAAGAATATATATGCACTGACACAACATCAACAGCCTAGTGGCTAGGATCCTAGGTCCAGATTTCAGTCTAGCTACTGATTCACCTAAGCTAGGTTTTGTCTTTGCTTTTAAGAAAACAGGAAAAGTGTACCCTTAACTTGATTTTGCTTTTAGTAAACTTCTAAATAAATCTGAGACAGTTATTATTATAAAAGTTAAAAACTTTGTGGTATAGGCTGGCCTTGCTTCCTGCTAGCCAGCTCACCAAATATTACAACTTTTTATGTTTATAATTAAAAAATGTCTCTTTCCAGCAAGAAAGAGGAATGCAGCAACTCAGCTCTGCTGTGTTAACCTAGCAAAAGCAAGGAACTTGATGTGGCAACAGTCAAAGCACTTAAGCTCCTGAAGGAAATAGCTTCTCTCGCTTCAACAGCTCACCCTTACTATATACCCATGTACGTATATGGGAGGCTTTTAAGCTGGCAAGAAGGGAGTAACATCCTCCCTTTCTGCTCGTTTCCCAATTAATTGCACCCATTTTAGCAATTAGATCCAACTGCCCGTTTGTGTTTCTTGCAGGGCTCATGCCTCTTATCGCAACAGAAAACCAGAATTATTCTTAACAACAGCAACAGACTGCTTTTCCTCATTTGTTCTCTCAAGTTAGCTTTCTTGCATCGGTAGTAGACAAAATGCTGTCCTTCTGGTCAAGGTGAAGATCAGAATCTACTCTCTTCAGCTGACACTGTACAAGCAAACTTTAAACAGGGACAGGGCCAAAAAAATACCACTTAACTTGTTGCAGTGTTCTAGTCTTCCCTGTCGTGCTTTCGATCTGTACTAACCAGCACCTTCCTAAAGAGCTCTGGAGTTTGCTTTGGGAGTGAGTACAGGCAGACCATCATTTCAAAAAATCAGCTTTTGTGGGACTTCTGTTTAAAAATACGAGCATGAAACAGTTTTAGTCTACATGGCTGCAGCGCCAGAGACTGGCTGCAGAAGTGTTCAATTTCCTAACATGGTTTGACATGGTGTAGACATAAACATTGTGTCTTCATTGTTCTTTTGTAAACAATGATAAAAGTACTTCCACACATAACACTTCCAGGAACTTAAACAGAAAATATATTAAAAATGATGAAGCACTTATGTATGAAGCTGTCCACAGTTATATAAATATCCCAATTAGAGGCCACAAATTACTGGATTTATATAACAGCATAGATTAGTATTCCTACAGAGGATAGCATTGTTATAGAACAAGAAAAAAGAATATATTCAGTGACAATAAAAAAAGCTATAAAAATAAGCCTGATAGAAAATACTTGTTTGTATGGTATAAAATTAGCCCATGGAACTAATTGTCACAATTTTAATTAAGCCATTTTGCTCAGTACTATTCAAACATGATTAGGATTTATATGAATAAATAACTAACTGGAACTAGGCTGCCTTGGTTAAAATGTGGCTTCAAACTGCCATGTAGTTAATAAGTAAGACTATAAATAGTCCCTAAGGGCTTCTTACATCTTGTGCTACTGAACGTTTCAACTGATATGAGCATGAAGTGACTTAGGAAGAGACATGAACTCTCGAATTTGAAAAAATATCCAGAATGTTCTTTTGGATCTTTTCATCTTAATTCTTAGCAGTAGCAAAATGATAAAAAACCTTTTTTGTAATGTCTGGTGGAGAACCATGGAAGGCAAGGAAATGTATAATGCTGTTTAGATTTGAGTTGCAGAGACAGAGTGGGTAAGAGGTGGAGAAGAATGAAATAGGAAGGGAGTGATGTCCACATGCAAATCCTCAGAGACTTTAGTTCATTTGAACATAATTTACTGAAGCACTGAATGGATAGATTAAGTATTGAATACTAATGATAAACGTTATATACTAAAATTAAGAACTACTTTAAATATAAAAATCTTTAAATTTCCTTACTAGCCTGAAATATTTTTTGCTCCATTTTTTCAAAGCATTTTGCAGAAAAATGATTATGATCTGAGGGAAAATTTTTCAAATTGGAACAATGATTTTTTGCATGATTGATGATGTACTTTTTTTTATACAAATTTCCAATTTAAAGAAGACAATCTAACCAAATGTAGAAAAATAAATCTGAATTAACTGAGACTGGAAGACATTTTTTTCTCAGTAACTAGAAGTTTGGCTAAATGCTTGACTAATAGAATAAAAAAGAGAGTATGAAACAGATGAAAAATAACAGAAAATACATATCTTCCTCTCCGTCTTCTTAACTTTTTAGATGTAATTTTCCAACTATCTGCATTGTCTTTTCTTTTTTTTTAAATCTCATTTTTCTCCTCCTTTCTTCTTTTTCCTGTTCAATGTATTCCCTCCTCTTATTTTGTCCGTCACAATCTGGTTTTATTCTCACTGGTCCTCACATAACCCTTGCACATCTTAGTCCCAGTCTGAATTTCGCTTTCTTTATTTCTTTTTTTTTTCCTTCCTAACTCTTCCCACTTTCATCATGAAGCAAAAAGTTTTTCTGTGACTCCAAAATTTTCTTACTTGGCGAGCTAATAGTGATGTATCGTAAGTGCAACTGATCTTAGAAACTGTTGTTTCTTCTGGGCAATTCGAGACAGATTAATTTGACACAGTGAGATACTTATATGTTAAGAGAGAAGGTAGTATCTCAGTCCACTGAGAGGATTTCTACTTGCAGAATAGATGGCAGGTACGAGCGAACCCTCTCACTTCCATTTATGAGGTCCTATGTGGAAAAATGTGCAAATTTTTCTTGTGCTTCTTAGAGAGCATTAAAATCTTCACCAGTGATGTGACAGAGTAATAAAATACTATCCAATACATGTTTTATTTCTCTTCTGTAAAAGATTTATTATGCTAATTCCTAAGAGATGATGAAACTACGATTCAAAGAGATAGAATTACATAACAAATACTAATATTATAATTACAATTATAATAGATTATAAACGTATTCAAAAAAGTATTCTAGAAAGGCAATTTTAACTATAATAGCTGGATTTAAACTGTCAGTACCTGTCTGAGATTTTTACTACGCCAATTTTTACTATGATACTCATCAATCTATACATTTGCAACTGTACCTGCACCACATAACCGTAGAAACAGCAGCAAGAAACTAAACATTCAGATAGATGTTTTCACTTCTGTTGCCAATACATTCTTTTGATTACATTGTGACTTTATAGAAGACATTCCCTTTACCAAGAGGAGTTGACCTAAGTTCAAGTTAATTAGTCTCACTTTTCCCACTACTGAGTGTTTATAATGCTGACTATGGGGTAATCCTTTCTGGTAGGAATTGGGAGGCCTATAAGAATGCAGTGTTGTCAAAACCAGAAATGTCTACATGTATACAATTTCAGAATGTTTAGCATGGGAACAAAATTAAAAAAAAAGATAGAATCTAATTAAATATGTGCTTCCATATTGTGGCATTAAAATACATAAAAATAGAATTTATACTTTTATTGCCAAATTTCTCCTTGTTCATCCTCATGTTGAAAGAATGAAATATGACATCTCAAAACTAGAGCTTTATTAAATAATAAAAAAAACCCAAGTAGATAGTAGATGTTTATTTCATAAGCAGCTATCTCACCAGTGTATCATATCAGCGGTCTATGTTAACAACAAATCTTTAGTGAGTTTTGTACAAAGTGTCCTAGGTTTGCACAATGCTGTTTGAAAAAGGCCATAAGCACAGTCTCTGCCCCGAATGGTTAACCTTCTGAACATGACACAGTATGCCTAAAAGTGGGAAAGATGATCCAGAATGTAATTCTGAATCAGAAAGTTGTAGGTATTTTTTCCTTATCTTTTTCTTAAAAAACCTCTAGTGTGAAGGAGAGAATTGCTGGAGAGGTACGAGAAGCAGATTTTGAGAACATCAGTGAAGTGGGAGCAGACTGGACGGTGGGCAGAGCCACTAAGGCAGTTTGGCAGGAGCTGTAATGCCCAGGTACTCCAGTGGTGTCTGTGCTGCCATCCTGCCTGCAGGCTGGGGCGGATTCTTTAATGCACTCCCCTGAAACTAAAGTCATCCATTTTCTGTACAGCACTTGACTCTTCTGCTCCGTCTTATTGGCCATCAAAGTGAGTGGGGTTTGAAGGAAAATTTAATATCACCCCCCCACACTCTGAGCTGTAAATAGGAACATGAAAACACAACTGCATCTGCCATGGAGCCATCCAAAACAGCCTCCATGTTTCTGTGTCTTTTCTCTTGCATAGTGCTCCCACACTAGTTCTGTTTTCAAGGTCACTATGACATTTTTACAGCTGTCACTCAAAGAAACAACGCAGAAGCTAGCTGCGCTTACAATGGCTATGGTAGCAATTTCAGTTGTTTAAAAGAGCTAAAATAACCAGAAAGTTCAATTGGTGAACAGCCTACTTATCTCGTGATTCAGACATCATTTGAAGATAATGTTTCCTGGAATTGATGCATATCTTTGTGTGTGCTGAATCCAGGAGAGACCTTGTACTTTTTGTAACAGGGCAATCATCTAAGCACTACACTTCCTCTATCTGATCTGTTGTCTTAGTCACTAAGTTAAGAGTGTGGAATTTTTCAAGAGGTAGATTTAAAAACGTAAAGTATTTTGAGTAATAAAATAAGGTTTTTTTCTCATTCGTTCACTTTTTGAAGTCTTATGAATTAAATAGCTGACATTCCATTCCTTGCCATTCATGAAGCTCCAGTTAGTAAGGACTTCTCCCCATGGCTTCACTCAGCAGAGGGTTTCTACATGAGCAGTATTTAGTCACATGTAGATGTGAATATTATTACTTAGTATCTCAGTCCTCAAATCTGATCCAACACTGCACCAAAGCTTGTCATTCCAGGGTAAAATAATGAAAAACTGCGCATGTTACAAATACTACCATGGCACTATTTTAGATTCCCTTTATACTTCTGTGAATGACTTAATGAAGTGGAAAAAAAGGAGGGATCATTAATGAAATGGGAAATAGGTTTGCCCACCTGTAAAATGGGGATAATCATTCTTACTTTTCCTGAAGAGTATTAATAGCTGCTAGAAAAATGTGCTCTGGTTTTATAATTATTACTGTTAGAAGACAAGCAAAATGAAATGATTTATAATATGCTTTTAAATGGATATCCAGGCTATGGAACAAATACTTTTTAGGGCTGTCTGAACACAGCTCGAACACTAATTAACTGGATTAGAAACTGATTTAATTAAATTCTCTTTGTATGGAAAAAAAATCTTTTGGATGAAGAATATTCTATTCCTTTAATTTTTTTTTTTGATTATTTTTATTTACTGGTTAAACAAATCTGGAAAAGGGAATAGTGAATTCAAAATAAGAATCCTTGTGGGAGGAATGTATAAATGTTAAATTAAATTAGACTCTGGACCAGTTCAAGCTGTAAAAATAAGGTCATCTAGATCTGTTACCTAGGTGTCGTCTAAGCTGCGACTGTTTATGTGCATATACCACACAGAAAGTAGAGTAGACTCTTCAGTCTAGGTTAATGTCAATCTCTTCTATAAACGCGTCTTTTGCTCAGCTATTAATTGGGAAGAGAAAGAATGATTTTCAGCAGAATGAAGACTGTCATTTCAGTAAACCTGAGTAAAGAATTGTTCACATGCTGGGAAAGGCTAAAGCATCTATGCATTAATCTTTACGTAATAAAATCTATATAGGCCTACTTTGATGTTGTAGATAATAGTAATGTATTTACTTGGCCTGTGCTTCAACGCAGCCCTTGGAAGTTGTTTAACCGTGATAGTATGGCCAAATTAGTACCTTCTGTGAGAGGCAGTACATCTAAAATAGCTCTGATGCGGCTGCAAGGCTTCTGGTCTTCCTTGAGACCAGGTGCCCTGAGCAAGGTGGTGGGGCACTTCTGCATCAGGCATCCCAACACCCACACGACCTTGGACAGTTAGTCTCTGGTGATGTTTAGATGAGATGTCCTCTACGTGTTTCATGACCAACAGACATGCAATGCAAGTGCTCATTGTTGATCATGGTATTTACCACTGGGATGTAAAACAGTTGTTAAATAGACAACCTGAGTACTTCTCAGGGTCTTAAAAGCTCGCCCATAACATTTAAAAATGATTTCAGGTTTCCTTGTTCCTTTCTCAATTTTAAGTGTTGTATGGAAAAAACGTGTGGATCTTCGTTTTTCCTGCCTGTAATAGGCTTTGAAGTGGTCATGTTCCCCTCCTCTACTGACTTCCTCTGGAGCTGAAAATACTCTGCATCTTTGGTGCCCTGAGACCTTATGGTCATAGTAACTGCTTGTTCACAGGTTGCTCAGAGAGGTGGTGGATGCTCCATCCCTGGAGACGTTCAAGGCCCGGTTGGATGAGGCCCTGAGCAACCTGATCTAGTTGGAGATATCCCTGTTCCTTGCAGGGGGGTTGGACTAGATGACCTTTGAAGGTCCCTTCCAGCCCTAACGATTCTATGATTCTATGATTCTATGATTCATTATTGCGTGAAAGCCCAAGAATTCTGATGTTTAAAACATCTTGTATGAGTACGTATTTACGTATATATATACAGATGTACACATACACTCGTGAGCATAAGAGGTTCTGTATTGCTTTCTTAATCACTTTGAGATTTTGAACAATAATCTTTAAATAGATTTTTACTTTGTACTTTCCTCATCCAGAAAAGAAAATGAGAAAGGGCATTTGGAAGTGCTGTTTTTACCATACAAGGCAAGTGATTTACAGTATGCTAATCATGAAATGCATTTTCAAATTACAGAAGGCTTTAGTGGGATATGAGAGAGATTGAAGCAAAAATACACTGCTTTACTTAGTTTAGGTAATTTCCCAGTATGTTCGAATTATATTGTGGTGTTCAAATCCAAATTACATTTGTGAATGGTATCATGTATTAATTCACATCATAGTTATTTGTCTAATTGTATTTACTGGCTTTGTAGCAAACTGCTTTTGGAGAGACCCAGTGATTAAATATAGTCCCTAAAAAGCACTGTTCATTAAGCTTAGTAAACATTCTAGATGTGTTGACTTCAACTGAGTAACTAGTCTCTTGTATCACAGGGGAAAGAACTTTTACTTGAAACTGCTTACAGAATACTCAGCTTGCGGCGTACTAACGGTATAGCCCAAAGAGAAACCCTTCGTAATATTTTAAGAACGTATGCATAGTGATGAAAGATCATATGTAATCTAGCTATAAATGAGATATTTCACTTGTTTTAAAAATACAATACTTTAAACATTATAATTTGTGCTACAATGCTCTTTCACTGTATGTTCTTGTTTATAGAAAACCAAATGTTGCTGAGTTTACCATCTTATAGTCATACTGAATTAAGCAGAAACTCTGGAATTAGGAATGTTTCTATAGTAAAGGTAAGAGTGACAGGGCAACAGTGACCCTTTGTAAGGGAGAATATGATACTTAGCTGTCTGTGGACCCCAGCTGTAAACACAATGGGCTTATTTTCACACTATTCTCACAAAAGACGGGACTTTTCTCTGGTTAGAGTCCATGGTAACGTGGAGTCCTGATTTATTAACACGACCCTAGGGACCCCGGCCAAGAGCTGAAGGGGACAGGCACACTTTGACATGGTCTTCTGAAGAGTCATCTTGTGCTTGAAGCAAGAAAGAGGAGTCCTCCAGGAGACCTGGCACTATGCAACGGTCAGAGTGACCGGGCTGGCTCAATGCAACGACCTGCCATGGTAACCTTCTGCTTTAAGTAGTCTCAAAGGCCACATCTGCAGCAGTAAATGAAGAGTACTTGAGAACAGCCATGGATCCGGTAGCCAAGGCGAGTGGGACAGCCTGCATCCCTGCAGCTAAATGCCTCTAAGCCGCCTCCTGGGAATGGCTTTGGGAAAGCTCTGCCTCTTGAACCATGCCAGGAACTATTTGGGAAATTGTTAGCTGACAAAGAAGTATGCCAAGGACCATTCTAGCAATTTATTAGTACATGTAACTGTGTTTCTGTGTATGGAAAAGGTTCTGGGCTTAAGCTGATCCGACTGGTGTAGGCACAGCCTACTTTCTTAGCAAAGGCACTGCTTCCCAGGAGCTGGTCAGTTGAGAAGGAAGATGCTTTTGCTCAATTTTTGTACCTGCATCTCAAATACAAAGTAAATCATGGATATGTTTAACCAAGATTTTGCAAACACTGTCTTTCATGGGGATGTTTTCTAAGAATATGATTCACTTGTGATTCAAAAGCAATGTAGTCATACTTAACTGAGCCAGTGAATGCAAGCTAATAAATTCTGCTTGTTAGGAGGACTGTCTTTAAATCATGGAGATTTTGACATAAAGAGTCTTACTGAAATGTATTGGGCTGATGCTCATGGTAAAACTTTGGTCTCTCTGAAGCCATTTGAACTCCAGTGGAAGTGGGGTTTGGTCCTGCCGCAACATATTGTAATCAAACCTCTAATCTTCTAATGAAAGAGATCAAAGACAAAGGCTTTTACGTAAAGATTTTTTTTTTTTTTGCAACTGTAGTTTCCTGCTGTAGAGGGTTCTGCAATTTAATTTAAGCATGAACTACCTCAACCCTTTCTGAAATAGCAGCTTGATGGCAGTTTAGTTCTGGGATCCCTGCAGACAAGGCTCCCAGGAGAAAAGGCCTGAAATATCTTGAGGAAAGATTAAAAGCTTCAGTAATGTTCCATTAAACCTTGCTGCTTTTAAAATAAATGGACACTTCATTGCTGTAAGACATTTTACCTGTAGACATTCGTTTGGTGTCTCATGTTTTTAAATGACTTTGCCCCCATATTGCAGTCCAACCTTAAGTTATTACAGGAAAGAAGGATTAAGGAGAAATACGTATAATGACTGGTAAGATCAATAATGATAAGCAGAATGACTCACACTCAGATTTTAATTTCATGTGATGCTTGATGTGGTTTCAGGATGTTATTGTTGTAGTTGCTTCGTAGTACCAATTCATTAAAATAATTAGATGTGGCCTGGAAACTGAAAACATCCCACCTATGGCTTTTAGAGATGGTCTGATTAAAGTGTGTGGGTTTTTTAATAAGCACAAATGGATATGCGCTGAGTATTTTAATGGAAACCTGAAGCCACAAACCATTTTCCTGCCTGCATGTTTTATAAGCAAAACACTAAAACATGGAATAGATTTAAAACTCTCAGATCTTTTGTTCTAACTTGATTCCTCTTTTAAATGAATTTAGGTGAATATATGGTTTTAACCTCAGGACTAAATCTACTACGGTAACCCTCAATTTTATCAGTATTTGTGTTTATTATTAGTGCTGTATTAGCAGGTGTAGACCCTTTTAAGTAATTAATATGTCATTGTTACAGTCAGTGTGTATCTATTTAAGAAGGGGTGGGACTCTATTCCACAAAAAAAGTAGAAGTATGTTGTCCTAGTATTTTAATAATATGGAAAATATGTAGAACTCGGAAGTCCCACTTCAGCTGTTGCTCTGAAGCTTTGGGCTCATATGAGCCTGATGTTCAGAAGCAGGGATGGTGAAATCACGATAGGAATTTTGCAGGAGGTTATAAAATATACCTGTATTACTGACTGTGTAGGCTCTCTTCCAAGGCTTTCTTCTGTACATATGAGCCACTCAGGTAATATTCAGAAGTAAATTTTTTTCTTCCTTTGTATATTGTTTTTTCTACAGGCAGTGGTCTGTTGTCTTTTTAAGCTTCAAGTAACTGATTTTGGGAAATACAGAAGACAGTAACATTTCGGGAAACATTGAGGTCCTGAGACTACTTTCATTCTCTTCAGAATTATTTCCAAACTCTTACTTAGTATTCTGTAAAGTCTTGTCCTCGTCGTGGCAGGTTTCTGTCTGTCAACCATTGGCTTGTGGTTCTGGTGGGAAGGAGCAGCTTTAGAAAGCAGTAGTCATGGACAGAGAGGTGATCTGAGAGATTTTAAAGGTCAGTCCTGTGACAGAGCTCGGTTAGCTGGGTTGGCACCGTGTCTTTACTCATTTAGTCCAAAGTTGCGCTTCTATCAGATGGAGGTTTCTCAGGAACATGCGATTTCTTTACCTGCTTACGTGTTGCAGTAATCCAGTGCAGGAATCCCAGAAGTGGGAAAGAGGAGTGTGTTTGGATATCCAGTTACGAATGGACTTGAAAAGCTTTTAGGAGAAGCCCCTAATGGAACGAGGCATTGTACAGAAGGTATATGGAATCAGGTGTTTTCTACTTTGCAGGTATTCCCTTTACTGGTCCATCTAGTTCCAACCCCCCTGCCATGGGCAGGAACACCCTCCACTACACCAGGTTGCTCAAAGTCTCATCCAAGCTGGCCTTGAACACTTCCAGGGATAAGAGAAAAAATATTTTTACTCTTTAAGAAGAATCTGCCCCGCAGATAATTGATGAAAGTTCAGAGAAGAATAACTGAACTGATAAGATCTTTATAGCAATAGCTGGTGGACTCTGCCTGGGTTCTGTGGGTAGATGCTGTATCTAACATTTTAACATGCTTACACTTTTTTAATTCTTTTTTATTTAGACTAGGGATGTATAATAGACTAATATTGACCTTTCGAAAGTCAGCCTTTCATTCCGCCTTTAATTTTCCTATGTTTTTCTTTTCTCCTAAAACTAAGACAAAATGTCGGAAGTGGAAATATTTATGGGAGCCATTTAGAAATATAGAAGAATTCAGCTCAAATGAGTTGTGATTGAATAGTCTTCACAATTGTTGTAGCAGGGAAACTTAATACAGAGTTGCCATGGAAACCGGTTCTTTGGCCACTGGTCTAACACGTTAGAGCCTTTTAGTTCAGCAATATGCTATTTGCAGATGATACCATACGTGATATTAACAAGTGGTTCACCTCCATTAAGAGGAAAATACCTCTAAAATCAGAGCACTTCTCTTTAAAGTAGAGATGTGCAAAGCTTCTTGAAGTTATTTGAATAATCAGCAACCTGCATGATATCAGTTCATGAAAATACTGTGTTCATGTAGGAGTGAAACATGTTTATTGCACCAAAACTTAGCCAGCTATCCAAATCAGTGCTATTGAAACGTGAGATTGAATGGAGGCTGGCAAGGTGTAAGTCTGGCAACCAGCTGTCTTCCAAGTGAACTCTTTACTCAGTTTTAGGGTGATCTGACCTTTTTTTCCCTTTAGGCTTATTCCAAGTAATTTTTCTTTTGAGTGCAGGAGTGCTTTGAATACCAGACTTGCACTGTATCATGAAGAGTTCCTTTTTCCATGACAGATTTGTATTTATCACTGTTTAATGAAATCTTGTTTTTATAAATGGCATGCCATATTTTTACCATGTGACCATCGCACACAGTTCTGTAGAGTATGTTTAATGGAATAAATGGAAGCACACTGAACAGAAATGCAGAAACTCAGCAGAGGTAAGCCACTTAATGGCATTGCCTGTAATGAATTTCTTAACTAACTGACCCACTTCATGAACTGATAACATAGACATAGACTTAGCTATAAAAGTCCTTGATCAAGCAACGGGCTGAAACAAAAAGAAAGGCATAGCTGTAGCTATCAAAACCCATTCTGGTCAGGCAAGAGCCTGGGGCACTCCCTGTAATGGCTTATTTGCTGGCTAAGTCAATATTTCATTCCTGCAGTCCAGCTGGACTGGAATGCTAAAATACAGAGCTCCCCAGTCCACTGGTGCTGTTTCAAACAGAGCCTGAGTAACATTGGGATTCTTTAATTTTTGCAGAGATTTAGCGTGAGACTTTCTGCAGAACAGCTGTCAGGCACAGAGGTGACCCAGAAATGCCAGAGGCTGGATCAGGACACACTGCTGTCACGGTATATCATTATTTCACTGGTATCTTGTGCTGGTCGTTCCCTCTAGAGTGTAACAGCATCCACACTAGTTAATATTTTTTTAGGAAGAAAGATTTATTCTTCACTCAGAAATTGGGTCTCCAAATGTTACTTACTCTTGTGGTATTTTTAGAAATGTCCTGTGGTTCCTGGCATGGATTATGGGTTCAAGAGTTTGGGAAAGCATGTCAGTATCAGTACGAAATTTATATATAGTGTGTTATCCACAGATCTTGCTACTGTTAAGAGGACAAAATTCATAATGCAGTAAACAATCCAGATATATGTTCTTGTTTGGTCAGTTAGTTTATTAAGTTTGTGTTTGCCACAAGAGGGCTGTGGGTTAAGGATGTATAGCAATGCCTTTGCAGAAGGACATCATCTTCCCTCTCTGGGAGCAATGTGGTTCAGCTCATCCCTCTTCCCACTACGCAGAGTTCTCTGTACGAAAGCTTCATTTTAATTTTAATTTTCCATGTTTGTCTGCAGTTCATTTAAAGTCCAGCAAAATGTATAAATAAATCAAAATGTTCCTTTCACTTTGTCCTACATTACACTGATTAATAGAGCTATATTTTCTATATATATTTTCTAGTTTGTCAGAATACGTCATTTTGCTGAAGTCAAACAAGAGTGGGAGTCTGAGACTCACTACCATGCACGAAGATTAGCAAATTAGTGATGTGAAGCTATATTCAAATCTTGAGGTTGTGAACTATGTGGGGCTGTAAATATCTGATATGAAATAAACAGATTGCATCTATGGATGATTTTTCAATAAATGTGAAAAATATAAATTTTCCCAGAAATTTTTTTGGACCATGTTCTGTCGCTGAAAGAAAACAAGACTTTCAAAATCTTTGAATGTGGGGAAAAAACCAAGAGCTGCCACCTTCTACTCAGCTCTAGTAATCAGCAATGAATTCCATTGCCATACAGATTTTTATTTTCTTAGTTACAGGAGGTTTCTCTGAAATTCCCTGAAATTTTCCTTTATATTCCTTAATATAAATATAATTTATATTTGCAGGGATATGTTCCCAGTAAGCAAAATGTGCTCGTACTCTGGGCTTTAAATTTGATCTCAAAATGTGGAGAAGTGACCAATTTTTTCAATAAGGTCCTGCTCCTTAAAATTTTCACAGAAAAATGGTTCGATGCTTCTGTTGTGAGACACAAAGAGTGAAGAAATAAATTTTTTTCCTTTGATATCCTGTTTTTTATCTGAAGTCTTCACTTCTAATAAAGGTGATACACTCATGCTCATTTAAATATTACTGCATTAGATACAATTTCTTAAAAAGACATGACACTTCTTATTTGTTAGCATCTTTGGAATATATCCCAAAGCCTGCTGAATCAGTAGCGGTGCACAGATTTTAGTAACACATGGAGATAAATTAAGTTTGTGGTCGTAACTTGGTATGGAGCTGGATGGAAAAAACGCCTGGATGGTGCGTGGACAAGGAGAGAGTGAGGAGGATGAGAAACAGTGTATTACTGATCCTGGGGCTGCTGCTGGAGGAGGACGGGGGGCTCTGCCTCTGCTACTGCTGGCTGCAGCATTGCCCCAGGCATCCCCAGAGCCTCGGGTGGGGGAAAGAGAGGTTTTGTTTTACTGCTCAACACGTGCAAACAGCAAAGGGAACTTCTGCTTCCCAGTGTCACCCCAGCTGACAGCCAAAAGAGAGAGTAGGCTTCAAGACTGGTGATTAATTCTGGTTACTCTTTATACAGCACTTACTGCTGCAAATGACTATGGGACCCTGGAGGGACATCTCTGATATCTTAATCAAAGCGATGGAACACAAGCACCCAGCCCTCTGGATATTTGGGCCCAATCCTGCAAGTGTCTGTGCAATTACTGGGGAGCACTCAGCACTTCCCTGACAACTGGCATCAATAAGAGTTGGGGCAAGGAGACCTCAGTAGCCCAAGGGACCTCAGTAGTCCCAGGAGGTGCTATGTTGAGCAACTGGCTGGATGGCTGCCTCCGTCTTCAGGCCCAAGGGAATATGGAACAATTTAAACTAAGCTACTGCAGGGAAGATCAAAACCTTCAGATGGAATAGAAGAAATTATTCAGCTGCCTAGGAATAAAGACAACCTTGAATGATTAAGAACTGTGTGTGAGAGAGATATTAATAATCACATGACTGAGCATAGTATCCAATACCATGCATAATTCATGAACACACAGAAAAGAATGATTCACCTCTCCTTGAAAAATAATTAAGAAAGATGCCTGATGATGCTAAGAATTCACCAAAGTCCATCATGCTGAAAGAGAATGAAAACATGTCTGTATTTGTATTCTACTAAAGCATTCAAAAATTCTGATAAAAAGGGGGATGAAACATGATGCTTCAAATAAATGTCAGTTTCCTACATAATTAGCAAAAAATCAGTTTAAAAAAATCATCAGTTTCTAAAAAATCTTACCTTACATGAGCAATAAGAGAAATAATACAGCCATAAAGCAATCCACAAATCAGGCAAGAAAAATTCACTAAATTTTCATGAAATAAATCTTACGGTTTTTGTTTTTCAAAAGAAGCTAAAGAGGTTCACTGTGTTGTCAGGAATAGTTTGCCAGTGCTGTGTTCCTTGTGCTGAATTGCTTTGCCTCTTCCCAGAAGGACAGGAAACATGTTTCCTTATCAGGTTATAACACAATACTGGAAAATTTGCAATTGTAATTAATGGTGGCTGAGGTCAGTAGTTCAGTAATGTGAAAAGCTAAATTCAAGAGGTGTTGGAAGTATTTTGCAATGCACTTGCCCCAAATTATTTTCACTTTCTTCTAAGCAAAACAAAGTAATCTGTGAAAAGTGTCTCCGAGAGTATATGCTGAATGAAATACATAATTTGGAAGTATTAGGGATAAACCACAACGTTTTTCTTATTAGCTAATAGATTTCTCCTATCCTGAATTTCAGTGTAATGCACCCACTATTTCAGACAGCACAACATAGCAGTGTGATTCCCTGGTCTTTGAAAGGGCCAAGCAAAAGAGAATTGCAAGAGTCTGAACCACTCAGCGCTGGGAGAAGGGTCTTCACCTCCTTTCTTTGTAGACCATGCTTGCTACCAAAGAGAATTTTGTGGCGTTTTACACCTCATCAGGATTGCATTATTTCAAGGAAAGGAACTGCCTGTGCCCCAGTACAGGCCATTCTCAGCCTGGGCATTTCAAGTGAGACCATGCTGTAGTCGCTAACTGTAGGATGATGTTCTGAGAGGTGCCTTTAAAGGCAACTGATACATATGCATATATATATATATATGTATATATAAAGATGATAAAATGACTGTATATGGGATGTCGTCCTTCCCTGGGTGGCAAGATATCTCCCTACAGCTCTGGAGGCACACTTATTAAATGGTAATAAAGCTCTCAGGTAATTAGCTCTTTTCTCACCCGTTAGCATCATAGGGGACAGAAGATTAAATACAGTGTGTTCTTCGGGTAAGGGAGATAAACATTTCACCTGCATGAAATTAAAATTTCCTAGGGATTTTTTTCCTAATATTTGTTCTAATAAGCTTGTTTGTGTCAGTTTGTGCATGTGTGTTATTATTGTTTCCCAATAATAGCAGAGACTTGGTTATAGCACTCACCCAATTTATTTAATATGATAGCAGCTTAAATAACTGCTTCATTATGAAACAACAGATTAAGGTCCCCTTATCAATATCCTGCAAATGAGATATTTAGGTGCCTATAGGTAATGCTCGCAGAGGAATTGTATATGTGCTAAAGAGCAGGTGCATTTGCTTCAAATTTGTGTTTAACGAGAGACACAAAACATATGATGTTTGCCTTGCTAAGCATTGTTTGTCAAGAAAGAAAAGGTTACTAAATATTCACACATGCTCTAGCCTAGCTGTGTGAATATGCAGAGGTCAAGACCATTGTTTCAACAAAAGAGCACATCTCTTGTGGAGAGCAAAGACCAGCTCTAGTATTGTTGTATTTCCTCCTGATAATGGTAATTACTTTGCTTTGTATGCTTTGCATTTATTTTTCTGAATTTAACTAGATGAAAGCCTTCAGCCAGTGATGATAGCCAGCTTTCCTCTGGATCTCTGCCAGCAGCCTATAATTAAAGTGTTTTCTTGAGAGAGGACCACTATATAGTACCTACTGCGCATTATGTCCTTGGAACTTGACTGTAGTAATTGAAAAAAAATCTCCAGTTTGTACCTCTTTCTGTAGCTAGTCACTTCATGAGACTGTCACAAGTGAAATTTTATAACGATATTTTGTGGAAATGTAAGAATGGACAATTAAAATACCTTACAGTGAATTAAGCTAACTAGAATGAAGGAAGTGGTTCCAGAATAGAAGTGTTCACACATGGAATTTTCAGGAGTGCCTACTGTGCTTTAAGCACACACTCAACATTAATCTTCTGTGTTTTCTGGCATAGATAAGACCTAAAAGTTCAAGTCTTATTTCCTATGTAAGTTAATATTGCTGAACAAAACAATTTCATAGTGGCTTCAGTCAGAGACCTTTGAGAAGCTGCTGTACATGCTCACCTCCCTCAGGCTGATGGAATGGCTTTTTGTTTACTAAGAGCTGAACCAGAAGAAAACGTCATCCAAAGCCTGGGCTGTCATGGTAAAGATTTCCATGGATGATACTTGTGGTGTGTGTGGTTTTGATGACCTCTGTCTTCTACCAAAATGAGATGTACCTGGAAATCAAGAACCAACTAGCAGAACGCATTATTATTTGTCCTTAGATAGAAGAGAAACAGTGCTTTTCAGGTGCATGGGTTACGAAAAAAGAAAAGCGTAAAGACTATGAATAAGAAAGTTACCTTCTACATTAATTCCTACCAATCTTACTGTTGATATTTTTATTTTAGATATATGAAACAATGCTGTTTGTATAGTTTAAGAGAAAATGGATTGATTTACACTGCTTTCACCAAAGAAATACCTGAGTTATTTATAACGACAATCAAGTTAAAATCCCTACTTAGAAATTTTTCAGCAGGGTCTGAACATCCACTAAATTGCTGAGGTCAAGGGTCAAAAGAATCCACAGAATATTACTCTACACTTGGTATGCTTCAGTAGAGATGCAGCTGTAATTAATTGCTACTGAAGCAGAAACTACTAGCACTCATGACTCAGTTCTTTTCCAGATGAAAGCTGGGAAATTTGATGCAGACTCCGCTTAAAATCTTAAACATCTTTTTTGTTTGTTTGTTTTTTTTTTGTTTCTTATTTAAAGAAAGAAACTAAAAGCAAACCTCTCTAGTTACAGGATGTGTGCTTTTGAGCTGTGTACTTTATTGCTGTGTTATCTCAGCTGGACATCTGTGGTAAAACAAGTTAAACACCTTGCTCCTGGTGGCTTTCTGATCATCTTTGATACAAAGACATATACAGAAGTGCAAAGTCAGACTATGCTTCAGGAACTGTAAAGAAACAGAAATTAATTTTTCAATGTGAAGAAGTATTTAGAAGCTTTCTATACACATTCTGAAGTGAGAAAGAGTTTGGGAAGAAGTATGTTTTGATAAAGATCTTGAATGAAAATCTGGCCGAATTTGTATTAACAAAGTCCAGCTTTTTACATGGAATTTAAACACTGTTCCTTATAGTGTTATCTTCATCAAGTTTGTACACTTTGGGTTTTTTTTTTGAATTTCTTAATAATACATGGAAACTCTGCTGTAAAAATTGTACTTGTCTTAATTCGCTTGTTTCTTTACTATTGTGTTACATTAAAATTCCAAATTATGATGACATATGAATGATGTTAAACTCTGAGGACCTTTTATTCACTTGAAAGCTGCTTTAACAGAGAACTGATTATTCTCTTGAGTAAATCAGGATTTCAAGTGTCATTGTGCTGGAAAAGTCTATTTATATATAGGATCTGCCAACATCCCATTTCTTTCCAGCAGCAATGCCAAATAATCATAAACGATGGCAGAACTCTTCAGTTTGTTTAAAAAAAAGAGAAAAAAAGCATCAGAGAAATTAGTTTAAGACCTGTGTAATTAATATCTCCTGTACAATCTTCTGTAGAATGTTGCGAGTTCCAGATTGCGTGGTGATCTAAGAAATTGCTAGGGCCAATAGTCTGGTTCCTTCGCCCAGAGGAAAAGTAGATCCAGGAAACAAGAAACTTGGAAGCAAAGCTGGAGAAGAAAGACATTTTGGAGTATATTTAAAAAAAAAAAACAAATACAAAAAACTTCAGTTGTTTATACAACTTCAAGTACATTATGAACTTATTTCTTCCACGTACCAAAACATATGGTAGATAACTTTATTGCAGCTAGAATTCTTGGACATATGAGGCCTCTAAGATCAGCAAATTTAGTTTTACAGCAGAGGCTTTTCCTCGAGATCCTTCTCTTTGCCAATTACAGATTCTGCAAGGCCAGACTGTTCCATACACCACAAGCAGATGAGCTTACTGTTTTAGTTTCTAATGCTCTGTCCAAATCACACAGCAGACTGCTGCCAGGCATAATCAGATCTGAAATAACTGCTCCACAGGCAGGAGTGGTGGACTCCTGACTGGCTCTCTAGACTTCTTTAAGTATGGCTATTCATTCTCTTTTCAACGTAATTTCCTCTTTACTATTACTGGTCCAATGGGAGAGAAGACCAGAGATTTTCTCCCTCAACTGTAGATGGGTTAGGGGATCTCTCACCCTTTAGGATACTGAAAGATGGTGTTTAGATGCCTTTCCCCTTGGCTGAGCTAATGCAGTGCAAACCAGAGTGAAATATTTTGGAGTCCAACATGTGTTTCCACATACAGATGTAGTGCCTGAATTTGGGGCTACGCAGAGACCTTCACTGAATATATGATTCCTCTTTGCCCTTTTGTTCAAGCAAGTTTCTCCAGTCTATAATCTCATCAGTTTCTTTTATAATAATAAATCATTATACTTATTTAGTATCTTAACCATCTGCCTATAAATTACTGTTTTGGTTACCAATTTAAAATTTCTATATTATAGTAACAGAGGCCATTTCAGATAGCTTTTGTGTAATCTTTTTCCCAGCTAATAACAGTACCTGGGTCCATTGCTTACACAATTTTTTTCCTGTGTTTGTGCTCCAGTTCATTTAACTGTTGTGTTTTTTGTTTTGTTTGTTTTTTTTTTTTTCTATTGTCCACAATCAGATGCACTTCTGAATTGCTTACATAGGTTTTGCCTTCTGAAAAAAAAAAATCGAATAATTTCCTGGCAATCAGACATCAGCACAAAGGTTTCTTTAGCCCAGAGGTATTAATGATATATGAGTTAAAGTAAGCAAGTTTGGAAGTCCAAGATTCCCTCTGGAGATTACTATTTCAAAATTTTTCTAACTCCATATCACTGATCCAATGGAATTTGGAATTGAGGTTTGTAAGTTCTTTAATTGTAGTATTCAATCGAAAGTGGTACAGGAATGAGATAACATTTGCAAAACGTTATTTTGAGAACATCTTGTTTTGCTACAGATGTGCTTTAGTGCTAATTGATTATTGCTTTAGCAGAAAAGCTATTTAGAAGTGTTCCAAGATACAAAACTGACACTGCTCTCAAATTGTATGGCACTGAGCTATACTGTGTTTTCGTTCATCTTGCTGAAATTAAATATGGCCAGAAGGAGTGATACAGCTTCAGTGAATCTTATGCTAATGCTTTCCCAGAAAATGTTTTCTCCCTAAATTATTGATTAAGCTATTAGAGGTCTGAAATAAAACTTTAATTAGTTGTTAGAGGCTTCACAAAGTATAACCTGCTGGAACATATGAATGGAGTTGAAAGAGAGCCATCTGACTACAGGAACTGGAGCCAGCAGAGCAAGACACATATGGGCAGAAACTTAACATCTGTTGCAGATTTCTAGTGTTTTGGGCAAAGTGATTTTTAGCTAAAAGTTGACATATAATTTTATTTGACTGTGTTATGAACTATAACAAATATATAAAATACTGTCTTGAATCATGAGTGCTGCCATTTTGAACTGGTAATTTCACATTGGAGTGTCCTTGTCTGTCCATAAGCTAAAATTCATCGGTTTAAGGGCATGTATAACATTAAACAGTGCTCATTGTTGTCTGCTCCTGAGATTGCTATTTTCAGATGCTCTCCTCTCTGTATTCTATAGATTTTTGCTTGAGATAGAGAGAGAAAAGTGGACTGGAGTTTTGAAAACAACAGAAGGAACTTACGTGCCTATGTGTCACTAAAACCACTCCTGTAATATACTTGACACAGAAAAAAAATATTTCCTACTTTCTGTGAATCCAGGTGACAGTGAGGCTCAATAATTTGATGATCTGTCTTCTTGGCTGTCTACTTAGACAGAAACATCTCTTGCCCTACCCTAGTTAAGTTTGTCATAGTTGTACTATGTGCACCCATCTCAGACTGTAGCATTGCTGTGGTGATTTCATTTCAGGATAAAAGCTGGGAATTAATTATCAGTATAATTGTTTCAGGAAAAGTGACTTTCAGCAGATGGGAAAATGACAGTATCAGCAATTATGATTTTATTGCAGGATTTGCAAAGTTTGGGAAGGTTTATTAAGGATTCTGAAGTCAAGTATATTGTCATATGCAAAATATCCACCACTTCTTATTTTTGTCATTGAGACTTTATCTTTCCTCATGGAGTGTAGGGATTTCAAAAAACCTTGGTGAAAAGCTGAGAGCACAAAAACCTGTGTAATAATAATAAATTTTATGGTAAGTGGGTAAGGGCTTATGTGACTTCAACAAAGGGGGATGGGGGCTGCTTTTCTCCAGAGAGATACAGGAAGACAGAGATAAAAATGAAGCAATCCTCACTAATGATCTTGCAGTCTTCTGCTTTTCTCCTCAGTGAGATTGAGGTTAGTTTACAAAATACAGGACACCAAAGAACAAGAGCAGCAATGAGTGGTTAAAATAATAGAAAGCTGCCTAATGTGAAACTCCAAGAGTCTTGTTGAATTAAATAGAAAGACTCAAGAGAAAGGAAGAATAGGAATCAGACCATGGTGGCACCAGAGAGTTTGGAAAAATAGCAGTATGCCACAGCAATAGGGCTGGCTGAATAGCAGGCTTTACAGTTCACAGATTTATATATTTTTTTTCCTTTTAATTTGGCTTAGTGTCAAATTGGAGCAAATCCATTTTTTAAGAAAAATTTCTTCAGAAAAAGAATTCCAGGAAAATGTTTTGGAAACACTGACATACTGTGTTTCCAAAACCACACATTTCCTCCTGACCCTACAGCTGCTAAATGGAACTGGCATTCATGGAGCAGCTCTGTGGGAAGGCGAGGTCTGCAGCATAGGGCTTTCTGGTTTTAGGTCAGCCACCATGAGCAGGCAACAAATAAGGGGTTTAAACTGAACTATGAGATGCTTTAGGTTAGGATTCATGTTAAAAATTATTTCTATTTTCATATGTTTTACACGTGTTTATATAGCTGGTTTTATGTATATGTATATATTTATCTATTTTTCTGGAAAAGTTTGTCTGGAAGGAATTGTGGAATTGCTTGTAGAGGGTTTGCATGTGGTTTTTTTGTCTTTTTCACATCCCTGCATAGCAATTCTAAGCATAATAACAGCTGACTTGTTTTTGTTATTTTGCTTTTCACTATCCATTTTAAAAGAAATCCATAAGTTAACAAACATTAGCAACCCACAGACTAAAAATCTGAAGTAGATAAATGCTGCTCTGTAATCTCTTCCACTCATATTTGTTGCTATTATTCGAGTTACCCAGGAAATGTCAATGTAGTGTGGAAAGATAATGGTTAATTCTTTTGTTCCCTGTATCCTACTTTTTTGCAATCTTTCTCTAAACACTTCCTTTCCTAAAAAGTTTGGCTTCTTCAAGCCACTGTATGATTATACTTTTAAGATCCAATAATAGAAACAACAACCTTCTTTCCTTTTTTTTGTGGCATGGCAACTAAGCAACACAGTTTGAATTTTGACATGTTAAGTGTCCAATATTCACACTTTTGTGATTTACTTGTACAGAAAAAACCCACAAAAACCAGAACACCCAACAACTTGCTAAAACATGGCTAGTGTAAAATGACAAATAAATTACAATCTGCTGATGGGTACCAGCATGCGGCAGAAGTATGAATAGCTCATGTCAATTATTCACAATGAATCATTCACTCAGACTAACAATGAAAGAAATAAAGAGTGAAAGATATGACAGAATAGAAGTAGGAAAACCACAGAAATTAGAGAAGATACAAAAGGGCTAGATTTTTGTCTAGGTGTGAAATTATTTAAAGTTCTTATGAATATTGGCATATATATTTTTGAATAAAAACTTTAGTTTGATTTGCTCTCTGAAAAACTGAGTATCTTTTACTTTACCTAGCAAAAATTTTGTTGCACACAAAATTTGCAGTTCTTAGCTGATCAGTGTTTCTAAAACATCTTCTAATACTTTCAAATTATATGCAGAAGGTTCATTTTTTGATTTGAAGTCTGAACAGTTAAAATTATTCCAAAGAAGTTAAACTTCTGAAATGACTTGATATATTTAGGAAAGTTTTCCCAGCTTTGTCGCAGTTTTCTATAAATAATAAAGTTCTTTATTAGTATTTCACTCAGATTAGGTAGCTGAAATAAGTCATGTCAGCTTTTCCAGTGACTTAGCTGTAACATAAGCTCTTGATAAGGACCGAGATAGGTTTTCCTTGAAAAATGATGTCTTTGCTGGTGACAGAGGACCAAATGCAAATGAAAGATGCTTCACAACTGTCTCTGAAATAGGCTGAAGTACTTTTGTAATTAAAAAAATTAAGACATGAAGATGAATTTCAAAGAACTACATTTTGGAATTTGAAAAATATTTGAAGAAACAACTGAACCCACATTTGCTTTCATTTAGAACCCACATAATGCTTTCATTTAGATATTTATGGATGTCTTAAAATAGACAGGAGAGGAGGAGACCTTATTTTAATAGAAATTTTATAGCTTTAAAATATTCCTGCAGACAAATTTCTGAGGTGAACATGTGCACAATTACACATAGGATTTTGCTCTCCCATTTTGAAAAATACAAGAATAGTCAGTATTTATGAATGTGTTCTTTTTATTTTTTTTTTTTATTTTTTTGTTATGTTTTTAAGAATAATTCATTCTCACAGTTCAAGTAAGTTTGGCTTGCTGCTTGAAATTTGAGCTCTGTTTCTTTGTTACAAGATCGGTCATGACAGTCACAGGTTATTTCCTTAGATTTCTGGTGAGATAGACATAATCTTATAATCCAGTTCATGCTGGATATATTTGTAGGAAAAGAACAGTACCTTTATCTTACACGTTTTTGAATGCATCTAATGAAAATTCACTTTTCTTGAGCATTCATACTGAGAAGTCATGATTTTTTGTAAATAAATACATGAGAAATTAGAATGCATTTGAGAAAAATTATCTACGAGGCCAATCCAAATGTTTCTTTGCCTTTAGCAGCAAGTCAGTAATACATTTGGGAGCAAATTCTGGTGTTTTAACATCTTTATCCCAAATTTAAATAAAATTTAAATAAATAGTTAATGCTAACTTGTTGGAGTGTGGATCTTTGAAGAGACTGCACGAAGAAAACCCTGTGTGAATAAAGACGGGAGCTGGGAAGTTAGGCCTCAGGGGCGGAATGCCCTTGAAGTTAAGGATAAGAAAACTATGCTGTATGATAAGGGAGTAGTGTTTGCTTAGAGCAGAGCTTCGCTAGGCGGGTGTTTTTTGAAATAGCCTGTTAAACACGACAAGCATATGTATCATCCAATAATGCTGTAGAAAAGGTGTGGTCTCAAGATGACTGACAAAAGTTGTCTATATAAGCAATAAGAACTGCGCAATAAACGAGATTCCTGCAGCTAACTCATATTGAGTCGTCTCTGGGGTCTCCAAATCCCGCTTCCGCACTAACTACTAAATATAATTGTACTAAAATGACTTAAATGAGCAGATTCAAAGCATAAGAGGAGTTCTTGTATTTCTGTGTATCTATCTAAAGAGATAAATGTATATTAAGGAATTGAACATAGATTAGTTTTCAGCGTTTGATTTTACTTTTAACTTCCCTTTATATTCACTTTAAAATAGGTGATTCTTCTCTATTTAGGGAACTCACTGCAGTTTTAAGACCTACAAACTTTTCTACAACCCACTTTGCTTTATATTCTGAGAGACTTTACATTTTCAGCAGTTGGCCCTTTGCAATTTTTGCTTACTGAAATGTGAAACTGAACAGTTAATCTTGTGTAAATATTTATAGATAATAAAACTGACATGTAATTTGATACTTCTCTCGATTTAAAGGAAAACATTTGCTGAACTCTTAGTTATATTAATTGTGAATAACTTGGCAATGTTCCCATGTTTTAAGGTGTCAGTTTACAGTTGCATTGTAACATAATCTTATCCAAACTCTGTACAGTCTGTTCCAAGGTTAGGGAGTTTAAAGAACATAAAAAAGAAAAGGAAAAATGTGGTTTTAATCAATAGCTAATGTATACATGCAAGAGCAATTCTTTTTAGTTTTAAATGCACATTGTTATATTTGGAAATATTTAGTTTAAAATCAGATCTTAGTGTAAAAGCATGCAAAGATATGTCATTATATTAAAGAGAAATCATGTTCAAGGCCTTCATTTTCAGTGATTGCCTTTTCTGTAGTTTCACCTGTCTTGTTCTGAAAAGTCTCTTGGTAGTACTTATTGTAAAGAACTGAATTTTTGAGAATGAACTCAGGGAATTTTAGTTAGGTTATTTTACCCTAATATCTCCAAATATTATGTAGTAAAATAAAACCCAATGTGATTAGAAGATGGTTGTAGAGGTTGTGCTGTACTGCAGTTTGACATTAGTCTTACTGGTCTTTCCCTCAACAGATACATGGCCTGGGACATAAAGATTAAAACCAAGAGAGACCCTTCAACTCAACCAGAATCAGTCTTCCTACTGAAAGAACACTTCTTCATTGCTACTAAAATTTCATAGAATCACAGAATCATTTAGGCTGGAAAAGACCTTTAAGATTATGAAGTCCAACCATTACCTAACATTACCAAGTCCACCACTAAACCATGTCCCTAAGCACCACATCTATACGTTTTTAAACACCTCCAGGAATTGTGACTCAACCACTTCCCTGGGCAGCCGCTTCCAGTGCTTGATAACCCTTTCAGTGAAGAAATTTTTCCTAATATCCAATCTAAACCTCCACTGGTGCAACTTGATGCCGTTTCCTCTTATCACTTGCTACCTGGGAGAAGAGACCAACACTCACCTTGCCACAACCTCTTTTCAGGTAATCGTGGAAAGCGAAAATGTCTCTCCTCAGCCTCATTTTCTCTAGGCTAAACAACCTCAGTTCCCTCAGCTGCTCCTCACAGGACTCGTTCTCTAGACCCTTCACCAGCTTTGTTGCCCTTCTTGGATGTGCTCCAGCATCTCAGTGTCTTTCTGATAATGAGGGACTCAAATTTGAGAAAAGGCAAAGCACATGGACAGAATCATTATCTGTTTCCCTCCTTTATCTGAAAATTTGTTACTAGTCATTACTAGGTTGCTTAGGCAATCTGTACATCCTCACATCCCAAATCTACTTCTTACTTGTGAGAGTGAGTTAGAGCCATATGTCTTTACTCGACAAGGTACTTTGTTGTTTGGGGTTTTATTTATTTATTTATTTGTTTTCTGGCTGTTGGCATGGAAGCTACCACTTTAGTTCTGTTATACTCCCTTAAACACCTGTTAATCTTCTGACCTTTTCCACACACTTTGTCCCTTGATCATTCCCAGTGTCGGCAGCAAAAATAGAGAAGGATAGCGTATTCATTGTTGCAAGGCCTGCGAGGTTCCAGTCCCAACACTTTAATTATTTTGCATCTTTACATTGCAATAACTTCAATTTCCTGGAGAGATGATGCCTTGTTAGATTAAGGCAGATTTCTTTGTTTAAACTTGATTCTAATTCCACAGAGAACCTTTCCTTTCTTTCTCAAATCTTTAAGGTCACCTCAATGAATGCTTTGTCCTTGAGTATGAAAATATTTTTGGCTAGTGATTTTTGAAATGCAATTGGCTTGGCACACAGTAAGTCACTAAGGTACCAACACGAATTTAGTCTCTGTTATTGCTTGTTGCCCTCGGATACTTTTTCCCGTATGAGATGCCACTGATTGACCTGAATCAATTTCTTTCTCATTCAGGATATTTCTGGTCTTGAGATAAATCCAGCACAAGTTTAAAATACTGAAGTACTGGAAAAATGACAGAAACCAGACCATTTTTTAAAAAAAATGTCTACAGGATACCCTGTTACTACATCTTCCCTGCCCTGAAGCATTGTCCTGAAAGAGAGTTGTCGTTGTTGTTTCATAGGCTTTAGAAATCACAGCTACACGTTTCAGTCTCACAGTAATTTAACAATGACTCCAAAACCTTACTTTTCATTGTCAAAATAAAGAATACCTCGTATCCAAAGTTTTTTATATCCATCTTTATTTGTGTTCATCTTGACTGGATTCTCCTGACAATCTACTCTATCTAATCTGTCCACTACTCAGTAGATTTACTTTGTAGGCAATGGTGTAAATGAAGCTGAAGTTCTTAATGTTTCTTTTTACACCATCATGTTAGGAAACCAATGGCTAGTTCCAGCTGCTGGGAGTAAGTTAACATTGCATGATGACAGTAGTGTGGATTTTTAACTACGTTTACTGGTTGTAATTGCTGGTAGAACTTCTGAAATAATTAATAGATAAAAACCCTTTTAGTTCTTTGGCTCAGTTCTCTTACCTTTAGTTTTTAGGATGTTTTGTCTAGGTGCTTACACATTTTCAAATATTTGTTTTTCTTTTAAGTGTAGTCTTAACTCAGAATTTCCTGGTATGGGCAAATAAACACGGGAAGCAACTTTCCATTTTATATAGACTAAGTTGCATTTCAAGTTTTGTGCTGTTTGAGGCTCAGACTAGTAATCCTTTTTAAAATTGATATTGACTTGGTAACCTTAAATAAAAATAATTCTGTTCATGCTCTTTCGAATCTCTATTTTTGTATACAGCTGTATAACTTTACAATACTAGCTCTAGTGCACCTAGAACATATTGTGTTACTAACCTTCCTTTCCCCACTCCACTCCTCCGAAGCCTTCAGGTAGCTAGCAGCTGATAAATCTAGTTTCTAGGTTACCAGCAAACCAGATGGTAACACACAGAAAAAAAAAGAGAAAAACATGGTTTTTTTCTGCAGTCATTTAATTATGTTTTCATATTGTTCATTAGATAAGTTAACTTGTGCTAAAAACACATTTCATTCCAGCAAAAAGATGCTGCTCTTCAAAACGTGACTGAAATACCTATTAGAGTTTTGAGATGCAAGTTGCTAACTGTTAAAACATGCTGTTGTGCAATATAACAACGCTTAATACATGCAACCATGTAATTATGCATAATAACTGGTGATCATTGTGTATGCTGATAAGAAGGATAAGGGGGGAGGGGGGCTGTTGTGTATTTAGCTGGTCTTCTGCACCTGCAGCAAGCAGACAACTCTTCTCACTGTGGAGGAAACAAGATAATGACAGTATGATATTAAATGCAAACATTAATTCTTCGGAATAAAATACTAGGAAGAAGTCTATCAATTAAGGTTTGTTATAGTGAACAGTAAAATTATGCTGCGTGTCAGCTTAAAGACAAATAAAAGACTAGTGGAATGAAATCCTTAATTCTGTTTACCACATAGCTGTTAAATCTATTATTATTACTTTGGAGAAGATTTATATTGACTGTTTAAACTTCTGTTTGTGATAAACTCTCTCTATACATATTAAACTCTACTTGCTTTCCGAAGTAAATAATGAAATTGTCAGCCTGTGTGATCTAATATTTTAGACTAAAAGAAAAACAAGACACTGTGAAAACATAATTGTACTAATACTGAGATTCTCAGCAGGTCTTATTAGCTCAAGCATAGTCCTGCATTAATGTAGCTAAATGGCTTCAAGACATGAGGTGGCTTGCATCCAGCCAATTTGGAGTGTGGGTGGGGCTAGCCCACGGCTTTCTACATCCAACGGTATAACCACACACTAGGCTGATCCATTATTTATAAAAAGCAATTTAATGTGTTTGGGAAAGATTACATTCTGCTGAAATATTTGTGCTAGCATAGAGATGTGGATACTTGCCATCTTGCGCTGATGAAAGCTGGTAAAAACCACTCCCGGAGATAAAAACTAGTGTTTTCAAAGAAGAAAACACCCCATAATGTCATAGCTATCAAGAAACCAGTATGTATTACCAAAGTTTTCTCCATGACTTTTATCAATAAAGGTCTTTGGAAGAAGAGTAGTTGGAAACTTCTCTCTCACTAACAGGATTTATCTGATCTTTATATTATTAAAAATATTGTGTCACATCCTTTGTAGTCTGAACCTTGGACTAGGATCCCAAGTAGAGACGATTCGACAGTGATGGTGGGCGGACTCCTTGTGGCACCTCAGAGTCCGCTTCTGTTGTTTTCACAAGTAGAGCTGTTGTGTGTTGATGTTAAAGTGTAGCAGATAATGAATATGAGATGGAGAAAGCCAGTCCTCAGTCCTCATAGTAAGACTTCAATCAGTTGCAATAGCTAATCATTCCTTTTTGAGGGAAACACCTTCCAGAGACTTGTTAACAAGTTAACTGCTCTTCAGTAGTTAGTTTGGCTTCCTTACGAACCAAACTTTTTTAAATTGAAAATGGAGCCTACACTGCAGCATTGGCAATGGATAGTGCTAGCAAGTTTTTGTAGTGGTTGATGTCATCCCTGTCACCTAGTTGTCACAGTAGTTATCTGAATAAAGTCTTTCATTTCAGCGTAGTACAGATAAGAAGGCATTGAACTTAAATGCAGGTTAAACGCATTGAAGGTAAGGTCAGGTGAAATTGGCTCCGGATAAATACTGATATTGTAAGGTTAGATTGGAGCAGAGTCTTACTGTAGTTACAGTTTAACATTTAGTCTGCTGAACATACACCAACAAGCACATCAATAAGATAATTCCTTGTTTTCTTTTCAGCTCTTAGAACATTCCTGCAAATCCAGAATATTCCCACTTGTCCTGGTTTTAGCTGGGACCAGGATTAGCTCTTCTTTTTAGCAGCTAGAAGAGCTCCGTGTTTTGGTTTTACTCAGAGGCTCACTCTGAGAAGAATGCTGATAGTGCACTGATGTTTATAGTTGGCACTGAGGTCTCAAGGACTTTTCAGTCTGCCGGGTTCTTGCCAGTGTGCAGGAGCACAACAGGATAAGAGGGGAGCATAGCCGGGACAAGGGGTCCACGACTCTCCTTACGATTTGTACCTGAACTTAAGATTGAGGGCCAAACTGGCCAATTAGTATTCCATATCATGCAGCGTCATGCCCAGTATAAGAGTCAGGGTCAGCCGGAAAGAAGAGCTTTCTGCCCTTCCGGGACTCTCACTTTCGGGTGCTCAGAGTGTTTTCCCTCTCTCTCTCGCTCTCTGTCTCGGGGCCTCCCGTTCATCCAGGATTGCGGTATCGAGTTCCATCTGTTTCGGGATTGCAGTTTCGGGACGAGACGGGCCTCGGTCAAGGGGTGGTGAGCAATTACACCGTACATCACTCGTTTGCATATGTTTATCCTTGTACATATCTGTATATACATATATTGGTAGTGGTAGTAGTAAATTGTTCTTATCTCGACCCTCAGGTCTCTTTTCTTTTTCCTCTTTGATTCTCTCCCTCATCCCTGAGGTGTGGGAGGGTGAGAGGGGACTGTGTCGGGTATAGTTGCCGGAGCAGCCTAACCCACCACACCACTGCAGCCAGTTAAATTGTGTTGGATTTAAATCAATAGCTATGTGCAGAACCTCAACAACGCAATCCTAACCCATTGTCACAGTCTGGATTGCTGTGATAAGTGTAAAGACACAGTACAAGAATGCTTCTGTTGAACAGCCCATCTGCTTCTAATAAAGCATATATTAACTATAATTAAATACAGTAGAATCAAGAACACAACTCATGTTCATATCACACTGGAAGAACATTACTATGCATTTAGCATTAATGTGCAATAATCATATTCACAAACTGACAATTCCAATCAGCATTATAGAACTATACAATTAAAGCATCAGTGTAATTAAGAGCAAAGCTTTCTGATAGCCCACATTACAAACAAATGACTATAAATTTGAATAATGTGCTCATCATGAAATTGGCCGTTAATCAGATCATAATCAGCATTATAGCCAATCATAAAAGAAATGGATTATCTGGCCTAAGAACAAAACACTACCCTTCAGCTCATCTACAGTTGAGGCTGTGTGTGTGTGTGCATATTATATCTTGGAGTCCTTGTTTCCTGAGCCTCTGATTTCCTCTGTGTCCTGGTTTCAAGTGGGACAGTCAGCTCTTCTTTTTAGCAGCTAGAAGAGCTCTGTGTTTTGGTTTTAGTCTGAGACTTGCTCTGAGAAGAACGCTGATAGTGCACTGATGTTTATAGTTGGCACTGAGGTCTCAAGGACTTTTCAGCTTCCCGTGTTCTTGTCAGCATGCAGGAACACAACAGGATGGGAGGAGCATGGCTGGGATGGGGGGTCCACAACTCCTCTTATGATTTGAACTTAGACTTAGGATTGAGGGCTAAACTGGCCAATTAGTATTCCATATCATGCAGCGTCATGCCCAGTATAAAAGTGAGGGTCAGCCGGAAAGAAGGGCCTTTGCTCTTCTGAGACTCTCACTTTCGGACTCTTGGAGTGCTCTCTGTCTCGCTCTCTATTTTCGGGTCTCTCGCTCCTCTGGGATCGCGATATTGGAACTTACCCATTTCGGGATCGTTAGTTCGGGACGAGACGGGCCTCGGCCAAGGGGTAGTGAGCAATTACACCATACATCACTCGTTTGTATGTATTTATCCTTGTACATATTTGTACGTATATATATTGATAGCAGTAGTATTAAATTGTTCTTATCTCAACCCACGCGTCTCTTTCCCTTTTCTCCTTTAATTCTCTTCCTCATCCCCAGGGGATGGGGAAGAGGGAGCGAGAGTGGCTGTGAGGAGTTTAGCTGCCGGATCGGCCTAAACCACGGCACTCTGTCTATGATTTGGTAAGTTTTGTGTGCAGTTGAGGTAATACCTGCCAGAACTGGGTAAATGGAAGTGAGAAAGTAGTTACTCAATCACTCTAAATCCATCAAAATGAAGGAAAAGTAAGAAGTACAAATAAAGGTTATTGACTTTGCTTATTTCTTTCCCTTCAGGAAAGCCATTTTCAACTGTGCAGATTTCCATTAGCGTAAACAGAGTTATTGGTGACATCAATTTCAAGCTTACTGTTAAGAGAATATTTTCACAAATGGCTTGAGAGACATTAATGTCATGGATGACTTCTAAAACTGTATTACTCCTAAAAGAAGAGCAGACATGCTTGCCTACTTTTTCCTTGGCGTTATTTTCAGTAGTTGTATGTTGAGCTGTGTTAGATTCTTGATCTGTCTGGAAGCTTATCTTCCTAGCAAAATGTTTTTATTTGGACAAATCAGCTGAGCTGGTTCACCCTAGGAATACCACAGCCCAAACACAGCAGCAGGACAGAGAGGTGAGATGGGGCCACAGGTTTAGAGCAGCTTAAGTAACCTCGAAACTCATTTTGAGGGTGGTCATTTTGATGATTTCTGACTTGATTCTAAGCCTCAGAGATCAGCTAGAGCGGTTTAACGGAGTGAAGTAGACTTTGAATGGAAATAAGCACCAGCTCTCTCTGAGAGCTTTCAGTTACTTGTATAAAAGAAGATTGTAAGGCTTGCAGCTTCTAATACTATTTTATTACAAATAAATAAAATATTACCTATTTAATAGTTATAATGATGACAGATTTTGACTGCTTGTTTATAACAACTTAAAGACTAACTAACAAGCTGGAAACTAATTCTCCTAGCTTCAAAGTGTGAATTAGTGCTTCAGGATATTTATCTATTAGTAGTAGTATTGTTGTTATATCTGTGATAATAAAAAGAAATAAATGAGATTCATGTTTGTAGAACAAAGATATGTCTCTATTAGCAAAACTTTTCAAGCTGAATATAGTTGGAGAATAATTGCTTTTAGTTTAATGTAATTTCATTGAATAATTAGACCATCTGAGAGAAAGGGTGAGTGGGTTTCTACCCATGAAGCAAAGGGTAGCATTTTCAAGCAGAGAAGTGATGAGACTATTGGCTGGGATGGGACAAAAAACTTATAGGTTAAGATGATTATTATGTTAGAGCAATTGTGAGGCCCTAGAAATCTCATTCCCTGGAAAAATCATGCAGCTATTGGAATTTAATCCCAAGCACCTGAAGGGCAAAGACGTTAATCAAGAAACTCAATACAGACTTGCCAGAGCATATTATGCTTAACCAAGGCTGATTGCCTTCGTTAATGACATGACTGGTTCTCCACATGAGAGGAGAGTTGTGAATGTAATGTATTTTCACTTTTATGACATTTTGGACACCATCTCCCACAGCACTTTTCTTGATAATCTGAGGAAATATGGGCTGGATGATGGGACTGTTATAAGAAAATTGGCTGGACCAAAATTTTGAATGACAGTAACCCATGGTTTGAGATCTGCCTGGTGGTCAGTAATGACCATAACATGCTGGGCTTGATATTGGGACTGATATTGTTCAATGACCTTCAACAGTGTTATGAATGGTGACACAGAGTGCACCCTCAGCAAGTCTGTGATGGGAAAGCAGCTGACTGAGAACAGCAATGCCTCAGTCTAGAGAGACTGGAATAAATCTGAGGATTGTGCCTTCAGAAATCTTATAAGCTTCAACATGGAAAGTGGAAAATTGTATTTCATGGGCAGAATTACCCTGTGCAGACTGGGAAGTGACTGAATGAGAGACCTGCAGAAAAGGGCTGGGATATTACAGGTGATGTCAGGCTGTATGAACCAATAGCATGTTCTCACTAGGAATAAATTGTGCAAACAGTGTACTTGGCTGAATTTTGAGGAGATGGCCACCAGATAGAAATTCATTATCCTCTTTACTTGGCATTGGCAAGGTCACTCAGGAAAAGTTCATTCCATTTGGGTCTCTGAAATTCAAAACATTCATATGAAATGGAAGAGCATCCAATTGCTGAGTTACCAAGATACTCTGGTGCCTGAAACATCTCCAAAGTGAAGCTGAAGGATCTGGGTTTGTTAGTCTGGTGGAAAGAAGTTAGTTAGAAGACTAAGGGCCAATCTAACATCTGCTTACAATTATTTCAAGAGCAGATATGAAGATGATGGGGCAAAGTTCTTCTTGGTAGGACAGATAATATAGCAAGTGCAATGGCCACATATGTGTCTCAGACATTATAAAAAGCATTTTCACTAGCAGGGAGATGCCGTACTGGAAGAAGTTTACCTGGCAAGTTATGAGATCTCCATCTCTGGAGGTATTTGAGGTTTGCCTAGATCAAGCCTTGGCCTACCTGATCAAGTGCTGGCTGTAGCTCTGCTTCAAGCAGGAAGTTGTACTACATGGTCTTCAGAGTCCCTGCCCATCAACATAATTCTGTGCTTCTCAGCTTTCAAGGCTGATGCTTCCATTTCAGACTTAAAGAAAGGAGTTGCATGCTGCAAAGTTCTGTCTCTTTCTTTTCCAATCAGGTGAGCAAATCAAATATACCACTTCAACAGTCTTTCCTTTATTGATAAGGCTAAGCTTGTGCCTGCTATAATCCGTACCCTGTCACACCAAACCCTTCTTCCAACAGTTTCGTTTTTGATTACTGTCTTCTTTTGACAGTCCTGTCAGTCAGACTATTGTAAATGATGAAACTCCAGTGGTTTCTTCTAGTGGTTTATTCAGTTACTTCTGGTTAATACTGCTGTAGATGATGACTGTAGAGATTTGCTCTGAGTTGATGAGAACTCAGTGGATATAAAATCAGTATTAATGTGTCAACATTAATGATTCCAGGACTGTATAAATTTTATGATCATGCTTTCTGTTACGTAGGATTGCAAGGTTATCATGAGGTTAGAATTCAAGATTTTTGCTTTTTAAACTCTTATGATAAAGACCAACTATGTGGAAGGTGGTAATATTTCAAGAATGCTGGTGGAAATACTTTCCATATGTAAGCAATAGATATAACTATTCTACACTTCTGACAGTCAATACATATTTCAAACTCTTGTTTGAAAGAGAGGAGATAAAACCCATCTGTGCTCCTGTACCACTGCATACCTTGTTCTAAATCATTAATTTTTTCTAGAGACTTCGTGTGATATATGTCAAACATAATATGTGTGACGTTTAACAGACAATCATTATAAGTGACAGGAATATACGCTATGACAGGACAAGGATGTAACTCAATGAAAAAGAGAGAAGTATATTCTGATGACCTCTTCCACAAACTTTTTTTTTAATATATGTTTAATACAATTGTATAAAATAGTGAACTTTTTTTCTTCCTAGTTGTGTTATTTCAAGGCAATAAAAATAAGCATAATAAGAACATATGGAACATGGACTCTGAAAAAGAAACAGTTGGCAAAACCGTGCTTCAGATTGCTGTCAGAATATCAGCCTTTCGGCAAGCTTGGAGTAGAACAGATGGGAAAAGTCAAAACTGGTAATAGTTTTCCACACTTAACACAGGAGAGCAAGTTAACAGTCTAATTCATTTTTGGCATAAGATAATTGCCTTTTCATTTTTTCTTTTAACCGTATTTATGGCCAGGGTCTTTTTGTTCTCTCTATTTCTATACTAGGGCCAGAGTCACTACAGACTGTACCTATGTGCCGAGGCTTATGCACCAGACTATGAAGATCGAGAGGACACGAGGTCTGTCTGTCAGTGGAGCACTGGACTACATTTCATCCACACTGCATGAAGTGAAAGCAATATGATTAATGGGAAAGAGATGAATGGCTGTACCTTGCTCCAGGACCTGTTTCCACAGGGTGTTTAGCTTTGACAGACTTCATTTTAACAACTTGGATAATTCCTTCGATTTCAAAACCTTTTTTTCTTAGGAACTATGTGGGACTTTGCATGGACTAAAAGCTGTGCACATGCTTCAGTTTCTTGGGATTTGTGCATTACTGGAATAATGATGCACCTCTGTATTGACACGACTTTACAGGTTCTCAGAACTTTACAAGTACAACTTGAATATGTTTAACCTTAAAAATAAGAACAACACAGTTGCTACTTGCTGAAGACATAGCTAATATCATACCACAGCAGATATAGAACTAGGTTCTTGGTTCTTGGAGTAGGGGAGAATCTATTCTCTACGTGCTTTTAAATACTAAAACAAAGGCCAAACATACAGCTCAGTTTTTTGATCTCTTCAGTGACTGTACCAAATTTTCACCTGAATAACAGGCAATAGGCTGGTCTGCATATGTCAGATGCTCTGAAAAAAATAGCTATGGAAATATTACTCACGTGAACTGTGCATCCTAGAGGATTGCAAGTTTTCACCTACAAGCAGCTTATTCATGCAACACAAATGTCCTCCATGCTCTCCATTCAGGTTTAAAATGCTGAAAGCCTGCGGTCTCTCCAAATACTTGTATCTACTGGATCATACCTTAAAGTGGGTAATGTAAGAGAAGTGGGTGAAGAGAGCTGTGAAGCTGATGGCTTGTGTAACACCACAGTATAGGATCAGTTCAAACAAGAGACAAAATAATGATAAACTTTGCAAAATATCACTTTGCAATTCAACTTCTGATAACTTGTGTCCAAGATAATTTAGGGAGTCAATTGGGGCTTCCCATCTCAAAAGCAGATGGAGGATGTCTTTGAGGGACAAATGAAAATTTGACTGCCTTGCAAGGTTCCCAAGGTCCGCTTTGGCAGTTATGTCAATGGAAGCTGGGGATAATGAATATCTTATAAAATTTGGCATTCTTGAATAGATTAGATGTTCTGGAATAGAGATAGCTTTCAGGATAAGGGATATTATGATAATTGATCAGCAATCAGGGTCATACATGTGAGAGATGTCCTCTACTTACTCATTTCACGGCAACCTAGAGTTTATGTAATTTCAAGGCTAATCTTCCCTGGTATCCTTGCTTGACTTCAGTGCTACTGTTTCTAAGAAGAACATTTTTCAAACTCTTCAACATGCATATGTTAGATACCTACTTTTGTAAATTTTACACTTGGAAGGCAAGAATTGAAACTATAATCCTTGGATAATATATCACAATCCAACATAATTTTCTGACAGAACTTTTGAAGAAATAAATCATTTGTAGTGAAATAGCACTTGAACTGTGTTAAATTTATGTATAGAATTTGAACTTAATGAATGCACATAGAAACTGCACAATTCTGTTTGTTTGCTCCTCTTGACATTTTTTTCGCCAAAAAATGTTAAATTGTTAAATGGCTGTAGAGATACATGAAGCCTAATAGAGCTAAAGCTGTTTATCTTTGTTGAAACTTGGATCATGAATCTTATACTACCAGTTTAGTTAATTTTAAAACACCTGATTATAACAGCTAAAAGGATAATGTATACTACAAGTCCTCTTAATTTTGAAGTGGTAGAAACACTGGGTGTTCAGGAGCAGTTAGGATGAGAAAATGAAAATCTTTAAGCAATATAGTTTAATATTCATTATCTCAGAACAGAAATGAGATTTTGACCAATGCACTGTTCTACGTTTTCACGTCTTCTAGTTTATGCCTTTCTACCATGGTGGCTCATATGGCGTTTTCAGGTGTACATGAGGAGAAAGCATTTTTAGGAGAAAGAGGGATAGAGGGAAATATGGTGATATCTGTTTTGCTTTTCTCTTGGCAAAGGGAGTTGTTGAACTGTCTAATTAATTGATAATTTGTCTGAGCCAGAGATCATTAATTTCAATTTTTATACCTGTATGAGAGTACATAGAACGCCATATAAAAGATGAAAGGTAATTTTTAAGAATTTCTTAGTGTTTTTCCTGTCATTGTTCTATTTCTTCTTGTGATAACTCTGAGAACAATTAGATTTGACACAACTTCTAATAACTTCCCTTTGGAAGCCCTTATGAAGCAGCACTAGCTCTATACACTATGTAGCTGTAACCATCAAAACATCTAATGTGAACTAGTAAATAATAGGACAGTTCAATGCATAATGTCTCCTGCACTCCCTCTTATGTTCTTTTCTCAAATGTCTGTGGAATCAGCGAGCATGCTGTGGTTGCTATGAATATTGTGGTGGAACCTGGAAAAATAATAAGGAGCATATCCTCTTCCTCCTTTACCTTGCTCTGCTGCTATGTCACATTGTTGTCCCAAAAACTACAGTTCTTTCACTCGGTGTGCAAAAAAAAAATTTACACACAGAGTTGAGATATTTGTTTATTACACATCTGCACAGAGATGGATGCTGGGTGGTAAAATCACAAAGCTAGCACCTCTAGGTGCTCAAACCGATGCTATTTAAACATGCATATTTACATATGTATGAGCTATAACATTTCCATGTTTAATCATTCTACTTAAACCTCTTCTGATTGGTACAAGTTTTCTTTGTCTTCAATTAAAGGTATAAACCTCTGGAAAATCATTATTCTTGTTCAGTGGGTGAGGATTGTCTTCAGGAGGTAGGTAGCTTCAGTGATTGAGGTGTGTTTTTCTTATTAAAATGAGTAAAGTTCAGCTAAAGGACAAGAATTTTGCAACTAGTTAAACATTTACATGGCTAAATTGCCAAGATCCTGATGCAATAGGATAAGGCTACTAATTTCTTAAGTTTAAATGCTTAGCCAGGTCTTTGTGACCTGACTTTATCATGAAACTGGTAACGTGGTGACATATCTTACATCAACATGGCTTTTAAAATTTTCCTGTCAGAGAGATGCTATATGTCCAATTATGATTTACTTCTGAGGAAAAAAGATCAGTAGGACAAGGCAAAAAGTGCTTTGTTCAGCTCAATAAGTCTTTCAGAGTAATTTCTACTAAACAGGTTGAATTTCAGAAATGTCAGTAGGTAAAAATCAACAGATTTTATGAGAAATCTGTGATTTTGCAAACATGAATGTTTGTAATGTCATCTCAAAGAAATAAGGATGCATGGCAATGTGTAAATTGAAGAAAGAAACTCAGAAGCTGGTAGCTTTATGAAACAACTAAGAACATATAACAACATGGTCTTAGGGAGGGTTCATACTTTATCTGGGCTTGACCTTGAGAACAAAGTGATTCAAACTGTTCCAGCATTTCTAAAAGACATAAAAGGAAAACACAGATCAATAAAAGCCAAAATATGCTTCAATAACTAAGTTTCTAATGCTATGTTTATTTAATATTTTACATTATGCTTGGTTCTTTTGGGAGCATTTGACTTAGTTTACTGTTCCATTACTGTGGAGACTATTTTTTTTTTAATTTATTTAACTGAGGAGCTCTTGCAAAGTACATGAGCAATGATTTTCTAAACAGTCAAAGAGAAATAATTCCCAAAATATTTCAGTGATCAAATTTTTGTTACTGAAATGGAGGTAGGAACAAATAGAATTCTCTGATTTTATACATCAAAGTCAAGCTTGAGGTGTGGAAAAAATCTAAATACTCTGCATGACTACTTAAATGATAGGAATTGTATTTCCAGTTTTTCCTTTGGAGTTTGAAGATAAAAATACCTTTAATTTATGCTGGAAACAACTATAATAGCAACTATGCACAAACTGTGGTTTATGCATTTATACCTTCCTATGACATTTCAAACTCTGGCATTTTAACTCAGTTTCTTGTAGAACAAACTGAAATGAACACATCTCAAAGGAAATGAAATATTAACAGAAAAAATAGATCTGTGCCAGAGGATAACATATGCCACAGAACAGGTAAGTTAATAATTGACAAAAGAGTAATTTCTTTAACACACAGAATCATATGCAGTGTACAATTGTTAAAAAGGAAATGTTCTAGTTTCAGGCAGTACTGACAGGTGACCTTGGTATTATTAATTTAAAAAAATGAAATTAGATAGATCTGTAACTAGAGTCCTTTAGTGACTAAAGTCTCCAGAATTTAATATCTAATTAAAAACACTGAGAAATGTTGGTTTATTTTTTCCATAGTTTTTGAGATTTGATACAAGTTGTTAGTATAATTTATTGTCTTGGTGATCAGTGAGGCAACATATGGAAAAAACAGGTGGAAACCCAGGATCTATCGGTGGATGTGCTAGGACCATATTTGTTCTGAAAGATGAGAAATGAATTTTCTGTTCAAAAGATGAGCTAATACAAGGTCTTGTAGACCACCTCAATGTTATTAAACGTGCAAAATTTAGCTAGTCTTATGTTGATCTTATAAAATGGTGTTAGTTCCAGTCTTAATGAAGATCACCCATCTGGATGGATCCATTTCAGGTGGTATTATGGCATAACCACTTGCTAAAGAGTGGGCTCTAATTCTGTAGGTAATTTCTGTCATGTATATATATTTTTTTTTTTTGCTCTGCAGTAATCAAAAACATTAGTTTTTCAGTGCCAATATTAGCTCAATAAAGATCCTTCTTGAATGTGCGCTTCATGTATTAACAGTATTTCCTGTTGTGTGGCCATAGCCCTTGTAATAAGAACTGCTAAAGATATTATATTCTTTAGTAATATGTCACAAATGAGTATACTGATTACTTCATAAGAAAAGATAACTGCTTTTGCAATATCCCCACCACCAACTTCAGTTGTTTGCTGCCTTCGATATCACCTGCAGTATCATCTATTTGCCTTCATCAGGATGGGCTCTTCTGTCTATAAATCCAATTTTGGATTGTCCTTTACTCTAAGAATCCGTTTACTCATTTGCTCTGAAAATCTCTTTAATTGTGGCTGAGTTTAAGATCATGACACCCTACATTCTTGCCAGATCAACAGAACTCAAGTCTATCCATGTAATTAGGAAGGAAATAGGCAAACCTGCATATTTGCTGTTCTGTGGTACCTTCTATGGGGACTGCATAAAGGGTGACAACTGGCAGTGCATAGCCAGGTTGCAGCTTCTCATTATACTAAAGACAGAGCAAATCATGATCTGGTTAAATAGTTTTGACTCTTTCAGTTTTAGTTCAGTGCAGAATTCAACATTTTCTCTTCAGAAAAGCTGAAAAAATGTTGATATTGTTATCTTCTCCCTAATGGAGGAACTTAGTGAGACATTAGCTGCTTTTTTGCATAGCGACATCTAGAGAAAACTCTTTATATTTTTATTATGTTTACAAAAAAAACAGTGTGATTAGGAAAGATTTTAACTGCTCTCATTTAATAAATTTGGTGATTGGAATAATGTAACCTCTGATCTTTGAATTTTCTTTCAAAAGACCTTTTCCTCTATTGGATTTCTCTTAGATGATTGAAGAATTACTAGAGGCACTATGAATTCTTCATGGGAAATGATTATTCTCTACCTTAGAACGAAATGAGAAAGGCTTTATTTTTTCTTTAACTTACTTGGCGGAGGAGCAAAGCAATTTCTGTTGTACAAGACCCTTAGCATAATTCTGTCACCTGAAGTTATCCTTGCAGATCAACAGTAGCCTTGACAGATCTATGGTTCAAATAATAAACTTAATGTTTTGATTTGGGTCTTTGGTTGACACTTAATACCTGTGTGAAATGGTTATTCTTCGAAACTTTATCTGCACTTTAAGAATTAAGCAAAGGCATGTAATAGAGGGATGTGTTCTAAATCTACAGACATGATTGCATAAAAGTAATTTTTGCCTTGTTTATTTTTCTTGGTAAACAAAAAAAGGTGTGATCTTCAAACCGTCTCCATGTTACGGCTTTCAAGCATTCTGTTAGAGCAGCACATGGTCTTCTAGTTATGGTATGGTATTTCTTAAATTTGCTATTATAATAGTAATATTATTGAAATAATTTTGCTTAAATATCTAATTCCATCAAATTCCTGCAAATGCATTAAGTAACAACTCTACTTTCGGTTAATGACTGAGAATGAGGTAATTATCAGTCTATGACATACTGTCATTGCTGTTACCGGTTCAAGAAAACCAGGGAGAGACTTCCTGGATGTAGGAAGTCTGCGTATTGGCTAACGTGTATAGCAGGTTTAAACCAGCTTCTACGAGCTAGAGTACAGGATGGTTATAACAGTTTATCTGATTGTCCAACATGGGGAAATCTTCAATGCGGTGAAATCAGGGCTGTTTACAAAGCTTACACTTTCCCAGAGAACAAGAAAGGGAATTGTTGGCTCATGAACTTTGCTTTAGACACGACTCCTGGATTATTCTAGCCTTCTTTGTTTGCAGAGTCACCTATGACTGCACCACAGGGTGGTGAGAACCTCCCTGTAAAAGGAAAGTGACAGAAACTGGATTCTATGATGATTTTAATCTCCTTACCATCAGCTGGAACCCAGCACAGGTTGACACTAGCTGGCACTTGTTTTCAACAGTTTCAGTATTGTAGATGACTGTGCGATAGCTTATGTAAAATTAGTTTGCCATCGTAGACCTGTAGATAAGAAAATGGGCTCCAGTCAGCACTCTGAGGAGAAACAGAGAAGGGCTTCAGTGTAAATTCATATTTTCAGAAAGGGAAGAATAAAAAGAGGGGGTCACAAATCACACCTGCCAGTCATGATCAGAACTGTGACAGTGTTTTGGCAACAGCAATTGCTATATTTTGGGGTTTTCTGTTTTTGAGCAGAGGAATTCTGTCTCCACGACTTCATTTCAAAACTGTCTGTTGGCATGAAATTCGTATGATTTTGGGGATTTTGAAAACTAAAATGTCACTCTAGTGTCTTTTTGTCAGGGCCCTGAGTATACCAACTGGCTGTAACTGCCCTGGCCAGCCTCATCTGTAGCCTTTACACACGTACTCTGCCTTTTGGTCCAAGGGTTGCCGTTAAGCTCAGGTCTTTGTCCTTAGTCCTTGCCTGAATGTCATGGTTTAACCCCAGCCAGCAACTAAGCCCCACCCAGCCGCTCACTCACTCACTTCCTCCTGGTGGGACTAGGGAGAGAATCAAAAGGGTAAAAGTGAGAAAACTCATGGGTTGACATAAAGAGAGTTTATTAGGTAAAGCAAAAGCTGCGCGCACAAGCAAAGCAGGGCAAGAAGTTATTCACTACTTCCCATGGGCACGCAGGTGTTCAGCCATCTCCAGGAGAGCAGGGCTCCATCACATGTGACTGTTGCTTGGGAAGACAAAAAGCCGTAACTCTGAAAGTCTCCGTCTTCCTTCTTCTTCCCCCAGCTTTATATGCTGAGCATGACGTCATATGATATGGAATATCCCTTTGGTGAGTTGGGGTCTCAGTTGTCCCCCTTCTGGGCTTCTTACTCATCCCCAGCCAACTCACTGGTGGGGTGGTTTGAGGAGCAGAAAAGGCCTTGACTCTGTGTAAGGACTGCTCAGCAGTAACGAAAACATCCCTGTATTATCCACACTGTTTCCAGCACGAATCCAAAACACAGCCCCATACTAGCTACTGTGAAGAAAATTAACTGTATTCCAGCCAGAATCAGCACACTGAGCTACATTGTTTGCCCACTCCTGTACCTTTCCAACTCTATTTTCACTTTCTGGCTTGACCTGGGATTTATCTTGTCATTGCAAATGTCATTGAACTGTGGGTTGAACCTAGTTACCCTCATCAGATGTGCTCTGGTTTTGTTGTTTGGGTCTGTGGGGTTGTGCCCCTTGTCTCTGTCCCTGTCTGCCTTGCAGGCACCTATAGCTCCTGGCTTGCCTTTCATTGTGGAGCCACTCACTTTGTCATAGGAGGCATCTGAGCCCGAGCTCAGAACCACTGCCACTAAAAGGAATCAATGAGTGATGATGACCAGAGGCATGCTCCTGCAAGGAATTGGAATACTCAAGACTTGCTATTTTAGAGGACCTGCTGCTTGCCTGGAGTTCAGGTCTGGGATCTTGCAGAGACTGCTGAACTTATTGTCCTTTCTGCTGAGCCATGTGGGCAACAGAGACACTGACAAGGGAAACCTTGGGCAGGGCAAGAGTTATAACAGTCTAGGTGATATTTTCCTTGATCCTGAGAGTCAAGAGGAATGTCTTGCCTGAGCAGGAGCAAACGCATCCTGTGAGTGAATATCTTGCTTCACAGCTGGTGTTGCAGGTAGGAACGAGGACTGCTGGGGAGAGAAGGCATTCATTTGACGAATAGTTGCAACAGCCCCTTTGCCTGCAGGCTTCTTAATCTAGTGAGGACAACTTTTAACTAGGCTTGCTAGGGAATGGAGACTAAAATCTGAAGAGAAGCAGGCAAAAGGACAGAGAGAAGTGGGTGGGAGATAGCATAAGTGGGAGGCTTTCCAAGTTTTGAGAAAGCAGTGTGATTGGAGACCCACCATTTCAAGTGTGTGTGCATGAATGCATGCAGCATAGGAAACAAGCAGGAGGAATGAGATGCTGATGTGCAGAACTGTGACCTCACAGGGATGACAGAAATGTGATGAAATAGCCCACTGGAGCACTGCAATGGATGGATAACGGCTCTTTAGGAAGGAGCTGTCACTCCTCACATCGTGAGATGAGATGTCATGAGATGGTAAAGCTTAAGGTCATGAGGGAAGTGAGGAAGGTGAACAGCTTTATAATGACCCTGAGCTGTAGGACGCAAGACTTTGGCTTGTTCTGGAAATGATAAGATATGATCTCATCGCCTAGGGGGAGCCAGGGGGAAGGTAACTACTGGTGTCCAGGATAGCTGGCTGATTTTCAACAAAAACCAGAAGCATTTCAAAGCACAAGACTACACTGCAATGTGCAGAAAGTAAGCAACACCCCAGCCTGGCTGAACAGGAGACTCCTGGTTAAGCTCAAACTCAGAAAGGAAGATGGGATAGGCTATAGGCTGCCAGAAGAAATACATTGCCTGCACACATACGGATGAAATTGCAAAAGCCAAAGCTCAAATTAAATTGAAATTAGTGAAAGATGAGGACAGTAACAAGATAAGCTTCTGCAGCTAGAAGTATTTGGTTTGTGTAGCAAAGTTTTGGTAGCGATGGGGCTTCTGTGAGAAGCTGCTAGAAGCTTTGTATGATAGAAGCATATTTCTATGTCTGATAGAGCCAATGACAGCTGACTCCAAGACTCCACGAGCCAATGCTGAGCCCATCAGTGATGGTAGTAGTGCCTCTGGGATAACATATGTAAGAAGGGGAAAAACTGCTACACAACAGCAGCTGGAGAGAAGACTGAGATTATGTGAGAGAAACAACTCTACAGACACCAAGGTCAGTGAAGAAGAAGGGGGAGGAGGTGCTCCAGATGCTGGAGCAGAGATTCCCCTGCAGCTTGTAGTGAAGATTGTGGTGAGGCAGGCTGTCCCTCTGCAGCCCATGGGGGTTAACGGTGAGCAGAAATCCACCTGTAGCTCATGGAGAACTCCATGCCAGAGCAGGGGAATGCACCCGAAGGAGTCTGTGACCCTGTGAGAAGCCCACACTGGAGCAGGTTTGCTGGCAGGACTTGTGACCCTGTGAGAGAATGACACTGGTCTGTCTGTTCCCGAAGAACTGAATCCCATGGAAAGGGCACATGCTGGAGCAGTTTGTGAAGAACTGCAGCCTATGGGAAGGACACATGTTAGTGAATTTTGTGGAGGACTGTCTCCTGTGAGAGACACCTCAAGCTGGAGGAGGGGAAGAGTTTGAGGAGTCCCTCCCATGAAGAAGAAGCAGCAGAGACATGTGACCACAACTCCCATTCCCCATACCCCTGTGTTGCTTGTTAGGGAGGAGGTAGAGAAACTCAGAAGTGAAGTTGAGCCTGGGAAGAAGGGAGGAGTGGAGGGAAGATGTTTAAAGATTTGATTTTATTTGTCAAAACATTACTCTTACTTTTGATTGGCAATAAATTGATTTCCCCAAGTTGAAGCTGTTTTGCCCGTGTGGTAACTGCTGAATGATCTCCCAGTTCTTATCTTGGCACATGAGCCTTTCCTTTTATTTTGTCTCTTCTGTCCAGGTGAGGAGTGGAGTGATAGAGTGGTTAGTGGGCACCTGGCGTCCAGCCAAGGTCAACCCACCACGGTATGGCAGCAACACATGGAAGGCCAAGGAAAATGGGGGACCTTGTGAAAAAGGACATGAAAAAAGCTGAAGCACTCCATGCTTTTTGGCACTGATATTTACAGGTAAAGCTGGTTTTCAGGCCTCTGAGTCCCTGTGGCAGACTGGTAGACTCTAGGACAGCGAAGTTATACCCATGCTAGAGGAAAATCAAGGAAAACCACTTGAGCAAAAAGAAAAGGAAAGGAAGAGGCTCAATGAACACAAGTTGTAGCATGGAAAATTCTAATTAGATATGAGGAAAAAGCTTGTTACATTGAGCTGGTTCAAACACTGGAGCAGATTGTCTTCAGACACACCCAAAACTCACCTGGACATCTTGGACACCTGGAGAAACTGCAAAATTGGGTCAAGCTATGATCCTGCATAGTCAGCTGAGGCCAGGCATTGGAATTAGGAGCTTTCTGTCTCATTCTCTGTCAAGTGCTTCAGAGTAGCTGCTTGATTTTTATCTGTTTGAGACAGAAGACCTGATGGGAGAAGGCGATGAGGGCAAGAAGCTTAGTGAGACTGGCAGGAGAGTCTGTAATGAGAGCAAGTGAGAGAATCAATTAGCTGCCAGGGTGGGATCAGAGACTGGAACAGATTGGGGAAAAGAGACACAGTGACACACTCTTCTAGTCCCCACAGCATGGTGTGCTGGGGAAGGTGTTGGGACTAGGGAGGAATAATATGTTATCGAGTAATTAAAAATCTATCTTAATGCCTATTTAAAAGGGAAGTGAAATGAATTTTTCAGATGAATCTAATTCTGGAATTTCTAGTTGTTTGCTTAATGCCACAGCTTTATTTTTCTTTCGACATACTTTGACTGCATGTCTCATCTGAAGTACTTTTTAATGTACAGATAGGTCATTTTAAATTGTTTTTAATTCAAATTACAGCAGAGCTGAGTTGAGGGCCTGGCTTTTATTGAAGGGGAGTAAAAGATAGTAAACATCTAATTTAAATACACATTTTAGCGGAATTGCTTTCTTGGTAAGGATTATTTCTTACATTACTATTCTCCTGAACTTTTAAAAATAACATAAACAGACAAACCACACAGTAAGGGAAATTTGCCCTTAAAAATAAGCAAAAAATCTTTCCTCAGCAGGCTTGCAAAAATGGTATTTAAAAACCTCATTTCTTGCCCACTATTTCAAAGGCTAAAACACCGGGCACAGATCTGTTGCTGAACATTTATGAGCTAATTACTGCACTTTGTACTGAAATAGCTCTTTGGGATTAAAAATTCTGGTTGCAGCTGTGGAAAGAGAAATTCAGAATATTAATGAAGCAAAAATTTTTGTTATCTCAAGTATTTTTATTCAGTTTTTTGTATCCTATGCTTTTCCAGTAAAAACTGCAAGGGAAATATAGAATAACAACAAAACTGACAACTGTTACTTGATTTTTTTTTAACTTTCATAACAGAGAGAGGAGAAGGATATATACTTTATATTATTGTACGTTAAACACAACTTCACAACCTTAATGTCACTGGAATAAAAGGAAGACATAAGTAGGGAACAACAGAAGAGGACAAAAGCTCTGCAAAGCTGCGATCAACTTTCATATGCTATATTTTGTCCTTTTTAAGACTGCAAGATGTAATGTAAATTAAGACAATTATTTGAAAAGATATGCAAAAAATTAAAACTATTTCTTTTTTCCTACAAAACATTTATTGGGTCAACACTGCTACCAAAAATCTCTGGACATTTGTACTTTTTTTGTATGTGTTCCTGAGCAGAGATAATATCCCTGAGGCTTTAGGTTTCCAGTGTTATACTTCAGTCTCAGAACCATCCACGGACGAAGGAACCCTCTACCTTCTACTGGAGATTCTGCTGCTGCTGAGACACCTTGATTACAACTGGTGGAACATGGCTAAGCTACCTTGCAGGAAGATGCAGACCACTGAAATCTAGTATTTCCATGGAACTTTATTCCTGTGGTAGAGGAAGTTCTTCCTCTCAGCACCACGACTCCTCCCTGTGGCATTTGACTTACAGCTGATTTATGAATTGACAGATTAAACGTACAGCCTGACCAGCCACTTCCCCCAGGTGCTCCTCACACCCAGGCAGGAGCAGCCAGGAGGAGGCTGTTGTGCCAGCACAGGTCCTGCTGCGGGAAAGCGTTTTCCTGGGGCCTCCTCAGATCAGGGCGGGAGCAGGATCTGTGCTGGCTGATCTTGGCATGCCACATCCTGGCTGTGACGGTAGTTTGAGCATTGCGCTGCAGAGAACCCCATAGTTCCTAAAATACTTTTCTCTTAAAAGTGGAATAAAATTAGCACTAGCCTGTTTTTTACTTCTGTCACTTGACTGAAAAGAAAGTTTTCTGAAAACATACTTTTCAAACAATAAAAGGGAAAAAGAACATTATTTCGAATTTGTGACTCACAGTGTTATTGATGTGAGTCTTAAACTGTCAATAAACTTACGCTGACAAAAATAGTTCTACATTTGTTGATAATGGAGAGAGCCGTGAATTGTTTTTTTTGAGGAAATAAACATATTTGAAGGGCATTATTTTTTTTTCTCTCCAATATTTTCTTAAAAAGAAAAAAGAAGAAATATTTTTAGTGGCATTAACTATTATAGTTTTGCTTGGGAATCTCAGCTTTTCCTCTAGGAAGAGGCTTCTATGAGGTGCAGTGTTTTGCCTGCTCAAATACATATAATTTCTCTGGATCTCTTTGGGCTTTTAATATTGACAGAAATGAGGTGGGCTGAGCTAGCATTATGTAATGGAATACAACAGAACAGCACAACTAGACCAGGGAAAGTGTTTTGAGCAGCTGGACCAGATGCTTACAGAAAGCTTCCCCATTGTGCGGTGACAGAGCATTACACATCAAAAGTTACAAAATAGAAGTCTTATCCATGCATGCAGTTATTTGAAAAATCACAGCAACAGTGTAACTACAGTGCTCTGATTAAGCACGAATTAAGCAAAATGGTTTAAAAAACTGCTTTGGAATGCCATTTTTCCAGAGAACTTTTTGCATGCATTTAACTTTTCTATGAATACTCCCATTGATTCCAGTGGGGTTGCTCTCAGAAATAATTTAAACACTTGCAAAAGTTTGCAAGATTAGCCCTTTCCCAGTGGGATTATTTTGAATATATATATTGACTAAATAGGGATGGGAGTAGGTCTAGAATCATAGAATCATAGAATCATAGAATGGTTAGAGTTGGAAGGGACCTCAAAGATCATCTAGTTCCAACTCCTCTGCCATGGGCAGGGACACCCTCCACTACACCAGGTTGCCTGAAGCCTCATCCAACCTGGCCTTGAACACTTCCAGGGATGGGGCATCTACAACTTCTCTGGGCAACCTGTTCCAGTGCCTCACCACCCTCTGAGTGAAAAATTTCTTCCTTACGTCTAATCTAAATCTGCCCTCTTTCAATTTAAAGCCATTGCCCCTTGTCCTATCACTACATGCCCTTGTAAAAATTCCCTCCTCAGCTTTCTGTAGGCCCCCTTTAAGTACTGGAAGGCTGCTGTCCTAGTTTTAGCTGGGGCAGAGTTAGCTCTTCTTTTTAGCAGCTAGAAGAGCTCCGTGTTTTGGTTTTACTCAGAGGCTCGCTCTGAGAAGAATGTTGATAGCAAGCTGATGTTTGTGGTTGAAAGTGAAACTCCAAGGACTTTTGAGTGTGCTGTGTTCTGGCCGGAGTGCAGAAGCACAGCGGGATAAGGGGCGAGCATAGCCGGGACAAGGGGGACATGATTCCCCTTGTGATTTGTGGTGGAACTTGAGATTGAGGGCCAAACTGGCCAATTAGTATTCCATGTCATGCAGCGTCATGCCCAGTATAAAAGTGAGGGACAGCCGGAAAGAAGGGCTTTTGCGCTTTGGCTCTTTTGCTGCTTTTGCTCCTTTGCGCTTCTGCGCTTTTGCTCTATTGCTTTTTTTTCCTCCCTATTCCAGTACTCCCACTCTCAGAGTACTATCTCTCTCTCCCTCTCTATTTTGGGGCCTCGCGTTCATCCAGGATTGCAGCTTCGGGACGAGACGGGCTTCAGATAAGAGGGGGTGGTGAGCATCTACACTGTGTATTAAATCATCTGTATTAAATTGTTCTTATCTCAACCCACGGGTTTCCTGCTTCTCCTTTACTTCTCTCCCTCGTCTCTGGGGCTGGGGGAGGGGGAGTGAGCGACTGTGTAGGGTTTGGTTGCCGGAGTGACCTAACCCACAACAGCTGCAATAAGATCACTCAGGAGCCTTCTCTTCTCCAGGCTGAACAGCCCCAACTCTCTCAGCCTGTCTTCATAGCAGAGGTGCTCCAGCCCTCGGATCATCTTTGTGGCCCTCCTCTGGACTCGCTCCAGCAGCTCCATGTCCTTCTTGTGTTGGGGACTCCAGAGCTGAATGCAGTATTCCAGGTGGGGTCTCACAAGAGCAGAGTAGAGGGGCAGAATCACCTCCCTCGACCTGCTGGCCACACTTCTTTGGATGCAGCCCAGGATATGGTTGGCTTTCTGGGCTGCCAGCGCACATTGCCGGCTCATGTTGTGCTTCTTATCCACCAGCACTCCCAAGTCCTTTTCCTCAGGGCTGCTCTCATTGTCTAATTTATCTAAGAAATATTCCTCAGATAAGGTGATACATAGAAGTGTATTTCTAAACATAGAGATCTGGGACTCTAAATTTCAGTCTAAATTTGAGACAGATGTGATCCATGCTGTGATTCAAAGACTTCACAGGTCTGGTATCCTGAATGTTAGATTCAGATTCTAAATAATTTAAGTGTAGTGATGATCAGGCTGTAGTTCCATTATTTGGGATATGAGAGCTTTGGAAGCAATACTACTTTAAGGAAGACTTGTCTCTCTCCATTATATCATTGCGTCTATAGGCATAGGTATCTATATATATCTATGTATAAATAAATACATATATACGCATGGATGAATTACATTTTTTGACTGAGAACAGGTCTACAAACAGCTGTACACAACATAGGAGACATGCTGTGGTGGGAACTCTGTAAACTCAAAATGCAGCTATGCCTTCTCCATTATAGAATTACTGCTATAGTTTTATCATCCCTCGCTTTAAGGAGCCTGAATTCAGGGGTGAAACCATAACATTTAGCGAAGAGCCTCAAGTCTCTACAAGATGAGAGAGTTAAATAGTTAGGATTGTAACGTTTAACATCCACTAATAGGATCATACTAATGTCACCCGTTGTGAAATGGAAAAGAGAAAGGTTTCTGCATTTTGTTGGAGGCAAAACATTTAGTGAAAGAATGGTAGTAGAACATACAATGTCAAAAGAGAAAGCAAATGGGTTTAGGGTGAACTGCTTAATATCTGAATCCAGAGCAGAGAATCAGATAAAAATAACTTGTCGCCTACAACTTCTAGATATAAAAAAGTAGAAGAGAAAATGTAAATGTGATTTCAAGTGTTTTAAGGAAATAAACTAAAAGAATTTTCGAAAGAAAATGAGCCAGTAGAAGAAAAAAGTTCCTCCATATTCTGCAACTGGTCTTTGAGAAGCAAAGAAAAGCAGAAGTGGCGTGGCAGTAATTAATATATATATATATATCTTCTTTCTCTCTAAAGCATTGTCATCAGAGTCAGTGAAAGTCTGTACAGGGCTCAGTGACAATTTGTGACTTTTGAGGAACAAAGAATGCCTTTAAATATTCCACAGCTGCTGATAAGAATCAGGTAAGGGGATACTTGGAAATTAGTACCTGTTCTATTTCCCAGCAGACAGAGAGGCAGAATTTCTGGTACCTATCTGCTGTCAGATTGATTGATATAACTGCGGAGGGGGAGTTCATGCTTAGTTTGCTTAGCAGTTCTTGTTTATTAAGAGTGGATAATAGTACCCCATGACAGATCTAGTTCTATTGTGGTAGGTGCAGTCCTTCCCAAAGGGCTGACATTTACACAATAATAAATAACTATAAACAATGAACAACTATTGTATGGCAGGAACCTAAAGAAAAGTTATTGTTTGCTTCTTCCCTGGAGTCTCTTGCTGCTTTTGTGCTTGTGACTTTCTCAGGTACGGTATTTTGCACTTGTTTCAAAGACACTGTTTCAAGACAGCAACTATTTAAAAGCCATTGTGCTGCTAACTTAAGAAATTGCACCTTCAAAATATTATTAAACTGTTGTTTACAGTAGTTGACTTACACTTGGTTTTGTCTTTAGCTTGCTGATAGGAACTGCTTGGAATCAAAATAGGGAATGGTTAGCAAAATATGATAGCCTGTGTAGGTTTCTGAATGGTGATTTTTTTTTCTTTTGTTAAACTAAACTTAAAAATTGTAAGCTGCAATGTAAAATTAAAGTAACCAAATCCTCAAATACATTGTAACGTAAAGAATACCCATTAAAATAAAAGAGAACAAATAGCAAAAATCCATTAATGACTGCATGTGTAATAAATCTAGCATGGAGGAATGAATGATCATGCTCTCTCACACACTCATTTGCTCTCACACATACTTGTTTGCATTATAAATTAATGTGGAAGCCTTTCATTGGTGAAATGGAAGAGCCAGTTGTTTCCAATCACATGCACAAGTGAAAGCATGGGTGTAACTGATTATGCAGTCACTTGTCTCAGATGGAAAAAAGATTAACTCTCTGTATGCTGCCTTTTCCTCTCCAAATGCAGAATAGGGTAAATTAACATTTTAAGTCTTCAGATATGTAATAAAACTCTCAAAGTAGAAATATGAAAGAAAAGGCATGTGAAATGTTTGGGTTTTTTTTGTGGTTACATAATGAATGGATTTCTCTGTTGTAAATTGAAGCTATCCACTGGATTAGATTGATGTAAATACAAAAAAGTAGTATTTTAGAATGCTTTGAAAGTATCAAAATATTTACATATATTTGTATATTCATAAACTTGATCTTGGAAATGATGTACTTTTAGCTTGTTGTATATGGTTTCCTTAGCAACATATAAACGTTACAAATGAAAATCTGAGCTCTCCTTTCTTCTTTCAGCCTGACTTCAGCTTTGGAATGAGTAGAAATCATCTTTTCACTGTGTGTGGTTTTTCCCATATTTAGTAAGGTTTTATTTAATATGCAGTTCTAATATGTGTTTGCTTCACTATGTCTTAAATTCTTTCTATCTTACAGTAATATATATATCAGGAATATATAAGGAAATTTTTCTGTGAAGATCATTAAACATAGTTTGAAGATTTTCTTTGAAACAATTTTATTTAAATCAGACCATTTCTGTTTGTTTGAGTGGTCCTGACTAACAAAAGCACACTTATGCTCTGTGGTTCATGCTGCTTCCCATTTAAATAAATAGGCTGGAATCAACTTTTGTGTCAAATGTTGCCTGCCAAAATGTAGTATTTTGTTAAAGAAACTTGCAAGAAAAACAAAGAGAATTAAAGGCCAGTTAACACAGGTTATATTTACATTTAGCATCTCCACCAGTTTGAGAAAGCAGACATAAACTGAAAGCGACTTTGAATGTGCTTTCTCATGTAAGTGTTATAGTCACTGGGCTAGAGGATGGCAACAGAGCATCTCCTCAAGTCTCTCCTGTCAACTGCTTTCCTATTTTGCACACAATACTCTAACATTCATTAAAGAAGACAATGACGTGAGATGTGAATAACATTTTAGCCTGTGAGTTAAGACACCTGGGTACCAGTCCCTGCTTTGGAAAACATTTAATAATTTATGCAAAGGGAACGGCCTCAAAATGAAATACCAAGGAAGCCCATTGAAGGCACTTTGGGGCTTCTGGTTCCAGAGTTAACAGACATCTTTGTACAGACATTTTGTATGTAAGCACTTTTTGCTTCTGAAAATCAGGTCTCTAGAGCTGTAAGAAGATTTCCAGAAATTCATAGACAGTTACTGAAGCTCTTCAGTCTTGATCTAAGGAGGAAGAAAGAGCTTATGCTGCTTATGCTGCTTATGCTTATGCATTTGGCCTCTGTCAGATAATGGTACTCTTTACTTTTTTTTTTTATAGCAAAAGGAGACTAAGAGATACTTCTCTGTAGGGTGATCTGAAATGTGAATCTAAAGCAGATGCTCTGATTTTTCTCATTGGAACTATCTGTCTTTACTAAATATCAAATTGGTTCTTGAGAGTCTGTTCCTCAAGTTAAGCAGTATGACTACCCCTGCTACTGCTATTGTAGGAACCAGCCTCTCCAGAGCACAACCCTAACATAGGAAGGAGTTGCTTATTTATGTCCCTAAGACCTGAGCAGAATAAATGCTCAGTGGACACACACAGTAGTATATAAATGATACTCCAGGCATTTGAAAAGTCTTTCTTCTTAATTTTTTTTTCCCCTCCTAGCCCTAAAGAAATCTTTAATACCTCTGTGCATGAACATAAATACTTTAAAAAAAAAAAAAAGGGGGTGGGTGGGGACAGAGAAGAAGAGAGATCACCTTCCTACTTTCCAGAGTCAGTGTCTGTACTAGAAATGCTAGAAATTTACTCATAAATTTGACCTTTCAGTTACAATAAAACCTTTCTGGCGCTTTTACTTCAACAATATTCATTGAACCAGCTTTTGTGACTGAAATTTTCAGGGAAATCATGAAAATAAGACTGAAAAAAGAGCAGAAGGAACATGGGAGAGGACAGAAGTATTTCTCACAGTGAACATGTTTCTTTGAAGTTACTTTTGCAGTATTCACTGAAAGGTTTTCTTTTTTAACTGCTTCTTTGTTACACTGAACTATGCTACACTCCTGCTATGACAGATACCAAAACACATTTGGGGCAATACGGGAAGGCAGAGATTGTATGATAAGCATACTTTTCGATATTCATTCCCTCTGAAGAATGCAGCAGTTCTGTAATGGGAACCGCTTTGGCTTTGCTGAAGAGTATTTCAGAAGAGGAAGAATTGGAAAACACTGCTCTCTTGTGGTAGAAGGGCGAGCAGCAACTGGAAAAGACAAAAGGATTTACTTCCTCACCTGCCTCTTAGATCTGGCTTTGTATCTATAACAATAAAAATATCTTGCATAAAAACTGGAATATCAGAAAAAATAGATAACTTGGGAAAGTTTGGACCTGGGAGGACTGAAGAACTTCTTGAGATAAACTGAGTTTTCCTCTGGCTGTGACTTTTATGCTATGCTCCTAAGTTAAAAGTATCACTGTCGGGTTTTAAATTCTGGAGTTTGCACACTCGTCTGGTTAAATACAGTTTGAGCACGCTGACTTGGCAGAAACAACACTGCTGGGGCATGCTATCTGAAATTTTCTGAGAATATTTGTCAATGCTAGTTCTTTGCAGGTTTTAGCTAAGACAAACAGGTGGTTTAAGTTTTCAGAAGTTCTTTGCACTTTATTTTAGAAAGTTCAGGCATTTGGTTTCTCTTATAGTGCTGAGGGACCAGACTCTCTTCTCCAGCCTTAGCCAACAACTCTCTCTCTTATACATCCTGTGATCTCCTGCAGACTGATCTTGCACCTGCTTGGGAACGTAAATTCACCTGACCCTAGAAATGTGGGGCTGCAGTCCTTGTGATGAATTTCCATTGACTTCAGTGGAGTTCTGTGCATTTTGGTGGAATCCAAAAATTTAGGTGTTAATTTTATTTGTTTGTTAACATTTAATAATGTCCTATCAAGGAAAAATGTACTTCTGATTTCTATCTATTCTTTCCAATGTTAGCTGTGAATTTTATTTCCAGGATATGATCCTATCTTAGTTATGGCTACTGGATTTCTCTCTGTTACATCTGTCTTCTATGATTGATAATCTGTTCTCTGTCCAAGTTCCAGAGAAGCTTTCAATCCATAAAATTACTTGCTTAGTTCATTAATATCTTCAAATCAGGAGAAAACTGGAGGCTTTGAAGACAGTGACATCTTTTAAAATAAGATGTTCTAATTTACTAGTATCTTTACTGCAACATAAAATACAATGCCATTTGCTTGGGAATACTCTTACTATCATATTGGAGTTCCTGATATTTAAACATAGATTTTATTTTTTTTCTTCCCATACATCTAACATCCTTTTTTTTTCCAGATATACTGACAAAATTTTTGAACCAAAGACAGCAACTTCTGATCCAGTTGTTACGCTGATCACACTAATCCACAAAGAGTGACATTAATGAGACATGAATCTGAGTCATCAAGGACTAAAACTTTGAAATGGTAGAGCTTAGATCAAAATTTAACCCTCTGTGCTGGTTTTGGCTGGGCTACAGTTACTTTTCTTCATGGTAGCTAGTATGGGGCTATGTTTTGGATTTGTGCTGGAAACAAAGTTGGTAACACAGGGATGTTTTCGTTATTGCTGAGCAGTGCTTACACAGAGCCAAGGCCTTTTCTGCTCCTGACACTGCCCCACCAGCGAGCAGGCTGAGGGTGCACAAAAAATTTGGGAGAAGACACAGACAGGACTGCTGACCAAAGGGGTATTCCATACAATGTGGTGTCATGCAATAAAACTATGGGGAAGGTTGACTGGAGGCCTGCTGCTCGGGGACTGGCTAAACATCGGTCGGTTGATGATGAACAATTGTTTTCATTTGCATCACTTGTCTTTCTTGGGTTTTATTTCTCTCTCTTTATTATTTTACTTTTCATTACCATTTTTTATTATTATTTTATTTTATTTTATTTTATTTTATTTCAATTATTAAACCATTCTTAATCAACCCATGACTTTTCTTACTTTTACCCTTCCAATTCTCTTCCTCTCATCCTGCTGGAGAGGGAGTGAGCAAGCGGCTGTGTGGTGCTTAGTTGCCGGCTGGGGTTAAACAATGACACCCTCCAACACTAAAATAAAAAACTTATCCTCAGACTGTCGATAATATTAAGTCAAAAAAGGGACAAGAACTGTATTTCCAGAAAAGAAGTAGTATGCCAGGGAGTAAGGAATGCCTGCTTTGCATTCACTCCTTCAGTATGAAGCCCATCTGAAAAGTGATTATTTGACAGAATTTGTGTTGACCTGGTTAACTGCATGTGATTCTTAACGCTACATGATTGAAAGATTGTTCTGATCTCTAAATATAGAGGGAAGGAATAACTAATAAAGGAAAAGGAAAATGTGTGACTGCATGTAACACTGTGATAGGAGATGAGACAGGAGTTTTGGCAGCTGAATGCTGTTTGTAAATGGGTCAGGAGTGGATTAGAAAACTCTGACTCAGGGATGAAGAGCTCGTTCTGTTCATGTCCATTTCTTTGCTTTTATTCCCCTCAGCTCCACATTTTGTCATCACAAGATGAATGTTGATTCATCTCAAAATTTGAGACCTGTGATAACAAAAAGCCAAAAATTGCTATCTTTTTTTACCTGTAGCAGTTTTTCATGTGTGCTAGGGAGCACTCTACATCAGTAGGAATAGCTGTGCACGTGTTCTGTGCTCTAGTTCTGCACAGCAGAGCACATCTAGTTTGGGTAAAGTCTGTGTGCTTGTCTGAAAGGCATCCAACTGCTTTGCTTCCTTCCTCATTCCCCAGTGTCTAAAATACATCAAATCTTATCTTCCAATCTCAATTCCTTTGATATCCCTTAATTCTTAACATCTCTTCAAAGCACTGGTCATTCTTGGTGCTGGATATTGGGATGTGGATGGATCACTGGCTCTAGCCAGTCCTGTTCAGCAGAATGAGTCAATGAGGAGTTTCGGCCCAGGTTAGTGTATTATTATCTATGCAATACATCACAACAGATAAAAAAGACCTTTCTATAGAAATGTTGGCAATTCTTTCTTACGAATTATTCTTGTACGGTATTTGAATGGAATGCATATGAAATAGTGTTTAATGAAGGCTGACTTCCCGCTTTAAAGCAGTCTAACAGATTCTCTTGACCTGTTTACTCTTCATAACAAATTAAAATATATGACATTAAAGTACTAATTTTTTGCCTCTGGACTCATTAGTTGGAACACTTTTAATTCAGGCCCTGGAAAAATCATTCTCTTTCTCTTGGAGCTTAGTTTCCTCAATGTACTGAATTTCAGACTGGATCTTCTCTAAACTGGTCTCTGACCAGAGAAGCAAAGCCAAACTACAAGGTTACTGGTACAATACTTTGTAAGAATTTAAAGGACCTCTAGGTAATGTTTACTCTATGTGTACTGTTTCTATGGCAGCAGCCTTTCAGCTGTTTCATTGCTGCTTTCCAGACTGGATATGTATAAACCAGATGGCAAGTGGGTTGACATTTCCGTTTGAGTCATGCCAATTGAAATTGACAACCTCATGTTAAAGTATGCTAATCCTTAATTGGAAAGTATATCCCATTTGGACTACTGAATCTGCTGAGCTTTCATTGAAGAAGATTCCCTGCAAACCTCTGTTGAAATCTACGAGGATAAAACAGGCTATACAAGCAGGGCAAATACCACTTTCTCTTGAAAAAGATTCATTGGGAGAAACTGATGCAATACTTAAGACTAGACAGTGGTTGTTTTTGTTTCGGTTTGGTTTTTTGTTCGCTTGGTGTTTGGTTTTTTTTTTTTTTTTTGTTTTTTTATCAAGGAAAGAATGTCTTTTTGGACAGTGTTTAATGAGGCCATAAGAGTGCTGGATGAAATGCAAAATCCTGAAAGTTTGGCTTATGTTGACACCTTGGGTTTTTGAAACTGGTCTCAAAGCCATACATCCAGAAGACTAAGGGATTCTATAGGGGCTGCCTCTGCTGCTCAGAGAACTGATAATTTCTAAGGATTCCTATTACACCAGTTAGATTTTCAGAGAATGCGACAGAAAGCAAGCAGCAGAGGATATCGAAGGATAAAAAAAGGTGCTTTTGATCAGCTCAGCTGGTGATCTTAAAGGCAGGCTGCATCCTGTCTTCACATATCATCACTAAGGGAGAGATAATACTTGTTTACATTGAAGACACTATTTCCTATGGTTTTATAGCTGGTTGACACAAAAAAGAAAAGAGTGAGTTGTATTTTCCTTTTTTTTTTTTACATAAACTCTTGAAGGACAAATTGGATAAATTGATTCAAATATTTGGGGGAGGACAGAATCATACACTTTAATGACATTTCCTTTCTGAATTTTGAATGAGAAATTTAAGCAAAAGTTGTAGTTCTCTTTTGAAGGACTAACCTTAAAGGATCAGGTCAACTCCTGCAGTTTTATCTTCTTAAGTTCTTATCCTTTGCTCGTCACTTCTAGCATCCTCTCAAATGAGAGTCAGGGAAAGATGAGGGGGTACTTTCAAAGCACTTGACTTTTACCATTTGAAGTGAAATATTTCTTTTGAAAGTTCAATTGATTTAACAATTTGTAAGGATGTCATTTTATTTGGTTGAAAAGACACTTTCTGTAATGTTGATCCCTAAAATGAAATTAATTACATTTCTTCTTTTATATATTTCTTCATTTTTTTTTAAGAAAAAAAGAGGAGGAGAAAAAAAAAATAATTCTCTTACACATCGTTAGTAAATTATTTCTCAGGTTTCATAGCCATCAGATTTCAGATGTTCATGTTTTACCTTGGAAGAGCTTGCATTTGAGGGAATCCAGCACTGAAGATAGAGTAAAAGCACTGAATTTCATAAGATACGTGATAAAATCCAAAAGGTCAAATCTCTGAAACTATTAAGGAGGGAGGATAGGAACACTGGAAACAGTATGAGCCATGTTTTGGCTAAAGATTGAATATGGTCTTTATTGAAGGAGTTTTGCATTATTCTAGGAGTTTTGCATAATCAGCATTTGGTTTTCTACAGCTCTCTGCTAACACAGCTACAGAGGGAGAGTGGCACCTAACTGACGTGGCTAAGGCATAAAAAGCCCTATGTTAAAGTACTGTGGCAAAATATGATTTATTACTTCTGCAGACTTAGCAAAGGGTTTAAAAGGTCTACAACTGCACATTAACACCTCCTACTGTAGAGTGTGTATCTTCTGATTCTTGTGATGCTGTGATTATTTCTCATCTGGCAAATTTTTCTCATCCATACTTTGGCTGTATCCATGCTGGCTCTGAACAGCTTGTTTCTCTTCTCTGTGGCTAGAATCAGCCATATGGATTAAAACGTGTGGTTTGGCAGAGAGAACCTACGTCTGTGCTGCTAGTGTTTTGTCAAGACGTTATGTCCACAAAGTAGTCCTGGTGTTGGACAAAAGAAAGACAGTGTAACACTCCTCTTAACTCGTGTCATGTAATAAAGATATGCTTCATGATTTCTCTGGTCCCTGTAAGTGCTGCATGGGAGCAGGGAGTCAGAGAAGTCAGGGTGTGTCTGCCGTGGTTCAGCCCAGCCAGCAGCTCAGCCACCACTCAGCCGCTCACACAGTCCTTCTCTTCAGTGAAGCGCAGAGGAGAAAAATGTGACAAAAGGCCTGAGGGTGAGACAAGAACAGGGAGAGAGCACTCGCCAACCATGGCCCCCGGCAAAATGGACTCAGCTTGGGGACAAAACAATTTAATTCATTAACAGTTTATTCAGAGAGGATAACAAGAAACAAAGCCAGATCTCAAAAACACCTTCCCCTAACTCCTCTCTTCCCAGATTTACCACCTCCCCCAGCGGCACAGGGGGACAGGAAATGGCAAATTGCAGGTCAGTTCAACACATGTTTCTGCTGCTTCTTTCTTAAAGAAGGAGGAGGACTCCTTACACTCTTTTCCCCTGCTCCAATGGATCCCCTCCTCACTGGACAGTCCACAGACTTCTCCAATATAAGTCCTTCCTGCAGGCTGCCGTCCTTATCCATCAGATTACTCCAGCATGGACTTCTTCCTCACAGTCATGGCTTCATTGAGAGCTACCACCCGCTCTGGTATGGGGTTCTCCATGGGCTTCAGATGCCTCTCTGCCTCATCATCAGCCTCCATCAACTCGCAGAGACCATTCTCCATGACCTCCTTCAGGCACAGGCATCTCTGCTCCAGCATGGGGCTCTCCACGGGCTGCGGGTGGATCTCTGCTCCACTCTTAATCTCCACAGGCTGCAGGGGGGTCGCCGCAGTCTCACCATGGGCTGAAGGGGAATCTCAGCTCCAGCACACCTCCTCCTGCTCCATCTTTGCTGTCCTTGATGTCTGCATGGCCGTTTCTCTCGGGTCTCAGTCCTCTGTCCACTGCAGTTGTGCCAGTCCCAATGAACCCCAGCAGTCCCGGCAAGACGAACTCCATCCAGCATGTGCCCCAGGAGCGGGGCGCTTCCGAGCTCTCCAAGCTGTGCTGCTGTGACCATCTCCAGTTGGGTAGCTACGGCCCAGCATAGGCAATTGCCTGCCCAGGAGTCTGGGGGCCAGCCCTCTGCCTCCCCGCTCTCTTCACTGTAGGTCCAGCCTCAGTTCGGGCTCCTTTGTCCCCATCTTAAATATGGCATTCACAGATACGCTGATTGACTCTGTCCTGGCTGGAGGGGATGGAGGGTCTGACCTGGCCAGAGGTTGGTCCGACCAGTTTTGGAGCCAGGGAAGCTTTTCACAGCTACTTTAAAGGGGCCGTTTCTGCAGCCCCTCTGGTGCTACCAAAACCTCATCACATAAACCCAGCACAGTGTCATGCAGGGAACATTTCAATTCCCACTCTTAGGCAGTCCAACTATAGATGAAGAGGAGGGTCAGATTCTTCTTACCATTTCTCCTGTGGAGTCTGCATCTGTAGGTAGCCTTGAAGATCATGACTAGAGTGTGTCAGCATCTCAGCCTGCCACAGCCTCACTAACAGACATGAATCTCTGAGTGAGGACAGGACAGCTGATAGATAGTCTGATGGGAAACAACAAAGATGCACATCAAAAGACATGCATTTTTTTATTAGGCAAATGAAGCTTGTGTCTCTGTTACTACATTTCTTGAGTTCAATCTCAACATTTAACAATCCACCAAAGAGAATTAAATTACATATGTGCTATGCATCACTTACAGATGAGCAGAATGAGTCCTCCTATACAAAAGTATTTACCATGGTGATTACAGCTGCAGAATTGGACATGTTTTCAGCTTTCAGATGAGAAGAAACATTGATGGAAGAACTAATGAAACCTGGATGAAACCCGTTTGCAGAAGAATTCTTCAGTAAGTTGAGTTGTTTTATATTTTGTTCTACTTTGTCAGACATTTGCTGGAGAAGAAATGAAGAATTCCTTGTTAGCAGAGAGATTCAGTATCCTATTCCAGTCTATTTTAATTGCTTTGAGTACAATCTCATCCTACAGGTGCTATGTGAACAAAAATAGTAGATAAGCAGTAAGCGTATTATTAAAGTGCCTGAAAATGGTAAACTCTTTTACTTAATCTTGTTCCATTATGCAGAATGAAATTCTTAAAATATTATAATTCATACAGATTCATAGACCAGTCAATGTTTAAGCTTTCAGAGGATTTCTATTTTTGATGAATCAGTATTACATGTTAAACTAGTTCTGAATACAAATTGCTCTATTCACTTACAAATGTAGCAGCTACATCATTTTGCAGCTTGGCATTTCTGTGCCATCGGTCCAGCCTGGGAGAGCGCCAGTCCATGACTGGCTGCTTGATGTGGGAAGACAACACAGTCTCAGAATATTTTGTCTCTGTTTTCTATGCAGAAAACTCTGCGTGAATGAATGTGATATCCCTAATAAGAAGAGAAACGTTCTTTTTTTTTCTCTTCTTCTTTTTCTCTTTCTATCTTGTCGTGTCAGCAGGTATACTTTGCATTGTTTTGTAGATTTTGCGTAAGTGATTTCACGTGTTTAATGACTAGGCTTAATTTTTGTGATAGGAAGTGCACAAGTATTATTCATGGCTAATGATATCTTGACCACATTATGCTCTTTTTGTGTGTGCTTTTGTATGCACATTTATGGGCATGTGTATAAAATACACAACATTTTTAGGCATTCTGGAATAGTCATCACATCTTTAACCAACTAATTTAGAACAAAGATTTTTAAACAACAGCAAACCCTACTATTTAGAGTATTAACAGATGTTTCTACATGCAGCTCAAATATTGGGATATACTTCAATACTTTGGGTATTTCTATGTGTCAATAAACAGAACAATACTCCTAAGAATGTTTATTGTCTTGTCAAAAGCTGCAGTTTCATCAACTAAAACTGAACAGCACTTAAGAAAATTAATTCTGTTGGTGGAAATGTTGTGCACTGTAACTAGAGAATTTTACAAATGCTTCTTTAATACTTTGTCAGTTGCTGCCATGTAGAAGTTGGATAGCTCCACCAGGAATGTACTGGAATTGAAATTCTTATGGAAGAAATATTACCTTGTATGGGAAAAACAATTCTAATAGAAAAAAAAAAATCTATCAGTTATTTTGTTCCTAGCCAGGAAACTGGTTTCATACTAAGGGGATCCTCTGTGTGCCAATTAGATTTAAAGAAATATCTTAAGCCTCCTGCTGCTTTGTTATCATTCTTGGATTTGATTAAACTTATGCAAATAAAGGCACCATGGATTGGCTGCAAAGTGATACAGTAATGTCAAAGTTCTTTTGTCACAGCAGAAAGGATAGAAATCAGAGAAAGCATGAAACAAAACATGGACATGGGGAAAAAATTGTAATAGAAATCACAAAAAATGTATGAGGTATCTAACTTATATGAAAACTTGTCACCAGGAACAAATGCTCATCATAGCAAGTTTTTCAATGGTAGTTTATGCTTTCAAAGTTATTTCCTAGTCCATTGTTCAAGTTTGTATTGGCAAACATTATTTACATTCGTATCCATTTACATTTAACTTCTGGAAAAAACTTTACTTAATAACATCCTTGCTATTGAAATTGTGTGGGTGTGTGCGATTCGTATAGAAGACATGACTCCTAATCTTTAAATGTTTTATCTCTATAAACTTTTGGGGACAATCTGAGAGAAAGGAAGAGGAAGATACTTAGATTGAAAAATTGACTTGGAATTAAGACTACAATTCATGGTAAAATGTATTACAGTACATTTGGCTTCATCATTGCCCAGAATCATAAGATCATAAATCCAAGAAACTTCAGAGTAGAGCTTTCAAATTTTGCATATCTTCAAGTCTGATATTTCAGTTTTAATTACTTGCATTAATAAAGTCAAACAATCACAAAGGAAAACATTGGTGCAGTAGATTTGACATTTTGGATAAACTGTTTCTTTAAAAAAAAACCAACCCTGATTGTCCCCCAAAACTTGTACTGCCATTAGTGTGAACACTCTGGCTATACTTTATGATAATAAGGTTTAAACTTTGCTGTTAATGAAATGATGAAATACCCATGGGGGATTTATGGAGCACTTCCTCTTTGAACCCCTTCCTTGTGTCTTTTCAGACAAAGTTAAGGTTAAAAGGATTAGGTGAAAACCTGGAACATGAGCAAGAGGAAGGACAGGACGAACATAGCAAGGCACAGCAGCTTGATTTATAAACTGGAGAGGCAGAGAATAAATACTAGCAGAAAACCACTTCAGGTTAACTGGATGAGCTACTCACACAAAAAATGCAGCTGCCTTTCAGTTCTTAAAGGGGACTTATGAGAAAGATGAGGACAAACTTCTTAGCAGGGCCTGTTGCGATAGGACAACAGGTAATGGTTTTAAACTGAAAGAAGGCAGATTTAAACTAAATAGAAGGAAGAAATTTTTTACAATGAGGGTGGTGAAACACTGGAACAGGTTGCCCAGAGAGGTGGTGGATGTCCCATCCCTGGAAACATTCAACGTCAGGTTGAATGGGGCTCTGAGGAACCTGATCTAGTTGAAGATGTCCCTGCTTACTGAAAGAGGTTTGAATGAGATGACCTTTAAAGGTCCCTTCCAACTCAAACTACTCTATGATTCTGTGATTCCATGATTCTGTGATTCTGTTGCATTTCAGGCCACCATGTTGACTAGCAAACGATTACATGACTGCAGTTGTTTGAGAGATGTCTGGCATTGCACTATTTGGAGCAACTACATTTGCTTGTGGGTGTTACTGTTCATCTAATAATTTACCATCGCGGACAAAATGAGGGTACTATTTGCCTGGCTTTTGAGGTGCATATTCAGTAAAACATTGTCTCTATTGTTTGGACTATCCCTAGGATTGAATCTTCACCTAAAAGGAGATTTGGTACATAGTGAAGCAGTTGGGCTCGGTTTCTGGGGTTTCTCTTACACTATGTTTCCAGGAGTTTAAATAGCAAAAAGCATTCTCATTCTAAAATAAGCATGTCCACAAATGGAGATTATATATTTATAATTATCCAGTTGATTGCGCTAGTAACTTAGTGGTAGTCAATTCCATTGTAAATAATAGCTATTCGACATAAACCTGAAGAGTGAAAGTTGACCAGTAGTATGGAAACAGCTTTCATTCTCTATCCAGTTGTATGGAGGAAGGCTACATTTCTTCTCTTTGACATGATCTTGGTTTTGGAATGCTCCCTCTGATCTGAGAAATATCTGGTACTGTGAATGAGGCAGTAGGGGTAGACAATGGGTAGACAATGCAGTCATTTGTTTCTTCTATCAAAACATCTCGATTCAGAGCAGGATTCTCTGATGTCTTCAATGTCTCTCACATTTTTGGAGTTCTAGGGAAATCTGTCATCTACAGTCTCATAAACTTCCAAACAATTTCAAGTGGTGACAGTAGCAAGCTTGATGCTTTTAACTGGATAGGCTGACGCAGGAAATCAATAGGCTAGTTTGAAGAGTCAGATGACCTCCACTGAGATTTTGGAATTTGAAACAGTTCTCCAGATCCTGCTGTGGTTCATTCTTCACTTGACAACTGCCAAGACTCTGAGGATGTCCATGCGGAGTTCAGGAGCTGTATTGGACTTCCTCCTACACCCCACTTAGTCTTGCCTTTCACTGCCTGAACCATTACTGGCCAGTAGCCACCACTGTGTCTCATGATGCCCTGGAGTTACAATAGCTCCCAGCTGTTAAGGACCACTTTTCTTACCTGTCCACATTTAAGCCATCTGGCTAGGCAAAGCTGAAAGATCAGGAGGTCAGCGTGGAAGTTCAAATTACCCTTACTGAGTCTTTGGAGCCTCTCAGGTCCCAGCTGTCTGGGATCTCAGCCAGTGTAGAACCCCTCTGGGAATTTTCTGCCCAGTGCAAAAGCTAAAGGCAGAAACATGCTGTGTCCTGATTGATCTCCTGATAATTCAAAAGGTAGATGGAAAAACTAAATTACTTGTACATATAAAAGAAAAAGTATTAGTTCCTAGATTAGTCATAGCTCATGGGAGGTCTGACTCATGAACACTTAAGGCTTGCAGACAGTATGCTGCATTCAGTGTACTTTCTATTTCATACATAAAACTCATGTTCATGCTAAGAGATGGTTGAAAAATTAACCAGTTTGAAGTCCAAAATCAGAGTTACAGTTGAAAGCTCAGCTTGAACATTGGCAATTGTGTTATTCCTTAAAATGAAGTGCTAGATATTACAGGGTGACACAAACACTGCTATTTTCCTCCTCGAAACGACAATCTGGTAAACCTTTGCAGTTCCCACCTAGGGCTCCTCAAAAGCAAGGGACAGACTATGCGACTGCAAGGGTGGGTAGCCATCATGTGCGGCGAATGGGCCATAGTAATGCAGAGGAATATGAACCAGCACCACCACCAGTTGTGCTGGTTAGCCTGCATAGACTATCGTGAGTCCATTTGTGTGGCTTTGCACTGTCAAAGACTGCCCCTCAGGCATGCCACACTGCCACTACTGTGTCACCTGTGTGACCTTACCATACCCACGCTGTGCTCCTTTGTAGAGTATTGGTGTACACAGACTCTTCCCTGCAAAACTGCTATGGAAAAACTTACTGGGTGAGGATTTCTGGAAAGAACTGAGGAATCAGACACCAGTTCTCCTGCTTAAGGAAAGATTTTAACTTCTTTCAGTCTCCTCCTGAGTCCTCTTCATGTCAGTGTATTTATCTGAGGCTGTCTAGACTTTGCAACATGGTGCCATTGAAAGACACGTAAGCTGTCTCAGGATAACTGAAGTCTGAAACAGGAAGAGGCTGACCCTGTTCAGAAGAGCTCTCCATGGCAGCCTGAGAGCATTGCTCTGCTGATACATTTCACCATTTCCAGGACCCATCCTCATCCACATAGGAGCCAGATATTTTGTAGTATCCATTGTTGCTCCTGACCCTGTTGGCTCTAAGTGACAGAGCACTAGAGCTCGAGACAACATGCCTTTTTGTTAGTCTGTTCAAAAGAGTTGCCTAGAAGGATGGCAGTGGTGGCTAATACCCCACCTACATTCTTAAACATACTCGAAAGTATTTGAGTATAGTGATTGTGAATTTACTCAATTAAAAAACCCACAACTATATGCAAATGTTGGTGTCTATTTAGCACCTTTCTTAGCGAGAGATAGACTACCTTTTAGAAGCATGCACCTCTCTTATTGACTTCAGAGCTAAGACTATTAGTTGTGAGTAAATGTCTCAACTTTACAGCAAGAGATGAAACCTACTCTTCACTGGGAGATGAAAACCAGTGAAAGCATGTGATATTCCTAGGATACAGTATCACTTTTAATCTCCTTTTTATTTTTTTTTTAAACATGTAGTTTCCTAGGATTTATTCACTAGTAAGCTAATGAGTGCAGAGCAGAGAATGCTGCCCACCACAGATTGTTTTCTGGCTATGTAGGTCATCAAAGTGTTATTGAACTGCAAGAATAGGCAGGCAAATGACAATGACAGCTTGAATGTCCAGTAAGCCTAGTGGCATTTTTTTTGTTGTGTTGTGTTTTTGTTTGTTTGTTTGCTTTTTTCTGCTGTGTTCCTCCTCACTTCATGAATAGAGACAGCAATTCTACAAACAATTTGCAAGCATGAATGCAAATAAGGAAACTACAGATGCAAGAAAGCATGGACAGTTGGTCCATATAGCTAATCAGTCTCGACATTCATCTGGTCTCTTTCATTATGCGAAATCACTACAACTTGAAGAATAACTACTTGTAAATTAGTTATTCAGGAAGGCAGGAGCTTACCTGAACTACATCTGATGTCACACTATGCCTGGGTAACTAAGCTATTATCTCTTTTGTAAAATAAAATAAATTCCTGCATATTCATAATTATTAGAATACAACCATTGTTAGCTTAATGTCTGGTGGATTTTTTTTTTAAGTGTAGTCAATACTCAATATTTCAATTTATTTAGTGATATGAAAAGGATTAAGGATCTATATAATCTCCTTACTAAAATATTTGAGGTAAGGAAAGACTGACTCTGATGCTAAATTTAAGTTTTAATTATTTTTGTCTCTAATTAATGGCTTTGTTTTTTAATACTTGTAAAACTCATTCTGTGCTTGTAGAATGGAGCACTGATTTTTGGAGACAATAAAATGCAATTTTTAAATAAATCCCAAAATCTGAATTTCTCCTTTAGCTGCTGAATAAATTCTCGATTCAGCTATGCAGCTCAAAAACACTGGTAGTGTATTAAGAGATAACAAAACAGTAGATGGCGCTCGATAATTTGCAGGATTTTAAGTAGATTTTTAGAAACAGCAAAACTTGTTCTCTTCTTATTAAAGTAAAGGTAAATTTAGTGGCGGCAATATTATAATTTACACTATTCTAATCTCCAGGGAAGGAGTCTGCTACATGAGCTGCAGACTGATTAGGGATTAGAGGCCCACTCAAACTGAATTTTTCTTTGTTTCGCAGTGCAGGTGCTGTTGGGTAGTACACTTGTCAGGTTGTTGCTAAATGTCCTCCATTATATTCCTGTTTGTTAATCTGTTCAAGCATTTGATTTCTTATTATTTATTGGCCTTTTTAACAATCATGATATTCTCAACTTCTAAATTTCTGTAAGGAAGTAAAACACTTTGACTTCAATTCAGAATGGTATCTGATTTTGACTTGCTGTGTTGTAATGTGGAAACACTGATTTTTAAGATATTCTCTTTTTTATTTCTTATGTTAAAAATATGTTTCTACTGGACAATCGTTTACGTGGGCTCTCGCTACATGAAAGGTAAGGAGATGAAATCCATCCCCTGTGGTATTTTCTGATGGCAAAAATATTCTCACATGAAATCTACTGTAGTCTTGTGAAGAAAGTCCCCTTTATGACATGGAGGATTAGGTGTTACTCTGCTTTGCAGCTCTTAACATAACTTTTAAAACTTCTGATACTAAAGTTGGGACTTAAGAGGGAAGATGGATGAAAGGTAAAGATTCTAGCCTGGACTTCAGAAGATCAAGTTTGGTTTTTTTATGCCCTGAAAGACTTCCTGTGTGGCCTTGGATAACTCAGATTCTCGAAGATTGCAGTGCCAACAGCCAGGCATCTCAGCCTCTGCTGAGGGTATGTACCTTAAACTCTCTGTTCCTGAGTTCTCTGGTTCTAAAATGGAAAGAGTAATGCTGCTCTGCTTGCAAGGCTAAATGTATTGTCTGTAACGCCACTATGGGGAAGGAGGTGGAGCAAAGAAATACCTAAAACTGATATCTAAATCAATACAACACTTGGAAGAGTGGTGATGAAGGGAAGCTCTGTACTGTAGAGCACAGTGACTGAACATCTGTGTGCTTATTCTAATCAGTCTTCCTAAAAATACAAGCATTATGGACAAGAGGAAGAAAAAAACTGAGTTCTTTGCTGTATGGGGGATTTTTTTGAAAGGGACTATACAAAGCCATAGTTTACTGAAATTCAGTGGGAACTAAATTCTGTTACTCTCCTTTGCAAATTCTCTGAACGTATAAAGAATCAGCAAAAAGGTGGTAAACAGAACTATGCATTCCTATAAACTGCTCTTTTTCACGATGAATCAAAAGCTTATTTATTGTAATCAGTGAAATGAAATCTTGATGAGATCTATATTGTGATACTGATGGCTACTTATGTAATTGTGCATCTAGTCTAAAGTGTTACAAAAGGTTTTCTAGCTGTGGTAATTTCTACTTAGGATTGCCCCGTCTTCCTTTCTGGTTTTATATTCCACCCAGTCTTTAACTTCATTGCTCAATGTTAAATGGCTCCCAAATTCAGAATCGTTTAACCTTTTCAACCTTTTGCATGATTAGTGCCAGTTCTTCCTCCTCTGAGATACCATGAATCAGTTTGTGTCCTGTAATGGTGTCGTTTGATGGGTTATTTCTCATGTGAGGTGTTTGCTTTCCAGGCTCCTGTTAATGTCCGAGATGTCTGTTTTCTTTCTTCAATCAGTGCTTTCATTGCAAAAATGTCTGGGCTGGCCCACTGGTTCAGCTTCCAGCTAGAAGCACTGTCATAAACTGGAAATGCTCCTGTCTTTATGTTGACATTGGCACTGAAACTGCTGCACTGAAACAATAAAAACTGAACCCAAAGGAAACAGGAAGTAAAACAGAGTATTAGAGCAAAATGAGAAAAGCTCATTTCTAAGAAACAGAAAATTTATTATAAAATGTCCACAGTTGTGGTTTTCTTGGGGGAAGAAAGCCCTATATGAAACTGTTTTCTCTGTACAAAGACTTGCCAACCTTGGCAGAGAGCAGAATGTCAAAATCTGTGGCGAGTTTCCCTTCTCCGAAAGCCAAAGCACTGTGTTACTAAACACTGAATTACCATGACAGGGCCTATCACCTCCTTGACTGCTCTGAATCTCCTTACTTACCTCTTGCTTGTCTTCTCGTTTTTGGATTAGGAATTATATTTCCTTTTTACACCTTTCTGATGTCTAACGACTGGGTACTATGGGAAAAAAAAAAAATATTGGAAAAGAATAAAAACCAAAACTGTTGTTGTAGTGGCAGTATCAGTTGAGGAACGTTAACTGGTACTCCCTTGGTGCAACTCAGTAAAATAAGACAAATAGTGTTCTGACAAATACACAGAAGCAAGTTTTAACAGTTTTCCTTGTAGCTCTAAGGGTATATTCTTTTTCAGAAAAAAAAAGACAGGCATGGCTGAAATCTTTTCATACCTATTCATAGGGGAATATTAATCTCCAGGAAGCACAATAAACACAGACTTTGATTTCCTTTTCCTTCCTTATATAGACAACCCAAGAAATGTTGCAGAAAATGAGGAAACCAGAAGCCAGACAGGAAGCAATATACAGAATCTGAAGCACTGCAGGTCTTGTTAGCATTAGATAACCATATGGCTCTACAGAAACCATAGAATAACAGCCATCCTAATTATAGATCAGTGATGAAAGCAAGCTTAACCTTAACCCCAGCAGCTGAGGAGATCTCATCACAATGGAAAAATGCAGTAGAGTGAAAAGGATGCCCTAAGACTGATATCTAAAGAACCATGGTAACAAAATGTATATGGTCTTAAAACAGTTGTGCTAACTTGATTTGCTTTTAACATGCACTAGCTTTGTTGCAACTCTTGTCATAATAATGAAAATCCTGGTTCCTTGTCTTGCACAGCATTTTTCAGACAGTTGCGAACTTTGCTACCTGCTATTCATGACAATTCCCTTAATTCTGCTGATGTGTGCTTTATGTTTTTTTTTCCCCGCAATTATGACATTAACCAGCTCATTGAAATGCCAAATACTGAAAGTTTAAGCTGTGCATACCTTTACACATGAGACAATCATCTTCCTTCTAGGCCATTTCCTGGGGCTAGCCACCTTTTCAGTGTCTGCAGTAACTGACCTCCTGGTGTCATCTCTGCTGATGGTATTCTGCTACTGTAGCTGATTATTGTTTGACAGGGATGAAGATTTTTTTTGTTTTTTCAGAGGAACTGGGGAAACGTACTGGTGGAAACTATCATGTGCTTTCAGTGCCTTCCACTTCTTGACTTTGACTTTACCAATCCAGTTCTGCACTGGTTTTACCTAAAGGAAATGCCCACAATACAGACCAAAGTTATACAAGAAGTTTCTGGCATGATTAGAACCAGTCCTAATCTTCCTGGTAGAGGAGTCTTAAAATTTTAGCCAAGAAACAATAACTTATGTTAGGGATCTTACTTCTTTTCATGACAATTTTGTTTGTTTTATGGTAGAAATCTGCTCAAAGGATGAATTTATCTGCTAGTGTAAATCTGCTATGAGGAGTTCCATATAGTTACCCTAGTTTATATTCATAACAAAATGGAAACCAACATACCTTCAAAATCGATCCTCTGGCTCTGGCTGTTTATAAATATAACTTGGGCTTTGCTAACATGTCTGTCGTATTACTTAGACTTTTTTTCATATTCTGTGGTACGAGTAAGCAGCAAAGATACCACCAGCTATCACATGCTCTTAGCATACACTGAATTTGTTTCTTTTTCTAAAAAATTTCAACGTTTCTGATTTCATTTTTGTCAATATGTAACAGACCATCCAGTAATATTGTTAAAGTACAAACTGAGGTTGTCCTCATGAAATGATGTTTGGCTCTAGATCAGGTCCATGATAAATTGCTTTTTATGTTGTATTAGAGAATGTGTCAGTACTTTGGATTTGACAGGATTAATTTCCTAAGCGGTTTTAGATTTTGGCTGTGAAATACCTAGAAAAAAAATCTGAAAATCTTTTGTGTATACTGTCTAGAATCAGTGGTCATGACCTCTATCCACACCTGCTGCCTGTGCGGCCAGGGGCTCCACTTCAGCTCCACATTTAGTGAGAGGGCTAGTGAATTAGGCATCTCTTTTTAGAAGGACCTAACCTATCATAAGAAATAAAATTAAGTTAAATGAAAATATCCATCCATCTTCAAAACAATCTTGTTTGCTTAATGTTCAGGAATTTGAAAGCTTTTTACCACTCCAGCTTCATAGAATCATAGAAAAGTTGGAGAGACGCATAAGGATCATGGAGTCCAAGTCCTTGCTCCTCGCAGGACTACCTAAAACATAGAATACAGCTTCACTGTATGCTCAGCCTTACTACTGCAATTCAGATACTGTATTTGTATCAGGTTAAGTTTCCAATGTTCTTTCCTCGTTTGTAGGTGACTTGTTTTTCTGGTCAGAGGATCATGATTTTTCTCAAGTGAACAATGAGGGTAGGCTGCAAGATATCATGAAGTGTTACCTGAATTTCACTGGAAGGCTCATTAAATCCTTGAACTCAGGCAAGGTAAAGAGGTCATCATCATCTGCCTGCAAACTACTGCCAGAATTTTCTCCATGACAATCTTGTTTTCCTTAAATCCAAGAGTCTTTGCAACTTTCATATAAAGCATTTTGGAGTACTCCATAAATACTAATTGCTCTTTGATTACCCTATTTCATTACCCATACCACTGGACAGATGAATCAAAGGTCAAGGCAAAACTTACGAGCAGAGTGCCCCACAACAGCTGCATACAAAGAAGTCTATGTGTTTCTGAAACAGTGAGAAATGAGCAGGCAGCAAGAAATAAGAAAGCTGTACTGGATTTCTCTGGAGTTGTATCATGTGTTGGCAACTTTTTAAAAATCAGGAAAGGTTGGCTTGTCTCAGGTGTCCTCAACACGAAAACAGAATTTAAGTATCCTGGCTCCTGCTACTCATTCTGACTAGTACGTGACACTTCCTTTGGAAATTTTCCTGCTGAAGTAAAACTGGAAGTTATGTCATTATTGCTGAGTATATCCAAGGGTTTTTATTTAACCTCTTAATAAAAGTGCAAGACAAAAAAAACCCAACCCTGTCACCCCATTGCCATTTTTTTCAATGTATGCATCAGTAGGAGGCATTGATTCAATACAGTGAGTCTTTCCAATTTGCTTCATACATAGTTGCCATCAAGAGATCCTTATCTGGAGCGTGAAGATGGGCTGAACAAACACTTTTTTTCATTGTCCAGACTGATTCTTGGAGTGAAGTTAGACGCTGCCACAGTTTACCATTTTTACTAATCAGATTAAGATTAAGCTTCACGTGACTTTCCTTAAATTCATGAATGGTTACAAGGTTCTAAGCTATTTTAAAACATTTCAACATCGCTTTCTTCCCAAATAGGGACTGTGAGATGACATTTTGACATTTGTAAAAAAATTGTTCAAAAAACAATTCAGAAATGTCACAATAAATCCTTAAGAAGTAGGAAGGAACAAAACTACTATTTCAAGGAGTTATTTAAATGCCCCTGGTTATGTGTCAGGTGTAGTTGTCTCTTTTGCATAGTATTATATTTTCCTATCCCAGTAAGGACTATATCCTTAAGCGTGTTCCACTGTATTGCATGCTTTTTTGTCACATGGGTTTTGATTTGTCGTTTGAACTTTACAAGATTTTGTTCATCATACTGCTAATATTATGAAACACATCATTATACTCATACTGAGTGTCACAGCTTTGCAAGATCAAATCTCACCAGTCTTGTGTCTGAAAATCAGTTTTGAGTGAAATGAACATGAAGAGTATTTCTCTTACCTCCCTACCCTTCCCCTGGCTGCCACAAAGATGCTAATATGGTTCTGCTCTTTTTTCCATTCCTTCATCTGTGGCAGAAATTTCACCTTTGGTTTCTATGTTTGCCTGCTGGATTCTTTTCTGTGGCATATAGCTCAAGAAATGTCACTTCCATGCATTTTTGGATTCCTATCTGTTTGAAAAAAACAAATAAAACATCTTCTTAATCTTCAGCCTTGCTGAATTTCACATCTATACAGGATTTTCTTTAACTGGCACGTAAATAGTTATGTAAAACTTGAATGAATACTGAAGTGAACACTAAAACTTTTCATAATATTGTTGTGAAGGAAAGTATTAGTATACCACTAGTTTGTTTTCTGTTGAACATACTTAAAGGATTTATGATACTTACTGTATTTCAATTATTTATTTTTTGAATAGTGTCTTTAAAAACCCCAACTTTTTTTTCCATTCTTCATTTACATTCTCGTTCCAGAATATAGTCACATTGCCAGTGAGTTATGAGAGTTCTTATTGATGATACATACTTAGAACCATGTTGATAGCATGATGTGGCCAACACACTGTCTATTCCCACACGAAGGAGAAGCTGGTGCTCCTCTACTATCTACTTTTACCTGTTAGGATGAGGAACATTGATTTTTTTCTTCAATAATATTTTATGAAGAATGTCACCTTTTGTGGTTATACCTATATTGCAGTGGCTGCAGCTCCTGCTTCCTGAACTAACTTTATCTGCTGGGATAAACAAGACAGTACAGCATAGAGTAGCTGGATGCTCAGTGTGAGCCAGCCACCCAAATTTCTAGTCAATATGTTGAGTGTTTCTTATAGCCCAAGCCGAACTTTACTCTCTTGCTGTCTCTGGCACATATATCAGCAGAATTGATACCCAACCACTCGTGAAGGTGGGCCACCTGGCCTTTGAAGGCCTTTCAGGAACGTTTCAGAGCCTTTCAGGATCTTTCTCCACCATATGACTAGCAACACATGCAAAGAGTGGGTGTGGGCCATTGGAAAGAATTTACAGAGTGTAACTTGAGAATCCTCTAACAACAAGAAGAACTGAATAAGTGATTTCTGTGAACTGGCCTATGTGTCTGAAAGAGGAGGGCTGGATTCACTAGTTTATATCTAGCATCAGTATATCATTGAGTCTGAAATTATTAAATTGCTTGAAAAATCTTCAAACTTTGAAAATAATACCTCTGAGGAGGTTTTTTTTGGGAGGTGGAGAGGTTCTCCCATTTCTTTGCAGTCTGCCATCCTACAGGTTTCTGTAGGAGGAAATAACAACAGAAAATCACAGCCAAAGTGAGTAATAATTCTGAGAAAAAGGAATAAGTAAATGGAGAAAGGAAGTAAAAAGAAACATTCGGTCCCTTCTTCAAAAAGTAAAAAGGCTGACAGTCCTGTTGTAGGTATCGAAAAGAAGTACAATACCAGATTGAAAGAGGTGGAAAAGTCAAAGAAGGAGAAAGCTCATGTGGCATTTCAACCTGTCAGCTTCCATCAACTAGAGACCATCTCAGATTTCAACCTTCATCTCAGGAAATCTTTCCAGAGATCTGGAAGGCTAATTCCTCTTCCCTGTGGTTAAACCTTAGGAAGGGGCATGAACAGATCAAAATGCTGAGAGATCATGGTGGCTGTCCCTTTTGGGTCAGTTCTTCCCTCTGCCTGCGCAGGTGGATGGCTGCTGCTGGCTTTGCACCATAAGCTGATGGAACGAGTGCCAGTGTGGAAGGAGCTGAACCTCCTATGTTGGCCATCGGATAGACAGAGAAACCTTAGCAGACTTCAGTTGTAACTGTTTCCCAATTGCTTAGCCCAGTCTATAGGAAGGATGCAAGTGCTGAATCGGAAAGGCAGGATGTAAACCTGTCTGTGTACAGCATGTTAGGGTGGACCTTGTCTAAGCTGCAGCACATGGCTTGGCCATACATCTTTTACAGGCTGGAATCCTGAGAAACAAGACTTTTTACATGTAGCAACTGTTTTAAGTTGTCATTCTTGAGACATATATAAACATGATTTTATGATGAGAATGCAAGATATTTAAAATGTTATTTGTAGAAAATGTTGCATTTGAATTTGTTTCAGTATTTCTGACATTCCTGCAAGCAATACTGAACAGGTCCTTGCTCAGGCAAGTCTAGAGAAAAATATTGTCTAACCAGAACTGACTCTCCTTCTGCAAGCAGATACTGGAGTCATGATTGCTTGCTGTGCTTCAGCTTTCAGTAAACTGCATGAGTTGAAGGTGCTCAGCCCTACTCAGGGTTATGGCCAATAACTGAAGAATAGTCATCTGAAGATGCACGTCACTATATCTGTCCCATAATTAATAACATTCCGATGACCTCACTCACTTCCTTTAATGAATGATTTAACATCCCAAGCACTTGCAACTATTTAGTATTTGAAATATGTTAATGTTCTGAACATTTGATGGGAGAAGAACATTTGAATAATTTACCATAAATATTTTTCAAACACTTTATTGTTGTTACCAAATCTGGTGTGGCCCATTTGCTTCATCATATTGCCTAAAACTGCAGCTGCGTACCACAAACAAAAAAGGATTAAAGCCAGAGTAGCACATTTCTGGATTTGCATATAATCTGTTTCACTTGCTGTCAAAAACCATGCAGTTGATGTGTCTTTTGGGAAAGGTGTACAGTTTCCTTTTAAAATAACATGCAGACTAAAGCATTAGAAGTTATTTATTTAGTAATTTACATTGACACCCAGACACTGCGTTACTATATGTCTGAAAAACAATCAATCAACAAACTACTGATGAAACCTGTAGACCTTTCTGCATGTTAAATCTTGTTTCTCGTTTCCCATGAATGTAAAGATAAAGTAAAAGTTTTTCAAGCCAGATAGGTTTTTACTCTTTAACATGATGCTCTGATGGACTACTGAGAGAAGCCTTGGCCTGTCACAAAAAATGCTTTATCATAGACCTGGAAAATTCAAGCCTAGTGTCAAAAGGGTGTCAGAGTAGATCTAAATCTAAATCCTACTACAGGACATAGAAAAGGAAGTGATCTCACACATAAATGGAATTTTTTAGCAAATGAAAGAATGAGAAAATACACATTCACACAAGGGGAAAATAGTTACACTATTCAGACACACAAAACAGAAGATATCTCTATAGCTTTTGACACGCTGAAGGCAGTCTCATACATATGCAATGTAGCATTCAACCTCAATGTAAAAGAAAATTGAGAAATTCAATTTTTTGCTTGCAATTCCTTACAGTCATTCAGTTCATTCACTGAACATCTATAGCTCCTCAAAGAAAGAAAAACAATATCTATAGGTCCTTAAAAACAGGAAAACAATATAGAAATGAATTGACATTCAGGAAAAAGCTGAACTTTAGGATGTTTTGGTAAAAGAATACCACAGCTTCTTTCACGGAAAATTTATGGCATGGACACAGTGTCATTAGAGTATGTTAAGGGTGAGAGTGGAAGCATGCAGGAATATTTCTGTTTTAAATGTTACCCAGGTACTTAAAATTGAGGATATATTGACAAATGATGATCTGTAGAATGGAAATTCAGTGTTTTAATGTGCTTTCTTAATTTTCTTCTAATTCTGTCTTTAACTAATGAATGGGTGTATGAGGGAGTGTTGAACAGAAGAGGAGAGACAGTGAAAAACTGTATAATTTCTGAATGTTTTAGGGCTATTTTAGGCAGCCAGTCTGTCCTGTTACATAACAGATATGGTGGGTTGACCCTAGCTAGATGTCAGGTGCCCATCAAGTTGCTCTATCATTCACCCTTCTCAGCTGGAGAGAAAATATAGTGAAAGGCTCATAGGTCAAGATAAGGACTTGGAGATCACTCAGCAATTATTGTCATGGGCAAAACAGACTCGACTCGAGGAAATTAATTTAATTTATTGCCAATCAAATCAGAGTAGGAGAGTGAGAAATAAAACCAATTTTAAAACACCTTCCCCCAACCCCTCCTGTCTTCCGGGGCTCAACTTCACTCCCGATTTCTCTACCTCCTCCCCCTGCAGCAGCACAAGGGAATGGGGAATGGGAGCTGCAGTTGTTTCATCATATGTTGTCTCTGCCTCTCCTTCCTCCGTAGTGGGAGAACTCCTCACACTCTTCTCCTGCTCCAGTGTGGGGTCCCTCCCATGGGAGACAGTCCTCCATGAACTTCTCCAATGTCAGCCCTTCCCATGGGCTGCAGTTCTTCAGCTGCTCCAGCATGGGTCCTTTCCATGGGGTACAGCTCTTCAGGAACAGACTACTCTGGAGTGGGTCTCCTATGAAATCACAAATTCTGCCAGCAAATCTGCTCCAGCTTGGGCTTCTCTATCCACAGGTCCACAGATCCTGCCAGGAGTCTGTTCCAGCATGGGCTTCCCATGGAGTCACAGTCTCCTTCAGGCACATCTGCCTGCTCTGGCATGGTGTTGTCCATGGGCTGTAGGTAGATATCTGCACCATCGTTAACCTCCATGGACTGTAGCAGACAACCTGCTTCACCATGGTCTTCACCACAGTCTGCGTGGGAATCTCTGCTCTGGTGCCTGGAGCGCCTCCTCCCACTTCTTCTACACTGACCATGATGTCTGCATAGTTGTTTCTCTCACATATGCTCACTCCTTTCTTCTGGTTACAGTTCCACCATAGTTTTTCTTCTTTCCCTTCTTAAATATATTATCCCAGAGGCACTACGACCATCACTGACGGGCTCAGCCTTGGCGAGTGGTGGGTCTATGTTGGAGCCAGCTGGCATTGGGTCTATTTGACGTGGGGGGAGCTTCTAGCAGCTTCTCACAGAAGCCACCTCTGTAAACACCTGCTACCAAAACTTTACCATGCAAACCCGATATACTAAGCCATAAAATTTTCTCTCCAATAGGTAAAATCAATCTAACTATAATCAATCAAATTTTGGTATTCTCTCACAATAAGATAAGATACCAGGCCTGAAGGTAAGATTTAAAAATTCTTTTCTTTTTTTCAGACTTTGTCTTATAAATTAATCAGAAGGGTTAGTTTTCATTTTGAGCCATTTTCTTTTTGTACTTTTTTGTATTATGTCATATCCAGATGTATCTTAGAGATACTTACAAAAGAGAGAGAAAATCAATTAACATTCTATCATCAGATAGCTGCTCTCTCAATATAAAACATTGCACAGAAGACAAGTAAAATAGATAGGAAACAGAAACTTTGTCTTTGTAATGTTTTAGGTGAAGTTGCAAATTAGATGAGAAGCCTAACTGCATGATTATATTCAGATGCTAAGCAAACAAACTTGAAGTCCCTTTGAATTGTGTTTGGAAACTCCCTAAACTTGTTTCCCAGATCTCAAGGCAAAGAGGTACAGTAGATATTCTAGTATTGTGATTTTGCTGGCAAGAAAAGCATTATAAACACTAACAAAAGCCAGGAGTTATTCTAGTCATGAAGTTCCTGTACATGGTGAATCCAAGATCACTGGAGGTGCTTTCAGCTTACTCTTCTGTGTGCTGAAGGTATGCAATGAAAAATACAGAATAAATAATTCCTCTTTAATCACTGAATTGCGGCTATACATATGAAAAGTGCCACATGCTGCCACTGTAGGAGAAAGTCTTTGATTTGCCTACCGGATGATATAGCTCCAGTCATCTCAACTCCCTACTTTAAACAGCAAATGTACTTGGATCTGGCCAATTGAAACATCTCTTTGGAAGGAATATCTCATTTGGTGCTTGCACTTCTGAGATACTTGTTACAAGTCTAGAAACTATTAACAGGCTATAAATGTTCTACTTTGGAGCAGATATTTCTTCAAAATTTTAAATAATATTGATTTGAAAAATATGGGAAATTCCTGCTTAAGGCTGTCATCTCATCCTTGCATGGTCATATTTCACAGAAGTATTATTAGGATTTGAGCAGAATATCTATGTACGATGCTAAGCATATCCTGTGAGACATATCACATAGAAATATTCCTGAAAGCCAAGAATACTCCAGAGGAGATTTTACTGGGCATTTGCAGTAGACTCAAGGCTCTTTGAAGACTCCATGTTTTGCCTTATGACAGTTCATGAGAGGGTAATTTCTCAACCACTTGAATGTCACATCAATCAAATATTTAGATGTGAGAGTACTAGCCCATGCATCTGAAATGGAGGCTAGACAAAGGGTGATTTTCCCCTTTCCGTTATTAACTGCTTTAAACAGTCATTTGGGATTATAAAAAGAAACCACAGCTCAGCCTGCATCAACTAATTACTTCTATTGACATGCTATGTATGAACACGCTATGATCTGACCCCAATATTTGCCCTGTGTACTGATTTCGTTGCATCCAAAATGTCAGGGAAATATTTCCTCTGAATGTTTGTTTCATTTTCTTAGGGGTATGTGTGTATAAAAGCATCTTTTGAAATATAAAGTAAGCTTAAAGCACTATTATCTAGAAGTACTTCCCATTATGTGTAGTTGTAGTAGTGACTCTAGTTAAAAGAAACAGCAATTTTCAGTTGTCATCTGCATTTTCTTGGGAAAAAAATGTTTCTTTTCAAGTTGAGAATTTCCATGTTTACTGTCTGGTTGAAGGAGAATTTTTTGGAAAGTCTGAGGTTTCATAAATGAACATGGTACTCCATCTACCATTATAATTTGTGCTGGTAAACGTTTCCCACTACTTTTGTTGTTCAGCCAGAAAGCTGCATTTCTTCATCATGAAGGCAGAGTTGAGGTTAGGTCAAATGGTGCGTGCAAAGTGTTTCTCAGCTGTTGTTTAAGCAAGCTTTAGCTATTTCTGCAGCTGATTTAGAGTTCTTTGATCTGTCTCATTCACTATAAATACAGCGAAGATGTAACCATGATCAAGGCTGAAAGCAAAATATACTGACCTTAGTTACCTTAGTGCTAAAATAATAATGGGGGGCAGGAAAGGAAAGAAAGCAGGAACAATGAATTAAAGTATAAAGAACTTGATTCTTCACTTACTTAGACCCGTTTCTTCCAGTGGATTCCACCTAATTCAGTAAATTTACTTCAGATTTACAATAGTGTGTGAGAGAGCAAAAGCAAGCGTCATATAATTGCAGAGAAAAGTAAAACGAGACGTGATTAATGTTCTGCACTTCTCAGGGATCACAGATAAATTAAATTAAATACATTACAATAGATTGAAGCAAGGAAATGTTCAGATAAAATGCTTCTTCATCAAACCAAGACCCTATAGAATAATTTGTGATTTAGTAAAAAACACTCTTGCATGAGCACTGAGCCTGTTCGTTGTCCACTGTAGTGCATATGGCCTTTTGCTGTCAGACAGAGAGCAGTCCAGCACTGTAGTGAATTTTTAACATGACAATTTTACTTTCTTCCATTTCTCCATGTAGTTTTTCACTCCCAAAGCTTAATTGCTAATGTTACTACGTTTCAGCCATGAGACAAAATTTTCATTTGTTGGAAAAGCATTTTTTTTTAACTTTGGGGCATCTGGCAATTAATATTGTGAAAAGAGGTTGAATAAAAGACGGAGTGGCCTTATGGAAAAAGAAAAAAAAACAACAAACACTTGAAAAGATCAGAAAAATGTTTGAAACTCATCAGGCTCTATTATTATAGAAATCAATGATATGAAATCAGATATCTTTTAACACTGTTGACTTTTTTATACCATACATGAGCTATTGTGATCTGCTGGGGAGAGATAAGAGCTCTCAATGTGCTGTTCAGTTCATTTAGTGCCATCCAGCCACTAGGGTTGTTCTTTTTGTTTACTTCCCTCCATATCTCTTTCTAGATGGGGCACATTCCTCTTCCTTCGATGCTAACAGTTTTTCCTAAAAATGTTTTCCATTCTTGTTCAAGACTTTCTCCTTTATATTCATGTGAACTCTAGACCAAGACTCCTGCAACAACCATGTTTATGCCTTACAGAAATCACTTTATAGCACATGCCCAACAAAAACATCAGGATTATGAGCTAAGTAGTTCAAAATTTAGAGAGTGAACTATATCTTGCTATTTTAAAAGTAAAAAATACTTTCTTTTTTTTTGTTGCTGTTTTTTGGGAGCTGGGAAAGTAATCTTTGCAAGTAATTCTTTGCCAAGTAAGAGCATCAAAAAAAACCCCTGATCTCAGAGTATCTCATGAATTCAGAACCTGAAGTGTTGAAAATAAAAACACCTGAGCCTTTCTATATGTAATAAGTAGGCAATACTACATTAAATCTCATTGAATTAGCCTTTTTCTTTCCTATTAGATTTTATAAAGATTTAAATGATTTATATTTAAAATATTTTGCATGTCAAAGGTAGTTAAAGCAGTAGAAAAAAATGCCAGAAGAAAATGTATTTTCCAAATGCCAGCTTCTTAAACACAGAAGATGCATAAACAATTTCCGCACACAGTAAGTGGCAAGTGTGGGTCTTCAGTACGCATCTCCAGAAAAAGATCAAAATTCCCAGTAATTCTTGTATATTTACACTGGTTATAGAGATTAAACAATAATATTTTAAATAGTAGGGGTTGGATTTATTGACTTTTCCACATATTAAAGTTAGGCCACTACTTAAAATTAGTCATGTAGACTGCCTGTCTAGGCAGTCAATGTGTAGAATTGCAGTGTGATATCTATAATCTGAGTAATAATAACATTGTGTTAATCTGTCAAGCACTTACAAGATCTCTTTGAACTGTGATAGTGACTACCATATTCATAAAATAAAATACAGTACATTGAAAGTAATGAGGACAAGTTTGTGGCTTCTCTCCATGTGCAGGTTCAAAATATCTAAGTAACAGAGAAGAGTTTTGAATGTGCCACATAGGTCTTGAGCAATAACCACAGCATCTTGCTTTGTTAAGTGTGATGTCGAAAAGGACAATTTTTGTCTTAGTTAATCATTCTTTCAGGCTTTGAATCAGCAAAATGTTTAAGAGCTGCTTGCACATTCTTCAAGTTCTTGAAGCACACTATGTTCTGCAGAATTAGAAATCACTGAAAGAAGACGAAATGAGAGAAACCGAAATCTTGACCATGATCACTGTTGAATGTCCACAGTTCTTGAATGTGTTCTTCATACCGTTGCAAATTTCAACCAAAAGGACTTGTGCAGTAACCCTGCCTCAATCTGGTGTTACACAGACGGTAGAAACTCTCCCAGTAAACGCCAAATTCAAGCTATCTCTGTGAGATAGCTTATCTTTTGGAGAGATGTTTAGTCTTGAGGAAAGGCTTTCAGGTGATAAAGAAATTGTCACTTTCCTATATAAGCCATTCCAAAGGATAAATGCCACTGGGACTTTCAGAAGAGAAACACTCACTTTATTTTGAATTTGCTTAGCTTCAACATACACTTCCATTATACCTTTTTCTACAAGATCAAAGCTTATTGCTGTCAGACATCTCCTCCTGCTGTATATACTTGGGAGTTCTTTGCGAAACTTTGCAAATTTGAGTGGAAAGAAAATTACGTTTATTTTCAGAAAGTGCTGATATTGGCTCTGTCTAGACTGTGAAGCAAGTGTTTTCTGCACTTAGGTCATGTTCCAAATACAAATAGAAAATGAAAGTTGGATGCATAGCCTAAGAGAAACCTACAATGTGCTCCAATATGTCCCTCAGACTAGATCGATCAAAACTAAGACTGCTGGGCACACTGCAAAGCATACTTACCCTGTGGAATGTTTGCAATCAATAAGTCCTAAGTTTTGTATTTAGTATTCACTGAGGAAGAACAGCTTAAGAAGGCTAATTTCTTCCTTCATGGAATATTAGAGTTGCATGATGAAAAAAAGTCACCGGAATGTTTACTTCTGCAATGTGTCAATCAGCTTTGTTTCAGTTGAAGCGCTGATGCCTTTGTTTTCATTACTGAAACATTCCAGTTCGTATATACTATGAACCTACCAAACCTAGTTTCCGAACAGAATTGATGTCTGTTTCCATATTCAGTATCTCTGATGTTGTCTAGACTGTAGCCAGACTTACATCTTCAAAGGATCTGTAAACTCAGCTACAAGTTCTCTAGCTCTATCTGTCTGGGTAAGATTTGCATATGTCATTGTAATTTTAAAGGATTTGATACTAGTCTAATTTCAAGATACATTTAATCTGTTTAATCAGAATCTACAAATTTATAATCACGATAAATAATGAAAAAATATATTTTTAGAGTAAAACGTATAGATTAAATGTTTTACCAAAAGGAATACAGCTTTAAGTCAGGTAGATGAAAGGACAGTTTTGCCTGAAGTCTGGAAGAAGAGAGACATAAATCAAAATGTCTAGAATATTAAACAGGGTATATTAAACAGGGTCTGTCTCCATATAGTCTCTTAAATCCTGATTTAATGATTTAATTTTCTATGAAAGTTTCAAAATATGTTCCAAATTAATACCCAGTGCAGAAAAGGTACGTACTCTTTAGCTTTTTTGAAAATCAGACCATTACTTCAGTGCAAGAAAAAGAAGAGAACAACTTAAAACAGTTTGGGTTTTGTTGTTGTTGTTTGGTTGGTTGGTTGGTTGGTTTGTTTGGTTTTTTTTTTTTTGTCTGTTTTACCATGGTAATCTTGGAATTTTTTTTGTGTATTCTGAGGCAATATTAATACTCTAAGCCCGAGCATCCAACACCTTACGTGGCATGAAAGCTGAATTCTCAGCTGAGAATAAGAGTATTTGTTTGACAGCTTCTGAGGATGTCAGAGCTGTTTTGGAAAGAAGGTGCAGAAACAAAACTGCTCTAATTTGCCAATAACTTTAAGGACAAGCATACAGCCCAAGATGATGCTTTCTATGTTCTTCTCTGTTGTTGGAAAAGCAAGAAAAAAAAGATTATCAGGTTCTCTTTGTCTTCCAGCATGGCTTCCCTTTACCTGGGAATGTTACATGGCTTCTCTATGAATTTCATTTCTTTCTGATCTTGTGCTTTAAAAGCAAGAGAATGGTTAGAATGTGCATCTTTATAAACCCTGTTGTCCAACACTACTTACTTTCCATACCTGCATACTTTTCTAGGGGCAAATCAGTTTGGATAGTAGATACTGGTAACTAGTGATTTCCTTGCAATTGACTTACTAATTTTATCTGACTAAATCTGAAGTGTAATATTTGTGAGTTGATGTAACAACAATTTATGGATGGACATACAATTTATGGATGAAATGCATTAGTCTTGGGCAAAATATAGCCATTGGCAACCACGTAGTTGGCTGGAATTCACTAGTTAAAAAGAGGAAATCATTCTATTTGAACATGGTCAGGATACAGGGACTATTGCATTATGTTTGTGAACAGAGCTATTTGGAAAATTAAATGCCCCTAAATATTCATGGCCTCAGTCTAATATTGCATCAAAGGATGGAAGACAGTGGCTGATTTACCTAGCCAGCAATACTACAGACATTGCCAAGGTTAAAACAGATTTAGTTCTTATTCATTTACTAAGTGAAAAGCGTGTGACTTTGATGCTAATGCAGTGCAATAAAAATGAAATCTGTGAGTTTCCTACTGCCAAATGGACTACTCTGCAAACACTATGGAACCATCAACCAGGACAAGAAAAAGCACAGTTTCTTAACTTTAAGAAAAACGCATTGACCTTGTTGAGTCTTTGTAACAATTAAATGATGTATGAAATGCTATAGTGCGCAGTCAGAATATACACAATACATCTCTTTGTTATTTGCGGTAACATTGTCCTCAGAAGTGGCTAGAAAACCTATCAAGCATGGAAATGCCAGCTAAAAGAAGGGAACGGCTATACGTATGAGGGAATTGGATCAGAATTAGTATACAAATTTTTATTTCCTACCCCCAGACTCCCCAGATGTCCAAACAAGTCAATGTAATAAGCTTTCAGGGTCATTAAAAAGACTTTGAAAAGTCTTGCTAGAGTAAGGATATAAACAAGGACACCACTGTGCCTAAAATTCACTGAAGTCCTTGTTAATGCAGTCATCGAATTTCTCTTTTCAAAAAAATACTGCCAAATTAAAATACTTGTCTATATGTTGTATAGCGCTAGGAGCAATCAGACGAAGTGAGATCAGGAGGAAATACCTTGGGGGTTTCAGGAAAGGTGAGTTCCAGGTAGAGAACTGTATTGGATGCATTGAAACATCAAGTGTATGGAATGAGTCAGAAATAGGTAGGGGTACCTGCTAGGTGTATATATGGCCCCACACAGAGATGAACTTGGAAAGCTGGACTAATCATCTGGAAAGATGATTAATAAACAAGGAGTCTGGCAGAAACAGGAAAAAAATTGCATCCAGTGAGCATAGCAAATCAAGATGAGGGCCCTGATCCGGCAATATTATGTGCATGTTTAACTATACCCTTGGGACTTGTTGGATTTATAGGAAGTACTCACATAAATAAGGTGAACCCTCTGCAGAATTGAGGCAAAGGGCCAAAGCATCTGTCCTCAATCTTATAATACAGTCATGCAAAATAAATTACCTGAAAAATAATGGAACCTTTAATTCCAGTACTCTGAGCCTTTAATTCCTCAGTGTATTATATGTGGATTCATTACAGTATATGCACTGAGTCTATTTAAACAGTTAATACAGCATGTAGAATAAACTTTTCTGATGTAAGAAATACATTCTCATCTAAGTGAAAACTGAACTCATTTTATTTCATAATCTGGTTTATGTCTTCCACATGACCCAAGTGATTAAAGCCAAGTAGAATATATTTTTTGGTAATACTTGCTGTAATAGTCATGGTTTTAGTTTGTATAAACCGGAAATGTCATTACTAATGAGGAAAAAGGATTTTGGTTTTAAGCAGAAATTGTCCTTTTAAGTTAAAGTTGAAGAAACTTTGTAATAATTTTTGCATGATGATAATTACTAATCTTGATTTCTCTTGTTGGTCTGTAGTGTTTCATATATAAAACATTAGGGATCATATCCATGGTCCACGGCTGACAAAGATGATGTAGTTTATTGTAGTTTATTAATGTAGAGATAATACCTAGTATCAAATGCAAGTCTACTTGAAGGCCAAGTCTGGAACAAAATTTAAGGGAGATTATCAGTAAGAAAACCATTGGTTAACTTTTGATTAATTATCTAGGAAAGATTTAAAATGTGCTTCCTGGAAAAAAGCAAAAGTTGAATGCTAGGCAGGTATCTCAAGTAATTATATTAATGTATACTTTGACTGACTTTTTCAGTGAAACTGAGAAATACGGAAGTCAGAACAATGGTCAGAAAAATGACATTTCTTTTCCTGAAACAGCAGCTGTACAAAGGGCTTGAGCTGCCTGGGTATCTTAAAGTGAGTTAAACTCCAAAGTTGAGCAGTAGGAGTTCGAAAAATCAGCAGATAGTTCCAGTGCATGTGCTCTCCCATTGTTGTTGTATACAGTGGAAAATTCTGGTCCAGAGACAAAGTGAGGTATAACAAGTTAAGCTTAATAGTATTTGTTTATAATAAATCATCCCTTTTAAACAGATTTTGACAGTGTTGTTGAGAATGTAGTCTTCAATGTTCAAGTTTAAATCCCTTCAATACTGTCAGAGATACAAGTGTGTGCATGTCAGTTGTGTTTACTCTTAGCAGTTTCTGGACCTCTAAGGCTTCCATTTTCTTCTGGCTCCTTTATTTTTATCACTTTCTTAGGCTGCATTAGGCTAGAGTTATTGGTGGTTTGCTCCCTCACCTCATTGATCACTTCAGGCCTTTGCAATCCCTAGTCTTTTAAAATTTGATATCCACTTTCATCAAGTGCTGGCTCTTCTCCATACTCTGGCATTTTAGTTATTCAAGGATGCACACTGTGAGCCAGCTTAATAGTATGCTGCCACAGCCTGATATTCAGAGCTTGCAAGGACATGTACTGTTTACATTCGTTTTTAGCAAATGCTGATGGCTAATATCTACTTTTCTGTTAAATGGTGAGAAAATTGATGTTTTATGTTTCCCTTCCTAAATTTTATCCCAAATCCCAAAGGCTCTGCTTTATGTCCTGGGTTAATAGCCCTTAAAAATTTTAATTTAGAAATCATCTGGGCATTTGGACAGAAACCTGGTATAATTCATTCTGAACTGGCACGTCTGATGCCGCAGCATGTCTCATGCAGTGGCATACCTGCCCTAGAAACATCCTGCAAGACAGTCTACCTGGTCTCACAACTGAAAAGGTGATATTGGTCAGCAAAGAGGAAGGAATAGGCAATCTTGAGGAACATCAGGTAAAATTTTAGCCTTGCAAAGACAGTGGAAAAAGCTCTCTGTATCTTAGGCTAGATTTGACCTGTGTTGTAGTTTATCCCCAGCTGGCAGCTCAGCCCCACACAGCTGCTTGCTCACTGTCCTCCGGTGGGATGGGCAAGAGAATTAGAAGGGTAAAAGTGAGAAAACTTGCGGGTTCAGATAAGGACAGTTTAATAGGTAAAGCAAAAGCCACATGTGCAAACAACCAAACCAAGGAACTCACTCACTACTTCCCATTGACAGGCAGGTGTTCAACCATTCCCATAAAAGCAGCTCCATTGAGCGTAATGGTTACTTGGGAAGATAAATGCCGTCACTCCAAATGTCCCCTCTTCCTTCTTCTTCACCCAGCTTTTATTTCTGAGCATGATGTCATATGGTATGGAATATCCCTTCGGTCAGTCGGGGTCAGGTGTCCCAAGTGTGTCCCCTCCCATCTTGTTGTGCACCCCCCGCCTACTCGCTGTCAGGGCAGGGGCAGAAGCAGAAAAGGCCTTGACTCTGTGTAAGCACTGTTCAGCAGTAATGAAAACATTCCTGTATCATCAACACTGCTTTGGTTACAAATCCCAAATATAGCCTCATACAAGCTACTGTGAAGAAAATTAACTCTGTCTTAGACAAAATCAGTAAATCCTGTCATTAGAAGACTTAACATGAATTTTACATTAATTAGATAGAGCGGATTGCTACGATGTCTGCCTCACAACCCTTTACCTTTCTCATGTCAATCTTGTAAGATTTGTTTTCCTTATTTAACATACTAAGAACAGAAACAATGATTAAAGTTCATTCTAGCATGAAGTTTGTAGCTAGCTTTGGGCAAGTAACTTGTGTTTTGAAGGTACATTCAAAGGCTCTTTCGCTAGTGTAGGGATCAGAAGCAGAGCGCTGGCTTTGCAATGGCATTCTGCCCAAGCTCATTTGACTTGAACTAGTTCCTTCTGAGTCAGATTTTGATAGGCGAACAAATCCTAGGCTTCTGACCAATGTCATTCACCAAGTCTGTGGCAAATCAAAACTTAAATCTAGGTTTGATTAATCTTCTCACTTATGACTGAGACAATTAACACTGAATTTCTTATTTGAATATTTCACAAATTAGATGTAATGTCTTTTTTCCCTCCATCTACCCAAGGCTAAGAGGAAAAGAGGGTCTTATCTCAGTAAAAGGTATTAGGCTTTTAAATTTAGACTATGAAAAAGTGTAAAATCTCTGTAAGGTATTCCTTTATCAGACTCGGGGCAGCTCTGATAGACCCTGAAAAGTAACATCTGAATTCCCTTAAACTGCACTACTACTGCCAAGCAGTTTAAAAACATTGTTGATACAGAGGCTTATTAATTACTAGTATAGTCTTTGTAATTGCCTAGTCTAGAAATTGATGAACAAAGTCATTTCAGAAAGCAATCAATTTGAAATCTAATTTGTTGGCGAAATGAACCATATAAACAAAATGCCACTTGCAGTTTGACTAAAATGAGATGTGCTTAACGAGCCTATCATCATCTGTGATATTCATCATTATGGGTCACAGATACATAAAATGTTATAAATCTGAACCAATGCACATAAAGCTGAAATATAATATTGTATTCTGAAAAGAATAAAGCATAAAACAGATGGATGCCCCATGGAAACATCCTTAAATCTCACGTTCTACTCATTGACTTTTGGGCAGATGAACTGAAACTGAGTAGGGGGTAGGGTAAAAAGCAGGTATCCTTTCCACACTGCTTTTTACCTTATATCCATATTGGAAGTCAGGAGCGGGGAGGCAGAAGTTCTAGATTTGAGCTGCCAGACATAGGCCCTTTTGGTGTAAAGAGATGAACTACTTTTCCTTCTTTATCTTGCACAGCTCCAGAGCCAATTGTTTGAGGAAAAAGATAGATTATTGCAGGCAACATGGTGGAAGCTTGAGGACTTGCCAGAACGTTGGGGTTTTTTTTTTGTAATTAGTAATGATGAATAAGAGTTGTAAGTAAAGTTGAAAGTAAAAACAATGAGATGATTGGATACGAAAAATACACTCAAGAGGCTAAGGAACTGACTTGCCTGAGGTAACATGAAGTCTAGTTTCTATTTCTTCAGTGCTTAGCTAACCAGACACCATGTCTCCTCCCCTCTGACTCATGACCCTATCTTTCTTTGGAATGTCTAAACCAAGAAATCTGCACTTACAGCTTTCCGTTTAATATCAAATGGTTGGATGTTTACCAGCAATCTCTTTTTAGAGAATTATTTATTAAAAGGTATCTAGAAGTCTAGGAAAAAGGGATTTGCTTAGACATAAAAATGCTCTCTTGTAAATAGTGAGGGAGTAAATTTCTGTGTACAAATAAACTTTTAAACTTTGCATGGATCTCCAGTGAAAATTCTTACTGTTAAAAAAGAAGACAGAAAAAAATATTCAAAAAGATGGAAGGAAATAGAGGAGAGCAAATACATTTGCTATATATTCATAGTCTTCTATGACAGGTATATCTATATATAGGGATGCTTATATATCTATGGGTGTGTGCTATATATGTGTGTGTGTATAGACATATCTGTATTCATGTAGAAATGTCATACGTGATTATAAATGTAACCATGTGTTGAAAGAGAGAGAGATGAGATTACTCAGCTGAAGCTCTTTGTTCTGCGGAAAGATACAGTGTACAAACTATTAATAAACATACGCAATGTTGATGAAACTCATGGCTAATAAAAAAAAAGTTCTTAAAATTAGCATCTTCAAAAGAGAAAAGCAATATTTTTTTGAGAGCTTTTTATCCCCCCCTTTCTCTCTTTTTATTCTTCCTTTTCTTATTATAGGATTGGGAAGCAAAGGGAATGATGTTAGGTAGGAGACTCAACTGTGATCTCACTTACAACAGTATAAATTCGTTGGTTTCAGTTCAATTATTCCAGATTGACAACAGCACAACAGAGAGCAGAATCAATCCTCTAATCACTGAAGTGTTACCTGATGGTTTATAAGATATGAAGAGTCTATTGATCTCTGCTGTCAGAGGACAGTATCTCAAAGTAGTGTGTGTATGTAAGTGAGGGAGACAGAACAGCAAATTAAAACCAGTATTGCAAAATATCTTTTGCCTAGACAAATGTTTTTCAAGGAGAAAATAAATACCAAAATATAGGAGAATTTTTTTTGGTTTTTGGCTGGAATTATCGTTTTCTCCTGTCTGCACTGACAAAAAAAAGAAAAGGGTTTTCAGGAACATACTGATTAATATGTGAATTAATACAGCAAAGAAGGAAGAAGTCCCATCAGATTAGCTCTGGCAGAAAGCTGCAGGAGCAATGCCACCCTGCCTTTGGTACCTGAGCTAGCAAGGGGCCCTGGAGATATCTCACCCTACTTGAGGCCCTGTGGGATGGAGGTTGCTTCAGTCTGTACACTTAGGAGATGGAGCTGCATTCAGCTCTGGGGTCCCCAACATAAGAAGGACATGGAGCTGTTGGAGCGGGTCCAGAGGAGGGCCACGAAGATGATCCGAGGGCTGGAGCACCTCTCCTCTGAAGACAGGCTGAGAGAGTGGGGTTGTTCGGTCTGGAGAAGAGAAGGCTCCAGAGTGATCTTTTAGCAGCCTTCCAGTACCTAAAGGGGGCCCACAAGAAAGCTGGAGAGGGACTTTTTACAAGGGCATGGAGTGACAGGACAGGGGGCAATGGCTTTAAACTGAAAGAGGGTAGACTTTGATTAGATAGGAAGAAATTTTTTACAATGAGGGTGGTGAAACACTGGACCAGGTTGCCCAGAGGAGCTGTGGATGCCCCATTCCTGGAGGTGTTCAAGGCCAGGTTGGATGAGGCTTTGAGCAACCTGATCTAGAGGAAGGTGTCCCTGCCCATGGCAGGGGAGTTGGAACTAGACGATCTTTGAGGTCCCTCCAACCCAAACCATTCAATAATTCTATGAATCTATGATTTGATACAGGTCCTGGCGAACTTCCCAAGCCCTGGCAGTTGAGAACAAATAGAATCTTTTCAACAGAGATAGTCCTTAGGTAACAAACTAGGTGGTGATTGCAGCGGCGCATTTGTAGGTGACCTATTAACACAAAACCCCCTGCCATGTCCTGTCAGAAGAAAGTATTGGCTTTCTAACATCCAAGGAACACTGCCAGCCTTACGTATATGGCTGGATTTATTTGAAGGAAGTGGTGTGATTACCTCAGATCCCTATTTAATTTGTAGGAGAGTTCTTGAGGAGACAGCTTTGTAAATTGTTTAATTGATTAGCTTTTCATAGGAAAACTGAGCTTTGTAAATTTAATGAAATCAATGAGCAGCTATAATGACTTTTTCAAAAATAGTTTTTTCTAAGCAGAAGCAAAGAAATTTCTAAAAATCATTATGCCTTGTTAATATTCGAATAAGGACTCCACTGACATGTAACACTGAAATCGACTTATGTGTCTCTTGGCTACTTCATCATATAGAGCAGTACCGGGAAAAGGTATTCCTTTATTTTCCTTGGTGTTTCTGCCTCACATCTTTTGGAATGGAGTTAGAGACCAGGGAAAAAATTGTTTTCCAAAGAAAAAGGTAATAAGAACACAACACTCTGCCTAGTAGCGTTGGAGCCAAAGAAGATCCTACTTGAAAAGCTGAGTTAACATCATTTTGGATAGGAAAGTTTAAAAGTAAGTTGACAAAAATAATCTGTCTTTAAAACTGTGATCATTCACTGTCACATCCCTAAGATCTGTGCGTTTTCTGCAGGTACAGCTAGCTTCTCAGCTGCAAATCCTCAAGGAAGCTGGCAGGCAGCTGGAGGCTCAGCTGAAGCCCAGCCATAAATAAGTACAGTTTTAAATGGTTTCAGCAGCGTTGTCTCTCTTGTTGTGTTTATTGCACCCTGTAAGCAGTACTGCTTGGCTAAGCCTGCAAATACTAAATGGAAAACCTGAGAACTCAAGGCTACTGCATTTCTATATTTTTGCTGAAACTGAGAAGGTTTTCTAATGAGGGTATAGTGATAGAACAGTAGAGCAGAATTGATCCATTTTATATTCCTCAAATGGTTCTACTAAGGGAAGACTAAATAAAGGAATTTCCTGTCTTACAAGGAGGAACTTAATTAGACTCATTGCTATACCTAGCCTTCTTGAGCAAGTGCTCAAATTTTCAAGTAATAAATATGCTGAAATGATTTCTTGCATGGGCTGGTTTGTAATTATAACCACTATGGGAATAAACAGTTCTGTTTAATTTATGCTAAGAGCAAGGGCATCAGTGGCAGACAGATATCAGAAATACACTATCACCCTGGTATACACAATTAATGCTTTTCTTAAAGTACACGAGAGCAATTTATGTGCATTAGTCCATCCTTTCCTAATTTAAGGTTTATGATCCTTGTAATATCAAGATATATGAATTTCAAGGATTCTGCATGTCCTTGGATCAAATTTCTCAATAGTCAATGAAGTGTAACAATTAATTATAATAAATAATGCAAGTAGAACTCATGACAAAAGGCTGGGTCAGTAACTGAACAAAATGGACAAGGCTTCTACTCAGCTTATTTAATGTGCGGAAATATAAGAACAAGGAATTTACTACAAAGAATTATAGGTCCATCTGGCATGAGACGGAGGAAAGGAAACTTACATTTTCACAGCGTCCTTCCTTAGATATTGATGAGGTTACAGAGCACTTAATGAACTGCCCTAGCGTGGGTGCCTCCCATGGGGTGCAGTCCTTCACCAACCGACTGCTCCAGCACAGGCTTCCCACAGTCATGGCATTGGCCTTCTTCAGGTGAAGCCACCCGCTCTGGCATGAGATCCTCCATGGGCTGTGAGTGGATCTCTGCTCCACTATTAACCAACATGGGCTGCATCAGGGCTGCTGCCGTCTCACCACGGGCTGCAGGGGAATCCCAGCTCTGACACACCTAGTCCCCCTCTTTCTTCACTGACCTGGTGTCTGCATAGTTGTTTCTCTCACATCCCACTTCTGTCTCCGCTGCACATGCCCGAACAGTTCTTTTTCTTCCTTTCTTAAATATGTTATCACAAAGGTGCTACCACCGCTGCTGGTTGCCTCTGCCTTGGCCAGAGGTGAATCTGACTTGGAACCGGGGAGCCACCCATGTAGCCCCTGCCCCACTACCAAAACCCTGCCACACAAACCCAATACATTACCTAAATGAGATAATATTTGTTGTTATTTTTATTTTTTTGGTTGATCCTGGAATTTGCTTTAGATACTGTCCTTCCATATGATAACAAGTTTCAAGTAAGTAAAAACCTGGATAGGAAGTGATCGCACATTTTCTAGAGATCAAAGGCTGTTTATCTATCTTATTACTAATCTTCCCAACCCCTTTAGCCTTATGCCCCTTCTCTTGTAGGCCGTAATTAGAATAGTGACACTGTCATAGCGATCAGCAACTTCAGATTTTGAGATGCTAAGAATGCTTTAAAACACCTGTTAATTCATTACAATCATAGATGCCTTTTTATAGTTTTATTTATTTTCTAGTAGTTCTAAGCAGCCCCAACAAAGATTAAAATTCTCTGATTTCTTCCTTATAACTGAGGGAGTCATGAATCATGTCCTTACACCAATGATAAGACATTTAGAGGCAAAGTAAACTAGTACAGTAACACAAAAGTATTACGTCACTTCTCCAAGTGCTACGCTCTGACGAGTTCACAGTGGAAACCTTTGCAGTAAGACTAAATCTCATGGAAGACCTTGTGCTCTGGCAATGTTAGAGAGATTTGGCTACCTCAGTGAATTTTATCTCCTTTTTAATGGAGAAAGTTTATTAGCCTGTGGTGTCCTGGAAAGCAGGCTTATTCTGGAGACAAGACTTATGTGGAAGTGCTGTGTGATGGGTGGGGTTTGCACCTAGCACCTGGAATTTGTGGGTTCTAATTCTGGCTTACCTTCTGTTTTATCTCTGAAAACTAAAGCTGGCTAAATCATGGTTATGTCTCTTATCCTCCCTGTGTCACTTGTTTAATTGATATGATGCTACTCCCTGTTTTGGTACTGTGGGTATGCATGAGAATGAATGTTCATATGGAATTTTGTTCTCCGGGAACATTAAACCTGCTGTATTATTTCATGCTGTATTATTTCATTGAAGAGCATCACCAACATGTTCCTAATCAAAACAGTTAGACATTATACTTAATGCTTTTAAAGCTAGAAGTATCATGCATATGCATAAATGTTTTAAGTATAAAGAAAATAAAATTTAGGAGTTCTGTCTAAAGGCATGTATTGGCCTTCTGGGACTAATATTCCAGGCTTCCTCTACACAATAGTAGTCTATTGATCTCAAGTCCTTCTTGAAATCTGATTTTTCACTTGCCAAGCAGAGCCACTGTTCTATTTATAGACTCCAGGGAAGGCCACAAAAATATAACTGGGGAGCAGGGGGGAAAAAATCCCCTCTACTTTTGAGTCGTTTGGTTAACTTTCCCCGTTTTGATGCAAATCAGTGTCAATATTTGTTTACTGAAAATATATGCAACAAATTACCATGCTTTGAAATCTTCATTTCAAAGTAAGATTTCTAGGTGTCTTCTGTAAACACACAGAAATAGATATGATACTTCCTAAACTGCAAAATATGAAACCAAATTTTCAGACTGTGTTTCCGTAGATAAGAGTAGCCACCTATGACCTGTACTTAAATCTGTTAAAATCTATAACTTTGGTATGAATGAAGAAAAAATGTGCTAGCTTTCATGCTTGTGAGGTATATCTAAGGAAATCTAGCTATGTTGTCTTCAGTTTACAGCCAATCTATTCTTTACCTGTTGCCCAAGTGTATTCTGGATTTATGAAATACTTGGGAGTTGGATAAATTAATTCCTTTGAGGCTCTTTCAGCATTCATTGTAATGTAGAGCACAAATTTTGTACTGATTTTTAAGCACCAATATGCTCCATAAGGTAGTGTGGTGGGAAAAAAATAACGGTAGCTGGTAAGTAGTGTATTGTATTTCTGAAATGCTTTGTGCTTTGGGCTCTGTTTTGAAAGGGTTTTGAAAGAGCATTCGCATTCTAAAGAGAATGTATTCACATTTTGTGGATGCACAAACACATGCATTTACACCTACACACATATGTGTGTATATATACACACATATATATGTATATATACATTATTTGCTCAAGCCCGAAGATTGACTCAGTAGCAAAGCCAGGAAAAGAACTGATGTCTCCTAATTTTAATGGCGCTTCTCTCTTCAGTGAACTACAGATCATAACCTCTGGCTTAGCTTCAATTTTTGATGTTAAGCAGACAGCATTGAACAAGATTACTCAGTCTGAGTTAGATCTGATTCTCTAACATGTCCTGTCATTAGATACTATTGCATAAATAGCCACTTGCACTTTTACCCACAATGATGATTCAAAGTGTATAGATATTAAACACTCATGAACATTTCATTATGGAGAGAAGAGACAAATCTTCTATTAAAAAAATTTTTCTAGTAAAGAGGTGATTTTATTTTTCCTGGTTCTCTAAATAGTTTCTATTCCAAGATACATTTCTGGCTTGATTTAATATAATGCCAAGTATAGATTCAATGTTTTAGCTCATAGATTCTGCTAGCTCTCTATTTTCTTTCCAAACATGTTCCAAGGTTTCTGAAGTGGTTTGGCTGATGTACCTATACTGTTATTTTGAAATCTGTTCTTCACCCCACTGCAATGTCTAAAACATGTAAGTGAATACATTTACTCTAATAGGCACATTCAGCAGATAATAGACTTGACATGATGTCCTTAAGTAGAAGATGTTCAAAGTTGGTTGTTCAACAACATGACCTTGTAAGACACAATTTAAAAGCAACGTTTCTACTCCAGTTGAGCATGCATTCATTATTCAGTTTGTTTTTGGTACAAATGCTAATGCTAGTCTTTATTAATCTGACATGGTAAGAATATTTAGTCTCTGAATTGCTCTGCATATGTATTGCGGCTAACCCTGAGGTTAGGTTGCTTGGAATTTTTAATAATCCTTCTGGAAACTGTTTTATAAATATTAGGTTTAGAAAATTGATTTTCCACAAGGCAAGTATTTTATGACTATGTTGCATTATCGATCACTTTTCACTAACATGTAAACAAGCAAAATTGTTCTTTCCCCAGTTTATTCTTTATTTTGAGTTCAGCTTACAGGTAGAAATGTCTGCCACTTCACTCAATGCCAATACAGGCTTTTTATTGAATGGTTTGTCTATCCACATGTCAAATTGATGAGAAATCCATCGCGACCTGTAGAAGGCTAGGGTGTACTGTAATGGAAGCTTGTTATTTCAGTATTTGTCTAAAGATCCAGTTGAAGTAATCATTTGGTTAAATTCCTTTGCCTTTCTTAAATGCAATTTTTTTTTTAAAGAAGCCTGAAAATTGTGTCCTTATCCTAGGCACACAGAAATTACAGCATGTGCAGAAGATATGCTAAATTTGCTTATTCTCAGCTAGTGTGAGTGATGATGGCAGAGTAGCTACACAGATATTGAATAATTACCCAAAGGTCATGAGCAGGATTGTGCAGACTGTTTTGAAGCCTATGCCACTTTGTTATCATGCTACCATTATCGGAGATAACTGGTCATAACCTATGGTAGCAAAGTAGAGAAATGTTTGCAGTCACCAGATTTTCTCTATGTGTATGTGAGTCTGTGAATGTAAATTCAGATCTATCTAGTAGATCATATCTATTTAGCGAGAAAAAAAAGTGCTAGCTTTTTACTGCTTGCTGTTTCTGTACAAAATATGAAATTAAGTCTATCTGGGCTTTCTTTTCATGTCAGTTTAAAGCATAAGGTAAATTCTTTTTTTAACAACTGCATTAAAAGCAATGAGAAAACAAGGAAAATACAAAGATTCACGAACAGCATCTACCTAACACAAAATTGATCATTTTGCCTGAAATGTGAGGAGGAAGGAACAATATGGAATTGGCTGAAAGAAATGGTGTTTGGAGGGTTAAAAGAGCAGTGCTGAACATGAAGTGACCAGATTTTCAAATGAATAATGAGGATACATGCCAAGAATTGACTTGGTCTGTGGTGTAGGGTTTATTTGGAGGTAGACAGAAAGGCTCATGTGGAGGGGTATAAGAAGCTGAGTTATGAGATGAGGAATGAAAGGGTTTCTCTCATCACCTTCCTGAACCAAGTCCTCATTCCTTTTCAGTTTCCTGCCTTTAATATAAAAACTAAATTATTTTAAAGAAAGGGATGAACATGTCATTCATCTTCTGGTTTCCTTTTTTATCTTCTATTTATATGGTTTGTATTACCATAGGATTTCTTAATTCAAGCCTGTTGCTATTATTTTTATTTGAGCCTGGTGGCTTTTCATCTTTTAAAAGCTTTTATTTCAGTTATTCTCTTCCCTTTCCCAAGTTTCCCATCAAAACCTTCCCGAGTAGATTAGTTTCTTTGTCCTTTTTCCTCACAGTGTTTTTTAATTGTTCTTCGCTTCTCTCCTTCAGCTCAGCTATGATTGTTCATTCCTCATCCACCCACTTACTTGCTTTACTGTTCTCCTCATGCTAAAAATCGCCCACATACATGGTTTTATTTCATTCACCATTCTGTCTTTTTCCTGTTTGACTCAGTCACCCACTAATTCCTGCCTTATTCTATCTCTCACTTACAGTTGCTCATTCACTCCATTTTAGGAGTCAAGGAGAAATGCAAAGAGAGTAAATGTAAAAAGAAGGCACAAAGAGCGAGAAGAAAGACATAGGCTGTGAAAAGGGTGGAAGTGAACTGTTGAGAAAGTGGCGGTCAAAGAGATAGAAAAGGAAATCTGTCAGACTGAGAAATTCTTGGGGTGTCAGGAAAGCAGTTATCATTGGGAAGAGTGCTGGAGAAGGGATAAATGGAGTGAAAATTTCCTGTTCCAAAGAACTTCAGTCTTCTCTGGGATGAACTTGATGTGTGAACTCTGTGTGGCTGAGCAAGTTTAAGTCTTTATTTTAAAGGTGATGACTGACTTCTAGCTTTTTACCTCAGAACTTTAAGTGGTCATTAAAAAAACCTAACTATCATGGTTAACACCAGGAGAGTCACGAGGTGTTTCCGTTCATCATCCCATGTAGATCTTATGACTACATGTTCCCTTGGAGCAGTACTGGCACATATTGCACTATATCATAATAGTGAATAATAATTCCCAAATCTTACTGCAATTTGAACTCATAGGCTATAATCATCATCATTTATTGTATCTCCAAACAGAGACTTCTTCTCATGGAGAAGCAGGCTTGGAAGTTTGCATCTTGCGTGCTAGGAAATAATATATAATGGTCAAATATATATAAAATGGAGCCATATTTCATGGAATACATAGAAAAGTGTGGCAAAATACTATCAAGTAGTGAACATCAAATAAATAAATGTTACATACATCCTCTAAACGTGTAGAATAAACATGCAAGAAGGATAAAATTATCTTTACAGTTAACATGCTGTGCAAAATTTCACTAAGCTGCAGGGCATTAGTATGACTAGCTAATATTTCAAATTTATCAAGTAGTCCCAAGCTTCTAAAGCATAAGTTTATTTTAAACGAGTCTTTGCAAAAGCTATGTATATTTAGATTTAACATTAATTTGCCGAATGCAGAGTATTGTAGAAAAAACTATGACCACAAGATGGCAGAATTCCCATTCAAACCTAAGAAGTTTTTCTCAGAAGGACACAATAAAAAAGCTTACCCTGAACTTTGTTTATTTTCGCAGCTATAACATGGCACTTCTAATGCAAATTTCCATTTAATTTTGCAAAACACGGGAATTTATGAGAAGGCTGGTTTCATGTTTCAACTGGTTTGTGTATTTTTGAGCCATTCTATCCTCTGTCACTGGTAATACTGCCATTTTTCTGACACGTGTACTAAGCTATTGGAAATGCTGGTTTAAAACATAAATACATTAATTCAAAATAATTTGCATCGGCCTATGTTGTTTCAGTAGACTGAGAAACGTGGAGAAGACATATAAATTTTCTGAAATTCACACAAAATTTCAAAATATTTATCATAGAATCTGTCCTGCAGGCAGTTTGACGAGTATTGAAGAATTTCCATTTTCATCTGCAGCTGGACCTTTTCTTCTGAACAGTGGAGAATCCAAGGCAATTTTGTCTGACATTTTTCAAAATGTCTTCTCTGTTAGAGCATAGTTCATTAACGTGAGATTTTTAAGAAGGTTTGTTGTTGTCTGACCTCTCTGTCCAGCGAAGCAACATTGGCAGTTCTATAGTTTTTGGGATGGGAATTATGATGTTGTTTGTTTCCTTTTTGACTCACCTTCTTGGTTTACACAGATATGCAGAAATCTCAGTTTTCATTTTAAATCATTTTTTTCTAGCCTTGAGGACCATCGGGGAAAAAACTTGAAAAACAGATTAGTAAATGATCTAAGGCACAAACCGAAAAGATCCACATATTCATGATTTAGAAAAATAAGATTTTAAAGGCAGTCATTTTTTTCTGTGACCTGACTCATAAGCTTTTCTTTTTCTTTTAATGGTATGACCTAAAGCTGCTATTGATGTCAATGAGTTTTGCCATTAACATCCAATGAATTGGAGCCAAAGCCGAGGGTTTTTGCCCTCGCCCCCACCAAGTACATTTTTAGAACAGTAATCTTCTTGCTTCAAGTTTAACTTCAAAACCAACTATAAGTACCAATGCACTCATTATAGGTGGGAGAAAATCTTTTTTTGTGTGTGTGTGTGTGAATACAGGGGGTGTATTTCCCCTTACGAGAAGGAAACACACTCCCAGTAAGGCAATAATCAATGCAGATAAAATTACTTTGAAAATCCATTGCCTGGAGAGTTCTAAAATAGTGTACTTTAAGAATTTACACTAAACTTTATCTTATGAAATTACAATGTTTGTTCCCAAGGTTTTTTAGATTGTGGACATTTATATCACCGTATAGTCCTAACTGTAATAATATAAAAAAGAATATTGAGTTCTTTGAGCAGTGCATCACTTGTCTCTAGTATCATCTACACCATGTAAGAATATCACTAATTTGAGAAAAATCCATGGCTGGTATCTTGATTTATTGTTTCAATGTATCTGAGTGTATGATTATTGCGTAATCCCAATGCATTTTAATAAATTGCAGTGAAAGAGAGCCACACGCCAGGTTGATTAGCATAAATAACACATCAACACTTTTAAAACAACAAATTTCCCAGTGTAAACTATTCAAAGTGAATATAATGAACTTTGATGCACTATAGAATAACTCCACTGGGTTAATATTTTTAATATAGTGGGTTCAATGTTAGGAAAGTGGTAATATCTGCTTTTGTCTTTGTCCTTTCCAGGTCATTTTATTTTATGCTTCATATGTGCAAAACGTAATGCATTTGGGGAAGATACAAAAAGTGATCTAGTAACAACCCATGCGTTAACACCACCTTCATGGTTCTGACCAGTCACTGGAACCCAGCATATATACAAGAAAAGAATTTTTACGGTACTAAAATCTTAGCTTGGATATTAAACCCAGGCAATGATACTGGACTCAGAACCTCATTGAGTGAGTGTTATCATTTAGTCCTACTAGTTCTTCCTGTGAAAACTGGGTTTCCATTAACACTTAGCTGGCAAATCAATGCCAAGGAGCACAAAACACAGCTGAGTTCTCTTGTAACCACTGCTGACTAATCTTTTTGAACTCACATTGTAATATCATGATTAGTTTTGTTTGTCAGTGGCAGTGTTAACTCCTCTATAGATGCCAGTGTTTACCACAGTAGTATCTAAGATACTGTACTTTTTTCATAGTACTAAGAACACAGAAGTTGTTAGTTTTCCCAGATAAGTCTCTTAAGAAAACCATCAGTGTCTGCATGCAATCAGAACAACAAGCTCATTGGACTGTGACTGATGAATTCATCCTCATAATTTTTCAGGGTTTTTAGAAACTATATTGCTAGAATATTTTAGTATGGGAATTTCAGTAGTGGATAGATGTTAAGAATCATCAGTAAACTAGGAACTGAGCTGCAACAGGTAAGAAAATGGTTTGCTTAACATATTTTATCAAATATAGTCTTTTGTGATGTAAGTCTACTTCTTTCAGTCACAGAATATGAAACTACATTCAGAAACAGTCATAGATATTCATGTATGTCTGTGTACATGTCTAGATACGTGTATAGGCTACCTTCGAATTGTAGCTTTCCTCATGGCACTTCTCAGGATTTCCAATCAAATCAGAATCAGAAAACATGAGGAATGTTAGAGGTACATGAACATCCTTATCATCTTTTACATAGCGAGATTTTAAATTAGCCTCTCTCTTTTTCTCTGTGCATTCCACGCAGCTAATCCAAAATATGGTTAATCAGAAAAATGATCTGATGTGAGATGTTCCTCCAGGAAGTAGTTCATTCCTAAGAAAACTAGTGGTATGGACAACTGGTTTAGAAGAATGTTAGTTCTTGATTCAGGTATCAACTGAAGAAAGTTGTACTTTATTTAATTTGACATGTGGAAATCAAAAGTTTATGAGGCTGTGCAGGTCATTCTTCTTGATAACCGTATTTGTTTGCTTCTGTTCTCTCAGTGGAAGAAATATTTACATAATGTCTTCTTTCTGGGAACAGTAAAAATTTCAGGAACACTTGGAAGATGAATCTCACATTAAACTTCATGATTTAAAACACCATTTCCAAAAGCTGGTCCAGAAGAATACTCAAAGTTTGCATGTGATATAGCTAAGATGAATTATGATTCTCTGCGATGGTAGTTGCTGCATTTTTACCAAAGTAAGCAAGGATAAGAGAAAGATTTAACTGGTTAACTAGTGTGAACTAGGTAACAGGTGTGAAGATATGCGCATTGCCTCTTTCAAACTGCAGGGAGAAGGTACAGGAAGATCAGGGACAAAAGCTTTAACTTACAAGAGGAGCCATTCCAGAACAGACTAACAGCTTTCTTATGCTATTATTCCTTCTGACAATGGCCTTTACCAGATGCTTTAGAGAAAAGTGCAAGAAACCCTGCAGCGAGCACTTATGAAATATTCTGCCCTTAGAGGAAATTTCTTGTTAATCTCTGTCAGTGATGATTGGTTTATATCCTAGAGCATGATGGCTTGAAGGTTAAGCAAAAAATAACTTTAGGACTAGTACAACTCATACTACTGTAAAAGAAGCTGTTTTTTTCCTGAGATACTTTAGTTTTATAATGTGATAACAGGCGCTGGCTAAATGATGTCAAGCAAATTCCTTAAAATGTTTTGATGTTTATTGTAGAGGCTAGATAATGAAGGAGAACTGGGATAAAAATAAGAGATTAAGTCTGTGTGATTTACAAAGATTTTGTGAAAAAAGGCATGTCTTTTTTATGACTTTTTGCTATTGTACATCATATAATAGTAAAATGGAAAATCTTGCCTAATTTTGCTAGAAACTTTTATAAAGTCTTTAACCTGTTCTGTGCCTTCTGATTATATTTGAGGAGAAATTTTTAAAGCTTTAATAAATACATTTTAATAAAAAATATTAAAGTACTAGCTTTTGCACTGAAAATGCTTTCTATTTTCTGGTCACATTCCTGACTTCTGTGAAATCATTGTTTCACTATTCCTTCTGGTCACAGAATGTTCTACAAGCAAGACTGAATTTTCCTGTTGTAAAAGAAAAGAGAAAAGAAAAAATCTTCAAGCTTTCTTTTCATATGCTGAAGTGGCAAAAAGGCATACATCCAAAATATTTCCCTCCCTTTAAAATATGGTTAAATATAGAAAAAGTTATATCCTTTTATTTTTGAATCATTCACAAACTTTTTTTTTTTTTTTTTTTTTTTTTCCTTTATGGTGGAAGAAAAGGCGCCTTTAAGCAATTTAGACTGTCTAATCTAAATAGGGTGATGAGAAGATCTCTTCTAGATCTAGCAGTGCTGAATGAGGATGTTACTATGCTCGGCTCTCCAAACCTATAATCCACCAGCTGGAAGTTGCCATTCCCATAGCTCTGCCAGACAAAGGAGTCTGAGAGCTTTGCCTTATCCACTTCAGCCAAAGTCAGTTCTCTTTTCAAACTGCCTTCATCAACAGATTAATACTACCATGACTCCATATGGAGTTCTCATATGACCCATTCTGCCAACAAGCTGCAGAACTGGCACCCTTGTGGGAAGAGAGAGGAAGAAACTCTCAGGGTTGCTAATATCTTCAGTTGTCACTGCTTTTTGCTAGATGAACATTTTTCTGCAGCCTACAAATGAGCTCTGTTTGAGCACTCTGCTAAGAACATTGCTGTTATTATGCTTGTGGTTTTGTGCGCTGCTTGTGGACTTTTCATCTCCTTACTAGCCTGGCTATCTTAATCTTGCTGGATATCTTGAACTTAACTCACTGTTGTGAAGCATGCCAAAGGAGAAAAAGAGGGAGGCCAAACAGCTAATGAACCAAAAAAGCCAAAATTGTTCACGATTGCAAAATAGTCAGAATTACAGACAATATTCTTTCTACTCAGTTTAGATTCAGGCTTTCTCTGAGGTGGCATAGCAATATACGTGAACCGTAGCAGGTAGCAGAAAGTTCTCAGTTTTTTAAGTTGAGGAGATTTTTTTTCTCTGTTTTATAATAGTTGTATGTCACTTGTATGTCTGAAAGGATTGTAGAGGAAGGTGCAAGTTAAATAAGGCAACATCTGAAATCATTACACTGTCTCCCCAAGGATATTCAGTGTTCAGTAAGACTTCCTAGAAACTTTGTCATATGTAATACTCATACCGCAGGTTGGTTGTGCACAGTCCATATCTGTGGGAAGATCAGTTCTTCAAGTAGTTAAAAGCACTTCTTGAAAGATTGATGTGCATAAGCATGCACACGTGGCATGTAAAACAGTGACATCTATTCCCATGTTCTGGGAGTGGGAGGAAAGGAGAGATGTTAAATAAGAAACAGGCATCAATAGGCAGTCGATGCGCTGCTTTGCCTAGTGCTCTTCTAAGGGGAGTCTGGTGACTGAAGGTGTGCTGACTCTGGTACTTGCTGTATGGGGCACGAGTCTGTTGCTGTTCCCAAGGAAATTCTGACTTTATTTCGCAGATTGAAGAGACTCCTACACTGAATAAAAATCAGATGACTACCTAACAGAAAATAGACAGTGGCCTTCACAGAAAGAACGTCCTGTCAAGACTAAGGTGTTCTTACTAGAGTATCGAACCTGTTCTAAGACATAGTATTTTTTTATTAACTTTTCGTATTTGTTTTCTTCATTGACACCTTTATCTCACTTGTTTGGTATATTTTTTCATGATATGTAGCATTTTGAATGTATGGCTCATCAGTAGGAAAAGGTACTCAAGCATCTGCAGGATAGAAAATAAGAGAATTATGTGTGATCAACAGATCTCTGATGTTCTATGAAACCCTGTTGGCTTCCAATTGGACTGATTCTTAGATATGAATCTGAAAGTAAGGATAGAAATTTTTCATGCCTGAGAGACATTTATAAATAATTTATAGTAAGAAGTAATAATAATTTTTTTTTTGTATACGCTTAAGAAGTTCAAATGCAACCCAAATTTAATAAAAAAAGTAATAGTCACATGTGCTTAAAATTGAATGTTTTCATACATAGAAGAAGTGGTAGTGTGTTAAACAATAAAATTAATAAATGTAAGTAATAAGAACAAACTTTAGAAGAAATTAGAGGTATAATTAAACACTTTTTCGAAGTGATATAAAGTTGAAATGACATTCTAATATACTTTTGGGTTTTTTTTTTTAGAATTTAGATGCTCTGTTTTCTACAGAGAAAGATACTTATGGGACGTAGAATAAATTAGCAGGAACCCATTGAAGGTATGCCAGCTACTACCTGCTGAAGTTCTGCTCCCAGTTTTATTTTGATAACATACAGGTAGATGAGATGAGACGAGATTTTTGCCTTTTTCCTACTAATGGCAAACAATATAACTAGACCAGAACATTTGCAGAATTTGCATCTTTCTTTAATGTTTAGGGAAGGTCATCGGAAACAGTGATAGATAGGGCCTGGCTGCCAACAGGCTTTTTCATGTTGATCACGAATATAATTTGCTGTCTTACTCAGGTGTAGATCAGTTTCATTTCTAAGTGGATTTTCAGTTTCAGCAGGGCAAAGTTAGTACCTCTAGGCAGGAGGAATTTGTCTAACATATGGCATATCTGAGAGTTTCTTTCTGGAGTTTATTGCTGTAGTAGAAGATGCTCTGAATACGTTTCTGTTTACATGAGATCAGGAAGGCTTTCACTGCAACAGTGGTCCCTGCTGTTCGTGTGTACTAGTACAGATCTGGCTCAACTGGAGATTGATATCAGCTATTTTTCATTTCACTTTTTGCTGCTGTCATTACGCTGTTTGGTTTTAAAGGACACGAGATGCTTTTTAGAGACATCACTTTCTGGAGATGACTCATTAAAGTTATGACTTCTTACATATTCACATGCATAAACATAAATTCTTCAAACTGGTATCTCTCTGCATTGGACTTTGCCCTTAGCAATCTGTTCGTATAGGCTGTAGCTGTTCTAGTAAAGAGTTGCAAGATTTTTTTTTTTGTCTTTACTACTGTAATTAGAAACTAATTGCAAAGATGGCAATGGGTTTCACTCACATCATTTGTACACGTATAGTTTCATTGCTTAGAATACAGTGGTTTTAGAGGGATATGGACTCTAGATTATTTGTTCTTATTCCCTCCACTTAGTAATAGAGTCTTGAAATTAAGAGACCACTCATATGCCTTTTGGACCCCATTGCTTGAAGTCCAGAAAATCAAGAATTGGTGTAGAGAATGTTTTATTTCTAGAATGGATAAAAGCAAGTAAATGAAGAAAAAGATGTCAAGACTGTAAATAAATTAATACCAGTGCATTGCAGAAAGCCTTAGCAACTTAAAACAACTTAAAATGGCACCAGAAACAGTTTTCAGATCAGTGTAGATAACAGAGCAGAGCTGCAATGTGCTCTTTGTGTGTATTGCTAAATAAGCAAAGTCTGCAAAGTCACTGTGTGCAATAGTATAGACTGGATTTCCTGAAATCATTCGCTCGAGAACAAACCAGGTATGCAATCTGCATTTTATTTCTAGTCAGTCCCTCAGCGCTGCTTGGGATAGCAGCTTCCTTCAAATGTCCCACATTGTCAGGTTGGTATTGATTAAGAGCTCTGGTGTGCTACTCAAGAAAGACGTCTTATAATATCCTCCTAGGAAGAAAAAGCCTCAAAGCATCTGGGTAACAATACCTTTATTAATCACATGATCGAATAGAAAAAGATGAATTTTAACATCTATTCTCAGGCTAATGACAGTGAGTTACATCCTCTCTAAGTGCAAATGGTGTAGTTCCGTAATGTGAATTATTCCTGATTTGCATAGACTGAATACTGGCTTGTGCTGCGTAATGATACTCTGGTATAAGACAGCTTTGGTCTAACATCTGAGGAAAACCTTAAGAATCACACTCTTTCATAATGTTTTTTGCTAAACAAGTACTGGTAAAATGTTTTGAAATTCATACCAAAAGTGGTCTTTTGTGAAACTTTTGTGCTGGTTTTGGCTGGGATAGAGTTAATTTTCTTCATAGTAGCTAGTATGGGACTATGTTTTGGATTTGTGCTGGAAACAGTGTTGATAATACAGGGATGTTTTCGTTACTGCCTGAGCAGTGCTCACACAGAGCCAAGGCCTTTTGGCTGCTCACACAGCGCCACCAGGGAGTAGGTTGGGGGTGCACAAGAAATTGGCAGGGGACACAGCTGGGACAGCTGACCCCAATTGACCAAAGGGATATTCCACACTATATGATGTCATGCTCAGCACATAAAGCTGGGTGAAGAAGAAGGAAGAAGGGGACATTCAGACTTAGAAAGTTTGTCTTCCCAAGTAACCATTGTCTGTGATGGAGCCCTGCTTTCCTGGAGATGGCTGAACACCTGCCTGGTCATGGGAAGCAGTGAATGAATTCCTTGTTTTGCTTTGCTTGTGTGCACGGCTTTTGCTTTACCTATTAAACTGTCTTTATGTCAACCCATGAGTTTTCTCACTTTTACTCTTCTGATTCTCCCTGCCATCTCACCAGGAGGGAGTGAGCGAGTGGTTGCGTGGTGGTGCTTAGTTGCTGACTGGGGTTAAATCACGACAGTACGCAAATTAACTGTGAATTTCATTAACTGTTACCTCTCTTGGGAAATCTCTGGAAGCTTGACAATACCAGGTGTCATTAAGTGCTATTTTAAAGGCCAGTTGTAGAGCTTTATAGCTTTATTTTTTAATGCAAAAATGAGAATTGATTGAACTCAAGAGAGAAATGCTTAATAAGGTCCTGTTAAGGCTCAATGGTTTACTGTCAGCCCAGAAATCACATGAATACTATATTCCTGAAAGTTCTTCAGAAGTTGAGCAGCTATCTTTATTTAAACTCAAGCTTATCAGCTGGAGTTAGCAGAGTGGTCGCAACTGCTTCATTGTAAAACAGGGAGTCAGTGTCAGGAGATTCACCTAGAAGCAGACTGCAGAAAAATGCAGGTTACAGGCTACAGAGGCAATAACCTCTATTTGGTACAGATTGTTAGATAAGGCTGTCTTGAGACTGCCACAAATAGTAACGGTGTTCCCTGCAAGTTGGGATAGACGTTTAATTTGGGTAAAAGACTCCTTCCCCAGGCATCAATAGGAAAAATACTTCTGCAGCGTAACCATTGCTCTCGTATTAGTAAATTTACTTCCTATCAAGTGATTATCTTGAAGATCAAAGGCAAATGCCCCAGTGAAACAGTGATAAGCATAAACATAAGAACACGTACAAAGATTTAAGTAGACCAGTATTCTGGCAGTGGCCAGTAGCTAAGGCTTTGCCAGGGAATAACATAACAGGGTAAGTAGAAAGTAAAACTTTTCCTGCTATTTCTTCTAACATCTGTCAAACCATAGCTCAGAGACTTTGAGTGGGAAACCTTTTTTTTTGTGTGTGTGTGTGTGTGTGTATGCGTGTTATATAATAACCTCTAAAGTTTTTCTTCCATAAGTTTTTCTAATTGCTTGTTAACCCACCTGAGCCTTTGACATCTACAACATCCTGTAGCTATGAGTTCTACAGTTTAATTACGTGCTTTGTGAAAAGTGTTTCCTTTTGTTTGCTTTAAACCTGCCACTTGATAACTAAGTCTCTGAAGTTCCTTCATGGTGGGAACCAGGGAATTGTTCTCTGTGTACTTTCTTTATTCCAGTCAATATTTTATGGGATTTCATCGTATTAATCTCATGGGTGTTTCTTTTCTACCTAGCCTTTGTTCATCTCTCCTCGTTAAATAACAACTTTTTATCATCCTAGGTACACTTTTCTGTATCTTCTCTAGTTCTCCAGAGTCCATTTTCAGATGTGGGAAAGCAGAACTGCATTCAATATTCAACAAGATTTATTCTTTGTTCGTTTTCCAACTGCCTACCATTCTACTGCTTTTATGATCTCTCATGAGTATGGAGCTGAAGATTCTATAGATGTGTTCATAAAGACTCCCAAAACTCTGTTTTAGTGGACATAGCTAATTTAGACTCATTATAGTAATAATTGGTTTGTTTTGATGGATGTTGATATTCATCAGATATTTTCTTGTCCAGACGTTCATTATTATGATAACTTTCTGTAGCTTGTTGCAGCTGGCTTTCATTTTCATAACCCTAAATAATTTAGCATTGTCAGCAAAATTTTTTATCTCTTCATCAGCATCCTTGAGTCCTGTCTATAAACTCTGAATAGAAGAGATAACCACATCTTTGTTGGGCTTTTCTGGAAAGCTCCCTTCATGAAATAAATTCTTAAAAAATTACTAAGAATAAAGAATAAATTCTTTATTTCTTATCCCTTAACAAATCAAGAATCTTAGGGCATTTTTTCCTATTATTCCAAGTCACCCACTGTCTATAAGATGCCTTGGTGAGGAACTTCGTTAAAAGTTTTTTTAAAATTCAAATGCACTATATCAGCCACGTCTCCCATGCTACTACACTCTTCTATTTTTCAAAGAGGTCCAATAGGTTTCAGAGGCACAATAATACATTACAAAAGCTGAGTTAACTTTTCTCATTATGTCATATTTTTCTGTAGGTCTACTAATTTTTAAAATTTAGTTTCCATTGTTTTTTTTTCCTAATAAAGAAGTCAGATTTACTTGTGCATATTTTCTTCTACTCCAGCTGAAACCTGTCAGTAGAACTGGCTTGCTTTTGTTATCATTGATTCTCTCAGCACTGAGATCACTTTCAGTAGTATTAATCATCTGGCAATTTCATATTTGACTTTCTTTGACTCGTAGGTGAATATCATGTTGTTGTGGTGATTTGTTACTATTCGTTTTATTGATTTGTTCTAAGAATTTTTTGACTGAGAGTCCAATTGCAGATAATTCCTACAATTCTACCTCTATAAAAAAGGTTCCTATGTGGAAACCAGTCTAATCTCATCTATAGAGAACACCAATATGAAGAATTAATTTAACTGTTCAGCTTTGGCCTTATCTTCTTTTACAGCTCCTCAATCATCTATTGGTCCTACAGAGTCTTTGGCAGACTGCCTGCTTTTGATGCTGAAAAGATTTTATTATTAGTTTCTATATCTTTATAAAAAGCTCCTTTAAATCTTTTTTTGATTTTTTTTATGGCTTTGTATTTCACTTTCTAGACTGACACTCTTTTCTACCTTCCACATTTGCACAAAAATTTTAATTTTGAAAGTTGCCTTTATACTAGCAATAATTTAATAAAATATTTTTTAAACCTTTCCACAACTGTTGTTTTTTGGTTTTTTTTTCCTAAAATGGCATCTTCTGTTGTTTGTATGAATAAAGTTATTGAAATAATTTTATTTTCTCATGACAAAACGGCAAGGAAGACATTCTTTTGTGTGATAGTGAACTGTGTTACAAGTGTGCACATGGTATATATATAGCTGTACTGACAGCTCTTAACTTCAATCTTAGTGTTTGAATTTAAGTTTAGCTGCTGCTAACTACACAGTGTTATTTCTCCATTTTCTCCAAATCTTTGGAGGCACAAAATTAAAATCTGAGATATGATTCTGGAACTGTTGGAGATACAACCTAAGGACACAGTTTTATAATAATTGTAATCATACCAAAAGCTAGATTTAGTTTTATAAGAAGTGTGCTTCCAAGTAATTATACTTAACCAGATGCCAAATGAAGGTTTCTTCACTTTAGGGTGCCGTTTTAATCCAATGAAGTAAATTCAAGCATATGATTTTATTACTGTTTCAAAGAAGTTCTGCGTGTGTTCTCTCAATTTATATGGTTTAAATGGCTTGGACACCTATTCTGTAGTCTTTTTCCTTGTCCTGTAGGCCACCTCTAGGAAAGATTATTATTAAGATAGGCGAGTCAACACATATGTACACAGAAATGAAGTGTTCTGATGTAATATTACAAACCTCAGTGTATTCCAGTATACATAGGACCTCAAGGAGCAAAACATGTCTTTTGTGTTGTGTAATTACGTACCTGAAAATCTGTATTTCCTGGGTTTGACAAAGACAGAATTGTTTTTTTTTTTATTTTCTTTTTTCCCCAGAATGATTTCCTTATTTTACTAGGATTCATGTAGATAGTATATGTGACTGACTTTCTCTTGCTTATGCTGATTTCATTTCTCTCCTGGATAAAAACATTTTAAACAATTCAGGACTTTGACATAAAGTTTTGTGGTTGCTAATCTCTCAGGTCTTATTCATGCAATCTCTGATAACATGAAATAGAGAGGACTTTGCCACTGCCAGAGTAATTAATATCTTGAAATGTTCGGCTTCGTTTCCTATTCATTATGTAAATGAAGTAATATTTACCTAAATGGAGGTGTTCTTCCCCTGGTTTTCAAACTGCCTCTCAATACCATCACAGCCACCTTGTCCCGCCACAGATGAACGTTCTCCAACAATCATTACTAACTGCAGAGAGATTTCCAATGCCCTTACAGGAAACTTCCCATAGACCAAGTCTGGCACATCTGGACACTCTTCCACCTCATGAAGATGAAATCCCCTCATTTTTCAGGTGTTGAAATCACCATTCAATTTCACTACTTCTGTGATGATATATGTGTCCAGCCTTGTCTGTGCTGTTACCCAGGGATATGCCAGCACTCTCCTAAGATATATGCAGAAAATCAGTCTGCAAAACTTGCTATTGCTATGGACTAGAAGAAAGGCAATTATTCATGTTGTATTTTAGTAGCATAACTCAGAAAAATAACAGAATTTGTTTGATTAAAAGCATGGTCCACTGGAATTAAAACAGGCAGCTATCTACAAATATCTATCTACAGAATTAAATCTAATTGGAGATGTGGAGCGTTTATCAGTGCATCTAAATCTAGGATATGAACATACAGCTTGATACTTAACCTCCAGAGTGCTGTCTGATTACTGAAGAAATTTCTTCAGTCTTTACTAGCCCCCTGCTTTTCTCCATACAATGCACTGGAAGTAAGGATGGGTTTGAGGGACAATAGATTGCGTAGTTTGCTGAGCAAATGGCTGTCTAATGAACCTTAGACCAGTGCTAACAAGGCTATTACTACAGGCTGAATGAGAATTTGTCTGCTTTCAGAGCATCTACTGTGGTATCTGCGCTTTGCAAAATATTATGTGTTTTGTATGTCCAAATTGTTGAAACTTACTTGCTGGGGAGTGTCTCTTCCTTTTCTGTTCCTTGTTATCTGCATACGTCAATAGAATTTCAGTTTCCTGCCTGTCTGTTCTCAAATTTATCATCAGTGTCTTCCATTTTACAGCAAAATACCCTCTATTCAGATAAGGGAATACCAATTTTTTTATTGAGTGAAAAGTGGAATTTCCAAGGGGAGGAGGGAAGGTGCTGCTTTCTTCTAGTTCTCTTTCCACTCACTGTAAAAAAAAATGAGTGCATGTTTTTAGTCTTCTTACCTAAAAATCTTGGAGAGTTTGAAAAGCACATGGATTTTGAGCTTAAATTGAGATGATGATGACACCAAAATCTTTACTACCAATGAGCTACTTTGGACATATTGTAGGTCTCTCCCACTTTATTTTCAATCTACCTAACCTACTTGTGTTATTTCACTCTTGAAAAGGAAGGTACATGCTGATGGTCATGCTTAAATCAAACAGCGGCTGAACCACCTTTATTATTTAAAGTGTACCATAAATTTTTAATAAGAATTTGAAACATCTATATCTGTCATTGTATTATCATACGTATATCATTACAGTTATGAGGCTTAGAGTCATTTGGTTCAGTTGGAAGAAGGAAGAAGTAAGAAGTTTGTGGATAACCAGAAATAAAGTATCTTCTATATTTACAAATAATAAAAATTCATAAACATGGTATAGAGGAGCCCAATGTTGTTACTGACCTAACAGTAATGTGGCTCTATGCAAACTGTTTGATTCAAACTCTTGCCTGAACTGAAGTGTGACTCAAACTTTTTTTTTTAGGCCTTAAAATCCTGGCTTTGAAGCTGAGTTCCTTGGGTCTATTTCCTTTTTTTACAACTTACCAACCCTCCTACAACTCTTCCTTCTCAGAAAGACTGTTCTCTCCTGTATAGGAGAAGATATAGGGCTAAAAAAGAAATAACAAAGGAATTAATACTTCAATGACTCCTGATAGAAAGCTGCCATGTGTTTTTTGCTGCCATATCACATTCACACCTTATCTTTACAAGTCAATACACATGCTGTGAAATAAGATGTATTTCAGTCAGGATTTACCTGAAAATCTGAACTAGTTAACAACACAGATAGCTGTTTCTAAATTTTGTAGTTCCCTTGGACTTTCCCGCAAGGTTTTGGTAAAGATCCTCAATGCCATTAGAATATTTTACTGCAATATTCCATTTTTTTTTTTTTGTCCTGCATAGCCCTTTTGAAGTGACCTTTCCTCCAGATTGCCAAGAAATTATCATATTCCGATGTTTCCTTCAGGCATTCCTCCTTGTGTGGTTTCCTTGGGAGTCTGGAAAAACCTCCTCCGTACCATAACATTTATCCTTCACTTATCTCATTAGTAAGCATTCAGCTGTTGAGAATAATCAGTAGCAGAGATGTTGGTGTAGATCTAATGCTATTGATATGTTTAAAATATCAATGTTTCTAAGCTTCCTAGAAAGTTGGTCTTTTTATACATAATTTCATCATCCAGTGGAATAATGAAGAAATACTAATTAGGAAACTGCTAATTTATATGTAATTTATTGTAATACCAGGCCTAATGATGCCTTCTTCTGATTATCATTTTAGTATGATATTCAGGTTCTCTGATAACACTTGCAAACAGTATACAAGTCACTATGTTGTCCTGACAAAGAACCACGCAAGCATATTTTCTTCCAGTCTTATTTGGAGATTGTGTACGTAGGCTTGGAGTTAACTCACTGTTTGCGAGACCACAAATTAAAGTAGCTAGAACATGAACATTATTGTATCCATTTCTGAATCCTTCAGAATTGCTTTTCAGACTTCTGCAAGTCTTCTGGCAACCATGAATCTTGCCTCACTGTGAGATTTGACCTTACAATTTGTCTTACTATATATTAAGGTTGATCCTCCAGAAAGCTGAGGTGTTTAAAAAGAGCTTTATGCCACTTTCCGCAGTAAGCTGGCAAAGGGGAGAAAAGATCCATAGCTATTTAAGATCTGTGTAGAAGGTCTTGAGGGCAATGAGTTGATCCTTCACATTTTATGTGGCTTTCGGATCTTCACAGATGAAAACAGGAGAGCTGGAGCACAAACAAGGAGGAACTCTATACATAATTGTAACATATGCGATGGCCAGGAATTCTGGAGGATCCAGGCCAGTATGTTAACAAATATTTCTCTAGAGTGTTGTTTTTTGGTATATGGGAGTCATAAATAATCAGTCACAAAATAATATGACTGTTTTTATATCAATGAATTGAGAATAAGATCTGGTGGATTCTTGTGAAGATTTCCACTGTAGATATTTTCATGTACAGAAAGCATTTTTTTAATACAGAAGACCTTTATTACTGCTGAAATCTTAGGAGTATATAAACTTCTGTAAATGATTTTTCCAAATATAGTGTTTGTTCATTCATATCTTTGGTGAATCATATGATAAGAACTTTGATTCAATACCATAGAATGTGCTTGTAGTTTTACCAAAAATGCCACAAGTCTTTTTCCTTTAGAATATTGAATATTTATTACGTGCTGGAAGTATAACTTTTCCCCTTATTTCATATACAGTTAAAGTAATAAGTCACTATGGAAGACAAAATTATTTAAAAGTTTGGGAAAAAAAACCCCAACCTTTTCTATCTGTAGTTATTCTAATATTTTTGCTTTTGATATCTAATTATGCAGTAGCATCTCAAAAATGTGATTATTATGTTTATCCGTGTGGTATAGATAACTTTCAGTGGCCAATAAATTCTTAAGTATAACTCTTTTCTGCCAGGTTTAACTGTTTTAAACTTTTAATGTCTGTAAACTGGTAATATCTTAATATTTGTTTCATTTTGATGGTGTTGGTAGATTTACTATCACTGAGAAACTAATGTGAAATAAATGTATTATATAGTAATGTAATACATTTACTAATATTGCTGTCTATTGATATTTTCCATGATTGTTGGATTAAATTTGAAAAATAAAGCCCTTTGGAAGCAGGACAAGAGTTAAACAGCTGTGATTGTGTCAAGCATTTCTAAAAATGATCACTGTTCACTGTTATTTCTTTTGTATTTAAAAATGTGTTAGGCCTATGAAACTCAGTATGTCAAATTTGTCGTGAAGTAATTTGGAACTTAAGGGGCTGTGTGGCTCAGGGTTATGTGTTACAGAAATGAGAATTTTATTAACATTGGAAAATGGCCACACTGAACCAAGAATCCAGTATTGTCGTTCTCAATTTGAAATGACATGAAATATTTTGCTAGGATTTCACTTCAAAGTGTTCAGAATGTACAGCATCAGCCTGACACACAATCACTGCAAGTGTGGGCACAAGCAGAAAAGTATTTGGCTCTGATGATCATGGCCTTGGAAATCAATGCAATTTCTTGGTGCTCTGTGACTTGTGAAAGTGTTGATTAGAATGAAGACAATATTGCAAAGGGGTAAAGATCACTTAATGTTTGCCCAATGCTTTATATGTATAAATGCTTATATAAATGATTATTAAAAGCAGTGGATGTATCATGTGTTATTTTATTTATCTGTGTGTGCACAGGAGATATTAGGAGCTCCAGAGTCCTAAAAAAGAATTTAACCAAATAGCTTTTTAAATTATTATTATTACTACAAACGTGCTTACAACAGGCAGCATGCAAAGTTTAAATGAATATTACTACAAGCTGATTCAAAAAAGATAGAAAATGCACCATCGTGTTGCGGAAATGGACAATGACATGACATTTGAAAGTCCGTGACGATGAAAATGTTAGAACATACTTCCATTACTGCAGATTTAATTAAGAAATTTGTGTAAATACCAATGGAAATCTTGATCTGGAAAAGCCTTTTTATGCAGACTTTACTTGTCTTTAAGCAAACATTTAAATATTTTTCTGATTTACTACTACTGAGAGATTTTATTTAGGATGCTTTTCTGTGGTTACATGCTCCAGTAATGCCAATTGCGTGACTGTCTATCTTGGGAGACTGTTCAGCTGTGCTCCTCTTTCTGACTTTCGTGCTCGGGTCTCATCCTAACACAGAGCTGGGATGTGGCTGAGTGTGCACCATGGCTGAGAGTTTAGGAGCAATCTTGTATTCCATAGGATTGGTATGCTCTAATTTGCTACATTTTTGATCACTTTGATTTTAAAATGTATTCTAAAGAGCAGCTGTACATTACATTTTTATTCATGTATGGTTCAAAATTGCTTCAAGCTAAAGTAGTTTAATCTTCCAGTAAGATACAGGCGAATGATGTTGACACAGTTAATAAAAACTGTTTTATACTTAAGTTGGAAACTTCTCCTGAGTTCAGAATTAAATACAGCTCAAGTGCAGTTTGCTCTGATCCATAATGGCTAGTTAAACATTGTTATATTCATTTTATTCTAAAGACACCTCTCGTAACATGTTTTAATGTAACTATATCTGGCCTGCAGAATCGGTCAGAAAGCAACTGCTGATGGCAGTTATTTCATTTCTAATGTGCAATAACACAGCAGAAGCAATTCAGTGAATCACAGAAGTAGCTTCAGGGAGCCCATAGGCCATAGAACTAATTTCATCCTGTGAGTAAATAAAAGATGTGAAAACACGGTTCCCATTTTCTCAGTGGAAATGGATTACTGAACAAGGTCAATAGATATGGATTACTGAACTGTACTCATCTATAATATTGGTACTTGTACCACATAGAGTATAAATATACAAATCCTTTCTACTCTGTCAGTCTAATGAGAATTATGTTTTTTACGAAATACTGAAACAATACTTCAGAGAAAAGCAACATCATTTGCTTTTGATTTAATATGCAAATAATTTTCATGATTTGGAATCTATCCTGGTAATGGCCATAGCGAATATTTTTTATTTTCTAATTCATCCCAAGAAAAATTTGGGGATTTGCGGTAAAGTTGTCAGTATGAAAGTAAGAAATAAATTATTCCACTCATTTCCCATTGTTTTACTATTTTTTAGTGGTAGTTTATTTATAAAAAATATTTCACAGCATTAGGAATAAATGGAAAAAAAAAAAAACAAAAAACAATCCTAGAAGTTAAATGAAAAAACTCAGCTTTGTGGATTTCTGATGCCAATTGCTGTCTGAGTTATGAGAGTTAGCTGGAACGTATAGTAATATTTTCTTTGGTGGCCATTTTCCAGGTATATGAGATTAGACTACTTTTTTTCTTACAACCAAAGAATTTTTATATTCTGAAGATGTAGTTTGTAACGGTGCATCTAATATAACACAGCTGGAGCCCCGGATTGGTAATTGGCCTGAATTTTGTCCTGGGTTATCATTCTGTTCTGTTCCTACATCAATGAGTTTTTCGCCTTAGTGAGGGAACAGTCCTTTCCTCCTCTTAAAAGCTCCCAAAGAGAAAACCTTTCTGCCCAGCAAAAAGAACAAAGCAAAAGCCATTTAGACCAATTAATTCATACAATCTCCACGTATTTACTGGCAGTGATTTCTGTGTCTAATTTATCTAGGCAATTAATAGACACAACCCTACTGTCTCCTCCCTTGCCTCACTTATCTTGTTATCTGTTTAGACATTGAAACCTGTGCAAAATCAAACAGCAATGAAATCAAGAAATTAGGCTGTAATGTTAGAACCCCTGCACTTGACCTATATTGCCTTAGTACTTGATAATGTTATTAAATTGCATTTCTGTGATGAAATCTTGTGACAGAACTCCTTATCAGCATTATCTATCCTGGAAATCCATCTGTAGTGCTTATGAGACACCTTTTGATGGATTTGAAATGAAAATCTATGCTATTACGTTATATATCACATAGAGAGCTCCTCTTAATTGTCCAAACTTTTACATATGTCATACACTTTGTATCATCATCAATTGACTTAATAATTAATATTTTCCTCCTGCCTCACTGAATAAAGATTCTCTGCAGCTTAGTAGAGCTCATGAAGTGAGAGGAGCTGTTGTTTGTATAATATCTGCCTGATTTACTGCAGAAATGGGTATATTTACCATGACTGAAGGAGAAATCCATTGGAACAGAAAAGAAATCTTCACAGTTGAAGCAAATGGATATGCTGCCATGAAAAAAAAAAAATAAATTCTATCTGAATTTCTGCAACGGCAAGTGAGCCAATTAAAACAAAATTCTCACGTATTAATTTTCAATTTCTAGAACACATCATGTCTGCTTTTAAAACGTCCTATCTTGTACTCTCAGCTGTAGCTAAATCCAAGGGGCTTCTACCCTCAAAATATATGGTGCTATCTAAGGCTCAGTACTGTGAGAAAACCAGATATAGTTACGTTAGAACAGACATTTGATGTAACTGGTGTTTTTACCTTACATTTTCTCACTTCCCTATTTGTTAATTAGAGAGTATAATCCTCTTTTCTCACAGGATTGTTCAACAATGCATTAATTAAGGTTTGGAAAGTATTCAGATTCTAGAGTACTGAGACCCTGATTGAAAAGCCCCTGAGAAAATGAGTGATTTGATCCACAAGGAGGATTTGAATACTGTCCAATAAATGAAGCCTATAGGTACATACTGAAAAGCACAGAGAAAGTATTGAAGAGCTGCGTGTCAAGTAACCGCTGTCTCTGCCGCTCTGTGCAAAGGTACAGTGCGTGATTCCAATCCATTACAACACAATGGATTTGCAGCTTGCAAATGGGGATGCCTATGGTTTAGTTTGTGTGAAAATGTAACTCACGACTGTTGGATAACCAGTTTAAAGAATTTTTTGACAACAAGCAAACAAAGAAGCAGAAACATTAACTGAACTGTTAAGAGCTGGAAAGGCAGAAACCAACTGAAATATTGTCAATATCGAGCTATGAATTAAAAAAAACAACCTACTTTGAATTTATTTTCCCAGATTTTTATGATTCTATGATGATGGTTACTTTCTGCTTTCTTTTTCTTTTTTTTTCTTCTATATCTGTGTGGAAGACCATCAGAAATAATAAAGGAAATGTATTAATTTCTAATGAAGCTTTTAGGCAATTAGTTCAATTTAAGCATGTGAGTGATCTGGAAGGCTTCAGCAGAACTGCATACATGCTTAAGGTTAAACATATGTTTTGGTGTTTTATTGTTGCCTTGTTGATGACATCCAGAAAAATCTAAATGCTCACATGAAGAATGATTTAAGCTAATATGATATTCCACAAAGTGGTGTAAGTTTCCTTGTATGGTCTTTATGGAGGAAAAAAGCCTATAGCTGTGTTGCTAAGAGCTGCTCTGTGCAGGTAGAGAAAGGAAGTTCCCAAACAGAATCGATTTGCTAAGGCAATGCTGTAAGCCTTCTCTCAGTTTCCATCGCGGCCCTGGGAAAAGTCACCTGAATTTCACACAGAAATAGAATTGCTTTACATCTATGTAATGTACAAGACATTGCAATTGTTCTTTTATTGATTAATTAAATATGTGACTTCCAAGTTGTCAGGTGTACTGTGAGCTAACATCTATCTTGTGGTTTTCTGTATCACATTAAGTATGGTATTTTTAAAATGCAATGGACTTAATTCTGTTGTCATTGACTTTGATATAAAAATGTCCAGATATTATAAAGATTACAAGAAGGCTTGTAAAAAGTTCTCTGTGACTTTCAGTCACAAATAGGATAGCATCAAATGCAGTTAGGGTGTATGTAGTTCAATTGTATTTAATTCAATTATTGATTAACTACTATGGGGAGTGATAAGAGCTCTATTACTATTATTATTGTTGACCATTTACAATTATATGCGAAATGATAGGATTCTGAGTTTGTAAGGAAGAGATATCAGAAAGCAATTTGATTAATTCAGTAAGCCTAACCTTTATATTTGAATAAGTCACATGTGAAAAGGCTTGTAAGATGACAGAGTCTTACGTTGTTCTATTCCTATGGTGTACTCTAGTCAGAAAAGACACATACTGCTATCAGCGAAAGAGAAAATTAATAGTGCTTTTTTCAATTATTCTTGAACTCTTAAGAGGAAACAGGAGTGTCAATACAGTTACTTGAGTTACAGGGTGGATTTTCAATGCACCATATTTAAAAACAAAAAAACAAAATACATTTGTAGATGGAGATACATCCAAAGTCCTGCAGAGTTTCTCCAAGACGATGGAATCAAAAAAATGTCACTGTTAGAGGAGTTTGTTCTCTGCCCTCTAGCATCAACGGGGTGAAGATGTCACTTCACATTCTGCCTTCTCTGTGTCTCCAGATATTGAACAACAGCACTGTGGCGAGGCTTTCAATCTCTGTTTTTATAAAAGTGTCAACTTCTGTTTCGAATGCACCAGTTCTTATTTTTGCTTTCTCATTCACCCATGATAGTCCACCAGTCAGTTTAAGAAAAAGCAGTTTTAAGAATTCACGCCTTGGTGATATGAACACCTGAGCTCCCTTGTGTGTTTCAATGCAGGAGCTAACAAATGAAGACGGGTGATTTGTAGTGTAGATAATACACAGTTGGGTACCGAAGACGTGTGTCTATTCCTTTGTCAATGATGTTAACAAAAGGCAGGCATGCTGAGTAGTCAACCAGTGATATAAATTATTTGTTAAATGAACAGGTTTATTGGAAAGAAAATATTATTTTTGCTCTTCTAATGTATTAGTAAAATGAACAGATAGATAAAAATCATAGCTTCTTGGCACTTTTCCTAAGAAATTTCATAATTAATGTTTTTTAATTGAATATAGAAGGCCTAATCTTTCTTTTTTTCACATTAACTTATGTTTAACTTTCTCTGGAAATGTCTGTGGACCTGAATTTGCCAAAGCTATATTTATATTTTAATATGAGACTTAAGTGCTGAATTTTGGAGATTAGTGGGTTTATGTGGGGTGAATACAAAAAGCTTTCTTATCTTAGCATCTGGAGAGTATATTGACAGGTCATACTTTGATGCGAGGACAATTTCTCAGTTGTAGCACAAAGACAGCATTAGTGTGATAATATGTTTGACTTGTAAACATTTAGTTCAGAAGTATATAGTCTTAAAAATACTAAAAACACAATTCCAAATTACTTCTACTCTACCTTTCCTGTCTTTCAAAGTTTAAGAAACAGTATATAACACAAAGCCTATGTCCTCTCAACTGTTACAGAGAAGACAACAAAGGGAAATGAAGGAATAACTGTAAAAATACTACTGTAAGGAGAGCAAGAGCCCATAAATTCCCAAAACACTGGCACCACCATGTGTAGTCCAGAAGCAGCAGTGCTCAAAGAGCAATTCAAAAGATAAAAAATTTATTCTGGTTCCAAATCTTGACGTTCAGAAGGGAAATTTAGAAAACGTGCTTTCAGATTGAATATTTCCTTGGCATAGTTTCCATCTCTTTATTATTTAGACATAATTTGTTTCCTTGTGTTTCCAATAAAATGCAAGTCCATGAAACCCAGAAACATTACTGTGTCAGATTAAAAATTGTTGAACGAAAGAGACTGTGCCTTTCACGAGATAAGAATCAGGAGTGAATTAACTAACTGCAGGAAGGACCTAAACTGCTATAAATTAATCCACTAAGATTTTGCTTATTTTTAATATTTGGGATAACATTTTTCTTCTAGTTTTCAATAGATTTGTTTAACACAAAAGATGATGCATTACTCATACAGCATTTCCAGTCTTATACACTAATTGCAATCACCATGTGATGAGAGTGCGTGGCTTGTTAGGCTCTCATGAGGGTAGAGAAAAGAAAACAAGCAGTTAGAAGAAACAATTTAGAAGGCTGACAGGCCTAGCTCTCTAGGTGGGAATAATTTTCCACTTGGGACCCATATGCAGAGAAGGGATACTGGGAAAAAGAAGGACTGACAATTCTATAGCAAATATGAGTGCATCTATCACCACTATTTCATTCATACTGCTTGTTTGTGGTTCAGGAAAAGCACACTATAAGGAAGTTGAAAAGGATAGACTTTATTACAAATATTCCAAAAGCCAGACTCCACACTGCTTTGAAATCCTAACTACCTTTAGCTAAAACAACAGTAGACCACTTAGGAAAACATTTGTGGTATTTACATATGCCTTTAATAGATGAATGCATTTTCCATGAATATAACTATGCTAGTGAATTCCTAATGACAAATTGTTTAAGCCACATTAAAAATGGCTCCAATCTGAAGACCAATGATATAAGTAAGACAAAGGAGCATTGGACACGGAGCTTTCTCAGTAGATGAAGCTCTTTCCCTTCTATTGTCTATGATACTATATGCTAACTCAGCTGCCATGATGTTCGGAACATACTATAAGTTATTTCTTAAAAATATAGCAAGTTTTGAAAGGTAGCACGTGTGATATATCTAAGAGTACTGGGCCTTTCTTGATTAATCCTCTACTTTCTAACTACATGTCTTCAAGGCTTTGTATTTGCTGTCTGCTTGAGATCTCTTCTAGTCTTCAGGCTTCTGGATAGCTTGGTGGACTTTGTAAAAGAAACAAAAAGGTAATCTTTTCCCATCCAGACGGCCATCTGTGGCGTCGTTCATGGTAGATGGTCACCTGAGAGAGAATGAGGAACGAATAATAAGGATCAGTTTCTTACTTCAGTTAGCAGAAAAGGGTTGAAAGCCTCTAAGTCATGAACATTTTGCAGTAATGAACTTTTATGCAAGCCACCAGGGTTTGCCATGCTTCCAAGCTGTTGTCTGCAATGTCCGTTCTGCAAGGGCTATTACAGATGGATTCTGTGAAACTGTTGTGTTGAAAACTGCCTGGGTCACAAGTCTTTTCAGGGTGTACATGTTTGTAATATCTTACTCCTAACAAGCCAAATGACATTCACAAAAAAAATGTAGAAAAAAAGTATTAACCTAAGAATGGGCAAATGTACTAGAGAATCAATATAAATAGGGTGACTATGTAGGACCCAATCTCCAGCATAAACATTACTATTTTTGTAAAACACATGTCTAAAAATAGCTTGAATAGAAATACAGTGTTTCTACTACAGAATAGCTACTAGTACCAGCAGATCATTGTATTTAAGGAAACCTACATTTTACATTTTTTGTAAAATCCCTATGCCTTCTGACTTGCACATTACGTATGGAGTCCCATCAGATATACACGAATACCCATCCCTGAAATCAGTTCCCTAATCTGGAAAAGCACATGTCCTCCTTTGTTCTTGTTAGTAACTAGTTCCTTCCCTCTGCTGACAGCTGCCAGATTTTTAAAACTATACTGTTAGAGAGGCGGACTAGCCACAGGTTTTGATTCACATTGAATTTGAAAGACAGGAATCTTTGACAGTACCCCTAGCACCATGTTGGGCTACGGAGTCTTCAGCTCAGCACTGACTTATAGGGAAGCACGTCAATTATTGAGTTGCCAGCACCACCTCCTGCACCATCTGGTTTTGCTTTGAAGATGTCTCCTCTTCAATGCCTGGTATTGCTCACCTTATGAAATCTGACAGGATCGCAGCCTAAGATAGTAAAGGTATGGGCCTGTTTTGCATTGCTTAAACAGTGCACTGGACATAAGGTTTTCTGCCGCAGGGGGAGATTTTCAAAAGCAATTTGAACTCAACTCTCATGTAAAATCAAGAGGAAGACTGATCAGTGTCAATGCATTTCTGTAATGTAAATTACATAATGCCAGTGAGTCAGTGAGTGCTATTTCTGTGAGTAGGTGTGGTCTTAAAATACTAACAGAGAGTTTTCGTTTGGGAGACATCACTTACATCCATGCTGCCTCATTAGCAAGAGTCAAATCTCTTGAACTACTGTCTGGTTACAACTTTGCTGGATTCATTCTATTTCTTGCTGATCTTTGGATTCCAAATTCCTCTTGAGATAACATCTAATTGCAAAGTAAATTGTCTAAGATAATAAAGCTTCCCGAATTCATCTTTTCGATCTGTGTGGCAGCATTGTTATGCAAACGATTTTGTCAAAGTGTTCATGTCTCATCAGAGAGTACAGTCCTTCAAACAACAATATTACGTTGTCTAGAAAAAATGTGAAGTAATGCTTATAGATTATTAGAGGCAATTTGATCCAAGAAGATGTCAGGAAGAAACATTTTAAAATATTAAATTCCAAAATATCATAGAGTGCACTGATGATTCAGTATCAGTGTATATATATATTTCAAGCGTCAGCATGGCATGCTGCTGATGATTGCAATACTTCTTTTGGAGTCCTAAGTTTTGATTTTGAAAGATGTCAAACTTAGATTAAATTCATAAAGTATATTCATTTTTCTCCTTTATTAGTAAAATCACAAGCCATGACTCTGCTGATCAGTACAGATTCAGAGCCTTTAATCAGAAACTTGTGAAATATAGAATATAGTTAGAAGGCCAGACAGTACATTTCTGTCACAGTTGCATGTCTGAGATGCACAAATGCATGTGTGATGTGTACATTTGTAAAAAGGATGTGTGAGCACATGTTTAAAACAGAATGAAATGTAACTTTGAACTCTTTGTTCTCAGTGTCTGTAGTTCCACTCTATTCTTATTGATGTTGAAGATACTCTGGTGCTTAATCAAGCTGAGAGTTGCTAGACATGCCTTCGGTTTTAATTTCTAAGAGTAGCACTTTAGTGTGACAAGTCTACTGCAAAGGATTACAAGTTTTTACTGATTTCCTGAATACTGGTAGGTGGGTTGACATTAAAAATGTCTTATACAAGTATAAGGATACTGACAAGTGACAGCTCTAGGTCAATACTGAGGGAAGGGGGAAGGTCGCTACTGAAGTAAATAGCAGGCAGAGCACCTTTGGAAATGGTCCTTTTGTATTGCATTTTTTTGTCTATTATTATAAGGCATTATAGAAGAACTTCCATGCAGTTTCACCTTTGATATAATTTTAGATTCTTTATTCTCCAGCCTGCATGTAGTTGATTCTTTTTGTGCTCTGTTTGGCACTGGGTTTCTTTACTTCACCTGTCACATCTAGATACTGTCTATTCACTGCAAACATTCACTAATATGAGCCACAGTTTTCTGGGTGCTGTCGCTGTTCTTGCATGAAGCAAAAAGGCTAATGAGAGACATCATCATCACCCTTTATATTCAGATGCATCTTTATTTTGTTGTTCTAGACAGCCATAGCTTTTTGAAAAAAAAAATGGGATTAAAGGGTGTTTTGAATTTTCTAGACCTCTTCTCAATAAGGTGAGTGCTTCACCAGTAGCATAGCAAAGTTCCAAAACCAGACACTCTGCAGTGGTTGCTTTTTTTCTATGCTTTCTATTTAGTTCTTATTTGGAAAAATCTATTTTGTCTTTTCTTTTTTTCTGTTTTATTCTCTGTAGATCTATAGCACACGAAAAATACAGGTTCTCTCACCATCCTAGCTCTTGAGTACATCTTCATGTCCGTTAATGAGTAATCATATAACTACGTCGCTGACTGCTCACTGCTCAGAGTCCAAAATGTGCACATTTTGCTGAAGTCTTACATCTTCGGAAATATTGATCTCTGTGAAATATGTCTTTGATGTCTGTCTGTATCAAGAGAATTGGGCAAATTTAATTCCCAGAAAACTTCAGTAACTTTAGACGGTTAACACCAACATAATTTAGCTAATACTATGCATGCTAAATTTTCTTTTTATATTTTCAGGAATGAGTCTAGAATGTCATTGTTTTCTCTATCTTGCTACATTAACTTCATAAATCCTGTTATGAAATGCTTGTTTTCTGCTTATCATCCCGGCCTTGGCTCCTGATCCATGGATCTCCCACTGGTATTTTCCCCATCCTTCTTCAAACATGGACCACAAAACTCAACATAGAGGTAGTTTCCTCTGCTACATTGTATCAGAGGTAAAAAATTCCCTGCTTCTACTTGATGTTCTTCAGGTTATTATCATAAGTGTTACATTAGCTTTCTTTGCTGCATATTACTGTGACAGCTATGCTGATGTAATTATCTATGGTGACCCATATGTCTTCCTTTAAATCCCTGCTTTCCAAGACAATTTTAACCATTCTTGAGGTATAGCTTGCATTCCTGATTTCCAGATGGAGAACCTTGAATTTGTCTGTTTTAAGATTTCTTTAACCAAGTAATTCTGCTCATTATTTATGACCCACTGCACAGTCAAATTTCTGCCATATGTCCTGCCTTGTTTTGGCTTCACTTACTTTAGGCTTGAAACTGATGAACGTTTTACTCGATTTCCATTAACTAGCACTTAATTTTTGACAGAAAGTTTTAATAATTTTGTTCAGTTAGCATCTCTTGCTAGTCTTTGGTTGAGGTAAAATAATAATAAAGTAAATATTAAATAAACCAAGGTTACAATAAAAGTAGAATGTTAGCAATATGATTTGTATAAAATTAATAGATTGAAGCAATTCAATACTTACATTATGTTTAATGTCTATATGCACGTTATCACTGGAGCAACTACTCCAAATAGGCTTAGACAGAAATGCTCTCACACAAAGAGGAAACAAAAAACTTCCTATGTTTAACAACAGGAGTGATTTTAATTATTCTCATTGCTCTGCAAAAGACTATTAAAAAAACTCAAAAAGAAATTAACACATGAATCAGACAGCAGCCAGAATAGAAATAAGATTAGAGGAATAACAAAGGAGCAAAATGATAGTTAAGGTTGGAGAAATTAACATTATGGAGAATAAAATCCAAGATACACAGTCAGAAAGCACAGTCAAAGATGTAGCCACCTGAAAAGCACATAAGGTTCATATAAGTTACCTGTTTAAACTTTTCTTAGTTTTTAAAATGGGAAGTTTTGTGATATATATATGGACTATCTGTGTAATTTGAGCTGGAATATTTTGTATAATCCCAGTCTCTATATAGCGATGCCAAGTAGGAAGCTCAGGGTCCTAAATTGGTGTAGTTTGCCCTTGTTTTTAAAAGATGCCTGAAACTATAGGTGATGCTGCTTCCCACTATATATATACACACATGCATGTATTAGTAATGTCAGGTCATTTACTGGAAGTAGAAATCTTGGAAGGATTTTCTGACTCATGGAGAGGGGTTTGCTGTCAGTGTTTCCCTTCACAATAGTCTCATCATTGACCTGTAAAATAGTCAAAAAGAAAGTAGCCTCCAACATACGAGTTGTTAACCCAATAGCCTGCCTCCATCTAGATCGATAATAGTTAGCAATATAGAGTAGTCCTCCCATGGTATACTTCTAGCAATCCGGAATATTGTATTTCAAAGGTTGTATTTAATAACCACCCTTAAATCTAAAATAATCCACGACTTTGACTAACCCTGTTTTGAACCAGTCTGCCGTTCCGGCCTCTACATCGTCTTGTTACAAAGAGTTTTACAGCTGAACTATATGAATTATGATTTGATCAATACGCACACAATATTCTCACTTAGTGGGTCCCTAGTTCTTTTAATGCAGGAAATACACTGAGTCAGTATTATTTCTTATTCTCTGTACTAGATTATTCACTAGTTAATCTCTGCTAATGTACTTTGCTCCTTTGTTCTCGCTCTTCCAAGTTAACTTGTCTGGACTACTTAGTCCTCCTTCGTACGGAATGCAAAACCCCAGAAATATGTGTACACCCACACATGTCATTTATATTTTCAGGGAGTTTTCAGGCAGGTGCCAACTGACTTCTGAGTTTTCCTAAGACTGGTGGTTACGGAAGTAAGGACTTCTGGAGTCATTTTCTTAGACTTTGTTAAAGAGCATCTGCTTAAGTTTGGAATTGACACAAATCTTCTATATGTAAAGACATAAAGCAATTTGAAGGAGCAAATAGCTTATGTCTGATATTTCTACTATCTTCTGGATATTATTTTCTGTAAGAGAAAAGAAATTTCATCTTTTCTTGAGCATTGTCAGCTTATCTTTCTCAGGTTTTTGGTAAGTGTTTCAAATGAAAGCTAGAATGGTTGTTTACTGTTCTAACTGTGGAGTTATTGCTCTGTGGTTCCCTACACATTGTCTCAAGATTTTTTTCCTTCCTTTCTCTTCTTTACCCAATTATTTCTATCCTTTGCTAATGCTGCAAGTCTTCATTATGCTCTTTAAATATTCTTTCCTTCTACAGTGCTCTTTTTGTTATGTTATATATAATGCGTCAAAATGGCACAAAGCCACAGTACTAAACCAGGAATTAATATGGACCAGTATTCTTAGACTGAAAAATGCTTACAGTCATTTGAACAGCGAAGATAAGAGAGAGAGGCATATTTCTAAAATCTTTGCAAATGAAGGAGACAGGACTGCTGTTTAAGGGAGTTTCAAATACGCACAGAAACAGACTGAATGCAATCAATCAAAAAAGATTTATTCAAGAGTCATAAATTAGGCTCTACCTTAGATTCCTTCAGTCTCCCTTTCTTATATATCATCTCTTGTCCTGACATTCAGTCTGAAGTATTTCCTCCAGCCAGTAAAGAAAGATTTTCCAAACTCAAGAGTCCAATTAGGAAAATGTTCCCCTGCCTTTCAGCATTGCATTATCTGAACCAGTTCCCTCCAGAGCACCCTCTACAATGGAGGCATTTATAACGGAAAGTATCTCAGTAGGAAAGGGTACTCACTTATTGTATGAAAAATTGAAAACTACAGACTGAAAACAAGAACAGCTTGAGTGCTGCAGTATATCTGCTTTGTGTCTCTTTTATGACTGAGGCAGCATTCAACAATTGTGAGGAAAAGACAGGGTAAAGATGGGCTGAAAAGTTTTGATAAAAAGTAAGAAAAGTGGTTCCAGACCAGCTGCTGTGAGAAGAGTCCACAGTTACAAGTCCTCATTCTAATTTTCAGTAAGGAATTACTTCAGCAGCTTTTGTTTTAAGGATTCCCTCGGCTTTTGAAATCATCTTCTTCACTGGCACTTCCAGTTCCTGCAACAGCTCCTGCACTGCGAGTTAGCTGACATCTCCTGGTCTGTAATGAGAAGATTTTAAAAATACCAAGTTTTAGCCTCTTTCCCTCCATTGTCAAGGTTTTATCAACAATCACAAGAGGTAGAAACATTCCTAATTACTTGTTCATCATGTTGTGATGAATAGGTCTCTTAGCTGTGCTGGCAGAAATGTTTGTGCACCCACACTGTCAGCTTAAAGAGAACTGATTCGGCTTTGAAAACATTTTTTTCTCTCTTTTTTCCCAAGTAAACTTTAAATCAGAGCAATTGCCCAGATTTGCTCTCAGCAGATGCATAGGAGTGGTTCTGCTGGAGGAACTGAAAGGCTAATATGGTGCACATACAGGAGCAAGTAACATCAGAGAAGCTGATATTGCTACTGAAACCACAGTCTGAGACACCAAGAACTGGTGCTTTATAAATGACACCAAAGGCCGGAAACACAGATCCTATATATTTTAATTACATGACATATAATTTAGCTGTCTGTTGGAGGTTGTGAGCAAATGCTGGAGAAATATCACTGCATATATACATGACCCTGTTTTCAGAGACAGATTTCTAGGCTCGATAGACGTATGTTGTAGTTGTTCCAGAGTGCCTTATATACCCTTCCTTAAACCTGATATTTCTCTCTAATCATTCATTAAAATAACTAGACAAGATCTGACTCTGTTATTTCCTTCCAGTTTGTCTGTGCTATTGGTATTCTCCACCTTTCCCATCACTGTAAGTTCATTTGTTTTCCTTGTGACAGCTGATGTCAAGCTGATCTGTATTTATCATCTCACCTTCAATATTTGCTGGGATGTGCCACAATTAGAGTACCTGACATTTTGCTGTAGGCAGAACCAGAATTATATTGTGTGTGTTCTCTGTGGGTTACTCGTCTGGCTACCCTTTACAAACACACAGTCATTTAGATTCATTGCTAGGCAGCTCTATATCCTGTGTTGATACAATACACCACTCATTTTGGGTCCTGGGTTTGATTCCTGGCCCTCTGTATTACGAAGAGGTAATGTGCCTGGTGCAGTAGAGAGACTGTGGTGACGGAAGTTAGAAGGGGCAAGATGACAGAAATCTAAATCAGAAACTGAGCAATGACTAGGACCATTTCTGTCTGGTCAAAATGTTGTGATACACAGCTCTCTGAATTGGTGAGAGGTTGATGGTTGCAGTGATGTCTGAACAATGCATCCTTGATCCAGGAAGACCCTAAAGACGTGAGTACTGTAGCTGGACTGCGCACAAAATACTGTAGCAGTTGAGGACACAGAGCTGAGCAAGAGTGTATCAGAGAACTGTGGTTCAGGGAAGAAAAAAAATGGCTTAGAAGAGGATAAAACAGGTGAAGGTGCAAATCTGTTTTCATTTCACAGAAAAAATTTACAAGTGATTTCTATGGCTTCCCGGTAATAATTTGACTGTTTTTTGAGACTAATTTAAAAGAAATATTGCTAACCTGGGATCTGAAGAAGGAGCATGAAACCAAAATCATATTTTTATAACTTCCAAGTAGCATTGGATAAGCATCTGAACTTAAAGTTCGCCTGAACTTTTAGTGTTGACCCTTCGTTAGTTTAAACATGTTGTCACTGTATTTGCAACATTTCCAGAGTCACTATTCAGTCATGTTGTGTTACATGGAGTTTCGTGCCATCAGGTATGATAGATAGAGTTATGTCTTGTCAATGCCTGATGGAAGCTGGCAGAATGCAGTACAGTAATAAGAGAAATGCTCATCATATTAGCATCTTTGTGAATAAAGTAAAAATCACGATCCAAGTATCTAAGTTTCTTACATTAAATATCTCTGGTTGAGGAAGCAAATGTCTTTTCATGTTTCATTTCTTTACAATACATTTGGAAGCACCCCTGCTTTGTTGGAACTGGTTATCTAACGACGATTTAATGAGGTGATAGTGGGTCAGTCAGTGTACTGGCTGCTAACAAAGTGGCTTTCAGCAGAGTCTCCTAGCAGCAGGTTAGACAACGGACTCCATAACCTCAACTATCAAAAACTAGTTACTATAATAAATGAATGGTCTCTCCAGATTTCAGGACACAGTGCTGTCTTAACCTCTGGACATCCTGCTCACCTTTGCAGTTGTTGTTTGTATTCGTTTAGCTTGGCTAAGCATTTAGTCACAATTTCTTCCTCAATTGCTTCCCCAGAACACCTGTAACATCTCATCTTCCTTGAAAACATATGAAGAGGCTAAATTTTGCTTCAGGCTGTTTTCAAGAATAGTTGTGTTGCCTGCATGAAATGAGTCAATTCAAGTATTTAGTTTGTGTATGTACTGTACAGGGAGGATAAAAGCCACACACGAAAACTATTTTTATGTACATGGGCTACACCTTTCAGAAAGCAGACTAAAATCTTGAACTCTGATTGTCTGAGTCAGACACCAACATTTACTGACTGAAATTATATTTGCATCTTCAGTTGGCTTTGAAAAAAGGGAAATTCAGGTGCAAAGCAAAAGTACTGTAAGCTATTGCTAACCACAGCTGGGGAAAAGTTAGGGACAGACAATGAAGTCAATGGCTAGATATAAAAATGCTAATTTTCACCTATCACATCCTAGGATTTAGAACTCTATGCAGGTTTTATCTCTCTTTTTTTTTTTTAAGCAAGGAAAGGCATATAGCAAGAAAAATGTCTTCTGTTGGAATAATTGTTAGAATTATGGACAGAAGTACTTCATGTCTGCAGCAGAAGCAGCAAATTTCAAAGTGAGTACAGATTGAGAACAGTTGCTCCAAATTTAACTTAATTATGATAATTTGATGTTTTGTTTGTGTTTAGTGTTTAAGGTGACATTTGAAATCTTGTTAAATGGCAAACAAGCATAGGTAAACTTGAAGGTGTATTGTGACATTGTAAAGCAGAACAAATTAAGGATAATGCATCCTTCAAGCACTCCACAAAGAGGTTAGATAAACTAGAGTATGTGGGGCTAGTTAATTTAATTACATTCTCACTGCACATAGACTCATTCTTAACATCAACATCTCACTTCATTGACTCTAGAGGAGTAGGCAGATTTCAGTGGATTCAAGTGGACTTAAACTCCAGATTTGGTCATAAGCTTAATATTAACGGTAAACATTATATATTAAATCTCCTCATGTTGTTTAAGCTAACTTAAAAAATAAATTCCTAGTTTTCCTTTGCCATTTTTTTTATAGACTTCTAATTAGTCATCTTTGGCATGTAACTCCTTATATCTTTTAGCCTTTCTTTTTGATGGGCTTTGCTGGTTGTCTTATTCTTTGTCTGCTTCAACAATCAAGAAAAATTGGGTTTATTTGATATTTCAGATTTATTGGTACACGTTTAGAAAAAAGGAATTTTGTTCCTTAAACAAAAAGTGAAATTTCAACAATTGGTTAATTCATTATAAAGACAAAAACTAGATTTCAAGAGAAAATAAACCATTCCATGATAGCCAAGGTATTAATGCCTAACAATATTCTGCAAGGATCCTGGAAACTAAAAACAGTAATAATGTTACATGATCTAAAGGTATACATGGGGCAAGGTTTGTCAGGAGAAATACTATCTTGTATCAAGTCAGAGGATACAATTACAGTAGCAAACACTCATCACAGCATCACTCTTGGTCCACCATCTAACCCCACACTGTAAGCTCTTAGCTGGCTCATCACCCATCCCTGGGCAGGGCACCATGCATCCCTGCTGCTCTGTCACATAAAAGGCAACTGTCCATCCTTGCCATTCTGGCCTGTTTTCCTAAAGTGCCTGTATCCAGCTATGGCAGTGCTCCAGCTGTCTGAGCCATCTCACCACATCTCTGTGATCCCAAAGAGATCGTAGCCTTGCAAAGGCATGCGGACCTCTGATCCCTCCTGTTCATTGCCCATGCTGTGTGTGCATTAGTGTACAGGCACTTCAGATGGGCTCCACTCATGCTGATGTCTCAGCAAAAGTATAAGCACTTTCCCCATCATGCCATCCTATCTGCATTTCATTATTTGTGCATACTCTTGGAGCAGTCTCCTTTCAGCCCTGGTTTCTTGATTATGAGGTGTCTCTTGTCCACAGCACTCTGCACACATTACTTGCCAATCTACGTATTTTCCTGTGTGATTTTAATGAGGGCTCTTACAAGTTCTGATCATTGTGGGTGTAAACTGACAACAGGGCTAAAACCAGGACACAGACGTCCATTTATGTTGTGCATAGCTTGCAGCATTGGCAAAATAAATGTGCTTACATCACTAGACAAACAACACAGGATCTTAAAGACTAATGGTGGTCATCTTTCAAAGCTATCTTGGATATTTTGTGGAAGTTCTGTGTTACTTTCCCCACTGCTCTATCCAACAGCACATGATAAACAAGAACAATATTTTTAAATGAGAAGATCTAATAACTTATTCCATATGAGCTCACAGACAGAAAGAGTTCATTTTAAGTAATCATTTAGTTTCATTTAATTTTCATTTAGCAGTCTTAATTCAGAATGTAGCACTGTGTTTGTCTCATGCTTTCACTTGTGTCTCACAGACTTCACTACCTTTTAATTCATTACCTGAGCAGTTTAAGATGTTGGACAATGATATTCTAAATCTTTTCACCATGTTTATCTTAGATTACATGTTCTTCCCTACAGTCCAGGCATGGGATGATCTAGAACAACAATAATTTAGAGCTGCTTTCAAGATAGGTATTATCACTAGATACTAAAAAAATGTCATGCAATTCATCATGGTTGAATATGCATATTAGATGTTAAACTCTATCCGTGTAAATGAGTTACCCTAGTTCCAAATAATATACCAGTCAAAAATAATAATGGAAGAGATGAGTCACTCCCTAGGTGTTTTTGTTTTATTTTGTTTTGTTTCATTTTGTTTTGATTGGCTACATTTTCATTTTGATGGCTACAATAGCCATCTGGCAATTCCTGGATTTCTAGTGACAGGACAAGGGGCAATGGCTTTAAACTGAAAGAGGGCAGATTTAGATTAGATTTAAGGAAGAAATTTTTCACTCAGAAGGTGGTGAGGCACTGGAACAGGTTGCCCAGAGAAGTTGTAGATGCCCCATCCCTGGAAGTGTTCAAGGCCAGGTTGGATGAGGCTTTGGGCAACCTGGTGTAGTGGAGGGTTTCCCTGCCCATGACAAGGGGGTTGGAACTAGATGATCTTTGAGGTCCCTTCCAACTCTAACCATTCTATGATTCTGTGATTCTAGCTGTCAAAAATTATTCTAAGATAGCTGAAGGTTAATATCAGACACCCACTGAAGTTTTAGTCTTGTTTTGAAGAATATTCTAGATGCACCTTTTCAATATTTATTCAGTACTTTGACAATAAAAAGGGATACCAGTTTTAATTATATTGCGGGAATTTTCTGCCATACATCTTCTCACTTTGCCACTCTGAAGTGAGATGTGGTATAGAAGGTAGAAGAGATAACTTGAAGAGGGTTGCTGAGTGTCTGCAAGAACCTTAAAGGCTATTAAATGTTTCCTTTCAGAGCTTCAATATTCATGTTAACGTACATAACATTTGTATTGTACTCTTGTAAGCAGCTAATAACATATTTAGATCTCCCCATTTAGACCAAGAAGCATACAACAAGAAATGCTTGTAACCCAGAGCAACCTGATGCGTCAAAGGAACCAGAAAAGTTTGCCATGGCAACTTTGGGAGGATGCTTCTGGTTTTTGAAAAGATTGAGATGTATGCTATCTTGGTGATACACTCTAGAACAGGAAAGGTGCAGGCTAAGTATTTTCTTCATTCCTGAGAAAAAGAATGAAGTGTCCCTTTTCACTGGTAGTGATAAGGAGTGATAAGGTTAGGTAACAAGGAGGCTAAGGGATGATCTGGGACCTTACAGCTGCTTGAACGGCAGTCACAAAGCTGACACAGTCATACTCTTCTCAGCAGCACCAGATGACATAATAAGGGGCAACAGCTGCAGTCTGCACTTTGAGACATTTAAGCTGCCTTCCTCTGAGCAAGAGGGTTTCCATAGGTCCCTTCCAACCAACATTTCTATGCTTCTAAGAGGAAATGCACTACACCAAATTAATTAAATGTTTTAATTTAATACAGTTTTACCTTCTTGTTATATTTTATTAGGAGGCTGTACTGAAAATCTGAGCTTTAACATACTAATGACAAGTTTCTTAGCTTCTCAATATTTCATGTAGTAATCTCATGACATAAACCCAAAACTTTTCATTTGTTGTCAAGTACAGCTCTACAAATGGAAATATATAAATATGTTAGGTTTAGAGGTTCAAAGATTGTGATGCTGCAAAGGACAACTGTCAGCACCTAATCTAACCTCCTGCCTGCAGAGTTTTCTCAAATTACTACTTGTGTGAACTAGACACATCATTTAGGAAAAGACTTTCAAATGTGATATGGCATTTGCAGCGAACTTGTAAGATTGATAATTGCAACCGCAACCACGTCTCTTCAATCTTTTAATTTCCTCCCTCATTAATTTTTTCAGACATTATGACCAGTGATGTGATGTTTCATTTTATTGTCCATTGATAAAGATATTAATTAACATAAATCTGAGATCTTATCCCATACATTTCTCATTAGAACCATAATCTTTTGATAATAATTCACTGTTCACAGCTCTATGTAGACCTGTCTATTAATCTTTACAAACCTTAGTGTTTACTTTTTTATTTTTTTCGCCTAGATAAATGCTTCCTTTCTGAGTTGCAGCTCATTTTGAAAAACATACCTTACCACAATCAGTTTTCCCATGTATCTTTTCCCCTTTTCATTCTTCTGATGAGTTTTCCCACAAATTTTATCTGTGGTGATATCCTTTTGATCTGCTCAAAAAAGTAGGGGCATTAGCTCAGGCTCAAACATGAGCTCCCCCTACCACCTCTCCCCAAACTGATGAATGTAGTTAAATCTGATGTCCTTTGAATACGCATCAAGTCTCAGACTGATTTTCTCTGAAGCTTCTGTCAATATACCTTGCTTTATCTGAAATAGCACATTCAAATTCTATTTCTAGTAATAAAAAAGACAACAACCCCCCCGCAAAATATAGCTTCAAATGATATCTGCAAGTTTGAAGAGAGATTAAGGAAATAAATTCACATTTTACTCTCATCACGACAAATGAAGATAGTTAGTTATGAACATAATTACTGAAGAACCAGCTTAACAGACTACTTTCAGATAATTGTGTAAATCAAACTCTTCTGCCTTCTTTTAATTAATATTTGATTTTCTCCTAAAACGCTGCTGTTAGTTTCCATTTGCAATATATAGTCTTGTTGTCTCCAGCTCTCTTTTCTTAATTGTAACAGAAAGTTTTCAGTTATCTATCATTTCATCTTCTGAAGTGTGACCAAATGATGAGTTGTGAATTTTCAAAAAATTGTCCTGATGTCTGGACCACAGTGACTTTAAGTGATGGAGCTTCTCCTTAAAAATGTCTTAAGATTTTTGCTGATACATTTTTAGCTTGACTTTTTCCAAGCTTGATTTTTTAATAAATAAAAAAATCATCAGGAATATTTTCACCTATTCTTAATTACATTTGCATACTGTTCTAATATATTTCTCCTAGGAATAGGAGGAAAAATTCAGATACTGATCTCAACTGTGCTGTGTAAAGCAAGTAAATTAGTGCAATAAATGGAATCATTCCGAATTTGTATTGCTCAGCTAAGAACAGAGGGTACTGTTCTTACTGGCTAGTAACTTTTAAAATCATGCCCAACTGTTTGTTTTATGTTATCTTTCCCTTGAAGTTTGAGACCTCTAAGTCAGTGATTTAGAAAAGGCTGTGTGAGGGGAGCATTACGTGCTTATTCTTTATTGCTGCATCGTATAATATCAGGTCATTAATATTAGTAGAAAGAGTAAAAGTCCCATTTTAGTGCCCTGGGGAGACATCTCCATTAATCGCTTGCCAATTGGAGGGGACACAATTGACTTTAACCTGCTGGCTATGGTCCATAGGAAAAGCTCTGACCCATTTAATCAGCCTGGAATGTGTTCCATAACCTTTCAAGTTGGATCATCGAATGTCAAGTTCTGTCGAAGGCTTTATTTAGTCAACCATGACTGGTAACCTCCTTATCTTCTGCTTTTAGTGTCAGAGGTACAATAGTTTTATCAACACATGTGCAGCTATTTTCTTTTAAAGGTGCCAAATTGTGTTCTGTCCAAATGGTTTTGAAAGATTTACCATAACTGTGCTGGTATTACATTTTATGTGCAAGCTCAATGAAAAAGAGAAATTTGTAATTGCTTTCATTTGTCTGTCATTTAATCTGCACTATGAATGGTAAGCATATTTGGTGAGCTTCAATCCACAGTAACTTCCTCAGAGACTTGAGAAAAATTAATAAAAGACCCCCCCTAGCTTCTGATATGTAGCATTCTTTCCTTTTCTCTATTGACCATAGTATATGTCAAGCATGGTACCATCATTACTGCACTTTTTGTCAGTGTTAACAAGGAATAAATGAATTCAGAACTTCTGATGGCACTGAATGGCATAGTGAATCAAGATGTTATTATTGTTGGTTGGATTAATTTCTTTTACTTCTGTGCACTTGCTTCATCTGCCAGTTCAGGTCACCTAGAATGATTTTGTGATGTTTTATGAAGGTATCCAGTAATATCTGCTGTTCTGGAAAGAGTAAATCAGAGTCTCTTCTGAGGGAAGTACTGACTTTGTATTTTAGCTTATTCAGAAGTAGCAAACCAAGTGCAACAGCAGAATAGTGAAAGTCCCAACAATAAAACCTCTGTGTTTATTGTGTCTGATGAAACAGCAATCTGACATCTACAGCTACCTCATAAAATGGGACCAGATTGATGAGCTTAAGGTATTGAGTGTTTCTTGGTTCTGTGAGCATTTTGTTGCTTACAGCTGTGTAGGCAATTTTCTTTCTCTCTTTTGCTGTTTCTCTCATTCTCCATTTTTGCTGGGAAGGAATGCTTGATGCTTTCAATCTTTTCATTTTACAAATTGGTTTTTAAAATACCTGGCTGCCTGGATGATAATAACAGTGAAATAATTTCTGTCTAACTGTAAGTGCATTCATGAGCCTGACACAGTGAGTGCAAGAAGTAAACTGTACATGTAATTAGTGGCATTTAATTTCATTTTCTAAGTTAGGATCAGCATCAGTCTTCATCAGGTGTAAAAGAACATATTTAAGAAACAATATTGCATTTCTTTTGAAAGATCCTTACTAGGTTTGAATAATAACAGCCTACAAACATATTAATGATAATGAGTATGCAAAATGTTCTGTGTAAAAAAAGATCTGACAAGCATGAATGGTGACAGATGATGACCAGAATTTTCAAAATATATGATCATTACAATGTGAAAAAGTAATTACGAATAATAAAAATCTGTTGCAATAATTAGCAGTAATGAATGCTCATAGCAAGGTAAATGAACTGGAACAATTTAAGGCAATAACACACGATTTGCATTTTATACTATGTCAGAACATTTTACCATTAGAAAAGTCAGCAATATACTCTTATATTACCACAGTTCTCAGGTTTTTAGTTATGCACCTCATGTTAAAGTCTGTTGCCAAGCTGTGATCTGCACATAAAGGAAAAGTGATAAAAAGAATTAATCACTTTAATAGGGCAAGCTTCACTACATTTAAAATAAATATTTTCATGCGAATGTTGGTTTTGTACATGTGCTAATAAATCTGTTTCTAATGTAAGACTTCTCTACATAGAAATAAACCATTTACAGAGTGGGAAGGATTCTGTCTAAGATGTCAGTGTGAATATTGTACAAACTAAGACACACCTGTGATGGCCTTGTGGAATTTTCCATATATACTCATTCATGCTGTTCATTCCAAAAGCAAGTCCTGTTTGAAATGGTCAGGTTCCACTTCTCCAAAGCTTTATTTTAGCATGTGAGAATGTGCAAGTGCTCAGGAAGCCCAGAGCCAGGGGATAGATTTGGAACTACTTTAAAGTTTCAGCTCTGTCTCTTTCAAATTCTTTCCGGCAGTGAACCATGAATTTCAGGATGATAAGGTTACAACACACTGACTCTCGCTGTTGGATCAGAGCAGTCACTCCCTGGTGGACTGTCATCACTAGCATTCAAGGTCACTTTTTTCATTACAATGGACCTTTCCAAAGGGCTGTAATTCATCATTCCTTAGACATGTGATGTGGCAGATCTAGGGGCATCTCTATGATTTACCTCATTTCTAAGTCTTCTTCGCTTGTACCATCATTCTGTCAAAATACAAAACAGGAGAACTTGCTGAAGCCCACGAGGCAAGCTGACTCTCCTTTTTCTATTCTGCTATTTAAAGAAAAAGATTCTGAGATCATTGAACTGGTAATACTTCCTAACCTTGGCTAATTTTGGTTTGCTCACTCTTGCATAGGCAAACTGTTTTTTAAAAAGTTTATTGCTAGTTCCCTGGTATGAATCTAGCTGCCATCAATTTTGTCCTTAAGTCACTGAGTTTTGTCACACCTTGCTCTAACACTCATGTACTCTCATTCCTGAAAAAGTTTATGGCAGAATAGATATTCAGCAAGTGACATTTCTGAATAAAGTTGTGACCCAACTGATGTTAAAGTCTGTGGAAGTCTGTCTGCTAACTATAAAGAGAACTAAATCAGGACTTCCAGAAACATGTGACAAATAAGTCCTCTCCTTATCCTCTATTAGGCCACAGAAGCTGTCCTGGAAGCTGCACTGAATTTTGCTATTAAGCTGTCTGCTTTTTCAACAAATACTCTGAAGCCTAAGGAAGAATTTCTGAGCTTGCATTTTATAAGATGCCTTTGGAGCAGACACCTTTGCCAAAGGCTTAAGAGTAATTTAAAATCTGATATTTTTTAGGTACAAATAATAACTTTCATTCAATATTACAGAAATAATAAAAAATATAATTTAATCTTAGGTATCATTGCATTTGGTACAACCTTTGTTTTTGTATTATCTGAATCAAGTATTAATGGCTATATTTTCATACAGAAGAAATATAGGTTGATTTCACCCTTAGACCACTTTTATCCTCCATTAAAAGAAAGTTTTCCAAGTATATTGTTACCTAGGAAGCTTGTGTCATATGAATGATCTCCCATTCAAGACATCTGAGAGTTAGAGTCTGATGTGTTTTTTTTTTTTTTTAATTACAGAAGTGTTTGGATAGTAGTACGGGACCAACGGGACACATTTTAATTACTTGTTTCTGTTTCTTCTTAATCTACTTCAAACAGAAAGTGCAGTGTAATACTGAGCATATCATAGTCCCAGTCCTTGTTCTGTGTGTGGGTTTTTTTCCCCGTTAACTCTGAACAATTTGTTTTTTTCTGGGTCAAATGAATTTCTAGATAGACCAAATACTTTCATGTATGACAAGGACAGTAGGACATCAAAACATATATACCCCAGGGAATGGCTTTAAACTTCTCCTTTTGATAATACTCTTCCTGACATGTTCAATGCATCCATCACATCAAAGCTTTGACTTCTTCTTTTTTTTTTTTTTCTTTTTAAAGAAACAGCTTAAGTCTGTTTTTCTTTGAGAATGCACGGAGGTTGTTTAAATAGAAAATAAAAAAAAAGAAGGATATACTTTCAGAACAGGATTGCAATATGCTTGAGCAGAGACATCTGCTATTTTTATTTTCAGTTCCCCAGGAATAGAAATTTGTTGTAGAAATGTGAAAGTCTACAGAATACTGAATATTAAAACCAGTGGGTATAGAGATTAGAAAAACACTAAATTGGTCTGAGCCTGTAGCTCCATTCTGGATTAGAGCATGCAAGAACCTGGAACGAGTTTATTCAGAACTAAGCTTTGAAGTGGTGCTTACTTGGGTGTCCTGTCTGCGCTACGCATGACACTAGACACACTTCTCCCTTCTCATGGCTTTACTTTGAACTAAGAAGAAAACCTTTAAGAAGAGTTTATACATATACACAGCTCAAATTGGTAAAAAGGATTGCAGATAAAGGGATCATTACTTTGTAAAGAAGCTTATAACTTCCTCAGGAGTGCCTGTTTTATACTCGGAGTTGCCACATGCCTGCCTTTGCAATCTGGGGGACAACCTACGAAACCACTGAGGTTACTGAGGCGCAGTGTTTAAGCACTTGTTTAAGCACTTGTGAAAGGAAATGCATGGGGAAACTTCTTACATGTAATAATTTTATTCTTCTGTTTTTCAGTGTTTAACAAATAAATATTCTCATCTTGTTGATATTGTCCTGATGATGAATAACTTACACTTTTTCTTATTTTGTTCTCTTACGTCTCTGTTACCTTATACTGTGACTGCATGTTCCTGTTAAGAGACAACAAGAAAGAAAGATTTTAGTGAGCTCTGTAAAGCTTTGGAGGGAATGAATCCTTTTGTTCCCAGGGTGAGAGTCAGCCCTGCCTACAGGAAAGTCATTAAGAGCCACTTGTTCAGTTGAGTCACCTGGACATTTCCAACAGAGGAATCTGGCACCAGCCACTGAGCTTCTTCAGCCACAACAGTGGTGCTGCCTGCTCAGAGGAGCAGTAGATCTGTGTCACAGTTCCTAGTGACCTCCAGCCTCTGCAGGAGGGCAGGCGCTTGCCATTCAGGGATGCAATGCTTCCTTTCTGTGCCTACTGGGATCTCCTAGATTCTGCTGCATCCAACACTCGGCAGGAGTGAAGAAGCAGGTTGCCTCGCCTCTCATGGGAGGGATCGGATGACCTTTGTGAGAAGCAGCTGCTGCTGGATCCCGATCCCTGCCAAGTTCAGCAGTCGCTCCTGACTTCAGGGCTGAGAACCGTACTCCCACACTTTCCCATGCTCCACGCTGAACACGGTCAAGAGCACATCGCTTCGTAGAAAAGAGGCCAAGGTACGCTGCAAGTAGTAGTATTCTCTGCAGGTTTTACACAGTATTGACCACAAGTGATCAGTGACTGTGACAAAATCAGGAAAACAAAGTTGTTCAATGTTATAAATAAATCATCGCTCTTGATTAATTTATGTTGAGAACTCTTGTTACAGGGTTACTTACAAATTTTGTCAGAGAATCCATGCTGCCATGTTTGCAAATGCTGTTTGAATAACTGAAGACAATAAGATTTTAATAGTTTGATCCAGATTCAGAAATGTAGACTGCGTAGTCCACTTCAGTCTCACATATTTAAGTTGTTGTCTACAGAATCACAGTGTTTTGACCAGCATTTCTCTTTACACCGTAGACTGATCTTACGTTGCTTACGTTGTTATCTGAGTAGTTAGAATTTTTTTATTGCATAAAATCAGTGTTATTTAAAATAATTAGATGCATGAGAATACTGAAACGAAACAAATGTATATTGTTTAGAGCAGAAATGCAGGTTGAATAGACAAAGGAGTTCTATTTTCACCTCTGCACTGTTTTGTTCTACTCACAACCTTTTTTTGTTGCTGCAGATTAGTGACTGGACAGAAGAAAAGACATACAAACTTCATGAGATACTTTAAATGCAGAACATTGATTTGGGTGCAGTTCTTAGTTCTACATGATGGCTCTGTGGTTTTTGAGATCCTTTGTATTTCTGTAACATCTTCTTTTCAGTAATGTTCCATTGACTGTAGTGAGGATGAGAGGGGATAGCTGTTGTTTACATGCACATTATGGTATGCAACTGCTCTATAAGCGTTGAAACATTAAGACTCACAGTCTCAATTAAATCTTATCTAGCTGATAGATATAATAGTTTCGATTTTATTGACATTTCCTGACATAATGTTTAAAGCTTTGTTTAGCCAGTTTAGGTGAAGTAGCAGCTCTCCAAGCTGCTTAAGAAAGGATGAGAACAAACTCAGTACCAGCAATCTGTGTAGGACAGTATATAAAACAGCAACTTAATGACACTTTTTAAAATGAACAGAATTCTGAGTCTCTGCGGTCCTATGTGGGATTTATGGTCTCCTGCAGAGGAAGGGAAAATCATCCGCTTCTTGCAAGGCTGTGATTCATGCCAAGTGTTGCAGATTTGGTGGGAACAGCTGAACGGCAATACTTTGCCTCCGCACATGGCAGGAGTGCCCACCTTCCTCTTTTTGGTCTGCACTGCAAGCTGCATTCTTAATTTCTATGAATTAGGATACTTTTGGATGCCTAAGCATTGTTCCTGCTAGACATTTACATGACTAAAATCTTCTCTGTTGATAGTGTGCTCACAGCTTCCTGATATCATAACGTCTATTTTGTTCCCTGACTGATTCAAATAATCTATTTGCAGAGATGCAGGGAGAAAGACAAGTATATCAATGTTTTGGCCTCTTAGCAGTGCTAGTGATAGCAAATCTGCAGAAAAATAGTGTGGCATTTCTTTCTGAGGAGTGAAATGCATTTAAATATAACACAGTAAGAATCTTCCTACTGTAGATTAGAGCGTGTCATTATGTGCTTTTTATAAGATAGATGGCTGTGGAAACCAATCTGGTCATAAATTTGTTCTGCAAGACTTTCAAGTACTGACTCAGCTCTTCAAGATGTCTAGCAGTGCTTTCTCTCTGTCTGCCTTAGACATATATAGACATTTTAAAATGGATATAACCTCAGCTTTCCGTGCACAACTGATGAAAATACAAGAGTGGGGGGGAAAAGGAAATGCATGCTGTTAGCGTTGTACTTCATGAGACACTGGTAATGTATCTGACACCGAGGCTTTCCAGAGAGCTTTCAAGCTCAAGTCCTTATTCCTGCAGGCCTGTAGCCCACAGGCTCTGGGAGAGCGTGGGGTCTGACTGCACGCAACAGCTTTGCAAGGGACTTTCTGTTCCCTTTATGCTATTCACCGCTAAGTCTATGGGAAGCCAAAGAGATCCAGAATCCCATTGGCACAGAAGTACTGTATTTCCTACTTTAACCTGTGCTTTTAATCCACATAACGCCTCGTTAGTCAGACTTTATGGGTGTAATCCAGAGCCCATTGATCTCAGTGGAAAATTGCCCACTGATTCCACTGGGCTTTCCATCACTGCCTGTACATGTGGTGTTAATTTCACCTTTAAATCTTGCACAAACCCACCAGGTTTGTGACTGGCCTAATTTTTCAAGGATACACATAACTGAAAATTTAGTGAAAAACTTGCTTCTTCCTGTGTACCTGAGACAAAGTCCTGCCAAGCTCGGCACAAAGTGGGAAGAAAAGCAGGAATTTCTGGATGTGACTCTTCCCCCTACCCCACCCCAGTTTTAAGTTTGGAGGACCTCTGTGCCATGGAGGTTCACAAACTTGGCTTCAACACCTAGCCATGCTGTCTAGCTCCAAACTTGGCCTGGCTTCAGAAGTGTTTTTCCTCAGAACCATGGGTGCCTCCCACAGAGAGCTGAAGGGGATGGAAAGCTTAAGCAGTCCCATGGGGAGCTTAAATCCTAATTCAGGAGTACCAAAAACTGATTCTTTGCAGCTGTGGAACAATTTTTTCTTTCCTGAATTGAGGAAAGAAAAGCTCAAGGCGCTCCAGTATATTTCTAGGAGCCAATTTTTTTATTGTACTTGGAAATTTTTATTTGATCAGCAGCCTTGAGATTTGAAGAGGATTATTCACCTCCCTTCCTTGTTTCGAGAACTAGCATAAATAATTCATTTAGCGATAATGTTGTGCCTCCCAGTGTGCTTGTTTATCATTAGAGTTCTCCAGCTTTCAGTGGGCTAGTGCATTCAGTTTCCTGGCTGGATTTATGATGCAAGTGTCAGGCAGGAACTCTGTCCCTCTGTTTTCAAGCCAAACCTCTGTATTTTTACATTGGATTTGAATTATACCTTTATAGAATCACTAGGAAATATTTGAAAATATTAAAATTATCTGGACATTTAAAACCAGGTTGGATGGTAGCTCCAACCTGAATGTTAACTATAAGTCCATAGGAGTATCGATTATGCATTGCTACTTTCACTACATTTTCTCCAAGGGTCATCATGTGGGTTTTCAACATGTGCATCAAACACATGGCCATTCTTTCCTTGCTCTTTAATGTCTTTTCACTTATTTCAGTTGTGTATTGTATCTTTCTCTAGTAGAATCTAACAATTTTTTGTGTTCTTTGTAGATAACAAGGCCCTCTTACAGGAGTAGGTGCATCAAAATAAGGAACAATCAGTGAAAAATATTGCAAGAACTAGAAGGAAAAAACTTGTTTTCATTAGTAAGACCTATGGGAATAACTATAGAAAGAACTTGTCCCAAAAAACTTTCACACAATGCTCAGTGTAGTCCACCTGACACAATCAAAATAAACGTGGCAGGCACTGAACAGATTACAAACTACCTAACTGATAGGTCTTCAAATGCAGTTGTTGCTGGGGATTCAAAAGTGACTGTGTGTTTTCAGGACTTCTAGTATAAAACAATAACTGAAGAGGAAGTACTATCCTTGGAAGCAGTCCCATAGCTTAAACCATTAAACTAAACTATTTAGTTTAAACTACCATTTAGTGTTTTTTAATACTATTGTTTCAACTAAATAGTTTGGTTTAATAGAAAAACATGAAGTAGGGTGATATTGCTTTTATATTGGCACTGAAGTATGACCTCTGCCAGAATTATTATCCAGTCTCATAAAAGACCAATAAATACCTTATTAAATTAGAGAATCTTCAGAGAAGATCTACAAGAATGACGTAAGATTTGAAAAATGTGCCTGTCAGAGAGAATTGTGAGAAGCTAAATCTGTTTAGCTCAGACAGTGACAGTTCAGGAGGACTTTGGTGGTAATTAGAGGTAGAAGTATGTATGATCCAAGTGCAGGAGATGCAGAGACACAGTCACATGGCAGGAGATGGATCTGTGCACCCTATCTGCAGTGATAATGTGGGAGATAAAGTCCGCACAGCTTCTGCAAGAAAGGAGAGCACAAACTTGATAAAAGGCAGCTGTATGGTCTAACAATGAAGATAGAAAGAGATTAGACAGAAATAATATCGTAGAAATTGCAACTAGAGCAATTCAGACTAGAAATGAGTCTTTGGACAGTAGCCCACTGAAACAATTTACCAGATTTTGCTATGCTTTTCCCATTACTTCAGAGTTTTCTTTTTTTTTTTTCATCATCAATTTGGATGTTTTTAAGAGTTATCTTCTACTTCACAAGAACTGGTTTGAAAAAACTAAGCATTCAAGACATCACACTGGAAGAGAGTAACAGACAGTCTGGATTTATTCTTTTTGAAAATATACAACTCACGTTTCTTACAAGTCTGTTTTTAGGAGCCTTTAATTTAATCAGTATTTTAATTTCTGTCAGAAGAAAGCATTTGTGCCTGCAATACGTAGGTACAGATAGAAAGACTTGAACAAACTCAGATTTTTGTGTGCCAGTTTGATTTTTCATAGGTACAATATTAGGGCTTCCTTAGCCTTTAGGTGGGCAGGGTGTTCCCAAGCACCATTAATTTCAATGAGAGTTATAACTGTTCAGTGTCACTAAACTTGAATTGGGAATTGATTTATCTTTTATATCATGAGAACTGAATCATTGTACTTGAATAATAATGTTGTACAAGTAAGTGAATGCAGAAGTTCCAAGACAAGAAGACCATGAGCCCTGCACCTGTCCTGTAACCCCTTATTTTTAACAGGAATTGCCCACTTGCTATATATATCAACAAAAATATTACAATAAACTAAGAAAGATATCTGAACAATAACACAAAAATTTATCTTTGGCTTAAGAAATGTAAAAGTTTTTGAATGTTATCCAAAGTAAGAATATATCACAGCATGAAGTAGGATAAATTAAAGTCATTGGAAGACTTTTGTCTGAAACAGCATGTAGTTTGGAGACAGAATAAAAATTCTTGTTAACTGATAAATTTTTATGTTTTGTACTGCTGTATTTTCTAGTTTGAGATTTATATGGAAGTTGAAATATCTCTGGAAAAGCCTATTCATGTGATATTTCAAGCCTGAGAAAAAATAGGAAGGTGAAATTCTCTCAAGAAATATTGAAAGAATATTTCCTATCCAATTGTGTAGAATTCCATCAGTTTGAAAAAAAAAATAAAGGCACTTGTCCAAAGTCCAATTGCTATAATCATGTATGCTTAAATCTGTCCCCCGTTACCATGATGAAATCTGTAATCAGAATTACATAACATCTGAATGAGTCCTTTCTGTAATTATAAATGTTCCCAAATACTTCTGAAAATGAAAACCTGAAATCTTCATTTTATTTCAGTTCTCGTCTTTCAATCTTTTGATTTTTAAGCATCATCAAAAATGAAGAGATGTAATTATATATGTGACACTTAAATTCATGCTTAGATAGGCAGTATTAAGAACAGGTATAATCTTTGTAAATACCTGGGGACAGATAATCATCAGTTACATTGATTTTCCTGCTCAGGATTTTAGTCATTGGCATTAGTCAGAGCTTTACAAAGGAATAAACACTTCTGTATCAGTAGATTTTGTAGATTTTTATAGAAAAGTTTAATTCTAAAATAAAGGGAGCTTTAGACTGCATTGTGCGGTTATGTTCTTTGCCTGAAACCTTTACATATGTTGCTTATTTCAGTCCTGAGGCAAATGACAAATGCTGTTTAAGCACTGGATCTGGATCACTTTTCTGTTTTCCTTCCAAGTACGGACTGAAAGTTTGCAAGGAGCTCAGATGAAGATTTAGTCTCTACAGATCTCCATGTACTATTTTCATCTTGGAGATCCAAGTCCTGTGGCATTTATAGCACCCCCATTGAGGCACTGAGTGCCCTTCCACGTGTATACCTATAATTACAGTTAGAAAATTAGTGCTTACTTCCATGAGAAAGACAGTGGGAATAGTTTGAGGAACTGCTTCTCCAGTGAGCTCAGCTGAGCTGAATTGAAGCCTCCAAGGAGTGTTATTGTTTGTTCTGCCCTGTGTAGCTCTCCATGTCTGGCAATAGTCTAAATAAAGTCAGGAGATGCTTTCAGGAATGGGATTTGAACCTATGTCTCTTTTGTGGGGGGAGTTCACCGCTAGAGGACAATATGGTGCTATAAAAATCTATTAGTTATTAGGTGACACTACAGCAGTACATTTCGGTGCAGGAAATTACATTCATACATGGGGGATAAGACTCAAACTGAAAGGTGAAAAGCTATGTAATGTCCTTGTCCTGAAACAGACTGGTGGTGCCATCAAGAAACTTCCTTTCTTGCCTGTGCTGTACCCTTAGGACAGACAGGGAAGTGACTCCTGGCCTCTCAGAGACTGTTTCTCCTTCCCTCCCTCCCTGCCTTTGTGCGCTGAGCTGAGCTTCAATGAACACCGTGCACTTGAAAAGTCTTGTTGAGAAAAGGCCTCTTCTCATGTAAACTCTCCTGGATGGATTGTATTCCTTATAAACATTTTAAACAAAGCCAACAAACCTTAACACCCCTGGTAGGCAACAAGAATTTGAGGTGATTGCCTGAAGGCTCTTTTTACTGGAAGCTTGAGTTCAGTCTTTCTTTTCCTTTTTCTCTCTCCTCTCCTCTCCTCTCCTCTCCTCTCCTCTCCTCTCCTCTCCTCTCCTCTCCTCTCCTCTCCTCTCCTCTCCTCTCCTCTCCTCTCCTCTCCTCTCCTCTCCTCTCCTCTCCTCTCCTCTCCTCTCCTCTCCTCTCCTCTCCTCTCCTCTCCTCTCCTCTCCCTTGTCCAAATCTGCAGATATTTGTCTTTGATGGCTTTGCTTCTGTGACTTTGGAATCCAGTTGTCACATCTTTTTCCTCTCGTTGACGCAAATGAGTTTTCACTGAAGTCTAAAATGTTTGACCTTTCTTAAAATATAAGCAAAATATAAGCCTTTGTCTAAATATAACATTTATAGTGTTATAACTCCATCTCAATTAATTTTATCTATTATACCAGGCCTCTTATTGAAAGACAAGTTATAGCCCTTCTTCATTACTACAAGATGCATTGTAAGCATGGCTTTGATGCAAACTTAAATCCATGTAAAGTCAATACTTTTATGACCTTATCAAAATAAGAACAGATACTGAGTTGGAATGGCGTTGTCTCTTTTTTTATCAGGTTGGTCAAAAGAGAATCAGCGAAACACGTTAAAATGGAGAACATTTTTTTTAAGCCAGAAATCAATTTTCTAAAATTTTATTTTCCAAGATACAAAATTAATTACAATTATATTAAATTGAAATGCTGCAATAAAGATTGATGACAAATCAACTGGCCTCTCCAATATATTGTTTGTGGAGAAGGGAAGAGCTTCCCCAGCTGCAGTAATTTATCACTTTTGTTGACAGATGGAGTGCAATAAATTCTGATCTAGAGTGAGACACTCTCAGCTTCACATCATCTAGCAAATGTCTGTAATGCTTCTTCTACATGGCCTTTCCAGTGACCTGAAATATAGATTGTTGCCTGATCACTACATCTTCACTAGAAGTCAGCTTGCTGTTAACCTTCTTTAGCATAGAGTTGCAAATGGATGTTGGGGAGCATGTGAGGAAATGGTTGGAAGTATTATTTTACTTGAAAATCTGTTATTAAGATGCTGTTGAAATGCTATGATAGAGATAATGGGAGAAATACTTGCCTTTGATTAAGTCAGGACATTTGAGGACCAGAGAACTAAGACATAACTACTGGGCATACTTAATTTGTTTGGTTTTTGTTTGTTTGTGTTTTTTTTTTTCCATCCTTATGTTTAACTCCTCATCATTGACTGAAATTTCAAAGTATATTATAGTGTTACATATCACATCTATACATAGGGAATTTGTGTACTTACGGTACTTTTATGTGGACCAGCATTCCAGCTCTGCAGTAAAGTGAAAAGATGAAGTAGAGTATATCACCAAAGAATATTTAGCCTTTCTGCAAAGTCTTATCATATCACACGATTTGACATACCTTTCACATCCTAAAAGAGATAGTGGATAAGAAGAAGCATTGCAGCTGAGCAAAACCACTAAATAATATACAGACACCAAATGTTTGTCTGTTTCATCATACCCTTCTGCCAGGGTTATTAGCTTGTTCCCAATGTACCTAGGCTTTGATTTCCAAGAGAGTAAGAGAAGTTGGAAAATATATTTTGTAACCAACAAATATGCATTTTTATGTATTTCTCATGATATATGCTGAAGAGATACCTATAGTCTATGATATAAGCTGTAAAGATTGCAATGCAGTGCATGCATGTACTGTGGCAAAGAACTTTCTCAAAGTGTTAATTTTTTGCTGTATCAATCAATTCATCAATTTAAATCAGGAACTGAAGTGACCTCTGTTGACATGAAGTTTGGTCCATAACACAGTATTTCTTAGTCAATGTCATTTACAATGTTAATTTATAAGCAGATTAATATTTTCAATGAGAATGACATCCAGACAGAAAAACAATGAAAAAGGTAATCTAATTCAGTTGAATAACTATTCTGTTAAAGTAAGGGCCCCAAAGCAATGGGAGCTGAAGAGCACAAGTCAGGAAAAAAAGACAGAATGATTTCATAGTACTGCATAATTTTCCTTTCCAGAGGGGAAACAAAATAATAGTTACAGTGATAAAGTGGGGGGCAGAAAGTTACACACTGCTACACTATGTAGGCTGAAATTTAAAAAACCCAGGTCATAAATAAAATAAAAAGATCAAGATTAGCCATGGTAAGTACCCATGTACAACTCATATTAATCACATGGCCAAACTGTAAAGTGCAGTTTTCACATTTTGTAAATGCAGCAAAGGACGGACTATGTGAATTAAGTGGTGTTTTATTACTTCTGTTAAAGTGAGACATTAAAAGGAAAAGGTGTGCTTTCTCCAGAAACAACCAGACTCTCTTAAGTTAGAAAAGATGCCTATGCAGAATGATGGTGATGTGCAGCGTTAGAACACCCACGAGGAAAAAAATATTTCACTAAAAACTGAGGTGATTTTCTCTTTTCCCCTGTCAACGTTCATCACAGTAGTCTCCAGCTGTTTTCCTTGGGATACAGCCCTACTGCTCTGGGGCATTCAACCTCCAGAATACAAAGAGTAGTAATTTTTAATTTCAGTCTCCAACACCTGCATGAGGGAGACAGCTTTGGTTCTTGATACCATTTAGTCATTGACTTTCCTGAAAATAGGATTGAGCCATAATACATCCCTGGACAGATAGGAGACGTTAGGGGCTAATAAGTCTTATGATACATGCACACTATTGATTTACCATTCTAGTTTTTAAAATCTGAATACCAATGACATTTACCCAGGGATACATTTTAAGCAGGTCCATATGGAAATATTTTCCATGTATCAAACCCATGTACTTGGGGTTTTTGCATTGCATAGTTTGTCAAAATCACTCAGATTGTTCTCAGATACATATATGTATAAAAATAGATACAAAGATATATTGGACTAAAAACTTTAAATAAAAACAAAGTATTCATAGCACTTCTCCTTTGTTAGACTCTCAAAGCAAAATTTCACTTTGTCCTTGAAATATAGGTTTAGAAGATAAGGGAACTGAAGATCTGATCTAGAGACAAGACAAATGCTCCCTTGGTGCTGCACTTAAAAGACAGGCCTCTAACCATGCAGAAGTTTAACCTTGTGAGGAAAGATTTGTAGGGACATGAAATCTAGAACTTTCTGCTGAGTTTGTGCACATGGTGCTATCCCAATAGAGCTGTTTTGTTAACTATTACAGCCAAGGCATGCAGCTTACTATTTCCGAATGTGCATTTTAATTTCTGTTGAAAAGTCTCTCACTTCAGGGTGTGGCCCTGCTGCCATATCCTTTCAAATGGCTACATTTTATTCATTTAAAAGCTTTGCTTTAATTTCCAAACCTGTCTTACAACAGCAGAAAACTATGTTAAGGTGCTATCCTTGGGAACATTAAACGGAGGAAGACATCAGGAGACAATCTGAAGATAAGCCCTTTCAGTGAAAAAGCCCTCCAGCACCTGGGCACAGATCCAGCTAAAGAAAGAACCCCCCTCGTTAAATGTTAGTCTTCTCCTACTGGTATTAAGGACTTTTCTTAAACCATAAAAGGTATATCCCAGCAGAGAATACCCAGCTAACCAACTAATGTTAGATGAAAGTTTTTTTTCACATGATCAGATTAGTTAAACAGATTTTTCTGTAAGGGAAAGAACTATTAAAATATGTATATTTTTTTATGACTGACAATCAGCAGAATGAGTGTTTCATATAAAATCTATTTTCCTTTTGGGACACAATTTGTTCCTGATCTTTCTCCCTAGCAGATCAGTTTCCAAGGAGGCTAAAAATAAATAGTCTCCTTTAAAAACAAAACGGTGACTGAATTAGTATGCTCCTGTGAAACAGCAATTATTTCTGACAGGTGAAAAGGCCATTAGACATGAATTGATTTTCAGAGGTACCGTGAACTCTTAGTCTAGTCGACAGGAGCTGTGTGTGCTCAGCACCTCTGAAAATCAGGTCAGTCTTGCAAGGTGCTGAATGACCTCAACCCGTAGAAAGTTTTCCACACATTTCAGGAACTGGCCTTTAGAAATGAGACAAGAAATCTGTAAGCTCAAATACGCACTGTGAAAATTCTGAAACGCAATCCCTGAGCTGTCATGTTGTCTGCTTTAAACGACATTGAACTTGGCACCATGAGGTCCTGAGAAAGCCACTTAACTTCTCTGTACTGTTTCCACTTACACTACTTCTGTGTCTTGTCCTTCTAAATAGTACCAAGACCTGGATTGCCTTCTTCAGCTCATGAGTACAGTGCCTAACACTACTGGGGTCTAGTATCAGTTGGAATCATTTATTATTATGAATGGCCATTCATAAATATGAGAATTATGAAATACAACTGTTTAGAGAAGGGGTTGTAACTTTGCTAAAGCTATGCATTCTCTCAGTGGAAATCCATGCCTGAGAATACAGGTGTGTAGGGCTCTTAATTAGCCCTCCATATTCTTCTAGAGTAAAAATCAATTCTGAAGTTATGATCCACTTAAAACGTTTGAATTTAATTAATATGTGAAAAAGCCAATTCAAAATAGGAAAATAGCAATTTGAATGAGAGAGAACAACTAAGTACTAACACAGATGAGACATTGAGAGTTATGCACAGGAGACTATATAATTAAGTTTTTTTCTAATGTCTTCATTTTCTTTTGTCTTTGGGCAGAATCAGATTAGATCTGCTTCTGAAAGATCAGTGAACACTTGAGTTAAAACACATCTGAAGCTCAGACTGAGGCGTGATTCCAGAACTTTGTGATGTGAGCATCTCTTGTTATGTCATGATTGCCTTTTCTTTCATCCTTTCCGTAAATCATTGTATATTTTGAATGTGCTATGGCCAGTTAATTTTATAGTAGCAAAAAAAAGCTGTGCAAGCAATATCAATATAAATATGCTGGCTGTATTTATGGGTCAATTTTTCCACCTAAAAAGGGCTTAGAAAATTGACTCTGTTCTGGCTGTTGCCAAAGATTCTCTAGTCAAGTCCTTCATTTGTGCTTCATTTCCTGGCTGTATAAAGGGATGTTAACAGCATTTGATTTTCAAAAAAAAAATTATGGTGGGACAAAGTTAATGTTTGTAGACAATGTTAGTATTCTCAGGTGGCAGGTGTTTTAAACAGTGACGTATACTGCTTACTTATGTATTTGCATCTTCAGAGGTTTTTATGTGCAGTTGTCCAGTGATGATGCTGATTGACCTTTTTAGTGTTCTTGTACCATAAATGTACCTGGAAAGTAGTAATGTTTAGGATCGTGATTGCAATAGTATGGATTTTGTTTGATAGAGTGTATTAGATTTCACTCCTTTTTCCATCAGATGGGTAAAGGGAATATATACATTTCTGGTAAGGCATTTAATAAAACAATGACCTGAATGGTATGGCTAAAATGATGAAATTTTCCTAGATTTATGTTTCCTGGATTATAAGGGAAGAACTTGGTGCTATGCTAATGGCTCAGCTCTTGCAACATTCGTCTATAGTCTAGACTAGAAGTATGTCTTTTCCCAAGTACCAATATTTGGAAATCGTCCTAAAATGAAACTCCTTTATCAAATCCTTTGCGCCACAGCCCCCAGACAGGAAATACCAACATTGAAAACCTTGATCTGAAAACTTTGAAAAGCTTGAGTAAATTCATACTTTGACTCTTTGAAAAGGGCCCCTGAGAGCTGAAATGTACGCACTGAGAGTTTAGACCAGACAGGTTTCATTAATTGGGAGAAGTTATGATGATAAACGTTGCTTTATATTTTTTTCTTCCTAGCAATATAGTTTGCTAAGATTACACTGTGTTCTATCTTAACTGTCGGAGAAAAGAGACTTCATGCTACTAAAGTTTTTACTTTGTAGAGTCATAAGGAAGCTGTACTAAATAATTTTGGTAAGTGCTTGGAGTATTCTTATGGCTTTCATGCAGCATAGCAGGTCACATGAAGCAGTTAAGGCCTGAGATCAGTACAGCAACCCTAAGTTCCTGTCAAGCTATGCGGAGCTAGGCTTTCTTTCAACAAAAGAAGCCTCCATTCACTAAGGGGAAGGCCACAGTGATGGTTTTATTATTGTGTCATCTATGATGCTTGTGTTTCATCTGCAAGCTGTTTTTATAATGAATTGCATTTTGAAAAAATTACACCTTATACTTTAATGATTTGGAAGAAAAACACTGTATAGCAATGCTTACTGCTTTTTAAATTATTTTTTAATTTTATTTATTGACTTAGTTCATTATCCCGCATATTACTTTTATTTTGCATTAATACTTCTTGGTTAGAGTATGACTGTCTTTCTGATAAGTAGAAGAAAGCTTCTAATTTTTTAGAAAATCTGTTTATTGCGAGTCATTTTCCTCCCATGATCTACCCACCTGGTGTTCTGTGTCCATTTTCTTAGAACTTCACAGTACCGGATTCTGAGAAGCTGGTGATTTTTTTTTATTAGTTCCTCAAATGATTGGATAGGTAGTTGATGGATGCCACTCCTTAGAACCCTGAGGTGTGAAGACTATCTGAGAACAAGCAAGAATTAAGGAGAAAAACAACTTCAGAAACATTGCTCTACCTTTCAGTAGTAAATACAAGATGAAAATTCCTGTATTAATCTTTCTGTTGCTTCCATAAACTTTTATATGTTCTGCTTATGGATCTTTTTCCTTTTGGTCAGAGATCAAAAATAAACTACTAATGAATTTGATATAGGTACAACAAACACACTTATACATCTAAGGTGTATGATAAAGAAGAATAACAATTTAATAAATCTTTTTGGCGGTCAATGGGTGAATGGGGTTATCGCCAGCATTCCAGGAGTGTTTCATTCCAGAACTCCAAACACCCCAGGCCTTGTCCTGCCATATAAAAGACAACAAGGAGCTGCTATGTTGTTCTCTTTCTCCCATCACTGGGGAGCCAGGAGGGGAAACTATGTTGGAGGCTGTCTGCACTAGCTTGATACTGTCAGAGAGCTTTCCTGCACCTGGTAACTTCTGCTTGTCTGTCCTGATTTTCTTTGAATTGTCTCTGAATCACCTCAATGACTTTGATTTCAATCTGTTCTAACTTTAACCTTAACTAACTGTTTGTTCTTGATTGTGAACTAGCAAAGCAATAGATATGAAAGACTACAAAAAATCTCAGATTAAATAAGACATAGATAGGGCTTTATCTTAGCTCTAACCCTAATGAGATGATAACTTAAACAGTTATCAGAAAGTGCAAGAATTGTATTTTTTTTTAAGTGAGGTTTTGTGTTTGAGGATTAATATTCCCAGCATAGTAGATTGGAGCTATTTGCAGAAATCTCAGCCTAATAGGTTATTTTCTCTATGAATATAGTTGATTTAACTTTAGATATTGCAAGAAGCATTTCATTTCTGGTTAATACAATTAGGAGGGTTGATGGACTAATTTATAGAGTTCCATTTTGCTTTCATCTATAGGAAATGAAAGAAGGAATAGAAATAAGGCAGTAAATTTTAGGTAACAGATGCCTTGTTATATTAAAACCCCATATATTTAAGCAAAAAATGTCTGATATATTCTGTTCTTCATAATGCAGCTAGTTTTTCCTGGTCTGATTTTGCAAAACCAATACTTTTGTGTGTACTGTGATTTCCTTAGCATTGACGGATAGGTTGAAATTTTCAATTATGACCAAATCCAGAATCTAAGGTTCAAAGAGGAGTTTCACCTCACACTTGTCAGAGGATACGCTTCCCAGTGACTAACAATCAAAGGCTCTTTTTTTAAAGGAAACAGGTTACATGTTGCATTAGAGATCCAAGGAAGTTTAGGGAATAAAATTCTCAATATAAGTAAAATAAAATAAACAGTTTACTCTTAGGGCCTTAATCTATTTAGAAATATGAGACTCATCCTACACAGGCAAAAAAGCTTAATCATCACAGAGAATCAGAGTAATAATTAAGATAAATATCTGTTGTGGGTTTTACACTATTTTTTTCCCAAGATTTCTTCCTTTTGTCACCTCCCCATAAAATGACTCATTGAATGCACATGGAGTTGTATGACTAGTAGAGTCAAAGCCAATGTATTTGTTTCAGGCAGGAAAACTTTATAATTGTGGTGGTCTTAATCTTGCTTATTTAAACAAATTTAATTTTGTACTGGGAATAATACAGACCTTTATAAAATGAGAAAAACACCCATTGGATCCCTACTACACGAAGGTACTCCCTGGCTGAATGGGAATATGGATTTGACAAATGCTTCTAATTGGAAAATTTCTACTCCCCAGAGTGACCAGGAAAAAAAAAAAAGTCATAGATGGGGTGGAATGGGCTACATTGCATTCCAGTTATTGTCTATTGTGCAGGACCTGTAACAGGCTAAGTACAAGCAACTGGGAGATCCTGACCTGAATGTGAGTGCAGCAAAGATGTTTAAAAATATGATGGTTTCTCCTTTCCAGCTTAGGTCAAACATAGGAATAATTGGAAGTTAAGCTTCTGACATTTCATATCTGTTTTCCGAAGTTCAGTTTTCACTAAAATGGAAAAGGAAGTATTCTATCAGAACTTTTGTTCTGTGTCTCTGCCTTCCTGCATTGAGCATTCCCCTTTTATAGAACTGTAGGGAGAGGGGCACATGGAAGAGAGATGGGGTTGTTTTTTTTGAGGTAAATCAGGCAGAGGGAGACAGAAAGACATCATTATTAGATGAAGATTAATCTGAAACTGGGTTAAAAATATGGAAGATTGGTAAAAAATATTACCGAATGTTTAAATGAAGTAAAAGCCTAGATATGAAGTAAAGGCACAGTTCTGTACCTCTACTGCAGGGAAACTAGGCAAAGACAGATCTACTCCAGCCTGGTTGGCTAATTGCGAAAAAGTGGTTAGCACATTGAATTTTCCAGAAGAAACATCACACAAGTATTGTGACTCATATCATCTGAGGCTACTTTTAATTAGTGACCTGTAGTGGCCAGGTGCCCTCTTACATCTGGGTGGGTAATTTGTGATCAGCCTTGGCAGGTGGGTGGAACAAGGCCCACTCTCATCAGTCTCTGGATCCACAGTGAGTCCTCTTAAATGCTTTACCATTGCTTCCCATTTTTCATCAAGTAATAGGCTGATTTAAAACTAATGAGGGGTAGGAAGAGAAAAAAAAAGATCTTTCTTCTGATTACACTCTTCTGTAATTACGTGTTGTGGGATTTACTCTACATTTTTCCAAGTCCCCTGACATAAGCCTGCATCAGAGACAGAATACAGATCTAGAGGAAGCAATGGCCAGCAGAAAAAAAGCAGTTGTTTTCCTTCTGCCTGGGAGCAGAAAAGAGAAAAGTAGTGTCACTGTCACTCTGGTTGTCACTACATCCATGACATTTAAGTACTTGTTACTGGTGTCATAACAAACTTCAGTCAGTATAAATTCATGAAAAATCTCATTAAATCCACTCACTATTATCCTTTTTTCTCAACTTTGCTGGTAAGAAATATAGCCTTACTTGACCATGGTCCAAATTCACTGACAGTAGCAGAAAGAATATTTAGTATTTCAATAGGTATATAAACAAGTTTTTATACTGTCCATTGTATTATTTTGTATATGCTTTGGTATTTATGAAATTGTTGGCTTCTTTGTTGTTTCCCTGACAACACTTTTCCATTTGGTTGCTGCTATTAGAAGGTTTTATTTAGGTGGCAAATACTTCTATAGCACAAATGTATCACAAAGAAGTGGTCACATAGCGTGCTTTATCCTACTCTAAGTATAGGAGGAATATATGTCATAATGCATAACAGAAATAATTGCTAGCGAGATGTAATTCCAAGGATATTACACATTTAGCCTTTAATATAAATGGATATAATATTGTAGCACAATTTATTGTGAATTAGGATGGCAAGCTCTTTTAATGATACCAGAAGCCAGAGAGCTGATTTCTAGCATAGTGCTTTGAACATTTACTACGTAGCACGTACTGTTCTAGGTTTTCAAGGACATGTTTTAGCTTTCAGCTGGTACAAGGAATAAGGGGATTGGAAGGGAATAAAATATCTATAATTTAAACAGGATTTTCTCTTTTTATGTAATTGTAATTTAGATTGAACTCAATAAATATACAACACTGTTTCACTACATTCCATTGCACCAGGACACAAACAATAATTTTAATGTTGTGCCCTATACAAAAGGAGAGATTGATTGAAGTGTTTTTATTAGTTCATGAAACAACAACAACAAAAGTGTTTCTTTTTCTGCCTAGTATCCTTGGCTGATTTAAAAAAACAATACGTCAGAAAAAAACATGTAAAAGTTATTCAGATAAGAGTGATGTTTGTTCATATAACAATAAAGTAATACTTTGTCTAATCTACTTATCAACACAGTGTTATCTGACACTTCAATAACAGACACGTATGACCTTAGAGGTTAGCAATGAACATGACAGTCCTTACCATGCCTTTCTGAGCCTGTCTGAAATGTTTTCATTTACATAATAATGTGGGCACAGTGGTTGCAGTATGACAAAATGAAACTTGCTAGGCTTTAGAAGTCTCAAATCTGACCTGCCATCTGAAACAGAGTGTGCCTGCTCTGCTTGCAATGAAGAAGTTGCCTATGGGACTCTAAACTCGCTCTTTCACAGCTGAGACATGGCAGTTATGCAAAAAATGGACACAGGAAATAAAAGAACACTTTGCTTAAAGTTTAAAATAAATGCTTATTTGAGTAAGAAAACACCTTTGTTTTTCTTTCTTGAAATAAACCTGGAAAAATCAAACATGAAACCAGAATTTTAACTTCATTGCTTTAAATACTTATTTTATTTTCCTCATGGTTAGATGTATGTCTAGAGATGACTGTAGGAGTATATTTTTCCAAAGCAGATAAAGAAAAATTTAAAAGTACAATGGAAACTGATTTTTAATAGTTTTATAGGCAGTTAGTGATTAAAATATACATCTCTCAAGATTTTCAGTAAAACAAATTCTTAAAAAGTTTTGAATGTCTAACCTGATTAAAAGCGTTTGACAGTCCTACTAGATATTTACTCACATTCTTCTGCAGTTAAAAGGATTTGGAAATGTGATTTTTTAGACGTGAAAATTTTGAAAGTGGAACTTAGAATTTGAAGTTGCTTAGTTTATTACTATCTATTGAAAGTAAAGCATCTGGTAAGTCATAAGTGCCAAATATTTTAAGCTAATGCTTGAAACTTCTCATGCATTCTATTTACAGAAGATAATTTTCCACTGAAACATCATCTTATTTATTTTTATTTTTGGAGACTATTATGTTTCTAAACCATTCAGAATTGTAATTGTATTTAACAGAATAACTTTAACAACATTTAGACAATTTATCAACAATTTAGACAATTTTAATCTGAAACTTAAATTTTCTATATATACTTTCACTGCTGTTATAGACAATGTTGGGTCTATGCTTCTCTCTTTGTATCTTGCTAAATGCTTTCTTTAGTTCAGTTTTCGAGTTTTGGATCTCTAGACGAGATTCTCATACTAAGGATCCTATTACTGCTGCCAAAATATTTGGTTCCTCGTAATAAATTTTCAATGTAATTTAACATTTCTCTAGAAGTTTGCAAAACATAAAATCCGTTAATTTATTTTATCTGATATTACTGGTTATATTTGTCATTTCTTTTTCTGGATGGCTCAGCTTCCATTAGTTTAGATCTTCTTTTTCATATAATCCTTTTTTAAAATACTCAGATTTTAAACTCTCTTTTTTATTCCTAGCCACTGAATTCCAGCTTTATCTCTCATACAAAAAGGTGTTATTCTTTCTATTTTGGAATTAGTTCTTAGTTAATGTTGTTATTTCTCACCCTATAATTATACCTTCCTATTCTTCTCTTACTGTAACTGCTCTATGTCACAGTTCAGAGTATTAAAGAATCCATAGTACCAGCCCTTCTCTCCTGTAGGAGAGGTACGGGAAGCAAATGGGCTCATGATAGCTGTTCCCAGTGAGAGATCCTTCATCAGAACATGTGTTCTGGGCTCGAGAGAGGCTAAGTCATCCCGGGTTGAGGCTTCTCATCCAGGGTGGTGACTTGCAATTTTCCGGAGGGTGACATAGTGTAAGGCTAGTGACCCATCTATGGTAAAAACTAGAAAGCAGGTAATTTAGAAGTCTCCACTGTAATACACTCTGAGGAAGACATTTACTGCTGATCTCTGTTCTGATAGGTTTTCAGGCATCTAGTCTGAGACATCCTCAGAAACAAACTTGCATTGCATCAGCTCTGAAGTTATGCTCTGCTCTTTAGCTCTCATTTTCTCTTAGGACTGCTTGGCAGGGGCAGTGCCAGCTACATTTTTAGGGGCTAAAGAAGGCATAGTTTGTCTGCCCTGTTCAGCCACCTCATGATAAGTGTGAGAAATGTGTCCTGCTCTTCTGTAGAGGAACTTCTCTGTCACCTGCTACAGCTGCTGGAGTGATGATCCCAGACTTTCTGCATCCGGAAGGTGATTCAGGCAACTAAAATGCCATGAATACTTTTCCCACCAAGGCACCATGTGTGGTGTCCAATTGATGGGGAAGATAGTATCACTGAGAAACAAGAGTCCCCTGTCTGAAATATTGTCCTTTATGCAGACATGTGAGCAGAAACGATGCTGTTGGAAACATCTGGAAATCAGAATGACAGAGTTCTGAATTCATAGAATGAATTGGTGAATATTTGTAACTACCTCTTTCCTATGCCTTATTCTCCCACAAGTGATAGAGAAAAGTTTGAAAATACAATCAAACACATTCAATCAATGAGTAGTAACCATGTTTGTATCCCTTGTCTGATACCTAAGTTTATCCCCACTTCTTTTTCTTTTCCCATAGACCATCCAATTTTTCTTTTACTGTAAAGCTGTACTTCAATGATGCATGGCTCTGAGAAGCAATATATGACCAACAGTCACTTGGTGACATCTAGCTTTGACAGAGTTACGTAAGCATTGGTTTGAGATACATGAGGTAGAGTGGCCTGAATTTCTTCCAAAGCAATTACATTTATACTACTAAAGTGTAACTGGTTTCACAGAATGTACAGTCTTAGGGGAAACTAATGAGTTTTATTATGTTTCAAGGGGTTTATTGAAAAGTAAACTGGTTATAAATGATATGGGCTAGGTTGTCTACGTAACTCAAAGTAGTTGTATTGAATCAGTGGAGCTACATTATTTGATACTGTTAAGGAACTGGTTCTGTAATTCCATTTGTTAAAAGAAGTACTGGTCTGACTGATTATAACAATTTTATGGCAATACTGAATCAAGTTATGGTTCCTGTTCACAGAAGGCTGGACTGATTTATCAGGTTCAGCCCTTAGAACGTTGCAAATTTAGCTGCTTTTCAGAGGAGGTACAGCTGCCTTCCCTGTTTCTTTGTCTTGGCTGGGAGCAGAGGTAGAGCTGTTGAGAACTATTCAAAGGAAGATATTGTTTTTAGTCAAAAACAAATTATCTTACATCTAGCAAGTGTTGACCATAATTCTTTGATGTGAGAAAGTCAAAACATCTCAACTTCTTGCTTCATTTTAAATAGGCTTTGCTCTGATTGTGCATTGATTACTTCTGTCAAACATCCTTTTCAGATTTATTGTTTTGATTTTCAGGCCAAATCGTATTAGCACATTTAATTGCACATCTTTTTGTACTTTTTTTCAAATTACTAAAGAAATATTTTAATTCCCTCTTGCAATGAAACCAACTCAAAATTTTTAAAATAAAATGATTCATTTTTTAAAAAAACTCCTACAGGATTGTATCTCTATGGGGAATTTCAAGTAATTTTCCTGGTTCGGTAGGAAGTAGTTTTTACAACCTTGGACTTTTCCATGGCATTCACTTGTTGAACAGCTGTGACCTAACTTATATATCCAGAACCTAGCAGGTAGACTTGCACCACAGAGCAAGGGTGGTTCTTCTCATCCAGAAACACACAGAGCTACAGCCATATAATAGAAAAAAAGAAGTTAATTGAGTTTACTGACCTGCAAGGTGACTTTCAATATGTCTTTGAACTTGAAAGAAGTCAGTAAAGTAGCCAGCATAGTGATACTGTCATTTTTCTTCCTGTTAATCATAATACAAGCTGTTGCCTTGTAATTTCTCTTGACTAATTTGTACTCTGTTCCATGGGCTTGTTTCAATACTTAAAGTGAAGTATATAACATACAAGTGATAATATAGCTTTTGAAAATTCTGCAAAAGCAAATTTTATAAGATCAAACTATATATTTGTGTGCCTAATTTTGTTGCTAAGCTAGAGATTTTGCTAAAAGGTAATTTATTTATCAGAATGATCTAAGGTATGTTTTCTAAGTGACTTAGTTCATCCGCTTTAAATAACTTGCATCTAAAGTAACAAATTTTGCATTAATGTGATATTTCCTAATTCTCAGATTGACAGTTAATTTTCATTCAATGAGAGTAGTCTTTTTTCCTTCTAGACTAGCATATTCTTCACTTTTTATCTACTATTTGTGGGAACAAAAATTGTACTTTTAAGGACAAGTTTTACTCCAAGTGAATTTCAATATGAATTAATTATAATCTTGAAACAAATGTCTCTATAAGAAAACAAGCTTAGACTGATTTTAATTACTGTCATTTTCCATGACAGTATCTGTTGTGAAGGTTTTGGTGGCTACATATAGATTATGTGGCCAAGTGAAAATTTAACAAAGCAGTATCTGGTGATCTGGTTTTGCAAAAAACTATGTTATCTGATGAGGAGAAATACAGACTAAGTATATCTAAACAAAAGAGAAAGAAAGAATGAGAAAGTTTAAATTAAAGATTGCTTTGATACCATTTTTGGGACTTGAATGATATCGTGGCAGCTCTCCACTCAACAAATCTTTTAGTGGTTTACCTTGATTATGAGATGTGTATCACCATTTATTACTGTTAGAAACAAGTCAAAATAAATGAGATTTTTAATATGAATTTTGAAGTATTGTAAACCATTCCCACAAATTTCTGATTGTCTGAATTAAAAGAATACAGGAATAACAAACATATATATGTGTGTAATATACATACATGTACACAGTTTTTGACCTCTGTGTGTACATGTGTTCATATATATACACACACATACACACACATACACATGCACACAGAATCATAGAATCATAGAATGGTTAGGGTTGGAAGGGACCTTAAAGATCATCTAGTTCCAACCCCCCTGCCATGGGCAGGGAAACCCTCCACTGCACCAGGTTGCCCAAAGCCTGGTGTAGTGGAGGGTTTCCCTGCCCATGGCCTTGAACACTTCCAGGGATGGGGCATCTACAACTTCTCTGGGCAACCTGTTCCGGTGCCTCACCACCCTCACAGTGAAACATTTCTTCCTTAGATCTAATCTAAATCTCCCCTCTTTCAGATTAAATCCATTGCTGCTTGTCCTATCACTATATGCCCTTGTAAAAAGTCCCTCTCCAGCTTTCCTGTAGGGCCCCTTTAAGTACTGGAAAGCTGCTATAAGATCACCCCGGAGCCTTCTCTTCTCCGGGCTGAACAGCCCCAACTCTCTCAGCCTGTCTTCACAGGAGAGGTGTTCCAGCCCTTGGATCATCTTTGTGGCCCGCCTTTGGACTCGCTCCAGCAGCTCCATGTCCTTGTTGTGTTACGGACTCCAGAGCTGAACGCAGTATTCCAGGTGGGGTCTCACGAGAGCAGAGTAGAGGGGCAAGACATACTTGCATGACATACATACATGCCTGTATGTCCCTGTGTTTGTGTATATATGTCCCAGAAGTTGCTAGCCTATTAGTTCAGTTGAAAGCGTGTGGTGCTTTTGAAGTTTTTAAACTTTAAATACACATCATCTTACATTTACAATATCACGTTTCTCATTAAAGAAAGTAATTCTTTAATTTTATCCTTATTTATGGAGGCAGATAAGAAGAAACCTGTGCTCAATTTCTTACAAAGGTAACTATAAGGAAGAAAAAAACATACTATTTCTCTATTAACCTGAACATTATGAAGGGATTCATATCAAAGAGCTGATGCTGAATTAAGTTGATAACTACCTATATTAATCTTGAAATTAATAAATTATCATCATGCTAAATTACAGCCTATCTTGTCTACTGTCTCCTTCAATACCATTGCATACATGTAGCTTGTGAAAGCATCCCATGTAGGTAAGCAATTGCATGAAACTATCTTTTCATAGCTCCTAAGAGGTAAAAGAAAAGACAGTTTAGAATAATAAAAATCATTTGAAGTAGATAGGGCAGATAAGTTGATTGGTCCCCATAATGATGAAATACCAAAACATACTTTCATCTGTTAATGTTAAAAGAGGGTCTAAAACTACCTTAAAAATAACAGTGAAGGATTATGTCTTCCTGTCATGACAAAATTGCCCTTCTGCTTTCTTCCCAGTTTTCTTTCACTAGTTAAATAGTGAATAGAGGATGTATTATGATCACTGGGAAAAATAATATGTTTTGATTTTGAATGTCAAAAGTTACCGTTTTCCCTGCTGAGCCTAATGATGAAAAGATCTGTCATTGGAGAAAACTGAAACCAATTGCTTCTTACCTGAAGGTGATAGACTATTGGCAGAACCACTTTTAAACAGTAACTGAGAAGAAATCTCTTTAAAATTGTAGTATTTCGTACTGACCGTAAAACTAGCACATGAAGGATCCAACTATAGATTCTCTACCTATTTACCAAATATGAGCAGAGCAGGTAGACATTTTAGGATCAGGAAAGGAATCAGCCCTCATTAAGACTGGTGTCCTATCCTGAAGTTTTACATTATGTTACTTCAGAAAAAGTCTGAAGTCTCTGCCTGAGTGGCAGAGTGGGTAGAATATTTTTCAGCTCTCTGTAATGTTTTCTGGCACTTAAAACTTGATGTGCACATCTTCAGATTAATGACTCTCTGCAATACATGTAATAAGTTTAAACTCTTTATAAACTGTCCTTGATGGAGAATCTGAAGATAATTCTTTAGGAAAACTAAGTGAAAAATACAGGATGGAAGTAGAAACTGGTTTGTGCCTTTTATGAGCATTGGTTTTAAAGTGAACATAGAAAAACATGAGGAGGGTAACTTGGCCTCCTCCTTCCCTTGAGGATCATCAGAACCCTGATCCACTTAGAATATTAAAATTCTTAAGTAAGGTTGACGTTTTTCCTGAGCTGGTCAGTCATCCATGGAGCTGAGTGCAGTAACCTTCCATGGATCATTAAGAATAGATATAGCCAATAATGATTAGCTAAATTATTTCTTCTGTATTTCTAATGATCTATGAGGTGAAAAGTGTGGAGTTCAGGCTAGGAGAAGGAAAACTAGATGGATTAATCGGACTTCACAATGAAAAAGACTCTTTAGAGTTTACATTTCTGAGGGTTTTTAGATATGTGACTGAGATAAACAGTGGATTGAAATTTACATGTATAAAAAATGGAAGTTTTTTTGTACAAAAGTATTAGTGTAAGTATATGTATAAGTAAAGTATAAGTGTAAAAAAGTAAAGTGTAAGTAAAGTATAAGTATAAATATAAGTAGCAAAGTGTTAATCCTGAAATTACTAAAAATGAGAGAGCTCAGCATGTGAGGAAATTGTGTAAATCAGTAAGTTCTAGTTCCTTTGGAGATTACTGCATGTAGGGAAACTGGTACCTTCATCTTTACATTAAATATCCACCAAGGTATGGCTGCAGATCTGTTATGGACTCTCAGGGTTTGGATCATGTGAGAAATAATGTTACTGAAGAGATGCAATATTTCTCATAAAGTATTATTTAGAAGATTTCAAAAGTTCCTGGATATAGGTTGAAAAAATGGTAGGAATAATAATGCTAGTTCCTACTTATTCCTAGAGGTGACTACTTAAATGTTATGAAAGAACTGTCAAATCAGCAAACTTATGGTTTATGTAAATATTGAGGAAAATTACAAATTTTTTCTGCAAACGACCCTTTCCCCATTGGTCTTGGACTGAACAATCCAAGGTCAATTTAGCTGAAATTAAATGGAAAGCTAAAAGCAGACCCTCTAATAGTTCTTCACAATTTCATTGGAATAAATTTGACAATATAAGAAAGTTTCTGAAGTAAATTCATTTCAGAAGCTTGGGGCAAAAACTGACTGAAAATCTTGGCATTTTCTTAATGTAGAAGTGTGTAAGCTATCTCAAATGTTCACTCCAAAGAAAGGGAAGAAAGAAGACTATGAGATCCAGATCTGCTTGGATGATCTAATATTCTCAGAAAGGATATTAAGGCTACAAAGAATGGAAAAAGAATAAACTGATCAGCAAAAAAAGATATATTTCAGAGGTTTGGACATAAAATGAAAAAACTACAAGAATCCAAGCTGAGGTAGATTTGCAAAGGATATTAAAACTTCTATTCAGAAGTTCTATGGGCACATGGATAAGAACAAAAAGAAAGAAGAAACGGACTATGAAATAGAAAGGACAGGTTGTGCCAAAAGGAAAAAAAAGACAAAGAAAAGTTCTTTTTTGGATAAGATAGTGATCTAGATAGAGAAAATACAATAGAGGTAATTTTTCTGGATTTCCATGAAGTATTTGATATATTTGTACATAAGAAATTCACAACTGTGTAGTGTACCAGAATTTAAAAGCAAGTGACAATCATTTTAGGACAATCCAGTTTCATTAATCACCTTGACAGAAAAAGAAGGAGATTTCTACTAAAATACATTGTGACAAGTAATTGGGAATCAATGTAAAAAGGAATTTGAGAAGAGCTGAATATGCTTGTGGATTAGAACAATAGATATAAATCAAATACATGAAACAAAAATGAATGATTAATTTAGGCTTTGAGTTGACCTCTAGTGTTCCACTTTGCTCTGAAGGGAACCTGGATTCTGAAATCAAGTTCTTGAACAAGAATACTAATTTTAGTAAGAATAGTATTGTTAGAGACTAAGATGGAGAATTGCAGCTATGTGACATAGAACAACCTCAATATGAGTGAACAGTGTGCTGCCGCAGCAAAGAGAGCCAACAGCATGCCGGGTTGCATCAACGAGGGCATCACCAATAGAGATAAAGAAGTCATTAACCCACTCTACTCAGTGCTTGTGAGGCCACACATGGAATACTGTGTTCAGTTTTGTTCCTCGCTACACAAAAAAAGATGTGGCTGGAGGGTGTCCAGAGAAGGGTCACAAAAATGATCAAGGAACTGGGAAGCCTGCCATATGAGAAAAGGTTGAGAGAATTGAGTTTGCTCAGCCTTGAGAAAAGGACGCTTAGGGAAGACCTTATCACTATGTTCCAGTATTTAAATAGTGACTACAAAGAAGATGGAGACTCTCTTTTTTACAAGGAGTCACCTGGAAAAGATGAGTGGTAATGGGTACAAGTTACTCCTAGGGAGATTCTGATTGAACACAAGTGGAAAATTTTTCACAATGCAAACAATCAGCCATTGGAATAATCTCCCCAGGGAAGTGGTGGATTCCCCAACATTGGGCACTTTTAAGATTTGGCTGGACAAGGTGCTGGGCCATCTTGTCTAGACTGTGCTTTTGCCAAGAAAGATTGGACCAGATGATCCTTGAGGTCCCTTCCAACCTGATATTCTGTGATTCTATGGTATTTATGGTATTAATAAGGAATGTGATATAAATGTCAGGAAGGCTAATGTGGTTTATACATATATCTTAGAAAGTAATCGCAACTTGTCACTGCTGATGCAATTGTACAGTGACCCTACAGATGGGGGAAGATCTCCTTTTAATTTTCTCTCAGACATTTTGTGAAGGTGAACATACTAAGTGTATAGATTTTGCTTGGCATTCTTGAACTCTGTGAAATGCGATCTTTGAGTTTGTTGCAAGGACTTGGAAAATAATTGTCTCACTACAGCTGAAAATCAGACTTAGTAAGTCCTGAGAGTCTTACATTAGTTACTGTTTCTAAGTAAATTCATATTGAAAATATGAGGCTGAATAACTGAAGAGGGGGAAAAATGTTTGATTCTCCCCCAGATATGTGTGTGTGAATGAAAATCCATAAGCCTCTGTGCCTCTGAAAAGTTTAAGTACTGAGACACAATACATATATCCCTTTACAGTTTCAAAGGAACGACCATAGAATGTCAATAAATCCACAGTTTAGGTATGAAGTCCCAAGTTTGCTACTGCACTCAGTAAAATTTTGTTCAGACTGCTTTGGATTAGCAGCATTGATCCAGTCTACATAGCCCATGCAAGATAATTTAATATCGAATTCTTATACTTAACATCAATTACTTTCCTCATTGCTTGGAAATATGCAGCTGTACCTTTCAATGCAGATACATGTTATCATAGACGAAATACTGAGAATTATAAAGAGTGGAACCTCTTATTCAAAGATAAGACACCCCAGCTGAAATACGTTATATTTATTCACAGTTTGGGTGCCAGACTCTCTGTCGTGCCACCTGAACCCTGACCTAGAATGACCAAACACTAGTCATGCAAGAAAGCTCTTAATCATCCCAGCTTTTTCAGTCCTTTGAACAAATGTTGTCAATTATGTCATTTAAATATGTTGGGCATGGTGAATAATTGCCTGTTAAGACTAGTCTTTAAGGTGAGAAATAGTCATCTCTGAACTCAGATCACAGAAAATGAGACTCCCAGTCCCAATCCTCTTTAATTTACAATGTTCTTTATTTCCCCTCCTGCCTCTAGAAGGGCTTTCAGCTACATTATCAGGACACGCACACTTCTGGTAGTGAAAGGTCACTGATTAATTCACTCTACAACACAGTGCTTTGTGAACTTTTCAGATGTAAATTCTGTTGTTACGCTTGTTGGAGAACATGTAACTGGAAAACATAAGTCTGTTCCAACCTAAACCATCAATGCAAAAGGACAAAAAGGAAGGATTCTTTCAAGAAGCATCACTAATTAGGTGAATGAAATTAATCAGCAAAGGACCTGATCTGCAAAGTTGCTTGGCTTATAACATGCTGAAGAGCTTCAACTCAGTGTTTCTCAGTGAATCATGTATTTCTAAGTATAAGAATTGCAACTTGTGCTCACAATCAGGATTATTTTGTTTTTTAGAAGGAAAACGAATTTAAAAAGGAGAAAAAAATCTGCTGATGAAAAACAAGTGCAACTGTACTTGTTTCATAGGGGTTGGTTTTAATTGCCTCATCTTGGGAATTTTTTGGGGGCAGATTGCAAAAGTAATGTTTTGCATAAAAAAGGCAATGTGCTGAAAACATAAATCCATTTTATGGCATTTGCTGAACTTTCAATTCTGGACAGATACATGATAGGCTTTTTTGTGCAGGTCATACCACATTAGACCTAAGAGTTTTTAAGCTTCCCCAGACCAATGTAGTTTCCGACCTCTTCTTCATATTTCTGGGTACAGACTCTCAGCTTAAAGCCAGAACAGGGACATTTTAATTTCTAGTAAATATCTCAAAAGATAAGTACTAGATCAAGCATGTAACGTATTTCAAGAATAGCACCAAAACTACGCATTTTTTTCTTAGCATAAGAACCTAAACAGAACCTAGATGAATCAATGAAACACCTCTATGTAATTCCCTTCCTTAGATTTTCTTTCTCCTTTAGGAATGTCTTTTGTCTTTATGAGCACAGACATTCAGTTTCTTTGATACAGTTTTATCCAAGTGAAGTCTTCTGCAAAGGAAGCGTACCTAGATTACAGTCAGGGCTAGATTTTTAACCATATTTAGATAACTAAATTGATAAGAAAATTAGAAAACTATTTATCTTTAAAAAAAGTTATTTCCATTCCTTTCTTCTTCTCAGTTGAAGTCTAATAACATGATTAAAACCCATGTTGATGGAATAAAAATGCTGTTCTCAAACACTTTAGGCCAAGAGCTATACATAGGACTAAGAATACAGAAAGGCAATCATCAGCGTACAGTTTTCTGGATAGAATTCAAATGTTGTATGAACTGTACAGTTTCACTAATCTGGCAGATACAGTGCCTCTCCTTTTCTGTAACACATAAGACAGGACTTAAACTCGTGCAGGAGGAGTTTTTATAGATTCCCATGAAGCGTTTTTAAGAACACTTTCTGCCTCAGTTATCAGTGAGAAAAAGAGCTCCTATACTGAGGACACACCCGATTCTGCATGGAAAAATAGAAAAGGACTTTACAGAGTAATAGAGATGTTTCATGTATTAGGCTGTATATGTCTGTATTGACTTGTAGTAGGCGTCTACACACACAAGATACTAAAAATTAAAAATACATGAATGAACAACTGAATCTGTCAGATTCAGTTTAATGTGGATCTTAAAAAACAGTTAAACAACTGATGGTTATTTTTTTCTGCAATTGAAACTCAAGTGATTCAATTAGTATGAATTAATGTTTTTTTTTGAAACTATACAGTGACTATTCTGTTAAACCACTGAAGATTTTTCAAGAAACCAACGTGACCTTTTCTTTCCTTCTTTTGTGGCAAGCATGTTTCCATTTTATCACAGATGAAATTATAAAGGGTAGAGAAGCTGTCTTAGCATATAAATGAGTAGCTGGAAGAAAAGGTTTCGAATCCTCTGAATCTTCATTGTATGCTATAAAATATAAATGCATTTTAACAGTATGAAGTGGAATTTTGAAAAATTAATCAGATTAATCAGGCTTAGGGTAGCTAGTTCAATGTTTTTCACTGGTTCTGATAAAAAAATTTATAACTTGGTTTTGAAGTGTTTTTTTGTTTGTTGTTTTTTTTTTTTTTTTTTCTCCATTAAAATTTGCTGATTTAAGAGGGGGGAACAAGATGTGACACAGGATGAAAGAAGGGATTTCAGAATAGCATGGTATTGTTCAGCACTGAATGGAATTAGGCACTGTGGGTAAAAATGGTGGGACCTGATAAGTAAAAGATGAGCCTAAAAAACAGCTATAACATTGCATGTGGTACACCAAGCTAATCACACACCAAGGCCATTGGACATTGAGGTATAAATGAACTAGGAACAAAAACTGAAAGAAAAAAGGTAGTGTTTATTTTTGAATAGGATCCTATTCTTTTTGTTAAATTATTATACGTGAAATGTCTGAAATGAGAAGTACTTTTCAGGTTATAAATATGTAGCAAAATAATCTACATGTGAGTAAGCAAGAATCCCCCAACCCTCTCTTCATGCTGCTGATCAGCTTCATAATTTCTGTGTTGTAGGAGCCTTTAACACAGACGTTCTCTTATGTTCCATTGACTTCAAAATATGTTTTTAAAAACCGCAATGTAATATCCAACACCTGCAAAATATTGCGAAGTATTAGGAACAGTTGTAATGAAAACTGACTGCAAGCGTCATAACAACAGGTGACATTATTCATAACCTACAGTTATAACAAGGTTATGATGTAAACTCAGTGATCATAGATGAAATAAGCCAGCTACAAATGTGAAAATATCCTGAACTTTAGAAGTAATACAACCAAATAGAATAAATCTTGCCTGCAAATGTAATAAGGCCCTTAACTGAAATGTAATAAAATCTATCAACAGCTGCAATGTATATGGAACATATTATATAGCTTTACTATGAATTATACCCCCTGCTGTTTATGGACTCCACAATGTCATGCTTTGTCTTCTTCCAGAAAATCAAGTGCTACGGGACTAAGTGTTTTCCCATTTATATTAAGTATGACAGTGTGTTAATACAAAAATGTTGAGGGTGAAAATGAAATTTTGAATCCAGATGTGCTCCTTCATCATCCTGCTAGCATAAGAGAAAGGATGTGGTCTACCACATGCGGCTCAAACACTTCCTCAGCTAGACAAGGTAGGAACCAAAATGGATGTTCTGGGTAACTAATCTGTTCCTCTACTGCTAGCAATATAAATACGTACACAAACAAAACAGGAATTTTGATGAGTGACACGGCAGGGGGAAAGTTCAGCCTGCCTGATCTTTATGTGCCTCTCTTTTTCAGCTTCTGAAATTTCATTTAAGGATAATATATATCATTTCCTAGCAAGTGCTAGTTGTGACTTCTTTACTGGAGTACTATCCCAACAAACGAACAGGAAGGACCGATGTGGTGTGGCTGACTGGTTGCCATCTGTCTGTGATAATCTCATGCACCTCAAGAAGGACATGGAGCTGCTGGAGTGGGTACAGAGGAGGGCCATGAAGATGATCCAAGGGCTGAAGCACCTCTGCTATGAAGACAGGCTGACAGAGTTGAGGCTGTTCAGCCTGGAGAAGAGAAGGCTCCGGGGTGATCTTATTGCAGCCTTCCAGTGCTTCAAGGGGGCCTACAGGAAAGCTGGAGAGGGACTTTTTACAAGGGCATGTAGTGATAGGAAACGGGCAATGGATTTAAACTGAAAGAGGGCAGATTTAGATTAGATCTAAGAAAGAAATTTTTCACGGAGAGGGTGGTGAGGCACTGGTATAGGTTGCCCAGAGAAGTTGTAGATGCCCCATCCCTGGTAGTGTTGAAGGCCAGGCTGGATGAGGCTTTAGGCAACCTGGTGTAGTGAAGGGTTTCCCTGCCCATGGCAGGGGAGTTGGAACTAGATGATCTTTGAGGTCCCTTCCAACCCTAACCATTCTATGATTCTATGATTCTACAGCTCCTGAAATGACAAAACACTCAGTGCTGTAACTCAGGAGAAACCTAGAGGGTTCTACATTAAAATATCAAAGGGAAGGGCTTGATAGTTTTGTGTGCTGAGGTGACCTCATCTTCAGTAGTGCTAAATCCTTTGCTATGGAGAATTTACCTCTGGATGTCATGACGATTTTATACCAACCTATTCCAAACATGAATGTTTCCGTTGAGAATGCAATGTAAGCAAATAAAAACTGTATGTTTTCAAAAGCTGTTTCTATCATGCCATCTCCAACCATGCCACTGTTGCTGATTTGCCTTCTGTCACCTTGTGTTATGGATACAAATGTGGTGTCATATGAAAGCAAAATGTTAAGTGTAGTCTCCTGATACTTCCAGCAGCTACTAGAGCTCACTATACATATCGCGATAAATAAGCCTAATGATGTTATCTCTTAAAAATAAGTTATTAAAGAGTACTTTGGTAGAACTTAATGATGGATTAAAGTGCCTTGCATATCCCAAGAGGGAATTAAATCCTGCAGTATCTATTTTTTTAAGGTTGTTGTAAAAAATATTGCTGCAGCTCGGTAAGTACGGAGGGAGAATGGAGTTATCTGTTAAAATTTGAACTATCAGCTTCTACAGGACATTTTCTTTTTAGACAAAATCTCATTAAACACCTCTGTACCTATATTAAGGTATTTATGTAAGTCCCACTGGATTTCAGTAGGTAGAATTTGAAATTAGGGAAATAAATAAAGTTATGTTATGTTACAGTATAGAAGAAATAGTAAAAAATACTATTAAGAAATTTACAAAAAAAGAGAAAATGATAGGAAAATGAAGAGAAACAAATTTGTTTTGTATTTTTAAAGTTAATCTAATGGTTACTTGCAACAAATGGAGATAAACATTTTCAGTTGCGTTGTTTTTTAAGTTGACAGTGCCCTTTAAAGGTTGTCATTACCATAGGTCTTGCTTTCATTTGAAGATCCATCTGGATTTAATAACCATTTCAAATTTTATTGTATTTTGATTTCCAATTTGGAATTGTGAAAGAAAAACGACTACTTTACTAAATTAAGCCCATGCCTATTTATTTCACAAATGGTATTCCGAAATAACTCTAAATCATTTTTTAGCAAGTCACATACAGTACATTGGTTATTTGGATCATATTTGATGAAATTTGTTCAATGCTTTCATTATAGTTCTTAAGTTTTAACATCTTTTTAACTCTCAAACATTTAGGTGGTATGAGGTACAGCTGAGACGATAGGTGTGGTTTTTTTTCAGACAGAATTATCCATGCACAAAGAGTGGTGGAGACGAGCTCAGTGAAATCATCTGTCAAAAGTTCAAATTCAAAGGTCATGTCTATCACTACTGTTACAGTATTCTTCTAACTTTGTTGCTCAACATCGATGTGTCCTGTATGAGTTGTCATGATCACAGTAACGTTTTACCTTTCTGTTTAATGCTTGACTAAGAAAGGACTTGGTGCTCTGAAAGAACAGTGATCTAAACTTCACAGCCTTTTTTGGGAGATAATCTAGGTGTTATTAAACTCCTTTTTTAGATCCATTGATTGGATCCATCAGATTTTTAGATCCATTGATTTAGATCCATTGAAACAAAATCCACTGAAACCTTTAGATCAGAGGCTAATGATTTCCCAAAGACACTGATCAGCACATTGAAAAGGCCTAAAAATGGCATCCAGAAATGTTGATTTCAGTGTCACACATTCAAATAGTAAAACTTCTTTGGATTAATTTTGCAATTAGAATCCACTGTATTTAGGAGCAGTGGCACACCTTAAACAGTGTAGAGCATGGGTGGGAAAGGGGACTACCCTAGTGATGGTCTGATACAAAATATTCCCTCCTGGAACAGAACGGGAGCTCGAAAGGCACTGTGATTCCAGGAATACGTTTATTTTCTTCCCGTCCAAAGAAGTAGAAAAGCACAGCTGCACCACAGCTCAATATACTCCAGAAGTTCAGGGGCATCCTCATGAGATGTGCTTTTTGCTAGAGCTCTTTGGGGAGGTGTAACTACTCACCACTCCTGACTCCCAGCTGACATGAAACATAGTGGAGCATTAAATGAAATGCACAGCACCAACATTTCAAATCTTCTTCGTGCCAGAAAATGGAACACCTGCACTAGACAAAAGGAAGTGGATGATTAGAGTCAAGCAAATTTGTCAATTTTTAAGCATGACACTTTACTCCAGATCCTACAAATGAAAGCCATAATGAAAGACTATGGTAGTGAAAATCCCTCCAAACCCTACGTGTATGTAACAACTTAGTTATACTCTTTAGTCACCCGTTTATTTGATTAATAGGTTGGTTGTTTTTTTAATGAGGTGAAACATGAAAGAATTTGAAATCTCATACCACTTAAAGTTCCTCCTAAAGATAAATGATACTTAAATACATCCAAAAGAGAGGGATTATGAAAATTCCCTTATGGCAGACTTTCTATATCTACTGTCAATAGTAATTGTTGAAGTACTGCAGTTCAACTTTTAAATTTAAACCAGTAACTCCCAAACACTTATAACAAAAAGAATATTTTGAAAATAACACTTGGTGGTTTTCCTGTCAAAGAGTAATACCTAAAATGTAAATTAACCCCACAAGTTAGGTAAAGAGATGATAATGGCAATCTAATAATGAATTACTGTAGTAAGGGTGGAGTTTTATTAACTTAATTGGCATCACTGGAGACCAATTTCAGCACAACATGCTGTTCCGTAAGTTCTTTTTTGTTTATTATTCTTAAGGTTGCAAACATCTGGATGTCTGTAGCATGGTGATAATATAAAAATCTTCAATATAGGAAATGATTTTTTGATACATTTCAGTTTTGCAATTACAAAAAAATGGAAACTTTCTTTTGCTCCTAACTGGAACCTGTTATTATTACTAAGTTAAGCAGATAATTGATGTGATATAGAGCACTTCTAAACTATTTCTAATTTATATTATTTTTAAGGATTTATATTTGTCAAATCCTGTTGGAACCTGATCAAAAATTAATTTTACACTTTGTTTCTTGGGATCATAATAGTGGCTTCTTTTGCTTTTGACAGATGGCACCATATTATAGATAGAGCTTGTGATGCGTAAACGCAAAGATCTTTCTAAATTTCTTGTAAAGTGTTGTTAGTGTATGATCATATTCCCTCTTTCAGATGGATAGTGCTAGTATTGTCTTGTGTGAGTGGGACACTTACACATAAACACTCAGATCATGATGGCAAGTGATTTCTTCTTTCCCTTGCTCTGGCACTGGCTCTCACGATGTACCAAGGTACTCTTCTCTGCCATTAATTGCTCCTTTATATTTACATTTACGTGTGTATATGTATTTATATGTATATGTATACATACATATGTATGAGTAAGTAAATATGCACAGCAATGCTTACACTTCACTGCATATATATCCAAGTACATTTACATGTTGTTGCTATGGCAGAATCCTGCTAACATCTGAGAAATAAAAAAATAAATACCACCAGAGGGCTCACAAGCCATTTTATTTTTGATGTTCATAGCTGTCTAAATCAATGAGCGCTGACTTATACCTTCCTGGGATTCAGTCTCCCATGTTTACAATGTCTCTGTGCAGACATCAAGGTGTCCAGATACCAAGGTGAGGGTGTGTTATCCCTTCTTCTGACACCAGAATCTCATTTCAATATTACTATCATTTTTCTGCTGAGTAAAGGTTTTCACTCTCAACCTGTAGAGTTTGCTTCTCTGTGGAAAAGCAATTGCTGACTTGAGTTTAGATGGGCGTGAAGTTTAGTATACTTAACATATGTTTATAGCCCATATATTGCGTGTGCATGCAAACCAGTTGATGGATATAAACTTAGAATATAGTCCTGCAATGTTTGAAGATGGACATGGGTGTAGGTACATGGGTTGCCTAAATTAAACAACTTTTTAAAAAGGTACTCAGATGACATACTGCCTCCTCTTCTAGAACTGTATAACGTATTCATTGCCCAGATCAGCCATCTTTTGCCTTCAGAACTGATTTTGATCTCATAGCTTTTCTGTGGCAGAGAGCTTGCTGCTCCTCTAAATCCCTCTCAGGGATGCCTATGTAGAAGTAGGCTGGCAGCAGAATGCAAACAATACAGTGTATTGACCATATGCTAAATGTAGGAACAAGAAAGAAAATAAGAGAATGACATTGTTATAAAAAGAAAGGCCTTAGATGGTAGCTTTGAGAGAGAAAAGGGAAGGAAAAAGAATCCAAAATCAGATAGACCGACAGAACTGACTGCATATATGCACAGATCAACAGTGATTGCAAAACCCTTTCTGCAGGGCATAACGTGGGAAAGTCTGAGAGATTCTTCTTCACTTGTTGAAATCTAGCCCCAAATTATCTTCAGTCCCTTTATTTCCTCCCCATAAACCCCAGTATCCCTCCCTCAGTAGCTCTTATTCTCCCTTCCTTCTCGGTTTATTCTTTCCTTGTGATCTCTACGAAGCTGGCTTTGCTCTTAAACCTCCCTTTGATTTCTCTGCTTCTCTAATTCCTTTCCTTCCTTCTTTGTTTTCATTCCCTTTGCTTGATGCCAGAGCCTGTATTTTCAATTCTTCCCACCCTTGTGCTCTCCGCTCCTCACTCCCCTCTTAGTGCTCTCCACCTGACTAATCCTCAGTACTGGCTCCTTACCAAAAGCACTACTTCCACTTCTGTTCTCATGCTGTCAAACACATCTGGAATAAGCTCACTTCCTCAGCTTAACCATAACTCTCTTATCTGAGCGTGTCTAAAGATTTTTACCTCTCCTCCTGAATGAATTCTTAAGCTGCAAATTGCCTATCATTGCTCTCCACCTTATAGTTCACCCTAAAATCTTCTGCCCTTGGCACCTCTGTCTCCTCTCACAACACCCTCTCTCCACCATCTTTCCCCTCTCCTCCCTCATTCACTGCATTTTTCTGCATCTGTGCTCCATGTGGCCACAGCTGATCTGTAACGGAGGACTTGGGACCTACATAGTGCAGGACAGCTGTACTGCCCAAAACATTCATTCCCTTTACGACAGTCGCAGAGCATCTTCCAGAACACAGGACGCCATTTCATCCCCAGATCCCCATGCAAACTCCAGTGGATGGAAAGGAGCTCCTTTAGATAACATGTAGGGAAGTCACAGATCATTGCTATGATGCTGCCTCCTTGTGTAAACCTTCTACAAGATTTGAGTGTGCAGCATCCTTCAACACAATTAGTGAATCTTGCTCTTAGTGACTGAATCCAGTTATCAGAATTCTAGAAACTGTGTAACAAAGAGATACAAATATTAACCCAAGAATGATGTTTGACTTCCTTAGCACTTTCAATAGGTTAAATTAACCATTAGGAAAAAAATAATTCTCTATACAAATATTCTTATTCAGTTATCTTCAAACCTTCAGTTTCCATCTGCTTTTCTTTTACAGCAGACATAACAAGAAAGAGTTTTAAACTTGCTTTTATTAAGAGCATGTAATTGAAACCACTTCAAAGCAAGAGTTAGGAAAATATAACTAGATGATGACCATTGACTACAATTTCATTTGAGTTGAAAGACTTAGTTGTTATAGATGTTGAATAGACCATGCTCAACCCTGACAACTGATTCTATTTTCTATGTTTTTTCACTCTGATTTGGTTTATCTCAGATTCCTTGATTTCCGCAAATACCTTGATTCACAAGGTAATAATTTTCACAAGAACGGAATATATGAGGTTGCTTTTCTAAATGTCTATGATATTTGTTGCCATAAGACTTTAGTACTGTGAATTGTTCTTACTTAAGTTTCTTACATCTCAAAGGAAAATAAAAACATTGATCCAGGGAAGAAAGAAATATTTGATTGGGAGGAAAAATATTGAATGCATTTACAACTGAACAGTGATATGAAACAAGAAATAGTGATTTCATCTCCATTGAATTCAGTAGGGGATATTTATTTCCTTTCACCCAGAAGTGATTGAATCTTTAAATTTTCACAATGCTTATGACATCTAAATTTTATGTTATGATTCTATCTAGCTTCTGTCCATATTTTGTACCAGTTCATTTTTGAATGTAATTCTGGTCAAAGTGGTGGTCTTTGTTTACATTACCTTGGTGATATTTATTTAAAAGTGTCACTCATGAACAGAAAAGATGAAAATGTTAGATCCTAGGGAGAGAAAAAAATTTCTCTAAATTTGTAGTTAGTCCAATTTTAGCTGCAAACCATGTTGAAGTAAAATTGTATTAGATTTTGGGGAAAAAAATGATTAATGCAGGCTAGGTACATGGAAACCTTCTTGACCAGGACTCCTTTGCTGCAAACATCATCCCATCCAGCAATTAGTTTGCTATTGTTCTTTTAATCATGTTCTGGCATGCAGGCACTTTTAACAGCCAAATATTACACCAAAAACCCACTTGGCATATGCAAGATGAATGCATAAGCTCATGAAGGAGCAAGTGCAAAAAGTGGTGCAAAAGGAAGTGGGGTAAAAGTTGCAACACATGGTCTGCATTGGGCAACACTGAACTAACAATAAATGTATGATAATAATTTTCTGGTCTGATCTCTTAGCTTAACATTTTAATCCTTTGCCTTTGTTTCAGACAGATTTTGTGGTCTCTGGAGCTCAGTGTATTAAAAATAACCAGGTCCAGATTCAGTCAGTTGTTTAAGATAATGCTAAATATAAGCACATAGTCATGAAGATGTCAGTTCAAAGTTTTAGCTGCTTTACTTATACCATGTCTCAGCTGAGTTGGTTAGCCCACTGAACTTCCAGTATGACCTATTCTATCGGTCATGTCCTTTTAAGGTCCACTAAAAATGCTAAGGCACATTTTCACCACACTGATATGCCCGCTTACATCAACTCCCATTGATCTAATAGAGCAAAATTCCAAGGGTAAACATCAGAATAAATAAGAATGGAAACTGGAAGGAAATAAAATTGGATAGAGGAGAGTAACATGCATGGGACATGACAATGGTCAGTGACAGATTTGCCAGAGGGCTTCCTTTTTCTTTCCCTTGCACTACTGCTGCTTCTCGTGGTATGTGCTCTGTGTCGCTTGGCTGGGAGGCAGCCGTATCCCTTGGCAGTCGCTTGTCACTGTAAGTGTCTGCATCCAGCTCAGCAGTCATCAAGTGATAAGCAACACTGATATTTAAGCCTAACTAAAACACTTTCAGAGCTCTCACTTCTGTAAAATACTTTTTCTCTGTATATATCACTTATATTAGTATATGTAAAACTTATCCTTAGGGGTTGGATTTTTTTGTTTGTTTGTTTTAGATGCATTAGAAACCATTTTGTTAATGAATAAATAAATAAAAAAATATGACTGAAGCAACTGTAGTGATCCAACTCTTTCAGAGCTATAAGTATTTTCAGTGTGATTTGTATACTTTTTAAGATGACAGCACTAAATATTTGTCATATCCTTTTCCAGCAGTCACTTTTTAACCTCTACATCACCAGGATGGTTACTTGTCGTTAAAGGAAGAAATCACGCTTTAATTAGTAACCAAGTTTACAGAGAGTTCTGCAACCAGGGGAATTCTGGAAACAGTGTGATCTCCTCCTGACTGATTCTTTCGAACATCATATGTGATTTTTGCACCTTGGGAGCCACTACCATTACCATTGGGAAAACAGATTACAAGTCTTTGATTTAAGATATAAAGTTCAATTAAATCTTGAACTTTGAGTTTCAACATCTGACACTAACTGAATATTTTTATCAACTTTATTGTCAGCACAAAAGCTTGGAATGATTTTATTTAGAGGATGGCATATGAAGCAGGATAACAAAAAGATTCTGAGATCAAGATATTAATAAGCAAGGTTTTGCATCAGATATTTTTATGTGTAGGGCTCTGAGATAAAATTTATTTTATACTGCACTGTATTGTTAATTGAAATGTATTAGTGGTCTTCTGTTTATCCTACTTTTGAATCTGGAATGAGGAAATGAGAAATGCAGAATTATTAATTACTTATGCCACTGAGCTCATAAAAACCAAGAAGTATCTTTCAATGTTATTCTCCAAGGATATTGTTGATTTGTATGATTTAATTAAAATCTCATAGCTTGCAAAATAGCTTAGTGAAGCAATTCTATTTTTTTCCTATACTTAAATGTCTGTCAGCCTATTCCAATTAATTTCACTTTTGATGGTGACTTTGTATCACCATTTGTGATTTGTGAAAAGTACTTTTGTCATCCCTGCATGCCTGAAAACCTGATTGATCTGCAAACATTCCAAACTTTTAGTGGTCTGAATGGTTTGGGTTATGACAATGTTTCAGGATTTAGACTGTAAACTCCCTGGTTTACAGGGCCTGTCTGAGTTTCATACTGTGTAGTGTGTAATTCCAGAGGGCTCTATTTGGGTATTTTACGCATGATTGCAAGGGAAATATTATTACTTGTTGCTTGCAGGCATAACCTAAGGATATGAGAACAGATGAAATGCCCTCCTGGGTTGGAGCAGCAATCTGTGCAGCTCAGTGGTCTGTCTCCAGACATGGCAGCAGGCAACTCTATTTGGGGAGAACATGCGAGTCTGGCTACTCTTTGCAGTGTACTCTTCTCTTCCTGCCCCAGCACTCATAGCTGGTGGGTTAAGGATTGTGAGTGATACCTTCTGTTGTTTGCTTTAGTCTCTCTCTCTTTGTTGTTGATCTGGTTTGGACTTCTTCCCCAACTTGCAGTGGAAGCAACTTCTACAAGTTCACCAGTAGCTGCACAAGGAAGTATGTTCCTTTATCAATTATAAGTCAATCTGTTAGTTTAACTGAGTGCTGTCCACTTCTATTACTATGGACTTCAGTGGGTAGCAGTTTCACATTTGCCTTAGTCACTGTTCACGTAATGGCATCAGATGTGATGCTGATTGTGACATTGTGATGCTGATTGTACAAATCTCAAGGTGGGAAATTACACTGCAGTGCTCATGTAGTCCAGTAATATCTCTTCCTCTAATCTAGCAGCTCAATATCTCTCATTCCTTTGCATAAGCTTAACTATTCAAAATGAATAGTTCAATATCAAACATTAGTGGTAAGTTCATGTAAGTGGATAGTTTGGGCATTCTTAACTTTGGGCTGAATGGAAACAACCAAGAAGCTGGCACTAGGGAGGATCTGGAACCTTGCCACAAACATTGTTGGTTCAGATAACATAGATCACCAGCATTGTATTTCGGTCCTTGCCTACAGTGCAAGAAGTGTGTGCCTTCTAGAAGTGTATGCCAGGTGACATTCTATTTTTCTTGAAAAATATTACTATCTCTAGCTCTATGTCCATCTGCTTGTAAGTTACTAAGTCAGGGCACTCAAGGGATCGTATGAGGCTTGATAAGGGGACATGTGGGAGTAGGTGTCCTGTCTTCGGCACCTACCCCACTGTGAAGTATCCAGGCTGCATGCAAGGGATAGGATCATGAGACCAGAGGAAGAGCATCTGTGCTAGAGGCTTACACTCAGGAGTGAGATGTTTTAGGGACTAACTCTTTCCAGAGACAGTGTGACACGAAGACAATGCTGTGTGAGGTTGTATTGCATGGAGGTGGGCTATCCAGCCCAAGCCTGACTGTATAGTTAGCATGCCCATATGGTCTGTAAAGACTTGGCTTCATATTGAATTAAACTGAAACATAGTAGAATATGAGCAGGACTTTATTTCCTTCTTCTTGTATTTATGCCACAGAAGAAGAAAAGTGCTTTAGCAGCTGATAATTGACTGGAAATAGTTAAAAGTACAGGATAAAGTAAAAAATCCTTGAATAAGCCTCACTTCACACTATTCAAAAAAAATCTGAGATCAAAGTGAATAAGAATAAAATTCAATAACACAAAATGCTTTTCTTTTGGTTTTGCCACCCGTACTATCTTAGTTTGGGTTCTGGCTCTGAACTCTCACTGCTCAGCCAAGGAGGGGTAGAAGGGAAATAAGAACCTTTTCCTCTTTGTGCAGTGGTGTGAGGGCAGCACACAATAGCGGTTCCTGGGCTCTCATCAGTGAAGGGGGCTTGGGAACCACTCACTCCAGTATCCGTTGATGAAAGAGGTTCAGGGAAATTCTCAGCCTGCAGCACTGACAGCCCCACTTCACTTCAGGGAGCAGGATGGGTGAGGTGCAGACAGCCTGCAGTGCCATCAGAGAGACAAGCGCAGACTGCATAGAGCCTCTCCCCGCACCATGCAGGAAGGAAGGTCTGGGCCCTGCCCGAGGCACCATCTCTCCAGCGTTACTCCTGGGGCATTGTCTCCTCACTACCCACTAGCCAGAACTTGCAGACAAATGGCACAATCTACCCTTCCTTTCATCTTTAGGACTCTAACAGCATTATGCAAATCCCAGCTATGTCCCTAGCAACCCAATCCAAAGGCAATTTTGTATGCCCTTTTTTTTTTTTTTTTTTTTCTTTGTGACAGATTTCATCCCCAAAGAGATGAGTCCAGTAGAGGACAGAAGCGAAGGCTGCTAGAGTACAGTGTGCCTGGTTTTGAATGCATTGAGTCGACGGCTGCAGCCTAAGGCACTGGTGTGATTTTGTTTAAACAAACATAAGCCAATTAAAAATACAAAGAGATTCATGGAAAAGATGCTCCTAGCTGAAAGCCTCATGGGAGAATAATTTAAAGAACAGATCAATAGCAGTGAGAGAGATTTGTTCCCATAAGACCAAAAGCCAGCATGTAACAAATCTTGAGAAAGGCATTTATGGGATTGTATTTTGTGAGTGACTGTGGCATAAAAGAATAGTGCTTTAGCATAATTATAGTTAAATATTTACACAGTCTTAGCTGTTTCAGGGAAAGCAAATATCCTTGCAAAGATGGTTTTCTCCTATTCAATAGATCACTGAAAGTGCTTGCTGTGCATATCTTTATTACAAACATAATAATTATATGAATGTGTCTTCAAGGAAAAGGGTAGTTGAGAATGCTATCTTAAAAAAAAATCACAAAACAAGAAAAATGTACACTATTACCTACAGGTTTACATATTGTCCATCTCATTTTCCAAGTCACGGCTTTTGACTTCTAACCTCTTTCTCACTTAATTACACATATAAAAATACTTAGAAGGTGCAACAAGAAAAAAAAAATTATAAATGGCCTGAAATTATTTTCCTAAATGCTGTTTTTTTAAATCTCCAACTGTAATGTGCAATATTTTGGGACCTTCCAGGTGTAGAAATAAGATATTCCAGCTACCTTGCTTTTAGTCATCTACTTCAGGTGTCTTAGTTAAGAGAGTATGTCCTCTAGTTTTCAAATATTATAGGTGGAGAAGGGAAAATCATAGAGAGCAAAAATAGCTGTTCAGTTGTGTCCTCCAAAGGATGATTCAGACAGGCAGTTCTATTTGACTCTCTAGAGAAAGCTCTCTCCTGCGCTATTAAATGTATAGGGACAATAAAGGGATGGGTATCCTATAATGGACTCTTACAGTTGATAATATAAAGCTTCCTACAAACTTAGGCCTTTAAGAAAACAGTAGCTGAAAAACATTTTTTTTTCCAACAGACAAAGGCTTTCATCCAGACATGGGAAATTTTGAGGTATGGTTTCTGAGCTATACCATTTGCCCATTTTCTCAGCAGAACAGGATAACTTCGGAAAAAATACTACCATTCTTTGTTGAGACTGGAATGAGAAGACTGTTTCTGTAGTAAGATGACTTAAAAAATAAGGCATACACAAGATTCTTGGTGTATGTCTGGTTCAACTGCTTTGCTCTGTGTTCGTTAAAGCAATGGTAAACATCAGTTTACATCTGCTGAAGAATGTTTTATATTGTTTTACACTGCTCAGAGAGTAAAGTGGGAAAAAGATTGGAAAGGCAGTGCAACTGTTTTAGAAAAAGCCCAATAACTTCATCATGTTGTCGTGTTTACCAGAACCGTATGGGTTCCAGAAAGCATGTTTCTTCTGTGCACATGGTTAAAAACCTCATAGGTAAAATTTTAATGACACAATTGGAGTTCCAGCTCACTTATCCCACTCCTGGAGATACCAAATTAACTTGATACTTTGAACTGATTTCTAGTGGTAGTAGCTACAAAGACCACATTCTAGTAGGGACTGTATGCTCTTGAGAGTATCTTACTCCATTAGGCAGGCTTGGACTTGAGGATGCCACTTGATGTCAGGAAATGAATAATATTACAGTGCTACTGCCAGCTACTGGTAAATAACCCAGGGTATTTGGTGACTAGTAAGTTTTAATATATGGATATGATACCTATATATATAACATAATTATTAAGATGTAGACATGTATACATACAACACATGCATAAATGTGTTTCTTAAACGCAACATGTATTTCAAAACATTCAGAAAATCTTTTTTCTTTCCCTCTGAAATGTTCACTGGAAGTTCTAAACATAAGTTTCTAATGAAAGCTAAGAATGTGACTTTACCTCTGGTGTTTTCTGCTTGTCTTTCAGATTATTGATGTTTGTGGTCAGGATTTCTCTAATGGCTCATGACACAGGTGTCAACGTCATCAGGAAAAGGTTCTAGTTGAGAATGAAAGATTTCAGTCTCCATATTTAACCACCCAAGGAGCAAACGAGAGCGGGAAAGTAGAGAAAAGAGGTAAATCCATATAAAATACACCATTCTGTTGGCTGAAAATAAGTAGTGAGATCAGGAAGGATAAGAATAAAAAATAAAAGTATTTCTTAGCTTTGTAAAATGTCCATGATGTTACAAAAATGAGAGCTAAGTTTAGCACAATGATAGAAATTTAACTAATACATAAGATGTTATAGGAGAGGTTTTTTTTCATACAGTATAATTACAGGAAGCATGTCCTTTTCGAAGAGCTTCTTGCTAAACTTGAAGGAAGCCAACTGAAGTCTTTGTTGTCTTTTGATCAGATAAGGCCACACGTTTATGCCACTGGGCTGCATTTGACTTACCATTTATAACAGGACAGAGCAAATGTCCTTTAGAAAAAGACACGCTTTCCATTTTCACAGTTAAGTCAAATATGCACTTTATTAGTATTCATCAGAAGAAGACTCTCAAAATATAAATTTTGGATCAAAATATAGGATTTGCAATACACTATTTTTGTCCATATAATAATATAAATATTTACCTATATATTTTTTTAAAAAAAAAAAATCAAACAACAGTGAAACTAATAAAGCTGCTCAGTTCCAGAGTGTTAGACCTTTGAAATTCCTCTGGTACTTAAAATACCAATGTGTATATTTCTAGACATAACAATGTGTATACAGAAAGCTTTTTGTTAAAGAATGGTAATCTAAATTCTTTTGACGTATTAACGTTACCCACTATTCATTATTATTTAATCACTTACCAAGGAAAAATTTTTGACAGAGGTGTATTTTATAGAAGACTTCTAGAGATGAAACCATCTAAATATACTGTGATAGGGGATTTATATCTATTTGCATATTCTTGTTTATTTGTCAATAGAAACAATTATTTTAATCATCGCATTAAGAAATAAACCAGTATTTAACTGCCACATAAATATCCGGAAGTTGGTTTTTTTTTTAGATTTCCCATTGTTTTTAGTCTGTGCTTCAATTAATAATTGTCAATAAAGGGATAAAGTAATTGTTTGAATAATTGTGTAATGTGATCTTCAGAGACTGATTGGACTTTTGTTGTTTTTTAGAGACAAGATTAAGCATCAGAATGCTTCAGTTTCTTTCATGTGCCACTGAAGTTTATTTCATGGAACCAGCACATTTTGTAGGCACTGTCTTGATCTTTCTGACTCTTATTTTTCCAAGCTTGGAAATAATGTCAGTGATTTTAGTATTCTTACACGTGATATTAATTAATATTTCTAGTGTTTAAAATACAGTTGTGTGGGTTACTTGAGACAAATGGCAAAAATTACCTACATTTTAAATGATCAAAATTGCCTGAGTATGAGAAAAAATAATTTAAACAGCAACCTAAGAAAATAAATAAAATCCACCTTCATATCTTTAAGTTACATTCAAGACTTACTGGAAATGACTGTGGGGAATGTGCGTGGGTGAGTACCTCTTCCAAGTATTTCCTCCTGAAGTGCCAATCCAAATCAAGACAACGTGTTGCACCCCTGCTGCACCTCTCCCATTGTGAAGGTTGAAGAGTCCATGCCCTCCACAATCCTCTCCCCAGTGACATTTCTGTTTCATACTTTTTCCCACATTTCTCTTTCACTGCATGTTAAAGGCATGCCCAGGTTTGGCCTTTTGGAGAAAGTTACGACTTCGCTATATATTCATGAGGACTCTTAAATTAAAAAATTATTGGGCCACTTCTGTTCTTTGTTTTGTTTTTTTTTTTCCCAAGGAATGACAACCTAAGAGGAAGAAACCTGAAGAGCAGACACTTGGAAAGTTAAACAACAGAGTTTGCTATGTGAATGATAGGCTTTACTATCTCAGTGTTATAGAGACGTCACTGCTAAAATGAAGCCTGGCGTTGTTTTTCTCATGGCTGAGTGAGTGGCAGACCCTGGGGAGAATGTATTAGAGTTCTCATCTTGTAACCTAACTTCTCCTTTGTTGTTCTGCATAATTGCTGTCACCCAGGTAAAGCTGGATTGTTTCTTCCATGGTAAATTCTCTCCCACACAACCTCTTGACCTTCAGGCAGCGAGAGCAGCAGGGCTTCTCATCTCATGATTTAACTGAAGAAAATAACTACTTGAAGAGGAAGTGCTTTGAAATAAACAATGTCTCTGAATTAGAAAACTAAATAACTGGTTTTTAATCACAAACTGGGACTCCCGGGAATACTCCCTTGGAATTAACAAAAGATACAACATTTGAAGAACTAAGGTGCTTAATCAGGTGAAGAATTTAAGCAGAAATTTGAGTACAGCTGGGACAATTGCTAAATTATTAGTAGAATTCTGATAAATGTAAAAGCAGCTCATGTTTTGTCAACAGACATTGGAATGACTTATGAGCTCATACTGGTTCTCCAATTCTTTGACACTAAAAAGTCCAGGATATTTTTGAAGTGTTGAAAGCAGTGAGGTAATTGCCCTTAACAATGCAAGTATGGAAAAAATGTGTCCATTTGGTCATTAGATATCTTATAAAAGAGTGTTTTTGCTGATTGTTGTTCTGATAGCTGCTGCCCCAGCCAAGGGGTTGAAAACATTTTCTTGGCAAAAATTCATGTAAATCACCCTCTCCAATTTTTTTTCAGTTTCTGGGGCAAAAAAGCAATCTGATTTTCACTGAATAGGTATGTTCTCCTTAAAATCTTCACAGAAAAGACCAATACATAATAACTCATTGTGGTGTCAATCTGTTAATTCGATCTGATTACTTGCTGTATTAATGAGGTGGTTTAATCATTCAAACTATTGGTATATTGATTCAATTTTAATTGAGACCTTAATTTAATTATTGCATTATTCTAGTTTTAATTAGCAAAGTAAAACTGTATTATATTAGCTCAATAATTGTCTCATATTCTCGTCTTTGCTGAAGTGTCTGTCTGACATACAATTATATTTTTGAGAAAAACTAATAAAGACCTTTTTTTTTCAAAATACTCAGATGGTAAAAAATTACGAAAGGATTTGTAATCAGGAAAACTTGCAAAGTCTCTTTGGGTCTAGTTGCATGATCAAACTTAACTCACTCTACAGAATGCTTTTTTCAGGAGACACATAGAAAATATGTTTCAAGATGTATATGTAACTACAGGGAAAGAAATAAAATATAGTTTGTTCTCTGGAAAGTTAAAAAAGTACTGAACTATTTTAGTGCCATGCATAAACCCCATATTTTGCCAGAGCACTAGCTTTTGCAATCATAGATTTCTCAATTTCCTGATGTCTTTCACTACGGTTGTAGTTAGGAATGTGCCTTTAAGGCATATAACCTTAAGGAAAATAATGATGCTGATTCCTGCTAAACTACCTGAGTGAAAACTTGCAGTATGTTAGCTCTTGTGTTCTCACATGGCATGATTGTTCAGGAAGAACTCAGATATTTTGAGTAGCTAGATGGAAAGCAAGGAATTGACCATATTGCCTTTTGTTCTACCACCCCAAAACTTTTGTGCTAAACCTTCAGTTTATCAATGGTTTTAAAGGTGATGAAAACAGAAATGCATTTCATAGAAAAGGTGAGAAATGTAGTATGTACCAGTATTTCTACTTTTATGGAGATATGTCTGTTAAAAGTCAAATTAAGGACATTGTATCTAATGAGAAAGTGACATGGCCCTACACTTCTGGAGGCTCTTCTATTCTCTTCATACGTCAAACTATTCTTCCTTATTTGTGGCTACTGCTTGATCAGTCCTACACATGTACGATGTAGGTTGTGGTCACGGCCCTGGCATGCTGAGCAGAAGTCACCTTAGGGGGCCAGGACTGTCAGTTCAATTCAAGAACTGTTGAATAAAGCATCCCTGACATAGTGTACGCATTTTTGCTGCAGTGTAGGCAAAAGCTGTGAGGGAAATGAATAAATGTGCCCTGAAGTCCAAGGGAGTAAGCAAGCTGTGATGTAACTTGCTATTCCTTTGAAGCTTGGACAGCCGGGTGCTTCTCTTGCTGGAATTAAGTATTTTAAACTTACTTTCCTGAGGTGTAAATTTTTTCCCCTACAGTTTGCATAAAGAACAAACCATCCATTTCCAAACAGTCTAAGCAAATGAAAACTCAATCCTGATTGTCAGGAAGACCAAAACCCTTTATGGTGTAAAGTGGAACAGAGAGCAATGTGCTTTTATTTTAGAAGGTCCAAGAGAGTGAATGACTAAGGCTTTTAATATCATAATTGCTCACGCTTCTTTTAGGCTGTGGATCAGAAGCAGCATTTGTAGAATTTGACATTTTATTCTGAGACTTATGAAACAATCAGAAGAAAGCTTTTTTCCTGTTTATTTCCTCTTTTTTTTCCTTTTCCTTTCCTTTTCCTTTTTGTTTTCCTTTTCCTTTTATTTTCCTTTTCTTTTCCTTTTCTTTTCCTTTTCCTTTTCTTTTCCTTTTCTTTTCCTTTCCTCTTTTCTTTTTCCTTTTTTTTCCTTTTCCTTTTTTTTTCCTTTTCCTTTTCTTTTTTTTCTTTTACCTTTCCTGTTTTCAAGTGTACTGAATAAATGGCCCTCATAAAACTCACACACAAACCTGACCTCTGTGTTGACTAGGCTAGATCAAAGACAGTCTGCCTTGAGGGTAGTGCATTTGTTAATGTCCTGGATACACCCTTTGAAGGCTGAGTTATTGCAAATGGTGTCATTGTGGAAAAGAGAGAACTAACTTGGATGATCAGTGGGTGGTGACTATTGCCATTGTTGCATAGTTTGGATTTACAATAAGGAAAAGTCAAACACTTAACACCCTTCACTGCAGAAATGAACCGTTTAGAGGACTCAGTGGTCTAAAACACAGCACAAGCCTACATTTTTCTGTCTGTCAAAATTTCAGAACTAATTCATTGTTACAGCTCCCTGGAGTGAGAGTCTGCTTGTCCATCTGATTTTCCTGACTGAGCGCTTTAAATATTCTCTGAGGAAAAACTCTTGTAGTCTTGTTTCCAAAGCATAATAGTAAAGACAGGAAGTGTGAAACCATTTGGAATCCTTCTTCCCTGCTGTCATATTTTATCACTACTCGGTGTTATGTTCATGAGCAGCTTTTGATCGCAGGCCTCAGAGCTAATATTATTTCTAGGTGCTGTCTGGTGCCCCTCTGAAAGATCTCTGGATTTCAGAAATCAGATATACAACACTTTGCTTATCAGATATTTCAAATAAAGTAAACAAAAAGGCTCACAGAAATATAAGTTTGATGCCAGATGACACTGAAGAGTGGGACCGAGGTCATTCTGAGACAAGTTTTGTGACATTGATGGCATTTCTTGACCGCCTTTATAGTTGAAGTAAGAACCTAATTTTCAAGGTGTGACATTCAGCAGAGACCAGAGGCATATGCTGATTCCTGCTGTATACATCTGGTTGTTGCAAATAGATTGTTGCCTCAAATAATGGGTCTGGTCCTGTTTTTATTAAAGAAGTGCATGAATATTCTTGTTGATTATAATATGAGAGGTCCATAATTATTAGGTCTTCCATCTGCACTGCAGTTGTGGCGATCACCAGAAACTGTTAGAAAAGGTAGTATTTAGGATATTTATCTAGACTCTTTGGACACTCCCATATTGTGCTTTTCCTTTAAGAACAGTATGAAATCTGGATTTCAAGTAAATCTGTGACTGAAAAATGAGTAGAGGAAGGACACTTTTAAATCCTCTCTATACATATTTTCAGTGTTTTGATTGTACTTTTTTGAATGAAGATAATATGAAAATAAGTTTTCTTATGTAAAGATATTTGTTCATCCCTCACTACGAGAAAATTTTAAAGTTTAAGTAAGTTGTCCTCATCAGCTGAGGAAGCTTAATTTTATGAATTACGTGGAGAAGTTAGCTCGTTCAGTTGCCAGATTTTTGCAAGTTCTCACTACTCTTCTTGAAATGACCTTCATATCTGTTTTCTTTTTGTGCAGGTTATATTGGATACTGCCTTGAAACACAGCCTATGGGAAATCAGCTTGCCCAGTGCAAAGTGCAGTCAAACTGATTATTGTAAAAAATATCACAAGTAACATACCCAGTGCTGTGATTCATAGGAGCTTATCACTTTCCTCTATGCTGTTATTAGACTTCTTCCTGACTGATCTGCATTTTGATGAATCACCACTGCTGTGTCTTAAGTGATGTATCAACACATATTATTAAAGTACATCTTTCAGGAGCAATGATCCACCAGAGGTTATAAAACAACGTAATGTGTATTAGCTGAATAAAGCCAGATGGCATCAACTTATTCTGTGTCAAATTTTCTGGTTGAATAAATTTCCCATTTATACTTCTGGTTTTGGAGCAGCTCATCATAGAAAGAGAATAAAAAATATTTTAAAAAGCCTGTTCTGCTATGTTGTGTGGGGTTTTTTTTGTTGGTTGGTTGGTTAGTTTTTCGTTTGTTTTAAGCTTTGTTTCCATCAGTCCAAGAAACTGTGTGATCCTGCAGGTAGATGCAGATCCCACTCCTACAGTTACCCCAAACAATCCCTGAATTTAAGAGCACTTTTTTTTTTTTTTTTTTTTGTCTGCAAATGGGGGAAATGAGCAGAAAGGTAATGGGGAAAAGAGGGGAAATGCACTGTGAACTCTCCAGCTGAGACAAACATCCCTGCCTGTAGATAAAGGTGACATTCTTCTTGTCAATGAATCACCAGCTTAATCCTTAGTTTGCTTTAATCAATTCTGGAGGATTTCCACCAGGGCACAACAAACATGTTGACTCAAAGCTTGTTAATAAAATTACTTGTTAATTCAGCATTAATTAAATTGTAATGTGAACAATAATTTCTCTTCTGTAAATATCATTTCATTTTGTGATGTAAATGGAAAAGAGGAACAACTGAGAATAAAGACTGACACTCCAATCAATCTTAAGAAAGAGAGAATGGCTTTTTGGCAGTTCTATCTGTCAGGAGAGTAACAAACTGTAACATTATGCTTTGCAACCTTGTTAAGCAGAAAGTTGTGAAGGAAACAGCATGGTTCTTTTGAAAAGAACTGTACTTTACAAAGAGAAGGGTGCTAAATGCATGTAATTGATGATCTGAAAAAATTGTGAATAAAATATCAATATTCAATTTTCATGTTGTGCAAGTAGCAGAGAGTTTGCATGTTCCAATATTGTGAGGCTCAATCTGGGAAAAATAAATGAAAAGACAAACTCTGTTTTAACAATGGTTTAGTTAACAAGGTATAAAAGTGGGAAAGAAAGATGGGAAGTGGTTTTCTGATTATCAGAAAATCTCTGAGATTTTAAAAAAAAAGTAGTATCCTTTTCCACTGCACAATGACAAGTTCTTTCAACATTTCTTTGGTGAAAGCAGATTTCAGAGTACAATTCTGCCTTTACCATATTGCTATTTGGCCAAGTCAATTTCCCGGAGTGAGGGAAAGTGACGTTGGTATCTTTTTCTTCTGAAACTTGGTCTCACTTGTATCATGAAAGTGTCTTAACTGACTGGTGAGGTTTTATTGTTATCAACTACCTGTCTGGAGGTTACATTTAATTTTGTCCATCCATTCCATTATGGACCTAATTTTTTCCCAGATAAGTTTTTCTTGAAATACATAATTCCATATAACATTTTAGAGTCGGTAAACTGGCATTTGCCAATGCAGTACTGGTTTGTCAAAGTCCTGTACAGGCCTAAAATTTAGGATCTCCCACAGTACTCATCATTAACTAGCAATCAGATCAGATAAAAATCTTAGAGTAGCTAATTTGAACAGTGTTTTGCTACAACAGTCATATTTGCTGAAAAGGACACGTCCATATTGTCTTAGTATTTGGATCTCTCTCTCTCTCTTTTTATATGAACTCTGCAATTTATTTATTTCACCTGTGAATATCCTAAGTGATGATAAGGTGTGTTAATATTAAAACCCCACTAATAGCGAGAGTAAGGGAAGGCAACTTAGTCAGATCTGTTCTTTCACGTTTTAGATTTGGCAGATTTTCTGTACTACAAAGGAGGTTGCAATTTTTTTAATTATCTCCGAACTCCAAAATGTTTCACACAGCCTGTCTTCTAGCTTCCCTATGGACTGCAATGCTGGAATATGCCTTGAAGAAATAATATTTAACCCCTTCTCTTTATAGATCTCAAAGTACTTTACCATAGAATTCTTACCCATTACTTCTTGTTCTAAAACTGGGACTATAAAGAGAGGAGGGAATTTAAAAATGAGTGGCAAAGTGATTCAGTAGAAATATCAGGTTTAAAATCCACATTGCAGAATTCTTTTGTCTAAGAACAAACCTTGGATCATGCTACCTTTTATCTAAAAATAAGGGAGGTGAAGATTATTTCAAGACAGACCATCAGTGCTGGTTAAAGGGCATGGGAAGAAGAAAAAAAACTGAAGAATAGCAATACCATGACTGACTACAGAAAAGGAAAGGAAAGAACTTTTTTCTTCCAGCTGCAAACTGCTTGCTGGCTGTGACTTTCAATAACACTTACCCATGACCCTGTCAGCTTTTAACTTTCACTTTTTATTTAAAAAGAGCAGATAAGTAACAGACATTACTCAGCTCTTGATTTGGCTTTTTCAATAGAAGTGCGAGTTAAACTCCACTGCTGCTGCTGTAAGTGCTATTGAAAACCACCAGCTTCAGTAATAAAACAAATCAGGTGGGAGCAGAAAAGCATGAAAAAAGGCCTGGAAACCTTATTTTTATTAACCTTTTGTTGACATTAATACTCTGCAGTAGGAGATTCACACTGTGTATGTATAGTAACACATTTAAGAATGAAGCACGTTTGCTTACACAGGAAAAGGTTAGAACTTACTTAAGAACTAGAGGTCTCTCCCAGGATTTGTCTTCAAATAAAAGCTGCAGTCAAGCCTATATTAATTTTCTTGACAAAACCATGGACCAGATCCAACAAGAGTTGCAGACAACTATTAAGACGCTTAAGACTAAACTTGCCTTTTAGCTGCTTAGCTGACTTCTAATGCTGAGATTGCCCAAGCTCCCTAGATTCTACACATTTTACCCTACATTGCCTCAGAGTCAACCACAAAGATTTCTTTACACATGTGCATCAACCTCTGTCTTGATAGCGGAGGCATAAAACTGGAGTCCTTCTCTCAAATTAAAGCCCTCATTGAAGGAAGGAGGAAACTGCCTTCCATCTCTGTTTTCAGATTCATTCATGACTTTTATGCAATGACTGCTTAAAGTAAAATGCAGGAAATTTTCTGGAAATAGATGCCAAAGCTCAAGGCTAAAATTTCAGGTGGTTTGGTAAATAGTAGGCTATAAAATCCAGTGTTAATTATTGTCTACTTATAAACCAATGACTTCTGGACATTCTTCTGCACAGTATCAACAGTGGTGGCAAGTTAAGTACAGTATACTGTGGCATTTCAGTCTCTTTTTAGCAGGCAGGGAGAAGAAATAAGGAAGATGCTGGTCTTCTCAGGCAGGAAAAGGAACTGAATGTGAGCCTTCTTGCCTTGGGATATAAAAGCATTTGTCTTTCTCGTCTCCCCTCTTCCTTTTTTGATGGTGTATTTTAAAGGAAAAAGAAGAATCTTTTCATTAAAGATGAGATCCAGACATTGAAAGAAAGGTAACAGAGGTAATGGAATTCTGAGCACCACGGACACATGCCCCTGATTTTTTCAAGAAAGCTATCTAGCAAAAGACTTGAGCACACTCTGTCTGTATCCTGGGACCCTATTTCAAGGGAAACAAGACAAGGAACATGGTTCAGAAATTATAAGCACGTATTCTAGAATGTTACTGGCATTAATTGATTGGAAGATCAGGACTGCAAAATGTCCTTTGGATACATAGGAGCAGCTCCTTAGACCAGAAGAATGTTTCTGGGAGGCAATGTTAAGCCATTATCCTCGTTTTCATCATTCATCTAGCAGCTTTTGGCATCTTTTCATGACTACGGGTGACTTAAAAGCACTTTCTGGCTCAGGAGGCTAGTTCTAGTTTTTTTTTTTCTGAGAAGATCTGAATCTTATCTAGCTTTTACAAATGTCCAAATATTTAGCTATGCTGTATCGAGTATCTGGGACAATTGTGCGTAATTCTTTCCACAAGATATTTAATATTAACTATCATGCCTTTTAAATACTTTACTGAATATGGCCATAAAAATGAAACAGGTAATGCCTCCTTAACACATCTCTTGGAAAAAAAAATATCAGCAGATGTTTAGAGAGTTAAAGGCAGACTAGAAACTGAGAATAGAAAAATCTCTCAGTTTAATTGATGTGGTTTCTTTACAATGAGACACAATCTGATGCATCTTAGATGGGTAATATGCATTAGAGCAACTGTGAGTCTCAAGTGAAATCTAGACACCTGGGGGAAGACTATAATTCTTACACCTACATACACTAAGAGAAGCTACTACTTTTAGTTACTTTTTGGTTTTTAGATAGTTGACTTGGACTGTGCTCCAGCACTACATTTTCTGAAACTCAGGGATACTTAGTCCAGTTGATAGTTTTTGGTCATATTGGCTAGAGCATACGTATTTAATTTTATGCCATATGTATATTAGAGTACCTGGTGAATTTATGGATGAAATGTTCTAGCTCCACTAGGGTAAGCTAAGTTAAACTACTTCAGAATTACTGTTTGGTTATGTCATACTGTATTCCAAATTATAGACTATCTTCCATATTTCTCAGTTTTTTCTCAAAGAAATTTCGATAACTGTGTGAAACCAGGTAGGCTTACACTACAGCAAGGCAAACTTTGACAAAAAAAAAAAGGCAAAAAAAAACCCCAAACCAAACACAGCTAGTTTTATCTTCCTGTGCTCTTCTGATATTACTAAAAGACAGTAGCAGAGAGAGTTGAAGAAGTATGAGATTATCTAATTTAGACGGTTTTTAACTACTGAAACCTGTCTTTGTACACCTAATTTAATAGATCTAATTCTACCTATTAAAATTAATTTGAGCATGAGAAACATGCCGATCTGGAACCAGAGCATTTGGTCTACATAGATATGACAATACTGATACTGATTTTTTTTTTAATTTTCTGGTAGAGGAGAAAAATGTGGTAGCTGAGTGGTGCCCCAACCAAGCTGACTGCACTTGTGTTGCTGATGATACCAACCTGCACTCTGAGTGGGCTGGGTCTATGCATTCACTTCTGATTGTTTGGGAATAAACACTCCTAGTACATTTTGGGTTGTCATGCCTAGACTGGAAGTTGGTTGAAGGGTATTAAACTTAATTTACCATAAGCATTTTGGCAAATGAAGAGACTCCAATTAGATGACATAATTTTTGAAACAGCCCTTTGCATGCTGGTGAGTGCTTTTCTTTGTTTTAATTCTTTAAAGTAAACCACAACCTTCTACCTATCTGATACTGTCTATTCAGCAAATCAAATGGAATAAGCTCAAGGGTTACAGAGGAGCAAGGATGTACTTACAACCAGACAGGCTGGAGATCAGTATATATGGCAAGAAAGACTGGAAAATCCTATAACAGCAACTTTGGACATACCAGCCTGAGGAATGAAAGCTCTTTCTTAGGAATGAATTTCCTCTTATTTTTCTTTACTTTTGTGGAATTAGGTCAGTTTCAGATGAAGATTCTTAGCACATATCTCAATCCATAATTCATAAGTTCTCTTTTGACAATGAGTGTATTTATCTGATTGTATATCATTGCACGTATTGCAGATGACATGAACTTTAAGATAAATTTATTTAAGAAGAATTAAAAAATATTTTATTGTTAATGTTCACTTTGTCTAACAGTACATTAAAGGCAAACACAGTATATTCAGACATAACATAATTTGTTACACATTCATTCTCTTCCAATATAGCAGCACATAATATTACTTATTTATTCAATAGCACTTTTCCTTTATAACTTCAGAAACTTGTTCTGAAGTGCCACAGATAGCTAATAGGCATTATTTTAAAACTTTGATGAAGTTTTTACCATTCGTCTTTATTATCTTCTTGGTGCCATGAAACAGCCATGACCTGCATATACCCATGGAAAACGGCCAGGGAAGCAGTGCTCTCACTCAGGCCAGGGTTCAGATTTAGACTCACAAGCGTTAGCTGGAGGCTTGTAAAGATTTCTCACTGTTTCTTGGCCATAAATGGTGGGAAATCTCTGAGATTAGTGTTTCTTATGAGGTGACTGCCAGTTTTGTCTGAAATCCTGTTAGTGTTTATTCTTCTCACATGATTGCTGTCATGTTCAAAGTAGAGAAGGGAAGCATAGATCCCTTCCAGTCATAGCCATGGAGATACATCAGTTCAACAATGCCTTGCAGACATTGGAACAGTTGGGTGGGAGGTTCCATTTGCCCCATCTCTAATTAGGCTAAATGATATGAATTGAAAATGTACTTGAAATGATATCTCTAGAAAAAAGAAAATACCATACATTTTGTCTGTTTTTTTCCTGGTCGTCGGTGTGGAAAAAGAAAAGAAGCAGACCCTAACTGTCGGCTTTTATAGATGCTAGAAGGTAAAGGCAATATTGTACTCGCTACTGTTTCGGCAATGTTCTTGAAATTGACATCACTCTTCTTTCTGAGTAAATGGTGACTGCCTAAGTGCAGAGTATGATTGCCATACTGGAGGACTGCACAACTGGGAACAGACAAGGCAGCAAGATTAATGAGATTTAGAGCTTGTTATACTACCTGACTACTCTAATCACATTCCATAATAAAGAAAGAGGTGTGAAAGACCAAAGCTAGTTCTTTCTGCCTGAAGTGTCCTGAGGTTGGTATAGCATTTTAGTTGAGAACAAAACCAATGTCACTAAACAATATGAGAGGCTGTAACAGTCTGCATTTTTCCATTCCATATACACTTTACAGAGTTTTCATTTTTTCTCGCTTTTCTTATAAATTCTGAATTCCCACTTACTGCAAGTAAATTAGAGAGATTATTTCTCTTTACAGTCCATGACAGTATAAAAACTGTTCCAGTTTTATAGCTCCATGTCTCTGAGGAGCCTTGGAGCTGAGCATTTATATTGCTTACCAGTGAATTTGAATAACATGAGACAACATGCTATCTGTAGGATCACACTGACTTTTCCTTAAGGAAATATAATGAAAGTCTGGGCTAATGTACTCATAGTTGCCTTAGTATAACATAGTAATTTTTAAACAAGATGATTAGCCTTATAGTTTAAACCTGAATTGAATAGTTTAAAATGATTTACCATTTATTTGTTTTCTCTTTGTATATAATATTTATATTTTATATGTAATAGTACCTGTATGTATGAAAATCTTTTCTTCAAAAAAAAAAAAATTCTGTAGCAGCATTGCACTTCATAGGTATTTTACAACATACACTTTGAAAAATCTTAATTTCTCCTACTTTAAGAAGCTGTTCTGTTAAGGGCAAGTGTAAGGAAGTCTTGACTCCTGATTAAACATTCATGTGTGTCTGGCCACTAGGTATGTTCTATAATAGCTTTTATAACTTGGTTATTAAATTGCAATTCAGCAATCAAACATTTTTACACTACACCAGTTGGTATTCATGGCAGCAATCATAAATTCTTAATAATGAGACCCGTTGTATAGGCTTATGACACTGTCAAGAGGATTGAGGGGGCTTAGAGGAGAGAACTTTGGCCTTTAACATTTTATGTTTCAAGTCCAACTGAAACACCTAATGACGCAAACACTGGTCTCTGCACAGATCCTTCATAGTGGATAATTGCACCATCAAAGTATATAAATCTTTGTATAAGAGTTAAAAATGTGAAGATTCCCTACTGAAACCAGCACTATTTTTTATATCTCTTTTTAGCAATATATTTTTAGTTTAGAACTGAAGAAGCACATCAACATTTTTTTCCCCAGTGAATTCATGTTGTGGTACGTCTGAAATAATCACAGTGTCTATCTTTTCCTAGAGATAATCATATGGCATCAGTTCCAGGTTAAAAGCATTATCTTTAAATCCATAAGAGGTTTGGAAACAATACATTTAATGCACATGTTAGCTCTCCAAGCTGCAGCATCAGTGAGCGGGAGCTTGCCTTCAAGGATTTAGTACTCTTAATTCCCTTCTGAGCAATGCAAGTTGAAGAAACTGAGCACTGCAGAGCGGTTTCCCCTCCACCTTGCAAAATCAGCCCCCTAAATAAGCATTTTCATAGCACTGAGCCGAAGACGGCACTGGTAAAATTCTTGCACATTCCTGGCATTCACCCTTTTGGTGCCATGGCAGATGATTAGCAGAACACTGCTTTAAAGTGAGCCATCAATCAGTGTGACTGTTTCTCAGTCTGACTCTCAGTTTATTAGTGAGCTAAGGAAGTATGCGGTTGTAATGACAGATGTACTATTCTGTGTATTTTTTTTTTTTGTGACGATCAGTTAATGCATTTGAGAAGAAAGGCCTTTGGAAACCGTTGAACCAAGAGTTCTCAGAAGAGCTATTGTTGAACTTCAGAGGTATGCATATATATGCAAAAATAGCATCTTCTCCCTTCTGAAAATACTTGATCCATGAGGCTTTCACATAGGTATATTCAGAACCGTATTTAACTAATAAGGAAGTAAGCTTTCAGTATTCCTTGCTTATGACACAGAGCCTGGACTGGGAGTTTCTGTCCTTGCTCATGTATCAGCAGGAGAATCATTCCAGTTTTAACCATGTAGTCAGACAGCAGAGTCTCATGTGTGTGACTGAAAGCTGAATAAGGGAGAAAAAACAGCTTGACCTTTATAATCATAGAGAGGTTTTTTTGGCAGGTAAACTAAGAAGGTATGGAAATGTTCATGTAACCAGAAGCACTGCACTATAGGAAGCTTTTTTTATCTTTTAGGCTAATAAGTAATTTGAAAATTTTAAACAGTGTAATTGCATATGCTATAATTTGGTTTTATTTGTATTCAGACTTTGTTGGCAAAATGGTGGACCCTTATATAAAACAGATTCCTGTATTTTTAAAGTTGTTATGGGTCTTCTCTAACATATTTATCACTGAAATAAAAATGAAACATTTATTTTAGTGAAATGCATCTGGAAAGAAATAAACCAATTCCTACACAGAATAAAGTGCCATTCCTTGAATTCCTGTAGTGATTAGTATTGTTTAAATAGCTGATCGAGCGCAGAGACAGACTGGATTAAGATGCACAATGCATAACCAGGAATGCATGCTGCATATTTTAGAATAGTAAGTTCAGGCATAAGGGTGACTTACAGCGAGTTCCTAATAGCCTGACACTGCAATTCTTGAAACAAGCTTTGACAATAGGCAGGGCTAAGCTAGTTGGAATGCTCTGTCGAGCAGTCTAGATGTATATATTATCTGCATCTTTATTCTTTCAATAAATGACTTTCTGAGAGATTGCTACCACGAAATCTTCCATGGGTTTCCTAATTATGAGAATAATCCAAAAAAGTTTCCTCTTCTCCAATATCTGAATGTGTTTTTAAACTATTATTCAGGGACTGTGAGGCAATGTAACTTAGAGAATGAAAGCTTATTTTCATATCTTTACTTCTTAAATTCTTATATATGATAAAAACCCAATAGGATTCCCAGAAGCTTTGAGCAAGCAAATAATTTCTTTTTCTGTTTTCCTCTGGTTTTGTTTTTTTTTTTTTTTTCCCCTACCTGCTTACTTTCTCATTGTTTCATGTAGAATGACACAATAATTCCAGGACTGGAAGTGACCTCAGAAGGTCTTTAGTTCAACCTCTTGCTCAGAAAAGGGTCAACTGTAAGATAAATCAAGTTGCTCAAGATTTTATCCATCTGGGTCTTGAAAACTTCCAAGGATGGAGATGATACCAACTCTCTAGGCAACATTCTACTCTGCTGGACTGTCCTCATGGGGAAAGGCTTTTACTGATATCCAGCTAGAACCTCTTCTTTAGCTTCCTGCTACACAGCACCATAAAAGTTCTGGCTAGATTTCTCAATAAACATCTCAAAGGTATTGAAAGGCTGCTATTAGGTCCCCATTAAGATTTCTGAGAAAAAAAGGATAGGAAAATGTGATCTTCACAGTCTATTGATTTGTTGCCCAGTCCATAATTAAAATAACACAGCAAGATAAAATTCATGGAAAGCTACAAAGCCCTTAGCTATGTATTAATGATTTATTTCATTGGTCCCATGATGAGAGACAATATTCTGAACACATCTCACATTCTTACTTTGGCTAAGAACATTTAAGAGGGACTGTAACAATCATTTAGGAGTATTGAAGAGCATAAGAATAAAGATGAAAAAGAACTGTTTAGGGTAGTCCAATGGGACATAACTGGGAGTGATGTGATATACTATGCAAAGAAAAAAAAAGTAGATTGACAATTAGCTCAATTTCTTGAATAATTTAAATTTAATCTAGATACATCAGTCAAGAACATCCCGTGGCCTGCAGTAAATGAACGTGACTGGAATAAAGGGGTTTTGCATTTCTTTGTTCTTATTTTATCACCATCCTGAGATGTATGGTAATATTCAGATACAGTGAAGGTATCAAAATATGTATGTTAAAAACATAATTCCCACCAGAAAAAATACTAAATATTCTGCATATCTTTTGTACCGTAGAGGCTTTCTCAAGCATTGAAAAATTGATCTGGAGGCTTCTGAAGCTTTGTGTAGACTGGTTGCTTATACAGACAGTCTTGATGACAATCTTTTTTTATTTGCCTCTGGCAGCAAAGTCTTATCACTTAGGTAGGTTAGCATGTTATTTCATCAAACGTAGTGTCTGAGTAAGCAGAGTATATAAAAGATATCTTAAAAGCTGAGAAGCAAAACAAATACTCTTTTTAGAGGAAAAGCTATTTTTTGTTTAGAGGTACCTCAAATGAAAAAAAACATTGGAATTGAAGTGCAACAATATGTTATTACCTAACAACTTGCTGTTCGCAGTGTGTGGTTTTTTTTCTTTCACTTCCTGGGTTCATTGCCAAATGCAAGTGAACACGTGTGTTTTATTTACTGTTTTATGTTTGTGTCCACTGAGGTCTGACTGAAACTTATTGAGATAATGATAAGAATTCTGTTGACCCAAATAGAGTGGAGGTTGTTCAGCCTGGAGAAGAGAAGGCCCCGGGGAGACCTTCGAGCAGCCTTCCAGTACATAAACGGAGTCTACAAGAAAGCTGTAGAGGGACTTTTGACAAGGGCATATAGTGATATGACATGGAATTTGGGCTTTAAACTGGAAGAGGGTAGATTTTGATTAGATCTAAGGAAGAAATTCTTCACTCTGAGGATGGTAAAGCACTGGAACAGGTTGCCCAGAGAAACTGTGGATGCCTCCACCCTGGATGTGTTCAAGGCCAGGTTGGATGAGGCTTTGAGCAACCTGATCTAGTGGAAGGTGTCCCTGGCCATGGCAAGGGGGTTGGAACTAGATGATCTTTAAGGTCCCTTCCAACACAACCCATTCTGTGATAGTATGGAATAACTTTTAGACCAAGTCCTAGAAAATCTAGGAAACAGAGACTGATATTGCAGGGTTTCTTTACTAAATAGGCACTAAAATATATAGTAGCTAAAGTACTTTTTCCTCTGCAGAGTACCTGAGAAGGGCAATGATTCAGTTATTGATGTTTTATTGACAATGGAAAATGGCCCATCTAACTATGTATTGCTGGAATTTCTTGTTGATTTCGAAAAGAACAGAGAGAAAGCAAACAGTACCAACTTTTACAGGATTCCTGAAATTTTAACAAGAGATAATCCTACAGTATTGGAAGCAAACATATCTATTATAAGCACAAGAGAACCTATTCTTTCATCAAAGAAATTAATAACTTTATCTTCTTTCATATGAAAAATATGAGAAATATATTTATAAACTAACATATATACTAGTAGTGCTGACTTATAAGGTCTTCACTCCTTTTTGCAATGTATGTAATTAGCTCCTTATTGGAATAGCTTTATTTTCTAGACTGATCAAGGAAATCTATAGATACAGGTCCATCTAGGTCCTTCTGCATGAGAAGTCTTCTACACTAGATGCTAAGTATAGAGCAAATGAGAAGATTGGCATCTCATGCCACTGGCAGCTTAGAATGGGACAAAAATGCTCCCTTGCAAATTCTGGATGACTCAGGTGAGGAAGCCTGTGTGAGATGGTGAAAGGAAAGCCTGAAACTGCTTACAATGCAATAGGACTCTGCACTCATTCACTCTCTCACTATCAAAATATCTCTTAATATTCAGGTGTTGTACTCAGTGGCTGACTAGAAAGCATAAAGAAGCATCTCCCAGCAGAGGAGTTATATGACCAGCAGAGCAGGGAGTTTTTGTTCCAGCACCTGCCTGCTACTGCCTCAGCTCCTATTTCACTTGAATTCCTTCCTTCGAAATATTACAGGTCCGTGGCCAGGGTTGGCTTGGACCAAACCAGCTCTGTAATCCTGGTGGGGAGCTGCAGCTTCTGGTTTCTTTTGCTTACTTCCAGGGCAGGTGCAAATTCAAGGGCAAATTCTCAAGGAGATAATGATAAAACTGGTGAAAAATCACAGAAGTCGGTCAGGTTTGTTGTCTTAACAGATGGATAAGGCACATAGGAATAAATACAGTGGAATTTTTATGAAAAAAATGAGAAAGAGGAAGAACAAGTGCAAGCTTTTGAGGTGAGAAGAGCCAAGCGAGAATAGGAATTTTCAAGAGAAGAGGGACTATATGGTAAGACTAGGGTAAAGAACACAGATTGGAAAATAAGTGATAGAAAGATAAAAATGGAAAGGATCTTCCATTGTGTTCTTACCTCCTCATTAAAATATTCTGAAACTCATTGCAGTTATTAAACCTTATATTTGGTGAATAATTTTTTTTCATGTTTACAAACTCATGATCATGTCTCCTGAAGATTGTGACTACCTCCTTCATCTTCTTCTAAAGTCATCACTGAAGAAGGCAGAAAGAGAAATGTGAGAAATAAACACATTTTATGGGAAATTTAATGTTCCAGAGGGCTAATGAAGAGAAAGGGAGGATACCATTTGTGTAAGTCTGTTTGCTAAACAGAAGTCATTTTAGGACTCATTAGGGAACCCAGGAAGACGCGACATTTTATTGCTCCAACAAAGCTTCTTTCTCTCACCAGAGTTCACCAACTTTCTAGCCAAAAATTGTTCCATAACTTCTCAAATGTGTAATCTCAAAATAATAATAATTAAAAAAAAAGACACCCCCCCCCAAAAAAAAAAAAAAAGCCTGAAGCTCTCTCATATACTTAAAATTCTTTCAAGTTTTCTTGGACATGATTTGAAAAATCAGTCTACTGCATTCCAAACAGCAATAGACATTACTAAAAAAAAGCTTCTTTCAGGGATTATTTTAATTGTGATCTTTATTAGCAGACATATTTAGTGCTGTGTTTGTTGGGGTTTTTTTTGTTGTTGGACTTGCTTTTCGTGCATTAGAGATGATTATAAACAAAATAAATTAAAGTGCACTGAATGTCAGAGCACATGTGTGTTTATGCAAACCACATATCTTGGAACTTAAACTTGTCTTGGAAGTGATTTCATTTCTCATACATGAAGGGATAATAGCATAGATACAGTAAGGCCATATTTTTGCAATATTTTGTCCAGTTCTGGTGTCCAGACTTCAAAAGATTTTTGCAGAATTGGAAATGTTTCAGAAATATTTGTCTTCTCTAAAGCTGCCTAACATTAGAAACTAGAGAAACTCATGAAACTACCTCTTCCTCCAAAGTGATTAATAGGAAATATTGATATGAAGATTTTTCTGAGATAATTGAAAACCTGACTGGACATAGGCCTGAGCAACTTCCTCTAGATGACTTGGCTTGAGAAGGAAAGTTGGACTAGATATCTGCAGAGGTCCTTGCCAACTTCAACTATTTTGTGATCCTATGATTCATTTTAGCCACGAGTCCTCCCTTCAGTTCCTCAGACCTCACCTTATCTAGTGATACGGCATGATCCAGCAAACTCCTACAGTGTGAAGCAAGAAGCCAGACCTTCTATGCAGTGAAACACCATTTCTTATGGGTTGTTTTTTTTTCAGAAAAGCCTGAACTTTCCCTAAAATTTTGATCCTGACTCAAACATATGTTATGCAAAATGGATAACTTTTGTCAAAGACAAAAGTAAGCATAACCAGGCTCTTATTAGTGAAAAAGATCAAATTGCCTTAAGGGTAGAAGACAGTCACAGAACTCTCTATGTAGCAAAAATGTTTGACAGCACTGGGGACACGATTTCAATCCATAGAGACCCTTTAACAGAGAAAAAGCATAATGCGAGTCAGGAGACAGAAGCTGTAAGAAAAAAAAACCCACCCAAGTTGGAGATTAGGTGCATATTTTAGTAAATGTAACTTTTAAAAGAATTGCTTGCATTTACTTGCATTTTCAAATCAAGTTTTGTTGTTTTAAATACATACACTGTAAGGTGACCAGAAATTGTGCTTGATACAGGCTTCTTGGAGTGAAAGTTATGGCCTGTACTATGCAGAAGGTCAAATTAAATTATTATTATGTTCTTGTCTGGCCTTAAGTTCTGTGTTTAGGAAGATATCTCTCTAGAGAATTTCCAAGTCGCGACTTAAACCTGCAGTTAATACCACTTTAAGGAAAACTGTTACACTGCGTTAGATTTCCTTAAGACTCGCTAGAGATAAGAGGTTAAACAATGACAGCAGCACTATTCTTAAGAATAAGTCTCAGCTGTAGCCTCAGGTTCTTGGACAACCTCCAAATACCACTCATATTAGATAAGATGACCCTGACCATTGCTTAGATTGTTTCAACTTTCTGAATTTCCAATCAGTTTACACTAACTAGAAGTTTAGTCCTGTTACAGATAATTCAGGATGAAGACTTAATTATCAGTCTGATAGGATAACTTTTCTCACCTTTGTAATTTTTTTCCCATCCTGACTATCTGTAATTCCTTGAAACAGAAAAGGAAAGGAAAAGGAAAGGAAAGGAAAGGAAAGGAAAGGAAAGGAAAAGGAAAGGAAAGGAAAGGAAAGGAAAGGAAAGGAAAGGAAAGGAAAGGAAAGGAAAAGGAAAGGAAAGGAAAGGAAAGGAAAGGAAAGGAAAGGAAAGGAAAGGAAAGGAAAGGAAAGGAAAGGAAAGGAAAGGAAAGGAAAGGAAAGGAAAGTTAAGTTTTAAGTAACAAAGGCTGGGATTTTCTGTTGTATCAGGATAGATGTTATTTGTCAGGGTAACAGTTCCTACTTATAAATAGTGATTTGTTTTTTCTTCTTTTATTTTCTCTTTGCTGTGATACTATGGTCCACTACCCAGTGATTCAGTTAACTAATTCTAAGTTTGGTCTTGCTCTACCTTTGCTGTACATCTGAAAAATATTTGTTTTGAATATAATCGTCTTCATTCTTGTTTTCTCATCAGGAGAGAACAGAGATAGGCTTAGGAAGGCTAATCAATCAAAGGAACTCTTTTTATCCTAATGAGGAGCATAGTCCAAACCTTATAATGAGAGAGGCAGAGATTGGACTAGGATGTATGAGAAATCTGCAGCAGCCCTGTTGCATCCCAGTCCCAGCAAGCGTGCTGTATATGTTTAAACAGGAGAAAGTCTTCCCATATTAGCTAAATTTAATGTTACCTGGAAAGATCCATAGGTTTTCTTGGCAGCAAGGACATCCTGATCAATCACCATGACAGATGGATGTGTCATGCACAAGCCATTGCTTTAGGATGAAATTCTTTATATCCATTAGTCCTCTCAGGTGAGTTACAACTATCTGATAATTTTTAAACACTGATACTATTATTAAAACACTTAAAAAGTATGTTAGAAAAAAAGAGACTTGATACTATGATTAAGAGATTGAAGGAGAGAATGAAGTCCCACTCAGCAGTTCCACAGACCAGCTGCACTTGGTTTAATTAAAGAGAATTTGGCTTTTATTGTGATGTTCAGAGTGCTATTATTATTTTTACTAAGACCCAAACTCATTCGCACTATTAGCAGGTTAAGATAAATTTAGATGTGTTTCAGTTTTTTTCTCTTGGTTCATGGATGTGCTGATAAGTCTTGTTTCAAGTCCTGTCCAGTGTCTGAAGGTCTGAATCCTGGTTGTAATGATATATGATACACTGTAATCTTTGCAGACACTCATTTAATAAAAAAAAAAGGTACTAAATACAAGAGGAAGAAGACATACTCCTGAGTGAAAAGCATTTCTGCAGGTATTAAGAGTACCTAACTCTTAAGCATTAACCCTTCCTAAATTTGAAAGAAAACCCTCCAGATCTGTATTTTATTACATCAGCCTATTTTTTATATATATGTGTATGTTGGCTTTATGTGATGCGGTTTTGGTAGCAGGGGAGGAGCTACAAGGATAGCCCCTATAAGAAGCTGCTAGAAGCTTCTCCAACTCCAAATCAGACCCATCTTTGGCCAAGTGGGACCCAGATCCAATCAGCACCTCTGTGAATAATATATTTAAGAAGGGACAAAGAAACCTGTGTCACGTGGGACCCACAGTGGAGAGAGGGAGAAGGCACAGGTGACTATCTGCGCTGGGCCACCCTCCCACCCTCCAGCATGGGGCAGTCCATGCTGGAGAAGAGAAGAGAAAAGAAAATAATAAGCTTGGGGCAGTCCATGCTGGGGCAGTCCATGCTGGAACAGATGGCTGCACCTGAAGAAGATGTGACACCATAGGAAGCTTGTGCTGGAGCTGGAGAGTGACAGTGGGGCAGTCTGTGAAGAACTGCAGCCATGGAGGACATCATGCCGGAGCAGGTGGCTGCACCTGAAGAAGGTCCTGACTTTTTGGGAAATCCCACGCTGGAGCAGTCTGTTGGTGAAAGACCACAACCTGTAGTAGGGACTCACATTGGAGTCACACATTGTGGAGTCTCACATTGTGGAGAACTGTCTCCTGTGAGAAGGAACCACATGTTGGAGTAGGGAAGAGTGTGAGAGTCTCCCCATGAGGAGGAAGGAGCAGCAGAAATAACATGTGACAAACTGACTGCAACCCCCATTCCCTGACTCCTTGCTCTGCTGTGGTGAGGAAGCAGAGTTGGGAAGAAGGGAGGAGTGGGAGAAAGGTGTTTTTGAATCTGGCTTTGTTTCTCATTATCCTCTCTGATATGATTGGTAGTGAATTAAATCTTTTTTTTCCCCTCAAGTTGAGTCTGTTTTACCCGTGACCGTAATTGGTGAGTGATTCCTCTCTCTTCTTGTCTTGACCCACAGCCTTTTGCTATTTTCTCCTCTCCATCCTACTAGCGGGGAGGAGTGAGGAAGCAGCTGTGAGGTGCTTAGTTGCTGGCTGGGCTAAACCATGACAATATGTACTTCTTATTATTTTGTACATATACATACACTATAGAGTCATATAAATTACTAAATCTTAAGTAAAGAACACTTATATTAAGCACATTTTGGGGACTTTTATTCAGATTAATTCGTGTACCTCACGAATATTTAAGCAACGCTTTTGCACTTTCCCAGGTTTTACATGACCTGTGTCATCCTCTCCATGTCTCAGATCCCTCTTTTGCATGATTTCTTGTTGGTTACACCATCATTTATTATATTACAATTTCACTTTCATTAAGTTCCTTGAAGAAAAAACATATATATTCTTCTGTTTTAGAAACAGTGCATTCTGAAACTGCAGGATCCAGAATCTGGAATGGTATGTGCAGAATAGCAGAATAAATAAAAATAAAACATTTTTAGTACTGAAGAGAAGAACTGTTAAAAATGCTTTTTTTTTTTTTTTTCCTTTTTTTTCTTTTTGGTCACATGTTTCTGCAAGGTCTAACAGACTAACCACTCTCAAACTCAGAGAAATTGTAAACATTTACACCATTTGTTCAATTTTGAGATCTCACCTCATGTCTCAGGCCACTTAGTACTGTTTCATCTACTGTCTTTCAGGACAGTTCTGCAGTACATGCACATTCACATGTAGGACCAAGTCTTAGAAACACTGTTCTCTAGTATTAGCCACGTTTCCTCCCAACTATGTTGTATCTTTATAGATCTTGTAACAATTGTGTCTCTTTTCTTTCTGAGGCAGTTCCCATGAAAGAATCAGTTATGTCTTTCCTTTCATTGTGATAATTCGAAAATATAACTTATCCTTCTCTCATTTGTATCCACAGGTTTTCTGATCCATAGTATACTAGGTGGATCACAGTCTTTGTGGTCTATTAGATAAACAAATAATAAAGAAGTGTAAACACAACTAGCTGTGCAAGAAATAAGATTCTGCTGGGCTGCATGGGTCTGAAAGACCAAGGTTGGCCAGGATGGTCAGCCTGGCCGAGATGGTCAGCCTGGCTGCCTGCCTGGTTTCCTGATAGTTTCAGTAAAATTGCTGCATTCTCACAGAACATTGATTCTCAGCATTTGGCACTGCAGAAGGGAAAATCATTTTTTAAAATCACATCTGCCAACTTTAAGCAGGAGTATGTAGATAACAGGCCTTTTGTGACATATTTATCTCTAAATCTTTTATACTGGTGAAAAATTTTAATTTCAAGATAGAGTTAAGCAGAGATTAGAACATGGGAAATTTGAAGCTAAATAAGATTGTGAAAAGCTAGAATAGCCTTTCCTGTATCTAAGCATTGGTTAAAACACTAGTAAAGCAGGACAATTGCATTCATTTAGTATAATGGCTGATCACTGAGTGTATCAGAGATCTTTTAGAAAGCTTTTAATTTTTTACTGCTACTCATCACTGGTATTTCCTCATTACGTGTCCTGCATTGTTAGACTGAAAATTCTGATTTTGTGCTCCACTGCTGCTTTATCAGTTATTGTCTCTCACTCTCTGTTTCCTTTCATTATTTTGAATGGTCTTTAATTCATTTTTATACTTGAGATTATACAACTGTGGAGTGCTCTTCCCTTCTATGCCTTTGGTTGCATTTAATACAACATTTGTCTGCATTGTCCATATATTACTCTATCTCCATTGCTTGGTAGCCTGTGTACTCCCGAAAATATATCAAGTAATCTGACAACTATTTCCTTCTGACATTAAGCAGTCTAATGGTTTTTTCCCTTTTCAATCTCAATTTACTCCTAATTATAAACCTTAATTAGATCATGATTCCTACTGCTTAGGTACTTTTTCATTTGCTACATCTCTAATTGCTTTCTGTTGTACTTAAAGAGAATGAATTTTTTTCTCTTTCAGCTTCTCTAGAAAATAACATCCCACAAAGTTCAGAATAAAATCAAAAGAGAGATTAATAAATCATGGTTTTGATGGTTAGGTATTTGGTTTTAGCCTTAAAATGCGTGATATTAAAAAACATGTTATCTCAAGAATAACTCAGTCACAGCTCTTCGCCTAAATGCTTTGCCTGCCCTGATGAGGAACAGGGCATTTGGAGATTGTTCCTGCCATGTGAACCAGAGATGTGGATTGTGCTTGTTAAATTAGAAATTGAGCAGGTGGGAAAAGTAACTTCGGCATCTCTTTATGTTATTGGCTCCATATCAGATAGATGATGATTATTGTTTTTTCAACAATGTTAGTGTCCAAAGCTGTACAAGTTATATGATTAGAGTGGTAAGAGACCATGCTTGCTTTGGGAGCGTGTACTGGGTGTAGGTTTTTCCCATGTGTTGGCAGCAGGGCAGGAGGCTGCAGAGGCCCTACGAGGAGAGGCTGGGGCTGCCCTTTGCCAGACACAGCCAGCTCCAGCCAGCTCCAGCCACCTCCAACAGATTCACCGCAGGGCACCACTCACCTCATTGGCCAACCTAGTGGTGCCTCTGGGAAAATGTATTTGAGAAAAGACAAAATACTGCATTACAGTGAGGAGTGAGGAACAAAGTGTGACAAACCACCCTGTGAGCACCAAGGTCAGAGAAGAAGGAGAGAAGAGGCAGAGATTCCCCTGCCACCCACAGAGGGACCATGATGGAACACATATCCACAGTGCAGCCCATGGACGACCCCATGCCAGAGGAGAAGGATATTTCCTGAAGGACTGCAGACCATGGGAGGGACCTCACACTGGAACAGGGGAAAAGTATGAGGTGGAAGGAGCAGCAGAGAGGAATTATTACAGACTAACCACAATCCTCCATTCTCCATCCTCCTTGTGCTGGTCAGGACAGGAGAGAAGTAGAGGAGTCAGGAGTGAAGGTGTGCATTTGAGCCTGGGAAAAAGGGATGGGTGAGGGGCAGGTGTTTTAGGTTTTGTCTTTGTTTCCCACTAGCCAAATCTATTTCAATTGGCAATAAATTAAAATAATTTTCCCCAAGTCAAGTCTGTTTTGCCTGTGATGGTAACTGCTAAGTGAGCTCCCTGTCTTCATCCTGACCCACGAGCTTTTCCATCTTGTTTTCCCCCTTTCCTGTTGAAAAATGGGGCTTAGAGGGCAGCTAAGTGGGTGTCTGACAGTCAGCCAAGGTCAACCCACCACAGGGTGTCAGTTCTTATCTAGGGACTGAAGAACAGTGTGGCTATGTTAAAATATATAGTGAAATATAGTGACTAAAACCATAATTTAATATGTTTCTATGCCATCTATGCCATTACCTTCATTTTAATCCTTTAGATAAAAAATTTCCACAAGACTTCTGCTGCTGAGTGCTCAAACACTGTGCACAGGGGGGTTCTCGGAGGAGCCCACCGCTCGCATGACAGTGACTGATGAGACATGAACGGGAGCAGAAGCAATATCAGCCAAGCTCCCCGCCACGCATAAAAGAAGCCCTTAGGGACCACCAGTGACCAGGGCATGGCACATCAGCAAGGTCGTGGCAGTTTGCATGGCAGTTGATGTGGCAGGGTGTGCAAGAAGGGCACTGAAGCTCTGCCACCTTGACCAGGGAGCCATGGTATCCAGCCAGCAGCAAGCCATGGCCCCTGTAAGCTCTGCACTCACCATGATGGACACAGCTTCTGGACAGAGGTCCGGTGAGAACATGCTGCCACCCAGGTGTCAGGCTGCAGGCTGTGCCCTACTCCTGTGCCAGTATCTGATGGCAGCAGTGAGCACAGCTGCAGGAGGTGCACCCAGGTAGAGGAACTCTACTGCTTAGTGACAGAGCTCTGGGAAGAGATGAGTAGGTTGAGGAGCATCAGGGAGTGCGAGAGAGAGACACTCCCTGAGACAGGAGGGAATCGCACCTACTTTCCATGAGACACGCCCAATAGGCAGAGAGGATGTGTGATACGGAGGATTTCCATCCTCTCTCCACCTGGCTGAACAGAATGACTTAAGGGATAGGAGACAGTGGCTACAAGTTCCTGCACAACGCAAGAGATGCATCTCTTCTATGACTATCCCACTTTCCCAGGTGCCCTTGTAAATAGGCAAGAGGCTCTGCAAGTGGATAACAATAACAATAACAATAACAATAACAATAACAATAACAATAACCATGATGATGGTTCATCTAGCTTGGAGGTGTTGCTGAGGTTAAGTCAGCCTACATTCTCTGTCAAAACTAATTCCATAAAGGAAAAAATGACAGATCATTGTCATAAGGAGATTCTCTTCTGAAGGCCACAGAAGACTCAATATGCAGATTGGACTCACTTCTTAGGGAAGTCTGCTGTCTTCCTGGGGTGTGGGTTAAAGATGTGAAGAGAAAGCTTCCTAGCCTGCTACAGCTCTCAGATTACTACCCATTACTGATTTTTCGGATAGGTCATGATGAAGTTGCAACAAGAAGTCCAAGGGCAATCAAGAGACTTCAAGGCCTTGGGATGACTGGTAAAGGGATCAGGAGGACAAGTAGTGCTCTCTTCCACCCTTTCAGTTGCAGAGAATGATGAGAGAAGAAAGATATTTTAAATGGTTAACAGGACCTTGTTCAAATGTGTTAAGTAACTATTTTGTGTCATGTGTTTTTCAAGTAAAACATACTGAAATTCTACTTACTAAGGTTGCAGAAAAGCTGACTTCAGAATACAATCATCAATATGGAAAACAGTAAGGAAATACATAGGAGACCTAGTTCTCTACTGATATAATTTGTTTTCACATTGTGAGAGTCAGCGTAACTGTTCTTTCATGGTCGATGGTCCAACAACAAAAAGTTTTCATAGTACCATTAACAGAGATTTATTCAAAAGTAAAGCGAAATGTTTGGCTTTACATGAATCACAGCTTCACAAGCCTTGGCCTCTTCCACCCACTTACTAATTACCATTTTTGATTCTAGCTATGGTGGCTTGGTAACATGGTCAGAGAACCACCCACTGTGATCTACCTCTGTGGGTTTCTTCTAAACTAACAGAGCTGTGTTCAGACCTTGCCGTCTTTGTCTGCCACTTCAGAGGTGTCTGCTGCCTGGGGCTTCTATGTGCTCAGATCATCTTTCCTAAGTAAAATCTGTCCAGATATCTGTCCAAAGGAGAACTTGATCTCTCCTGTTGTCCAGAGCCATGGAAGAAAAATGAAGAGTTAATTAGGAAGATCAGCCTTGTTTCCTGGTTGTTCCCAAAGACTACTGGATCTGAGAACTGAATCCACATGCACATTACTAGTACAATAAAGTCCTGTCCATGACAAAATGACTTGCGGAAAGATTATTCTTAAGGTTTACATTTCTTTGATCTTGTCACATGTGCTGCTTTAGGCCCTAGGCAGTTTGGTCTTTAGTCACCTCTTTTTTTAATAATGTTGTTATGCAAGGGAAGTTAATGTGACAGATCAAAGAGAAACATGATAAAAGGTAACATATTATTTGATAAGTGCTATTAAATTTTTCTTAATGACTTACATGATAGTTGTTGTCGTATGAATAAATATAAATTTATAGCTATAAATAGCGATAAAATAAGAATATCAAAGATTTTAAAAACAGAGTATCAAACTAAATAAGTTGAAAATTCAAAAATTCTGCGTTCTTTCTGGGTCTGGCCATATTTAATGTTTTCAAGTTTTGGTCAGTATTTTTATTTTCATGACACATTTCTGTCAGGAATTTAACATTAAGTTTTGAATAACAAGTATTTTATGATTTCAGCATAGAAGATCTTATTTGAAGATTGTTCTTTATGATTACTGTTCATTGCATTGGTACAGTTGATAACTTGCATCATTTCTGATGATAAAAATCTTTACATAGTAAAGACTGTGGAAACAAGAAAAGGAGATCAGTCCTTTGAATAACTGCATCGAAATTATTTTAAAAGGCTTAGGAGTACTAAGATAAAAGTCATCTTTGTACTACCTTTCCTCCTTTCTTGGTGTATTTCAGGCTACAAAATAGTTAAAATCTTGTTAGTATGCTGATGAGTCTATTAAAGAGCTATACAGTGTTGAATTGTCTATTATAAAGTGTGGTTATACAAGCCTATTTGGTAGACTGCAAATGTCATTATGAAAAAATAATAGTAAGAAAACAGACTTGATATTTTATTACTGAAATAACATTGGCCAGAATGATTCTCACAATTAAAACAGTCTTGTGTGAAGTACTTCTGTGAAGCAGATCAAAAGAATGGATTTTTGATCCCTTCTAATTAGTAGTTTCTTATTGTGATATATACAGGCTTTTGTTTCAGTGTTTTTTAATTCATATTTTACTTTTTGCTCTTCCAAGTTTGGTTAGAAAAATGCTACATAACACAGGGAGCTTGGATTCCTGCACTGTTCAGATGCTTATGACAAGCTTGTCTGAGAAAAGGGGAGCTCATGTAATGAGTGTGAAATCTGCCCACACCAGGCTATTTTCAAAGAAAAGGAAATCCTGAACGGCTCCCCAAGACCGGGTTTGAGGGATGGGTCCCTGTCCATGAAATGTATGTTCAGAGCTTGAACATCTGTCAGGGCCATTGTAGGATTACATATATGCTTTAGGGAAAGGAAATAATGGTCAATTACAAGTATACACATTAAGATAAAACAATCTGTAGTAACTGGTGTCACTGAAAATAATTGGCTTACTTTTCAAACCACTTTTTACTGGCTGGGAGTTATGAACTCAGATTTTCCTGGTATCTGAGTTGAGATCAGTAGAGCCAAGACTGGTCACAGCTAGTATAAAGGGGAAGAAGGAGGCTGCGGTAGTCCCCTGGGTCCCATGTTAGAGTCCAGCCTGCAAGCGATGACAGTGGAGAAACATTTTAAGGTCTTTATACAGCCTATAGTCTTCCCTTGTAAAAATACAACAAAAGTAAGCAGGATCTCCCTTGGTCTGAGGCACCAATGCTACAAAACTTACAGACAATATTAATTCAAATCACTTCAGGAGTTCTACTGAGTCAGTTGGACTGGCCATGCACAAGTCTAAGTTTACACAGCAATGCGATGGCAAAACTTAAATTTACCATCTATCGCCTACATTCTAGCATCTCGTTTGTTACTCCAGTTATGTCTCCTCATCTTCCCCCAAATATATACCTGTCAAACGAAACTATTCTCTATGTCATGGAACTTCCCTTTTCATCTACTCTGACACAGGCGATGCACCAACAAGGTTGTTAAAAAAAGGAGTCTGAGCTAATGACAATCTTGTTTCAGGATGAAACATCACCGAATGATGGCCCTTCTGTATTCTTATGGAGCAAAAAGAATGTTTTCTAAAACCTGCAGCTGTTTTAAGTCTGCCTTTAAATTCTTTCCCTTGAGTATGTGTATATTTGAAAGCTGACTACTGTACATAGGAATTGTTTCAATGTTTTCATGTCTCAATATTTTAGTGGTTTAACACTATTAATTGACATGATATGATAGATTGTTAGATTCTATTAAGTACTTAATATATACTTCCAAATTGCCTCAGTACTGCTGTAATGACTCCTCCCACCTAAAACTCTCAAAGGGAATTAAATGACTGTAATGATATTGAAATAATAGCTAGGATATGAATTACTGTAGAGTTAAAAAAAAAAAGGGAAAAAGAAAACAAAGTTTTGGAACTAAAACTGAAGTGCTACACTACTTGTGATTAGCTGGACTATTTTTTGGCTACTATAGTAGAAACTGCGGGCAGAACTGAAAATGGAGAAGTAGCAAATGTTCATCCTTTAGTTACTGTAGACTCAATTTTGTGGATCAAGTGGATTAATCTAACTACTTGTTTTGAATATGCTTTCTATCTTGCAGGGAAAGACACCTTTTAAAAACAAACATGCCTTCACTTCAGTCTGCTTCATATCATCCTAATAATGTCTAAGTAAACCCTCAGTGTTGGTAAATAAGCCCATGTTAACAGAGGCAATGTAAATGAGAATCCGTTTCAGGATGGAATCTGTTCTGCTTTTATAGTATTCATGTAATTTAACTCTATATTTGCACAGGAAAGTCTTGATACAGAAACCACAGTGCAGTCCTATCACAAACAAATGTGTTTACATGGTGATGATTTAAAATCAGCCTCTGTTTAAATCACACGCTGATTTAAAATCCTCCTATTAAATCATATTTCTAGAAAATACAGTAGTTCTAGACCATTTTGGAGAAGAAACAGTAATATTATATTTAAAATTAAAGATATATTCTGGCTTTACGGTTCAAATCTACAAATCTTGGGATGACTGGATGTTGCTAGTTCCAAATAAGATTATAGTGAAGAGTTATATTTTAGATAACTGTTTAATCTGCACAGCTGTGTAATCTGTAGAAAAAAAGAATTTGCTCTCTATCACAAGTCCATATGATTTCACCATCATTCTGTGAAGTATGAATATTTGCACCAGATTAGAATCTGAAACGTTATTTACCGTTAGAAAAGCTGGGGTCTTTAGAAAATACGTGATCGCTTCTGTACAAAGAATTTGTTCTTTGTCTCTTCCCAGCTTCTTTTTTTCTTGCTAGCAAGTCACTGATTCTTAACACTGCAGTTGTCTGATAGTTACATTGTGTGTTTCATACGTGTATTTTCACACGTGTATTTTCACATGTCCAAATACATCCATGTGCAACACTAGCAACTGATTTTGTCAGGAGGTAATTTGTCACTTGTGCTGTAAAGTAGTTACTAAAATAGGATGGTTTTTAGTCAAAGCTGATATAGATTTATATATGCATATCAAATTTGATTAGAAAAATTGTTTCTTACATAAGCCTATGTATGCTTATGCATATATATATGCATTTATGCTTATGTACATAAATCTGTGCAGTCAAATAGGATTCATACCAGGGTACTGAAAGAGCATGCTGATGTTACTGTGGTACCTCTCTCCATTATTTTTTAATGGTCTTGGGAGTCTGGAGAGGTCCCTGTCGACTGGAAGATGGCAAACATTGTCTCAGTTTTCAAGAAGGGTAAGTAGGAAGACCCTGGTAATTACAGGCGTGTCAGTTTCATTTCAGAAACTGGTAAAATTATGGAGAAGATTATTCTTGGAGTTATTGCAAAACACTTGAGAGACAAACAGTCATTAGTTGTAGCCAGCACTGGTTCACGAGGAGAAAGTTCTGCTTAACCAACTTGTTTTCCTTTTATGATAAGGTCACCCATCTAGTTGACCAAGGGAAGTCAGTAGATGTGGTAGTTTTGGGTTTTAGTAAAGTTTTGATACTGTCTCTCACAGTATCCTTCTGGATAAACTAGCTCGACAAGTCCATAATATGTTGGGTGAGCAAGTGGCTGGCCGGCTGGGCTCAAAGAGTTATACAAACGGGGTCACATCAGGCTGGCAACCAGTCACCAGTGAGGCTCCGCAGGGCTCAATTTTAGGCCCAGTGCTCTTCAATGTTTTTATAAATGACCTGGATGCAGGAATCAAATGTACATTAAGTTTGCTGATGATACTAAACTAGGAGGAGCTGTGGACTCCCTTGAGGGTAGAGAGGCCTTACAGAGAGATCTGGATGGAGCAGAGAGCTGGGCAATCATCGACCGTATGACATTTAATGAGAGCAAGTGCCGGATTCTGCACCTGGGACAGGGTAATCCTGGTTATATGTACAAATTGGGGGACAAGAGGCTAGAAAGCAGCGCTATGGAAAGATATCTGAGGATTTATGTCGATGGCAAGTTGGATATGGGTCAATAGAATGTCCTGGCAGCCAAAAGGGCCAACTATGTGCATCAAGCAGAGCATAGCTAGCCAGTTGACTGAGGTGACTGTTCCACTCCACACTACACGGGTGCTGCCCCATCTCGAGTACTGTGTGCAGTTTTGGGCGCCTAGATATAAGAAGGACATCAAACTAGTAGAGCGTTTCCAGAGGAGGGCGACCAAGATGTGAAAGGCCTTGAGGGTAAGACTTACAAAGAGCGGCTGAGGTCACTTGGTCTGTTCAGCTGGGAGAGGAGAAGACGGAGGAGTGACTTCATCGCAGTCTACAAGTTCCTTAAGGGAGACAGCAGAGGAGGAGGAGGTGCTGATCTCCTTTCTCTGGTGACCAGTGAGAAGACACGAGGAAAAGGAATGAAGCTGTGTCAGGGGAAGTTCAAACTGGACATTAGGAAAAGGTTCTTCACTGAGAGGATGGCTGGTCACTGGGACAGGTTGCCCAGGGAAGTGGTCATGGCACCAAGCCTGACAGAGTTCAAGGAATGTCTTGACGATGCTCCTAGTCATATGGTTTAGTTTTAGGTAGTTCTGGAAGGAGTAGGGAGTGGGACTCCATGATCCTTATGTGTTCCTTCCAACTTAAGATATTCTTTAATTCTATGTTTCTATATGATAAGTACTTAAAAAAAAAACCTCAGTACTGAGGTTTCCTTCTCCCTTCCCCTTTGTGTCAGACATTGCAGTGTTAGATATTTCTGACATTATTGAACTTCCAGGTAGATTAATTGTGCATATACTAGAAGGGCATGGTAGTTGTACATACTATGACACTCTGGATAACTGAAATTTAAGGCAGCAGTTGTGCTATGCCTCTAGGCTAACTCAATCATTATGAGTTTGAAAGGAAATTCATGAGGTTCTCAAGAATTGGACAGCATTAAAAAAAAATAAATAAAAGAAACAAGTTAAAATCAATTTTTATTCTTTTATGAGTTAAATCAGATTCTCCAAGAGAAAAGTTCAATGGAGTAATCTTATCTGAGCTGCTGGGAAATTTCATAACCACTCAACTTACATCTCTAACAGGAAAATACATATATGGTTTACTTGGATTAATTTTGGTCATGTTGGTAAGATCTTTCATTCTGTGGAAGTGTGCTATTCTGTATAAAAATAAATCATAATAGGAAATAATAAAAGTCCCTGGATTTTCTGTATTCTTCGTGGTTTGTTGTCTTCTGCTTACAAGATTGCTGAAAGGAAGGATGTGAGCTGTTATTACCATCAGCTGAATTGTGATATCTTTTTGTTCAAGTGGGTATCACTATTTCTTCCCTTGTATATTAGGGTCAAAGTATGATCAAAAGAGACTTTTCTGAATTCCTTAGGAAAATAATAGTCCATTTCTTTGCTCCTTTACACCAGTGTTATACCTCTGCAAGTCCACTGACTTCAATAGTTATGGAATCCATGGAGTTAGGGAAGAGTAATAGACTCTTAATTTACCACACTATAAGAAAAGGATCAACCAGTACGATGACCATATTAGATTTTTGCTCATGTAAGCTATAGCCTTTTTATAACCCTTCTTTCTAATGGATGATTTGTCATGTTTTTCTGTCTTTATATCTTTACCACTTCTTCAAAATCCATTACTTATACAACAGCTTTCTCTATAGACCTCTGCCACAAATAACTAAGTCCAGACACTGATGGTACCTTTAAAAAGCATGTCTGAATGAGAACAAAGCACCTTTCCTTTGGTTGAATCATTATTTCTAATTTCTATAGTGGTCTCATTCAGGAGTCCCCAGCAGGGATCAGGAAACTGTACAAACAAATAACACAAAGATAGCCCTGAGTGCAATGGTAGCTTTTTTTAGTAAAAAAGCTCAGATCTGAACTGAATATTGTTACCATCATGCAGATAAATACTGAATGTCTTTTATAGCCATTGTACCTGCAGTCACTAGTCAGTATGGTTCTCGCATCTTCAGAAACACATGAATGTGTCAGTCACCGATCGAGATGACAGCTCTGTAGACAGATGAGGAAGGAACTGTTCAAGACTTTTGTTTTTGTTTCTTTCTTTCATATATTTTACTGAGGAGCAAAAGACCATGCATAAACACAAACTCAATAGGAGTACAGCACAGAGGAAGATGTATTAATTTGGTAAATTGTTTTTCTATCAGAATATGTCAAAGAAAAAAAAAATCCTCCTTTTCCTCCTTTTCTAATTCCTTGTGAAAACTTCTAAGCATAATAACAGATACCAGAGATATTCTAGTTCCTGCAAAACCAGGAACTTTCCTATGGAAGTCCCCAATCACATGAGCCAGACTTTTTTTCTCCGTGAATTAGTGTAATGAATAAATATCACTTCACTCAGTAGATTAATTAGAAGAAATTGGCAGCTGAGACAGAACAGAATATAGAGAAATATGATTACTTTCTATATCATATTAATTGTTTTTCCTTTCTTCCTGTCTAATTTCACTTATAGCTACAGTGATTTTCCTGTTTCTTCTGCTAACAGGATCTCAAATGACACTTTCATGTTAGATGGCAAAGAGTTATTGAATTCCCTGAGTACAGTAAGCTTAACAAGGAAGAAATTGTACTTATGTTCCACTCTTCATCTGCCTACCTGAAACTCAGCATTTTACTCATATCACTCTTTCAAAAGTGACAAATTTGTTAAAGAACAGACTGGGTTTGCAGCTTTCAGCAAATATTAAAATAAAAAGGAAAAAAAGTTATTGAATTTTAAGCATACACATATATAAGTGTATAATCACATATATTTAAATAGCTATAAAAATATTTGCAGAGCAAATGATGCCTTTGAGAGGTACTGCTGTCAAACCATAGGAATAGCTAGAAACATATTATATCCTAATTAACTTTCAAAATCCATGTAAGAAACTTTATGCGAAAAATGTAGTGAAAAAACAGTTGCTACATTGTTTTATCAAAAGCAAATTAAAGTGTATTGTTTCAGTCATAAGAGAGGTCTGTAGAAGCTGCTCTTGCTGATAGGACTACAGTCATCGTTTTCTACTGCATAAGACCTTGATCTATTCTTTGCAGTCTGATAAGCTTATTTCACAGAATAAAACTTAATAGTATTCTTTCCATGTGAATACATCTATTGGCAAAATGACCTCTATATCCTCAAACTTGCCTGGGCAACATGATTTCTTTCTACCTTTTCTCCTTGTAAACAGGAGCATGGACATAAAATGTGAAAGATATTTCTGTATTACTGATTTCATCTGTGCTTTGGCTCTCAAATCCAATTGGCATGACAGTTGAAATTAGCAGGACAAGGTCAAACTCTCAAGGATGAGGCTGGCTGTAAGCAGAGGGGCTTCTGTGGCTTTGTTTGCTTGTCATTTTGGCTGCTATGTCAGTTTAAATACCATCAGTAAAAAAACACAGAGCATAGCTTGAGGAGTAATGGGGTGGGGGGCACATCTGAGCAATGATCAAACAAGAATAAAATCCAGAGAGGCCACACTCTCAGGACACTGTGGCATGAGTGTCTTTCGCGAAATGTCAGTGCAGGCTGATTAAACAAATGCTACAGCCAAGGCAAAGCTGATCAACCTGCAGTTTATAGGAAAAGTGCACATGCACTTGTGCTATCATTCTGAAATACTCTAGGTAAGTGAAAAATTTTACAGTGTTGTGAAAAAAAGGAATGTTGCAAAAAGCATGAACATTTGCTGTACGCGGTATACCAGTGTTTCACATTTTTGCTTGATTTGCATTCTGTTGAAATGATTTAAAAGCCTCTCAAAATGGCTCTTTGCCCAGACACAGCTTGAAAGTCCAAGCTCTCCTACAAAAGCAGGTGAAATTAGTTTTACCACACATACAGTTCCATTCATAAATCTTTGCTCAGGATAGTTCAATCAATTTTTTTCCATTAATATTTGCCTTTACCTAAAAGTTAGATGACACTCATTTACCAAAGTTTTTTTCTCCAATTCTATTTTTTTCTCTCCAATCCATACTCATATGCATACATTCATAAAAATAATATTTTTCCAGAGAAGAATTATTCTCTTCCAGTAAACAGAAGAAATACAATACAGTACAAAATCATTGTAATGGAAACTGAAGAAGAATACATATTTAACTTTTAAAATATTAAACTATTTAGAAAAATGAGAGTTCTAATTTCTTTCCTGATACTAGGTTTTAAAATCATCAGCATGTGGAAAAGGGTAGGAAAAGATGTACAGTTAATATACTTATATTTTAAAATCAGAAAACAGTCACATTGGCTGGAAGAATAGCGTAACCTTCTTTCTGGATGCAGACAAGCTTCGTGTGTACTGTCAGACATTATAGATCCAAGTTCACACTCCTTAATCAAGTGACTGTCCTGTAAGTCATTGATTAAGGACTGCAGAAATTGGCTCAAGTCCCTTGATCTCAACTATGACAAGACAACAAAGGCCCACTTGTGTCTGAGGGAAAAGGAGTGACAGGAACTGTAGCCAGGCACAAAGGGGGAAGGGAAAAGCTGTTCAAATAGGTGCAGCAGTCAAGACAGAAGTAAAGCAAGCTACTTGCCAGAGAGAGGAGAGAAGGGTTAATGATTAAAAGGTCAAGCCAAATAAAGACCAAACTGAAACTGATGGGTATAAACTGTATTAGTAATTAGTTATACAGCAGAGCAGCTACATATAGGGAAGGCGTAGCGGGACAGAGGCTATAAGTAGTCAGTAAGAAAAGCAGAACATCCCACTAACAATAGTCGCAAACAGACATGGGTGAGAATGACAAAAGAAACATGATAAAATACAGAAAAAACACTTAAAGCAATCTCCCTGTTCTGCACAAATGATATACTGACAGTGTTAGGGAGTCATCTTCTCTTTCTGGGCCAATGAATCTCAGCAGACCCTCAACAGGATATGTAAAGATAGATCCTGCACCCCTTCTTTCTGGAGGTTTGACTCCCTTATAAGCTTTTCTCCTCCTAAGTAGTCAAAAGAAAAATTATCAGAATGATGCTCTTTAGCTGAATGCAAGCTCAGGGAAGGATCAAAAATCTCAGTTAGATACGGAACATGCATCACATAATCAAAGAGAGATCTGAATACACCAGAGCTGCAGAAGGAGACCTGAAAGGGGTTATAGCAACTGCTTTAGTGAATTACCCATTTAACTCCCCTGCATGCCCTGTGCAGCCCATCCCTGCCACAGGATCGGGTCTGGGGATGCTATGCTCTGCTGTCTGGTACCACTTCCCAGGATGTCCTACATACCTCTTACATACCTGGTTCTGTTACTTGCTATGCCTGTTCTGTAGGTCTTGGACTAGACAGTTCAGGCTTCCAGTTCCTGGAATTCAGATTGTGCCTATAAATCCTGTCAGCCTGAATACATTTCACTGTAAATTTCTGCATTCAAGGGAAATGCATTAGCCACAGAACAATTCTATGAAACAAAATAGCATCGATGCCACAGCTGTGGTTTTGAAAAAAAGCTCAAGTATTTGAGGCTGTTTTGCCCAGAACTTAATCAAATTAGCATGTTTTGGGTGTGCTGTTCATGTGCCTAGGCTCAAAACCATTGTATTGGTCTTTTAAGGTAAGAGAAATGAAAACAGAGGTACTAATTTTCAGACTGTCAAGAAAATACTAGTGAAAGCAGTGTCTTTAGTAGACTTTTTCAGTGGTTAAGTCTTCTAGGAAGTATTCTACCTGTTTTAAAGATAAAAGAAAATCAGAGGGGCAAAAAACCCTACTTCACTTAAGCACAAGGATGTACATTGCTGGAGTAGAACAATTAATTAGTTGGTGTTCACTGTATTAGAGATAATTTTAATCACTTTATCTCATTCTCTCATTTCAAAAGAAAAATAAAACAAAAAAACAAACTGTCTAGTGTCCCTTCTGAATTTATAGCTGCAGTATCCCTTTCCCATGTGGTAGGTCAACAAGACTACACTGCCTTGTTTCGCGTCAGGGTCCCATTAACCTAATGTAATAGTTGGCACAGATTTCTGAGCAAGTTTTGTCTATGAAGTCCGGAGGAGAATCTGATTGGAATATAATACCCTGCTAAAACAATAATACTCTCATAATCTAGCCCTCATTAACTTGTCAAGCCTGGTGACAGTCTTTTATAGTGTTCATTCTTTTTATGTTTTATTTTAAGTGATTTCTTTGTGGCTATTTGAAAAATCTAAAGTAAGATTGTTACTGTATCTGCATTTAATGGGAAGACATTCTGTCTTTTTTTTTTTTTTTTTTTAGATCTGGGATGTACTTACATTTATTTTCTGGGCAACTTGCCATAGACCTTTTTAAAAAATGGGTGGGAGTAAATATATTTAATTTCTTTTTGTTTTCTGTCTTTAACAAATGATAAAATGCTGCAAATGCAGTTACAAGAATACTGTTAGAAATGTACGGTCATTGGTTCATGGTTTTGTCACTAAAAGGGAGACTGGGAATTCAGGGGAAAGTTTGGATTTCCAAGGCATGGCTTGTGCCATCTGACATTGTTGCTAACAAAACACATTAGAGAGGATGCAAACATGGATTTGTTGGGGGGTGGGGAGCGAGAGGGGCGTGGCAAGGTGGGCACAGAGTAGCTGTGTTTGCTTCTTGTCCCCTTCCATCAGCAGCAACGTACACTCTGAGCTTTCTGACCTGGTGTGGTTCATGCAGAGGCAGCCCCTGCCTCTCAAACCAGAGTTGAATGCAACCCTAACAGATAATAAAATGTACAATGCACCTCCCTTAGTGCAATGAGTACTTGTAGCTCACCATGACTCAAATGCAAGTTGGGGAGATCATCATCTGGCAAGAGTAAGCTTCGAATCCCTCGTAGCACCCTCCCCTGTCAGATTGACTGTGGGTTGATATTCATAGTGTCACCGAGTTTAATTCACCCACTGAGTGAATCGCCACACACGAGGCTTGTCTGTGTCCATACTTTTACAATCTGGAATGAAGTAAAGAACTTTGTCACTGATTCTATTTTTTTTTTTTCTTAAAAGAAAAAAGAATAATTAAAAAAAAAATGCAGCTTCACTTTGAAAGAAATTAGAAGCATCAAATATTCTATATTCAGCTTAGTTGCTATTTCAATTCAGGAGAGAGCATGAAAATATGGCATTTTTGTTCCTTAAACATGATTCTTTTGTACATTTAGTTACATATCTCAAAAAATAAATACCTCTTCACGCTGATATTGCATTATTTTCTTATTCATTATGTCTCACTAACCACTTTCTGCCCATTTGTTTCCCCCACAACATAAAAATGAAAAAGTAATATACAATTCCTAATGATTTTCTGAAATACTGCACAGGTGCAGGCTGCAGCTGTTATGGGTAAACTACATTTTGCTAAACTGATTCAAATCCCATTGGGGAAATAGAAGAATCACTGCATTCCCATAAAAAGAAAAAATGTTTTCATTGTAGGATACTGAAGTTTCCATGTACATTCTACCTGGTCAAAAGGTCTTTTACAAAGAAAATTAAATGTTGTCTTATAAATACTCATGAATGTACATAATCCCTTAGTTTCTGACTTCGTTAAAAGTAACATGGTATTAGTTATCCTCTTTAAAAAACCTCAGTAACATTTTCAAATTCGGATAAGATGGCAAAGATTATGTTCCATATACTATAATAGACCTGAAATGAAAAGAAAGACTTGTCCTCCAGACTTATATTTAAAATATACAGCTTTTCATAAGAAAAGGTACATTATAGTGAAAATTGCCTTCCCCAAATGAATTGTCATTTTGCTGTACATTTATAAATGTGTATTTACATCAGTTCATATGCTATATGCACTCGTTTTGTTGCCAAGCTTGTCGATAAGGAAGTAGTCTGAGGGATTTGGGCGTTAAAAATTTTAAAACCCATATTGTGTACAATGAGAAAGTTTTCACGGAGGGAACACACACACCTGCATCTCCATATCAAGTGTGGCTAGAGGTGAGTGGACGTCAAGGTGTAGGTTTGTCATCTTTCTCTCTTAGTACTCACTCAGGCTCAGGGTAACAATAGCCCACGTAAGGTATGGATGCCTTCACTGAGGTATGGACATGTGCAACTGAGAGAGGAAGTTGTTCTCTGAGCTGATTGTCACAATGTAGATTAACTTAAAATCTCAAAGTTCGTTTGCAGAGCAGTGAGAAAGGCCGGAAAAGCTTCCGTATTAACACATAAAACACAAATCTTGGAAAAATCAATGTCTTTTTCACCAGAAAAGGAGATATTTTGAGGTAAAACTTTTCTTTCCTTCTCAAACTAAAGTGTTAAGCAGCCCTGAAAGTCTGGGATTCCTGAAGCACCCTATTTCCCTGGTAACACTGCTGGAGAGCCCCACCAGTGCTTGGGCGCACTGATAGCAGGACACTGCCTTCATAAACAGAAACATAGAATCATAGAATGGTTAGGGTTGGAAGGGACCTCAAAGATCATCTAGTTTCAACTCCCCTGCCCTGGGCAGGGGCACCCTCCACTACACCAGGTTGCTCAAAGCCTCATCCAGCCTGGCCTTGAACACTCCCAGGGATGGGGCATCCACATCTGCAGGACTGTCTTGATTGACATCTGCCGAGAAACTGGTGGTTGGATTAGAAATTTAATTGTGCAAAATGTGAATCTACTGGCAGGTTCCTGGTTTGTAGGCTGGTATGTTGGTATCCCTGAGGCTTTCCACATACATCTGTGTTAGGGAAGAGGAAATTTTGGAAACAATTTCCTTGCTAGCCTTAGGGAGCGCCCATTCAAAGCAGAGTGAATTACAGTAACTGTAATTATTTTATTAGCTGACAGGTTATTAAAGGCTTTTTTTATTAATTCCATAGGGAACTCTTCAGCTTCCTATTTTGTATGTACTATCTGTTCAAAAAGTAAGAATCATCTCAGACTTTGGATTTGCACTATGAAGAAACCCTAAGGTAATATTTTAGCTTCTTGATGATAGTGGCAGGAACAAATTTCCTTTTTGTTTTTAGTTAATATCCAGGATCAGAAGTATGGAATGTATACCTGTTTGAATTAGTCTTGGGACTGTGTTACACTCTTTTTACTTGTTTTTAAATTAACACAATTAATTTAAAACATGAGTTTCCTCTGTTAGGTCTTTAGGATGGCATGATTTTTGTAAGAACACCAATAAATTGCTAGAAATGTTTCAAAAGTGTGATGTAAACTACCAAGTCATTCACTTATTTTGTTATTGATATCTTCCCATCTCTAAATCTGTTTAGATCACTATAAGAATAATGTATCTTAAATCACCCTAAAATTGACTCTAGCAGAAAATGACAATTTTTTTTTTAATGCCTGCAATATTATGCAACTTTATTTCTTGGCATAACACATACTACATAGAAAATGGTTTTGAAATATGTTTTAGACTCTGTGGGAATTCCTGCTTTCTGGAATCAGTCTGGAAAAGATTTTTTCCATGCCGATGAAATAAAACACTCCACTTTGCCTAATAAACAGAACTGTCAGTTATTCCTCACATTCGGGGCAATACTATCACCTCTGATTGTCTTAGGAAGGGAGATCTAAGGTCTGGAGACCTATGGAAAAGGCTGACGTGCTGGTTGAAGCCCAGGTATTTAATTTTCATGTTGAATACCCGTACCCCCCTGGATTTCCAGGTACACTTTGTTGCATGTTTCCAGATTTGCTCCTGTCTACATTTTATCATATTTCTAGCCAAGAAAAGAAAAATGCATGTATTTCTGAGTCCACAGCTGTCTGAAAGGAGTGTCCTAGCCAGTCAGAGAGACTGGAGAGAGTTATTAACTAAAGCCTGTATGTGAAAGGCTAATATAAAAGAAAACTCTATTAGCAATAACACTTTCTTTATGAAAAATTGTTAAATTACATATGTATCAATATGCAATCAGTGAATAGATTAGTAATGGACCCTATTATCTTTAGTGTGTTTATTTACTTAACATAAAGCTAAATATCCTCATAAATATCTGCAACAATGAGATTGTAATTTACAAATTTGGCACCTTGCAGAAGTGTTTCAGCAGAACTTTAAGACTATGCATGCACATGCCTTTACGAATTGCATAGTTTCTATGTGCTTTTAAGGATCAGGAAAATAGATTAAGAATATCAAAGAAAAATACAGGCCCCTTACCATAGAATATTTTAAGTTTTGAACAGCTTGGAGAGCATATAACCACTACAGCCACTCCATATTTATTTTGATGTAATTGTGCCACATAGAATGTGCTTCTTTTCACCCCGTGTTTTAACACTCAGAACTTTACGATCTACTGTGGAGTAGCAGCTCGAGAATGCTAGAGATGGACCAATTCCAGCACTTATTGAGTCGTTAGCCTTGAGCAGGATAATTTAGGATATACACAGCAGAAAAAAGTTTATTAAAATAATATATATGAGGTTTGACTTAGACTAGTGAATTATAATTATCAAGACTGACAGGTGATACTGCCTTCCTTCACATCTCTGTGACTTTCCTTTATACATCATATCAATCATTTCCCTTCTAAATTTATTTAAATAACGTGTTATTCCTTTTTAGAAAAGTTAACCCATTAGTATATATATCATCCTACTAGTGTCTAACTAGACCAGAAAACAGTCAGTAAGAATTATGACAGCAGTCAGAAGACAAAAGATTATGTGAATAAAATTCAGAATGCTTAAAGCAGAGTTTATTCGATGACAAAATATGATTCTGAAAATGAGAAAGGGAACCACTTGGCTGCATGCCTAATATATGTATGGTGGTGAAATTAAAGCAGAAGTCAAAATGTAAACACAACATATAGAATTTGTTATAAGCAGAATCATGTTTCAACCTATAAAATAGATGTTTTTAAGTGTAGAGAATTGATAGTGAAATTAAATATACTGTGCTAAGATTTATATACTAAGAATGTATCTTAAGTTCATTAGAAAAACAGAAGTCTTAGGAAGGGGAGGTCATTCACTAAATGGAGAAGATTAAGATGTTTTAAGGAATAAAAAAGCTGAAGAGTTTAGGAACACTCCTACATTTGGAAAGAATTAAGATGTCTGTTATCTAGATACATAGATATTGTCTATTAATAACTAAAAAAGATGTTAAATAACATCTGGTGGTGATAAACATTTGAAATCATCAAGCTGGGAGAGTTCCATACAAGTGAGCTGACTGATGACATCTCTAGCTTGACAGTGTTGATTTGTAATGAATTTCAGAGACAGCAGAAAAAATCCAGAAGACTGAAGGATGGTTTATGTCATACCAATATTCAGAAATGAAAAGTATGAGGAGTATGAGGAGCAACTGACATCATCTACCTGGACTTATCCAAAGCATTTGATACTGTCCCACATGACATCCTTGTCTCTGAACTGGAAAGACATGGTTTTGATGGATGGACCACTCCATGGATAAGGAATTGGCTGAATGGTCGCTCTCAAAGAGTTGTGGTCAATGGTTCAATGTCCACGTGGAGGCCAGGAACGAGTGGTGTTCCTCAGGGGTCAGTACTGGGGCCAGTGGGATCAAGTGCACCCTCAGCAAGTTTGTAGACGACAACAAGTTGTGTGGTGCTGTGGACACACTGGAGGGAAGGGGTGCCATCCAGAAGGACCTTGACAGGCTGGAAAGGTGGGCCTGTGAGAACCTCATGAATTTCAACAAGACCAAGTGCAAGTTCTTGCACTTGGGTTGGGGCAATCCCAAGCACAAGTACAGGCTGGGTGGAGAATGGATTGAGAGCAGCCCTGAGGAGAAGGACTTGGGAGTGCTGGTGGATGAGAAGCTCAATATGAGCTGGCAACGTGCGCTGGCAGCCCAGAAAGCCAACCGTATCCTGGGCTGCATCAAAATAAACATGGCCAGCAGGTCAAGGCAAGTGATTCTGCTCATCTACTCTGCTCTCGTGAGACCTCACCTGGAATACTGTGTTCAGCTCTGGAGTCCCCAACACAAGAAGGACATGGAGCTGTTGGAGCAGGTCCAGAGGAGGGCCACGAAGATGATCCAAGGGCTGGAGCACCTCTGCTATGAAGACAGGCTGAGAGAGTTGGGGCTGTTCAGCCTGGAGAAGAGAAGGCTCTGGGGTGATCTTTTAGCAGCCTTCCAGTACTTAAAGGGGGCCTACAGGAAAGCTGGAGAGGGACTTTTTACAAGGGCATATAGTGATAGGACAAGGGGAAATGGCTTTAAATTGAAAGAGGGGAGATTTAGATTAGATAGAAGGAATAAATGTTTCACTGTGAGGGTGGTGAGGCACTGGAACAGGTTGCCCAGAGAAGTTGTGGCTGCTCCATCCCTGCAAGTGTTGAAGGCCAGGTTGGATGAGGCTTTGGGCAACCTGGTGTAGTGGAGGGTTTCCCTGCCCATGGCAGGGGGGTTGTGGAACTAGGTGATCTTTAAGGTCCCTTCCAACCCTAACCATTCTATGATTCTATGATATTTATAAGCCTAGAACAATTATCCTTAATGGCGAAAGAGTGGATAAACTTTCACTGTTAAGAACATAAGGAGAACAATTCATGACAACTAACATGAATTTATGGGAAATATAAATTGTTTAACAAATCTAATTTTAGTTTTAGTTTCATTGAAGATTATAACAGTGATCATCATGATTACTGTAGTGTGTAGGAACTCTTGGTATGCAAACTGAATCCCATTTTGTTGATAATAAATAGAAAGTAAATATCAAACAGATAATAAACGCAGCACCCAGACCTCTTGGTGACCCAGGCGTTGGGGTGCCCACAGAATAAACTGCTCCTCACAAACACGCTGTCTGACCACTGAAAACCCGTGGATAGGAATGAACAGGGGAATAAAAAAAACCATGCTCGTTGATAAACTGAGTGGTGTTAATACAACCTCCTCACTGACTATTGCCATGCTTTGGTGGGAATCCTAATCAGAGAATGCTGAAAGAGGATTTTCCATAAATACCTTTATGTTAAGAATGGAGTTCTGGTAATCCTTGTCCTCAGGGCCTTACCAGGCTAGTAAGAAAGCAGAAAAGCATGCACAATCCTTTCTCCACCCTCTGCAGGAAAATCTCCATGCCAGGAAATAAACGAGAAAATTTGCTTACTCTATTCCTTGCCTCTCATTTCCCATTTTCCTACAGTGATCCCAGAAACTTTATGAATCCTGTAATTCGCAAACACATAATGTGTGTGAGGGACGTTTTCACACATAAAGGGATATGACAAGCTCAGAAAAACTGTTTCAGCTCATGGTTTGCCTCTGCCTTTCATTGATTTCATCTACTGTCAGGCTCAGTTCTTATCTTTGACATTACTAAACTCCATTGTGTTCAAAGTTGTATATGATAATAAAACTCTTCTATCCATCATTTCAGTGCCATGTGCATAACAATTACTCTAACTACGCAGTAAATGCCAGACCAAATTGTTCAGAGCCTTTTTTGTGTGTATTTAAGTGTGATTGAGGGAACATTGAAGGAAGTTAAGGATATTGCTGAGAAGTTTAATGATTTTATAACCTCGTTTTATACCACGAAAAATTTTCAGGGATACATTCTTTTTTTTTTTTTTTTTCTCACAATAAAGCTGAAAAACTCTCTGGGACTAAGAAATCTTTTTTCCCACTTTATTTGGAGCCAAGTCAGTTTAAGAGGTTTCTTTTTAATAATTTCACTTTCTGAAGTAGGATGTCTTTTCCAAGATAGCAGATCTAGCAAGTTTGATAAGTGATGTATCTTTGGAGTCTTTTGATCATTTTTGATGAAGTAATAATTCTGTGTAGGAACAAGCCTTTACTCAGAAGTCTCCACAGAAGCAAGAGGAAACAAATTACATGATAAATGGTCAGGTTTTGTCACATCAGATTGACACTATAATGTTTCAATTCTCCATAAAAAGTGTGATGTTACTATATTTGTAAATATTAATATTAGTAATGTAACATTTCTTAAAGATCAGAAATTATTTCATTGGTAGTCAAATCCAGAGAAAGCTGCAAGAAAATATAGGAGAGTTATGTGAATAGTAACTTGATATCGTAATGTCCTTGATGTCTAAGTGGAGACCATTGATGAGTGGTGTTCCTCAGGGATCAGTGTTGGGGCTGGTGCTGTTTAACATCTTTGTCGGTGGAACGGACAGTGGGATTGAGTGCATCTCAGCAAGTTTGCAGATGACATCAAGCTGTGTGGTGTAGTTGACATGCTGGTGGAGAGGAATGCCATCCAGATGGATCTTGACAGGCTGGAGAGATGGGCCTGTGTGAACATCAGGAAGCTCAACTAGGCCAAGTGCAAGGTCCTGCGTATGGGTCGGAGCAATGCCAAGCACAGATATAGGCTGGGCAGAGAATGCATTGACAGCAGTCCTGAGGATAAGTACTTGGGGGTGTTGGTTGATGAGAAGCTCAATATGAGTCGGCAACGTGCACTTGCAGCCCACAAAGTCAACTGTATCCGGGGCTACATCCAAAGAAGAGTGGCCAGCAGGTTAAGGGAAGTAATTCTCTCCCTCTTCTCTCGTGAGACACCGTCTGGAGTACTGTGTTCAGCTCTGGAGTCTCCAACACAAGAAAGACTTAGAGCTATTGGAATAGATCCAGAGGAGGGTCGTGAAGATGATGAAAGGGCTGGAGCACCTCTCCTATGTAATTCAGTCTGGAGAAGAGAAGGCTCTGGGCAGGCCTTCTAGCAGCCTTCCAGTACCTGAAGGGGATCTACAAGAAAGCTGGAGAGGGACTGTTTGTAAGGGCGTGGAGAGATAGGACAGAGAGAATGGCTTTAAACTGAAAGATGGTAGATTTCAGTCATATCTGAGGAAGAAATTCTTCACTCTGAGGGTGGTGTGATACTTGATCAGGTTGCCCAGAGAAGTTGTGGATGCCCCTTCCCTGAAAGTTTTCAAAGCTAGGTTGGATGAGTCTTTGAGCAACCTGATCTAGTGGAAGGTGTCCCTAGTTGGAACTAGGTGATCTTTAAGATCCCTTCCAACCCAAACCATTCTGTGATTCTATCTCAAACAGAACTGAAAAAATGCTAATTAATTCACAATAGTGTGGACTGTTTCAATCTCCTATGCACATTACAGGTGCATTGATTGTATCAACTCAGAGTCCTGGGACTCTCTACTCAGAGACACAACCTCAAAACCCACAGAGTTGGGATGTCTAAATGGGAAGGAGAAGATTTGGCCTGTTTAGAAAAATGGTGGTAGTGTAGATAATGCGACATCTGCAAATTGGTGTTGGATGCTATTTCAGACAGCATGCAAGATTAGAAATATGACAGGTATAATCCAGACTGGCAGTTCACAGCTTTCTGTAAGGCATTTTTTCTATAGCAAAAAATGTCTCAAGGAAAGTGTCTGGTCATTTTAGATCCCATTTTTTTTTTTTTTAGAAATGTATAAATATATTTCATTATTTTTAGTAATTTTTAAAAGCTAAAATTTCATACTCTCTGGAAAAAAAGTGTACTTGGCATTAAAACCACAAAGACAGCAAAAATCTTATTTTGTCTCTATGTGAATCCATTTAAGTACGTCTGGAAAGTGGTATTAATCCTATAACTACGAAATAGCAGAGGTCCACTTATTTTTTAAAAACCATAAAATTCTTTAAACAACAAAGGAAAAGAGATTTAACCCTTAGGGAACCAAGTAAAGATTGGAAGCAGAACTATGAAGATATGGTTGCTATGAGGTTAATGACTTTGCATAAAAAAAAAATATATTGCTGTAAACAGTTTTGTTTACAATTGTCTTCCAAATAATGAAATATCTTTCCTGCCCCAGAAAGTTTATCATGGCACTTACTGCTACTGTTATACCAGGGTGAAGTGCTCCAGAAAATGCAGAGTTGTGCTTCTCTGCCTGCTTGTGATGCAGAGCATGTTCAATGCCAGGTGCAGAAGCACTCTCTCAGTTGCCGAACCCCTTGGATCTCGTTATGATTTTTTTCATATGAGCACACTCAGGAATTAACAACATAATTGAGATTGGTCAATCCTTTAAAGCTTTTTGCCCTTGAAATATGTGCCATAATTCCCTTACAACTCCACCCTCAAACTGAAGAAATGTCTTTAGTTTTCTGCACAAATTAGATTAGTGCATTCAAATTGAGAAAACATTCTAATTAAAATACAACCTGCTCCATTTAATTGAAAGTATGCTTATATTTGTTTTAAATCAAATGATGCTGCTGTAAGTTTGGGTGCAGGAGAAAAAGAGCTGACCTAGCCATCTGATTAATCTATTTTTTATCTGATTGGAGAGGACTCGGAGTTTGTTGTATCAGCATACTTGCAAACATTAAGCTAATTATTAACACTGAAAGTTTTATAATACTACAAATGTCTGGTTACATTTTTATCATGTGAAAGCTCTAAAAATAATCTCTGTTAAACTACTGCAGTGTAGGAACATCTCCAGTATTTCCCCTCTAAATCTCAAGTCAGGTCTGGCTAAAAGACACTGATTCAGTCATCTCCTTGATCTGCTTTAGAGTGCTGCAGTATGTTATGTTGCCGTAGTATATTGCTATAAAGAAGCCTCAAATCAGCCTATCATTTATTGGGAAGAACACAGTGGAATGACTCTACAGGATACGTCTATATTGCTGTTCTAGCTTGGATCAGGGGCGTGTTTTTTAAGGGAATCCACTTACTGTCACCACTTACTCTGCTTTAGTTCAGAGTAAGGAACCACAATCTTCTTTTACGAGCTTCATGGAGACTTTCTTACAATACTGAACTTGTGTAATACATTCTTGATACCCTATGCCAGAAGTTTGACCCAAATCTAGAGTTCAGAGGTCTTTGTGCTGCAGTGATTGCTTCTGATTTGTTTTAATTTTAGAACTGCAAAATATTAACACGAAATAGTTTTGCATTTGAAATTTCTTGGAAGTTATGTTTAACTTTTTTTCTTTTAACAAGTGAAACATTCTATTTCCAATGAAGAGGGGGAAAAACAATGTCAACAATTCTTGTTTAAGGTCACATATTTTACAGAATAGTCTGTGTCACTGATCTTATGTGTTTCATCTCACCAGAAATTTAATTTTACATTTGAATTAAACCTGAAGATAAGAATCCAAGAAGAGCTGTAGTGAATCCTGTAGAAGATTAAAACCTTGATTCCACGGCACTAGTGAATCCATAAGACTGAGTATAAGAAGAGGGGAAATACAGAAATAGAGATATATAGAAACCTCTAGCAATGATTCCATAAAATTTATAATGTTCAATTAAAAACCAAAATCTCAAGCCTATTTAGTTATCTATAAAACTTTAACTGAGGGATTGGAAGCAACAAGTTTTGATGACGGTTGAGAACTAAAATGCAGTTCCACTTAGCAGTGCTAAGGCTCAGCTAGCAGCTCCTTCAATAATCTGAGACAGCTGAAGCAAAGTATTTAAGAGGAAGTTACATGATGAACTTCAACATATTGGCTGTATTTAGAATTAAACATGTCTTACTATAGACATGTATCTTCTGTTTTATAAAATCTTTTAGAAATGCCCCTAATACTCTGGTTTCTCTTCAGATTGTATAATGACTAAAATAAGACCTCTCCACAAGTTAAATGCTGTTCATTCAGTATGTTACAGTTTAATTAGAATTTAATTGATTCACAGGCTTTATGTTGGTCATTTGCAGGCATTTACTGCCATAATTTCAGTGTGCTTTTAGATGTCAAGATTGCTTAGTGAACAATGCAAGTGCAGCAAAATGGCAGTCATTGAATTAATTTTCTCAGATGAGTAATTTAATCAGACTCAGTATATTTCAGCAGAGATGTTCAATCTACTGTTTTCCCTGTACTGCAGAAATACTCCTCTGTTTTAATCACTACTGGATTTTTTTCCTTAGAAAACAGTGGAATTCTCCTTCCTTGTCTATATATTTTTTCTTTCTAAGCACTTCATAAAAGCTCACGATTTATGATTACTACTGAGTTTAATGAGAACGTTCCCATCTAGAGTAGAAATTCACATTTCTTACTCTTTTCCTCCTCTTTCTCAGGCAGATGCTAACAATATGTTCTTGAGTGACTTAAAGGAGAGAGGAAGAGTCTTATTGTATGTTTACATGAGAACTAATTATTTTCCTGACACTAGGGGAAATGAATGCAACACCTGACATAATAGTAGATTCTGCTCTTGCCACTGGGAATATGAATTAACTCCCCTGACTCTAAGAGATTTGTATGTGAAATTGAACTGGTGTAACTGAGATCAGAGCCTGTTCCAAAGATCTTGAATAATTCCTATAAGGCGAATGCCTTCAGCTGTCAGTCTACTAGGCTGACCTGTTAGTGTCACATAATAATTAAACAGCAGCTGGCATTAGTGCAAATTTATAATTACTATAATCCTTATTGCTGACATGTCAATATTTAACTTGCATTAACCTTTCCTTTGAGGCTTACAAATAGTGCATCTCTGGCTTGTTCAGTCTAATTTTTCATGTCATTGCTTTGCAAGCTACAAAGATTTATAATGTCATTATGTGATGGATACAGACCACTCCTTTACTTAGCCTTGTACGATGCACTAACTCTAAAATAAACATTGCTTTATTTATTTATTTTTCTGCCCTACCTGCAAACCACTTTTTAACCACTTAAACAATTTATAACATGAAGGCCATGTCTCAGATATTGAGCATAAGGATGTCACTCTTGTGAGTTTCAGATAGATTCTATGGAGGGTGACACACTCTAAGTCTTTACTATCTATTACAGACTCAGTTTCTAGAGCTGTTTTGGTTTGAAATGTAGTTAAAACAATTCAATAACATTAAAACTGAAGAGGAAGGTGTTGGCAATTTTGGAATATCTATGAGAGGTCAATATTTTAGAAGCCCATCTTCAGAAAACAAATTTGAAAATTTTGGCCAGAGGGGTTTTAATCAAAATTATCAGGAGATTCATGCACAGTTTAGCTGGCAAACAAAAAAGATCAAAGGAACTTGTATATTGTCTTACTCTGAAGTGTTCCTTACCTCATACTAAGTTTGAAAGTAAATTGCATGTAAGCTTTGATCAGAATAAATAAGCTTACTTTTGCGTTATTCTCTATGTGATCGGATTTTTTTCAGCCATTAATCATACAGAAGCTTATAAAAACAATCACTAGATTCGATGCTACATCTGGCCTTGAGATGCTTGCCATCATCACAAAAAAGAACTGAGAAATGACTCCAAAACTCTTGCAGGTGTTCTTCTGCTCATCTTACCAAACTGAAGCACGTTCTAGAAAGCTGTTCCATATTTCCATTTCCAAGGTCTCGTGGTTATCTTGCCTGCCATCCTATAAGATTCTGAGCATTACTTAACATGTACCTATATACTTGTCCTTATATTCCTTACAATTTTACTGCTACGGACCAGTATAACAGTTCAACACATGCTGGTATTTAAAAATTGTTTTTGCAAAGTAAAAGAAAAGACTTATTCTTAACATCTGAGTATTCCCTCTTCAGCTTTATCATCTGATCTTTCCATTATTTGCTCAATAAAGGCAAATTATAGGTCAGGGCTCTTCCTTGAAAGGGTGAATTACAATTCTACCGGGTGTAGATATTGTTGGATGATTTATTGAGACTACAAATAACCTGTACTCATGTTTATAATTAAACAATCTAATTTATCACTTACTGTTGTGCTTCTCAGGGGTTTTGACTCTTGGCTCCCGGGGGAATTACTTCTTATATCACCCAGATCAAGTTTTAAAGCAGTATGTAAGTATGTAGTGAATTGCTCAATGCCAGGCATCGTGCATAGCGGGCACAGTAGATTGTACTTAATTCAGATTGATTAGCAGCAAATGAGAAATGTAAGCATGAAATAGCTACATTAGTTCGGACAACATATGCACAACAACCTCTTTAGCATCTGAATATTCTATAAAATCTCTGAATTTTCTTTAAATAATTCTTAAAAAGAATATGTTGCACTTTTAGAACAAATGTTTGAACAGTCTGGAGAATCCATGTGTCCTACAAATTCCAAGAATGAATTTAATGATTGCTATGGTTACATCAACACATACTGTAATATGATATAATCAGTTGTGATGTGCTATGGCACAGAAATTGCAAAGATATGTTTGATTAAAAAAAAGCTATTGCCAATATGTTCTTGTTTTACAAACATACCAGCTATTTTGAAGTTCCAGAAAGGTTTAAGATGCAGGCTGTCAACTTTGTTTAGTTATTGTGATGACTTCTCAAAAGATTTCAAATCAATCTGGTAACGTTTCTCTAAACAGAATTACCTGGATTTAAGAACTAAAATCTTTTGAAAAACAAGCAGAAACTATTTTTTTTGCTTGTAAATCTCTTCCAATGTTACTTTTCTTATAGTTGTGTGTCCTAAATAGATAACAAAAACATTGTTATATCCCCTTTCCATAATGTACTATTCATTGTAATGTCCCTACAATATATGTACACCTATTTGACTTCTTCCACTACTTGATTTTTCAGTATGTATTTTCTCTTTATTGAATCTTATTTTTCCTTAAATTTGTATCCTGTCTTTCTTCTAATGAAATAAATTCTGTTGATTTCTTTGAAAATATCTTACATCTTTCCAGATTAATATTATGATCTTGATATTTTGATACCTTGATTTCAGTGTTTTTCCTTCTTTCTCTTATTTTTCTGTTCCAAATGATATTTGCAACTCCAGGCAGATGGCAGAAGTCATCCGAGAAGAATTAAAAGACAACATAGATTTGTATATAGCGTGTCAAAAATGGCTTCTCTGTATAACACGACATAGTGTTAGAAAGAAAAGTACCCCAACTCCTCTCTAGCCAAGTTTATAATTTCTAAATTATTTTCTGTTACAAATTGGGCAATATGCAAAAAATATGTAAATGACATGAAAAAAATATCTGAAGTGCTTTTAAAGAGTAATGTTGACATGAAACACCCCATCCCTGGAGGTGTTCAATGCCAGGTTGGATGAGTCTTTGAGCAACCTGGTTTAGTAGAAGGTGTCCCTGCCCATGGCAAGAGGGTTGGTACTAGATGATCTTTGAGGTTCCTTCCAAATCAAACCATTCTATGATTGTATGATTCTGTGAAAAATGAAGATTTTAGGGTAGAATCTCTCATTTAACTTCGAGATTTGGGCTGTCATCTTTCTCTCATTATTAATTTCTCATTAGAATTCCACTGAATAGTACTGTACAGTAATAGTATTGTACCCTCACTTTAACAGCTCTGTGTTTAAGTTAAGGATGCAGAGCCAGCCTCCTTTGTGTTTGTTTTTTGTTGTTGTTTTGGTTTTTTTTTTTCATAATTGTTCAGCTTCACTGGCTTTAAGGATCTCAGTCTTGGTTCAGGCTACTTTCAATAGTCTAATCAATAAGACATGCTTTGGAGAAGTAGAAACTACAGGTCCACATCTCTAGGAGGGAAAGGCTGTCTGAAAGCAAGCTCTACTATTTTCTTTAACCATGTAGATATTGTGCATAGTCATCTCCTTTTTTACTACATGCGCATTTCTGGAATTGAACTCTGCTTTGAATTTCCAAGGGGTGGAGAAGCCTTGATTTTAGCCTTCACTTTAGTGAACAAGTTCAGAGTAGTTCCTATACAAATTATTTTATTTTTCCTGGGTGTAGGTAATTACCTTCTTAGTGTGCAATGTTTGGCTTGCATGATGAGTCTCCTGCTGGGTGACTAATTTTTAGGTATTAAAATGTCTGAATTGATACCTATAACTGGTGCAATGAAAACTTCCATGAATCTCAAGATCTTAAGATGAGAAGAGAGGTTTACTGGAAACTATCTGTAGCTCATCATAAGAAAGCAAATATTGTCAGTGATTAATTTTTAGAGCTTAATTATTCTATGAGATTTTTAATGTTTAAAGCAACCAGTACTAAGCAGATGTGATAGAATTAGTGTCAAACTTTCATATATTATTTCAATCTCTCTGAAGAGTCACTTACGCACAAAACATTCACTTGTTCATGTCTCTTCAGTATGAAAGATCATCACTATATTTTTTTTCACAGATTTGTGTAGTCATTAGCCTGTAAAGGACAATTCTAATTGGCTGTGTTGTGTCTGAGTACAAAATGAGCATCTGCTTCAAAAACAGACATTTATGTTATCAAAATCATATATTTTATCAGCCAAAACCAATCAAGCTTGGAGAGGTGGATTACTGGGTGACATCAACTATCAATATCAACTGTATTTACGTGAAAAATAATTAAAAAAATTAATTAATGCCAGAGTTATATTCCAAGATACTAGACTATGAAAAAATCTTTCAAGAAAAGTAATGGAAATCTCATAATTTCAGACAGGTAAAAATCTGTCTGTATAAAGCTCAAGAGAATATATGATTTAATTCTGTTTTCCATGCGGGTGAACTAAGTAAGCAAATGAGCCTTCTTTCCAACTCCAATGTTCTGTGAGTATATATTTCACACTGTCTAATATGATTTATTTATTCTATAACAATCTAACACTTAGGTGTGGCATATATTCAGTTATGATAGAATAGCAAATGTTTGCAATATGAAATATTAATGTCCCTTCCAGCTCGCTCTTGCAAGTTGGATAGGTCTTATAAAACGGCTATGGAGAGAAGCATCAGCCGTCCAACTTCAGCAGGAAAGTAATCAGAGTATACTCGTAGGTGAAAATGAGGCTCAAATTGTGAATGTTACCAGGCAGAAAATAATTCAGTGAATGTCTTTGGGAAGGGTGAGTATCGAAAACTGAACTTCTGAACTCCCAGGTGGAAGCCTCTACTTGGTAGCTGCTGCTGGTATGGGCTGGCTATACTTTTTTTATAACACCTGGGCTAAACAAAATCATCATATCATGAGTCTTCTAATTGAGAAAGAGACTTGAGAGAGAACCATCAATTAGAAGGCCAGTCATGTATTGTGCTTCCTTACCTACACTATCTAGATTTGGAAAAATGGGGGTGTAGGATCCTGGAAAAAAAAGGTGGTGCACAAAAGAGGGATTTCTGAAAGGAAGAAGTGGTCTTGGAAAAAAAAAAAAAAAGGGGGGACCAGGAAGCAGAAGGTGAAGATTGAGGCTGGAGGTAATATCTGGGAAGTAGGGAATGATCCCAGATATCAAAGAGCTACATGGACATAAAAGCTGGGGATGCCCAGGGACCCTGACTGGTCATGCCCAAGACAGGTACCAGCAAGCAGGCAGCATGGCATGTACTGTCACAACTTTCTGCCTGACTTCCCTGGGTCAGCATGCACCAGCCAGGTGGGGGCTGGAGACATAGGGAACATAGTGTGGCAGGGGGAGCCAATGAGGAAGTGTGTGAGATAACTGAGTAGGGTATAAATGAATCTCCCAGGTGTTTAACTAAACCCCACTGTCCAAATCCACTATAAGTTTAATTCATCTCACTGGTGACAGTACTAAGAATTATTCAGTTTTTAATCAGATTTGGAATTATTCAAATAAGTCTTACTAAAACCTTATGTTTGCCATATTATAACTTGAATCTGACTTTGTTCTTGACTCGTTCTCTTTAAAGGTCTAGTTTGCTATTAATGCTTAATTTTAAAGTTACAGTTTACTTAAAGAGTTTTAAGAATTGCCTTAGCATTATGAAAGACAAAATACATATTTTTCAGCTATGTTAACAAAATCATTTAATATCTACATTTTTATCCCCATATGATCACAAATGATTGAGATTTTCACACATTTCAGCAAGTCTTCTATCATTCATAGAATCATAGAATCATAAAAAGGTTTGGGTTGGAAGGGATCTTAAAGATCATTTAGTTCCAGCCCCGCCTGCCAGGGGCAGAGACACCTCGCACTATGTCAGGTTGCTCAAAGCCTCATCCAACCTGGCCTTGAACACTTCCATGGAGGGGGCACCCACAACTTCTCTGGGCAACCCATTCAAGTGTTTCAACACCCTCAGAGACAAGAATTTCTTCCTCAGATCTAACCGAAATCTGTGGTCTTTCAGTTTAAAGCCATTTCCCCTTGTCCTATCACTCCCTACCCTTGTAAAAAGTCCTTTTCCAGCTTTCTTGTAGGCCCCTTACAGGCGTTGGAAAACTGCTAGAAAATGTCCCCGGAGCCTTGTCTTCTCCAGGCTGAACAACACCAACTCTCTCAGCCTGTCTTCAGAGGAGAGGGGCTCCAGTCCTCTCATCATCATCTTCATGATCCCACTCTGGATCCGCTCCAACAGCTCCATCTCCTTCTTATGTTGGCGGCATCAGAGTCGAACACAATACTCCAGGTGCGATCTCACGAGAGTAGAGTAGAGGGGAAGAATCACCTCTCTCGACGTGCTGGCCATGCTTCTTTTGATGTAGCCCAGAATACGGTTGGCTTTCTGGGCTGCAAGCACACATTGCCAGCTCATGTTGAGCGTCTCAACAACCAACACCCCCAAGTTCAGCCTGAAGAAGAGAAGGCTCCGGGGTGATCTTATTGCAGCTTTCCAATACTTAAAGGGGGCCTACAGGAAAGCTGGAGAAGGACTTTTTACAAGGGTGTGTAGTAATAGGACAAGGGGCAATGGCTTTAAATTGAAAGAGGGCAGATTTCAATTAGATAGAAGGAAGAAATGTTTCACTCAGAAGGTGGTGAGGCACTGGAACAGGTTGCCAAGAGAAGTTGTAGATGCCCCATCCCTGGAAGTGTTGAAGGCCAGGTTGGATGAGGCTTCGGGCAGCCTGGTGTAGTGGAGAGTTTCCCTGTCCATGGCAGGGTGGTTGGAACTAGATGATCTTTGAGGTCCCTTCCAATCCGAACCATTCTATGATTCTATGATTCTATAAGTCTTTCTCCTCAGGACTGCTCTCAATACATTCTCTGCCCAGCCTATATCTGTGCTTGGCATTGCCCTGATCTGTGTGAAGAACCTTGCACTTGGCCGGGTTGGACTTCCTGATATTCACACAGGCCCACCTCTCAAGCTCATCAAGATCCCTCAGAACAGCATTCCTTCTGTCCAGTGTGTCGACCACCACACAGCTTGGTGTCATCAGCAAACTTGCTGAAGATGCACTCAATCTCACTGTCCATGTCACCAAAAAAGATGTTAAACTGCGCCTGTCCCAATATCAACCCCTGAGGAATACCATTTGTCACTGGTCTCCACTTGGACATCCAGATTTTGACCGCAACTCTTTGAGTGAGACCATCCAGCCAATTCCTTATCCACCGACTGGTCCATCCATCAAATCCATGTCTCTCCGGTTTAGAGACAAGGATGTCATGCCAGACACTGTCAAAAGCTTTGCACAAGTCCAGGTAGATGACGTCAGTTGCTCTTCCCTTATCCACCAATGCTGTAACCCCATAGTAGAAAGCCACCAAGTCTGTCAGGCATGATTTGCCCTTAGTGAAATCATGTTGGCTGTCACCAGTCACCTCCTTTTCTTCCGTTTTCTTTGGCATAGTTTCCAGGAGGATGTACTCCAATGTCGTGCCAGGCACAGAGGGGAGACTGACTGGCCTGTAGTTCCGTGACTCTTCTTTTTTCCATTTTTGAAAATGCAGGTTATGTTTCCCATTTTCCAGTTTGTGGGAACTTCACCACACTGTTACAAATTCTCAAATGCGATGGATAGTGGCTTAGCAACTTCATCTTCCAGTTCCCTCAGGACCCTCAGATGCATGTCATCAAGTCCCATGGACTCGTGTCCCTTCAGGTTCCTTAGATGGTTTTGAATCTCCTGTGTTTTTGATCTTCTCCTACAGTGGGCGATTCATCATTCTCCTAGCCCCTGCCTTTGCCTTCTGTGACTTTGGCAGTGCAGCCGGAGAACTCCTCAGTGAAGACTGAAGTAAAAAATGTCATTGAGTACCTCAGCCTTCTCCACGTCCTGGGTAAGCAGGTCTCCTGTTTCATTCCAGAGAGGGCCCGCATTTTTCCTAGTCCTCCTTTTACCACTGACATACTTATGGAAGCTTTTCTTGTTGCTCTTGATGTCCCTAGCCAGATTTAATTCTATCAGGGCTTTAGCTTTCCTGACCTGGTCCCTGGTTGCTCAGACAATTTCTCTGTATTCCTCCCAGACTGTCTGTCCTTGCTTCCACGCTCTATAGGCTTTCTTTTTGTGTTTGAGTTAGTTCAGTAGCTCCTTGTTTATCCATGCAGGCCTCCTGGCGTTTCTGCCTGGCTTCTTCTTTGTTGGGATGTACCACTCCTGAGCTTGGAGTAGGTGATCCTTGAATATTAAGCAGCTTACTTGGGCCCCTCTTCCCTCCAGAGATTTATTCAAGATTACGCTCATCCGGATATTATATCTTATTGGGTCTATATTTATGTCTTACATATATTTATACTTTTACATTTATATTTATGTGTGTATGTATGGCTCAATTTATATCCTGTTAAAGCCAGAGATAAAATGTCAGTGCTGTCCAAAATTTAATTATATATTTGCAGAAAATCCTTTTTTCAGAATCAAGAGGACAAGACATACAATTGAATCTGAAATACCTTGTTGTACTCATATTTCTTTTCCATCTTTCCCTGGTAAGGATTAAGGCCGTATATATATACTTGAATAGGAAATGACCTCATTATTTTTTCATATTTTATCTCATATAATTATGTCCTTCTTCTGACACACTTTTGATCTATGTTACCATGCATAAATTATATCTGAGTTCACAGAGCAATCTGACCTTGGGAAAATTGGGCTCTTTCAGACACAAACTCTATTTTAGAATGTCTATACAGGTTGGCAGAGATCTAGTTGAAAAAAATGTTGTAAATAGGAAGACCGTTTCTTTTGCAAAATTTCATATTGAATAAATTTTAGCAGTCTAAGCATACCTAATTTTGTGCAGGTACAATGAGCTACTAGCAAAACCTTTCAACAGATACACAAACCTCGTAATAAAACCTACTCATCTGAGTCTCAGAAAATCAGAGGTAAATACCCCATCCACGTAAAAACAATGGGGAATTTTTCCGCTGCATACAGAGAAGTCACTTCCATCTGATGCAGAGGAATCAGTTTTCCAAAGCAAATAAAATTAGTCATGTGATGTTTTACTTTTCCATTAACTTGAATTCCTTTAAAATTTCAAGTGTTTCTGAGATCATCTTATTCCTTCTCAAGTCCCAAAAGCAACGCACAAAAGAGGGAGTAGGGAATCAAATACGACTTCCTGTAAAATCTCTTGAACCTTTATTGCAGAAATCTTAAGATTAGCAAAGCTGTAAGAAAAAAGCTAAATCAGAGGCATTTGATGGTGATGTGATGATTACAGTACACCCAAACCGACATTTTGTCATGTGCTACACCAGTCCAGATACCGAGCAGTGTGAAAGATGGGTAACTCTATAAGATTTCTAAAATGGATGTATAGTACAAGTTTCCCTGAATATGTGATTTACTAAGTATTGTAATGATCTCAAAAAATATAAAAATTGGAAGAAAACCATGCAATTCAGGAGAAATGTACTAATTCATAACAGTAACAAGAATGTATACATGTGAACTCTTTATAAACTCATATTCTAACCCAGAACTACTGAACTATCTTTTTGGTCAAATATACCTCACAGAAGTCCTATGCTAAAGACAAGATTCCTGAAAAATTGTCCTGATTTTGCTTCTACAGCAAAGCATTGCCTCAAAGAAAGCTACAAGTATCAATGAAAACTAGGAACATGTTTTCCGAGTGGTATTTCATTTACAGGTTTCTCTTCTGTGCAATGTGATTCTAATTTTTCAACCAGTAATGTAACTCTTTGCTTTGAAAAATAAAATTCGTGATTTTCATTTTTGAGCTTGCATATGTAAACAGAGTCATTAAGTAAAAGGCAAAACAAAAGACTTTTTTTTTCTGTGTCTAAAAGCATTTAAACTAAATAACAAACTTTTACTAACAGACCCCTTGGATACCCACGGGTGAACGAAAGCTTAGAACTGGTATGTATTTTCCACAAAACCACAAGCGTTAATGTGGGTTTTGGTGAAATAAGGTACCATGGAAACGGTACTGAGTACTTTATGAGTCCAGACAGTAGACATGAAGGACCAGAGAAATGAACTGATGAAGTATCTTGCTGGGTGATGAGGTCAACCTCCCTGATTTACAGGTGGCATGTTGTCATGGGTTAGGCCTCTCCGGCAACCAAACCGCCCCCCACCCAGTCGTTCACTCACCTTCCCCCAGACCCAGGGATGAGGGAGAGAATTAAAGGAGAAATGGGATACCCGTGGGTTGAGATAAGAACAATTTAATACAGATGATTTAATACACAGTGTAGGTGCTCACCACCCCCTCTTATCTGCAGCCTGCCTCATCCCGAAGCTACAATCCCGGATGAACGCGAGGCCCTGAAATAGAGAGGGGCAGAGAGAGATAGTACTCCAAGAGTGGGAGTACTGGGACAGAGAGAAAAAAAAGGCAATAGAGCAAAAGTGCAAGCGCGAAAGAGCAGAAGCGGCGAAAGAGCCAAAGCGCAAAAGCCCTTCTGTCCGGCTGTCCCTCACTTTTATACTGGGCATGACGCTGCATGATATGGAATACTAATTGGCCAGTTTGGCCCTCAATCTTAAGTTCCACCACAAATCACAAGGGGAATTGTGGCCCCCTTGTCCCAGCTATGCTCCCCCCTTATCCTGTTTTGCTCCTGCACACTGGCAAGAACCCGGCAAGCTGAAAAGTCCTTGAGACCTCAGTGCCAACTATAAACATCAGCTTGCTATCAACATTCTTCTCAGAGCGAGCCTCTGAGTAAAACCAAAACAAGGAGCTCTTCTAGCTGCTAGAAAGAAGAGCTAACTCTGTCCCAGCTAAAACCAGGACACGTGCACAGCAGCTGCAGTAGGTCAAATGAAGTTTTGATCTAGCCCAATACTCTGTCTCTGAAAACGACCCATAGCGGATGTTTAGTGAAACAAAGTGTCGTGGTTTTTGGACTGAGGGTCGAGACAAGAACCGAGAGGGAGCACCCACCAACCATGGTCCCGGGCAAAACATGACTCAGGCTTTCTTCATAAAACAAAACAATTTATTAACAGTTACTTAACAGGAGACATAAGGGAACGAAACCGGTTACTTGAGAGGAGAAAAGAGAAAACAAGGCCAGATCTTAAAACAACACCTCCCCATCCCGTTTCCTTTCATTCCTGGCTCAACATCCCCCCCGGCGGCGCAGGGGGACAGGGAATGGGGAGTGCAGGTCAGTTCATCCATGTTGTTAACTACCGCTCCTTTCTTAAAGGAGGAGGAGTCTTTACACCATTTTTTCCCTTGCTTCGGTGGATCCCCTACTCATGAAGAAAAAAGTCCCCAAACTTTTCCAACGTGAATCCTGCCCGCAGGATTGCAATCCTTCCCCAAGGATTGTACCAGTTCGGGCTTTACCAGTCTCGGCCTCTTAGGGAGCTGCTGCCACTCGCGTCGGCGTGGGTCATCCCACGGACTCCAGATGCCTCCACGACCTCATCGTGCATTCCATGCCCATTATTAACAGAACCTGGTCGCGCATCCCCTACTCCACGACCTCTCCTGGGCTCAGGCATCTCTTCCCCGACGTGGGTTTCTCCATGGGCCACGAGTGGGTCTCTGCTCCGCCGAGTGCACCCTGGCTGCAGGGGGGCCGCCTGCCATTTTCACACCGATTGCAAGGAAAACCTCAGCTCCAGTACACCTCCTCCTGCTCCATCTTGACTGACCCGGTTGTTGTGGTTGTTTTCTCTTAGATCTTAATCCCCTCTAGAGGAGCTTGGCCCGGCGGGCACCCCGGGAGAGGGGCGCTTCCCGAGCCCCCCATGCGGCTCCCCCGGCACCATCTTGAGCACATGGCGCCGGCCCGGGCCTGGGCAGTCGCCCGGCCGGGAGCCGGGAGCGAGGGCAGCGCCCTCCTGCTCTCTCCTCGCTCCTGAGCAAAAAGCCCTTTCCCGCCCCTTTGTCCCAACTTAAAATAGGGCAATTCGCAGAGGCGCCGATCTGGCTCAACCCTCCCCTGGGGGGGATGGGACTCAGATCTGGTGGCACAGGGAGCAAATCCCCTCCCCTGCCACCAGAACACCACCCCACACATCAAACTATCACACAAAGCAAGAATAACACTGTTACTCTGTTTATAAACAGTTAATATACCCTTCCAGCTCAAGCAATTTAGGGAGTTGCCGACTGATTTTTCTTCAATAAATGTGTCTAATTGATTTTCACACTTGTAGCTTGTTTTTTTGCCTAAATTCCACAGTTTACTCAGACACTGTGTGAAAACAATACTCTTATTTCGTTTTTTACTTGCTGCTTTATAATTTATTTAGATGCTTCTTCATTTTGATCTTTTTCCAGGTTTACTTTTTTGTACTTTCATGATTTTGGAGATTTCTTTCATAGTACCCTTTTGGATCACTCTTCCAATCACTCCTTGTATTGGGACTTGGTATGTCTTTCATCATCTTTGCTACAATCTCACACTTTTTCTAGGTTTAGTAGATACCTTCTGAAAGAAGGAGGAGATGGGACAAAATTATAGTGCATTGTCTGAGATGTATATATCCTGTGAATCTACTGACACAAAGATAGTTTTGTGTTCTTTCCTCAGCAAGGAGAAGTTGGAGCTAGTAATAGGAATCTACCTACTTACATCAGATACTTTATAATAATTAGCATTGGTTGTAATTGGAATGTATCTTGTGCCAGATACATTTTGACACAAAGATTTAGTTTTATTTGGTTTTATTCTGCAAATTTAATCTGCCCCAATAAAGACTTGAACGTATATATTTAGACCATCTCTCACTTGCAAAAATATTCAGTAGAAAAGGTTCCAGTCATCTGAAGAAGCTTTTTAATGCTGATTTCTTATGGTGTCTTTCGATACATCCTTGCCAAGGAAATTACTTCTTAATTGTAGATTTATGCCCTTGAAATAAAGAAGCCAGGTTAGTGGTAGAGATTTTATCTAGATAGGTTGTGTTCAGAAGTTATAAATCTACCTGGATACATAAGTGATACTTAGTATTAATCCATTAAATGTGAATTGGTACTGCTGTAGTTGTTCTAGTCATTCCAATTGTTCCTGTGGCATTAAATTTATTACAAAAATTAGCTCCTAGTTGTGAATAGTAAATGGAAGTACACCAGCAGACAGAAAACATTTAAGGTTTGAATCAAATTTATACGCCATCATTTTATACTCTTCTACTTAAATATTAAGACAGATGAGAATTAACCCCTTGATTTAAGTATGTGTAATCATTGCTAGCAAATGTTTAGTAACATCCCACATTCCACTCTCCACGATTCCCATCACTATTTCCCTTCCCTCTCCCCATCTTTTGGTGATCACACATCTCAAAGGTCTTTGGATGGACCTGCTTTGACATAAAGCTGTGCAGTTCTGGAGGCAGTGTCTTTACACATGGCTTCTCTTGGAAGCATCCTGGATCTGCTGATGTGAAAATGCACTGAAGTGGCCAGACTGCAGGTGTGAATAGACTGGATGAATTTCTTCCTCTGGATCTTTAGAGTGCCATATCACGTATACTCTTTTTGCAGCCAGGATATACCTTGCTGGTATCCAGCATTAATACATCTGACTCTCATACATCTGACTCATCTCAGGAAATCTTATTCTCCCTAGTCTCTACCTTGAGCACCCTTCATTCCTCTTTAGACATGTTACATTACTGTTACTTCATTAGCCCTCTCCTTTCAAAGAATTTACACAATTACTGCAGGTATTCTCTGTGAAGGTGGAAAGGGTTGGAACTGGCTACTTAGCAGTTTTTGTTTTGTTTTGTTTTATTTTGGTAATATATTTGTCTCAGACAATGGGAAGAGCTCTCAGACAATGGGAAGAGCTCTCATCCCCCCCCCCCCGCCTTTTTTTTTTTTTTATGATAATCAGTCACACACTGCCAAGGAACTCTTTCCCATTTTCCTGCACCTTATGAATGTTTATTTCTGAATGGCACTGGTCACTCTAGGATGTTTCTTCCCTACTGATTTTAGTAGGAAATAAATGGAACCATGCTAAGGCACATGGAGAGCAAGGAGGTGGTGGGTGACAGCCAACATGGCTTCACCAAAGGCAGATCGTGCCTGACCAACTTGATGGCCTTTTATGACGGGGTGACAACATCGGTGGACAAGGGTCGACCAACGGATGTCATCTACCTGGACTTGTGCAAAGCTTTTGACACTGTCCCGCACGACATTCTTCTCTCTAAACTAGAGAGGCATGGGTTTGATGGATGGACCACTCGGTGGATAAGGAATTGGCTCAATGGCCGTACTCAGAGAGTAGTGGTCAACGGCTCGATGTCCATGTGGAGACCGGTCACGAGTGGCGTCCCTCAGGGGTCCGTGTTGGGCCCGGCCCTCTTCAACATCTTTGTCGGTGACGTGGACAGTGGCATGGAGTGCACCCTCAGCAAGTTCGCCGATGACACCAAGCTGTGTGGTGCCGTCGACACGCTGGAAGGGAGGGATGCCATCCAGAGGGACCTCGACAGGCTGGAGAGGTGGGCCCGTACCAACCTCATGAAGTTTAACCAGGCCAAGTGCAAGGTCCTACATCTGGGTCATGGCAATTCCAGGCACAAATACAGACTGGGCGGAGAATGGATCGAGAGCAGCCCTGAGGAGAAGGACTTGGGAGTACTGGTGGACGAGAAGCTCAATATGAGCCGGCAATGTGCTCTTGCGGCCCAGAAGGCCAACCGCATCCTGGGCTGCATCAGGAGGAGCGTGGCCAGCAGGTCAAGGGAGGTGATTCTCCCCCTCTACTCTGCCCTCGTGAGACCTCACTTGGAGTATTGCGTCCAGTTCTGGAGTCCCCAACATAAGAAGGACATGGACCAGTTGGAGAGGGTCCAGAGGAGGGCCACGAAGATGATAAGAGGGCTGGAGCACCTTTCCTATGAGGACAGGCTGAAAGAGTTGGGGCTGTTCAGCCTGGAGAAGAGGAGGCTCCGGGGTGACCTTATAGCGGTCTTCCAGTACCTCAAGGGGGCCTACAAGAAAGATGGGGAGAGGCTGTTCAGGAGGGCCAGTTGTGATAGGACAAGGGGTAATGGTTTTAAAATAGAGGGAGGTAGATTCAGGTTGGATATTAGGAAAAAATTTTTTACCATGAGAGTTGTAGAACACTGGAACAGGTTGCCCAGAGAGGTGGTGGATGCTCCATCCCTGGAGACGTTCAAGGCCCGGTTGGATGAGGCCCTGAGCAACCTGATCTAGTTGGAGATATCCCTGTTCCTTGCAGGGGGGTTGGACTAGATGACCTTTGAAGGTCCCTTCCAGCCCTAACGATTCTATGATTCTATGATTCTAGTGCAACCAAACTGGCATCATAGCTTATAGGAGGACAATGTTATTAGCATTTGTGTATTATTCAGCATCACTCAAGAGTTCTCATGATAAGAACAGCTAGTTTAATTTTTTATTATTTATTCTCTTCATCTATTGCCATGCCTACTCCATATCTTAAAATCTGTGTGGAGAATACTGAGATTGGTAGGTCATCATCTCCTCCACTAGAACACTGCAAAATTTTTCCACAACAAGCTCTTCCTGTGAAGTGAACTGGTCAGACTCATTACAAATACTGGATATTTCCTTTTTATTCAGACTAAGATGTATCACCCAACTGCGGAATGACAGCAAGATATTTGTTATTTCAGCTGTAGAAAATTTAATTCTATCATGTATCTATAAGGAGGTTTCCAGTAAACATAAGAACTAAACCCATGAGGGACCTTGACAGGCTGGAGAGGTGGGCCTGTGTGAACCTCATGAAGTTCAACAAGGCCAAGTGCAAGGTCCTGCACGTGGGTCGGGGCAATGCCAAGCACAAGTACAGGCTGGGCGGAGAATGGATCGAGAGCAGCCCTGAGGAAAATTGGGAGTGCTGGTGGATGAGAAGCTCAACATGAGCTGGCAATGTGCACTGGCAGCCCAGAAAGCAAATTGTATCCTGGGCTGTATCAAAAGAAACATGGCCAGCAGGTTGAGGGAAGTGATTCTGCCCCTCTGCTCTCTTGAGACCCCACCTGGAATACTTTATTCAGCTCTGGAGTCCCCAACATAAGAAGGACATGGAGCTACTGGAGCGAGTCCAGAGGACGGCCACGAAGATGATCTGAGAGCTGGAGCACCTCTGCTATGAAGACAGGCTGAGAGAGTTGGGGCTGTTCAGCCTGGAGAAGAGAAGGCTCTGGGGTGATCTTGCAGCAGCTTTCCAGTACTTAAAGGGGGCCTACAGGAAAACTGGAGAGGGACATTTTACAAGGGCGTGTAGTGATAGGACAAGGGGCAACGAATTTAAACTGAAAGAGGGGAGATTTCGATTAGATATAAGGAAGAAATTTTTTACATTGAGGGTGGTGAGGCAGTGGAACAGGTTGCCCAGAGAAGTTGTGGATGCCCCATCCCTGCAAGTGTTCAAGGCCAGGTTGGATGAAGCTTTGGGCAACCTGGTGTAGTGGAGGATTTCTCTGCCCATGGCAGGATGGTTGGAACTAGATGATCTTTGAGGTCCCTTCCAATCTTAACCATTCTATGATTCTATGATTCTATGATTCTATGTTAGTGAATCCTCATTTAAAACTGTGTAAAATTCTGGTCACTCTTATTCAATAAAGTCTAATTCAAAGAGTCCTAAAAAAAACCAAAAAATCTGTAATGATCAAGAGGAAATCTCTACCATGTGTAAGGGGAAGGAAAAGGAGGCAGCTAAGTACTGTTAACTGCCTTAGAGATGCGGCGCTCTGGATTCTGCAGGAGTTCTGCCAGTATGAATATGTGAAACAAAAAGCCTTGCAACAGCTTCAACTCATTATGGTTTAAAAATAACAAAGATGTAAGTGGGTGCTAATAGAAAAATGAATTCTGTGCAACTTCAGGTCTCTAACTTGGATCCTCTGAATCATCACTTACTATATACTTACCATTGGCTATAAAAGAAATCAGACACCCAGTGGAAAGTGCTTAGAATCCCGTGTGAACTGGACAGCTTACACAGTGAGAATATTTCTATTCTACTGAACAAAATTCACAAGGATATTTGTGAACCTGACTCTTATTCAGGGTTCTGTACTCCCATTTTTTTCTTTGGCAAATTAGGCCTAAACAGGAGTTAGGCAGGTAATTACCTTCATAGTTCTGGGACTGCATAATCAAAACAAGGTAATGAGTAGAAAAACATTCATGTAAGATATTAGCTGAAAATATTGTTCTCTTCAGATATGTGCACAGAAATATGATTGACAGAAAAAATAAAGACTAGAGTTGAAGAGAAACAAGCATTTACTTGTAGCTACATTTGAAAAAAAGCAAAATCTTCATAGAATATCTTTTTCAGGTCATAGGTACAGAACTGATACAGAAGAAAGAGTGGTAAAAAAGTAATTAACTTATTGACTGTGTGGGAATACTTGTCATATCTGGATACTTGAGGGATGCGAAATATGTAGAAGTATACTAATACATTGAGATCACATTTTGGACACAAGAAAAATGAAAGCACAATAGCAATAAATCAAACTCTCAAAGAGTTAAAAAGATGAAAGTCTTATAAAAATGGTGAAAAAGTGTTTTAGAAATAGTTTTAGGATTTTGTGTTAGATATGAGCACAAAGCTATTTGTTGGCATGATTGCCATGCCGGGGTAACTTTGTCTCTGCCAAAACAGAGGTTTTTCATTTTCTTCATACCGTGACCTTTTAAAATTGCAGGAGTTCAATGGCAACCAATTTGGAACATCCATCATTCTCATCACAGCTGTTCCAATGTCCCTGAGTACATGGGTGCTGAAATGGGAAAGAAATTAACAGTTCATTTGCGAAAAGTGTACTTTCCCAAGTGTCTGATGAGACTTCTTCCTCCGTGTGTCTGTTGCATATAAATCAACCTTCACACTGAACTTCATTACCCAAAACCTACACAATATAGCAAAAGCGTACGCTGAAATATCTGGAAACAATCAAGAGTAATACAGAAAATATCAGATCTTTATTTTGAGTTCTCAGAAGAAAGGAAAAGTGAACAATCAACTTTATATGAATAATATAAATAGTTCAATGAATAGACAGGTCAATAAATAACTTATACAGGAATAGATTTTTCTTTCTATATAATATCCAATTCAAATTCTACATTTGAATCATTATCATTAAAAATAGTAACTATAGAATATTTGTCACGGTTCTTTCATTCCAATTTAACTTATGCAATATTAAAAAAAAAAAAGTTATCCAGCTCAAAATGCTGGCCACTTGCTGCTGTTTAAAGACACATACTGTACATGGAGTATTCAGCTCCATCCTTAGATCAAAAAACCATCAGTTCAATCTGTCTGTTTTTTTACCTGTCTCAAAAGACTCTTAGAAGAAATAAGTCCAGACAAAGGCCTGTAAGTGCAGCAAACACAAATTATTCAGAACAACATGGCTAATTATACATTGATACAATCACAGAATTATAGAATGGTTTGGGTTGGAAGGCATCTTAAAGATTATTTAGTTCCAACACCACCTGACATGGGCAGGGACATCTTCAACTACATCAGGTTGCTCAAAGCCTCATCCAACCTGGCTTTGAACACTTCCGTGGAGGGGGCACCCACAACTTATCTGGGCAACCTGTTCCACTGCCTCACCACCCTCAGTGAAGAACTTCGCCTCAGATCTAACCGAAATCTGCCCTCTTTCAGTTTAAAACCATTGCCCCTTGTCCTATCACTACACGCCCTTGTAAAATGACCTTCTCCAGCTTTCCTGTAGACCCTCTATAGGTACTTGAAGGCTGCTAGAAGGTCTCCTCAGAGCCTTCTCTTCTCCAGGCTGAACAACACCAACTGTCTTAGCCTGTCTTCAGAGGAGAGGTGCTCCAGCCCTCAGATAATCTTCGTGGCTCTCCTTTGGATCCGCTCCAACAGCTCCATGTCCTTCTTGTGTTGGGGACACCAGAGCTGAACAAAATACTCCAAGTGGGGTCTCCTGAGAGCAGAGTAGAGGGGCAGAATCACCTCCCTTGACCTGCTGACCATGTTTCTTTTGATGCAGCCCAGGATACGGTTGGCTTTCTGGGCTGCCAGCGCACATTGCTGGCTCATGTTGAGCTTCTCACCAACCAACACACTCAAGTCCTTCTCCTCAGGGCTGCTCTCAATACATTCTCTGCCCGGCGTGTACTTGTGTTTGTGATTGCCCTGACCCATGTGCAGGACTTTGCACTTGGCCTGGTTGGACTTCCTGATCTTCACACAGGCTACCTCTCAAGTCTGTCAAGGTCCCTCAGAATGTCATTCCTTCTGTCCAGCATGTCAACGATACCACACGGCTTGGTGTCATCAGCAAACTTGCTGAAGATGCACTCAATCTCACTGTCCATGTCACCAAAAAAGATGTTAAACTGCGCCTGTCCCAGTATCAACCCCTGAGGAATACCATTTGTCACTGGTCTCCACTTGGACATCCAGATTTTGACCGCAACTCTTTGAGTGAGACCATCCAGCCAATTCCTTATCCACCGACTGGTCCATCCATCAAATCCATGTCTCTCCGGTTTAGAGACAAGGATGTCATGCCAGACACTGTCAAAAGCTTTGCACAAGTCCAGGTAGATGACGTCAGTTGCTCTTCCCTTATCCACCAATGCTGTAACCCCATAGTAGAAAGCCACCAAGTCTGTCAGGCATGATTTGCCCTTAGTGAAATCATGTTGGCTGTCACCAGTCACCTCCTTTTCTTCCGTTTTCTTTGGCATAGTTTCCAGGAGGATGTACTCCAATGTCGTGCCAGGCACAGAGGGGAGACTGACTGGCCTGTAGTTCCGTGACTCTTCTTTTTTTCCATTTTTGAAAATGCAGGTTATGTTTCCCATTTTCCAGTTTGTGGGAACTTCACCACACTGTTACAAATTCTCAAATGCGATGAATAGTGGCTTAGCAACTTCATCTTCCAGTTCCCTCAGGACCCTCAGATGCATGTCATCAAGTCCCATGGACTCGTGTCCCTTCAGGTTCCTTAGATGGTTTTGAATCTCCTGTGTTTTTGATCTTCTCCTACAGTGGGCGATTCATCATTCTCCTAGCCCCTGCCTTTGCCTTCTGTGACTTTGGCAGTGCAGCCGGAGAACTCCTCAGTGAAGACTGAAGTAAAAAAAGTCATTGAGTACCTCAGCTTTCTCCATGTCCTGGGTAAACAGGTCTCCTGTTTCATTCCAGAGAGGGTCTATATTTTCCCTAGTCCTCCTTTTACCACTGACATACTTATGGAAGCTTTTCTTGTTGCTCTTGATGTCCCTAGCCAGATTTAATTCTATCAGGGCTTTAGCTTTCCTGACCTGGTCCCTGGCTGCTTGAACAATTTCTCTGTATTCCTCCCAGACCATCTGTCCTTGCTTCCATGCTCTATAGGCTTCCCTTTTGTGTTTGAGTTAGTCCAGGAGCTCCTTGTTCATCCATGCAGGCCTCCTGGTGTTTCTGCCTGGCTTCTTCTTTGTTGGGATGTACCACTCCTGAGCTTGGAGTAGGTGATCCTTGAATATTAAGCAGCTTACTTGGGCCCCGCTTCCCTCCATGACTTCATCCCATCATACTCAACCAAGCAGATCCTTAAGCAGGCCAGGTCAGGTCTGTTCTCCTGAAGCCCAGAGTAGTGATTTTGCTGTGCTCCCTCCTCACCACCCTAAGGATCTTGAACTCCACCATTTCATGGTCAATACTGCCAAGACTGCCCCTGAGCTTCACATTCTCCACCATCTCTCCTTGTTGATGAGAACAAGGTTCAGCACAGCAACTCTGCCCGTGGGTTCTTCTATCACTTGGACAAGTAGTGATCATAAGTAATTTGTGGTTCCTCGTGTGCTCTGTAGTGTGTCTGTGACTGTCTAGTGCATGCAGCCTTTCAAATGGGAAACAAAATCTTCATAGACTCGTTCTCTTCTGGAGGTTACCTGAGTGAAGACACTCTAGGCTTCAGTGCCCGATTTGGGCATGTGTAGTGTATCATAGAGAACATTATCAAGAAGACTTCTCATGCACTAAATTTTGTGTCATGCCTGACCTGATCCTGGCACTCACTCTAACTTCACCTGTCTATGCTACATAGCACACAGCTTTTCATGGACTGCAGCTGGTGGTCTGTATATCCCCAGTCACCTTAATTTGGCAGCACATTATGTCAGTCTGGAAGGGAAGAGAGAGAATGAGCTGGTTTCAGAGAGCTCTTAGAAGAAGGCATAGACACCCCAGGGAAAGGTATCGTGACAGAGTCAGAATGATGCTGGGATGCAGTCTTCTGAGCAGCATTGGCTGTCTTCCATGTCTTGATTGGAAGGTGGCAAATCCACTGAGCTCTGGCCAGTGTCTTGATAGTCTGGGAAGACAGGAGAATGCAGTTCTGATGATAGGCAACATTTCCATATCTGTCTCCTAGTAAGTGAAAATCCTCTTCCCCCCACTGACCTGGGCATGATATTAAGCTGTATAGATACTTTGCTGGTGATAGCACTGGCAATGAATATATCCATAGCCTTATTCTGATTACCATAGCCGTATTCAGCAACAGTTCTTGCTAGGTGTGGCTGTTGCATATTGGGCTGCTTGAGTCTCTTAATATCTCTGGCATTTCCCATGACAGTAAGTCAGTGCTGCTGTGGAGAATGCCATCAGAGTGGCAACACTTTTCACACCAATGGCCTCAGTGGACCAGGAGCTCTCAAGTCAGCCTCCAGTGTATCTGGATAGTAATGCATCCAAATGTGCTGGAACAGAATAGGGTTAGATACAAGAAAATGCTGAAATTGTAAGCAAAATCCCTGTTTCACCAAAGTCAGTGGAAAAACTATTTCAGGGGGTTGCATCCCCCTATGTTGTGATTGATGAAATCCCTACAGATGCACATCAAAAGGAAAGTTTTAGCTCAGAAATGGGATATTGCCATCAATCACCTTCTGACCTACTACATAGCTTCGGATTTTCCAGGTCTTTTGGAGAACCAGTGGGCATGTTTTCCCAAGTCTTATGAAGGTAACATTCAGCTGTAGTAAGATAAAAGGTCACTTAGAGACCTGCATGTCTGTATGTGGAAACATTAGGTTTCAAATAATAGAAAAGTTCATGATTTCATTGAAGATTTCTTCACTTCCCCCCCCCCCCCCCGCAGTGTACTCCAGCCTCAGCAAATCTTTCGTTTAATTACTTCCTGTTTAATAATTGATATTTCAGCTGCAAGTCTTTTGTATTCACAAAATTATTTATATAAGAATTTTTGCACTTGAAGATCCTAATTGAATCAGTCTTTTGGTCAGATTCCTTGTACTGATTTACTATAAAACTAAGGGTGGGGGGGGGAGGAGAAAATCTGTCCAAACTTTGTCTCCATAAGGACTGACTAAGACCTAAAATAGCTTGAGGCTATTAATATTGCAAATCTTTGTACTAGAGATTTCAAAGTGAATGTACTTTAGCATCAAACAGGCAATTAAAAAAGAATCAGAAAGTAAATCTTATAAGCCTCTACTTTGTGAAATTCCCTAGTGTTGCCAATATTAAAAAAATGTTTTCCGTGTTCCTAGAAATCTCTGAAGAGCAAAAAGTGTAAATAAAAAGAAGATAGTAACAAATGTGATTGCATTTTGCTTATCCATGTCAATAAAAAATAATAGATATGTCAATTCTTATCAAGGATCTCAGTAAAACATACTCCTGATTACCAGCACTAATCACCCTGGAAGTACTCTTATTAGCAACTTCTAGGGTCTTCATTGTGCAACATGCTGATTACTCATCGTGGCATCATGAAATAGTAGAAGTGGTTTTATCTTCATAGATTAGGATGCTATAATGAGTTTTTATGTGCTCTGGTTTATTATTTTCGGTTTTGGGTTTGAGTTTTTTATTTTCCTGGAGTCTAAAGGGAGCAACATAAGAAATATTTTTGCCACAGCCAACACACTCAGAATTTAGGAGCAAGCACTGTGCCTCTTGAAGGCACATATAAAACTTTTTTAGTCCAGTGCTTTCTGAATTTGTTTGAATATTTAACCTCAGCACCTCAGGGAGCTCCATAAATTGAGCAGAGTTTTCTTTTCTGTTTTACAAGACAGTAGATGTTCCTTTTATTCCCAAGATCATGCTACAATCTGACAGACACCCTCCACCTACTATCAAAACAAACCAATATTTATTATGCAAAAAAGTTTTTAAAAAATTACTTGTTATTGTACCAAATGTCTGAAGAGGCAAATAAACGTAGTGAATGTTCAGAAAGGAAATAATCTCTTCACTCACTCCTACCTATGCTCAAACACCCTTTGCAGTGCTGAGAATCAGCCACATGTTGGAATAAGAGGACAGAAAACCTTGGATGTACTTTGGGTTGGGCTCTTTTCTGCATACATAGCAAACCAGAATTGTTTAAGGATTTCCCTCAAAGACATATTCTGTGCAGAGACACACATACCTGAAAATAGAATTTGTTTGAATGTCTTTGAAAAGTATCTTTCTTTAGCAGAGTTAGCATAGAAATTATGATGGTGATATAATAACAATAATTAAAAAAAAACCCAAGCTGTGATATCTGACATGGAAAAACACTTTTAACATCTGTGCTATATAATGTACTCTTACGCCATTTTAAGGAAAGGATAGTCTGCCTGTGGCACCAACATTGATAATTCATTTGTTATACAGCGAAGCTTCAGACGTAGCACTCAGTGATGTGCTCTTTTAGTCAGGTGGTTAACATGAAGTTCAGAGCAGGATCACAGCAAATCCTGCTGTTAGTGCTCGAAGGCATATATTTATTTCTGTCAGGTGGTTTAAAACTGATGCTTCAGAGACAGAAAATGAAAGCATAGAGGGGGAAAAGATCCATTTAATTTTCTAGCTGAACATTGTATCTTCAGGTTCATAATTTATGAAGTATTACCTTCGGTGACCATGGATATGGCATGATCAGAGCACTGTTTAGATAATAGCACTTAAGTAACCAGTATGAGACCAGTTGTATCACTCCCTTCCTTTTCTGCAGCTGTTGAACGCTCCTTGGTTGTATATCCTTGGCTGACAGAAATCAGTGTCTCTTTATCGACTTCAGTTTTTCAAAGGCTTATGATAGAATGTTTTGGTCTAATTTCTTTGGTCTTATAGAATGATGACATGTTTATTTGTGAGAAAAAGAGGGGGAAAAAAAGGACTCTTAGTGAAGCAATCTTATGGCTTCCTTCGGCTTCCGGTCTCATTACTATTTTATTTGAATTCCAAACGTAAACCAGTCAGTTCATTTACCCAAAATAGAATGACTCATTGGCACTCTCTCTGACAGAAGTCATAGGATTCCAAATTCTTGTAGTCTTCTGTTCCCTCTGAGTTCATTCATTTGCTTATTAGAAAAGACTGAGAAAATGTAAAAGTAACACAACATGTGGTTAAATGGCACTGCTTCTAATAATAATCACTGTAAGAAATATGTGTCTATACATCAAAGAAACAGACTAGACATATGCATAACAGCAAAAAGACAATCTCAACAGTCTAAGCGTCATCAGATTAGCCAAGACATACAGAAAGGGTGTGTAAAGACAGAAAGGGAAACAATAACTTGGCAAAAGCAGTACTAGTATCAGCACAGTCATTACCTAGCCATGGTAATATTTTTTTTTCTGTCATGTCTCTCACAAGGTGCATTTGTTCAAGGTTGTATTAATTCTACTATTAAGGTTCCTTTTCAAGAATGCCCTGATAGTGAAATATCCCTGTTGAAATTCAATAATTGTAATATTTCTTGATGGAAAATACATATATAATCACAGTAGAATGTGATTGGTCATATTTGCTTCACCCTGCTTTTCTGGAATTGCATTTGACCTCCTGAGGCATGCCAGAAAACCTGAAGAAATATTGTAATAGTATCAAGATAGTGATGAGATATCTAGTTACTTTACAATATTCAATTCAAATGAATTTTTACTCCTGGAAATATAGGTATTATCCTGTCTGTATTAAAATATATTTTATGGTTTTCAGAGTATTCCACTACTATGGAAATTTGCTGATTCTATACTTTTGAATAATCAAGTCCTTATTCAGAGTAAACTTTAATTTCAACCATTATGTACAAATTAATATGAAAGGTCATAACCATATCTAAAACATATTTCAGTGTGTTGTTATTCTTGAAGAAGAAACACTGATATTTTTTCTCTTCTCTTGGGAACTGGTATACTTCAGAGTCAGAGACAAAACAAAAAATAGTTTCCTTGTGGATGAAGTTATTTTGAAAGAAGGAGACAAAATGAGACAGGCAGGGTTTGTGTACTCTCTATTACTTTATACATAGCTATCATTTTCTAATAATGAAAGCTTAAACTGTAAAGAACTGTCATTTTAATTCTCCCAGCAAAGAAAGACCCAGAAACAGCATAACATAAATTCTATTATGTTAAACATTTCACTCATTTAATGGTCAACAGACAATATGAAAGGTATGTCTTTTCTGCTTATTATTGTTGCATTTCATCTTAATATGTCATCAGACTTACTCCAGGAATGGATGCAAATAGAAAATCTCAAAAGCATCCAGTTTACAGACCACTTGACCAATAACCAGCTGCAATAGTTAAGAAAATTAAAGTAAAGTAAAGCTTGCTTGCTTTCTTAGTGCACAGATACATTGATAGCTGTAACAAGCAGCCAACACGTTCAAGTATCAGGAAATTAAAAGTAGAACTGGAAAAGAAATGTCATTCTTCTAATTTACCTTATGTTTCAATAACTTTAGGAATTACTCACATTGACCAAATTAAGGGCATAGGCAGCCCTTGGTTATTTAATTTCATTTTGAGATTTTAAATTCATATTTCAGAACCCTGATGGATTCACCTGTCGCACTGGATGCGACAAAATGAGAGTTCTTTTCTGAATCCAGCTGCCTCTCTGTGTACTATGCAGGAGAAGGAGGTATTGGCACAGATCTAACATGGGGTTTCATTTGTGGCTACTGCTTAGATATCAGGCTGAAGAGATATCAGAAAGAAACTGATTAAGATATCTCACTCTGAAGGTAAAATGAATTGTTAAATTGGGGTTGGATTCAAACCAGACCAGACCGTGGTAAATGAAGATGGAGAATAAGACTGCAGTTAGGGATAATCTGGGTAATTAAAAAGGAACAAAAAGATCTTTTAGAGTGACTGAAGAGCCTTTAGCAAATAAAAAAGGTCTGGCGAAATCTAAACATGTAGACTAGTAGTCACCAAATGCACGTCTTCAGGAAATGCCAGTACATGTGTGTAAGTACGGGCTGCCTATTTCAGTGAGTTTTCTAGGTTACTAGGCTACTAGGTTCAAGTTTTAGGTAAGCAGTGAAAGTTTGAAAAGCTTATCTTTCGAAAACTTCCAAATTCTGTTTCTGTTGAGACTTAAATTTTTAATATAGGGAAGGAAGTGCAGAAAAAAGAGAGAAGCAGAAGACAGTTGCTGCTTTTTCAAAAGTAACATTTAGCAACACTTTTCCACTTGAAAAAGAAACCAGAATTCAGTAATCTTACAAAGAATAATAAGGATTTAGACCGAGTATTTAATGTACTGAATCTTCCTACTAAAGCAAGATTCTTCTCTTCAGTCTGTGTTTGAATCTAGCTTTGAAGGTTTCAAAAGAACTTGAAATTCTTTGTACTTTCTATTTTTCCCACTCTTATGCTGCTATTTTTGGGGTTTTTTTTTCTTCCTTTTCTATTTGCTTCCTTTTGATATTTCACAGTCTTTCTTTTCATTTCATGTTACAGTTTCTATGGAATAATATTTATATATAAAATGCTACTTACATATAAAGTACACTGTATAGGGTATGGGCAGAGGTGTGGATTATCTGTCTGAAATGAGAAGACTTCTGCACCATTCCATTCACACAGATGAGGTTTCTGTCCTTTTACCACCTAACGACACATCTGTCTTTGTCAAAGCTTATTTACTATAAATTAGCTCAGGCATATTTCTTCAGTGATTCAAGTCCTTCTTTATTACTCCTCATTACTTGATGTTCCACCCAATTTAATCACATCTGCATACTGGGAAATTGTCCTTAGACTCATTATTCTAGTTTGTATTATGATACGCTTGATAAAGTTGAATTCTTAGCTAGTTCTCTCTATTATATAAGGAAGTTTATCACTGTATGTGTAAACTATGTTCTTGATGCCAGATCTAACACCGTATCTTTGACATCATTATCATTTTATTTGAAATTTATCACAGCAAGACATTAAAAGCAGTGTCTGCAGTAGAATGCCAATAAAAGTTGCCAGAAATGTGAAAGCTGTAGTTAAGTCTTGGTCTATTTTCCCAGTGATTCTTTTAGCTATTTCAAGATATGATTTTTGGAAAATAACATTTGGTTAGCAGCAATCTCTAGATATATTTCCTGAAATGAAAAGTCTTTTGACTGGTGGGAAAGTGGTCTGGTGGCTATAATTAGTGACAACAGCTAGTTTATATTCCTGACACTTACAGATTTTGCAATGTGATCTGAAGTCATTATGTACATCAGCTCAGTCATAGGTAAAATGTGCACAGCAGTGCAATACCTAGTGTATATTCTAAAAAACCCTCTACTTCCTCGTGTTGAAAAGCTTTTGTTTTCAGAAGAGGAGCCAAAATTGTTAAAAAGAATAAAGGGTTATACCTGACTATTTCATATTCTTTAGAGAGTTTGTGTCCAAATCTAAACTTTGTAGCTGAAAACTGTTACTAAAATTGGCAGCCCATGTTTATCATCAAATAGCTCTTCTTCATTGTCATGCAATAGCACGAACTTCTTGTGAAACTGTCAGAGTTGTTGTTCATTTGTTACCTGCGCGGCAATAAATCTTTGTTACCAAATTTTTTTTCCTGTGCAGTGTATAAAACAAAAGCTAAACTAAAAACTAGAGCTATATAAACAAATCTACATAATAAAAGCAGATCTAAGTTGAAATTGCTGAATTTTCTCTCCGTTTTCAGTTAAGCAATTAACTTTCTGTGCATTTGACAATATCAGGATAGCCACTCAAGAATCTTAGGTTTACTCCAGTTTTGTGGTTTTTATTGACTTCTAGGTGGTTTGATATTTAGACTTTTACTAAATAGCAGCAGTAGTAAAAATATTTTCATGGCAAAACAGAGCTATTTACTCATTAAAATTTGTGGTATTATAAACAGAACCAAAGGAAGACATTTTTCGAAACTCTAAAAATTGTTATAACCTTTTATCAGAATTGATATTTTCTTTTAGTTTGTGGGCTTTTCTTGTTTGTTTTTGTTTTTTTTGTATGTTTGTTTGTTTGTTAAATACTTTAGTATTTACCAGTTCTGGAAGCAGAGGTAACAAGACACTATAGACAGGGCACTTTTTGCAGGATTTTTACCATACCAGAAGTAAAGGAATGACTTAATTCTCAGATTTGTACATCAAAAAGCTTTAGCTAATATATTGACTAATGGATTTTTTTTTTTCCTGCAAAAGAGAAATTCTGAGGTTTGGTCATCACGCTGTGGTTGGTTTTTGATGGCATGTAAATTCAAGCCATCATCTGAGAGCAATTGATGGCAGATTAGGATTACCAAAATGAATTTTCAGCTTTTCTCTTGGTCCTACATTTCTAAATAATAAATAATCAATGACATGCTATCGTCACTGGTCCAAATACACTGCTACACTATAAAGGCTTGTCATGTTTGATGTGGAGGGGGGGGTGGTTCTGGTGGCAGGAGAGGGGTTTTGCTCCCTGCGACCTCCCCGGTTTTGGATCCGGGTTAGGCTTAGTTCTGGCCACCAGATCAGACTGCCATCCCCCTCGGGGTTGAGCCAATAGGGCGCCTCTGCGAATTGCCCTATTTAAGTCAGGACAAACGAACCGGAAAAGGTGCTTTGCCCAGGATCGAGCAGAGAAGGGAGGAGGGCACTGCCCCCGCTCCCTGGCTCCCGGCCGGGCAGCTGCCTGCGTCGGGCCGGCGCCACTCACGGAGAATGGCGGCGGCGGAGCCAGCTGGGGAACTCGGGGGCACCCCACTCCCGGGGTGCCCACTGGGCTGAGTTCACCTGGAGAGAACTGAGATCTGAGAGAAACAGCCGCATCGACAGCAGGTCAGTGAGGATGGAGCGGGAGGAGGTGTGCCGGAGCCGAGTTTCCCCTGCGGCTGATGGTGAGATAGCAGGCGGCCCCCCTGCAACCAGGACGGCCTCGGTGGAGCAGAGACCCACTCGCAGCCCGTGGGGAGAAGATGCCTGAGCCTGAGGGTGGTCGTGTTGGGGTGCATGGCAAGGCAGAGAGGCATCTGGAGTCTGCGTGACGACCCACGCCGGAGCGAGTGGCTACAGCTCCCTAAGTACCCGAGACTGTGGTAAAGCCCACACCGGAGCAATCTGTGGGGAAGGATTGTTTCCAGTGGGCTGGACTCACGCTGGAGAAGTTTGTGGATTTTTCCTCGTGGGTAGGGGATCCATTGGAGCAGGGGAAAAGGGTGTAAGGACTCCTTCTCCTTTAAGAAAGAAGCAGCAGTAACAGCATGGAATGAACCGACCTGCACTCCCCCAGTCCCTGCCCCCTGTGCTGCTGGGGGGAGGAGGTAGAGCCGGGAGGAAAAGGAAAGGGGGGGGGAAGGTGTCGGTTTTAAGATCTGGTTTTGTTTCTTTCTGTCCTCTCGAGTAAGCGTTTTTTGTTTCACTTTGTCCTTCTAAGTAATCATTAATAAACTGTTTTGCTTTGAGAAAAGCCCTGTCTGGTTTGCCCAGGACCATGGTTGGTGGGTGCTCCCTCTGTTCTTGTCTCAACCCTCAGTCCCTTTGTTTTTTTTTTCTCTCCTCTCTACTTTACTGGAGAAGGAGAGACTGTGTGAGTTTTAGTTGCTGGATCAGCCTAAAACCACTACAAGGCTTCATTTAACTTTTCTCATAAACCTTGAAGTTGTGTGATAGTGCAACATATACTCAGATCCCACAGTAAAGAGTCATAATAAAATCAGTGATAGGACGTTATTTTAGCCTATAATCAGAAGACTTGACCAAAACCCGAAAATAAATGGCAAAGCAGAAGAGAAGTCAGTACATTTTAAAATCTGTGTATGCATACATTCATATAACTGTGCCAAGGACACCATTGGTCTTATTCCTGTCTTTTAAATTTCACCAAATGGAAGAATACACGTTTTAAAAAATATTAACATAATGTTCTTTGTAAGAGTCTATTGGATTTTTAAAAATTTCTGAATGGTTCTGATAAGGCACTCACAATGTTGGTATATTTTTTAACTAATAAAACATATTCTAATCCACAGCAATCACAGTTCAGGTTTATTTTCTACAATAATAGCTCCAAAACCCTTATTCTAGTATACCCAGGGATACATTCACTGGATATAGCTGAAATACTGGATATAGTTGATATTCATTATAATAATTATTGATTCTTTGCCCAGCAGCATATGATTCTCATTCTTTTCTTATAAAATTAAAGGAGATAAATCAAAACATTACTGTCCTCTGGGAACTTTACTCCCTTTTAAGATTTCATTCAGTTTGTACGGTATATTTTCATTATTGATGATTTGACAGTAAGTCAAAAATGTCAAACAATTTTTATCTAAATATCTATGCAAACTTTGCTCTGTGTAGAAAATGCCTGATCGTGTCTTAAACTTGTGATTTTTTCAATGGATTTCTAACCGTTATGACGGTACTAGAAATTAGTGGGTTGAATTCAGTGACCTTCAGTCACTATAGCATCATGTTTGAGAAAGAATAACTCATTTTCCTCACAGCATGTTTATTGTGTGTCTTTCTTTTCATGTAGTTGGAATGCATGAAGGCATATAAAGAAGTAGAAGATAAGTAGGCAACTCTTTAACTAATATTATGAACACTTTAGACATGTTTTGAAAATTATTTCTACTCAGTATAACCTTGCCTATGCTTATCTCTTTCATCAAAACCTGAAAGAAATTGAAAGACAGGCTAATTAAAGAGAAACATTCAGGGACTTGAGAGCATGGATTGAAAGACTAATTACAAGTTTTCAATACTCTCCTTTGTTTCGGTTTTCCATTTGTACTTTTCCTTCAGAAAAAAATGTCAATTTCTGCTAGAATTAGATAATAACATTTAGTTCCTCATCCTACATTTTGATTTTTGGTTGGGTGTTTTTTGTTTGTTTTTGTTTGTTTGTTTTACATCTTGATGTCTTTGGGGCTTCTACACCTTATTTTCTTCAAGCCAAAAACAAAGTGAGGGAAATATGATCATATAAATTTGATGGAAAAGTCATGTTCCACTGCTTAGTTTTATAAATTATGCACAAATATTGACTTACGTATGCTGTAAGACCTCCTAGAATAGGGCCCCAGCATGTGCATCTGTTGAAAGAGCCTGCCAAAAAAAGTATGTTTCAGCCTCCAACATGTAAAATATGCATATTCAATTACAAAAAATCCTGACATCATTTCAAAAAGGTTTCAGTAACTTGCTGTAGTCCCCAGGAAGCAATAACTTGCGTGCCAACAACTCATGTAAGTTTTATGTATCTATTTAACTTGCTTAAACAACAACACCAAAAATAAATTAACATTATTGCACGGAATTTCTTGCTACACACGATACACTGGAATTCCTTTCAAAGAATATTCTTACATATAATGACATGTATGCAAGCATCTGGCTACTTCATGCACCATTTTGAGAGTAGGAGAGTAAGACAGTCAACCATAAGCTGACAGGTTCAAAATGCTTGTTTTTGCCAGATGTTTTTCTTTTGGATGCCTTTTTGCTTCAGTGTACTTGACAGTATTTTTCTCCAACTTGTTAGAAAGAACCAAAACTATAACCTTGAATATTTATGAAAAGAAATGCATACTTTGAAACATCACCTTTGGCATTTTAGTTCTGTGCCAACATTTAAGATATGTTTTGAGTGTGTAGCAAATGTTTAATGTATACACAGTCCTTTGAACAAGAATATGAACTTTCCTTTCATGGGAAAAAAAATGTCTTGTACTCAATTTGCTTTTCTTCCCAGTTCCTCTGTACCATTCCTATGTGTGCTACAGTCTCTACCAAATGACTAGCAGTAGAATATGAACCCTACCTCACACATAAAATAAATATAGATAGGCTGACCTAACCACAGGCGTACTTTTAATGAACACAATTTTAAGTGTTTTATACAGCTGTAATCTAAGATTAGGAACATATGGTTCTGGTGGTAAATTAACACTATGAAGATATATAGCAGTGAAAATTTCATGACATTTTCAGAACACATAAAGTACCCTGGGCTTAGATAAATTCAGACCTAACTCATTTTGAAACATGAAGGTTGTAGCCTTGTCAAAACAAGCCTGAATAATGATAATACTATAATGATTTATTGAAGTTCTTATGAGGAATAATAAGGAGAGTTTTAAATTATCATCTGTGTTAGTGTTTCATCTGCATGGGAATCGTATAGAATTATGTTTAAGAATAATAAAACCTCAACAGAAGGGCCAAATGATTACTGGGATAAAAAGACAAAATCCTGTGAAATCATTTCATTTCATTTCATTAGATTTTCCTTTCTGAGAATATTTATTAAGGGGACAAAAATCAGTGGATTTGGAAGTCAGTCTTGTTTTCAGACCTCCATCTGCATGAGCGCAGCTCTGGATCCATGGATGTAGAGTGCTGCACTAGCATAGGAAGGACGTTGCTGTGAACAATTCCACCCTGATCAGACTTAAAAGGTACATTCAGCGCACAATGTGCTTCAGAGAGTGTTCTTCAATTTAATTTACATTCTGGAATGAGCTGTATTCTTGAAATTTGGAGAGAAAAAAACAATCCTAAACCAATTTTGGACACTCATTTCCTATAAGTGAATACTTGTTGGGAAGTACATTTTAACAACTAGCTGTAAATTGAAGATCATACAAGTTTGAATGACAACATCCATTTTGCTTAGATTTTGTTGTTGTTGTGCTTATATGCCAGTGAATATAGCAGCTAAGGGAGTCTTTAAGGTACTCTGTGGCTCAAACACTTTACTATTTAATTTAGATGGGAAAAACAAAGGGTGAAGTGAAAAAACCTGTGAACATATGGTGAATGCCTGTATTTGTGGAAAGCAGACTGCTGTATACAGTGGTCTCAGAGGGAAAATGTGGGTTCATTGGCCAGACAAGGGTTTGATCAAGTAAAAAAGTGTTCTGCAGGAGCACTAAATACTAAGCATTTATATTATGGCTACCTTTCAATCATTAAAAGCTTCATTATTTCCTTGGTGGCAAGAGTTAATTTGAAAGAGTTAAACAAGACTTTTCATTTCTTTTTGATAGGACTGAAAACAAAGAATGGGATTATAATAAAGGGAGATGGAAAGACTGATTTCATGTAATCAAATGCAGATATTTGGCCTATGTTTTGTTCAGCCTAGTTTAACTGAAGCTTTTTAAGGCCTCAGAAATGACTGAAGGAATTTATATCTTGGATTTCTAATTCTCAGCCTATGATCAGTGGAAAAAAGATAATATTTGGACTTCTCCCTACCTGTCAGTCGAATTAAGCTTGATGAGTAGAAAGTGCATGGAAAAACTGAGAGGAAAAACCCATATATGCATAGGAAATATTTCCTTCACCAGCAGATTTACTGAACACTTTTTAAAACAAAAGCTATGATCTAGAACAAATGGACTCAAATTAATAATGGGTTATTTTACCTGTCTCCGAAGTACGTTCATAGTGTAGATTCTATACAAACAGATAGTAAGTAGATTTTTATCTTAAATTTTGAGAACTATAAAATTTGAAAATAATATGAGGGCAGATATCATCAAACAGATGAGGATTTTATAGAAGTATTGTGGTTTTCCAAAAGCACAGTTGACCAGAAGTTGCATAAATAACCTCACAATTATATAGCAATCAAAGTTAGTAAGAAAATTATATGCATATATATCAAGAAATCCGAGAGTTTTAATATTCTGGAACTAAAGACAGGAAAGATTGTGCTACCGCATTAATATCTATCAGGACTTCTCTACCCTCATGAATGATAGTGATATCTGAGGTGCAGTATTAGAGAGAGATAGAAGGAAAGAAGGGACAAGGAGAAAGTGTGACAGGGAGAGAGAAAAAATCACGCTGTATGTACCAAAACAAAACATTTAAAAATTACAGGATATACTACAAAGATTCTTCCCCCATTACGATTAGGTCTGAAGAATAGTACTGAGTACATAGAAACTGAGCAGCCCATCTGGATGTAATAGCAAAAATATAATGCATTGTGGAAGTGTGATACAAGCTGTAGGTATTCTAGCAATTATTTTTTTCTGTAGGCAGATGGTAAAAACAAATTTCTAGTGAAATGAGCTATAAATTCCTTTGGTACTAGGACTCCAACCAAGACATAACAAGTCTGGATTCTTAATTAGATTAACCTACAGAATCCTTGGACTAATAATTACCATTTTATTTCTGTCTTTCAAAGGCAAATAACTTTCAGGAGATTTAAAGAGTATGGTCCTATTAATCCATATGTCAGTGGCTTTTTAACATTAAAGTAAATAAATTTCAGTTATTTTAATAACTAGTTAAGAACTGGAAGGAGACATAGGTAAAGAAAACAATTGATTCCAATTGAAAACATATACTGCCTTTGAGAAAAAAGTATTAACAGGAAGTGCTATCACCACATAAACTTTGACAGAACTATTTGTGAGGAGTTTGTTCTTCAAGTTTGGTACTTTGGGTTCCTACTAGATAACATCACTTTGAAAACTAAAAAGCTATCTTCTACTGATAAAGATAGCAGTCAATTTCAAAAATTTTCTAAAATTTTTTAAAAAAGCTTTCACAAGCCTCATGAAAATTAATCCAAGTTTTATGAATCTCATAAGTATAAGTAAAATAGACTAGCCTTTCCATTCACTGAGAAGAAAGGATGAGCGAAGATCTGGGTAACACAAATACCACTTAGCCCTATGTGATCATCCTGATTTCTGTTTCTTACTTTTTAAAAAAGTTCTTAAGATAACTCTTAAGGTTTCAAGATTACTTACATGGGGACACTTCTTTAGGAAAGCTGTCTCAGAATTCCACACATTTATATAAAAACATTAAAGTTCATTAGAGGTCATATTCATACTGTCTCCCTTTACTCTGACTATTTTCAAGGAATTATGTTCTGACAGAAATTTTTACAAGGTGTAAAAGGAATATAGCATCTTGAAGAAGAATATGGTTCCAAGACCTGAAGATTCATTTGCATCAGGATCACTTGAAAAGTTGACCACTGAGGAGCAGCACTGAAGATATTGAGTAACCGGGAACTATAAGAAAAAAAGCATCTGCACCCTTCAAGAGAGCAAGAAAATTCATAAAAGCAAGTATTGTATGATGAGGGAAGAAAGGCATATTTTTAGCATCTCTTCTGTTCTTCCTTTACCGTTATCAGGGTGATTCTCTACAAGGTAATTCAGATTAAAATAATACATTAGTGTAACATCTGTTAAGCACATCTAACTTTATAGCCAGTGGAATTTAATTATCAATATCAAAACAGTAGCTAAGATGTTTGGATCTATGATTACATAGAGAGATGGCGTACAGTGAAGAGTAATTACAAGATTAGCTGGTATATACATGCTCTGAATTCAAGAATGTTGAATCTGTTAAAAGATATGCGCTTTTCTCCTTTAAATGCTTATTTGCATGCAGCAAGATACGTGTGACTTCTATAATGGGAATAAACAGATGCCACGTGGAACTCTTTTTAGTTATTATGACTACAATTCAGTAACAGTAGTATGAATTGATAAGAAATAGTCTTTGTTTTTCTTTAGGCCATATATTTGATAGGATATTTCAAACAGTGTCTTGGTTTTGTACTTAAGAACAGCTGTATGTGACAGTCTAAAAACATGTTACCATGGAACCGATCTCTCTACGCTCAAGAGGCTTCACAGACATAGCAGAAAGGCATAACCCAAAGTGCCTCACTACTTTTGGAAACTAAATCAACCCCAAATTCTAGATAAATTATACTTTTTTTTTTTTTTTTTTAGAAAACCAAAACAGAAGCTGCAATTGCATTTTTTTCAATCATTAGCAGAGGAAACAGTTTAGAAAGTGTACAAACTCCAGGTCAGGGTCAGAACTTTTACAAAGATGTTGGTTTTCAGTAAACTTGAAACTCATACCTGGTGAGCTAGCTGCACAAGATTTATTATTTTTACAATATAATTTAAAAAATCACAACAACAAACTTATGTCATTTCCTGGGAAAAAAAGTCCTCTTGAATATTAAGAATTTGTGTTTCTAAAACATTCAGGTGTCTTTGAAAACTCAACACTAGTACTACTTCAGTCTAAAGGAAAAATAAGCTACTAGCATGCAATTTTTTTTTTATTTGTCAGGCAGCTTTGCCTTCTACTTTTTAAGTCTGTTGTGCTGCTGTACGTATGCCATGCTCACTTAAAAACACAGATTTTCAGTTAATCAGACAAGTATATTTCCCTTTAACAGAAGATATATGCAGATAATTACCTGCAAGAATAAATGACAACAATTTGGAAAGACACATTAATAAGCACTTCTCTAGAGACTTATAAAATAAATGTGTAATCATAAATAAAAGAAAACTTGGGTATATTTGAATATATGATCACCAATACTTGAGCAGTGCTCCTGTTCCCTTGGTATTTAATGGAGAAACATCACCAAATGAACACAGAAATATATAGTGGAAAATGGTGGCAAGGAAGTTTTCAGCAGTTGTGCTTTTTCAATGGAACTATGCTTTGACAGAACAATGCAATACTGCCCCACTGGGTGGCCCCTATGCTATACTTTTAATATTTTTTATGTCTTCAAATATAATTTCTTCTAAGCAATATTTTTTTTAATTTATATGATTAGCCAAACCAGAAGCTGGAAAGATAATATTTTTTAACTTCCTTTCTGATGAATAATAAATGTCACATAGGAATTAGAAAGTAGGATGTAGTCGCGCGTGCCATCTGCTGCGTATGGGAACAGAAGAAAGATATTAGACTTTAAATTAGGAGTTGCTTCATAGAAACTCAAAGATGAAAGGAAACCACACCGATCACTTGGAAAGTAATACCAGTCTCTATCAATCTATCAGTGCTTAGAAAATCTCACAATATGACAAGATACTTTTGAGTGCCCTCCAAGGAATATCTACAAAGTGTATTTTAAATAGAAAATAATGTCATTAAACACATACAGTCTTCTGATTATTTGTTTAAATTTCTTTTCAGTTTCTTCTAGGTGCCTAAGGCCTATGATAGAAGGATACGTGGAGACATTTCTGAGGTAAAATACAAAACCTTGCATGCTGCATTCCCATAGCAACTGACTATTCACAACAGTAAGGAGAGCAGTATATTTACAATTCGCTTACTCAAAAGACCCCCAAATTATCCACATTTTACCTCAGAAGGGAAAGCTGTTAGTGTGCCCATCACCTTGTGTGTAAAAAGCTTCCTGCCATTCATCTGCTTCAAATCTGGATCATTTATGTAATGAAAGCTGCTTCTATCCATTCCAACTACCTGTTTGATCTCTGCTGTAAGTAAAGAGCTGGACATTGACCCAGCAATAAGTGACAAGCATTAGGCTTGTCTGCAAAGTCTCACATCCATGAGACATGACAAGGAAGGAAGTGGCTAGCAGGGATGGTGTCCTCCAGAATATGTGAAGGTGAGATGCTGGAGCTGACCCCAGAACTATGAGAGCTGCTCTGTGTTTAGTACCTTCCCTATCTCTCCTGTTCCAAATAGCAGCATCTGTTCAATGAGACCCAGGTGAGCTCTTCTACTTGGTACGAAATACCTGGGTTCAGTTTTTTATTTTAAAATAATAAAAGAAATACAAAATTTTGGGTTGTTATCTTCTGCTGTATCATTCATTGGTTGAATGCTACACGGAGATTTTTAGTTTAAATAATTGTCATATACTGTTTTATTTAATATCTGATGCTAAGATTATAATACCTATAAGAAAAATAGGAGTGGAATAAACGGAAAGATAACCAGGACAAGAGCACAATTGGTTTGAAAATGTAGTAGAAAACCACTTCAGAACAGTTGGTCATACACAATAAATAAGTTGGCTGAAAAATTCTTACAAGACAGTATTTTAATAGTTACTATTACCTGTAATTCTATAGGGACCTGAAAGTGCCAATCTGGGATCAATATATTTTTGTGGCAGAGCTCTGTATCTTTAATTCAAAGTTACTTATAAATAATACTATAAACAGATGTGAGGATGACAAAAGGAGAATATTGATGACAAATGGTGGCTTAAATTGGACAAAATTGGAGAAAAGTATTTAATGAAATTAGTACTTGATTATACAAACTCTGTCTATAGCGAGCTGAGACCATCCTATAGCCTACAGAGAACACTAGACAGAAAGAGTTCTGAACAGGAGGAAAAATACAGAACTAGCACACTATCCCTGAAAAAACTGCTAGTGCTATACATTGGAACTTCTAACTTCCCTCTGTTTTTTCCTGTCCATTTCCTTGATTTTTCTCTTCTTATCCTAGTTTCTGTTGTGACTTAAAATAGCTGTCATATACAGAATATGAATAGTATGTCTTCCGAATTTCTTTCTAATTGTTTCAGCACCTTTTTCCTTCACTGTTTTTTGTTTGTTTTTTTTTAATTTCCATACACAAAAGTGTGTAGTCATACATTTCTATGCCTGCAAGGGTAAACATGTACATGTTAAATTATAATTATAGCTAATAGGGATGTATCCAAGAAAATTTTATGTTACTTAACATGGATTTAGATAACAGGGTAGCCACAGAAGCCTAAGGTTCAACATGGGATGCTAAGCTTGCTGAAACTCTTGTTAATTACGCAGTTGACTATTCCGGTATTATCCAACCCAAATAAAATAGACCCTTTCCAATGAGAATACTTGGTCAGACAAAGTGAAGTATTCATGCTCTGTAGCACCTAAAATTTACCAGACATTTTACAGGGCTGTAACAAACTGAATTTTGGATGTGAATGCATTTTCTTTTTCAGTTTAAACATAACACCATAATAAAAACTTTCTTATGCTACTTCAACAGAGAGATACAAGGGCAAGCCATGAGAATCAACTCCAGTTTTATTTTAGATCAAACTTCACATAGCTATTTCTGAAATAAAGGCACCAGGACTTCTGTTTGTTTGCTCTTGCAGGATCAGTAAGGGTCATTATCATACTTAGCTCCTGTGTGAACTAATTCTAAAACAGGGCTCAACACTCAGGTGATATGGGACAATTTTAGGCTGTAAGACGACTCCAGATAACTCTCAAGCTCTGACGTTCCATTCTGCCCATGAGATGAAACCTGGGTATAGTTCTGGTGATAATTTGCTTCAGAGACCCCTACCCGAAGATAGCATGTATAAAAAGATGAAGATTCACCTGGCTGGGCTTTTTCCAACCTTCCAGGACTAAGATGATATTTCAGGAGGTCTTCCACCTGCGGACACCCAACACTCTCTTTAGTGGCACTCCTTGCCATACTACGCAGCCTTAGGGTCACACTGTAACATACCAATCTTCAAGCTACCTGAAGAATGATTTTACAAACAACGAAAAGAAATCTAGATTTTAAGGCTACAAGGGCATCATGCACAGCTCAAGGGAGACCTGGACCAAGCGCTATGACACGTGGAAGTAACCTGCTGGCTTTAGAGTGGTTCACCCTATAAAGTAGGGGGATGAGCCACTCAGTTCACTTGCCTATGGAGTAAGGGAAAGAACTTGAGAAAGAAGCTTTTATCAGTGTAGCTGTAATATGTCTGTTAATATTTCCTCTTGTATTCGCATCTACTACCATGAAATGGACCCAAGCAGAATTTATTACAGATTAAAACCCTATGTCTGAGGGTTTCATCTGTAAGCATTATCAGTCTCCTTGTGCTGATTAGAAGACTTTGAAATATTACAAGAACATCAACAGTGTTGCTTGCACTGTTTTCTAGTAAATACTGACTTAGTCTGTGATACAGAATGCAAGCAGATAAAAAAATTGCCCACAGCTTCAGGAAGAATGTTCTGGTCAAAAAGTCAGCTCCCAGCTGCTCCGTTAGCAGGAAGCACGACTGGGTAGGAAACAGGGCTCTGAGGTTCTCCACAAACCACTTGTTGGAGCCTCTGAGCACCTACAGAAAGTAAGAAGTACCTCAAACATCACCACCCTCCCTTGTTCAGCAAAACTGAAAGGTCCACCTTGCCTTCTCCTGCAGAGAGGATGAGAGAACCTAGCGTGCATGGCCTGGGAGTGTAGATACCCCACATCCGTGGGCTCGGGGGAGCAGCCCTCTGACCAGCTGACAGCAAGGCCAGTGCTTCGCACCAGGGCTGACAATAGGTAGGACAAGACAAATGCTGTCTGAAGGACATGCCTTTACAATGAATTTCTCGAGTTTACACATGACAAAATCTATTCCTAGAGCCTGACAGAAACAAAGATGACTTGAGAGATAGAAGTCTGACAGAATTACACTCATATATTCTGTGCATAGCTATGAAAAAAGTTTGGAAATTCACACATAGTTAATTAAACATTACTTCTATTTTCTGACGCTATAGCAGTCTTAGAATCTTAGTCATATCTTTTTATGCAATTATTTTTGTTAGCTTGCAAGCCAGCCTCCAATGTTATGTTTACTGTAAGTTATTCTCCAGAAAATAGCATCTAAAAAATTAGGAGAATGTCACAGCTCAATTTTTGTTTAAATTCTTTCCCCCAAAACAAGTGGTAAGAAACAGGTCAACAATGAGTGCCTTTCAAACACTCATCTATACAGTACTGTGTACCTGGTGAGAGTAAGACAAGGCATATTCTACCAGAAAAAAAAAGGAGTTTTATATCTCAGCATGCTGTCGACATTTTCTGTTGCTGTTCACTGCACACACCTTCCTCACAGAGCTCCCTGTGCTCATCAGTGGGCTTCACAAGGAGACAAAGTAAGTCGTATTGAAATACATCATGTACAGCAGGCTCCACATGTAGTTCTCACAAGAGTCTCCAGGTTCTACTGACATGACTCTGATTTTGACAAGATAGGTCAGTCCAGTTCAAAAGTTGGAGCTCATAATGGCAATCCTTTACAGTAAATATGTGGGAAAAAATGAACTATAATGGAATAGAAATATTTTTGAGCAACTGTTAAATGCTGGGGTTGGGCCAAATGGACAGTTGGCCTGGGGCACCAGACTTTTCATAGGCACACGTACTGTTTACTGAGCTCTTAGTCCATCTATCTGTTACTTTCAATCACTCATGGTTGCCTTCATTCTGCCTCCAGGATGGCTGAGCCGAGACGTCTCGCCACAGCCTGGCAGCAGGAAGCCTTGATGTAGCCTCGAAGATGAGGGAAGGCAGCTGCGGATGAATGAATGCGTGAAACTAGAGAGTGATGCAGACAGAAGCGTAGTCTGCATGTTACCATCCTGTGGGTTTCTGTTGTTTTGACTTAGTCAAACAACAGTCTGCCCTCTGCATGTGGAAAGATGTGGTCCCAAACAACAGCTTTGGATACAAAAGGGCAAGGTGGCAAAAGGGTTTATTCACAGTACATACTGAAAACTTTAATCTTGTTATTTTCTTCTTTCTCCTTCTGTTCATCTGCTTCGAGGCTTCTATTTCACGTTTCCTGACTTCTATCACAATTATTTTCTTACAATTTCCTTCTACTTTTTGAAAATTTTTTTTACTTTTATTACTATTTTAAATTGAAGTGACATGTAACTTGCACAGATGTCATAAATTCTTAAGAAATGAATTGTATTTGCTGATCTACTCAGTCTTCTGATGACTAGCAATGTTGTCCAGAGAAACTTGAAGACAAACTAAAAACTACAGCTCTGGGCGTGACATAGGAAGGATGGTTTCTTACACATTGTGATATTGTGTCCCTTGAAGTAATATTCTGCATGGAAAAGACTGGTAAACATTAAATCAAACTCTTAATAAGCCACTAAGAAAACAACCAATTTAGAATCACTCGCTGTCACATAAGTGACCCATTCTGACCTTCTGCAGCTTTGTTTTCAATGGAAAAAAAAAACCCGGTACAAGCATACTGTATGGGTGCCTCCCCATCGAGTCAGTCATGACCTCAGGAAAACAAACCAAAACAAAGCAAAAAACCCAAACAATAAAAAAGCCATAAAAAACCCAGTACGTGTTCCTATATTTTAGCTACCTAATACTAGCTAATAACTATTCTCTTATTATTCAGTCAAACTTTGAACACACTATGATGTGCAAAAAATCTGCAACAAGCAGGTTTAGAAGCCAGCTGTTTGCTGGGATCCCCCGAAATCACTGCATAGATAAAACCTGAGATGACAACTGGGATCGAAAGAAAATTTGTGTGCATTCTGTGTCATATGACAAGTAATTATTTGGCTAGTCTTATCAAAGCTGAAAAAAGGATTATTTTGTAATGCACAGTACTGAGCAAATAATCGCTAAGTTATTATCCTAGTTTTGGACTCTCTTATGGGAAGAGTTTCCTCAATCTTTTTGCTATTTGACACAAACAAAAAATTCAATAAACTCTTACCATCAATTAAGAAGATTGATCACTTCAATTATTTGCAGACTTCCACTTATGGTCTAATATGAAATATCTGTTTTTCCAATTATTTGATTAGAGTAGTATAAAAGCACATTTTGGATAAAAGCACACCAGGAACGAAGGCAACCTCAAATTTCAGAGGTAGAAACAATCCAGAAGGGTTCACTAGCCTTATCATAAGCTAAATACATTATGAAGCAATGTTCGAAATCTAGGCTGCATGTATGCCTTGTGTGATTCATTTGCAACATATACTGGAATGCTGGAAATGGCTCATGGATGTGAACCTCAACGACTATTGTGTAAGATTTAGTAATCTCCTATGTCTCAGGCTTTAGCACCTTGTGTATCTGTCTAGAGGAACAAACAATCAGATATAAGACAAAATCTAAGAAGAGCAATGGTTGTGATGGAACAAATATGATATATGATTTTCCTCCCTTCCTCCCTAAATCTCTCCAGTTTCCTCATTTTCTCCTGGGTATTGTTTTTTTAACAACAAAAAATACTTAGTGTCCCTTTCCTTTTCTATTAAAAAAACTCGTCATGAAGTAAAAGAAGTAAGATTAGGTCATAAATTAAATTGATTATGATCTCTTTAGCAAGGGAAATGACTCTGTAGAAGACTGTTGGCATATTATTATGACAGAGTTTTTTGGTTATGCTCTATTGAATATTTGCCCTGGTTTCTTTCTCATAAAGGCTGAGACTTTTGTCACAAGTCCTCGCACACTGGAAGTCTTAAAGGTAATTTTCGTATTGCTTTGCCACAATTCACTACTTACATTTTATTTTATTTTGTCATTGGTATATGCATTTGCTATCCACATCAGCCTTTTTATTGGATACATTTTTTCACAAAGCACCCTTTTGTATCTCTCCGTCTTTCCTGTCCTTATTTATTAAATTAAACCATGCAGCACGATAAAGGTGTGAACACCAAGTTGTTTTCATTTACTGGCTCCCAATTAGGCATGCAGCTGCTGCACTTGATGATAGTAGCCATCCAGGAAGCCTCTGATAAAGCAAAGGCAGGGAGAGAGGTATACAGAAGGATCCTTCCTGCAGCAGTCCTCATGGATGACCTGTTTTAAGGAGTCATTGGGAGCTGGCATTGATCTATTGAGGAACAGAAAGCCAACCGGCTAATGAAGGCATCAGTAGGAGTATGCACAAGACAAAGGTTTGGTCTTCAGTGTTTTGACACAAGGTGCAGTAGCAATGAACCTTATGTTAAAACTACACCTCTTAACGGCTATATTTTATTTTTTTAGAAGAATTGAGTAAGGTGAGGAAATAGATGAAGGGCAAAATGAAAACAATACCATTTTGAAGCAATATTAGTGTGAATACAGTGCAGGAGAAATTGAATTAGCTTTGAGTCCCTGCTGAGTTGTATGAAAGAGCTGTTAAAGCTAATTCGCATTGTAACACATAATGGTATTATCGATTTACTTGATACATGGTTAATGAGTGTAATTTTTCAGGGTCTTTGAATACAGTAAATCCTGTTTACTCTCTTAGTGCAAACCTGCCTGCTGTCTATAATTCCACTTTCTTTTTATTGTCTCCTCATTGTTCATTCAAATAGATCCACTCACATTCCTTCACTGGTAGGACTTGATAACATATTCTGTGGGAGCACCTGCGTGACCTTTTTATTACATCTCTGTTATCCTTTGTGACAGTCTAGTGGGAAATTCAAGAGAAACTAACAGCTGAATGGCAGGAGAGCATTAACTCCTTCAGGGACTGCACTTCATGGAACCATCATGACACCACATGATGGAAACATGAAGAATGGGTCAGGGTCAAGCAGAAAGGTCATTACGAGGCTTGAAAACCCTGAAACTGTAAGGAAGCAGTTGTGACAAAGTGAATAAAATTCCACACTAAAGCACAAAAAGGAATCAAGAAAGCTTTTAAGTTTTGGTATTGCACAAAATATGCTACAAGGGCAAAGGGCTTTGGACTTTAAAAGGGCATTGCCTGCCTTGCAGTCATTCTCACGGTGAGCAGGGAGTCAAAATCATTCCTGACACAAAAAGGATTGAGGGTAAATTTAATTTTCATTTCAACCAAATTGTTGCCTGAATTCTCAAGGATTTTAGCCTCTGTGTGATTAGGAGAGACATTGTTAGTGAATTTAAAATTCTATTTTAGAGTGTATGTATTTCCCTGTCGTTCAACTACCATCCTGATTTAGCAGGTCAAATATGTTTCAAAAACAGTGAAGTGAATATTTACTGCCTATTTATTCATGTCTTTATGGCTCTGCTATCTGGCTATCCTATCCCATATACAAAAAAAGAACAATACTTAAGAATCTTGTTATAGGTTTAAAAGCATTCTAAAAATGCAGGAATAAGTTATCTTCCTTCCTTTAGACCACTATACTTTCTGTGTCTTCATGTGAATTTAGGCCTGGAAACTGCCGTGAGCTCTGGGCATGGGAGATCATGCTCCATTTTACTTGTTTCCCAGGTTCATCATGCATACAGATAAAGAGTATTAGACACTAGAGCTCTTAGAATAATTCAAAATTGTATCCAAAGACATGACAATATTCTGTGTTCGAGTAATCTTGTCCTCTTCCAAATATGTCTTGCTCTGGCACATTGCCAGAGTCGCTGCCCTTTCTCAATGGTGTTGCCCTTCACAGCAGCAGACATACGTAATTTCTTTATAGCCTTTGATTATACAAAATCCTCCCAAAATTAAGAAAAAGAAAACACTCAGGATGCTTTACATCCTTTCCTCCAAGCCCTCCAAAATATTTGTGAATGTCTGAAGGTTTAGTTGCTCTCTGTCCTCTCAGCAATCACGCCTTGGACTGAACTGCCTGTTGGCCTTTGCTTAAACATTCTGTGGTTCTGAAATACTAAATAAAAGAAACAGAAAAATAGAAATAGTCTTAAAATTCTATTCCTGCTACCCATTCATAATCAACCTGACTTTTTAAAAAAGCACAGTATAGAATTTTACAGAATAGATTAAAAATGATTAAAAAATAGACTCTATTTCAGTACTTCAAAAATCCCTACTGAAACATTCCATTAAATTTTCATGCATGCACCCTGTCTTTCTCTATCTAGTCAGGTCATACTATTGGTTTTAATTACACTTCATAAGCATTGATCAGCTACATTAATACATACTTAGCTAATGTCCTTTTCAATTACATGTATATTTTCTACCAAATATACATTTACAGAGGAAATATCATAACAAGTTCTCAGTTTCCACTTATCTGAAATCCAAAGGTAATACAGCTTATTGATTGAACTGTTTTTTCTTTCTGAACTTCTGCAATGCCATCCAAATTCCATTTCAATATCAATTTGTGATAATCATAAACCATGATAGCAATGTCGATAAGAGAAAAACATATGAGATCTTCTCATATTTATCTACTGTAGGGAGTACCTTATTCTTGGAACAGTGCTACCAAATTACATACTCAAGACTCAGTCTTTCTTTTTGCTTATTTTAAGAAGTTATGTAACAAGATAACAGTAAAAACAGTGTCCAAATACAAATCTCATAACTGAAGATACTAAATGCTACATCAATCAATACGGGGGTTTAACTGTCACAGAGGTCCTCTGTGGACCTTTTGTTCTGCTTAGATTTTATTTCTCTCTATATCCCTCTTGTCTACCACATTCCTACAGGCAAATGCTCTTACAAATTTGTCATCAAATAAAACAACCATGAAGTTATTTTCCAAGGGTATTAGTCCACTGAAATGAAAAATTCGACTTCTGAACTGTTTAAGTCAACACTCTTCCTCTGGAGCTGTGATTCTAAATTTTATGTACATACCACCACTGCCATAAGCTGTCAACTTTGACTATAGTCACAAGCTCACAAACAGAGCTGGACTTATTTATAATGGGTCGTTTCTCTTAAAAACCAGTCTTGCCGTGGGCTTACTTTGATAGTAATTAAAGATTACAAAAAATGTGTTTGATATCTGTTACTATTTGTGCAGAGAGTTGAAAAAATTTAATGACAAAATAAACACAAGACTAGAGAAATAATCTTGGAGTTCTTTATTGCAGGTAACCTTCCATGAGGGTACTTATAGTTTTCTATGAAGATGAGAAGGTAATAATTGCTTACAGGTTTTTTGCTTACTTTGGGAGATATCTTAACTTTCTGCTGGTGTTAAGCTGTTTTTTTGTTTTTGCATGCAATACTCTTCTTATTAAAAAACTAAGCACAAAGTTATTAATTAGTTTCAATATACTTGCTCTTTTCTCTTTCTCTCTTTATTTTTTCTTTTCCTTTTTCCTTTTCCTTTTCCTTGTTGAAAGGCATGAGAATCCAGAAAAAAAAAACAACAAAAAAACAAAAACAACTATCATATAAGAAACTCAAAGTCACTAAGGAGAAACAAGTCAAGTCCTAGGTTTACACAATGTTTTCCATTTTGTGGGATATATATATATACTACAAATGTGTTGCATCTTTGAAGAAGCTAGAATAAGAAATGGGTACACAGTCCCAAACGCACAAGTGAATAACAGAAACCTGCCTTGCATTCTGCTGAGGCAAGCTACAGGCTCCAGAAGCACAGTCTGCTTGTGCACTGTGTGAAGGAGTAGGCCGGGGAGCAAGTAGATGATTGATACGGCTGCAAGGGGTGATGGAGGACACACACTGAACAGCTGGTGCAACCTTCTCTTGCACATTCGCATTGCACAGGGTAGGGGGCTAAGCGCATGCTGAAGGACCACACTGCCTCCCCCATCGTGCTCCAGAGCACGTCCAGAACCCGTGGCTGAGTATGGGCTTGCACCCAGATGCGTTGGATGTGGGACAAGTTTGGGCTTAGCCATATGACTTAGGTTAAAAGGATATAGATGGATATATACATATATATATATATCCCCACATAACTCCACTACTCCACTTCCTTAGATACTTTTATCCTGATTATGATAAGAGTATATAAACATTAAAACCCCAAGTATCTAAACTGGTTTCACACAGGTGCAGTCATTCCATAACAAAACACATTCACATGAAAAGTGATAACTATCTCTGAAACTACCAAATAGCTTGTCCAAGGTTTTTAGAGAAAAAAAAGGCTGTTTCAAAACAACAGGTATTTAAACTCTTCCAAGCTTGACAATGTCTGGCTTGCTCTGTAATTATAATTTACCAGACATAAGGCCAGAGGGTAATTTTTCCCTGATGTTTCCCTGATACAAATGAGCAGTGAAGTCAGAAAATACACCAATTTTCTCTTTATTAAAAAAATGAAAATCATAGTTACCTGCTACGAACCCCTTCTTTGATGTAATTTATGGATGCAAATAAAATATCATATCTATGATTACTATATAAGAAACAAGAAAACCCAGTAACAACAGAAAACTATGTCATTTATTTTTTAAATCTCTTTGTACTTTAAATTAATAGAATATTTACAAATTAAAAAAAAACCAACCCAAATTCAAAACAAATTCAAAAATCAAAAACCACTTTGGTTTAAAAGCTTTGCTGGCTCCAAAATGAAGGGAAGACAGCCGACAGGAAAAATAAGAGCAAAGGAAATATGTTCATACAAGTGCAAAAAAAAAAGAGAATGGAATGTATGAGATATTGAGGATAAACACGCCTTGACTTATAGCTAAACAACTAACATAGTTTAATCATAATAGGAGCAAGAGAAATTCTAAAATGATAGGCCTATCTATGGTTGGAGAAGGTGATATTTTAACAGACATAGAAAAAGTAGAATTGAAATGTTTTTCCTTACTTACTTCATGACTAGCAAGTTCAAACCTGGTAGCATGAACAGTAAGGATGAACAAGGATGTTAAAGAATTTACACTGAAGAATCATTAAAGAAATAGCTGAGAATTTAGTTTCCACCTCAAGCTAGTTCATAATTTGTTAAATAATGTACATGAAAAGCAAACTGGTTTCACTGCACTGGCTTTCAATACAGATTTCTTTCATCTTTTAAAAAATATAACAAATGTTTAGAATTGATCTTATTGCTATCAAGTGTTAGTACAAAGGAGTTATAACATCATAAACATTTTCTCCAAATTAAATTATTATACACAGATAGTGGAGATTCATCTCATCAAATCTTCGAAGAAACATGGATCCATCTCAGATAACTGTCCAGATCTTTCACAGGTCAGTAAAGAGAAATAGCTACCTAGAGAGAAGTACCATCATACCATCAAACAGGTGTCTAACCTCCCATTGACAGCTATTTAGGTTTTGACCGAATATCTTTGAGAGTTAGAACATGTTGATTTATGTAGATTAAAGTATCTACTTAGGCATCTTTGAAAGTAAGGGGTTTCTTTAAATAGGGATGTTTATGCTAGAAATCCTACCATTCAGAGCTATCATGAAGAGTAGACAAACACAGAACTATTCACAGTGAATTGTTCAGCTTCTCCTTTTTAATAACAACGCTTAAACGAAGGCAACATATGGCAACAAATACTCCCTAAAAGTGAAAAGTTTAAAAGCTATTCTAAATTTTCTTACACTAGCTAATCTGAAAAGAAATTAAAGCTATGAAGTGCAGAGCAATTGACCTTCTTTGATATTATATACATCACTTATAAAACTAATTGCATTTTAATTCGATTTCACTAAATGGACAGTTTTGCCATGAGATATTAGGTTTTAAACATTTTTGGGTTTAATGAATGTTAATTTTACTGGTGATTTGCTTCAGCATAGAAGTATCATTACCGAATTAATTCTGTCTGAAGTTTTTATCCATTTTAAGGCCATAAATGTTGACAAATACTACAGATGATACGAAAAAAAAAAACCAGAGAAATTCAGCTCAGACAGTGAAAAGTAGTTGAATAAAACTCTTAAGCTGTAATGGTTCTGCAAGTGTTCTAGGAAAGACATTTTGAGCTGCAAATGCTTTCACATTTTGAAGTAAATTTGAGGAAGATTCTATATTTTTCTCTATGTATAGTCTCAACAGAACCCTGGATTAAACTTGAATATTCGAAATAGAAATCTTTCTTCTTTTTTTCTGATGTTCACTTCCCATTACGTGTCTGTGTCTTATTCATATTCAAGAACACACATATAGTCCTAGTGAGGTATCTTCCTCTAAAAATGAGGATATCTTTTTCTAGCCACATACAGAGTTATCATCATTCTTTTGAAAGGATCCTTCTGGCTTTTACTCATGCTAGTGAGTACTTCTTACCCTCAATGTCTTCTCTTCATCAGCTGTTAGCTGGACTCCATGCTTGTGCTTTATAAAATCTCCTTTTTCCCCTTTTCATGGGAACCTTGACCCTTCTTTCCAAAGAGGGACACCTGTTGCCCAGTCTCTGATCATGACAGCTGCAGTCAGATAAAACAGAGTGGTTGAGTCCCCTGAGATACAATCCAGAGAGGGTGATTGCTGATGCCTTTTCCTCTCAGAGTGAGCATCATTGAAATTCTTTCCCGAACGTTTTATGTTAAAGTTCAGCTGCAGTGTCTTTCAGGAAAAATCCCAAGACTCCATTTCACTCATAATTTTTGTTGTTTGTCTAATTGTATACGGCTGCACTTGGGAGTCTGTTATGCTACTAGCTGCTACTGTGACTGTTTAGTTGAGGCATGTTGAGCTTTTGTAACATCATCTTGTCTCATCTGCAAATGCCACACTTAAAGGCTCCTAATGCCAATAAAGGTAACTTAGAAGTTACCTTTCATCATTACTGCAACAATTTGACATGCTCCTCTAACAGGGAAAAGGTTAACCTTATGGAATAGTGGTTATGAAATGACGTAATACTGTAATCAGATAAGTCATACTTTCGTATATATATATTACTGAATATACTTTTCTGTGAATATGTAAGTAAACCAAAAGGAACCATAAAAAATCATACATTATTGTGACCGTAATCTAAAATTAGTTTCTCCCAAATTGGTATAACCTATGAATTTCATTAACATATTTCTATTAATGAAAATAATATAATAGACTAATAAATTAACATTTCTTCCTGATAAGATTTTTGGTGAGAACAAGTATATTAAAGATTGTGAGGGGCCATTATAGTATATTCAGATGTAAATATATGTATCTAAACCAGACATTTGCTTAGTATCTTTGAGATAATCAAAAGATACCTTTCCACAAAAATGTTGCTGTACATAACACTTCAAACATTTTCGTTCTATTTGTAACAGCTATTTTGATCTCTACTTCGTTTAAGAGCGTTCAAGGAATGTTACACATAATAAAAATATAAACAAATACACAGGCATTATTTCCCAATGCATCTTACTCTGATTAAAAGCTCTGAAACAGTTTTTAAAGTGATCATAAACATTTTATTTTTTTGGAGGGGGAAGGAGGTTTATAAGCTATTTTAATTTTTGTATTTATGGACCAACTCTTAATTTTTCTACATATTTTTCTTTGTAAACAAACATATAGTATGCTGATGTTACTGTGGGGAAGTCATTCTGATTCCAGAAATATCTATAATTAGTGGATCTGGATGGTTCGAATTAGTGATATTTGTACTGAAAAAAAGTTTTGAAATGAACCCATGCCAAGTAAAACATCTGGAAAGTCAGAATAGCAACAATCATAGTCTGAATTATAAAGGGAAATTTTAACTAACATGTAGAAGGGTTCAGTTAGAGTATAACAAAGGTGGGTAGCCTACATACTGACCTAAAAGACCATTGAAACGTGCATGCTCATTTGGGCAACTCATTCAACTCATATAAAAATCAAAGATCAGCAGCTCCAGATGTACAGCTTATGTACAGGCGTATTTGTATGAAAAAGTGAGCCCTGGAAATGGATCTGCAATGGGGAACTCCTTACGCATGCTTCCTGTAAGTAAAAGTAAAGACTAAATGGCCGACATTTCAGCAATGTTTAATCACCTTTTAACTTAGCTGAAACTCAGTCCTAATATACTTATCTGTGCAAAGAAACTCCAGACACTTTTAATAACACTTGGACAACTTGGACAACTGGCCGAACAGGCAATATGTACTAAGTACTTCCAAAATCAGATGGCACTGTGAAAGTTCAGAGGATTTATTTATTTTTTCTGCTAGATCAGTGAACTAAGCTGAGCTGTTTTCATGGACGAGGGGGAATTCTTTTCATTATTCCACACAGATGACTTGACTCATTATTTTGTATTTAAAAAAACTGTCCCAAGCAGAATATTGGCTTCCAGATAACTTCTGCTGGAACATCTGGACTATGGATCAGCACAAAGAACAATACAATACATTAAAACTACTGAATCACATGTTCCTTGAGGTATATATGGGCCAGGACATGAGACTGTACTTAAAAATCCTCAACAAAACACCTTTAATCTAGAGCTTTTTATTAAAATATCTTCAGTTTACACACAAGGACTCCAACACAGAATAAGCCATTGACTTCAAGGGAGCTGCCAATAAATATAAGAACACGTCTCGGAAAAGCAACCTAAAGAATTTGAGGCCCAAGCAACATCCAGAGGGAGAACTCAAAGGGTGTCGACATTACATTTATGAAGAGCCTTCAGTTGGACATGTGTGCTGAAATTTCCTTCGATTTTTTTTGAAGAGAATTCTTTTCACTTCTCAGATGTTAGATGTTAACAATCCTTGCCTTTCTACTTATCACCTTGTGTTGTAATTCAAGAGTAATCATCTTTTGTTAATTTTAAAGCTCTTGTAGAAAAAGAAACAACTTTATTTTTATTCAGTTTAATTTATTCAGCTCAGAATTACACACAGATACAGATATATGATGACCTGCAGCAAATTAAGAGCCAGTAACTCAATTAAAAATATGGCATGGTGGAAACATACCAGTAACCACAGAAAGTCATGGGACTTTGACTGGAAAGATTAAGAAAAATCTTTTACTTTTAAACTTTCTGTAATACCTCAGTTGTATAAATATTTAAATTTTAAACTGATTTTATTATGGGCAGATCCTCATCTGGTATAAATCAGTGTGGCTTCTTTGAATTTGAAAGAGCTGTACTGATTTACTCCAAGTAACTCCATGTCTGCCCCTTAATGTTTTTTAAATCATTCTTTCAGAGACCCTTTCGAATTCGTAGGTTCTTTTCAAATATGTGAGAAGCTGCATTCTGCCTGTCTTTAAGCTATTTTACCCATAGACAAATCTGTGCTGTCAAAACAGGCTTTTAGAAGTTGAACAAAATCCAAAAAAACCCAAGCTATATACATAGAAAAAGTTGGCACCAGTTTATCTACAAATTCTTAACCACAAGAACAACAGTAAAATCTTCTACAGATCTGAATTTTTGGGCTATCTTGTTTAGCTCAAGGGCAGTTGCTAATGTAGGCGATCTCACACTTCAGATGCTAAGGATATAAAGACATCACATTTATGCTTTGTATTTATTTGTTATGACATTGCCCTGAAGAAAACTAACATTACTGTTAAAAGAGTAATACACAGCATGTAGTGAATGATAGCTTGATCTGTCATGACAGAAGGTACAAAACATGTGAAAAGTCTGTTATCTTCAAATTTGGCTCCCTGATCCCTTAGTAAAAAATGTGTTCCATTTGTGGCAAGTGTAATTAAAACCATACTGATTAATGCAAGACATAACCAAACATCCTAAATCCTGTGAACAATTTGCATAGCATTCTGTAGACTGTTGCTTTATTGATTCTAATTACTACACATGGAAAATTCAGTCTCATCTTCAGATGCACCATGAAAGGTTCTGGTAAGTTAAAGCCTTTCCAAAGGGAAGAGAGAGAAGAAATTAACGTAATCATGACCGTTCTTCATAGAGAGATCCGAAAAGAGGGTAAACTTCAAGGCAGGATCCAGGACAAAGCTCTGCAGTGACACCAAAGTTCTGATTGCGTAGCAGGACGAGCTAGATTGCAATCTTCGATATGTATGACATAAAGAGGACCAATCAGCTCCAGATGAAAGCTTGAGTATTTTGCAGTAACTACTGCACAAAATCAGAGATCTTTGTGTGCTTTGTGGAGTGCAATGTGCACAGATTTTCCTCTAAACTCGCTATTCCAAAGCAAACAGCTATGCTAAACAAATCATCAGAACCACAATGGTTAAGGTTATGTCAACACCTCTCTGCAGTTTTTCTAGGGGCTACAGTTCAGTTAGGAAATATTCACCCAGCCTGAAGCCTAGTTCAAAGATAAATCAAAACTTGCCTAATTTGGAAGAAAAACTGGCTGACAATTTATCATGCACAGGAATGAAAGGAGAACATGAAATTAATGATGCTTCAGGATCTGTTTTGCATATATCAAATAATGAAGATACTTCTAGAAAAAATCTCACTCGATTTTAATGCAACTTTTCCTCTAGCTATTTGAGGCATCTTTACTCACTGCCTTGTGGATGGACATTGCCTATGAAGCACCATTCAGAAAGCTATGTGAGTGCACTGGTGTGGGTTTAAAAAACAATCTAATATACTCTGCTTTAACCATAGAGGGAAAAATTATATCCCCTCCCACAGTAATCCTTTTAAAGATGCCTTTTGTGCAAACAAACATCAAGATTTCTGTCAGTCTTTGGGCTAGCAGCTCTACTTATATGATAATTTTTAGTAGAAGGGGCAGATAGGGATGAGTGAAGAGTAGAACTCCGCGTCCCTTGTGTGTTAGGATGTGATGAGGGACAGATCTGTTTCACTTTAGAAGAGATGAAAACATGGGTTCTGTGAAAAGCAACACAGAATCAGAAAAAATAAGGAGTTTAGATAAAGGGAAAGGGAATGAGAGGAAGTCAGGCACAGCAATGCACCTTCTTTTCCCCTGCTACCTCTGCAATGCACGATATCTTCACTCCGCAGCCCCCTTCTCTTTTTGGAAGAGTGGGTCTGACTCCCTCTGCATTCTTGTCATGCTGTAAGCGTAGGAGGGGGGCTGGGCGTATTTTTTTAAGTGTGGAATTTGTGCAGGGCTGACAGCAAGATTAATAGAGGGGACCGTAAGGATTCCTGCTGAGCACCCTATTAAGCCAATAAGCACTGAACTAAGAAAAATTTGCACAATGGACTGTAATGGCTTCTGAACAGCTGTTCTGGTCTACCATGTCCAAACCCCATTTTTGAAATAATTTCTAAAGTTAGTTCCTCTTTACAAGCAAATTCTTCCAGTTTTCACTGTAAAACAAGTAAATATAACACATTAATTCAACAGTCGAGGCTTTATTTTCCTTGTTTATATGTAGAAGTGACTTTCTACCTTTATATATATTCTGCTCATGTTCATGTTAATTTTAGTCTCCCTTTTTCTACTGTACCTCATGCCTCTTCCCTTCTTCATACCCAGTTAGACTTATTTTTGTTCCTAGACTGTTTTACATCTTCTCCAGAACACTTGTTTTCCTGCAGACTTATTGTTCTTTTTTTCACTGTTCTTTCCTGATTTACAGCAGATCCCATTATTCTCTCCCAACTTTGCCCTTACTCTATTTCTGCCTTCAGCTTAACCTCCTGTTCATGAGTCCATAAGCTCTAATTTATCTTCCACTCTAGTGCTTGCTGAAGTAAAATTTAAGAAATTTGTTTCTCCCCCTCTCCAGTATTAGAGAGCATGGGAGTTCTGGGGCCCTTAAAAAAGGCAGCTGGTCCCATTTTGTAAGAAAATCATGCACAGGTGCTAGGAATCATTTGGGGCTGGTGGGTTTCCAGCCCCCAAAAGTCATAGAATTTACATATAAGTTTGCAACTGGGGAAGTTTTAGGTTATTTCCCTTCTCCTGGGATGGAGGGGGTTGAAGCAGGTCAGTACTGATAAAGATGAAGGACTGAGAATGGCAGTAGGATGGGAGGGACTCCCTTCGCATGACAGAGTAGTACTATCTGAATTTTGACAAGTAGTTACCAATTATCATTGTGTTTTTTATACTTAACAGACTGCCATGTCTAAAGTATGGCATTCAAGATGTTCCTTCTGTAGCTGTATCAGCAAATTGTATCTGTGACAGGCCTTGTTAACAACAAGCAGCAAGACAAGCAAAATGAATATACTCTGTAAGAATCAAAGGAACAGGATAACACTAGAAGGTTTACTTCTGAAGGAACATTAAAGGATAATCTTGAAAGGCAGATGACTATGCTTTCACCTACATATCTTGAAAAGTCAATGACTGTGGCTAAGCTAACCTTGCTGTATGAACAGATTGCCAAAGTTGGAGGTGTTAAATCAATGTTGTCGCTTCCAGATCTGAAGTTAGAGGTTAAGTCTTCCTTTTGGTAAGGGAAATCCTGGACAGGATGATATAAGACTTTTAAATATACCTCTTGGTTTCCTGGATATATTAGAATTTGATCTTTTACCTGATTTATGACCTGTGAGATATAACCATCTGTGGGGGTGCAGATCTGAGGAGTGGATGCTGACCTGGCTTCTGACCTGAAATTTGTTGCCCGGAATGTCAGGTGATGACCTAAAACCACAGTCCTCTTCATTTTAACATATAACTTATTTGAAAGGTTTGGTGAGCGCTTGCAGTTTTCTGGAAGCCACTATGCGTAGGCATTTTTACCTGCATAGTATTGATTGACTGATCTGATATATTGACGTTATGATGTAACAGTGTGTTAGTGGAGGAACTCAAAAGCTCAGCAGTCCCGTCTTGTCTGACACAAAAACACAGGCCTCAGTTAAAGGATTGTCTGGTAATATCTTTTTCTGACAGATTAGTAAAACTATTCAGTGGTATGTGCTGGGAATGTTTTCAAAATTTACAATTATGGAATCTTGGATACGGGACAGTATATCACTTTATCTGTTGTTTGTGATTAAGGAGATATCACAGATATTTATTGGCTTCTAGACACTTGATTTACTTTATGCAAAGCTAGAATTCTTTCAACAGACCCACCACAAAGAACAAACTATGGTCTCTAAAGGGGATCTAGTATGTCCTAGCTTCAAGGACAGACCTAGCTTTGAAGGTAGACCTGGTCAGCTGCTTTGTCAAAGAGCGTTTAAGCCAGCACAGCATTCACAGGATGGGAACCAACGCCCATGCATCTAGGAATGAGAAATTACTTGCATTCACACAAGGAAATAACTAGCCTAGTGACTGAGGTTATGAGACGGGTTTGAAGATCACACTAGAATGTTATCCTGATGAACTAGATGTCTGAGCCATTTTCTTGTTGTGCTGGTTTGTTTCAAACCAGGGAACAAGGGATGTGCTTCAGCCAAGTGGTACCACTGCTGTTGCCTTCAGATCTTCAGGAACCTAACACTCTGAAGGACTCTTAAGTAATTGTGGGAATCACTTTGCTCTGAATTTTGGGAAGACACTAGATAGGCAAAGTTTTTGATGAGTTTGTTTCAACACCTCTTGATGGAAGCCTGTAAGAACTTATTGTATAGAGCCATTGTGTATGCAATTCAGTGAAAAAGTCAAGCATGGGAAATCAAGGAAATAAAAGATGGCAGATGTGTGATATGGATAAACGATATTAGAGACTTTTTGAACGAAAGCGCTCAGACTCTGATGATGGGTGAAAGCCAAATGCCTTAATAAGGTTTCACGTATCCTATCATTGGCTGAAGTGGTGCTACCTAATATCCTCATTTTAAATAGGTAAAGTCCTGAGAATTGACTTCTCATCTTCCTTTCCTGAACTGCTTCAGTTTTGATATTTTCTATTTTGTTATTTTCTATATGCTCTTCACTGACCATAGAATCATTTCAAGATTAATTTCTGGGACTAAACTGTGCAGTATGCATGCATGTACTAATCATTACCAACATAAAAATTGAACACTCAAAGAAGACAGGAAAAATCCAAGAGTTCCTCATAGCAGTGAGTCTTACAGGTAAAACAGGTAAGTACCGTATTGGACGTTTTAAGATAACATTTGGATTTTATTGCAGAGGGAAGGAAAATTAAAACATGACAACCAAGTGCCCTGTTTCTTCCGTTGAGTAACACGTAAAATCTTTCCTAGATTTTTCCCAATTTTGAATTCTTGCAGCCCTCTTATCTAGCTTCTAGTAAGTCTTCTATCCCAGAAATTACAAACAGCAATGGTCTTTAAAAAGAATAATATAAAATACATCTGTAATGACAGACATACTACTCCAAAGCCAGCCTTCACCAAAACCTCGTTCCTGAAGCAGATGGACTCCAACAGAATTTTGGAAGTATTAAGCATCTTTGCCTGTATTTCCAAAGGAAGATCTAGTGCAAGAACAGGAAAAAACTACCTAGTTGCAACTAGGGAGTAGAAATTTTTATATATTATTTTTCTGGGTGTATTTTTAATGTTATACCACATGAACACGACAGATGCACACCATCAGGTGAACATCTGCCTTAACACTTTGCAGACTGGAAGAGCTCTTGGCATTGACTTTAGCACAGTCCAACCTCCAGGAAGGAAGAAAGAAAACAGATACATGTTGCTCAGAAGACCGTTTCTTGAAAAGAGAGGGCTTAATATCTCACCTAAAGAAACTGAAGGGCAATGCTGCCTGATTCAAAGGAGAAGTTGCTTCCTATAGAGTGATTAACAAAGCAATTTTGCTTTAGAGTAGCAGAAGGTGAGACCAATTAACATATAAATTGCGGAAACAAAATTTAGAAAATAAATAGTTTACTGACATGGCCTTTTACCCAATCTCTGACATCTTTTTTTTCATCTGTATGGATTAAAAGTGAATCTTGAATTGCCTGACTCCTTTTCTTGTAAAACAACTTTCTTGTAAAATTATCAGTGAAAGTTCTTCTAAATTGATAAATTGCCACTGTTAAGGTATCCATGTTGTGTACAAACACTGAGCTTTGAAAATGTTATTGTACGTCACCTCATTTTGAATATGCATTTGGCCTTTTAAAATTAAAATGTGAATTTTTGCTTGAATTAAAAAATGTAACACAAATTCAGATGCAGGATACTGAAATCTGAAGTAAACTAAGATTATCAGAAGATTAGTGAATTCTGTAATGTCTCAGACATCATATTTCCTTTGTACAATTTATCTGTTCTTTTCTTTTTCCTATGGCTGAGTGTACAATTGAAATTTCAACTCTAAATAGAAACACTCATAAGAAATAAATCTACATCTACATATCAAAAACAGACAACAGACTATACAATAGCACTAAATAAATACTTTTGGTAGCATGTACCAACAGTTTAGCCCTTTGGTGTGGAGAGGCATTTCTTAAACTGTTCCTGGGATTTCTGCAGTTGTGTATCAAAAAAAGAAACCAGTATTTCAAGGCCAGTCTTTCCTTTTCAAAGCCACACATATGCACACATCTCACCTGTTAGCTATTTCTCAGTGTTAGGCATGATGAATTAATTCATGCGAGAGAATTAAACCAAAAGCTGTCAACAATGGTGATGCTCCCCCGTCTCTCTTCCCCCTACAGAAACAAGAGGAACCAGGCAATAAGCTTCGAATTTGCAAGCGCTTATTTCGGCAACTTAATTGATTTTCTTTAATCATGCCATGCTACATATTTTCAATCAAAAAGCCAAGTGTCTAACAAAGGCTCTCCTCCTGAATAGAGGTATCCTGGAGATTGCCCATTTCCTGCGGTAGCGGTGAGATTCCCAGCCACTTGAACTGTATGAGGCAGAGCCCTCGAACAGGTCTGTGTGTGGCTGCCAGTGACGGTGTGGCAGAGGTTTATTTTAGCAGCTAGGGAACTTTAGAAGTTATAATGGAAAGATTTTCAATGACTTGCCAATTATGTCTGAATATGATTGGAGTGCTACTTTGATGTTGCCAACATTGCATATGAAAGTATCTAAGTTTTCCAGATGTTTCCTCAATAAAGTAAAGCTTTTCAGATCACAGTGACCAAATCTTCCCTATATATTCAAAGCTCCTTTTCAACCACAAAGAGAAATCTTAGATGAATTAAACCAATAAACTTACAGTTAGACAACTCTGTTATCTGTGTCCAAGCTGAGCTGGAGTTCACAGCACTGAATAGTCTAGGTCTGTTAAACTCAACCTTTTTCCCAGATGGGATCTAAACTTGAACTTGTCCCCTTTGTACCTGTTGGAAATTCAGAAACTTCTCACATCAGTCTTCAACCTAGGGGGAGATAGAGTGTTTTGCCTGAAGTACAATTTCAGACCCTCAGTTAACACCACAGCACAGATATTTCCAAAGGATTTATTATCCTATTAAGTTATATTTTAAGCTTAAAATAATGAGGTATTAAATAAAATTTTGAAACTAATTAGGATGTTTATCCAGGAAGTACAATGCTGGATTAGCTCTTCAAACATAAGGACAGGTAACTTTTGCAAAGAATATTTCAAAAAGCAATTAGAAGAAAGAATCAATTTAGCCATGTGCTGCCTCTGTGTCTTGGGAATTCTGAATTTGAGAACTGATGTCATAAAGTATCAGCTGTTAAAAGGTCTTTCAGCAATGGTATTCACAGGTTTTGTCATCCCCATGACAAAATTTCTAACCTTGCTTGGGAAGAGGGCCCCTTTTAGTGCCTGATGGATTGAAACTCCATCAACCAGAGAATGACTTTAACACGATATTGAATTAAACTCGCATTACTACCAACCACAGATGGAACCTCATCTGTTGTAACAGCTACAATATTTAAGAAGCCTCAGCCATTGCACTGAAAATATTTAAGCAGCTCTTTATACATTTTATGTTTGTTTTATGGTAACCACCAACCATAACTAAGACTCTACTTCTGTATTCTCATCTGAATAGCAAAAGAAGATAGCTAGTTTTCAAAATTATTTGAAACTGATCATTTCCAAGTTTATCTATGTTTCAGCTCTGCAGAAACTTTTAAAACACTTCTCCTGAGAAAATCTGAGTAAATTATTACTATAAAATAATAAATATGACTGCTTTAATGTTTTATGTGCAATAATTTCTCACCTTATGTGATATTGTACTTTTAGAATAGTTTAAAACATGAGTAAATTGTTTAAAGATGTAGGGATGACTCGTGGTGTTGCTGAGCCTGTTTGCAAAACTCCCATTGACGTCTCTGCTAGTCAGGATTTCACTTTTCTGTGTTTTAGTCTTCTGGATTCTCATCCAACAGTATTTGGCCTATGATGTCCTTCAGGGATGGTCCTGAAACTCCTTCCAGCCACATTCAGCAACAGCAAGTGACAAAACCACCTCCTTTGAAAATACAGTAGAGAATTTATATTTGTGTATGCAATTGCATCAGTTGCATATGCAAATACAGTTGACAATTTAATGCTCATTTTTGCTTGCAGATTTTTACTCTGAACTTTTTTTCAGTCTTAAAAGTGGCAATCATAGATCCGGATAGTGTGTTGCTAGGGTAGCTTAGAATACAATACCAATAAATCATGGCATATTCCAGGTTGGTACAATAAATAGGTTAAATATCATCCGCATTTGGACTTCTGCTCTTTTTGATGAATAAAGTTACAGGGTTAGGAAATGGAGTTTACAGTACTTCCTTTCAGAGGGGAATGATTTGATTTAAGCTAAAAAAAAAAAAAAAAGTTGAAAACTCAGGGGAGAGTGTTTAACAGTTTTGTCCTCGGCCAGGAGAGGTCACCCTTGTGTGTGGCATAAAATGAATCTGAACCCTTTACATCTTTCACTAATTTATTGGAAATTAGAGGCTTTGGTTTAAATGAATAATATCATAACTAACCTTTCCTGAATTTGGGGAGTTTTAGAATCCAGATTGGACTCAGGTTCCACACCTCAATTATTTTTTTTACTGGGCAAAGTGGTTCTGCTGGCGGTATCAGCACTTGTTTCTCCTTGTGACAAGATTCACATTCTACCTCCAGCTTACATAAGTTTAAATGTGGAAAAATGGCTGTGAGATTAATATAGTTATGTTAATTGGTAGTTGGTCAAAGGCGAAAAGTGAGCTTGTACCTTTCAAGATATAGATTTTTTTATTATTTAATATTCTTTTTTTTTTAAAGGATTGTTTTCAACCTCACAAAACTTTTCCTTAAAAGAAAAATCATCCTTGCTAAGTTTATTTTCTCTCCTGCTGTTGAGAATTGGAAATGCTAGAGATGTCTTCTTATGACTATTGTACATTCCTCTACTCCCTAATTGGGTGCAAGGGTTTCTAATGCAAATTCAGTTCATCCATCTTGTCTCTGGGCTCAAAACTATGACTGCTCATCTGAGATTTTTTTCTTTCTTTCTCTTCCTTCTTTAAAAGAAAAACAGTGTCCTTTCACACATGTAACCAAGATCTGGAAGTCTGCCAGCATCTGTCTGACTCATCATTTTCGAAAGATACTGTGAATGCTGGGAATCAAATTCTAGCTGTGAGACCGAAGGTAGACACTTGAGTGCCAAATTCCATTGCCACTTTACCATTTGAGCCCGCTTTAATGAAAGAATGCAAAGCAGAAAGCAAAACAGCTCTTTCTGTTGCTACCCTGCTACCAATCGTAACAGAGCCAACATGGCTCTTTATACTAAGAATATGAATAATGTACAAAAGAATTTTAGAAAAATACCTTTAGGCTAGAAAACTGAGACTGATCATAGTATTGTTTTTCATGAAAATAGGGCTTGCTTTGAAGTATTTATGCTACTTCCTTACTATTCCCTTGGCTATATTTTGTTTTCATAATATTTATTCAGTTAACTTAGTTATTTTTGCACTTATCTGGTCTTAATACCTTTTATTTTTCACCCATTCTTTTGATTCATGTTTTTTCAGTTCTCTCAGGCTGATTTATCTTTGTCAAGAATTGTTTCATAGTGCGAGGCATCAGACATCAATCCATTACTTATGGTATGTCTATCGCTGCAGAAAAATATGTTTCACATAGAGCTGTGGTGTTTTTTTTTTTCTTTTCAGGTTTTAAATATTATTTTCTATTCATGGAACATAAGGACTAATTTTTAAACACAGAAAAATATAACCTAAGTGTTCAATTTTAAAATCTACACAGTCCTAGCTAAATATGTATTTCCACAGAGTTCAGAAGACAGTATTACTGGGAGTGTTCAGATAACATAAGTACCAGTCATAACCTTCAATCTGTATGTAAATCAAAGCTATGCCTTCAGGGATCTGGCTATTGTTTCTTACAAAGACTATTGCAGAAAGTTGAAACTTTGGTTGGCATTATTATAGTACATTTTGAAATCTAGAAAGAAAACATTAACACAGTATCAGTGCAGACAATCAACATCTACCGGAATCATAGCCATAAGAGGCTAATATTCTCACTGAATCTATCTAGAAATAATTACTTATATTTCTGCTACTTGAACATGACATAGGGACTGGAAAAATCTAAGCAAAATCATTAATGTTTAAATTTTTGCGTCTTGCAGTGGTAAAAGGTTTTTTTTTCCTATATTTAGTTCAGTCATTTCTTAGGTTTGTACTATCAGGAGAACTCCCAAGTGGGACTGAGATTTTATGCTTTCAATCACTGTTCTGACACATAAACACATATAAGCTTAAGACACTGAAGTTAAGGACAAAATTCCTGTTGATCTCAGTGGGTTCAAGATTTCACCCCAGGCATTTTAGGAGGCAGCACTTGAACTTCATAACATTATCATGTTTCTTTTGACAGTAAGTAATACAAACCGATATATTTTAAAACTTCTTTTTTTTTAAGCCAGTGTATTGCCATGACCCGCATTACTCATTCTAAGTCTTTCCGTATAGGTTGAAAACTATTCATTTTTTGCAATATGGGAAATTTACAAGCATCTGTATACTACATAGAGTGTGTATTTATGTATGTGTACATGATGTAACATTCATCATATTCATTCATTTAAGTTTATTGAAATAATTGTTGTTTGAACAAAAACTCTATTTTTTCCCTCCATTTAATAATAACAGCAGATTAGAACCTGCTTGAAATGTCAGGCTGAATCTTGTGGTTAGACAGAGTGAGCTGTTCCAACCTCTTTGTAAAATCACAGCAATTCCTTCCTTTCACATGTTGGACTTTAAGTAATATTCAGTCAAAATTTTAGATTTATTTTAATTAAATGTATTTAATAATATATAACACAGCTCAGTTATTGACTAGAGGGTGTGTATGGTAAGAACAAACAACACCTTCATGTTTATTCTTTAAGTTACTCAAACAAGGAAATAGAAGTGATTTCATTGTTACATATTGTCTGCCTAATTTCTGCAAAATTAGCATGTATTCCCAAATTAGAAAGCAAGCAAACTACCTATTTACCTTCTTGTGCTTAGTTTATGCACACATCTCCCATCATATAGGAAACAGTTACTTTGTCAACCAAAAAAAGCCATTAATCTGAATCTTCAAGAAAGCATCTCACAATGTTCCATGGAGCTGTGAATCGCATGTAACATATGGATTTAAGATGGTGTATTATTTGTCAACACTGGGAAGCATAAAAGAAAAAGACCAGTACTCTTTGCAATATTCATCACATCGTTTTCATATTTAAAAGTGAGCTTAAATTCTACTCACTTTAAATAGACAAAATAATATTTTGCTTGCTGGAAATATCGGGCATTTTTCAACTAATACTTGGTAAAATTATTGACTTGGTATTGTCAGTATATATCCCAAAGAACTGAACATGACAAAATCTAGAGACTTTCAAAAGAAGACTTTCCCATTTTTCTTTTTCTGTTATGCTTTTAATGGGAAAATGGCCTGTAATATTATATCAGGTTTTGGTGTAAATTATGTTGATTTAAAACAGAAATAACTCTATGGAAAATCAGGTAGCCCTGTATACTTTTTTTTTTTCTTTTCATTTAGGCTGTTGTATGTTTCATGTAGATAATGACTGCTTTTTCAAAGATAATAAAAATATTATTTGGTCTACCTGGTGTACATCAAATTTAATGCTCCGCTTTCGTGTAATTCAAAGTTTTTCCTGAGCCTCTGGTACGTACCAAATTTGATGATCATCAAGTACTTTCTTGTCCCCATTTTTGTGACAAATATTACACGCTAAATACTATTTGACAAAACAAATAGCTACCTGAAATAGAACTGATCATCTTATTGATTAAGTTTGACATTAGTCATCTTGCTAACTGAGAAAGGCACTGTGCAGCCAATGTGTTGTGGGAATGCGAATTCAAGGTTACAGCAGTTCGGTCTAAACAACATTATTTGACAGAGAATGCTGGGCATGATTTACAGTACATCTCCCCGCTTTCTAAATGGCACATTTATTATATTCTTCCAGATGGTCTAAGGAATAATGTTCTTTCGCATTAGCTGTTGAGATTCCACTGAACATCAGTTTTTCTGTAGACAATGCTGCTTGAGGCACAGCTTTAACAAGACGTTGACTTCCGTATCACCTCCAAATGCCCCTCATTTCTTTCTTCCTTCCTTGCATAATCACCCTCACCTCCAGGATATTCTTTTTCAGACAATCTTCAGACTTCTTCCTGAATGAAAGAAGCAGAAAACACAACAGTTACAGCCACAGGACTGAGTCTTATTTGTTCCCTTTCAGCACAAATGAATCCAAGACACACAATTTCTTGGTACACAGAAATCTCTACATCTCAATGCCATTGTGGTAGCTTTTGGGAAATACCATCCATAGAGTAGTAAAAAACAGAGATAAGAGCTTGAAAGTCCAAATCCAGCTGACAATTTATTTTTAAGTAAAGAGTATTGTAAACCATCAGTAGAAAAAACATATCCTCAGCAGGTAGAAAAATACTTGGTAAAAACCCCTTGCCAGTCTGCTCATCCACCCCATCCTTCCTATCACAACACTTCTCCAGAAACAGCAAATGTGTCCAGTATGTGATATGCTGGGAAGATATCTTGTGCATACAGCATTACAGGTTCATTGGCCCTTACGTATTAGGATTAGTTACAAATACTAATGTTGCCTTTTCACTCCCTTCTGCCTCTTCAGTGACAAGAAACTAGAGCCAGTCAAACTCTGCTTTGCAGGCAACAGTTCTCAAACAGAGGCTGAGCTCCTGCTGGGATCCTACAGCAGCCTGCGGGCTCTATTCTTGCATACTTAAGAAGGGAAGTACCAGTATCAGCTTTGCCTCCTCTGCGAGTAGTTAACAACAACAACCACCCCCGGCCCTGACCCCCCAGAAGAAGGAGTGCACTGCAGAAAAATGCATGCTCCTCTTTAAAAAAAAAAAAAAAAACAACAGCAAAGAAAATAATTAAACATGGTCATGAAAAACATTTCCACAATCAAATGTATTCGTTTATTTTGAAGATATTTTATCATTTGAGTAGATATTTCTTAGACTTTCTTTTTCCAGACTTTTATACCATCAGTACCCATTTGACTAGAGGGCAGATAGACATTGATGTAACTACATCTGTGTAACTAGTAAGAAACACTTATTTTCAAGAGAGTCATGAATAATTGTCTTGTTCATACTTATTGTCCCTTCCAGTTCATATTCAGTTCCAGGTGCAACTTCATGGTAAGGGAATGTATACTTTGAAGGGAGCCATTTTTCAAGAGAGGTCAAAGTAAGCCAGGGAAAAGATGGATAGATGTTAATATTTTCTATATTTGTGTCTGAGCCATTTGTTATGTGAAGAATCAGTTACCTTGTATTACAGCTATATCTTTAACTTGACTGCAGAGCTACTCTTTGGTCTTAGGCATATTATTTTAAAGTCAGTGCATACAGCATGAATATACTTAAAGACTGTGGGGTAAGTGGGCATATTAAAACAATTAAATTTTCCAGCCAAGAAAATTTTTGGTGCATTAAAAATATCAGATATTTTTATTTTTTTTATACATTGTCTAACCTCACTATTTTTACAAAAACAATGACTGTCTCTATTTTCGCTACTTCTGCAAATATATATGACAATGGAAAAATGTAATTTCATCTGGAAACATCGTACCAAAGCACAAACACTGAAAAGTTATATAACTAATGTCTCTAAGTATATAAAAAATATTTTTAAAAATAGATAAAATAAGAAAAAAAAAACAAGTAAAGGCAAAGAAAGGCAAGAAAAAGCAGGTAAAAATCATGCTAGTGAGACAGAAGACTTTTTCTGGAGCCTCTGGTAGCATGTTAGTAGATACAGGAACACGTAAAAACATTTAGGGATTTGTTTTTGCCATCGCTTTTCTAAATCTAGTACAATGAAGAGCACTTTTTGTATATTTAAATTCTAATCAGGCTTCTAGTGAATATTCCGTTAAATTGTTCTCCTTGTTTTATGAATATGAATTGAAGAACTAGAGAATTCAAACAGGAAATGTTAACATTAATTTACTGATCTTTGCTAACAATTCGATTATCCTCCTACCACCAGAGCAAGCTTTTCAGTATGTTGATAAGTAATTCAATGCCAAGTTTAGAGCAGCCAAAATGACAACGCACACGTTAATGCACAAGGCAGTAGTTATTTCAAAACTGCTGACCCGACTAATATGTAAGCAAACAGGGAGAAGATACAATACATTAAAGAGTGCCTTATTTTGAAACCAATGTTCTGTAGCTAAGAAAATCTAAAATAATATAGGTGTATGGAATACCTGAAGTTGTACAACTGGGACTTTTCAGTAGCATTGAGAGCAATTACATATCGAGCTACGGGTGAAATTAAATAATTGAATGTGAGTTGGGAAGATGGACACATGTGGATTAGATTCCTTTCATGATTGCAACTCAACTCTCCTAAAATAGACCTACAAAACAAAACCAGAACAGACATTTGAATTAAACTCCAGCCCTTCCTAACAGGAAGTAATATTGCTTCACACTTTATGCAGGCAATCTCTTTGACAAGAAAAGAAGTAAGAACAGAAATACAGGGGACAGTATGCAGAATATTCCAAAGAGGAAAATCTGTGCCGGTTCTTCACTAATTATTTACAGGAACAGGCTCTCTGCCTTCCTCCTGAGCACAGGAGACAGGGAGGGATGTGGGTCAGCCTGTATGTTACACAGGGATGGATCTGCCAGCAGGCAGAGAGATGGAATAGCGGCTTCTATGCCCTCCTCTTGTAACACTTTGAATATGGTCAAATAGGGAAAAGCAGAAGGGAAATGTATTTGGCCATGCTAAAACTTAGCTACAGTACAAGAGTTCAGTACTGAGTTCAGCTGGAGAATGTAGCTTGGCTTCTCTAAGCTGAAATAAACTTGGCTACAGAATTACAGAACTGTTTTGATTATAGTCGCCCACATACCTCATGTGATCTAGGTGAAGCAGAGTAGCTGGCACATCCACTCAAGGATTTAGAAAATTAAACTGAAGGATCAAGGCAGATCTCACATTCTTTAGCTGGTGAGGATATTGGGAGAAAACTTTGTAACGGCCTGTAATGCCTTCAAGCATTAGAAACAAAAAAAAATATGTACAGAATTTTGTCCTACAGAGCTTTCATTATTGATTGTTACCTCCTTCTTACATGTTTCCACCACTGGGTTATGTTGCCACTGCAAATTGGTATGAAGATCGAATGACAAATATTTTAACAAAGTTTCTGATTTTCAGGTCGGATGAAGCCCGTTCCGGTGTCTGTTGTATATAATTGTCATAAAAAACTTGTTAGGAAAAAGAAAAATCCATAGTTGTTTTATAAATCCTGCAAACTATTATCCATAAAAAATAAAATAGATTAATTTACTTACCAGAAACTTTTAGTATAATACTCTGATTGATCTTGGAGATATAGATGGAGGTTGGGGAGGCTTCAACATGCACTTGCAAATCTGTTATCATTGAAACTACTCCTAATTGTGAAAAATGAATATGTATGGGGCCAGATATTTGGTTCTGACCATGATTGAATTGAAGTGTGCTCTCTAAGTAAGTTTTGAAACTACCCATTGAGCCTTTTTAATCCTCTTCTCTGTAGCAACAATTCTCCCCAGACTCAGATGGAGAAACATAAGAGCTGATTTAACATATGCCGGGCTCTGAAGGATGCAGAGCTGTATAAAAGTACAGCCTAAGATCAAAGTGCTGCTGTTTCAGCCATACACCCTGTTTTTCATCTTCACTCTATTTCCCCTGTAAGCAGTAGAGACACCAAATGTTTTAAGAACTTCTATTCCACTAGGAGATCACTCTTACCTTTAGATCACTCTTAAATACTTCTTCCTCTCCTGAATTATTTGGCCTTTAAACCAGATGGCACTGATAGTTCAGAGCAAAGCCAACATATTGGAAAATTTGGTATGTTCTGTTTCTCGCTTTTGTCTGACTGCATAACTTTTATTTTTATCCCAGTTTCTAAAGAGACCTGTTAAAACATTCTAACTTTTCACATGTATTAGTCATACTGCACAAAGGATGTGAATTGTGCATGACAAAAGATACTGCATTAGATTACGATTGCCATACTATAAAACTTTCCTCTACTTGTTTTTATATGATGCATTGAAAAAGATATAATCACATATAATTAGATGAGAGTGAATCAAAAATAAATCCTTTGTCAGTGTGCCTGTCAGTCGCAGGGTGCCTTTTGTGGGAAGAAATTTTTGATATCTTTCTTTGACCAAAAAATTAAAAGTTCATAACCTTGTCTAGATAAACTGATAATGGACTGATTTCTTCCAATATGTTGTCTTTTTATATGAAGAAAGTGTAGTTCTGGTGAACTTTGACAGGAATGAGATAGCAGAAAATATCTGAAACAGCTTCTTTTTTCAGCGTTCTACGGCTAAGATTTGGCCTCAGAATTCTGTCTTTCCTCCAAACTATGCTGAGAGTATGATTTCTTTCTCTTTTTCTTAGATGTTTGCCAATGGATTTAATGGCTATATGATAAAACACGATATTCACTTCTTATCTGTTCTACCAGAATTTACTGGCCCATAGCAGGAGAGGTAGAAAGAAACATGCTTTGTTACCTGACTCACTCAAGTTCACAGCTCAGCATATTAATTTAAGTAGTGAAAGTCAGTGGATTTATGGTGAAAAACAAGCCAATGAATACTGGTCAGGGTGGGCATGCTAGTGTATTCAGCATGAGCAGAGAGGCAAGGCACGCAGCCAAAGGTAGTAGTACAGTAAACCAATGAAACTAAATCTAGTGGAACCTTTAGCTTCTCTGATTGGGATGCAATTTGCTTCTCAGGAACAGATAAACTTTCACAGAGGATATGAAGGCCAGCATATGCATTGAATTTGGGGTGTTTTTTTCCATTTTGTTTTGAATAGAGTTTTTGAGTACAGAATAACTTTCCTGGACAACAAGCAACTTTTTTGGTCTAGAAGCTTCCAAATAGAAAGGAAAAGGATGTCAGTAGCTCTTCATTACTGTGTTACCCCATCCTCAGCTAGATCCAGAGCCACCACTCTGACACTTTCTTCGATCCACTTCTGTAACACCATAATTTGATTGTCTCCAGCAGAGATATTTATGATTTTAAAGGCAGAAATGAAAGAAGAACCAGATTCAATGACAATCTGCCTGGATAATGCTGAACTAAAAGTAGAAAAATCAGTATAATATTGTATTGCTGGATTTTGACACCTATGTAGGGCATTCAGCTATATCAGTGCACCACAAAAATCGGTAAGAATGTGATTCAAAGTTCGCTGGGATTCCCACCAAATGGAACATTTCTGTTTTACCCAACCAGCTGTGGACCAGAGATTAAAGGTGAGGTTCATGCTCTCTGCTGTCAGAACAGATTTCTGTCCTCCCCTCTGCAGCTTTTTCCCACCATACATGCCTTTTTGCTTTCTGTCAGTGAGAGTACTTCCTTTTCCCCACAGTGAACTAATTAAGATATCAGCAAAGAAACACTAGTCTCTCCCTCCAACCCCCAAGTGAGTAATTTCTGATCATCAGCTCATCCACTGTGTATCAGATGAAAAGCAGTGAGGAAGAGGCTGGCCATAAACCAGCCAAAGACACCACCCTGTGTTTAGCTTTAGGGAGCACCATATTGGACTCAGTGTTTGGGGTGGAAAGTAAATGAATATGTGGGCTCCTATTTGAATCCCAGACCATAATTTTATTTTAAAATATAAAAAATAAGCTCTTTTTTTTCCCAATTATAGCCACAAGAGAGAGAGGAGGAAAAAAAGAGACATTTAGCCAATTTGGCTTCAGGTTTCAGGTTTTGTACAAACTGCAAAAGCTATTGACCACAACAGCTTAAAAGATAAAAAGCATTTTTAGAGAAAATAAAACCCTTAAATTAAATATAAATCTGGATATTTTCTGATTATTCACTTATTTTAGAATCTTCAAAACACTATCTTCAAAACAGCTCATTGGGCTGGAAGGTACTTCATAATCCTCAGTATCCTAAGTCATAATCATAGGAGAAAATAAGAAATTAATACTGTTTCCCAGTGCTATAACACTGTTATAATGCCAATAGTAAACTACAAATATGAATTTCTGATCTATTTGAAGCATTACATCAGTTATGATCTATGCAGTGTTACTGCTTGACGTGTTATGATTCCAGATACAAAGACACTAAATCAGCAACCTCTGTCTTGTTAGAGACCTAACAGTTTTGAAAGTTTTTTTTATTGTCTGCGAAGCAAAACAATTAATATAGCACTGTAAATGCAACACGATTAATCACAGTCAGCACTCTGCAGCTGCCACACAGGGAAGCCAGCCAAGCAAGCCCACCAGCACTACTTTGGTGACCTGACCCAGTGTGATGAATGAAGGGACTGCAGTTGGTGAAAGAAAGCAAACCTGGCCCTAAATGTATGGGTGTGCAATTCCAAGGTACGCGCATTTGACAGCCAAGAAAATTGTTTCACTGGATACCTGTGGAATCGCGTAGGGGGAAATGACATGTTAACTATTTTGTGCTAAAGCATAATGACTGATTTATGCTTGTAAATCAGATAAATGACAGAATGAAAGCAATGGCTGTTTTTCTCATGCTGCCAGTGATGTTTCTCTGACAGTCCTGTATTTCTTCTGAGAAATTCAATTTTAATACTATATCTTATATAAAGATTCCGGACATACCACACACATTAGCTGAAATTCCATTCCATTGCTCATCCTCCTCTGCCTGTCTGCAAAGCCTACATATTTTCAGTATTCCTCATTTTTCTTGAGTTCGATTGTACTGTAGAAATGCTGATCAAATCTTGCTCTGTCATTCCACAATAACATCAACAAATTGAACTGCCCTTTCTTAGAGGGTATGCAATGCTGATTTCACAGATGTGTATTGTTAAGCAACCAGACACACAAAAATGTGCACTTGAGGTCAAAGCCTGCACAATCTTTATTTTCTTTCCTTCTCCCCCATATGTGATCATTCGTGTCTCAGGGTGCTACAGCTCTTTTTTATCTCATCATCCTCAAATGCAAAGCAAGCTTGATAACTGCCAAAACTTGCATGTTCTGTAGCTTCACAGCTGTGATACATATGCTTGAGTGGCAATGACAGGAGAACATCATATTAAGTCAAGCTCAAAATGAGAAGCTCTAGGCCGCCTCCAACTAAGGAACTGCAAAAATGATGAGATGATCAACTAATCTGATCCTAAAGAGTCTTTAGAGACAGAGGGAATCATTCCAAATAATCCTCAATGCAATTAGACAAGGAAGAGAAAAGCAGAGGAAGGGCTACTGCAGTAAACATCGTTCTGCTAAAAGGCAGGCAGAAGAGAAAACAGAATGGTTATATTGGGAATAGAAAGGGAACGTTTTCTAGTTTGATGCAAACATTGAACAAATAAACAAGGAGTAAAGTTACAAGGGGAAAAGTTCCCTGGGTAGGAAATTACTAGAGGGAAGACGCTGCTGCAAAACATGCTAGGTACATAGTGACTTGTATTATGTTTGGACAATGAGCTAAAAAACCTGAAGTTTTTAATTATGCTTTTAACTTTCTAAATATAAAAGAAATAGGGATCAGCTTTCAAAATCATTGGCAATGTTTAGCAAACCTCAGGCTCACATCTGAATGGCATTATGTCCTGATGAGCTCATGACTCTGTCTTTGCAGCTAGCCAAAGCAAGTAGTACAATTTTTATTTCTCTCTGTGTCTGAGATTTTATTCCCTACAGTGAGGAAACACAGAACCTAACGTACGAATAAAAATGATATATAAACAACGATTATTTTCTTTAATCATTCTTTTACTGATTTTTTTGACATGTAAATGTCTTCGGGTACTGAGGTCCAAGAACAGAAATTAAAATGAATTTTTTTATACAATCATGTAGTTTAAAACATAATAACATTGCATTGTATTTCTGAAATAAATTTACTAAAAGACTGAAATAGCTTTGTGAGAATTTCTTACTAGGCCTAAGGGATGTAACACGTGCTCTGTCTTTATTAACTTCAATTCCAGTATTTACTTATTTTAATAGAAGTCTTAATCTGCATTGCATAAAAATTAATAAAGGTCAAAAGGTATACACAGTTCGTACATTTGCAAATTCCAAACTGCTCATTATCATATAAATTTTGATCAAGGTTAAATCCAGTCACCCTCTTGCCAGACTGATCAAAGAATGAGAATATTTAGACAATGAAAGTTGTGGAAAATCCACTGCTGGAATTCACTGAGCGTTTATACTGAGTTAGAGACATCAGCTCACTGAAAAGCCTAAAGTAGAAGTACCTTGCATCATAACTCTACCTACTTATTTTACCTACCTGTTTTGTTTATCATTGATGACAGGCTTTAATTCTAAGCAATGTTTCCTAGTTTCCTTCCCAAATACCTGAGAGAAAAGGTATTCTTCTGCTGATGCAATGTTTTATCCTCTACTTTAAGGTATAGAATTAGTTTGTATTCTTATTTGTGTTTTTAATTATTTTCTGAGGTGTATTAATATAAGTTCTCCTGAGCTAAATTGTTATTTTCTGTCCACATTTCAAATCCCTGTTGGATGCCCTTTTATTATTTTGCAGTCTTCCCTCGGGTACATAACTTCTCTCAATTTATTACCATCTGCAAATTCTGTTAATGAGCTGTTTGCTTCCACCTCCAGATCACTAATGAAGATTAAATAAAGCTGGATTCTGTACTAACCCTTTGCTTTCTGATTCTCTGGGATATCACACTATTGATTCAGATGAAGTGACCCCAGCATAAAAGCAGGAGAACTCTGGAGATTCAAACCCTGTGGTAACCATCAAACTACATCACTGGGTTTTGGCTCTAGATGTTTGAAATTTTAAGTCATTTCACAATCCATAGGCTGCAAAGAATTCTGGAACGAATGTTCCAAGTAATACTACGTGGGAGAGTGTGGGACAGCTGAATAATAAGAAGTTATGATATATTGGCTCTCAAGTGAGCCAGTTTCAATGGTGGCTGATGGGATGCCTCCTGATTCTGAGTTAATAATATGCTGTAACTTAGGGACAATCAGCAAGTAAAGAGAAATAATAAAGTTGATGTTAAGAATTATTATAGGTTCTAATATAAAACTTATCTTGCAAAACTTTAGTTTAACAATTCAAGAAAATATAATCTGAAATGTGGATAAACACTTGAAGGGCACAATCTATTACATACTGTGTTGAAATAATCTGCCGTAACATAAAAAGTAGTAACACTTCAGAATAGAATCCCTTGAAATATGGAAGAAAACAGACAGATACCATCTTTAATGTAAAGAAATGGAAGCATGCATAACTGGTATCAAAGAGACTTAGAAATTTAAAACAAAAGGAAAACATTCTGCTACAAAACATATTGACCTTGACACACTAAGAAAGCCATACGGTTTTCTCAAAACTCCTCTATAAGATGGGGACATGCTCCACGTGAACAAATCCCCTTTCCTGTAAATATCTGTTCTCATGGTTTTCTCTCCTTTGAAAAACACAAATGATATGTACCAGAGTACATTTTGGGAAAAAAAAACAACTTTTTGACTTTGTGAGCCATGTATCAAAACTCTGACATAGTCAATAGCCCCAAGACTCACGCCACATGCTTTGGTGGTCTTTGGGAAAAGAAAGTTCATAGGTGACAGATGGCAAACTCCCAAGGAGTTCCACTGCTGCAGTGTGTAAAAGGTACGTGTTGCATGTTAGACTCCTCTACTGGCTTACTTATGTCCCATACCTAGGTTCCCCTACTTTTCTAGACATCATCACAGGGCTGTTGGACTGGGATGGTTCCAAACTAGCAATGAAAATCTACCACAATGACTCAAAAGCACAATGTATGATTTTAAACTATGGCTCCAGAGGCACTAAAATATTCAGCTATGAAATCTGGAATCTCACTTAAAACTCTCCGGTTAAAGTAAAACTGTTATAGCCAAGATTTTCAGTAACATGTTCACGCCTGCTCGGTATGGAGACCCTGTATGAGGAGAAAACAACCTCTACTTACCTCCTAGACTGCCTAGAAGCTCTCTGTAGTCATTCATTTCATCTCCCTGCTCCTCAATTCCCATCTTGCTGTTTAAGTACACATGGAAAAATAAAGAATTTCATAAAATGAATTTTGCTGTGCCATGTGCAGCCACCACCTCCCTTAACAGCAGTGTAGTCAATACAGTTTTGTCAACAACAAATGGCACAGCAAAAATCATTTTATGAATTAAATAAATTTTATTTATTTACTTATTTGCCTTGACGTAATCAGTGGTTTAAGCTTTCTATTTTAAATATTTCTGTTTTGGAAAGTATGACTAGAAGAAGAATCATCTAAAAATAAACATTTGCAAATCATGGAAATCATGTTAATATCTTAAAATTCTATAAACAAAGAAATACTAGAGTTTGGCTGCTAACTGCCTTTCTGAGAAACACCTGGAGATTATGACGGACACCAGGTGGCATATGAGCCAGCTGTGTTGTCGTTGTGAATAAGACACTGTGAATAAGTCAGCACTGGTATGGATTACTGCATCTATGTTTGGACCCCCTAGTTCAAGAAGGATGTTAAGAGACTGAAGAGCCAGGACCCTAGAGCACAGGACCTATGAAGATACCATGAGAGAGCTGAGCTTGTTTAGTTGGGTTGAAAGGAGGCTAAGGGCAGCCTAATAGCAGCCTAGAGCTGTTTGAAAGGCAATTAACAAGATGACAGATTGTTCCTCATTATCATTACATCCTCTGAATATTTTCCCTGCAAAATCAAGTAAGAGTTGTAAATCATGGTATGATGCACTGGAAAATCTGTTAGACTTTGCTTCCTCAATAACACGTGACTTTTGCCTGTTCCCTAATCATCCTCCAGAGAAACTTAAATTGGAATGATGGTGACCTCTGTAGAATTCTTTAATCTTTTACTGGTTTCTATGAGAAAGGTGCATTTACAGTGACCAGATGCCTAATTTTCTTTTGTGAGATTAGAATATTTAAAGGACAATGTCTTCTTTCCATTCTACGTGGTGAATAGGCCTGTCTCTAGTTAATGAGGAGGCAAGAGGAAGTTTAAAGGCATAACCATGAACTGTGGATAACTGACACAATCTATGAAAAATTGCTTTAAATTAATATCAAATTTAAACTCTGTTCTAAGATCCTTACTTTATCCATTCTTCCACAGAAATAACTTCTGAAAGGTTTCAAAGCAAATTTGAAACTTCAGTTGCCCCTAGTAAAAGAGAGGGCTTTAAATCACAGAGTAATTTAAATCATAGGGTGATTTTAAGAATTTAAAGACTGTTACTTCAGTCATATCAATATATATGTCATTGTTGCTTTCTGAGCTGTCTACTAACTCAATTAATGCTTTGCAGACAGATATATGTCAATACTTTGGTGGCACCATGTTTTAAAGGAAGATTTCAATAAATGTATTGTTAAGTATCAAGAAGAAATTCATTGGGCTAAGATCTTTCAGAAATTTTGACACTTCCTCCTCTCTGCTGTTGGAAGTCAACAGGAGCTTTACCATTAATTTTAATAAGAGGTGATCATCACACCAAGACATGATACTTTTGAAAAATGTATCTTAGAGGTAATGGAACATAGATTAGTCATTGAAGGGAAGTGATGAGAGACTAATTGGTAAAGACTGGACAGAAAAACAGTACAAGGTGCATATTGGAACAAATTCCCCTGAAAAGAGAATTCCAGCAGACTCTTTCTTTCTATAGAACTGAAGACTAGCACTGTCATCAAACTGACAAACAATGTTGATTAGTGTAGCCAGAAGGAAGAGCACTGTGTTACCATCATAGACAGAATTTGTAGCTTGAGCATCAGGCATGCTCGTTTTAGAGTAAACTCAATTCTCTAAAGTGAATGCAAATGAACCAATGGAAAAGTATTAAAAATGGAGCCAGGAGGATGATCAAAGTATTGGAAAGCATGCCTTACAAAGACTCAAATTCTATCTGTTTAGAGTATCAAAGAAAAGCTTATGGAGGTATATGATCACAATGACTCTTAAGGGACTGACAAATTTCTTAATGAAAAGCTCTTCAACATTTCCCTCAAAAATGTAATGAGAGGCAAATGTCAGAAGTTACTGCTAGAAAAATTGAAACTGGAAATACGTTAAGAATTTTAAATAGTAAAAATTATATAGGCACTGGAACAGAGTACTAGGAGTATTGTGAGTTCTCTATTTCTTAAAATGTTTTGCTTCAAGGAGTCACCCACTAGTAAAAAACAGTAATTAATTCCAGGAGGACCAGGGGCCTCTAACGTGAAGGAGGGTGGACTACGTTATCAGAGTGTTCTCTTCTGGCCTAATAATCTGACCTTATATATAATTGAATTAGTGTGTTAAAAATTGCTGCATGTAGCACAGATGCAAAGAAATTTTCCAATGACATTTATTTGTGAATGTGATACAGAACCATGTTCTCAATAGCAAAAATGGTATCTGTTGGCTTCTCTCTCTAGTTAGGATAGCATGTGAATTATTGCTTGTTAACCTTAAACAAAATTTTATCAAACTATCTTTAATATGTTGAACACTCAAACATCTTTTCAAAATTCTCTTTTTCCATAAAAATTCACATACAACTCAATTAAAACTATAAGAATGTGATCTATTTTTTAAAGTCTTATAAGCTTTGAAAGCTTAGAGAGCTTAAGAAAAAACATTTCAGAAATCCTCCTCCAACAATGTAAATGTACTCAATGAAATATACTATTTTTGTTCTAAATTCATGTAGCAAAAGTGCTCTTACAGGTTTTCCAGATAAAACAGCTGATTCAAACATATAAAGTTCAAAAGATTTTCTCCTAAAGAAACTCTTTCCCTGCAGTTCAGATCTTTAAGAAAAAGCTTAGTGCAGCTCTCGTTTCAAAATCACTTCTTACAAAGGTTCAAAAGAGCACAGAGTAGACTTTGCAATATATTTTTTTCTCTTAGGTTGCCTGACATGTTACTATTGCTCTTTTTTATTTTATCAAGTTGCTTTTTCAATGAAAACTTATTATTGAAGCTGACAAGAATGATGGATTTATCTCTCTCAGAGGATGTTAAATTTGCTGAGTTTTACAAGGAAGGAGACAATCTTAGAAGGCTGTAAATTCAATTAATCTTTAAGATTTTTAAAAAATATAATAAAATTTGAAAGAAAATTAATATTTAAAAAATGTGAAATATTGCTTATTGCTGTACAGTGGACCAGACCATCCTTTTGATTTAAGAGGTGCCCCTTTCTGCAGTTAATGTAAGATGGTTCATGGGCAGTTGGGATTAAGGGGGTAAGGGTTTCCTGCTTGTTTCACAGAAGATGAGAGACCATGTTTTGCTTTTTTTTTTTTAAATACGTTTAGTAAACTCAGATAAAGATACCTTCCTAATTTCTTCTATATAATGAGGCAAAATAAGAGAGACTAAACACAAACCATGGCCCAAGAATAGCTTATTTGCAAAACTTGTTTTAGGAGAAAAAATATGTAATTTCTTGTACAAGATTCTAAGTTTAAATAGGTGAAATAGAACATTTTTTCTAGCCTACACAGTAATTTCTTTATTCATTTCATTCATATTTCTCCATTTGTCTATTCATTTTCTTCTGTAGTTTAACAGGCACAATTTTTATAATCTTGTATAAAGTAACACTTCTTCCACATGTTGATCAAATATCAGATCAGATTGTGTCTGGCTACATTGGCAACAAGGATAATATTATAAGAATAAATTCCTCCTGCCTGGTGAGCTCTCATGAAAGCTTTGCTTATTTTGTTCTTTGTGTTTAAAGGTTAACTAGATGGGCCTAATTTTATCAGGATTAATCTAAATGTTCATATTCTCTTTTAGGATTTGTATAAAGTAATACTTACCCTTCTTTTCAGATTTCAAACTAATTTCCAATTGCTATATTTTTTAATAAGTGGCTGTTGAGTAGAGGCAGGCCTTATATGCATCTTTTCTAAGAGAAACAATGACTAGAAAAATTTATTTTCTTGAATGATTCTTGAAAATTCTCCTAGTTTGCCTACACTCGTCACCTGCCAATATCCAAATGTTGGACATTACGTGCAAGTGACACTCAAAACAAAGAACAGTAACAATTCTCACACAGTGTGCTGTAGGAAATACTCATTTTGTATAAGAATTTATTCTGCCATCTGAGTTTTCTATGGCCTGACTCTTTGAGAAGGAGGTTTCTAAATACCAGAGTAAGGGCTCTTAAAATAGTTTTCCACTCAGGCTAATGACTCAAGATCTAACATAGAATGTATTTAGAAGGGATGATGTTGCCCGCAAGAACATTTCAAAGCTCCTTTCAATTCTGATTCAGTGATACTGTGGCACAGCAGCCACGAGAATGATTTGTTTTCTTCCTCTTTACAGCTGGTTTGACAACTCAAAGATTCAAACAAGGCCATCACAGTGATCTTTGATCTTTTTCTTTACTCTCCTTTAGATTTCCCCCTGCTAGTCAAAATCTTTTTCTAACTTTTATGTCCAAGATAGGACAAGTACTTGCCTGGCCAGCGCTACATATTTTGAAAGGGCTACCTCATTTATCTTGCTGTTACATTATTTATACGTGCTGGTATTATTTGACTTTCCTCAGCAGCACTGATTCCATGGTTCACATTCAGCCTTTGATCTACTAAAACTTGTGTGTCCTCTTCTGCATAACTGTAATTTAGACCCTTACACTACTATGAGAGACAGCTGATTGTTTCTACCTGTCAAACTCTGCATTTGTCTTTGCTGAAAAGTATTCATCTCTCCAAGGATTTTTTATCCAATATTAGGATCACACCGAATCCCAGCACCTTACTCAAATGTGACTGCAGTCACTCCCACTGGTGAATCTTGTGCAAGCAGGGTCTGTATTCTGTGAAACAGCTACTAATGACATTCTTGAATAGCTTCCATCCAGATCTTTGTGAAATCCTACTTAAAACATCCTTCTAACTTGACAATGAACTTCAGAACTTGCTTTTATCCATCTGCATGTTCTTCTTATGGCAGTTTCAACTAGCCATAAAAGATATTGTTAGAAATCTTAATGAAGTCAATATATATGACACTATACATAAGGCCATTAAGTGTCTCAAAGGAAAAATAGATGACATTTGATTATAACAAATGCTTGGTGGTTCTTTCTCATTTCCTTGTTATCTTCTAAGCAGTCAGAAATAATTTATTTGATTAAATATTTTTTCAGACACTAAAATTAAACCAGTCTGTAATTCATTAGTTCCTCCTTTTAAAAAGACCTATCGCCTGTGAGTACCTTCTTAAAGATATTTGTTAATGGACACAAGGCAGCCTGAGAGAATTCTCTAAGTATACTAGGGTGATTAAGTTTCTACCAGTCATGCTAAACTGCAGCCTGTTGTCCTTTGTCTCTGAGTTGTGTTTACAGACTTGGCACAGTCTACTAGATAGTAAGCGTGGGAACTGGTCGTAGTGCAATCATGGAGTGATAGAGTTTAGCAAAACCTAATTTACTGTCCTTGTACAGACCTCTGTCCTGCTGAGGCTATAGTATTGACCTGATAGCAGTCTTAAACCTGGCTTATAGTTCTGGTGTTCATAGACACAGATGCAAAATAATCCTGACTCAGTAGAAGTATTCACATGGCTGTCCCAGGTACCTTTCATTTAAAACTTCAAACCCACAATGTGAAAACCAGAGGCTGATGGTTTTCTTCTAATTCTCCTTAGCTTCAAAGTTAACATCATGCCCGTGAGCCTTTTCTCTGTTGAACAGTCAGGAAACAATCATGTAAGTCTCATCTTTTCACTCAAGTTAGCTGAAAGCCTTACTTGTTAGAGATTTTCTCAATAAGATGATTAAGGCTTAGCTAATGAAGTCTGATGCTCAATGTTGGTAACATTAGTCCCACTGCCTTAAAACTATCTGAAGTACTAAAAGACTCTGGCAATGGGGCCAGCTGCACTAGGGGAAAAAAAAGGATAAGAAAAAGGAGTTGTTCTTATATTTGATACTTCAGCAATAATAATTTTAACTGAATCTTTCAGAAAGATTACATTTTCAGATTTGTAACACTGCAAAATCATAGGTTGAATGGCTGGCTCTGACCAATCTTTCCTTTCACTTCTCCCCAAGGATGTTTACATCAGATCACATTTATTTTTTTTATTGACATTTGAAAATGATTCTGCTACCTACAAGCAAGCGAGATGATCATTTGTTAAACTGTAGTTTCATCACAGCTGTTTACATCCACACTGCCCAAAATTCAGAGATCCACCAGCCCCTCTATCATGACCTTCAGAGCACCCAGGCGCATGGGAAGCCTTGGGGACAGGAACAGCCTGTTTGGTCAGTAAATGGTCATTGGAAGTGTTGGGCATAATCATTGTCGAGCCACATCAGCTTCCAAAACAGCTTTTCTCCATATCTGAATTTCTTACTGAAATTATATATGATAAAGATGTTTCTAGAATGATTGTCATAGGTAAAGTGAAAAAAAAAATCTATATTTCTAACTAAATGAAGTGTAAAGTGTACTCAATAAAGCGTAACTCGGTTTTGGGCTAAATTTTGTAATGTCATCTTTCCCTTCTGTATGTCATGCTCTTCACTTCTCCGAGTGTCCATCTCCTGTATTATTATGTGACAATATCTGAAGATCCCAAATCACTAATAGGAAAGATGACTAACTTATTTAAGTTTCAATTTTTTGTGGCACCACCCTGAAAACTACAATATAGAAATAATTGAATTGCCAGTGATCAATATTGATCAATTTTACTTCACATGAGATTATATAGAGGATAGAACAACCTTTATAACTCTTATAGACAAAAAAGTAGTAATAAGTAAATCCCAGGATTGCTACATGAAGAAAATTCAAACCCATTATTTTCTTTACTCCTTTTGGTGTATTTGCTAGTACTTTCTGCAGTTCTTTCCATTAAAATCTATTTTCTAGTATAATCTCAGTGGTATTTTCATAAAGAAGAGAAAAAAATGTGTAAAAAGGTGTATGCTTGCAGAACCATCAAGTAGTGGCAGAGCAATTCAATAAGATGTGACATATCAGAAACGACTACTGCCTCGACTATTTTACAGTGACCAAATTTCCAACCGACAACATTTGTTTTAAACCACACTTCCTGAACTTGTAGACATTCATACTGGTTACCCATGACATTTTTTAGTGAGAACTGATCCTGATCATGTTGGAACAAGCTTAGAGGCATAAATATTGTTTGTTTAAATGTAATAAACTATGTTAAAGTGTGATCTAAAGCAAAAGGAAACCAAAATGTTTCCACTCAATAGATACTTGCTATTTTTTTAATACTGAAATAATACGTGCAACACCATTTATTAGGACTGTTTATTTATATAAACTGAAGAAAATTCTAGCTCATGTTTTATGCCTGAGTGAGAGGTGCTGCAGCAAGGACAGTGTGAGAGGGCACCTTACTAGACCTTCCTGGGTGAGGCAGGAAAGCTGTAGTAACTACACACGGTTGTCACTCTGCTGAGTGACTGACAATTATCTTACGCTTAGGGTCTGCCAGAATTCAGTTTGTGGGGCATCGCAGAGGTATTCAGAAACTCTGGCTTTTGCCAGCTGCATCCATTTGCAGAGGACCTTGAACAGCTTAGCTGAAGAGGAAAACCCCATTGTACCTCGACAGAAAAGCCTCTCCTAGTGCCAGAGTTAGATCAATCAGCTAACAGTCTTTGTCTCAGACATGCCAGGAGCTTGCTACCACTTTCAAGGCTATAGGAAAATACAAAAAGTAGCGTTCACTTAAGTGTTTAAGCATTATGATTTTAAAGACAGATAGGCTTAAAAAAGTAATATTCCTAGTGTCTAACTCAAAAGCAGCATAATGGATTCTTAAATTAAAGAGCATGGTCACAAACTTAGAGAATTATAGTAGTTAGTATATGCTTCAGCTGTATTTTAATGTAGAGAAACTGCACTTTGTGTCAAATAATACAAGAATTGTATTAGTGTATTCAAATGACTTGCCTAATCACACCTGGTATTCTGTCCATGATGTGAATAGTTTTAATTTACTATAAAGGAATGCATCTTGCTGTAATAGAGGTTAGTTGGCATAAATAAGAAGTAAATAAAAAATATTTTATGATGTTCTTCCCTGAGAACGTTCAGATCTTCACCTTATAAAAAGCAACCTGAAGGATAGAAGGGAGGAAAATTAATAGGTTATATATAATTGGCGTGTTTGAACATCATTCACTGTGGAAAATGTGGGAAAAAAAAATCAATTGTTTTCCTTAAGGGGAGCATCTTTGAAGAACACAGGGTCTGCACAGCTCAGTAGTTTGCAAGTCCAGCTGTCTGACAGAATACGTGGAAAGCAGCAGCTCTAGTCCCTGATTTGAATTGCCAAATACTTAATGTTTCCTGTTCTGGTGACCCCATCTTTGAATGCACAGGTACAAAAAAATTCAGTGCAGAAAAGGTCCTTTATGTCCATTGCTTTGTGACATTTTAAGTTAGGCAAAATGTGTGAAATTGAGATGCCTAAAGGAAAGCCTTACTATCCATATTCAGGCACCTAAACAGGTTGACTGTTTTTTCAGCATTACCCAGAAGGTAAATCAAATTGCTTTAATTTCCAGACAATATGAGACTGCGAAACAGGCATATTTTGATACAGAATGAGTAGCAACTTTATAACCTCTACACACAAAGTAAACTTTATAGCCGGTCTACTGGTTTCATTTCAGTCCTGTATCTGTTCTATGGATTTTCTGTTCTGAGTGAATGCAGTAGTCATCTAAAGTTAAAGCTGACATTTTTTGATAACCTTTTCACATGTTTTCTCCTGTTCTGCTACTGATGTTCAAGGCTCAGTCACTAAACACCCTGTATGAGCTGTGATGATGTATAAGAAAACAATCAAATATATCTATTTTCCAGGGTTATCTTGATGCATAAACAATTAGAGGATCCCCATAAATATACCTTTTTTGTCCTTTTCCCCTGAGGTTTCTTACCAAACATTAGATGAGGAGCTTATCTGGAAAGATGACCCACAACTCCCAATTTACCAGCTGCTGTCAGGCAGCTTATAACAGGTAAAAGCCCTAGCTACAAACACTCAAAAGAATTATGTGTCCGAAGTACAGAACTCTCAAGCTTCAGATGCACAACCTTTTCTCACACAAGTAATTAGAGAAGTGCAAACTTTTGATCATCCTTTATCAATCCCATACACGCCGTTATCCTGGAGGGCTCTCTTTTTAGCACAGAGTGAGATTTCAGGAGTGTGGTGTTACCCATCCATTCCTTTATCTCCCTGTGGAATTCAGGCATGCTTGTAACCCTACTGTTGCCTTGTTAATTGTACATGAGCTGTTAGCAGCTCAAGTAATGACTCTTATCTAGATATCCCACATTAAAAGGACTCCTTAGATTTCAAAATCCATGAGCAAAGGATTTTTCTTTTCTTATTTTTTTTTTTTCCTGCCTGTACCGTGACTAGTATGCTGGAAATAAAAGGGTCAGGGATACATCCATGCTAAAGGTAAATGGTAATAACATATTCTTCCCCTCATATCACAGGTGAAAAAAAAAACAACAATGCAGATACATACAGTGGACAGTTTAACTCTGAGACACTCAAGTTACTGTGTTTGGAATGCAAACACAAACAAACCTCTTGATTACAGCTCTGCTGGATTTGTGTGTGTAAAGGTCTATCAGCTTCAGCCACTGCACTCCGTTAGCTTCACTCTTTATGTACTCACTTCAACTGTGAGCAGATCAGCCTGTACTATAATGCTGCAGGAGTCAAGATGCACCTGGCTGGAGAAGAAACAGTAAATGAGAGAAGCCACTCAAGAAAGGCTTTTAATTCTTTTAAATCCAGATTTGTGCACCAAACACATTGAAAAATTTTTAAAATACATACACAGTTTTTGTGTTCTTTTAGGTGAAATTGAGGCAGTAGTTATCTATAGAGGATGCAGGACTGAAAGCACCTTCATGGGCATGGATACTATTTGGAACAAAAGAAGAACAGGAATTGCTACATGGCAGGTCTTTTCAAGTCAGTGGGTGCTAAGCTAACAGATGGTGGGACATGGACCTCACACAACTTCTCTGCCGATTCCCGTGCATATCTCAATGTCACCAGATCCATTCTCTGCTCATTACAAGAAACCATGACGTTCACTATAACATATTCCTAACTTCTAGTCCCGTATAAACATGCTACACTACTTGCCTCGAATCATACTGAAAGATTTTCTTCAAAATCTTTTAATTTTGCAATTCAAACAGCCATTTTGATTTGAGGCTTACTTTTACCTTCACCGAAGATTGTTATTGCTCACTGTACATGTCTGTGGCACTGGCAGATAGCAATGTAATCTTTCTCAGTCTTCTATCTACTAGACTAAGTATGCTTTGAATTTTTAACACTCTTCTCATAAGGTAAATAAGGTATTCACCTGATTATCTCAATGATCCTTTTCTGAAACAATTCAAGTTCGGATTTATACTTGTTATGTAGCATCCATCACTGCCCACAGAATTTCAAATGAGGAATCAGTGCTATAGCACTGGTACTTCTCTATGCATTCTTGAAATGCTTAAGATATCCTTATTTAATTTAATTTATTTTTTTTTTTTTAGTCACAACCTGTTAGTGGCTCACAATAGTCTTACAAAGAATTAATATTTCCAAATATTCCTCCATGTTGTCGACTGATGAGAAACTTCCATTTTGTTTACGTTTCCTGTCTAGAACATGAAGAAACAGGCTTTCACCTTTTTTTTTTCAGACAGAAAAGTGTGACTTTTAAAACAGAAGATAAATAGCTAATAAGTAACTAGTATAAATAATTTTCCTTTCAGAGTATTTCTTTATTTAGAAAGAAACTAAATCAGGATCTAGGTCTATGTATTCTATGGCATACTTACTAAATTATTGAAAAGTTACTGAAATAAAAATAGAAATCAATGTTTTATTAACATAAAACAAACCCAGAGATTAAAACCATACATTATATTAAAAATCTTACATGGATTCACTTCTCTATTTTTCTCTGTGCTTACAATAATTCATATGAGTTTGAATGTTCTTAATGATTCATTTAGTGTAATTACTTCTTTACAAAAATGTAATTACCTGGGGTTTTTTTTGTCTGTTTATATAGTGCCCCTATCCTGTCATTTTGTGATGTAATTATTCACTCTTCTTCTTTGAACAATTAAGATGTTTAATCAAAACGTTCCTTATCTCTTTTTTAATTTGTTAAAATTTCTCGTCAATCTTCACAGCTTGTAAAGCAGGAAAATAGTGTCCGTCATTAAAGCAAAACATTGAACATTCTTTTGAAAGAAGAAATGATTAAACAGACTTAGTTAAAAAAAAGAGTACCACTAGCTGACTATTTAAAGATCAAGAGACTAAGGCATCTGGTTTTAATCTCTACATATCCATCACCTGCATTTGCTACACAATTAAGAACCTCATAAATATCCACTGTATGAAGAAGAGCTATTCAGTTTCATAATTCAGAAATAGCACTCTATAAATGAGTACTTCTTGTTTTACTTCTATAGGTTATACATATTCATAAACACCCAAACTCACACAAACGTGTAATAACGTGTAAAAAGAAAAGCAATCTTTAATTGGGTAATGAGTAACAGAATGATTTACTAATTGGGTGTATTACAGAAGTGTGTTCCACACTGCTGTATTGTAGTTAAAGACCTTGCCAGTGATTCCAGCAGAAGCCCACTAATTTAAGAGCTTACTAATTTGTGATTGTATAGCTACAGAAAATACTGTAGCTCTGATTTGAAAATTACCATTTGATATAATTAGACAGTAATGCAGTCAAATTGCTTCAGATATTTTGTACGTTTTGTTAAAAAGAAAGCTGATTATCACACTAGACTAAGCTTGAAAAAGAGCATATTTACAGAAGAAAAAAAAAAAGACGTAGCTGGCTGATATTCAAAAAGGTTTCCTTTACTGTTCCTGCAGACAAATGATTTTGAATTGGAGTTCTGCTGCTATTCCAATTATATTTCTCTGTTTAATTTTGTAGTAAAATGGAAAGTAATGGAACTGAGTATGATTTACCAATATGGATATATGGAGTTTGGACTTCACATCTTTTTTTTGTTGTTTTTCCTGGACCGCCAGTGTCTTGCCTCCACATTTTTTGGAGTGCTATTTATGCTAGATATTCCCAGAAGAAGAAGCTTAGAAGAACCAGCTTGTTAGTGATCACAGTCTGATTTTGAGAAGAAGCCACTTTTCAATTCTCAAATCTTATGCATGCCCACAGTTTTTCCACCTACCTGAAATACTCACAAAAGAACGGCAGCATCAAAGAGGACATGGTAATTAAATTTGTCATTTTTTTTTTCCCAGCAGGATAAATAGGTGCATTTAAAGGTATAAACCGAAAATTTCTTGGGCTTATACTGAAAAATCGAGAAAGAAGAATGTCATATAAACACTAACATTTTTTAGAATACACAACATTTGGTACCTAACATTTCCCTCGTATCTTTAGAGGTATGTTGGATTATATAAGCAAAGCCATAAGAGACAGTAAATACAAGAATATTACTCAGAAGAAAACATGTAAAAAAGTAGTTTCACAGCATGAATAGGTTTTTCGGGACCTATTTAATTAGAAAACTATCACAGTCAGTTAGTGCCTGTGTCTGTTCCTGGAAATCAATATAATCTGCCAGCAATTCTCCAATCAAAACTCCCAGGTTTTAGTCACTTCTTAAAAGATGAAAAAAACCCAACCACAAAACCTTTTGTGTATTTAATCTATTTTTTTAGATTACTAATAACATATATGGTTATATTAGGACTGTAAATCAATATACTGATGTAACATGGTTCAGTGTTTGCCTGCCTTTTCTGAAGTACAGTGATATAATTTAAAGTGGCACCATTAATCCACATTAAGCTGCTCGGCACCCTTTCTATTCTTAACCACACTAGAAAAGACCAAAAGTCCATCATTCTGGCACCTTGCCACTATGAGCAACCCCTAACAATGACTTCAACGGGTGGTGTGATATCCTCAGAGTCAACCTTGCTAGATGGACTGTTTCATCAAGGGTACAAGAAAGCAAGAATTCTGTTTAATTTCATGTGACAACTATTTTATCTCCTAAATGTCTTGGTTAAAGCTATTCTGATATTAAAAGTATGCTGGTTTTTATCTACTTCTTTTTATCTATACTTCTAAAATAGAGATCACTATAATGTTTGAAAATTATCATTATAAGAGAGCACCTTCACACTCTTGCAAATGTAGCATCCATGCAGAAGACCAAATTACTGCTGTATCTTGTTTTACTTGTCTCATAGAGGGCAATTCAAAGATTTCAGATCATCCCTGAAAACTATTTAATCTACATTACTGACAAACAGCATGCAATATTTCATTGTAAAAATCACTCACACCATCAGAAAGCCAGCAATCACTCCAAGACAGCCAGCATTTATTGTTTTTACCTTTACATTTTCCAAAGGGGCATCCAAGAGTTAAAAACAAAATTTTTAAAAAATTAAATTGCTTTTGAGCTAAGCACTTGTATGCCAAGTCTCAGCATGGAAGGAATTTTAGCTGCTGAGCAACCTCATACAATAGTGCTTTAGAATAGAAATGCCAAAGAACAGACCCTTAACTACAGTATTGTGGCTCTGGTATGGGTGCCACTGTGATGAAAGTACTCTGATATAAAAGTGTCTGCCATGAAAATAAAGACAGAGAGACGGCTTTGTAGGTGGAACTTGGGTTCTTTTATGTAAAGACTGACCCAGGCAGTCAGAAGGGGAGAGTAAGAGGGCAAGGACCACATTATGTGGGCACGTAGCTGCCTGAGCAGGGAGTCAGGGAAAGAAGTGTTGTGCAAAGAGGGAATTATTCCAGCATCATTTCTCACACCTGTGGTAACATTAATGATTTTTCACGTTTTCTGTTTTTTTCAAAGATCAGAATAAGTTTATCTACATTGTTTTAAAACCTCTTAGCCTTCATGCAAAACATTGTGTTGTATTTTTAGAAATACTATAGGCCTTAGCCTAGCAAAAGACGACTGAAAGACATGATGTTTTAATAAAGACAAGTTCTTTGTCCTTGAGCAGTGTGGATGATGTCACGTCAGCCTCATGAATGTATGTAGAATTACCTACTTAAAAAAACTTATGTGGAAATACTTGTGGCTATCATGGAAATAGGAGGTTTTAAGAAGATTACAAATCCAATGAAGAGAAACCTCAGATGTTAGATAAAACAGTGACTTTAAAGAGGAATATTTTAGGATTAGCTAAGCCACTTATCACTTATTTTCCAATATTTTTTCAGATGAGATCTGTTTAGTCAAAAGCACAGTCTTAAAGGGAAAGCAATAACAACCACAAAGTTCTGCTCTGTTCTATTTAGCAGAGTAATCATGGAAGTATTTGAATTATTAATGAATATTCCAACCTTGCCTCTTCAGGCTTATTACAAAACCTATTGGTTTTATCTCACATAAGACAAACTAACTATGTTGCCAAAGCAGTAATGCTATTCATTACGATAACTCTGTTGGATTACTGGAAAAAAAGAAATCAGGTTAGTCAAATCTGTTGGGTTTTTTTTGTTTGTTTTTCTTTTTTTTTTTTTTTTAAGAGAAAGAGAATCTGAAAATTCTTATTAAGAACTAAAGAACAAATTTATACTAACTGCTGAATATTTCTTTTGGTTGCTGTTGCCAGGTTTGTCACTCAGTGCTAGCCAACTTCCTATAGATTCAGAAAATGATTTGTGTAAATGTGTGCTGTATTGCCAAAGAAAAATGCACATATAAAACACAATCTGTGATTCTTTATGAGTGCATTAATATATTTCACTTTCATAGGGCTTGGTAAGGTATGATTTTGAAATGGGAGGCTCATGCCTGAATTAATGCAAATATATGAGAATTCATGCAGTTACACTGTCTGTTGATAGTCTCTATCTAGAAATACCAGGAAGCATACGAAGATTTTGCTAGTCTTGTGAAAGAACTAGAAGTTAATATTGTAGACAAGAAATGAATCAATCCACATAGGCTAAAAGAAAGACAGCTTTCCATGTCTGCGGACTTTTTTCTTGCCTCAATTCTTGTCCTCCAAAGACAAGATTTTATTTATTTGTATTATATGATTTTAATTCATTTCCTTATACTTTTTTCAGACTAGGAGATATTTAGTTCATCTAGAGTGTCAATATCTGAACCAACAGGGTGTCTTCTAGCAGGGAATATCTACACGTTAACCACTTTAATTTTTACTGGGTGGAGTTTATATTTTGCCACTTGAGGGCATCCTGCCATTATGTACCGTTATAGAGCAGCACACCTAAATTTCCATAAAAATAATGAATTTCCGCCAAAACAGTGGTATTTGCCAAAAGTGCCGATGAAGCACTGGAAATGATAATTTGCCATACTAAATAGGCATTTCCAAGACTGTAGATCAAACAGGGTTGTATTTCAGGAAATGCTAAGTCAACAGAGAAGTACCACAGATGCAAGTAGATGGAATTTGCCTGGCAGACACCAATGTAGACTTCACAGATGCGTAGAAGGTTTGACAAAATCTGGTTATGTCGGAGTTAGACAGTTTGACTTGTGGTTGCATGCACAGACAGCAAATAAATTTACCTCTGTGCTTGCCAATTCCTGTATACTTTAGCTTTCAGTAGTGAGAATGATGTCAGGGCTTTCAAACTGAATAAGGCACTAGGCTGAGCTAGTACAATGAAATAAATTATTTCAGTTAGTTGGGATCTTCAGTCCTCCTGTAAATGTAGATTCATGACAATTACACGTAAAATGCTAACTCTTAGATGCTTGGAGATATGACCGTGTTTTGATCAAATTGTACAGTGGCTATCACATTCATCTCATGTTATCTATAGTTCTACTGTCCAGTGATATTATAATTGTACCATTGTACAATATTATTATACATTATACTAAAAAAATCTCTGTAAATTGTTTGCTAGTTTCTTTCTTTATTTTTTGGTTACTTACCTATGTAAAAGAATCAGTTTTAACATACAAGGTTACCTACAAAACTTTCAGTTCTTTATAGCCGTATTATATTTGACTCCAATGGTATAGTAACATGTTTTCTTTGTGCAGGGCTAGAAGTTTTGAAACTTAGGGATACAGAAGTTACAGTCACCTGGGATATTGACTATAGTCTGATAACAGATTGTAGTCATGAACTGACTAACCTTGGTGGTAAAGCAAAGGAGCATGCTACATTTCTTTTTCTTCTCTACAACAGCTTCCTCCATATTAAATAAGGAGTACTGATTATGAGCTGTGTTGATGCAAGATTTCCTCTTTCCATACTTGGCCCTCAGTCAGACTTTTTTCTCTCCCATCTTATAACTTTTATCCACCTAGGTCAGAAACCACATGCTGTCCCTTTATTAACCTGCCATTTAATCAGCCCTTCTCACTAGGCCCATAAACACAACCCTCACAATAAAACTTTATGTGCAAGAAATGTGCTTCTATTTAACAGTCAGTTTAACCTCTCCTGCTTTTCGTTTTTCTTTCCCCCTTCAAATGATACTCACATGGGGAGAGACACTCATTCACACTCTTCCACATGTTCCTTTCCAATCACAGTGTTCAACTGACTGAAGTCCTCCCAAGGAGGATCTCTGACTGCTGTTTTATTCTGAATCCTCCAAACCGCTCAACCACTTCCTAGTCTCACCACTAAAACACTGATTACAGCTGTAGATTGGCTGCTCTTTTTTGCTGTGGTCTGTTCCACGTTGCTTGTGTTCCTACAGAAAAAGTATTCAGGAGAACTGCCACCAGGATCCTTCAGCTCTCCATGCAAGTGGAACCACCACACTATTGCCAGTGCAGGGATGAGGACAAGCCATTGTCAAGTCCCCATCTCCCAGTGTGAAATGCTTCTGTCCTCCACCATCTGCTGGGGTGCAGAAGTCGGCTTCCAGCTCCACCACCAAACTGCACCATGCTATCATCAAAATTCTTCTTAGTGTAATCCTGTCACTTGTCCTGTCTGTGGGGCACTGGACACAAATGAAGCTATCGAGTTCCAGGCTGGCACCTAACATTTAGATTAGGCCTTGCAATCCATTTCTTTAGCCTCTTGGTCCATGAGGTCATCCACAAAGTCTAGTTCTTCCTTAAGGCAAACACATGCCCAGAGAGCTGTGATGTCTTCTAGTGAATTCTTGCACCTAAGATTTTGAAAAGTTTGATTATAGGGCTGCTTATATGAAAGCAAGCTAACACGTTCATGCATCAGGGGCAGCCTCTTGATGGTGCAGCTACTGTAACATCACCCACAGGGAAAGAAGGCTGTGAAAGCATCCTTGGGAAGTCTTGCAGACTGCTCATCCTCTCCTCATTGCTGTTCTCCAGGCACCCATCACTGCTCATTGTTGGAGAGATGGATATTTAGTATGGCCTCATATAGTTGTTCTTATTTCCCAATGAAATGAGAGATTTGGAAAAAAAAATAAAATGATGCAGACATAACTTTCCTGATGAGCCAAGAGAAAAATAAAAATCACTTGATCTGTTTCAGGACTTCTTAGCAACAGTTATCTAGAAAAATATCAGGGAAGGAAAAGTGATTTCCCTCTTTCTGATGTATTTTACTGTGTGCATGGGCAGAACTGAAGATATTCCACTGATTTCCCCTTGTTCCGTAGATGTAAATTGCAAAACTTCAGTGTTGGCTCTGTTTCTTGTAGTGGTAGGGTTAAAAACATCTCACAAGAACCTTAAATCCATGCATATAAATGTACATTTCATAATAAGCATTCTGCTAATTACAGAAGGAGGAAATAAAGCATACTATTCAATGATATTGTAACAATCTAGGCTATCATATGCTTCCCGTTGCTTCCTGAGGTTCAGAACTGTGTAACTGCACTGTCTAACTTAAATACATCTGAATAGTAAGAGACTCCGAAAAGCTTTGTTTATATAAACAAATGTATAAATAGATAACATAAAGTATTAAAATATAATATAAGATTTGCATTATCTACTGCCATGCTAGGCTCACTCAGCCAAAGAATAGCCATTGACCTGGGATTCTGCTCTTCCAGTGTCTTGCTGTGTTACCTCAGGAAAGTTTGCACCAGTGTTGTACCTCAGATTCCTCTCTGTAAAGAATAGTATCTTTCATCTAAAGTGCTGAACAATAAATTCGTAATTCATAGTATTTGTATACAAGATCAAGCACAATTTTGGCCGAAATATTTAGTGTTAGTAAAATAGCAAATATCTTTTGTTCCTCATCTATTAGTTCAAGCAGAGTCTGAAGATTCTAAGTGCCAACAATATGCAACATACCTGTTGAAATTATTGGTGGGGATGGTTTTGGTTTTTATTTTGCAGATATTTCTGGGAGAAAGGCTGTCATATATACAATAAGGAGTGAGGTACCAAGCTTATTATATAAGTCAAGAAGCATCATTATTTAACATCCAACCCTTCATTTTGTGCGTGGTTTTCCTGTACCCAGCCAGCAGGAGATCAACAACCTCTGTAAGAGAGTGTATTCCTTCTGGAAACATATTCAGTCACTTTAAATATGGCTGGTAGCAAATAGCAGTTGACTGAATTTAGGAAGGCTTATTTCAGTACTGTATTCAGCAAATTTTCAAACTACGAGCTTTTCAATACTAGATTTATTTTCATTGCTCAATACAAGTTTTGCTGTCTTATGTTTTCCATCTTTTGACTCATTAGAAGCTGCAAGTACACCAGCAGAAGGTCACTCAAGGAATGTACTTTGTCAAGCAGTTATTGTTTGGGCTCTGTTTCTTTTTCCTGTTATCAAGGCTACTTTAACCTGTCATGACTACAGCTTCTTTCACTGATCTGAAAGCAGATTTCTTCTCTGGGATGTCTCAGACAAGTTCCTTCAGCTATGTAATTGCCTAGATTTTTCATTTTGTGAGTGTCAGACTCAGAGGTGTCTGTTAAGTTTCTCTTCAAAATATGGAAGATGACACAAACTCAAGTTAAAAACAGGAAGATGTGCTGTTTGATAAAATCAAACATTTTACCTTTATATGGCTGCCACATGTCAGTGATTGAAGCATATGCTGCTAATGATAAGGAAGAGAGATCTAGATTCAGCCTTATATGCCTCTCTATAGCACTAGATTCCCATCCGTTCTAAAATTTGAAGAAATACATCCAAATATTTGCAAAAGATCAGGATCTCAGAGCAGAATATTTGTCAAGAAAAAAATTAAAATTAAGCATGGCTTCTATAACAGCAAAAAGAAATCTGAAAATAACGAGTTAATGAGAAACACTTCTTTTTATTTTAGAAAAGAATTTGTCCAGCCCATTTAAAACTCTTTTAACATATTGCATAAAAGATATTTTCTCAGGCATCTTCAAATATTTTATAATTGGAAAGAAAAAATTGCATGGGAATAAATTCTATCCCATCCAAATAACAAGCTGCTCATTCTCCATGAAATGGAATGAATGCCATGGCCTTTTTAAGTGGCACAGGGGAGCTATCTATTGTGAAAAGAGATGTAAAAATAATTCTGGAACTCAGATAACACCTTTGGCAATACCTCACTGCACATGAGCCCTCAGCATCCATTTCCACTTGAACATTCTCTCTCTCGTGTTTAGGTATACTCTATTTCTAAAAAATGTGTTTATTCTCTTTAGAAAGACGTTATATACTGCTCTGGCACTGGCATGAAGTGTCTCCTGGAATTTGAGGTCACAATCATTAAGTCTGCATATCTTTAGGAACAAGTACGGAAACACCTGTTTCCAGCAATGTCATCTTGAGGTCTTTAGGAAATGAACAAATAATTTTAAATTATTTTAAATACTGTGAAATAAAAGTCATGACTATGGTCATACAATGCTTGTATATGTACTTAACCTCAAATACATAAGTAGTCCCGCTATCTGTAGTGTGAGGAGTCACTGATGGAAGTAAATACGACTGTATTCACAAATCTGGACTGGTAGTGATGAAAAGTTGCTGACAACACAACAGGATTAGACCCCATATTACTTCTCAATTTTTACTGCCTTGTGACTCTTCTCTAAATTTTGCTATTGAATGATGCTGCTCTCCCCCACCCTGGCCTGAAATTGGTACCCAGGACGATTCTGCTCTGTGATGTACTGGCTCTTACCTTGGCAATGGGATTCAAGAGTGAAAAGGTTAGTACATACTTGAGATCTCTTCCTGCAGAAATATAGACTCACCAGTGCACTCCAGAGAGGCTCTTAGAGTGGTATAAATTGGTTCAGGAACACAATGTGCACCTCAGTACAGCTGCCAAATATGGTACAGTAAGGGTCATTACATATTTTTTCACTCACTGCTGACATATAACCTCCAATTATATTTCAACAATGGCCAAGATTTAAAGAAAAATACAATGTCTGAACAAAAGAAGAGTGTTTGGTTTATGCTGTTGGTCACAGCATACAGCAGCACTAATATGTTGTAAATCTCATGCAAAGATGGAAACATTATTCTATGCCATGTTTGTATATGAATGTTTGCTCTCTCTATGGATATTCTTACTCTTTTGTTTATCTAGAAACCTAAACAAGAGACCAATCTAAAAATGGAATTTTATTAGTCCAAGGCTGTTTATTTATACTAGAGACTGGAAATAGCAACCTATTTGTGAAAAAGCACTTCTAAGATATTTAGTGCAAATAATTTTTTTTAACTCTTTGTTTTATTAGTCTTATCAAAAGAAGAAATGTAGCAAGACATTCTCTTTCTTGTGTGCGGATAAACAAATTCATAAAGATATACAAAACAGTCTTAAGAGGGAGTGCACTGTATGTTAATTTTTTAACATTCCTTTATACAGTGGTTTTATATGCTGACATGTCCCAACTCTACTCATCATATGACCTTTTAAGACATGAAAACATATGACTTAAAGTGTTTCTTCTTAAAGCAATGACTGTAAATAAAGGGCAAATTTGTAGTCACCTTCTTTTCCTATACATGCATTATCTACTGCTTTCTGTATTGCTTGTGTTAATCATGAACTGATAGAATACAGTGTAAAATCCGTAGAAATCATTCTATTGACACCAGAAAGTGATTAGGAAAATTTCTAGATTTACTTGTTTCTTCTGGAAACACACATAACTTTAAAAAAATTCAAATGTCTGCACTCTGTTGAAAATTTGTCCTAGGCAGGACTGCATGACTTGTGAACTGTCATATCAAGTTCCTCTGTCCTTCTATCCAGGGTTTACAGTCTCTGCAGATTTGATTAGAGAACGGCATTCAAATCATACATGGTCTATTCTCAGAAAAGGCCACTTAACTGCAAGACCATTGATCTGTTGGGCTTCTTTAACATAATACTGTTATTAAATCAGTTAATGCAATACAATTTTTCATAATCTCTATTTGCCAGGCATCTATTCCCTATGTTTAGGTCTTTGTAACAATTAACTAAATCCCACCCTTTGATCTCCTATATCTGTCACAGAGCTAGAAATGTGAAGAGGACATGAACCCATACAAACAGTCTTGCACTCTGGGATGCTCTTTCCTCTAAGAACAAAATATTTCTTCTATGGTAGAGATGTTGTTCTGGTTGCTCCCCAGGGCACAGGAGAATTTGCTTTTACTTTCATCTAGGTTTGATTTAACAAATTCACCATTGTCTCCAATTTTCCTGTTATTGCTGTGGTAGCAGCATTGTGAGCAGAGTACAATCCCAGAGAATCTTCTTGTACAATGCCAGTACACATAAGAGGGAAAGAGAAAAGAGATGACTAATCAATTTCAAGTTGCTTTGTATGTTAGAAATTGTTTTTGCTCCTTCCTCTTTCCAAATTACCAAAAAAAATATTAATGGCATGTTTAGAAGCTATTAAATTCAAAGTTTAAAAGAATCCATACATGAAAAAAAAAGTTGCTACAAGTTCAGACAGTATAGAAAACCTACATATGTGGCCGCTGGCCATGTGAAATACAATTGTCTGTGCCCTGGACCCGGGCACAGGTCTTCAACACCAAACCCTGCTTTAAATCCTTGGGATTCTACTTGGAATGTTTCCTGTGTTGGAGAAAAATTACCAATGAAACATAGAGATAGCCTTCATATGTTTTAATACATTTTAGAGTAAACATCTTATTTGCTATTAAATGGAATTTTGTGTTTCTTGTATTTGTTGTGACTCATAACTCATTGTCAGCTGAATAAAAAACCAAACTCTGCTAACCATTGATTCTATGCCTTCTTCTACTAGAATCTCCACTTAAATATATGTATGTTAATATCAGTCAATATGTTTATCCTGGTTTTGCCAAGGTATCTTCCTAGTACCTATCATGATTCTAACATTTTCTTTGTTTTGCAGTATTATCTAATTTTTCTTCTAAATTTTCTTTTAAATCTCAGGTGGTACTAACTAACAGTGCAACAAAGGCCAAGTTCTTGACCAATTTAAACCCCTGCCAACATGATTGATCTTGAGAAAGGTAGATTAATGACCTAAACACAGGTGCACAGAGGTTATATCTGTTGCTTTCAGAAGTTGTTGCCAACTACTGGCTTCACTTATCCCTGAACTATTACCAAGAACATCTTCTAAACCACTCCAGCACTGTTTGTTGTGAAGAATATAAAAATTATCCTCCTTTCGGTGTAGCGAACATCATCCATATCAACTTTTTTAATGTCTGGCCTATCTAGCATTGGAAAGCATCTCATAGAATTCCTATACAAACACTGAAGAAAAAAATGTATTATTTAAAATCTCTTAGAAATCTCTGTCAATTACCTTTAAAATATTCTCTTCAGTGTCTCCTGTGATAAACCATAAAATGCAAATTATTTAATGTTGGGTTAGATGAAATGTCAGAGTCAATTATCAATAATTATATAAATTATTACTTACCTTTTTCTTCTTTTTTTTTTCCTACACCACAGGTACATATTTGTATTTCTTTATTAGTAGTCTTTATATATGTTTGTAGTCTTACAGTTTTCAATGCACAGTAGATTAACAGATTTCAAGAATGAGCCCTCAAATTCCTTAATTTATAGGGTAATTAAGTACATGTAATAAACTGGGTTTAAGTAGTAGGAACTTGATACATTCATACTTTCCCTTTACTCAACTATAACTCCCATAGGTTTCAAAGATCTTCAGTTTCAAGGTGCTTAATCTTTTCAGCTGGAAAATGCAGAAAAAGCAACCATTGGTTATTACTAAGAAAAAAGCATCATTTGACAGATGTAAATAATACTAACATTTTTTCCAGATGCCTATTGGAATATAAGTAGACAATTTGGAAGATTACATACATGAATGTTATGACAGTATTCTGTAGTCCATAATTCAAGCTTTTTAGTGTTCAGTGTAATGAGGTATTAAATACAGAGAATTATAAGAGATTCATTCAGATGTTTTCTAGGTCTTTTCTACAGAAAAGCAATGAGGACATTCAACAGAACTGGAAAACTGCAAACATAAAACTGAAAAAAGAGAACTTTATATAATATATAATTTGCCTGTATAACTAGTACCACAAGATGTTCTTGAGGACAACAATGTAACAGATCACAGGAAAAGACAACACTGGTGTATGAATAAAAAGAACATCCTCAATTGTGTCTGAAAAGATTAAGAAATTATATAAGCAATTGCACTGTAAAACCACTTTGTGAAATGATTATTTTACTCTTTCATATAAAATCTGAAAGTCTTTGGTGGTGGCTTGCTGTACAAGCCTTCTTTCACACTGTCAGGTAGCTCTATATCCCTGCTATGCCGAATGTTAGAAAGTTGTGGGATTTTCATAAAAATAATGGTTTTGGTGTGACAGTTTTATTGTGAAAACTGCACTTGTTTTTGTGAAAAATGGAAATACCCACAAATAATGTCTTCAACAGCTACTTACTGATCAGGGAATTGATAGAGATGCATATGTATCCTTGTACTGTGCTCATAAAATCATAAAATCTCACTGCAGTGAGAGTACAAATGAAAAACAAACATGCAAATTAGTTTAATACACCAAATAATGCTTTCTGTTAATATTTTAAGTTAGATTTGGTTTGACAGGAGACTGATCATTCATTTGGAATGAAAATGAATATGGGAATGAAAAGTAAATCAGTTGTTGTCTTCTTTTACGTCAGTAAAACAGGGCATGTTTCACATTATCAGCTTAACTGTTTGTAAGATAAAAGTAATTGCAGATTAAAAGAGAAATGCGAGTAGAGATTGCTTTATACTTTTTGTTTCAGAGATTTCAGTAATATTCCTTTCTGTACAGTCTCTCCTCTGCCTGTTGCTTTGCTCTTTCTATAGTTCTGAGGTGAGAAAGACTTTTGCAGAGCACAGTGATACTTTGAGCTTCAGATACATGTGAATTTGATATACGATGCCCCTCAAGTTCCCTCTGTTACTGAACTCAGTGAAACGACTTTTACTATTCCCACACTTTCAGACTATTGTGTTTCAAATCACTATCTTCAATATCACCTTTTTATCTCCATATGTTTAAGCTCCTCAGGGTAACTGCTATATCCATCTTTTCGTTTGCAAGATACCCGCTCGTGTCTAGAGCCCTAGTATCATTATAATGTGCATTAAAAAATAACAGAACATCCTTCCCTACATTTTAATTTCTTTCTAACACTTTCTCTCTTTCCTCCTTTTCCTTTACTTCTGTTTTCCATCCAGAGTTTCTGTTCCTAAACTGATGTGTGCTACAGGACCCTGAGCCTTCTTCTCCTGCCTGCTTAACCCCACCTTCTACAACCTGTGATAGCTTCCATAGGATGGGAGAGAGGTCTCTTCTCTATCTATAACTCAGATCCACAGTATCTTCCTAGCTCCCTCCAACTCATCACTTTTAATTAAAAAACAGACTTTTCTTTTGTTGTACTAACCACAGTTGTGGAAATTGTTAGTGTAACATTACTCTGACAAAACGAGTACAGGCAAGACATTTTTAAAGGACCTGAAGTGAATTCTAGAGTTGGATTCACAAATTCAGACTCATTTTGTGGTTTCTTCTTAACACTATTCAGAAAGTTTGGCTGTCATAAAATGTACTGATTTATCAGTAATGTATCTCCAGTAGAAGTAATCATTTTACACTTCGGCTTTTAAGGTATAACATTCTAAGATATAATCTGATTTTAAGTTATATATTGCTTATTTACTGAAATGTATAAATAAGGCATACGCCAAGTGACTTTGATGTAATTTTTTTCAGAAATAGGACTCTGATTTTAAGGATGAAACACAATAACAGAGAATAAGATCAGAAGTTCTATTTTTTATTTTAGTTTCGACAAATAACCTGTGATGTTATTCTGGAGCACCAGTCACTAAAAGTAGTGAAGTGTAAAACTTGCCTGAGACAAATTTCACATCAAGTGTATAGAATAAAAGCCTTATTAAAGTGTGGAATTTATTTATTAATTGAAAAATAAAAATTTAATATATATTCTTAATTTTTTTCTCAAAAGAAGATATTGTTAGAATATTTGTTATTCACCTAACTGCACACATCTAATATAAGAGCTTTAAGCAAAAGTCTAGGTTTCTAATACAGTCATAGCAGAGGAAGCAAGAGTTTGCCATTGCCCTCTGAAGGAAGCAAAACCATTAAGTGAGTTAAAAACTTAAACTTAAAAAGTGTGGGTAGTCCCTGAGGATCCATTTCAGCAAAGACAAGTATGAACAAACTAAATGGGAACTGGAGAATGTTAGTGGGCAGAAGGACCACCATGGGGATCAGGCACATGGTCTGTCTTGGAACTCGAGCCAGGGAGATTGGATCACAGCAAGGAGAGAATAAAGGGTTGCATAGAGCCAGTGCTGTAATATGAGGCCATTCTACAAACCTCACCACACCCAAATCGAGAGAGATTGCAGCAGCAGCCACATTTAGAAGGAGCATTTTTTCCATGTCTTGAGAAAAGTCCCTACTTTGTGACTCAAAAGCCAATGCTAAAAGCATCTCCTTATAATGTTTAAAGATTTTTAGCCTACAGAACAATTACTTTCACAAACTAGTTTTGCTTGAACTTTTATTTGCTTGTTTGCCACTTTTTTTTTTCTTGGATTGTGGTGTAGAAACATTTAACCAGATTAGGTAAAGAGCTATACTAACATAACTGACCTGCTTCCAAAATTGAACTGGCCCTGGCAGGACCTTATCCATGTCTTCTCATTCTGTATTGGAAATAACGAGCCCTGATGGGATCCATCTGGTACAGGTAGAGGCTGTTCTGGTGAGTCTACACAGTGAGCTTAATTTAGTTACCGAACAGCAGTCCGTAGTTAAAGGAGACTGACCATATGCAGGAGGAATAATGCAGCTTCTGATTACTGCAAATTAGTTTATTTCCTAAGACAACTGTAGAAGGAACAACTTTTTACATGTGATAGATGTAACCTTTGGAAGGGCCATGAAATATATAGGCAATAAAAAGAAAGCTTTAAAAAAAAATGGAAACCACATGTTATTTTATCTTTATGAAGATATACTTCATTTGCAGACTAGACAAGGTTGATCATTTCAGTAGAATGTAAAATTATAGAGAGGACATGAAAATTTCCTCCATGTTAACAACAAAACTTTCTCTGAAGAGATCAGAATCTCTGCACATGTGGTAACCAGGTACTATAAGTTCACAGTCTACTTTGCCGTTGTCAAACTATGTTTCAGACAGGACTGGGAACTGCAGCTGTGTTTAAGAAAGCAGACCTCTGAGATAATCAATTCTGTTAGGTAAACTTCTCATATTATTCAGAGTTCTTTGTTGTGAAATACAGAAGAATGGGGGTCATGTCCAAAAAAATCAGAGTTGGGGATGGCTGACACAGTAGATTTACTGAATAGAAACTGTCCGATAAAAATGATAGTTCAAACAATGGATCAGAGAAGGGAGTCATGGAGCAATTCCAACACCATCATCTTTTTTCCAGATCTGAAAGAAAAAATAAAAATTTGAGAACCCAGATGTACTGGACAGATACAAAACGTTCTACAAATCAAGCAAAGATCATGTTTGTTTCTCGCAGGATGAAAAAGATAACAGAGGGGTCATAAAGTGCACTGGGATGAGCAAAAACAACAACAGGACTTGAAAGCAGAAGTAAAAATAATCTTCATTTATTATGCAATACCTCTAATCAGACTCACGTGCAAGTCAGGATGTCTTCAGGCCTGATTTACAAAAAGTTGCATGTGCTGTTTCAGACACTGATAAACAGTGAGTATACACATACTTAGCATGGGAATGAGCTTAAATTTACCACGCACTCCAATCAGATGACCAAAAATCTTCTTTATTTGTTGCTGCTCTTTATGAAAACTATAACTGAATCACTTTGTGCAAAAGACAAAAAAGGGTCAAAAGGTTGTTGCTGAAAATGGTAGTCTGACACTTTTTTCAGCAAACAGGAGAGTGGAAATGCTTTTCTGGGTCATCTGCTACATGGAATTAAAATCTGAACAGATAACACATATGAAAGTATTTCTGCATCTGAAGTGTAGGAAGTAAGGGAACTAACAGATACTAACATCAACATGGTTCAGCTGCAAAGTATTAGCTTTCTCAAATATCAAGTAATGTAAGATAAATAGCATAGTTCAGAACTCCTGGAAAAAAGAGAGTGCAATGGACTTCCACCTTGTCATGAGCCTCACCTGATGTACGGTGGGCAAAAAGTGTTGGAATGGGAATGGTAGCACCCTTAACGCCACAAGCCTTAATAAATTACAGAGTCCCAAATTTATGATAATGCTTTGTAGTCTATGAAAAAGGAAAATGCCACTCAGATCTTACAGATGCAACTAACAGTCTAAAATGGGGTCTATCAAATCACTTAATAGCAAAATTAATCAAAAATGCCTTGTGAAGATGATGTCAAATTGGAAAAGATCCCTAACTGATACTTTCTATGAATCAAATCCAAGTGGGTTTCGGAACTGACTTCAAATTTCCTGTTCAAAAATACGTATGTATCTACCTACTTTCATTTATAATAATAAATAGGATCAAAGCTTATATAAAACAGTCAAACTAACCCCAAACAATTGGGTTATTTGAAAATAATCGCATGTAAAATATTGTATATATGCGTTTTATCCTGATTTTAGATCCTTTTCTTTAAAACTAATTTTTTTAATGGAACAGAAAATCAGTTTTCCAAAACTCTCTTCCTTTTTGACCCTTCAGCTTCAGTAAAGTGAAAAACTTGCAGATAGATTTTTCATTGAACTCAATATTGCCAAAACTTCCACCCAATATGTTGATTGCTCTTTCTTCCCACTGGGACAAGAATTATGTCCTATATGAAAAACAGAGGCTCACAATTCGATGTCCTGGACGATACAGCACTAAGCTTTCTGGTAAGTATTGGCAATTTCTCTCTTTAAAGTGTGAAATTCGCAGGAAGTCTAGATGGCCTGCCCCTCAAATGACCAAGGAGAAAGATGAATGATGTATCAACAACTGAGTTCACAGAAGCAAAGACCTTGATAAAATGTAAAGGGTACAATTTCAACATAGACAGGTTTGGCAGATACTTTCTCACTTCCCAGATCCCTTCCCATAGTCCAAAAAAAATATCTGATACAAGAAAAAGGTGATTTCCCTTATTAAAAAGCAAGTAATGGTAAAAATTCTCTCAGCCTAAACATTTGTAAATAATTTGTTCCTGATGCTGGAAAGGGCAGAGGAAGGAGTATTAATCTGTGATAAATCTGAAAAGACTGAATGATAGAGTACTATACCAGTACATGCATTGCAAGATGAAGGGCTCCATCTCCTAAGAGACACCACAACATGAGATAACTGGATGGCAAGATTAGACTTGAAGGATGTCTTACTATCCTGCTGGTGAAAAAATGTCAAAGGTTCCTCCAGGCTTTGCTGGGAAGGAGAACTTTGGCAGTACTCCAGCCTACCATTTGGCCTCTTGTCAGCTCCATGGTAGCAGGCTTCTCTGAGTGAAGGCTCAGGATAATACTCTGTTTAGACAACATGCTGACTATGGTACAGAAGAGAGAGCTGTTAGCAGCAAAAGTTGATTTGGTGAAAACAATTCTCAAGAGTCAGAGTTGCTGAAAAATTATCAGGAATCAAATTTGGCTGCTTCCCAGAAAAAAAAAAATGTTCCTTGGATTTGCAGTCCTGATGTCTCTGCTTCAGAGGCATTTAGACCTTTCCAGGGTGTATCAGAGAAACTATTTGGAAAGTAAAATGGCTATGAGGAGACAGTCATCTACCTCAGGGGGACAGTTCATGTCAGAGTTAATTGGATTTAGAGATGCAAAAGGCATATCGGGTCATCCCATACATCTTGTCTCAGAGGGGAGGAAGGTACTGTGATCTCAAGATCATTTGTTTCCTTTCTCATCTTCTTTCAACATTCCAGAGTAATGGGCCCACTCTTTTGGAAGGCAGTTCTATAACCTTGTTATAAAGTCTTTGTATATGAAATTTTTTTCTTAATTTCTTGTACTGCTGGTTATGTACACATACAATTTTCTATGGCCACAGATTGGTTAGCCACAAATTTATGATAGTGAGGAACACTTCCATCCCCTCATTCATATTTGCTTACTTTCTCCAATACAAAAAAGGATAAAATGCAGTAAAAAAAATAAAATTATTTCCTAAATTATTTTCTTCACCGTTTTGGCAAATGGAGAGTAAGATTCTTAAAGAAATTCCATTTTTAAAAACAAATTTCATTTGAAAATAGTGAAAATAGTGCCCCTATGAATTCCCATTGTCAATAAAAACTTTTGTTTGAAAATCAGCAGATCTCCTTAAGAATTAAAAGGTATTTGCTTAAAAACCTGCCAGCATAAATATAATTTGTATTGGAACAAATAATATGTCAGTATCCCGCTTTTCTTAATTGCCTCTCTTCATTGTCATTTTAGTGTCTTCTGTAAGTAAAGAAACAGCAACAATAAGAAATTTTGACTTAACAATGTTTAGGTAATGCCACTTTCTATGCAATTGCTGGGTTATATCACACATTAAGAAAAAAGTTCTGGAGGAAAAGTTCCTGTTAATACATTGCTCTCTGGATATATATTATTAGACCATTCAAGTGCTGCAAAGTTTTCTGTCCACAAAATTTGCATTCCCATGAACATATCCTCAGTACCAGAGTAAAATGCTTCTTAAATACACTTTGGGACATAGCACATAAACAGGAACAGAGAAGAACAGCCCATAGTTGGATTTGTCTTTAAAGAGAATCTATGAATACACATAACCCTGTTTCGTTCATTTAGATTCATGGAGTTCTTTTAATGTCCTTTCTGGCTGCTGCTTTTAAATGACTTACCCTTACTTGAGAGCCTTGTGTAACAGGAACTAGGAAGGGGCATGCCTCTGGACTCAGGATGCTGCCCTCAACAGAGTGCCAAAAAAGATTTAGGGGGGTTTAGAGAGCTGAGCTAAAAAGAAAATGGTCAGATCCTCACTTGATTAAAATTGGCAAAGCCCTGATCTTCAGCAAAATTTTTAAAATTTTAAGAGTTAGGAAGAGGTGAAAAAAAGGTGAAGCAAATAGCGAGGCACAGAAACACAAGCTGAGACTAATGTACACACATTTCAGCATTTTTCAGTCCTGTCTAATCTAGTTCAAATAAACCAAAAGTAACAGTATATGAACGTTTGTGAAATGAAAAGTGGGTATTAAAAGTTGGACATCAATGGCATTGCGTAAATCCTTTTACATCCATGTAAATTCTTAAACATTGTTTTAGAACAGCAGATATTCAGTGACTTTTTTTAGGTTAAATGCACTACAGATGTGGCTACAGTAATTTCACGGTTTAAGCCTTGGGCACATGGTATTTAAAATGGAACTTTGTCACTATAACATTGCACAGTTCTTCCTCCACTGAAAAAGACATGAAGTAGGTACATTAACTCCAAACAATCATTACTTTAGCACAGTACTTCTCAGTGCTAACATTTCTATTTCCCTACTGAAGCACTATGTACTTACATGCCCCTATTATTATAGTTCTCTCTACCATTTCTTATGTATTTAGCTACCTAATTACCCTGTGAGACAGAAAAAAACCCCACTTATTCCTATTTTATGAGATGAAGAAACAGGACTTGGAGGACTGCTGACTGATTTAAGGTCACATAACAGTGATTTGAACTCAACCTTCTCAAGCAATAGACTCAGCACCTTCATTTCTGAATTGACATAGTATCCTGCTTGAAACAGGTTGTGCATGGTATCTCACTAAATATGTTTTGAGATCAGAGAATCCATTGCTAAGATTAGAGCCTTTTCTCACAAACTATTGATTTCAGGAATCTCAGTTCTTTCAAAAAAGCAGACAAACGCTCATTGTCCAGCCAGCACTATCCAGTTTACTTCGAGAAGTACAGTGCTATATAACAGAAAGTCTGTCATGCCAGATAACCGAACAATTATTCTCGTTTACAGCATTAATCCATGCATTTCACTTTTGGTGTCCTTCATAGCCATACCAGCAATGGGTGGACCAACAGTAGCTTCACTCACAGCTCAGCCATGAAGGGGAAATACCTTGTGTTCATGCATACTACACAGGAGACTTCTCTTCACGTCCCCAGAACTGCAGACTGTCATGTGGCAGTGCAAACAGCAGTCCTTTAGTTATTGGCCATTTCCCCCTCTTTTCCAGTGTATAACTACAAAATGCTCTATGTTGTCTGTATTTTCTTGATATTTTTCTTGATAATAAAACACATACATTGTCCTCAATTTTTACAGTACTGTTTTCATAAAACTGCTTTGTATTATAAACACTCACATAGAGACACACACGTACACACACACACAACTCTGCTCTAAAAAAATTCTGTTGAGATCTCAAGCAGCTAAAAAGCCTTAGTACTGCCACTGTTTAAGATATTAACATTTTGAGGTATTTCTCTGTCAGGTACAGTATGAGATAAGCATGGTATCATAGAATCATAGAACCATAGAATCATAGAATGGTTTGGGTTGGAAGGGACTTTTAAAGGCCATCTAGTCCAAGACCCCTCGCAATGAGCAGAGACATCTTCTTCAACTAGAGCAGGTTGCTCAGAGCCCTGTCCAACCTGACCTTGAATGTAGTCCCGAATCCTGCCCATGATGGCAGAAATTTGAAACAAATGTTTGTCTAAAATCAGAAATTGTCAAGGCTGGAAAGTTCATTCACAGATTGAGACTAAACTTGTAGTTTATCTGTCTCAAAACCAAGGAAATTAGTTTCAATGATTAAACAGAAGAATTGGAGTATAAATCTACATATGTATAAAAATATTCCCTCATTTTTTTAAACTAATTGACATTATCCTTTTGTAATGCTGTGCTTTTAGAAGGGAGAAAAAAAAATGTTTCATCTTCACAGTTTACTTAAGTTACCCAAAGGCAGAACCAGATGCAATCTTCCTAATAAAGAAATTTACAAATTACCAAAACATCATTATAAAACCTTTCTAGTTGCACTACTATGTTTTCTCTGTTATACTTAAGAAGTTCAGGAAGCTCTTTTCCTGGCATAAAAGAGAGGTAATGGAATTAAATTGTCTGAGAATAGGACCTGGCTTCCCTGAGATGCAGAGAAGGTGGGAGGCTTTCTACACAAGTATCATCGTTAGTGGAGGTGGTGTAGTGCTCCCTAAGCAGAACAGGACTCAGACCGTGTGATTATGGATTAAATTCTCATTCCAGGTTATCCTCTATAACCTGCCCTCTAAAAGACAACTGGCACTCCAAGGCAGAAATTTTAGGGCTTCTGACTATCTCTTGCTGAAGACTAGTAAGAAGTCATAGAATTATAGAATCATAGAATGCCTTGGGTCAGAACGGACCATTAAAGATCATCTAGTCCAGCCCCCTACTGTGAGCAGAGATATCTTCAACTAGATCAGGTTGCTCAGAGCCCTGTCCAACCTGACCTTGAATGTTTCCAGGGATGGGGCATCTACCACCTCTCTGGACAACCTGATCCAGTGTTTCACCACCCTCAACATAAAATATTTCTTCCTTATATCTGGTCTAAATCTACCCTCTTTTAGTTTAAAATGATTACCACTTGCCCTATCGCTACAGGCCCTGCTAAAATGTTGTTCTCTATCTTTCTTGTAAGCCCCCATTTAAGTACTGAAAAGCTGCAATAAGGTCTCCCCAGAGCCTTCTCTTTTCCAGGCTGAATAACCCTGACTCTCTCAGATGTTTTTCGTAGGAGAGATGTTCTATCCCTCTGATCATTTTTGTGGCCATTCTCTGGACCCACTCCAGTAGGTCCAGGTCTTTCCTATGTTGAGGACTCCAGAGCTCAATACAGTATTCCAGATGGGGTCTCACCACAGTGGAGCAGAGGGGCAGAATCACCTCCCTCGACCTGCTGGCCACAGGATACGGTTGGCTTTCTGGCTGCGAGAACATATTGACTGCTTGTGTTGAGCTTTTCATCCACCAGCACCCCCAAGTCCTTCTTGATAGGCTTGCTCTCAGTCCCTTCATCCCCCAGCCTGTCATCCAAATCTAATTTGAATGTTAGACTGTTCAAGTGAAATTCCAGAATGTAGAGGACAATAGCAAAACTGCCAGGGACCTCATTTTGTAGTGCATCCTATTTTCACTTCTACTATTGACCTCCTATACATCCTCAATCCATCTGCATCACTTGATCATGTCCCTTTTACATCATATCTGTCAGTGGTCTCCTAGTGTTTGATCAGTTTCATAGCAGAAATAGATAGATGAAAGTTGCTTTGTAGTTTTTTTTTTTTCCCCACCTTGTTGGGAAAAGACTAAATACAACCATGAAATGCAAGATAGATGATCATGCATTTGTTCTACCATATCCTTTACAAATGAGTATTTTCTGAATGTCATTACATCACGTGATGTGATTCCACACCAGCAATGGTTGTCTTCAATTACGCGATGTTGTGAACGCAGTACCCTCAAAAGACATTGTGAATGAACACCAATTTGTGGAGAGATCTATTAAACCTGGAAAATGTTCAGAATTTTAACAATTTCCTTGAAATAATAGGTGTATAAAGTTTTCTGTACAGTCTCTGCCACTTAAAAAACCAATAAGAAAATAAATGAAAACGAATGATCCCAACTACATCAACTGACCCAGCTCTGATGCAAAAATCTTCAGGGGTTAGTAAAATTCATTAATAGTAGAATTACCATGAAAGCACATTCATCCCAATCAAAGCCATTAAATTATACCTTGAAGTGTTGAACTATATTTGCTTCAAGCAAATTTCAAATCCACTTGAGTTTTGGGTATAAAGTTCATCCTGTAAAACACAGTGATTTGCTTCAGTGTTTGTTTTCCTAGGAAAGGTACTTTGCAAACAGTCTTCCTGCAAAACAACAATCCTGCAGGGCCAGTCCTTCTTCCTGACTCTAGAAAAGCCACCAGTGGCTTTTATGCAAAGTGATATGCCAAAGGCCATGCATTGAGTTAGTGACAGAGCCAAGCATTTTTGTGTGTTTGCTCTCATTCTCCCAGAACAAAAAAAAACAAAACAAAACAAAACAAAAAGCCTGAAAACTCATCTTTGGAAGGGATGAGTAACCACAGACAAAAGTATTTCTCTTCCACAAAGAGATTGGATGCAATTCAGCAAATGCTTCAGCCTATGACTGTTTTGAAGCAGAGGAGGATGCCAAGTACATATAGAAGACATTTTTAGCTGAATCTAAAATAGGAGAGCACAGGTAACATGGGAAAGAATTTGACAAGTCATCTCAAAACACTGCAAAACATGAATCATTTGAAACGTATCTGCATGCTTTAAGTATTTGCTCTGGTGTCTCACATTCCAGTATGCTGTAAATCCATTGAGCTGACAGCATTGTAATGCTAGGAGAGTGTTTACAAATCCATTGCAACGGCACAATAGCATGTAACATACTATCTTATTCACTCCATTCTGGTCTCCAAACTTGCACTTAATTGGAAAGGTGTTTTTGCTTGCAATACAATCCTCGTCACAAATACACTTTTGTTAATGTCAAATGAAGCTATAAAGAAATGATGTGCTTACAAAATGAATTCAACACGTCGAGTAGCTGTGAAGGAGCCTTCTCATTAATCACTACTGAGAGATAGTTCGATTAATGTTTTTAGGGCCTGAGCTGCATTTGTAAGAAGGTACAGCATGTTCACGGTAATGTCTTGAGACATCACACCTGTGATGTTCCAAGACAGGAAAAAAAAGAATAGCTCTAGGCAGTGTGAAGTCAGACATTGCCCCTACCACACTCTTTGGATCACCCAGTGTCTGCAAACTGTTTGGTAGGGAAGGGCACCTTGTCAATGTCATGTATCCCCCAGGCAGTCCCCTGTCATGTTCGTTACTGTTGACAGTGCTAGTGAGTGCCCTTGTGCTAACAAGAGGGCAGGTAGCTGACTCCCAGGCATCGATACGCTATGCTGCAGGGAGGAACCCTGCTGCCCAACACCGAAATGCTGACAAACCTAACTTCTGCGCAGGGCATTTTGTTAATGTTACTGACATCTTGCCTTTTAAGAGTACATCTGGTGTTTGGGAGAATGTTGAAGGGTCATCACCCAATAACAATCTGGGAAGCTGCCCGATGTGTAATGAATAATAGCTTAATGCTTCCTAAGTTTTGTTTTAACATGTAGACTCCATAAACAATAAAGAGTTAATTAATATCTTATAACAAAATCCTCAAACAAATACAAGGATATTATATGGTCTTCATGTTAATCATCAATGACTACTGCTTCGCCTTTGGAAGCCAGCCCAGCTCCAGCTGCCTTTTGCTTTCCTGGCCCCTCTCTCACAGCTTTGACCGACTTCTATTCAGCCCTTGAATTTTAACTCCCTAGACCCTGCTATGTTTGCTAATGGAAATGCTATGGCTCAGCTATACCCTGCTGTACATCTCCATGGTTCTTTCATAAGTTCGCAAATACTTCAAGCCAGAAAGCACAGTGGAGTTCTGTTTCTTACTCTCAGGTGACCTCTCAAATGGATTTTCAGAGAGAAATCTTTCACTCCAGATTGTGTTTTTCCTTCCCTGAAGGTAGAGTCAGGGGCTGTGTGATCATGACAACATTAGCATATCCTGAAAGTGCTATCAGCTAAGGGAGAGAGGCAGAAGAAATGGAAAGAAGAGCTCTGTAATCCTGAATGCATCTCTCACATGCCCCTGTTTAGGTGGTGTATGCCGAACTGTTTCACTTTGAGGCCAAAACTAAGCCAAAGGGATTTTCATGTTTACTAAAATAATCTGTGCCTAATTAATGCCCCATAGGTCAATTCATGTGAGTTTACATTTAAAAATGGATCGTTTGTGTCAAAAACAAACACAAAAATGAAGCTCTCAAAGGAGTAGAAAAGTAAAACCATGAGTGTGTCTTTATATTATCTGGAGAATTATAAACAACTTCTGGGAATTTAGACAGTCAAATCAATGTTGACCTGAAGTTTGCGGTGGTGATAAGTATTCATAAAAGCTATACGTTCACATATTATCAAAATAAATACTCTGATTATTATTAAGCAAACTCAAAAATCCTTTAGCCAAATCTTCAGTCATGGGAACAGAAAAACAGTAACCTTAAATTCTTATGTAGACAATAAAGCAAGATTGCATTTAGTTTATCATTTTCTTGCCTCCATACAGAGTGTAGGAGGAGACTTAAGCACCTGAGAAACATTAGCTGATGGAAAGCTGCAAGTTCACTGACTTGCCGTTTGGACTTTATTAGCAGAGGAATTACTTGAAATGTAGACATCACCTTGAGAAATGTTTTGAGTCTTGATGAGTCTTAACATGGTGTTTAAACTGTTCATGTCCTTAGTCCAGCCACTAAAATATATGGCCCAACTCATAGGTACTGGACACTTTCAACTCCAAAAGACCACTTTTCTTCTTCACAAAGAATTTGTTTCAAGTTGAACTTCAAAAAATTTGTTGGCTTATCAGATGTGAAGGACTGAAATGAAGAACCTCCCCCACCACAGAAACCCACAACCTGCTTCATTGATATTTAATGTCTGGATTTCTCCCCTCCTCCCCTTCCCTATTTCTTTACCAGTTTGCTTTGTTGTTCACAAATTGCTTTTCTAAATTGTGTATTTGACCATCTTTTATAATCTGCTAAAATGGAGTGTTATTTTTTTTTTCCATATGTTATAACGTTTACTTCCTAAGTAGAGGTAGGATATCTCTAAACGGAAATATTTGAGAAGTATTAGCCTGAAACTTCCAGCAGATTCATAGTCATGAAACTTTCTGGACACATTGCTTTCTGTACAAATCTTTGCAAATTTAAAAAACAAAACAAAACAAAACATAATTTGATACTGTCCCACACGACATCCTTGTCTCTAAACTAGAAAGACATGGTTTTGATCGATGGACCACTCGGTGGATAAGGAATTGGCTGGATGGTCGCACTCAAAGAGTTGTGGTCAATGGTTCAATGTCCAAGTGGAGGCTAGTGATGAGTGGTGTTCCTCAGGGGTCAGTACTGGGGCCAGTGCTATTTAACGTCTTTCTCAGCGACATGGACAATGAGATCGAGTGCACCCTCAGCAAGTTTGCAGATGACATGAAGTTGTGTGGTGTTGTGGACATGCTGGAGGGAAGGGATGCAATCCAGAGGAATCTTGACAGGCTGGATAGATGGGCCTGTGAGAACCTCATGAAGTTCAACAAGGCCAAGTGCAAGGTCTTGCATGTGGGTTGGGGCAATCCCAAGCACAAGTACAGACTGGGCAGAGAATGGATTGAGAGCAGCCCTGAGGAAAAGGATTTGGGAGTGCTGGTGGATGAGAAGCTCAACATGAGCTGGCAATGTGTGCTTGCAGCCCAGAAAGCCAGCTGTATCCTGGGCTGTATCAAAAGAAACATGGCCAGCAGGTCAAGGGAGGTGATTCTGCCCCTCTACTCTGCTCTCGTGAGACCTTACCTGGAATACTGTGTTCAGCTCTGGAGTCCCCAACACAAGAAGAATATGGAACTGCTGGAGTGGGTCCAGAGGAGGGCCACGAAGATGATCCAAGGGCTGGAGCACCTCTGCTATTAAGACAGGCTGAGAGATTCGGGGCTGTTCAACCTGGAGAAGAGAAGGCTCCAGGGTGATCTTATTGCAGCCTTCCGGTACTTAAAGGGGGCCTACAGGAAAGCTGGAGAGGGACTTTTTACAAGGGCATGTAGTGATAGGGCAAGGGGCAATGGATTTAAATTGAAAGAGGGCAGATTTAGACTAGATATAAGGAAGAAATTTTTCACTCAGAGGGTGGTGAGGCACTGGAACAGGTTGCCCAGAGAAGTTGTAGGTGCCCCATCCCTGGAAGTGTTGAAGGCCAGGTTGGATGAGGCTTTGGGCAACCTGGTGTAGTGGAGGGTTTCCCTGCCCATGGCAGGGGAGTTGGAACTATATGATCTTTGAGGTCCCTTCTCACCCCAACCATTCCATGATTCTATGATTCGATGATCCTATAAATATCTCTCAAAAGTTTGCAGATATCATCAAGGTGATATTACAGATCTGACCTGAGGAAATGTGCATGAAATTCTTTTTTCAGTGTTCATCGACCGGTATCAACTTACCAGTGTCCTGTTGTCTTTCAGTGAGCTGTACTGCACTGAGGTTGGTTGCTTAAATCCCAAATGATTTGTAGCCTTCATCTTTGCTCAGAAATATGGTCAGATGATCTCCTGTCTCATTCATATTTGTGTTGCTTTATCAGTAAATTAACAGGTACAATGAAGGTATTATGGTGCACTGCAGCCAACTTATAGACATGGCAAGGATGGCTGCTCTTAACCATGTATCTGTATTAGATTTATGAAAAGTGTCGCTGTGTTTTCACATCTATTGAAAAAATATCAGAAAAATTAATTATATTTTGAAATAATTGTGAAGGTCTTCACCAGAATGACAAGCGTAAAAGAGAGAGAGGTTTATTCACCAGGACTTAACAGGTGAATCTGGAAAGTATTGACAAGAGATGGGGAGGAAAAAAAAAAAGATAGATTTTTCCACGTAGGAAGTATACTGGAAAAGCTTGCTCTCAGCATGTTGAACCAGTTCCCATCAGGGTGCAAGTGAGCTCCTGTGCAAGGGAAAGGATGGGAGCCTACAGCTGGAATCAGGAGTACACATATGTAGTTCAAGCTGTTGTGAAGTCAGCCTGTTGATGGTTCCCAGGACTGATCCTGAGAGGCTTAAGACACAATATTCAAATCACCATTCTCTCCTCCCTGTATTAGCCTCAGTTCTGGATTTCACTCTTTGTGTTTAGGACACGTTGGATTCGAGAGCTAGCGACAACATTTTCAGGGAGTACTCTTGTCATAGGAGCCTTCAGTCATGGCTCCTCTCTGTTCTTCTATTTCGTCCTGGTATCCTCCTACCTAACTATTCAGCAACCACAAATCAGCTTGTCTGTCTTTTGAAATGCTCTGACGAGAGCTGGTCTCACTCAGCTCTCGTGATACTCCACCTGGAATACTGTGTTCAGCTCTGGAGTCCCCAACACAAGAAGAATATGGAACTGCTGGAGTGGGTCCAGAGGAGGGCCACGAAGATGATCCAAGGGCTGGAGCACCTCTGCTATGAAGACAGGCTGAGAGAGTTGGAGCTGTTCAGCCTGGAGAAGAGAAGGCTCCGGGGTGATCTTATTGCAGCTTTCCAGTACCTAAAGGGGTCCTACAGGAAAGCTGGAGAGGGACTTTTTACAAGGGCATGTAGTGATAGGACAAGGGGCAATGGCTTTAAACTGAAAGAGGGCAGATTTCAATTAGATATAAGGAAGAAATTTTTTACATTGAGGGTGGTGAGGCAGTGGAACAGGTTGCCCAGAGAAGTTGTAGATGCCCCATCCCTGGAGGTGTTCAAGGGCAGGTTAGATGAGGCTTTGGGCAACCTGATATAGTGGAGGGCTTCACTTCCCATGGCAGGGGAGTTGGAACTTTATGATCTTTGAGGTCCCTTCCAACCCGAACCATTCTATGATTCTATGATTCTATGAAATGACACTTTGTGTGCAAATAGTCTTGATGGTTCCACTTGGAGACAGACACCTTGGGCTCTTACAATATTTCACCTAATCAGTTAGTAGATATGAAATATATATTAATGTATTAAAAGGATTCCTCTGTGCCTAATATCTTAGGCAGCTATAGTTCCTTAGTCAGTCCACGGGCTAACTAACCCTATCCAGTCTCATGTGTTTAATTCTGTACATATAAACTGACTGTGGAAAAGCAACAATACATATTAAACAACACATATTCTATTTAAGCTTGGAATCTTTGTTATATTACCAACTTACTAAATAGATATCATGAGAAAAGAAAACAATATCTATGAGCTCACCGACATTTTTCTTTCCTTTGTTAACTAATGTTTTCTTCTTCCAGTTTGCTTGGTTTCCTGCTTCATAGCCACCTTATTCAGTTTTACAAGATTTACTTGTTTATTCAGTTCTTGCATAACATAAACCACCATGTATGTTTAGTGGATATGTACGTACTCGCCAGTACACAGTCCTATTATAACAGATGTAGGCAAATACTAGTTCAGCAGTGCCAGTAAGCATGCCAGTGTGAAAACTGATCTTTCATTGTTGCACCGGACTGGAGAATCAGACTGACATGTGTACATGTGTATGGATATGTGAATATATTAAAAATTGCTTAGAAAATTTCTAATACAGTACAGGGCTGCAAGAAGCTACACAGAGATGTCAGCTATACAAAGAATCAATAAAGTATCTGTAACTTCAAGTAGTTTGAACATAAAGTATAATCATACATTTAGTTGTGATTTGTGAATAATAGCGATATTAACCAAATACCAGAGTCGTGCATTTTCTTTTTCTTTCTTAGGTTAAAACTATTTTTGTATCTTGATTTGGATAGACTTTGAAGGTCAGTTGGAGATACAAAGTTTATGGAAACCCTTTGGAAGTGATAAAATATTTAACTTGTATCAACTATATGCAAGCCTTCTAGCAACACGACTATGAAAAAAAGGATACTGAATATTTTGGCTGTTTTCTTTAGAATATTAATTGTAGTTCATATTTGAATAATGATACTATTAGAGAAAGGAAGATTAGGAAGAAACATACTTTTGTTAATGGCAAAGTCTGGTTTGTGTTGAAATAAATACATATACACCTCTTTAATGAGGAGAAACCAACAAGGAGATGTATGTCGTCTTACAATTCATAATATCTAACCATCTGGATTTAGCTCAGACTTGCCAAATGTAAAAGAATGTATGGTCTCTATGTATTTTTCATCTGTTGGTTATTTTCCTCTGACAATGACTGGACTTCTTTGGGAAAACTCTTTACCCTTTTACTAAGATTTTGTAATTTTTCATAAGAGCTCTTCCTCTGGTCTTAGCATCTCCTGATGAAAATAAGGGAGAAGATCCAATTGGCATAATTTTTCCTATTCTTTCAAAAAAAAAAAAAAAAGAGAATTTCAGAAATCTCAAAGAGTGGGATTTGAAAGCAGGTGGAGGAGTTAAGAATCTCAAGAAGAATAGCAAGAGACAGATAGAAGCATTATTGGAAGAAGAGGACTAGGGAAGTAATGAAAGGGAAGAAATGAATAGGAGGTGCGTAAGTAGCCATTAAAGGGAAAAAAATCTATACGTAGGATCAAACAGCAATTTGCTAGTGTCCTGTTCTACTGTTAGGTTTTTATTCTATAATTGTTAGAAACTCTGAAGTAGCCCTGCCATTTTCTTTTTCTTTCTAAACTCTGAGTTGTTCTGTCTTGCTTTTCTTCAGTTCTTCAGACAGCCTCCTCTTTCGCTAGTATTTAAATCACTCAAATTGTGTAGAAATAATAAAGAAAATAAGTGATTCTTCCATGTCCATCAGAAAGGACATTGATGACTGATCTCACCATTGTTTTCTTAATCTTGTGAAGAGTCTGAGGAAAGAAGCTACCCACCCAAACAAATTACTGCACCTAGTTGTGCAAAAATGTTCTCAGTGTTCAGCTTTGTAAAGCAGGGTAGGCCAAAAACTGCTGCTGCATGTGAAAGTCTAAGAAAAAAATAATTTCGTTAATTGCTTGTAATTGCCCTTCTAATCTTTCTGACTCGTAAGAATAATGACTACCTTTCAGTAAAATAAATATATATAGTCTAGGTTTTAATAACAGCCCAGTATTTCTGTTCAAAATCAGGTCTTGGTTCACTCTTAATAACTGAAAAAAAAAAGTTTATGATTTGTTCATATATCATACTTTCAAAGGTTTAAAATGATTTTTTTTTGTTTCTTCCTTCAATCCTTTTCCAACCACACAGATGGTTGATGACTGAAGATGACTGAATCTCACTGGATCTATGCAATATAAATAAATTTAATCAATAAACTCTGAGGACTAATTAGCTGAAGCTAACTCTAGGATATTTTTGAAGTCTAGAACCATATAATTATGATTTGAGTTTGCTATAGTAATATCTCCTGATTTTTATTAAAGGAAGTACAAACCACTTAAAATAAACAATGTTTCTGGCAATTCTATGCTTCAGCATCTAATCCTATAATGCTGTTTAAGTAAATAATGTTTTCCATGTAAAATAATGACCTAGGGGTCTGGAATCTCTTTAGGTCCTTATGCTCCTTCCTGGAAAACCTTGCCAAAATATATTATCGCTAATACATTTATAATACAATTTGAATGACTATACCTGACTAAGAACACAAATTTTATTATTTGAGTAGACTTGAGTGTATGAGACCACATTTCTGAAATGTTTATTAAGCTTTTGCTTGATTCAGTCTCTTTCTCTATTGAAATTCCAGTCAACATTATTTGCAGTTTTACCCAAGTAAAGATAAATTCTGACAGTGGGAGTTCCTTCATGACTTGCCATAGGCATTTTTCCTCCATCCTGCAGTACATAAAAATGGCTTATCTGAGCATAGGTAACTCTATTCTAGCACAGAGCATACACAACTTCAGAGTTTATAATGCAGGAATATCATGGGAAAGAAGACTGTGATCCTGAAATATCAGCTTTTAGATAAATGTAGTTTGCACATTGATAAGAACACAATTAAGGCTGAAATTCTAAAATGCTGGAAGCATTTTCATATTTCAGCGTTTAGAGACTCATAGGTGTTATTCCCTGTGCATCCAATTAGGGCATGGCCAGAGAAATTATTCTGGCTGCAGCAGATATGGGTTAAGCCAGAAGTTACTTCCCTCTCAATGCTGCAGGTTTAACTATTCATCTACTCACCAAACCTCACTCTTTAACACGTGAGTTGAAGACTTGCCTCTCATCATCAGCCTCCACAAATTTGTTATTGCTGTCGTTGTTCATGCTGTTCCCTCCCCTTGGTTGTCATCTCACCTGGCCACTCCGAAGGCAGTGCACCTTCCCCTGCATTGCGCCAATGCATATGGTCATGAAATCACTGCAACATTCATCAGCAGAATGACAAGAAACATACTAAAATCTCCTTGAGACTATGGCCATCCAGATCACTGTTGAGTGTTACGTGGGCTGGGGTTGAGGACTTAGAAAGAAAGGGACCTTTTATTCCTTTTCTTCTCCTGATATGTGAAGAGTAACCTAAATGTTCTTCTAAAACAATCTTCTTGCTACTGATTTTTATTAAACAGGGTCCTCTTACAACCTGTCTTGGAGTGAAATGGTATCTTGTGAAAAGCAAGCAACACTCTGGGACAAAGCAGAGCTGTATTTAGACCTTAAAAAATACTATCCAGAACAAGGGAAAGGAATGACAGGTGCTTTTAGCTATAGGAAAGGATTAAGCCAAGCGCACAGTGAGGCAAGAAGAGTTCTGGTTTCAGGGGCAGGGCAGATTGCCAGATGGGATATGCAATTGAGATGAAGAAAGGGAAAGTAAAGGCTGAAAAATTTCAGGAGTTAAATTAAGAATGGGATACAGAAAGCAAAGGGAGAATGCCAAAACTGTATAAGGATAATGGTAGTCTTCAGTAATACAGAAAGGTAGAGTTATATGTCATTTCCCTCCCCTGTAGTGGAGGATTACTTTTGTGACCTCAGACTAATTGTTTGATATCTTTGTGCTGCATTTCTTCGTGCAAGAAAATCTCTCTGAGGGAAAGGCTGTGGATGTTGTCCACCTGCACTTTAGGGAAGTCTTTAACACCATTTCCTACAGCATTGTCCTGGAGAAACTGAGTGCTTGTGACTTGGACAGGCATACGCTTCTCCGGGTACAAAACTGGCTGGATGACCGGGCTCAAAGAGTTGTGGTGAATGGAGTTAAATCCAGTAGTCAGCTAGTCACAAGTGGTGTTCACCAGAGCTCAGTTCTGTTCAGTATCTCTATCAATGATCTGGACAAGGGTTTCAAGTGTACCCTCAGTAAGTTTGCAGATGACAGCAAGCTGAGCAGGAGTGTTGATCTAGTTGAGGGTAGGAAGGGTCTGCAGAGGGATCTGGACTGGATAGATGGATCTGGATAGATGGGCCAAGGCCAACTGTACGACATTCAACAAGGCTTAGTGTCAGGTTCTGCACCTGGGTCACAACAACCCCTTGCAACACAACACGCTTGGGGAAGAATGGCTGGAGGCTGCCTGGTGAAAAAGGACCTGGGGGTATTGGTTTATAGGTGTCTGGATATGAACCAACAGAGTGCCCAGGTGGCCAAGAAGGCCAATAGCATTATGACTTGTATCAGAAACAGTGTGGCCAAAAGGACTAGGGAAGCGATTGTCGCCTTGTACTCAGCGCTGGTGAGGTGAGGCTGCACCTCAAATACTGCGCTTAGTTTAGAGACATTGAGGTGCTGGAATGCATTCAGAGAAGGGCAATGAAGCTAACGAAGGGTCTAGAGCACATATCTTATGAGGAGCAGCTGAGGGAACTGGGGTTGTTTAGTCTGGAGAAAAGGAGGCTGAAGGGAGACCTTATCACTCTCTACAACTACTTGAAAGGAGGTTGTAGGGAGGTGGATGTCAGTCTCATTTTCTAGCAAACAAGTGATAGGGCAAGAGGAAATGGCCTCAAGTTGCACCAGAGGAGTTTTAAATTGGATAGCAGGAAAAATTTGTTCACCAAAAGGGTTGTCAAGCATTGGAACAGGCTGCCCAGGGAAGTGGTTGAGTCACCATCCCTGGTGGTATATAAAAGAAATGCAGATGTGGCACTTAGGGACATGGTTTAGTGGTGGACTTGGCAGTGCTAGGTTTACAGTTGGACTCGACAATCAAAGTCTCTTCCAACCTAAATTATTCTATGACTCTCTACAGGACTGTGAGGATAAATAAGCTGAAGACTATAAGGTAAACAGATACTCTGATAGTAGGGACGATATGAGTAACTTATACCCACAGAAGAAAGAAAGATCCATCAACAGAGCTTTAAGTGAAATCCATCTTGCAGATCTCTATTTCCAAGTGAAACTTAGCAGTGCAGCTGAGTCTAGTTGGGTAATATGGGACTGAAATATATAAGAAGATAAATTTTGTCAAAGAGATCAGAGGTGATATGGGAGTGAGACACTAACTTAAAATATTATTTAGAAAAATATTTAGGTTATCAAGATCTCTCATTTGCTGGAGAAGTTGAAGAAAGAATATTTAGAAGTAGCATTGCACTGTATTTCCAGATACTGCACTCTTAAATTGTCTTATTAATGAATATATTGTCTGCTACTAAACCGTTCACCCAGGAAGTTGGATTTTTCTGTATATAATAGAAACAAACTAAGTTAAATTAAGCTTTCATTAAGCTAGATAAGTCACTATGTTGTGTGAAAAATGGTTAGCAGACACAGATATTAAAGAGAAATTCTCCTCACTTTCTTGTGAGAAGCCAGAAGGTCTTTATTTCATTGCTATGGAAGCTCCCATGAGATGCTTTTTGTGATCAGCATATTCACAGTCCCTTTGGGACAATATTTATTATTACAAAAAGTATCACAGCATTTGAAATCAGAAGTAAAAAATTTATTACAGGGTTTATGAGAAGAATATGAATCTCTAGTGAGTATAGTACAGAGAAGTGAATTTATTATGAACTATATAAAGAAGTACTCTTCTGAATACTTAACACACTCTGTTATGTCTTGTAAGTAAACTTATCACATGAAATTCCAAAGTCCAGAGATCAAGCTGACCTCAAAGACCTAACCTTTCATTATATCTGTGAATTATGGATTATCTTTCTAAGCCTTGACTCAGCAAAATATTCCAGCATGAATACAACTCATTTTAAATTCTTTGGTGAGCTAAAGTGATAACAGCATAATGCAGAATTCTGTTTTATTGAACAAGATGATAAATAATAAGTTTATCTGTGTGCTTTCTACATTTTTGAAGAAAAAAGTGCTGATATCCAGTTTTGATGCTAGGATTTTATTTTCAGACTTTTTATAATAAGGCCTATGGCCCTCCTTTAATAAATACTTAATTACTCAACAATGTATCCTCACATGAGTACTTTTTGCAAATCATTAAAACTATGCATCTAAATGAGTATAAGAAATTACTTGCTTAAGCATATTTGAAGGATGAAGATGTAAATCCACATAGTGAGTTAAAATTTGACTGTACTGAAAGAGACTGGTACTCTGTTTAAGTACTACAACTAATTCTATAAAGAATGATTGTTTGTTCCTGGGAGAATTCAATGGAAGAAAAATATTAATGAGAAAGGCAGAAAATAAACTCCAAGAAGATGGCATGTCCCTTTGTCAATAAGTTGACAATATTGACAGTGTCAAAAGAGCCTTTGGATTGTTACAAATTAAGAATAAATTATGTATTTCCTACTAGAAATAATAAGCTTGCAATGGCCACCAGATTAATTTTCTCAGTGTGTCCCAGCTCCCTACACTGCATATCTAGGAAAAAACTCTACTTTTAATGAAATCAATAACAAAATGGTAATTGCTAGTAGTGGAGACAGGATTTTGCCCTGGATGAAAAACTGCAACCCCAGACAGACTACAGTTCTGCATCTGGGACAAGAAAATAGGGAAAATGTTTCTGAAACTCACATTAAGGCTACAGAGCTATAGATAATACCTCATGAGCAGACGACTCCATGCTCAGTCTTGCATATACACCCAGCCAGCTATGCTGCTAAAAGGAAAATTCAGGATATATAGACCCAGATGTGCTGATGACATGAACTAGTAGCTGCTTTGGAGTCCTCACTGCCATACCAGATAAAATCTGTTCCATGGAGGTTAGCACAACTGACCTCTGTGTGTGTGTGACTCACACTCCTCAGTGGTGAAGCCATCAGAAGAAGCTGGTCTAGCAGCAAGTCAAATCCAGCAGAGAACATGGTGCATATTACCAGTCTTCTCTCAAATTTCTGATTCCTTCCCTCTAATGAGACAACAAAAAAACAATTTAATTTAAACAGCAGCATGGCTAGGAATTGCAGAAGAAAAGAGCAACACCGTTCACACAGTTTTAATATATTGTCTTTGAGTTGCTCTGTGGTGGGTGAAACAAGAAAACTGTTCAAAATACAGGTCTGGAAAAAATTGGGAGGCAACTGTGCTTATGTTACTGAAGAAAATGCTACCCCAGCCTCTATCTGCTCATGTGTTGAAAAGAAGACTTTTTAACCTCACTGTTTTTCCATGTAGCACTAGGAATTTATTTTTACAATAGTGCCTTTGTTTTTGTCCTCAGTATGAGTTGAGACAATTTCAATTATAGTGTGGGTGAAACTTAAAAAGGTTGGCAAATGCACTGTTTTAGTGAAAGCACTCGTAAGTTCTCTCACTATGCAAACTTCTTGATTGTAAACATCTCTGAGAAATTTCTATAATTCTTTCTGGTCAGATGGTAAATACCATAAAAACAGCCTCTCACAGTGTTTTTCTGGCCTTCCTTGCTTGTGGCCCCAGAGAGCTCCCAAAAGAGCAAAATGAATAAACAAGCTGACTGAAATTTTTAGACCTCAGGGAAGATTTCCATGAGATTAATTCAGAAGAGATATTTGGTGAGTGGAGGGTAAACTGCTATTTTGGCTCTAATACTTACTAGTGATGGACTTTTACAGTCCTAAGGCTGGTTCTGAAGGCTTGGGGTTAGCCAGTACTGGGTCTTGTAAACCACTCTCATGAGTTTCTGAGATTTTGACAGACGTCTTCATAACTAAAAATTCCCTTCTAGAAAAGTAATTTTGGGACACTCTCTCAATGCATTTTGATAGCTGCTTCTATGCTTCCAGACTGGTATAAAGCCTCTGAGCAGTGGCCAGAATCTATATCTGGACTGATTCTTCAATTGTTTCCTCCCTGTTCTGTAATCCACAGTTTAGCCTCTGCTGTGCAGGTTTATATTTATTCTGCAGAATGGCTAAACATTCTAATTCTAAAAGAAATCTCCACATTCTCAACCAAACTGTGTGCCAGAGAGGTAAGTCATGAAATAATATGCCTTTGCACAGAAGCCAAACATGTGGCAACCACCTGAGAAAGGACGTTATGAAAGCAAGAGCATGTTCTGCTACTGCAACAAGATCTTTAAAAAATTACTGTTGCCTTCTGGCCTGTAAAAATAACGCAAGTTTGAGCAGTACCCTACAGTAAATAGTTCGTCATTTTCCCATGTAAGTTTTATAACTTTCCTCTGTTTATGGCTTCAAAGACCCTGTTTGCTGAGCTTCCCAGTGTTTTCATATGCTATAATTTGTGGAATGAAATGAGATTTTTGTGTTTAATGTGGTTAATAATGTCCTGCTAAAAAAAGAGAATATCTATACTTCCAGTGTAATATTCATGTTTTCAAAGCAATATGGATGAATGTTCCTTTCTGGTCGATTTTACCATTGTTAAAGATTATATATTGCATTACCATTTCTCTGTGTAAATATCCTGTAACCTAAATATACAAATTTCCAGTACTGAGACTATAATCTGTTTTGAAAAAAGGAGTTATTCCCTAAATCCTATGATACCTCACTGAGTAAATTTAACAATGAGGTTTTTTCATTAGACTTAGGTATGTGAAGCAAAACATTGCCACATTACTGTTATGGTTGCTGTTATTTCTTTGTGTTGTGACAGAAACTGAAAGTATGCATTTAGCTCACCAGGATGATGTTTTGAGGATCAGGTTATGTACTTTGTATTCTGGTTATGATTCTGCGTCAATTAGCAAACTATTTGACCGATAGGTCTTTGTCTATCATCTTTTGTTTTCTTGCTTCCATTGTGAATTAAAATTCAAAGACCTGCTAGCACAAACTGAATATTAGAAGGTGGTTTCTAGTCCTGATTACACAAAGACCGCCTAAAAATAGTAATAGCAGCAATAGTAGTAGCAGCAGTATTACAAGTAATAATACTAATATTAATGCTAAAAACATGGAAAACTGCCTTAGTAGATGAACTATTTCTTTGAGAGTAGTCACCTAAAAGTCATCTATGAACATCAGTGGGTGCTGATCAGTGAGAAATCTAATAAAAGTCCTTGATGGAATAAGCAGAAGAAAGTTTGAAAATTTCAATATAAAAAGTTTTAATAGAAAGCAGGTACTCTTATCTAATACAATATTTCTCTGACCTGAAAGCATAGAAACACAAAACAAAGCATTAGGAAATCTATACTAAGATTTAACAGCCATTACAGTTAGGACGTTTCCTTCTACTCCTGAACAATTCAACTCCTTTCTTCCCGTCTTGCACCAATGAACACGGAAGACTAATTACAGACCTTAAGACAGGTATTTGTAGAGGATACTTGTGAGCTCCTGCCTCGATGATTTTATACCTACTTTTCAGTTCTTATCTTTTGACTGCTTACATAGCCATTCAAGGGCCTTTCTTGCAGCAGGTTAGTATAACTATCCATATAGTATATGGGAGAATTTCTTTATAGTAATATGTTTTCTTCCCAACTTCTCCAGGACCTTTAGCCTCTCTAGGTCGTTGCCGTAAACAAAGCAGAAAAATAAGGGTTTTATTTGAATGTTTGTAGCCTCAGGATGATTTCTACAAATAGCTCTCCTCAAACATGTCGAGCCATTCTCCACTTTTACTGTATAATAGGGCATTTTTTCTTGTTGGCTTCCATCTTCAATTTTCATATTAGAGAGAAGTGTTCTTACACAGGTAGTATCTCACTAGGATTAACATGGATTAAAAGGATGTTGTATGTGCATGTTCAGTGAAGAGTGGATCTTTTATGTTGAATTCAAAGGGATTCAGTTGACAAGGCACATGGGCCTGACTTAACATGTGTTCCCAACTATGTGTATAAATAAAGATCTTTCTAAAGGCATGGTGAGAAAATAACTGTCCTAGATGAAGCAAGCTGGAGAGAACATGCACAAGTACACAAAGAGAGCACTTCACTAATTAAGTCTACATAGAATAGTAAGCTCTTTTTTTTATTTTTTTTAAATGCATGCTTTAAATATCACGTTTATTAGCAAGAGCTAACATGTAGGGAGAAGGATTGTATGCATTGCAGTGTTTAGTGGTACTATATAGTTCTATACTTCCCATCTTTTCAGATTGCCAGCTTTCATCCTTATCTCCCCCATTTCTTGCTTCTTCAGTATTAAAAATCTGTGCATATTCTGTTCCATCAGGGAACAGGGATCACATGCTTTCCTGAAGAGTAATACTAAATTAATCAACTATAGAAACATGTGTCATTAGTCAAAAGGCTGAAATTAACCCAGTAAGTAGAAAGAATAAATAAAATACCTGCATCTTTTGGAAACAAGTTAAACCCAAGATCAGCTTAAACCTCTTAGTGTAGATATTGTGCATAGTTCTTCCAAATAATCTGGGACAATAATATCTCAAATTGAAACTCAGTTCAGAAAGTGTGTATGTGGAGAGTGGGATTTCATATTGTTCTACTTTGTTTATTTTTCTAATTTCTTCTTTTTTTTTTCTGATAGGTAATGTGAACTTTAAGATTTCTAAATGTTCATATGAATCTCATATTACTAGTGATAAGATACACAGAAAATCTACAGCTCTTCTCTGAAAAGAAAAATTGGACATGTTCATGATACACAGTAAAACATGCTGTCAGTTTTCAGCATCCTTAGCTTTCATTTTAATTATTGCAACACTAAGATGATAGCAACATGTCCCATGTAGACAGAACTGTAATCTTTTTGGTTTTAATGGAGAAATTGAGGGAAAGTATTCTCTCTTCTTCAGTACTTAATTATCTCTTAAAGTGAAAAACTTCATTTATCTAACTGGTATCCAAAACCATGAGTTATGGACTAATCCCAAATCACAAGTTTCCACCTGGGACTATAGCTGAATAGTAAACCAAACACACGTGACATAAACAAGTGTTCTTCATTGCAAAGGCTTTCAAGTATAATTTGCATCATAATCCCAATCTAGCAAGCTGTACAATTTTGCAGGCTAAGACAGACAGTCTGCTGTTTATTCATTTTCCTCATTTCTAACAGTGTTATTTCTAAACTTATACGAGAAAAGCACAACAATTATCTAATGAGATCTTTTTTCTCATAGTCTGTCGGTGTTGACTTACTCCAAACTGTTTTGTCAGAATTCCAGATCTTGTATTTGTGATAATGATATATCAGTGTGCAACTAGGCACTAACTTTCATTTCTCCTGTTTTGACTATGTCTTCTGCATATTGTTCAGTTACACATTTCTATGGCATAGAAAATCATTAACTTTTATTCTGCTTCTGGAAACTTGCTACAAATATATGTGTACAAAGACAACGTTGTACACATATATGTTGCACAAATATATGTACATATGTCTTGGAGATTCTTCCTAATCTATGCTGCAACCAAGATGAAAGACTGCCAATATTCAGCATTTAACCTGGAAAACAAGTCAAAACTCCTTTATTATGTAGTCTATAAGGTCAAAAAAATCAGAGATTCAATGTTGAAAAGAGGCAGCAAGCTCTCTCAGCTTCTCTTTGGCTGTGGAAGGACTATGGCAGCAGATGTATGTTGTCTGCATGCCATTAATTTTATATTTCCTTCCTTTCATACATATGTTTACTTAAGTAGAAACTTCCTCTTGAATGATCAGGCTTTCAAGCATTTAAAATTTGTGATGTCTATGGTTTTGTATTTTATCTATGCTGAAATGTTCTTTTAAGGCATTTTCCAAAAAGGTTAGTTTCACGTCTGTTAATAATTTTTCTTTCCATGACTATGGCTAAGTAAAGAAGCAACATTCCAGCACAGTGTGAAATATATGGCTATGTTTATTATTAACAAGACCATCTTATAAGACAGTCTTCTTAATAATGCAAGTCACACACAAGTGCACAAGCTTTTCTTCACAAAAAAGTTAATTTCCTCTAATGTCTTTTCATCTTATGGGACTATCTTATGACTGTCACTCAATAAATTACTGCTGAATTATGCAGGGGAGCTTGCAGACAGTTTTACTGTAAAGTAAATTTTGCTTAACAAACAGTTCTGTAATAGTTTTTATGAAAAACTGATAAGAAAACATGTTTTGTGCACGTGAACGATGCCATACAAAAAAAAAAAATAAAAAAAAGATTGTAGATATGACATATCATAGAAGAGTTAGGGATTGCAGAGTGCTTTGCTATACTGTCTCATTTATGTAGGATTCTCTTTCAAAACTGAGTCCAAGATTAAAGTCTAAGAAAATGTTTCTGCTTATTTTGTTCGGTTTTGAAGATTGGATCTTCATACACCCACATGAGCTCACCTTGCCTGGTCCTATATCTCAAAAAACATTTGGTCCTGGTACTTTAGTATTATATTGTCTTCAGTATTTTTACTAACAAGATTAATAGCAATTGAGATAGAAACATCAAATCTCTACCAAAGAAAAATTAATCACATGGAAAAAACTATTAAAATACAGCTTCGAGTGACACGTACTTAAGTTAAAATTGGCATTTATACCGGATTCACAAAGAATGACTGAGATTTTTTTTACTGACTGAAAATATTATCACTAGCTTTTGAAATTATAGCCACTATAGGAACTATAGGGAACTGGAGTTATAATTAAATGAAGATTTAATTGAAGCTTTTTGAAAAAAATGAGATGAAAAAAGTTCCTAATCTAATGTCTGTATGGTAAAGAACTAAGGAGGAGTATCTTGTGACCCAGAGTTTGTACAGCATGTAAGAGGTGAGAAATGCTCTGGTCTCCAGGAAATGGAGATCTAGGGCTGTGGAAATTCTTCCATCAGCACTGAGTCAGCATTGTACAGAGCAGTTTCAAGTCAGACTGCCAAGGGTAAAAGAGAATGATGCCTTGCTGGGCACCATTGTAGTAGTTGTAAGAAGTTTGATATGACATGTAAATTCATGTCTTCTTTGACCAGCGACTCATTCCCAGCAGGAGAGCTGATAAAGGCACCTTTGCTCCAGGCATTCTTCTACAACTTTTAATTATTTTTTCACATTCATTTATTTTCAGCATATTGATCCCAGTTTAGTGATTCATTTATGATAGTTGCTCACCAGCAAAAACAATATTCTCGCAAGAGAAGCCTTGAATGGGTCTTCTAAGTATGTCAGGTGTTAAAATACTTACATTGCTTTCTCTCTAGCACTTGGCTTCCATCCATACACATCAGGAAATAGCTATTCCAACTTTTCTTAAGCCTGTAATTCTTATTAATGATAGAACTAAGCTATACTGATTTCACATGTAATCCAACACCCTTCATTTTGGTTTCTCAGAAGGTACAGAAGACAGCCATAGCTTAGGTACAGATCAAGGTGAGTAATGCATATAGCAAAAGTCAAATATGTTCTGAACATGCTGGACTCAGTGTGAAAACAACATGAAGATGATTTAATTGTGCTTACAGTGGAAGCATCAAAAATACTCCTTTCAGATTTGGTGTGCTGGTAGGCCTCTGTTTCTGTATAGCAACTTTTCTTCAAAGATGATAAAATACTTCAGAGAAATGTTAGAATGAATCACAGAAGTGACAGGGCATTAGAGAAAGGTTCCTGCTTAGGAAATGGTAACAGGATCTTAGGTCTTTTATCCTGAACCAAAAAAAAGAAAAGTCAGGACTGGAATTTAATCATTGATAATGAAAAATTGGTAGTTTCAAGGCATCTTTTTTCTCTTCCTGTTTTGATTTGATTCCTTACATATGTCAAAAGTGTCTTGGTTTTTTTACCTGATAATAGGTGGATCTATTTTTCCATGCGATAGTCCAAAATCTGAGAACATCCTAAGCCAATGTGTTACTATGGCCTGATCCAGGATAACACCTAATAGGAACTGAGTGGATGGATTCCTATTCAGTGGACTTTGGAGCACACTCAAGTGAAGACTTTCATTTATAATTTCCATCCAAACTATGCAAAATATTAGTGCTTTGATACTTCTTTAAAAAAAAAAGTCTTCATGCAGCTAAAATGGAATAAGATTTTGTATTCAAAGCAAAACAATGGAGTCTTAGAAGTCTTTCCCCTCCCATCCTTGTTCTCTATATGTCTATATAATCAATGAAAGCTACACTATACCCTTTTTTCTTAAATATTCTTAGTTCTTTAACAGGAAACTAATTTTTCTTTTCTAGAAAACCTGTTTAACTAGTAGATATAACCATATTGCAACTGCCATTTTAGTGAGTCTAGAAGTTGCTTCTTCTGTGTATTCAAGGACTGGAGAATAGTTAATATAACACACATAAGGAAAAATGTGGTTGTGGATTAAAAATATGAGACTTGCACTGTAGTTTGCTTTTCATATTTTACTGTTCTATACTTTAGTTCTTCTATACTTTTTCAGAGCAATGTCACTTAGTAATGATTTCTTTTTATAGTGCAAGTCATGATCAGGACCTTTCCATTCTCCCTTTACAAACAGAGAGAAAAAGACATCATTTACAAAGAAGTTGAATCGACATCTACTATCTTATTCGTGATTAAGGTTTAATGGGACACTTCCGAAGTTAAAACTCACTCTTCTCCACAGAAATGTAACTGATTCACACCTTAATAGACACAAAGGAGGATAAATTACCCATTGAGAGATTGTAATAGTTTAAGCATAAAGGTTAAAGCTGACTTCAGTTAAATCAATAGTAAAATCAATTTACTTCAGGGTCAGTGGTGAACCACTGCAAGTTTCCCATGCAATAACTCACTGTTAAAACTATTAGTGGGAATAGAAAAGTAGAAAATTTCTGATCTGACAGTAAGTTTCAATACAAACGAAAGAAACCCACTAGCCAAAATTTTATTTCTTACTCTTTCATGTAAAAAAATACTGAACATCCACTATATTCTGCATCTAAATACAGTTAGATTAAAAACTCAAAAACTAAAAAAGATAATGTTTTCAACCCATACTGCACCCAAAGTCCACATAAATCTCAAACCGAAGGGAAACTCTCAGTGTGCAGTATGAAAGGGAAGGGTGAAATAGAAACAGAAGCGTTACATTAAAAGCAACAGCAAGGTATTTGCAGAGGTAATTTAAAAAAAAAAAAATATAGTTAACAGGCACCCTGCCATTTTGCAAATACAGGAGAATAAAAATGGGAATTACTGGTAGAAGAATTATATAGAAATCAGGGTTAAGAGTTTACAAATTTCTATAATGACCCTTTTCTGCCACACAGAAAATGTACTTTGCTGAATGTCTGTTTATCCTCCATATTTTCTTTTCAAAATATATTGTCAAGGAAGGGTGTTTCATATCTTTTGACAACTTTTTATCCCTCAGATACTCTTCTGTTTCTGCTCAAAAGTTTCCAGCGTTAAGAATCCCATATCTCTCTCAATGCCTCGTGCATCCATGAAGTCTCAGAGAATATTTTTCTATTGGTATTGAGAAACTGGAGCTCCTGTGTCATTTTCATTGCTTCATTAAGCTATAGGCAATGTTAGTATTTTTATTTTTTTTTCCTCCTTCAGATTTTATTAATACTTCATTTTTAAAAAGCAACAAAAACTTTCCTGTGTTTGGAAGTCGTATTCTACTCAATATTGTTTGGAGAGAATCAAATCTCTAATCAGCAACGGAGGGGATGTTAGTCCTTACATACACAAAGCCTGTTTTCACCTTAGGTAGAACATGCCTTTGATTTAAAGACAGAATAACTGTGAGCAACAGAAAGTAAACTTTAACAAGAGGCCTTTACAGTCCCCTATAAAAATCACTAGAACTGAAGTGTTCACAAAATGTTTTCTGTAATTGACAATAGCTCAGCTACTGCAACCAATCTGTGCTTTTGCATCCTTTAGCAAAACAGGTTTCTAACTGAAAACTGGTCACACAGATCATCTAAATCAAGAAAATGTGAAAAAACAAGGCTATGTCATTATAACCCCAATTCTCCCTCCTCACCATTAGTTCCATTTACCAGGTGAATGTCTAAGACTCTGATTTTCTTTTATTATATGCTTATATGGTATCTCATATTATGGTGAGTTGATACAGTTAGGCTTTTTAGGAATCAGTATTATTATCTATTATTTATTAGTCTTTACAATTATATATTTACATTTGCTTCCAATTAAGCACAATCCTTACAATTCTGCATCCCTGTAAATGAAAATACTTTTCTAGACTCATCTCTGAATAGATGCAGCATGCTTAGGAGATATTATGCCTAACAGCATGTATAATGCTGTTGTCTCTGACGCTGTAAATTACTGACATGTCATTAAAACACTGCTGTCACTTCCTAAAAACACTGTCTTCAGGGCCTGTCTGACTGTATGCGTGTGTGTAAGAACAGTGGCTAGCACGTTGTGGGTGTCACTGGAATACAAATGACTGTGATTCTATTGTACGTAGCACTTCTTTTGCTCAGCAACTCAAAATGTTGCATTTATCATTATGATTAAGACTACAGATGTTCTCCATAGTGAGTATCACATAGTGGGAAGCCGTACTGAGAAAGTCTAGCAGCTATCTAACATCTTGTTGTCAGCTGATCATAAAGGACTTTCCAGGGTTATATATACCGCAGGACTCATTGTGCAGATGGGGAAATTGAGGCAAAGAAAGATGAAGTATTTTGTTTGTTAGACTAGGGTTGGAAGCAGCAGAAGAAAAAACTTGAAACTCTTTCAATAATAATTTGGTTTAATTTAAATGTTTTAAATGCTTATATACTTACTTCAGCATCGGCTTTTATTAGGTCATCCCTACTAACAAGCTGTTATTAAATTGCTACTTTTCTTTGTGCGAATTATAGCACATTATTTTTAAATTCATTGTAAATATATTTTCCTTAAGCATCAGATACATAAGGCTCAAACTGATCTCTCTTTTTCCCTGTGCAAATCTTTATGTTCACATTAGAAAACAAAATTAAGTACAAACATTTCTTATTCCTAAAATATTTTTAATTTGAGGGATTTTCAGAATTTAGAAGTAGAGAATAGAACAAGTATGTTGTCATACGTTCTTTACTAGCTTTCCTCAATGTAAATTTTCACTTTTTTTAGAAATTCTATATAACTCCCATTTTTTCTGTAGCTTTCTTCTACTTGTGACTTCATAACTTTGCTATCCATTTTGCTACCTCTGTTCAGCAAAGACATTAAATACAAACCTATGCTTCAATGACTATAGATTGAAATACATTCTTAGCTTGAAGCATATTTGTAGGTGGTTTTCTAGAATATACAATTGTGCTGCAGGTTTAGGGTTTACATGCAGAGTAGCCTTCTGCCCCGGAAATAATAGTCTCGTCCCCACTTTCTTATTTCAAATTCTTCCTTTAAACATATTCCAGCAGTGAAACTACCAAATTAGCATCCTTACAAACTGAAGATGTTTCAATGCATACCTTTACGAATTATTTCTAAAGAAATATTGTGTCTATAATCTATTGGTTTCAGACATGAGGAATCTAAATTTGTGGTATCATAAAAGCATGGCCATCTGATACAAATTAAAAGAGCAATGTTTTGTTTCCACTTTTGTTATTGTCTGTATGTTAATACTCATTGTACCATTTTCTATGCACCATCCTTATGTACATTTTAACTTTATCTTTTCTTCTAAACTATTTTGTGCTTCCATATTGGTTTTCCTCACAAGAAATGTTTTCATTAAATATTAATTTTAAGCCATCATCTGATAGTCTGCTGCTTTATCCTTTGAAATGATATGATCTACCTAATATGAAATGTTATCTTAAATACTCCTGTCTTTTGCATTGAAAGAAAATCTGAATTTAACCATCATGTCTCTCAAAAATATAAATTACATTGACTGGGTTATCACTGATGTGTTAATCCAAAGATTATTGGAAACCTGTAGGAATCTGTCCAGTAACTTTAATGGCTATTGATTAAACCTTGAGTAGACAGTGTTCTGCAGTTCTATTTCTATCTGTTTTTCTCAACATGTCTTTCTTATTATACTCCCCCCAAACTCTTTCTTTTTTGGGAAATAGCATGTGATTGGCACATTCAAGATTGTGATTTGAATTACACTTTTGTGTGGTTAAAGACTACAGAGAAATGGGTCTATTTTTGACATTCAGGTTGCTCTGTTGCTGGATAATTTGGATATTCTTACGCTAATTGCCATAAGCCACCACGTCTCCTTTTACCTGCAATCTTCTGCGCACAGAAAATGACCTTGAAGTAAACAGTAACCTCCAAGCTGTAAGGAGTTTAATCAAATGGTATCTACATGCACGTGTCCAGGAACACACACGTGCAAGTACATGCCACGGTTTGGAACCACATTTGTATTAGCATCAGAGATTACACAGTTTGAAATAGTTAGCTTGAAACAGCTCTACCCATCATCACTGTGATGAACCACTGGAGCATTTGATGAACTAGAAGCTTGTGTGATGACATTTGGTCAATTCATCGTATATCTTTGACTAAATTAACATTTTTGTGAGCACTAATGTCTGAGAAGAATTTTAATGCTTCAAATACTTAACAATTGCTGAATAAATTACAGCACTCCAAAGAAATTTTTCTTCCTTTACTCAAAATTCACAATTTCTACCATAGTATGATACTTGCTGATGGCTGAGAGTCATACAAAAGTGTGCTCATTTGGATACATGAAATCCTTACTTTGGAGTCAAAATCCCTAAAACATTGGCATATTAGCAGAAAAAAACCCCAAAATTTTTGTGGGAAACGACAGATGATAATCTTTCCTATGTGAACCAGAATTGCATTTAACATCTGAAAACGTCCAAGACATTGGGTATTTAAAATAATAACATTAATAAGGACAAGAGATCTAGTTTGGGGTAATTTGGGAGATCTTTTATGTCACAAAGCATGTTTATTCTTCTTCTATTGGCCTCACTCTAATGAAAGGATGTGGCTTTGCAGGCAGAAAAATTCATCAAACAATCCCTATAATTTTTTAAGACTCTCTCAAACAGTCTAAGATAGCTTTTCTGTAGCATATGTGGCAGATTCTATAGCCTTACTGATGAGCTGTGAAATGAAAATTGTGAGCAGAATGTGGTCTTTCTGAAATGTATTTTGAAAAACAAATAAGTGCATCATTGGTTTAGATATCCTGTGCACCAAAAGTCATGTTGGCATTGGCATCATCATGGCACCGCAAGTGCCAAAGCCTTATGATAGCTGTGCTTGCCCCTGTCCATAAGTCCTGCTCTGAAGTTTCCTACCCTGCCCTCTTCCTTATGAAATGCAACTGCCCACAGCTGAGGACTAAATCCACAGAGGAGTCTGAACACCTTATTTTACATTTTTTGTGGTTTGGATTTTAAAACATCATCTGTTTTCCCATTACTAAGAATAGCATTATTTTTGCCAGCAGCATGACCACAATGGCTTTTACACTAATTCCTGTTTAAGGCTCATTGCTGTTTAAGCACTTTACCGCTGCTGTTTAATAGTTACAAATCCCTGTTTTCTCAAATGTTCCAGGAGTACAATGGACCATATCTCTAAATAAAATGCATAAAAAGAATTCTACATGAGTTAAGTATACTACATTGCTTTGTGTACTTTCCTAAGTTCTTTTTATAGTATAAAACAATTCTATATGGAATTGTATGTCAAAATCTCAAGTATTATAGCTTAAATCAAAAGAAAACAGAGAGGACAAAACAGTCATACAATTCATGTCCCAAAATAACTGACCCAGAAACAACTCCAAAACCACCAATATAGTAGCATCTGGAGATCTGTGAAGAACCAGATGCTTCTGCAAAAATATCTTCCACAGTTGGACATTTGGTGCTGTGACTGACATCCAAAATGCAGTTGTAAATAAAACAGAACATACCACCTCCTTACCGCTACTCTTTTTTAAAAAGAGAAAAACACTATATAACATGATATAATACTTCCAAGTAGTTTGAGAGTGGGGAAATGACAAGCAAAATGAGCATCTGTAAACAAAATAAAACAATAATAACTAAAGTATCTTGCTGTGTACTTGACTTCTAGATATTTTCACATAGATGAACTCCTATAGAAACTCTAAATCTGACCCAAAGACCTTGAATGAATTCTCAGGTTTTCTGTAAAATGTCTCATGTGAGGATTTCAAAACATATTTTTCAAATTTCAGAATAGCTTGGAAAATGAACATTGCATACCACTTTATGTTTACTGGATTTGGAAGTTTACTTTTCATGAAAGTCAATGATTAAAATAAACTTACCTTATATGACAATGTTTATCACTGGTAGTCATTTTGAAGTAATTTAAATAATCTTTCTGCTTTCACTGTGTCTTCTTGGAAATACTTGCTTTCCCTTCTCCAGAAGCAGATCTCTTGATGAGGTATACTCTCTGATCTACTTCAGTTTAACCCATCTTTCTTGCTTTCTTTACTTTATGAGAGTTTTTTCTTCTATTAGAGTCAATCTTGTGGTCCTCTGAGAAGGACAAGCTCAAGAGCACCGAAACAATTCATCAAGCAGAGAAGAAAAAGAGACTGACCTTGATCATGCGTTGCAAGGAGTGGTTTAGGTAGAAGAGGCTCAGAGAAGGATGAGAAAAAGCAGAATAGGATGAGTAGGATGAGATAGGCAAGTTAACAGCTGAATTTTATCAGTTAAAAGTAAAGTAATGAGCATGTATAAAGGAATATTTAGCCAATCTTTTCTGAATTCATTTGAACTAAAGGTTCAAAATTAATGATTAGGTTTCTGTTGATTATCAAATTATCATGCATTAGGTAGCCTTGGTAACCTGTGTGTTTGCTCTGTCAGCCAACAGCAACTATGAAATAATTAAAATTATTTTAGTTCAGAAAAAAATTCACATCAAGTCATATCGTCCTGCCTTTGCTCCAGGCAAAAACTGTGCAAACAGGCAGTTCCTGTGGTTCAGCCAAAATGCTGTTACTCGTTAAGCCACAATAAATTGTGCAAATGTGTAAACACTCAGGTTAGCTTGTGTGTGCTGTACAGACACTCATATGGAGAGGGAAGTGGAGCCAATCCTTACTGTAGGCAGATCAGGAAATCAGATTGGCACATTCTTAACTTTCTTTCTATTAATTCCCAGTTTCTTTAAACCATTTTAGCCTTGAGCACATGCTTGACTTATTTTGAGTGGCTTCCTGAGTAGTTAGAGCCCACTCTTTAACTTAGGAAGAGAAGGACTATGCAGCTTACTGTATTTCTAGGTAGCAATGGTTGATCCATTGTACTGTGACCGAGGCTTATTACGTCAGCTTAATTGTCTTGCTGTTACTTTGTATTTTCCCCATCTGTTAGTAGCCACCTGTTATATCCCTTGCTAATTTCTGATTAGGGCCTCCAGACACTGCTGCAATAAAAAATAAATAGCAGTCAAAATAATAACAATATAGCAATGAGTTTTTCAGGATGCAACAAATAAGTGCATCGCTCCTGCATTCATTTAGTGAAGAAAAAAACAAAATAAAACCACAGATTTAAGAGAATCGTGTACCTTCTTTTTTTTTTTAAATTTTTTCTCATGACCAGGAGGTGTCCACTGCCTTGCTTATTTACTCCTTAGAGATGATTGCGCTTGGTGAAAATAATGCTAAAATCTTAAAAACTGACTAATGATCTTTGATTTCCCACTTGAGATCCTTCAGAGAGACCTAAATGTGCTCTGGAAAAGAAGAAAAAAGACCCTATAAAAACTGATGGCTGAATTCGACTAGCCATTTTTGGATAATCTTGGCCAGTAGTGATGCGTTTTAAGTAAATGGTTTGGTTTTTAGCAAAATCCAAATGTTTTCATTGATGAAATGAAAAACAAGATGTTTTCAGGCATTCCTGGGACACTGAGATATGAGCAAAAACTGGAATTGACCTCATAAACCCAGCATATGTGGTTGCTTTAATCCAGGACTGAAGCTGAAGAAATGACTCGCCTCTGCACCCTCGACAATGTGCTGTGACTTAAATGCATAGTTGAGATATAAGTTTCCCAACCAAGTTCTCAGAAAAAAACATAACAGTGCCAAGAACAACTCTCCATCTCCTGTCTAAACCACAGAACCACATTAAAAGTTTTATTTTGTTTGTTTGCTTGCTCATATTTTAGCCTTTTCCTTTTATGTTAATAACCAAATTGGTTTATCATTTGATCGTGAATTCATTTTTGCTTTATTTTTTTCCATTTTTTATTATGACTGAAGTAAACACACTAAAATATAACAGAACCACAATGAGCATTTTTATAAATACAGCAAATACACCCTGTGATTCTCTGCTATCTATAACTTGGAAAACGCCAAGTGGTAGTAAAGGAAGAAAATGCCTGGCCTGAAAATATGGGAATTGGATCACCTTAAATTCACTCATTAGAATGGCCAGCATGGCTAACCTGGAGGTGGAAACAGTAGTAACCGGGGCTGCTGTTACAGGATCATGCACAATTGTTCAAGGCCCAAACAAAATGTGACTTTTTGGTCAGTGTGGTGCAGATGTAATTTTAGAATTTGAAGATTCCATAGTGGTCACTTGGAGGGCATAAATCATCTATCTCAACTGATGCTCAGCAGTCACCCAGTGGGGAACAGGTCTCCTTCCTTGAGATTTAGGGCTCTGCATGTGCTCCAGTTATTTATCTCCACCTGGCAGCTTTCACATCTCTTTGGATATTCCCCTTGCATACCCTTGTGCATCAACATCCCTGTAATGAGAATTCACAAAGTCCATATGCACTGACTCAGGGTGTGGTTTGGAAAAGTGATTGTTTTGGTAAACTGGAAACATCAACCATGGCAGCTAATTGCAAGTATCTGGCCAGGTATTTTTCTTCCAGTTGCACTGGAAGCCTTTGCTCCTGCAGGCAGAATGCTAAGTGCGTGCAAGGACCCACTGATTTACTTCCTAGTCTCTGCACCTACAAACTGAAATTTGCTTTGGCAACAAATCTATTGCACCAAGCAACAAAAAGCTTGTCATCCCAAGCACATTTTATGAAAGCAGGATGATTAAAGTCCTCATTCCATCTTAATATGGAGGAAAAAGTACATTCGTTTTGTTGTCGAGCCTGGTGCCATAATACCAATAAGTTAGGGGAAAGCCAAAACTGTAGTTTATCATCCTGTCCCACGTTGCCCACAAGTAGTGCATACAACATCATCATACTTATCATTATTTATTCCCATGTGTCTGCAATAGAGCTACAGCATGGAAAAGTTATTGTTCACCCTATATATTCTTGCTGGACTGTGTAATCTATCTCCACACCATTTTGCAAAGTCAGGCTCAAATGAGTAATAACATCCATCTCATATCAACTCTACTTATTTTACCATCTTTTCTAGTATTTTACCATATCAAGAAACAAACTACAATAAAATCTACATAGGATGGATGAACCTGAGAAGTTGAAGCAGTGCTTCTTCATTCATTACACCCATCTGCAAATTAGAACAGTCATGTAAAATTTTTTTGAACTTAACCAACCTATTTGGCTTGAAAACTAGGCTGGCAATACTGTGGGAACCGATATATTTTGTGGCATTTCTGGCATAGTTCCTGCCAAAACCTTGTAGTTCTTGAAAACTGATAAAAACAACCAAAAATCTTGAACTTGAGGAAAAGTTCAAGTCATTTCTCATTATATGCAGATGGGATTATTATCATTCCCTAGTCACTATCGGAGAACAATAAAAATACAGACTAGCAAGATGAGTATAAATGAAAATCTGTGTGTTTGGGGAGTCAGATTTTCAATTCCTCATTGAAGATCAGCTGAGTTCATAGAAGAACATTGTAAAACTTGTTTTTCCAGTGTAGCCCTGAGTCCCTGTTGAGAAAGTTTGCAGGGCTTTTCTTGGAAGTCACACTGGGCTGTGAGGTCCTGTTTGCCCATTCCCATGCAGTCTATAGGGACCATACAGCCACTTTCATGGAAGATGTTCCAACTAACTGCTCTTCCTTCCTGTGGCAGGATCCTGTTTTTAGCTGTGGCCAAATGTTTTCAATTTTCTTCTGGTGCCTTCCTGAACTTGGTTTATTTGCCTTCCAGCAAGTTCACAAGTTTTTCTTTCTCTAGGTGAGTGGCATGAAAATGATCAACAAGATCAGTTATTTGAACAATATCTTGTCACATAGATTTATGAAACAAATTTTTCATTCACCAGTTTTGCTAATCTACTTTGTGAAACCTTCTGTGTTCAGTCAAGCAGAAGGTAATATATTGTAACTAGGTAGGAAAGGGAACAGTCTGAGAGTTTTCAATAACCTAAGGCTAATACATCACAATGATTTTACAAATGGTTATGACTTAGTTTATATCTTTGGAGAAAGAAAGACTGAATGACAAGCAGATTATGTTTGCGAAGAATGTTACTAACAATTAATATTGAATTCAAAATTCTGTAATGCCCCTATATACTTAAAGCTAGGAAAATACAGCAATTAATAATATAATATTGAAGAAGAAATGAAACAAATGAAACAAATATTTCCAGAAGGTTGACTGGTGAGGAATAGAATAGGAAAAGATACAGGAAAAAAGGAGAAGGAATCAAAGTTACAGCACTTAAAATATGAAGCTATGGAAAATAAGTAAAATAAAAATTCAGAGGAAATGTCCAGAGTTACTTTAAAAATATTTTAATATTCCATAAGAGTCCTAAGAGATAATGGAGTTGTGTACAGGACAGCACATTTAAGGGACATTAGGACCTTGCTAAGCAACAAGATTATTTGTTCATGTCAACCTTCAGCAAAAAGGTGAGGAGCTCTGAACAAATCCTTGAGCAATTTTTTTGCAAGTATTTGGAATGACGCTTTGTCAGAGATGAGGAGATGGTATGGGAACACTAGAGTTACAATTGTTTTATTAAATAGCTAATGCTTCTAGGGATGATGAGAACAGGCTGATTCCAAATCCTTCCTGCCTTATTTTACGTTTTGCATGTCAGCAGGGCTCGGTGTATCCCAGGCTGCCAAGCACATGTTGTCAGAGCTGCTGTGTGGTATGACTGTTCTCTGACTAAGAATCTCTCCAGATAACAGTTTTCAGTCACCTTTTTTATCTTGTCATATTCACTCCTGAGAGTTCCTTCCCAGCAAACATTCCTGATGTTCCTTTCTCTTCTTGAAATAAAAATAGAAACAGGGAATGGTACTCTGGTAAATTAATTGCCCATTACTGGCATTCAATGTCTTATTTTTCCAGGATTTATTGGTTCTGAGTTGAGTTTTGGTTTCCAGCCTTTACATTTGCATGAATGTGGCAGTTTAGTTTCTATAGTTTCAGTGGTTTGATGGTTGAGTCCTCTATGAGCTGTTAAATCAGCCTTAATCTTGCCGTCTGAAGATAGTACTTCACCCTCAGTATTCTTATTGCTTGCTTTCATTTTGGAAGTATGTAATTTTTAACCTTCTAATATACTATTTGCATTGTGTGCTAACAGGATTCTCATTAACTTTCCCATGCACACCACACCTGCCCCCTCCCCCCGCCCCCACCCGCCTATCCTTTTCTTTCACATAAGAAGCAAAATAAACTAACTGCTAGCAATGTCTTTTGCAAAGCCAGGTAGTCTTTTGATCTCAAACACTGGAACAGGCTTCCTAGAGAGGTGGTTGATGCTCCAAGCCTATCAATGTTTAACAGGTATTTGGACAACACCCTTAACAACATGTTTAACTTTTGCTCATCCCTGAATTGGTCATGCAGTTGGACTAGATGATCATTGTAGGTCCCTTTCAACTGAAATAATCTATTCTATTCTAAATTCTAAATCGATGGGTTATTTTCATTTGGGATCGATATTCGATAGAATTGTGTTAGCAAAGTCTTTTATACTAGCATTAAAACATGCAAAGCCAAAAGTCAACAATAACAACAAACTCAAAGATGAATTTAGGCACCTTTGTCAAAATTATCTACTTTACGCCATTCACTCAAGAATTCCCTGAATTTAACTCTGCAAGCTACTGTACTGTATGGAAAGAATTGACCTCACACATCTTGTGGTACTACTTCACTACATTCTTGGATTTTTTTATGCTACAAACTGTCCTTAGGGTATGAAATTTAAAGTGAGTGACTTTGCTATTACACATTAACAGAAACAGAATATAATGAATGATATTGCTAAAACAACATGCAGTGAGTTATTGCAATAAGTCATCAGGACTCCTTGAGGCCCGTCTGAAAGTCCTGAACCTTGCTATGCTCTCAAAATACTCTGATCAAGTGCTGTGTTGGAAGGAGAGAATCCTCCTTCATTACATGAACTTCTGAAAAATTGCACTAAGATGAATAACTTACCCACTGACAAGTTTTACTTCATAATGAGGTAATTGCTGAGGAAAAATTATTCTTTAGAAGAAAGTTTGAAGAACACCAAGCGATGTATAAAAACTGCAAAACAAAACTATTCCTTGAAATGAGCTCTGTTGAGGAAATAAAAAATACAGTGGATAATTAGACTAAGTAGTTACAATGTGTTAAGGCTCTTTAAATCCATTTGTAAAAATCACTCACAGCTAAATTTCTACCTCATTTTCCAAAAAGGAGAGATAAACTGTAGCTGTGCACTAGAAGCATTAACATACATGAAGAATGTGATGATAAATCACCAATTTTCTATGTGAAAAAATATAAAGGCACTAATTAGACAGTAAGAGAGACAAGATTGTGTCTAATTAAGTATGTATATTCAAGAAATTGATACATAAGGTAGCAAAAATCATAGTTAAGGTGCAATATTTAAGGCAAGAAAGACTGAAAAAATCAGAGAATTTTGTTAAATTAATTAGCAGAATTAATGTCAGCAGTGTTCACTGGAAGAAAACACTGAGCTGTTCTGACAATGATAAAGCCTAAACTAAATTGAATTTGATTAAATTTGAAATTAGTAAATAAAAATATTTTTGTGGAGAACTAAGTGAGATATTGTCTTAATAAACTGATTAAGTGCTAAACAAAAAAAAAAAAAGGTGGAAAAAAATCCCAAATTAATGGGAAATCTGAAAATATTAAATTTGATTTATCCCCAAAAGATAATGAGGAAAGAGCATTAAGCATATTACTTCAACACATTACATTGGTAGAAAGAGTACCACGTGAAGAAAGATTTATCAAGAATAATACTGAATTAAACAGTAATAACTTTAGAATCATAGAATCATAGAATGGTTAGGGCTGGAAGGGACCTTCAAAGGTGATCTAGTCCAACCCCCCTGCAAGGAACAGGGATATCTCCAACTAGATCAGGTTGCTCAGGGCCTCGTCCAACCTGGCCTTGAACGTCTCCAGGGATGGAGCATCCACCACCTCTCTGGGCAACCTGTTCCAGTGTTCTACAACTCTCATGGTAAAAAATTTTTTCCTAATATCCAACCTGAATCTACCTCCCTCTATTTTAAAACCGTTACCCCTTGTCCTATCACAACAGGCCCTCCTGAACAGCCTCTCCCCATCTTTCCTGTAGGCCCCCTTGAGGTACTGGAAGACCGCTATAAGGTCACCCCGGAGCCTCCTCTTCTCCAGGCTGAACAGCCCTAACTCTTTCAGCCTGTCCTCATAGGAAAGGTGCTCCAGACCTCTTATCATCTTCGTGGCCCTCCTCTGGACCCTCTCCAACTGTTCCACGTCCTTCTTATGTTGGGGGCTCCAGAACTGGACGCAGTACTCCAGGTGAGGTCTCACGAGGGCAGAGTAGAGGGGAAGAATCACCTCTCTCGACCTGCTGGCCACGCTCCTCTTGATGCAGCCCAGGATGCGGTTGGCCTTCTGGGCCGCAAGAGCACATTGCCGGCTCATATTGAGCTTCTCGTCCACCAGTACTCCCAAGTCCTTCTCCTCAGGGCTGCTCTCGATCCATTCACCACCCAGTCTGTATTTGTGCCTGGGATTGCCACGACCCAGATGTAGGACCTTGCATTTGGCCTGGTTGAACTTCATGAGGTTGACATGGGCCCACCTCTCCAGCCTGTCGAGGTCCCTCTGGATGGCATCCCTCCCTTCCAGCGTGTCGACGGCACCACACAGCTTGGTGTCATCGGCGAACTTGCTGAGGGTGCACTCCATGTCACTGTCCACATCACCGACAAAGATGTTGAAGAGGGCCGGGCCCAACACGGACCCCTGAGGGACGCCACTCGTGACCGGTCTCCACTTGGACATCGAGCCGTTGACCACTACTCTCTGAGTCCGGCCATTGAGCCAATTCCTTATCCACCGAGTGGTCCATCCATCAAACCCATGCCTCTCTAGTTTAGAGAGAAGAATGTCGTGCGGGACAGTGTCAAAAGCTTTGCACAAGTCCAGGTAGATGATATCCATTGGTCGACCCTTGTCCACCGATGCTTTCACCCCATCATAAAAGGCCACCAAGTTGGTCAGGCACGATCTGCCTTTGGTAAAGCCATGTTGGCTGTCACCCACCACCTCCTTGCTCTCCATGTGCCTTAGCATGGTTCCCAGGAGAATCTGCTCCATGACCTTGCCAGGCACAGAGGTGAGGCTGACCGGCCTGTAGTTGCCCGGGTCCTCCTTGTTCCCCTTTTTAAAAATGGGGGTTATGTTCCCTCTCTTCCAGTCATCGGGGACCTCGCCAGACCGCCACGACTTCTCAAATACAATGGCCAGTGGCTTGGCAACTTCATCCGCCAGTTCCTTCAGGACCCGCGGATGGATCTCATCAGGTCTTTGAGTTGTTATTAATAACTACGATGGAAAGTTCTATTTTACTTTCAGTCTTTCTCCCCCCAAAAAGAAAATGTCTAATAGAGTAAAAATTGCAAATGCTTTGGTCTAAATTATCAAATAAAATATATTTTCCTATTGTATTTTAGCTGTGAAAGTAGATTTAACATTATTTTATGGAGACAAATTGCTTAGAATTACAAAACTCTTTTTTGGAGAGGCATACATTATAAATATTGTTATGTACAGTGAAAAGAAATACATTAGTTACCAGTTCCTGTATTTAGGTCATAAATAGAGTGATAACTGTCTTAAGCTGGCAAAACTTCCATCAAATAAAGTACTGTATAAATTTGTATTATGATATGTGAATATCACTGTAGGAACAGAATAAGAGATTCAGATGATTATTTGACTAAGATAGTATTTATATTTCTTCAAGGAAGAAGTAGAAGAACATGTAGTCAATTAAAGGTGTGTCTTCAAGGAAGAGATGAGGCAGATTTTGTACTTGCTGCATTTAACATAATCGAAGGTATACATCTTTCTGTGCCAAATCCTTTCAAACATGGATTCGTTTCAGAATTAATGAAATTATTTCTTTTCAAAAGCATTCAAATTCAACTTATGTCCTTGAGTTTGGTGTGCTTATCAAATTCAGTAACAATTAGAAAGCTCCACTTAGTTTTGAGTCAAAACAATGCAAAATTATGTGGCCATATAGTTTTGATTTTCAAAATGATAAATACCTTCCAGGCTCGCCTAGACCTTCACAAGTGTTTGTATTACCCTTGTCTGAATGCCAAGTTTATAATAGATCTGTTTTTTTCCAAACATTACAGACAGTTTACATAGTCAAAATGAAAAGCTTTTCAGGTTTTCCGATCACAGAATTTATTTTTGAACAGGAATTGTTTGGATTTAGAATTGTACAATGCCTAATTGTGTTTGAATATATGAATAAACGTCCCAATATTAACACATCTTAGGAGGATCCGACTGTTACTACTCCTGTGAAGTCCTGATGAGACATGTGGAAAGGCAACACATAACGCTCTTCCGAGCAGCACAGTACTATTTCCCCTATTGCAATCTCCAGCCTGGCCAGCAGCTAAGCAGCAATACTGGGTCATGATTATGACTACTGTCTGCCTGGCATATTTTATGCTCTCTTATCCATGCCCCTGTGAAACAGATATGAAGATTTGTTCTACCTAAGTTACTGAGGAGGAAGTTTTGCTCTACTTAAGTGACTGAGGAGAGACTAAGATCCAGCACCTGGTTAACGCAGTTGTAGTAATACAGGTATATTTATTATGCTTAAATTTAAAGCATTGTGTTTCATTTTTTTTAATAAATCATATTTTGGGCAAATAATTTTAAAAGCTGATTTACAGGGATCTTTACTTTCTAGTTAAAACATTTATTTATTCCTTTTTTTTTTTTTAATTTGCTTTTTCCTTCTCCTTGCTTTCATTTTCTTTGCTTTTGTTTTCTTTTCCTTTTTCTCTAGCTTTTACTTCTTTAGCTTTTGGCTTTTTATTCACTGTAGTTTTCTTTTTGCCTTTGCCTTTGCCTTTCCCTTTCTTTTCCCCTTTTTTTCCCTTTCCCTTCTTTCCCTTTCCATTTATTTTCTTTGTTCTTATTTTTCTTTTTTCTTCTCTCTTCTCTTTTCTTCTTTCTTTTTACTTTTTCTGGTTTTTTTTCTATCTTTTCTGCAGCTGCATTTCCAATCAAGAATTCATATTTTACCATTATGCTAGGATAATCCATCACAATATTTCTATATTCTATTCTAGCTCTTTGCTAGAAATACAAAAATCATGAACATGTCACTATGAACCAGTCCAAGCCCAGAAAGACTGGACTGAAAATTGCTGCAAAATTATGCAAGATCATACTTTCAATATGTATAGCATGGGAATGGTTATATTAAAGCTATATTATATGTATTGCAGACAGTCAAATAAGAATATAGGAATACGTTTGTTTCATGTTGTAAGTTAGGTAAACTAGTTTGTTGGCCTTCCTGATCAAAATCTCATTTATTCGTCATTGAATTTGATTTTTCTCATAAACAGAAATATTTAATTTTGTCAAAGTTTGTTTGAAAGGAATAATTAACTTTCTGTAAAATAAATTTGTTTTGAATGAGTTCCAACAGATGTGGCTTTCTTTATTACCATCTTTCATTTCTGTTTCCTCTACAGTAAATCATAAATGAATGGAATGGTTACAGAAAGACTTTGCCAGATGTAGCTAAGTAAACAAATGACATCACATATTAGTTCTTTGAAGTAAAAAAAAAAAAAAAATAAATGCATAAGCATCCTTTTTTTTATTAATTTCTTTACTGACCATTTTAATTACAAATATGTGCATGGCAGTTCAAAGTGTAACCATTATCTTGCAAGGTTCTTGAGCTAGAAGTTTTGAGGAGGAATAAAAACATGACCATCACAGTTACAGCAGAATAAAGTTGAACACAGTCTACAAAGTCCTGCAGGATAAATACAAGGTTTGATAACTATACTTTCATCATTACTGATGAAACCAGGTGAAGGTTACTAAAGATATTTGTACCTGAGTTTCAACAACACCCATGCTGTAGACCACACAGCTGTATCCTAAGAAAGAGAAGCAAATATTAGCACTGTCAGTGAGAATGAGTGTCTGTTCAGCAGAAATTTCCCTAATTGCATCATCTCCAAGAGCCACTGAAGGATTTAATCCTTTATATCAGTGGCCGCCAAATCCTCTTAGTTTTGTTGCACTTAAAGGAAATTAAAAAGATAAAACTGAAGCTAAAATGGAGAGCAAAGTATGATCACCTTCTATGAACAATATGCTCAGTATTGTCATTTGCCAGTAAACAACAGTAGATAAGTATTATTTTGATGAGACCTGGACTTCAGATATTTAAGGTGCTCATTTCCAAGCAAAATTAAATACATGGAAAAATGTTTTCAATCATCTTATTAGAGAATACAAATGGTGAGAAATTCACTCAGCACAACAAAAGTCATCTAAATAAGGATTAAAGTACAAAGTACATCTTAACATCATCTTTGGAAGTTTGTGGGTTTGGGTTTTTGGAGGTTTTTTTTTATTTTTATTTTTCCCATCAAGGAAATTTAGATATACCAAGTCAGAATAACTGAACAGTTGAGTAGTCCATACAAAACACTGTGGATGGATGTTGTCTGATCTATACGTTTGAGTTATACTTAGCAAAGAGGATGTTCATCAGATTCACAAACTTTACAGCATGCATGAGACACTAGAGTTTGCTTTAATTTTATTGCTAAAAATCAGGCTCACCACAAAAAAACAGGTTATTTTTAATTCTGAGGATTAACATATCCCTTTCTATTTCTAGCAGTGTAAGTGCCAAGAAATAGTACTGCCTCAAGACAATGTCTAGAAAAGTGTTTGCTAATATTTTCCAAGAATTTGTCAGAATAAAGTAGATGTCAGATGTGTCTTTATTGCTGCTACCTTTAAGTAGTATTTCAGCCTTGGCTTGATTTCTCAGTGGCTATTACTGCATAATTTACATTTACACCCACAGGAATTAGGTAGCAAAATTCCAAGAGCCCAGAAAACAGCTGCCAGTGAAGATGGTTCATGCTCTTCAGTTGCTGCTGGTTCAGAGTCTGGGAGCAGGCTAGTTTAGAGGAACCAGAAAGTATTCACCATAAGAATAAGGAAACATTCTATGTTCGTCATTCCACCCTTGCTTTATGGTTTGTAAGTGTAATAACAAACACTTGTTTTGCAGACAACATATTTTGACAAGCAGTCTTTCTAAATTTAAATTTCAGCTCATGGAGTAAGTCAGACATAGATTTATTGCTCAATAAGATGCCTCATTGTCCTAGGTGCACAGGAAGAAAGCTAAGATTCAAGGTATGAATTTAAGACATAACTTTATTAATTTAAGTGCTATGAGAACAAGTAGTAATAGCCTGTAGAGTACAGGTCATGATTCTTTTCTTAAATATTTCCACAAGCTGCTGGACTCACATCAAACCCTGTCACTCCACAACTGGTCCCCAGAGCTGTTGCTTTCACCCCTGTTTCTTCCTCACCGTTTTTATATGGGCTGAGGACACAGGGAAGAGTGTTTTCTTGTCCTTCCGCACATCAGGAGCCCCAGGCTCATTCCCTCTTTTCTTTAGCAGCTGTTTTCGCCTGAGCCTGTGCTACCAATTTCAGATTGTCAAGGAAAGAGACACGTATGGAGCAAGTGTGAATTGCACACCTGCCACTTGCAAAATGGCACCTTTTGAAGCTGGATCTCCTGCCTGTAACATTGGGTTCAGGCAGCTGCAAAGAAGGCTGCCCTGTGGTGTGCGAAAATGGGTCCTTCCTTCTGCCAGGGAGGGGTAATTAGTGTAGTTCAGAAAGGATCCAAAGACCCTAATTATGGGGGAGCATAATGTATGAAAGAGCATGAAGCTGGGAGGAGGCAGCTTATACACGCTCTCTCCCATCCAGATACATCAGTGGTTTACCGTCTATTTCCTGCTATCCTGTCTACATCACCCATGTCTATCATCAAATGAAAAGGAAATGAGGCATCCCAACACACAGGCGTATCCATTTCGGTAAGAATTAAAATGGCATTATAAAGAAAAGTGTTGCCATAATCTGTCCAGTAATAAGACATTGAAACCTTGCTGCATTATCATATTAAAGTAAAACTATAATACTTGTAAATTCCAGACCATTCGTCACTGCTAAGCAATAAAAATTCACTGAATGACAAGTTCACTGACTTGCAGTTTGTGTCCATGATCCAGTTAACTATCCAATCAAGTTAAAATCCATTGATTTATTTGACCTTCTTTGATTTATCTGTAAAAAAGTATTTAATAATTCTTATCTTACATAAAATTTCTTTATTTTGTTCATTGACTTGTGACAAAAAATAATAATGAATAGACTACTTACTTTTTGGGCAGAGACAACGAACAGCTGGGATGTGCCCGCCCATTTCTAGAAATGCAGAACACTTGATAATATATCAGGTTTGACTTTTGTCTCAACATCGCCAATTAAAATTGGAGTGGTTACATTTTTACAATTTAAGACTTGCTCCAAAGCATAATATAAGGGAAAAGACTCTCTTAATTAGTGTCATTAGGCTTGCACCAAAGCCTAATACAAAGAAAAAGAGGCTTTTAATTGATGCCATTCACTTTGGGACCAAGTTTAAAGAGCAAACTGCAGTTTGCACTTCAGGTGTATCATTATTCATATCTATATGTTAAGTAACATCAGAAAAAAATATTGTGGTTGCAGTTTATTCTGCTGACGCTATTATTAATTACAATAACTGTCATTTATCAGAATTGTCTTAGCTTTTCTTGACAAAGTCCAGGAAATGTATTAATTAAGGTGGCTAGTTTATGTTACTTCAAAAGAATATTAATTATTCATTAAAGGTAATATTGCAGAAAGCAGTCAAAAATAAAATGAATGGTTCAGATTTGAATAATAATGCAAATCATATTCCTGGATTATTTCTAATTGTCACATTCAGAAATGACAGAATTGCAGCTACAGCATCAATTCACCATAGTCTAAAATGAGAACTGAACAGGAGCTATCAGGAGAAGGGGAATAGAGGAGATAGGTTGGAAAATTTGTTCCTCAGAAGGCAAGAAATAAATTGAAGATAAAGACATCCTTCCACTACAAGTGCACAGTTATACCATAAACTTGAGAAAGTCTGTCATTATGTCTTATTAGTACTTAGTTGTTCTTAAAAATCTGATTAGATGGTGTGTTGTAGATATAGAGGACTATATCTACTTTGTCTGAGAAAGCACAAGAAAGGATGATGGAGCTGACAAGAATCAGCCAGATATGTCCTAAGAAATGGTATAAGCTTAATTTGAGCATATAACCATTTTGGATACTTTCAGTGACTAGTATTTGTCCACCATTTTTAAGACTTTTGCACAGCCTAAATGGGAAGAATTAATTTATCTCATTTAAATATGTTTTATTTTTATAGCAATTAGATTGCTACATCTGACTGCCTTTTTATAAGATACAATGACAATGAATTCTAAAATAAATAGCTATGTTTATAAAGCTGTGAGATTTTTGTCATCTCTCAATCATGACTTTGAAAGATGATAAAACCCTACATTTTATTCCTCTACAGTGACTCTATGCAGAGAAATATGTTCTTACACATTTTGATAAATGGACAGTGAACTTGTATTTTCCATTTACACCTGACAAAAAAGTCAGAGTTTTACCGATAACATTATTTTAAGTGTCTATAAGAAAACCAGTAGAGTGGATGCAATTAGAGTTTAAGTATTATGAATGCATTCATTCACATTTCCTATCAGTTCCCCACGCTTATAAATGTCAAAGCCAACTATTTCACATCAGTTACACTGATGGTTGGACCTTTGCCTGGAGTGTAGCTCACTCCATCTCAGTCCAAGAGATTGCTGAATTAAGGCTGGAGACTAGAAAGAGAAACCTGGAGAAACACTAGCAAAACCAGTTCCTTTTGACAATATCTGCCACAGAACAAATAGTTCATGGTCAGTCCTGTTGAAACAGTTATCAGACCTTAAGTAAAATAATTAATCAGCAATGTCTTAACTTATTTTCCATTATCAAGGCCTTAGGGGATATTATTATCAATGGAAATCTGTTTTTCCCCTAAGTCTACTTTTTAGCTCAAAACCCAAAATCTTCCAAAGGAACTTTCTCTCTGAAAATCTATTTCAGGCCTTTATATTGGTCCTGGATGTACAGCTGCTTGCAAAGTCTTGGAAAAGTATCATAATTCTATTTAGGATATTGTAGATGAATATTGAACATGGTCAGTTCTCACTCAGTAAATCTGATACATGTCAAAAGTGAAACTTAACTGGCACGTAGAATAGATATAGCATTATCTTGATACTCTAGAAACGCCTTGTCTGCATTATGCACGCGAACAGATGGAGATTATAGACAAATGGATACTCTCTTTAAATTAAATCAAGATAAAATTTCTGGCTTGAGAGAGGACATGTTCAGGGAACCCATTTGTAGTACATGTATATACATGCATATTTGTATAGCATAGTAAACAGGGAAGAATAGCTCTTTGGCAAGATTTTAACATTTCACTGCCTGTTAGAAAGCTATCTGGAAATGAGGGAATAAGAGCTCAATATTTTGGAAGGGAAATATAGCATTGATTGTGCAGCATGACCAAATAGATACTAAAAATAGATGGTATCAATATATTGCAGAAATGAAAACAGCAACAAGAAAAAGATTTTTTGTTGTTGAATTTCAATCCATTCATTAGCAGATTTTTTCAGTTTTGAGGTAATTATAGTTAAAGAGGACATTAGTCCAACACAGAAATTATCCTTATACTTTAAAATCCTTGATTAGACTTTCAGTGAACTGATACATTAAAAAAGAACAGAAAATAGCATAAAGAAATCATCTGCTATCACAAGCAGCAAATCTTCAACTCAATAAACAAAAGCTGAAACTAACATGTATCACATTATTTTATTTCCTGGCTGTAAACAGCACTACTCAGGAAAATTATCTGTAATCATTCCTAAAGGTGAAAGTAAAATTCAATATTCAAGAGAAAACATACAATGTAAAGGAGAAAAAAAAAAGAAATCTTTGGACACCTCAGTTAAAGGACGTATGATTCACACTTCCAACCTGTTTTGAAGGCACTAGACATTAACTTAGCACTTTATTTTTACCTCAGACTAGTAGACCCAAAGTTACTTGAGCTACAAGGACTGAAAACAAAGTTGAGAGATATACAGATTGCAAAATATTCAGTTTGAGATATTTTACGTATTTTGTATATTGCTGGAGTATTAACTAGTACGTGGAGCAATGTACGAAGCCTATGATCTCTCTTGATATGGTTAAACATGGCATTAAAAAAATCTGCAGTCTGTAAACTCCCTGAAATATACTAAGTCCCAGGTATGTTTCTCTCTAGCTGAGCCTGTAGTTTTCCCCATGCTCGGAAAACAAGTGTTTCCTGATTTATATTTTCTATGTGCCTATGTGCAAAGTTTGAAACACACATCAGTACTGGTGCCTCTGAAAGAACTTGCTGGTGGAGGTCATACATGCCTTGTACCTACATCGGTGTGTGGGCAAGATATGGTATCCCCATAAAAAACGTGTATGAGGAAGAGCAGAGCTACTGGGAGTCTCTCCAGCACCGAAGACTCTCCCTAACAATTCAGCCGTCTGTGTCCACATCCTCTGCTGCCTTCCATCCTGCCCTCATATTCTCTCCCCTTGTTTCAGCCATGGTGGCCATAAAGTACTCTGTGTTCTTCCCTGCATATCACACACCATTTATTGAAAAATACTGTCATTTAATTTTCATTCTATTCCAGTCAACCATGAGATGAATCAAATGAGGCTGCTCTGACATAGCACTGAATAAAATTATAACTCCTGATGAGGTGGTCCTTCTTTGTCATCAGTATTCTTTTAAATTATTACAGTATCTTACATCTCTTAAAGAAATGCATTTTTATCTCCACTTGGTGTGCCATTTGAGAAGAGACCAAAATAGAAACACAATTAGAGCAAGAGGTTTTGGCTACCTGGTGGGAATAAGTCAAAGAAATTTCTACTGCTTTATACCAACAAAGGTAAAAATCTATTAAAGCCTGCTTGTCTTGAGTTTAAAGTTCACAAGACTTACATTGTTTGTTACATATGTCTTTCTAATACATAGCAATGAAAGTTAGACTATTTAGATTAAAATGTTGATCTTTAGCTAACTTTCACTTTTTCAAACCATTAGTATTCACTTTTTTAGTTCTTAGTTTCCCTTTTGTTCATCTGAGACTGCCCATTTGTTTGCATAAGTGATATTTATTGGTGGAATTAGGACTAGTCTTGACACTCTAAGAATCTATCACATATTTATTAACACACTCAGTGGAAAATAGTAAAAATGTCCACAGTCGTCAGTCATTCCACATGAACAGATCACTTTAGAACATCATGCATGTGACTTCCCATTGCAATCACAATTATTTAGAAACTTTCCATTTACCTCATAATTGCCATTAACAAGCTTTGGGTGGAGTAGATTACAGTGATTGAATTATGGACTACAGATTTAATGCCTTGAAAACTCAGGAAACAATATTTTTAAAATACAGAATCACTTTGAAGGAATCCTCTAAGCTTACATTAAAGTGCGTATTCAAAACTTTTTGATATTATGTCGCTATTATATGAACAGTGTTTTCCGTATCGTGAAAATCTGACATTTTTAGAAAAGCGTAAGACTGAAACAAAACTGCAAAAAAACATTTTCCGACAGACCTCTATATACATGTTTGAAATGTAAAAAAATCTAGTGTTAATAAATCAAACAGAAAACTTTTTGACATTTTTGATATGTTTCTGTATACAAATAGCTATTCCAAAAGGAAAGTAAATAATTTCACAGTCCTTTACATATTCTCTAAAACACTGAACTTGACGCAGTATACACACCATTCAGTTTAAAAACATTTTCAAACAGAACTATTTTGACAATTTCTTTCCAACCTTTTGGAGTAAATCTAAAGGAATCGAACAGCCAAAATGTTTCATTCTATGAATCTCACAGGAAAAAAAATGACTTATAGTTCTGAAGATTTTATTGCTAATAGACAGTTATCTCAGACAGGGTAGCAAAATTTCTGTGAAATTGATTGATGAAGTTCAGCGCTTCTCTGATCTAGATAATAATGGTACAGATGCAAAGAACCAAAAATTAGATAGTGTAGTAAATAATTAAAACTGTTTACTTTTATTTTGTGTCCTTCATAGCTCAGATAACCAATCACAGATCAAGAGAATAAAAATTAGTATGTTCAAATACAGTACGGCATATTATTTGAAAGCAAAAGACGGAGCTTATGTCTACAGGGTGAAAGACTTCTGAAAAACACTGAGTCAGAAAAGAATTTCTAGTTCATTGCAGATAAACATGACAACACGGACTCAGTGCAGAGCTGTGCCAGGAAGAGCTAGCTGAGTTATAGAAAGTGTTGTGTAGGAGCAGGGAAAAAAATCTTGATTCTGTATAAAGCACTACTAACAACTCTATCAAAAAACTATGTGCATTTCTTGTACCCATACTTCAGAGAAAGATGTAAATATATTCTGAAGAACATCACAGAAATGATCATTAGGCTGAGAAAGAAGTCTTTAGGATGTGAACATCCAACTGTACATTTGACTCGGTTCTGAGCCCAGGGCTCTGGCCTTCTGAGCCTCTGATCCACCTTTGCCATTTCCATGCTCAAAGGTCATCAGGCCTTGTTTTCACTTGGAGATAACAACTGAGAGCTGGACATGTACCTTTCCTTAAGGCATTGGCAGACTATACTAAATTGCTTGACCTTACACTCGAAGAAAGCAAAGAGTTGGCTCATGTTTCCTTTCTTCACTAGGCATGTTAAAAGAAAAAAAAAAGGTGAAAGTTAAGGAGGAAAGGAACACAAATTTCTGCTTTACATTCGAAATACTCTTAGTGCTTGCATTTAGAAAATAAGTGTGAATAGCTATTGTGCTTCAGGACAACAACTGATTGTCCAGGCAGAATCCTGCTCTCAATCTGTCTTCTCCTCTCTTTAATTTTTCTCTGCAGAACATTGGCAATTGGCTATAGACGGAAAACTGAATGGGAAGACTAGCCAAGCTAGTACCAACAAATCTAGCCCTGTAAGTCATGCAGTCAGAATCAAACTGACCACCAGATCAGTCTAGATCCTTAATTTAGTTTGGCAGGAATCCATAAAGAGTATTTTTTCATCTTCTAGTGTAACAAGAAGCACGATCCATTAACTAGGATCATCCCAGAACAACACTAATTAATTCCCAGGAGCAGCAGTAGCAACTGTCTCTATGTATACAACAAAAAACATTATTCTACAAAAGATATGAATGTTTCCTTCTCACTAATGTTGTTAAGATCAGTATATTTGTAGCTGAGTGAATGTCCTGTGATTTAGACAACATTCAAATGATTTAGATGTCCCTCTGATCTTAAACACTGTGAAACTATTAATCCAGCTGCTGTCTATACTTCTAGAGAAAGATATATTTTGGTTTTCAAGTCTAGAATTTTTTTTTGAATGTGTAAGAAGTATGAGATTTCAAAATTATCTGTTTTCAGAGATGTAAATCTTTCTTAGGCAATCTGCATTTACATTTTTGTTTAGCACCCCAGGCCATATTTGTTATTTAACCTGCCTGATTTCAGAAGGAAGCACAGTTCTATAAAGTCTTGTGGTGATGAATAACACTCCTAATGGAGTTATAAATTGAGACTAATTGGTTTACGTGATTGTTATTAAGTCCCATTTCAGCTGGTTAATGGAATTTTGTTTGGCAGGGGAACAGAGCTAATGTTATCAGATAATTTTCTTTTGAAAATGGCTTAAATTTCAGTCTTCCAGATCCACAGGTTCTAAATAAGCCAGAGCCGTTGCCTCTGAAACAATCCTTACAGCGTACCAACACTAGAAAATTACAATGTTATCAATAAACTGGCCTTAATATTTCAGTGCATTTTTACACCCTATCACCATGTCTCATATTGCCTCCAAAAATGGCCAAAACATTCCAATCAGTGAAACATTTCAGTAGACTTTAATCCCATATCACAATTGCTTGAATGGTTTCAAATGTCACGTAATGAACAAATAAATTGACTTTCATGAAAACCAGATTCAGCAGGAATGTATGAATGCCTAGTAAAATAAGCAAACTGCGACTTAAGGGTACTTCTACCCAATTTGTTGTTTTTCAAGTGTAATAGTTCCTAAACTGGTCTCAAAACATGGACTGGTTTGACACTTGAAATCAATATCCATATGCGATTTGAAAGTTGATGGCTTGCCTGATCATATTAAGGTTCTGAGGAATATTTTTTTAATTATCAGTATAATCCAATGATGTAAAAACATGTTGCCAAGTGTAATATCTATACAGCAATTTGTCTGTATCAGTTACTGTTGCTTCCTTTGACTCTGGTTGGTAAGACTAAGAACACTGTGTAAGATTATGTAGAGTGCAAAGTTCATGAAGATTAACAGTACTAACATGGGTTTCCCTATTTATAAGCATCAACAAGTTTGTACTTCAGTACGTTACAGTGCCAACACCAGTAGGGCATAATTTAAAAATCACAGATATTTCAAAAAAGAGAAAAAAGAAGAAAAAGGATGAATTTATTCCTATAAGCACAAGCAAGAATTAGAACTTGCACTAAAAAAACCAAAACATTGTAATTCCGAGAAATAAAGCTTTCCTAAAAGTTGGGTATATAGATTAGGGAACATGTATGATTGTACCTGTATAAAAAGAAAGTGTTCAATGATATACTATGTCCCCAGGCATGGGCAGTTGTCCTTAATGGTGACAGCAGTGCAAAGGGAGAATGAATGCTCTCAGACAGTACATACTACTCAAACCAAGAAGTTATTTATAGGCCACAGCAACATCTTGAAAGCAAATCTGGAACCAATGAAGTTTAATGTTCTTTCTATAGTTATCATCACCAAGCAACCTGGCCTCTGCATAGCACACCAGCTGTAGCTTCTGAATGACCTTCAAGTGTAATCCCACATTGAATGAGTAACAGAATCTGGAGGTTACAAAGACAAAGATAACTTTGGAATGGTGAACGCCAGAGAGCTAATTATAACCATCACAACAAATGCAAATGCAGGGTAGTGATTTTACCCATGCTCGCAACTGGGAGACATCAGCATTCAGGAAGGAAGGAGGACATGAAGGGAAATACTCGAATGGTTAACAGGTACTGACAAATCAGTGGCAAATGCTACTGACCTTGGAAGAAGCTACAATTTCTCCCACATTAATTCTTTATGAAAATTTCACTTGTTTCACTGCATTTCTACCTGTTCCTTTTTAAAGTCTGTTTGTCAGTTTGTGGGCCTTTATCCATATCCCAGTATGATCTGGACTCTACAGCTCAGATTCCCACAGATTAAAGTCTCCAAAATCCTACTGTTAATATGCTAAATAGCAGGTTTTAGACCTCAAGAGGCTCCTAGCCATTAGAAAACACTACCCATAGGGATTTATACGTAAGTTAGGGTGCCTGTGTTCAGACCTCAGACCATCTTTTGTTTGATAAAGCTGAAGCTGTTAAGAGACACGAGGCTGAAAATCAGTATTTCAAAGATATCTTCATATACCTTGCTTCAAAATAACTTTACATAACAATTCATCCTGAATACTAGGGAACCACTTGAGCAGTCATTTCCATACTGAATATAATAATTTGTAATTATTTTATTAGATTCTGCATATTTCTTTCTAAATTTTTCTGAATGTTCTTTGAGAAGCACTTGTCAGACAGGTTGAAATTAAAATACAGCCTAATACATTAGAAACTAGTTGCATAACCTGTTATTATTTTAGAAAGCAAAAGAGACCCTCTCACACAAAAAGTAATTTTAGTTGCTTTCTCATTTAAGACAACAAAAAAAAACAGTTTCAAAACACAGTAGCAAAAAAAAATAAAAATCAAAGACATACTTTAGGTCCTTTGAAAGTTACCTTTTAATTTTTTGCTACTTTCAAATAGGAATCACAGTAAATTATGAGATTTTTAAATTAAATAATCAAAATTTCTTGAAATTACAATATTCTAAAATTATATTTGAAGCAATTTGAATGAAAAGTAGGAATGATACTGAAAAAAACTCATTTCATCAATAATTTGATTTCAAATGGGTACTTTTTTCAACAGAAGCTGCTCTCATTTTTGAGCAGACTAAAATTCTCTCACTTTCCTTATACATGTGATTTTCTCTGACGTTTATAAAATTCATTTTTAATTTGCATTTTATAGTCTTTTAGTTGGAATCTTTGAACATTAAGAATTAATATTTCAAGAAATCTCATCATATTACCAGACTTATCGGAAAATTTGAAAGTAATCCCTTTAAAAATTGCCTTCTTATTGTATGTTTTTACTCCATTTTCTCAGTTCAAAATTGTAATTTTGATGTCTTTTACTTGATCAGTTGGTATAGTTTTAAAAATTGACAGTTTTAGACTTCGAGTACCTAACTAAAAAGACCATAAGTCCAAGAGTTTATCTGTATAGCTGTTAGTCCCATAAAAGGTTATCTCTGCCCACACTCTATACTTTGTAATATTTTTAGACCACCATAGCTACATAACTAATGTCCAAGAATAATTAATGCTAGAATTTTGGTTCTTTTTAAAACAGTTTCACATAGCAAAGAAGAAAGAGTTTGGTTTTTTTAATGACAAAAGTAGCATAGAGTTTTGAGGTAAAACTAGCATAGCGTTTTGAGCCTATCTACTTTTGAATGTCAGTAATTCCCAGAAAATATAGAGGTTAGTTCAGTGTTTGACTGGCTCTTCCAAGTCAGAAGACGATGGCTAGCAGAATAGGAATTCCTCTAGCCAGACTTCTTGTTTTCCAAGACTTCATGTGCTTTTTTTAACCCGCTAAAGAGTCTAAACCATTGACCTTTAGAAGTAGAGCCCATATGATCCCCAAATTCTTAGTTTACCTGTTCTTCTTATAATATCTTCTTCCAATGTGATAGTTCTACTGTTAAATCAAGTTTAAAGTTTTTAGTTTTCAAATTAAAAAGTTTCTACTGTTAAAATTTTAGGCAGAAATATGTTGATTTTTATGTGGTCACTTTCCATCACCACTTACTTTGACTACTCATTTTCAGATCCACATTGGAAAAGTTTATGCATTGCAATTATCCGGGAAACAGCACCGAACTTTTGGAACCAGTCTCAGTTAAGCAATGCAGTCAGAAAATAAAGTTTCAAAGAAGTTTATTAAAAAGCTCAATAGTTCAGTGAATAACCTTGGCTATCAAATACTTTGAAAAATAATCATGACCCTCTCACTAATATTTGTAGAAAAGGGAGACCAATTCATAACACAATGTAATCAAACTAATTATCCATTATCCATTTGATCCATTATAGATTGTGTTCTAATTTCATAGAACAATCTAACTTGTTTAATCATTTCAAAACTCTTAGTGAAAGATTGTACATGTCACTTGAAATACTCTTATCACTCGACTTTTTTATGCCATTGCAAATGCAGATAAATATATGAATTTAATATTTGAAAAAATTTGTTTGAGAGCAAGCATGATAAGTATCTTTTGACTGTCTCGTTGCCCTCTCACACTATACCTTGTATTGTGACTTTTCAGATGATAATTTGAGTTTATACAAATAAAGACATATTAGCAAGAAATAATGAACATTCATCTCCTAAGCTAATTTATTCTTAAAGATAGGCATCTTGTACAAAATACTGATCCCAAACAAATTCAAAGGAAATCAGTATCAAGTCGAAATTTAAAAGTCTGTTCTGCTCTCCGCCTGGTTGTCACCTCTGCATCTGCCAGAGACCAAACAGCAAGGAGGCAGGCATAGATTATAAAAGAAGAAACTGAAGAATAGAATACTAGAACTAGATATTTCTCTGTGTGTGTTATTGATTTGCACAAGTTGCAAAGGCGGGAGAGAAGAAAAGAGAGAGATTCATCTTTGTTCGTGTTGAAAATAGACAGAAAAAATATAGATTTTGGAAAAAAAAATATTTTTTGCAGTTATTCAACTCATGTTTAACCTGTTTTTCCTTTTTTTTTTTTTTTATTCCCTCCCAGGTTTTTCTCACTTCTTTTATTTTAAATCATTTCTGAATTTTGTTAAAATATCTGCTGTAACTCAGATCATCCACATCTTTCGTAACTGCCTTAGGATTGAGCACAACTTCACAGTCCTCAGGGTGAGATCAAAAGTCATGTTAGGAAAAACAACAAAGGATATGCATGAGGCAAAAATAAAAAGAGATGAGTCACAAAAGAAACACAGCTCACACAGGAAGGGAGATTATTGGTTGGCCATTTGTTTGGAGGAGGGAGGAGACAGGAAAGGAAAGAAAAACTTTCCACTGGGTTGTTAGGAAGTCTTTTTTTAATTTTCTCCCTGAGGTCTCATTTAAAAAAAAAATCGAAGAAAACAAACAAACAAACAAACAAAAACCTACAACAAACCAAAAACCTGAAGCGGGGTTAGAAAGAACTGTGACATTTTTTTATAATATCTCTTGGCTTCCATAGATATACTTTGGTACTAACAAGTCCCAGTAACTTCAGGGTTCCTGCTAAGGCCCTAATTATTCCTGGAATCAAGCTACGTTAGCTCTTTCAGCCAGAAGCTTGTTCATTTGTGTTGGGTGAGATGTCTGCACCTCATTCATTGGAGTGTGTTCAGAGGAGGGCCACAAAGATGATCCAGGGGCTGGAGCACCTCTGCTACGAGGACAGGTTGCGGGAGCTGGGATTGTTCAGCCTTGAAAAGAGAAGACTTCGGGGGGACCTAATAGCTGCCTTCCAATACCTGAAGGGAACTTACAGGAAGGCTGGGAGGGACTTTTTACAAGAGTGTCCACTAATAGGACAAGGGGAAATGGGTTTAAGTTGAAGGAGAACAGATTTAGATTAGATCTTAGGAAGAAATTCTTCAGTATGAGGGTGGTAAGACTTTGGAATAAATTGCCCAGAGAAGTTGTGGATGCCCCCTCCTGGAGGTGTTCAAGGCCAGGTTGGACGGAGCCTTGAGTAGCCTGGTCTATTTGAGAGGCATCCCTGCCCATGACAGGGAGGTTGGATTAGATGATCTCTGAGGTCCCTTCCAGCCTATGCCATTCTATGATTCTAAGATTCTATGATTCGGAAGCTGCAGGTCACATTTCCCACTATATCTGTTTAACAAATTTGCCTGCTTTGCACTGGATGCCACTCATTTTCCCAGTTGCAGTTTAGAGTGCTGATTTTAAATCTCATAGACACAGTAATTCTGAAATCTGCTTATGTGGGAGACTAAATTTCTTTTTGTGTGACTCTGCACTCCTGTCGGAGGAGGCTGGAAGAGGAAATTCCATTTGATGTCCTTAACTCTGGAACTTGCTTCCGGTCCAAATCTTTTGACTTGCTGAACCTGACAAATGCACTGCACAGTTGAGCTTTATTTTTTTATGGGGACATGTGTAATGAATGATTTTGTAAAAAACAAGGATTTTAGTGTTGCAGTAATAACTGTCCTTGAGCACAACACAACTCTTTGTTAAATGAGTTAACAGTAATTTAAAATTTGCTTTTATTTTTATTATTTTGTACTTAATTCTTTTAAGCATTCAGTGTAATTATTGATTTTTTTAATAATTGAAATAAACATCACAAGATATTTTCAAATACTATGTTTGTTTCTTCCTTTCGTAACAAACAGAAACTTCTTATTAATCAGCATTTGTCCTCTCTTCTTTGACTCCTTTGCTGAAGGATATGCTGCATTTCATCTCTGTGCTTATGGATTTGTACTGTTTTTCTAGTAACGATGTCATCATCAACTCATTTGTCATTTATCTACATTAAAACTTTTAGACTCAGATGAGAAAAAGCCATGTTGGATTATTGCATTAAAAATTGGTTTATGCCCTGTGTTTCTCTCTGTTTATAAGCAGACACAGAGCAAGACAAATGCAAAGTAAATGTGAATCAGAAAAGTGGGAATGCATATCTCTTGGGTGTTCTTTTCATTTCCATTTATTGCGTGTAATGTTTTTGAAGGACAACCTCCCATTGCTAGGAAACCATCCACCATCAATTGCCATTTCCTCTTGCCTTGGCATTCTGGTTTTGACTGGGACAGAGTTAGTTTCTCTTTTGAGCAGCTAGAAGAGCTCTGTGTTTTGGTTTCTGTCTGGGACTCGTTATGAGAAGAACGCTGATAACGCACTAATGTTTATAGTTGGCACTGAGATCTCAAGGACTTTTCAGCTTGCCGTGTTCTTGCCAGTGTGCAGGAGCACAACAGGCTAGGGGGAGCATGGCCAGGAGAAAGGACCCAACACTCCCCTTAGGATTTGAACTTAGATTTAGGATTGAGGGCCAAACCGGCCAATGAAGTATTCCGTATCATGCAGTGTCATGCCCAGTATATAGATGAGGGTTGACCAGGAAGAAGGGCTCCTCTGAGAGCACTCCTCTAAGTCTGACTCTTTCAAACTCTCGGTCTCTTGGAGTGCTGTCTCCCTCTCATGCTCTTTTCAGGTCTCTCACTCTTCTGGCACTGCAGTGTTGGGCCTTACCTGTTTTAGGATCATTTACCAGGCCAGGACAGGTGTTGGACACCGAGTGGTGAGCAATTACACTGTGCATCACTCATTTGTATATATCATTATACATATATATTTATTAATAAATTATTATTACCATTATTACTTTAAATTTTATACTATTGTTATTAAATTTTTCTTATCTCAACCCAAAAGTCTCCTTCCCTTTTCCCCTTTAATTCTCTTCCCCCTTCCCTGGAGGTAGGGAAGGGTGAGTGAGCGGCTATGTGCCGTTTAGCTGCTGGCTGGACTAAACCATGACACTTGGTCACCTCCCAGACAGCTCTGATTCCCTCCTGGTCTCCTCCCTGTGTTACTCCCAGAGGTAAGCGCTCAGCTTTCAGCTGTGATGAGAGAAGGCTGGCAGTGGAATAGGTAGATGTCTTTCCAAGCACCTGCAAATCTCCAACTGCTCCCATCCATTTGCCCTGCCTCCTTCTGCTCCTTTGGGGCAGTGCTGTCACTCCAGGAGACGTCAAAACTTATGTGTCCCCCAAGTGGAAAGCAGAGATTATTGGATTGTATCATACAACTCTTAAAGGTTAAGTTCCGAAGGAGGGAACAACAGGTTATCCTGAGCCTACATAAAATCACCCTCCAGCTACTTCTCCGCCAGCTACCTCGGAAATGGCTGGCTGACCTGTGAGGCACGTCTGAGAGGACCTGGGACACTGGTCAAGTGCCGGCCAAGGCCAAGCCCAGGCTGCAGGGTGGTGGGGGCTCTCAGGGCCCATGGCAGCCCCTGCTGTCTCCCTGTGTGCAGGGCCACTGGCTGCTGGAGGGCTTCTCGATGGATTCTCTGGCCAGTGGGGAGGTGGCTGAACTGTCACCAAACAGCCAGCTATGAAGTCATGTCAATAGATTTCAGCCATGGTGCAGAAATTTCAACAGAGGTGAACATGGAGCTTAGAGAGGAATAAAAGTCAGTGCTACCTGGCAATGAAAACATGCTTGGCTGAAGCTGTGTTATCTATGCGTTTATTTCCAATAAGTCCATCACCACAGGACGTGGGAACTGTCTAAAATGTTAGTTAGAGGCCTAAATAGCTCATAAACATCACTGCAATGCTTGGATCACTCCATTTTAAGTGTTCCTCTTATTGTTTCTTCAGAGAATTTTTATATTTAAACAAAAATAGTGAAACAGAAGGTTTCACAACACACATCTGTCTCCTTTTCCTCCACATTTTTCTGCCAAATTACTGGAAGGGCCTGAAGTGGCTTCTGGCTAGGAAGTGCTCCGATCTCCCTGATAAGAAGGGAAGATTTATACAGAAGATTTATATAAGTAGTTTACATCTTCTTTAATCTGGCTTGCATGGACAGCTTGCTGTTAGCAGTTCTATTGTTAGTCATGCTTCCCCATAAATGGAACCCACTAGTGGCACTTTGTCCTTAAGTAGATTGATATTACTGTGTCTTGATCGATATAACTATCTCTTACTAACATGTCAGAATGATATTTAATGTAGCAGGGAGTCAAACAGAATAGGATTGCATATTTAGGAAAAACTGGGTCAGGCTGACTCAGTACTGAAAAGTGCAGGATCAGTTTGGGTATTTAGGAATGTGTGGGAAAAACAGGGTGATTTTTGGTACAAGGCAGGAAACTTTGTGCAGTGACTGACAGGTCAGCAGCAGCAGCAACATTGCCAGTGATCCACACCCACTTCTCTTTTAAGTTATTTAAAAGACATTGAAACTTCCCTTTTCTTTAACCCTCAAAAAGAATAACTGAGAGAGGGTTTCCTGCAGTCCTCATAACCCTGAAGGGCAAGAATATTCTCCAGCAAATTCACTGCACCACACCAATACCATCGGCCTCTAGAAAATGAAAGGTTTGGGGTAGTTAATGGATCAGACAGTCCATGATCCCAACTGACAAGCACAACTTAAAGTTTAAAATATGATGAACGAACAATCCCAGATTAAGCACAGTGGTGGCTTGCCTGTTCCCATATTTCCCTGCTGTCGTGATTTTACATGTTACACCATGGCAGCCATGCAAATCAATTACAACTGGAAATGACAACTCTTCCAGTAATGCATATCGCCATTGTTTAAAAGATGCAAAAAGCATTCCACAAGTAACATAAAATCTCTTGCTTCATCACTGTAGTCTCCACAAGGAAAGTAAAAAAGGCATTTCTACTATGCATACAATTAAGACTATGAGAACCAAACATGAGTACTCACAATACAACACTTTAAAATGCTAACTATACTGTATGAGTCACATGGTTGTTTTCATGGTATATACAGAAATAACACTGAAGACCAAAACAGTGGGACACAAAACCTTGTACTAATACGAGACATTAAATACTCATTTTAATGCAGAATAGAATCATTTTCAGGTAATTGGGGAGGGAATAATAGCAGTTGCAAATATAAATCTCATTCTGGTCATAAGTATACACACAAGCCTCAGATGTACAGTATTTTGAATGAGAGTCTTTGTAAAGAATCAACAGGTGAACACCTACCTTGTTGGATTTTTGAATACATAAAATGAACCACCAGGTGTAGTGTACTTCTTATACAGTGCCCCAGACATGGTCTACTTCATGTCTGGTTTTCCCATCTCTTATACATGAAGTAATGAATAAAGCTGTACAATATTTTCTTTATGAAGTTTGTCTTGCAAAATGCAGCACGTGGTGTTCTATGATTTGCAAACTTTCTGAGTTTTATTACAATTTGATTACTATAGGATTAGGTAAATTGACAAATTTTCAGTTGCCAAGATATTTTTGCCCTAAACCAGGGATTATTTTTGCTCAAAATTGGACGCATTTTTATTTGAAAATGAATCGCTTCTAAGGAAATTAGGGGTTTACTTTTGCTTCAAACTGTTACAACACTCAGCGAAAACATCACGGACAAATAATAGATGCACTTACAAATCACACAAAAAGACAAAAATTCTTCAAATTAAAGGATTTTGTATTTAATGTTTGTATTTTTTGTATTCCCAGTAGTCAGTGCTTACACACATTTGTCTGATAGACAACCTTCCCGTGACGTTACTTAACATGACACATTGTCGTCTTCAAAGGAGGCCTTGTCTACATTGTTTCCCTATTCTAAAGCCAGAGAGCTAAAAGGAGGTTACAAGTTTTCAGAGTGACAGGGTTAGAATATATAATTTGCAATTTGCCTTTCCACTCCCACAGAAGAATCTCTTGCCTGCAGTGAACCCCTGGCATACATAAATATTTTAAATAAATATACTCCTCTCTTTTTGGCATTCCTTCAAGCCATGATTTCCAGCCCAGATATCCAATGTAAGCCATGACGATTAAATAAATATATTGCGCCTCACCAGTGGTTTTCACCACATGCTTTCAGAGGTACTTTCTGCTTACGATGAATGTTTATCAAACTCTCAGATCCAGAATCCAAAAGGTCAAGTAGTCAAAACTATACTCCTCCATCTGCACAATAAACAGAAGGATTTCATCTGCTGACACTTCAGGTGCCCCACAGTTCTATTTCTTTTTTACCTACTCCAAAATAACAACTTTTGCTTTTTCTCGTGTAAAGTATATATGCCTGAGAATAAACAAAGAGCTTTCTCTGACTTTCCCCGAAAACATAGCTGCAAGAGGACTGAGGGCCACAAATCTGACTTCCTATGTTTCAGACTGTTACTTTTCCCTTCCTTACCTCTATTCGGAATCAGATTTTGGATAAACAAAAGCTATTTCCAGTCCTTCAAAGATTAGACAAGTGTATTTCTCAGGCAAAACCAGGCTAGACCAATGTGCCATTAATTGTCGTGGCTGCTCTAGTGCTAGGGGATTGATTAGGTGAGAGATGCCTGCTAGGATTATCTGGGCAAGCTACTTTCAAGGCTGTAGAAGAAGGTAAAAAATTCCAGCCTTGGAAAAAAGCTTTTTGTGAGTCAGCAGCACAGAAACAATCTCACAATCCTCAGTAAACAAGCAAATGTAGAACACTTACTGCTACTGAGTATAAGGAAAGACTTACCTTTAAGGCACTGCTTCTCGTATAGTGTCTTTGGTATAGCTCCAGCTCCTCTTTTTTTCTGATGTCCTACATGCTATTTTATAATACCTAGTAATTGTTTTCTATGGCTACTCTGTGATAATAAAGACTAGGTGTGAAAACTGAATGGTCTAAAAGGTGTTTCCAAGCAAATAACTGTACAGAAGCTAGTTAGAATTACAGTACACTTTTTCTCCCAAACAGAGGGCTGAAATTCCAATTTGCATCTCTTATTTAGAGAAACTGTATGGAGAAGCTGTAACCAGGGAGAAAAAAAAAAAAGGCTGAGCCTGCTGCAGCACAGAGGAGAGGTTATGTAACTGTAGGGGAAAGTTTAAATTACAAGTTGTCTCAAAGACTGAAACAATGCCCAGAATCTTCCCTGCATTGCATCCCACCAACAACATATTTGTTATTCCATCTTTTCCAAGTTCTGCTGCAGAACAATCTCTGGGCTTGTCCTTCGTTTGGCAAAGAGCTTCCCCTTGCTTGGACAGATTGTTTCAGAACCAGTGAATCCTGTTTAGGCTTACTTGATGGTATCATTTTGCATACTTAGAAAGCTTTAGCTCCTTTTCTGGTCGTGGGTTAGAATCCAGAGCTGGAGATCAATAATAGCAAAATATAAAAAAATAATTCGAAAATCCTCCTTGACTTAATAATCTTTTTCCCTTCTACTCATTCTGCTCTTTTGTGGAAGTATGATTTTCCCATCCTCAAAATAAGCAGAGTATATTGCCTTGAATATGTGAATACATTGTGGTACCTGTGACTTGAAAGATATCTGCAGGCACATTCACAAACAACAAGAAATCAAAACTAGCTTAACTAGGAAGCTCCTTGATTTTAGGATAAAAAGCTACAGAAAGCACAAGAACTATCATATTAGGTCACATCAAAGATCCATATAGTGTAGTATCCTTTCTCTTATAGTTGTCAGGAGCAAATGATTAGGAAAAATTTATTAGAAACAGGAAATAAAACCATTCCCCACGACTGTTGCTAGATATCCAGGTAAACACCCGTTTAAGAACTTCCTGAGTTGGAGTTTGCATGCAGACCATGATATTTAATATCCCCACTACACTTTTCTACCATCATTTTCTCTACCATGTTTTTGAATTAATTTGCATTTTGCCCTTCGTAGCATTTCATAACAATAGATTCCTCAATTTAATGACTGTTCTTTCCCAGTCCTTCATGATCCCCTATATCATTTGTGCCCAGTTCCTGAAGAATGTACCAAATAAAGCACCATGCCAGCTTTAAAAAAATCTACCTTAGTTTCCAGAAGCAGTCTCTGTGTCAACAAAAAGCTATAAGCTAGCTTTCCCACTCTCTTGATCTTCCTATTTTTCGTTCCTTCTGAGTTTTTCTTTGTTATTCATCTTTTAATAAAATAATTACTGAAAAGAAGTCATGATTTTGTAACAGTATTCCACACAACATGATTTTAGGTTAGAAACATGTCCCATTCACCCTGATTTTACAAAGTGGGAACAAAAAGCTCTTACATTTTTATTCAAAGTCTGTTTCTTGGGTTTAACGAGTAAAATGCCTTTATTCAACCAGTATTTTGTGAACAACTTAAATCTCAAAGCATGAGATTAGTGAATATTTCTTGTAAATCCGTTAATATCTGGAGATCCTTTTGCTTTTCAAAATATTTGTGAGAACTGAGTAATTTCCACAGCAAATTATGCAAATGTGCTGTACAAGCTCAGCCAGTGCAAATCCTGACCTTCCAATACTCCTGCTGTTCTTGCTCTGGGCTTCTCTTCATCCGGCTGCCAATCATATGTTACAATGCCAAGTTTTGCAGTGCAGATAAGTGTCCACTAGAAGCCAAGATAATATCAATGATCTTATTTATACAAGAGGACTAAAGCCAGATCCAAAGACTCATATATGTGGAAAGAAAAGCTTCTGGACTGAATTAATCCAGAAGTAGCTAAGCTTGATATGAGGATTGCTAGATAAAATCTGCAGTAGCGTTAAGTAAATGTTAGACCGTGTACAATATTAGGTCAGCAGAGACAATTACAATGACGAAATATATTGAATTCTTCAGCTCCTTACCACCTGAAATTAAGAAAAAAAAAACCCAAAACTGTTAAATATTAATTTCAACTACCAATAAACTATGTCTAAATACTTTGTACTCCACATAAGGTTTGTACTGTAGAACCTGAGACCAACTTGTCCATTGAATGCCAAATATGCATCTTCAGAATAGTTGTATTTTTAAAAATATGCATTTTTTTGCATGTATGGATGCATTTGTGCTCTCCTAAGTGGATACTCAGAGCTATTGTAATAGTTCAATGAAAATAACAACATCTGCAAAAAAAAAAAAAAAAAAAAAAGCCGCACTTTGATAACCACTGTTAAGGTAATTTGCCCTGGAAATCTCAGTCAGATCTACAATTCTGACTGGAAAATGAGAATTCATGTCAATTTCATCTGGCTACATGACAGAAAAACACCAACTTATTACAGTGTTGAGTTTAAATTTTCTAAAGAACAATGTGTAAAAAGATCTATAGAGACCCTCAAGGTTTAGATTTTATGCTACTGCTTTCTTTCCATAAGAGGCCAAAGAGGGAATCAGTGGAAACTCTAATGAGTTTTCCATTCTTTATAAGGGAATTCTTTTCCCTTTTTAAGAAACTGTGCAGAGAAATGCTTTGTCTCTTTACTTATTTACTGCCTACTTTATTTAATCTTAATAGATGTTCGAGGGTACTCTCAGGAAGTTTGCTGACAACACCAAGCTGTGTGGTACGATTGACACACTGGAGGGAAGGGTGGCCCGTCTGAGGGACCTTGACAGGCTTGAGAGTTGGGCCCATGTGAACCTCACAAAGTTCAACAAGGCCAAGTACAAGGCGCACAGATGAATTGGGGCAGTCCCAAGCACAAAAACAGGCTGGGCAGAGAATGGATTGAGAACAGCCCTGAAGAGAAGGACTTAGGAGTGTTGGTTGATCAGAAGCTCAACATGAGCTGGCAATGTGGGCCTGCAGCCCACAAAGCCAACCGTATCCTGGGCTGCATCCAAAGAAGCATGGCCAGCAGGTCAGGTCAAGGGAGGTGATTCTGCCCCTCTGCTCTCGTGAGACCCCACCTTCAGTATTGTCTTCAGCTCTGGAGTCCCCAACTTAAGGACATGGACCTGTTGGAGCGGGTCCAGAAGAGGGCCAGAAAGATGATCCAAGGGCTGGAGCACCTCTCTTCTGAAGACAGGATGACAGAGTTGGGATTGTTCAGCCTGGAGAACAGAAAGCTCCAGTGAGATCTTCTAGCAGCCTTCAAATACCTAAAGAGGGCCTACAAGAAAGCTAAAGAGGGACTTTTGACAAGGGCAGGAAGTGATAGGACAAAGGGCAATAGATTTACACTGAAAGAGGGTAGGTTTTGATTAAATCTGAGGATGAAGTTCTTCATTGTAAGGATGATGAAGCACTGGAACAGGTTTCCCAGAACAGTTGTGGGTGCCCCCTCCCTGGCAGTGCTCAAGGCCAGGTTAGATGAGTCTTTGAGCAACCTGATCTAGTGGAAGCTGTCCCTGCCCATGGCAGGGGGTTTGGAACTAGATGATCTTGAAGACCCTTTCCAACCCAAACCATTACCTGATTCTATGTTAATCTGCTGATTTTCTTTTCCTGGCTTCATAGGTATTTTAGGAGTAGGATTCTTTTGCAGTGACGGAAAGTAAGTTCTGCTGTCAATATGTGTAGATCGCTGAGAGTGATGGAATTCACACTTTTCAACATTTTCTTACTTCATAGGAACCTGGACAAAGAAACCCCTATACACCATAAAGCTATTTTATTTTAGACATACTTAATGGATATTTGGGCCCCAGGGCAGTAACAGAATCTAGTGTAAGATTCTCTCCACAGTCCATGTGGAGAGTTAATCAGTTCACAAAAAAAGATCTAAAATAGCAATAAAACAGGAGGACAACCTGCTATTAAGCAACAGAGAAGCGCTGAGGAGTCAGGTGTGTCTTAAATCCACTTCTCTGCGGGATTTAGATGATGTACTCACAGTTGTAGGGAAATATTTTTGAGCTCTAACCCCACATCCACTAATATTGCCTGTAAGGTAAGATATCCGCAATGAAGGATGTTCACCAAATGGGCTCAAACTTACTATAGAAGAGCAGTGTAGCTGAGTAAGAGAGATTCACTGCCCCCTAAAATGTCCCTGATCTAGCTTTACTACCTCTACTGGTTGTGGAAATTTCCCTGATTCCTCCCAAATTCACTCAACTTCTATCACACTATAGCTTAAAAAAATATGTATAAATTCATTAGCATTCTGCTGCTGCTACAATACTGGATGTTGCTGCAAAGCAATGAGACTAAAATAAGTTAACGTCCTTTGGATGGCACAATCATTTTTGCTTACTTTCCAGAGCAGCTTGCTGACTGGCTCTTGTTGAAATTAATTTTCCTTTCCTCTTGAAGGACTAAGACTAATCTCTGTTATGTCCTAGAAGATATTGCCTTAGTCACATCTACAGGTAAATGTGGATGCAAAATACTTGCATGTTGGAGTTCTCCTATTCTGATAAAACTTATACAAATTCATTGTATCAAAAACAACACAAGAACTAGCAGGACTCCTTACAGGTAACCTAGTAGATGGAGAAAGACCCTGGAACTGAGGGAAGTCCATAACTAATCCTTCAATAAAATTTCTTACTTCCATTCTAGCCACATACTTTAAGCTGAAGGCTACATAAAGGAGTAATCTCATCCTTTCCTTTCAATCCACAAATTTTGAATTCCTTTCTGCACTAAAACCAAACTTAAAAAAGACCCAAAACATCAAAACTATATGCCTAGAATGGATCATTGCATGATGAGTACTATTTTCCTCAGGGAAGTGCTGAACAGAGGTTTAATCCTTTAAGAAAACAAAAGGAGGCATGACCTGGAACTTCCACACCTGTAAAAGTGCTGAATCTAACAGCATGTGAAAGCTGTAGGATCGAACTAAAAGCAGAAAACAGCAGTTTTAACAGCTCATCTGCTGCAATGAACCTCTCAAAAGAAGCAGTGGTGTGAGGGATCAGGATCAGAACCAGAGCAAATGAGGTATGAGATAAACAAGGAGCTGCTTTCCTCTGAAAAGACTAGGGTGCTGGGGAACTTTGAATCTGTAAAAAGAAAGACAAGTAAAGCTGCAATTTTCAGACCGTGGTTCTTGACTAAGATACTGAACTTCAGTGCAAGTCCCAATTTAGCCACTTGCTTTCTTTTTAGACCTTTAAAAGCCCTAGATCTCATCAGAAAATCTTTCTTGTGTTGTAATGTGCTTTGATCATTATATGCTTCTTAGAAGTAAAGCATTTATGTTAAGAGGAATAAAATAATCCATTTCATCATACTTTCTTTGCAGCTTTCAGCTGACATGTTACAACAAGCCAAGGACCCATCCTATTACAAAAAAAAAACAACCTACAGATAATATTCTCTCATGTGCTTTTGTGAGCTGACCATAGGAAGTGGCAGTATTCTGCAAAGCACAGCAAAGTATTGCCAACAGCTATTGCCAGCTCAGTCTGTACCTTTGGATGAATTATCAGCTATGTGTTGTGTTTATCTGCTTTGTGTCAAAGTGCTTGCAAATGGGAAGCAGGTTACCTTCACATCACTTTCGTAAACAGCAGTTTCATACAACGTGAATTAGTCCTTCACTTTTCAGTAGTTTCTGTTCTGATTAATGTAATAGCTTAGAGAGGAGGAAACTAAAAAGCAAGTGTAAGAGGGATCCATTAGTACTATGTAAAACAAATGAATGATTTTAATTGCAACGTGGAAAGGATTTTTTTTTTCTGTTTAAGTAAAAGGAAAATACAGATGGTGATTAATTCTAGTGAGTTCACTTTCAGATTGTGCTTCCAAAATACTGCATTTAGCAACTAACTGAAAGAATACTTTTAATGATATGCTCCAGCTAGACAGATAAACACCTCCACAGTTCAAAATCATCAAGGATATTCACAAACCAGCACACTTTGTGACTGAGGAGCTGTTCTGTACTTTAATGCTGTTGAAATTTAAAAGGCAATAGCTCTCCTCAAAAATGCCATGCAGTTTTCAAGAATGATAACTGTTCTGCTTGGGTTTTCTTTACTTATGTTTGACATTTTGAAACGGTTATAATTGACATTATAACTGACTACCTGTCAGAATCGAATTGCATTTAGCTGCTAAACAACATTATCCCTATTGATAGTATTGTCCATCACTGACTAACATTACTTCAAGTGTTTCTACTGTCTTACTCGTGTAATTAATAATGGCCAAACTGCCAGAATTTGAGATTTGTTCACATTTGGAAAAGGACCGAAAACCTCATCACTTGAGAAATTTTCCTAGGATGGTTACACCTTTTGGTCATTCAAAAAGTGCCGAGTATTGCAGATAAGACCATCCATTGTGCAATCCAGGAGGTAAGAAGAATATGGTTACATTTATAATGCTCTGTGACTTTGTTCCTGTGACAATCTTCAGCCAACGAATCCCAGCTTGCATCCACATCCACACTGCAGACCTTCGGCCCCTTTTAGCAGCACACAGTGCTCCCGCTCCTTGGGAGATTTGTTGGAGCCCTTCCAATTTAATAACATTGTTCCCGGTCGGAGAACCCAGGCTGTGACACAGGAAGGACCTTGTGACACATTCTCAAAATTAGGAGCATAAGTGAGACCAAACTCAAACCTTTTGGGCATCAGCTTCTCCCACTACTCCACAGGTGGTTATGAGGATAGACAACAGATCGGACATAATAAGACAGTTCATTCTTCCAGGAAAGTCCACAGCCACAACACACACATGTAACACCCTATGCTTTATTGATGATCTCTCCTTACCATTCCTGCCAGATCTCAGAGGCCTTTTCCGTGTCCCAGAATCACCCAGCAATAAGCATGGTGGAGAACGATCCTTCTTGCATCTGAGTATGATGGACAAAATACGTTCCTTCCTCAAGATCAAATCAGGACGCAAACATCAGCTACTTACTGCTTTATTCTTGGCAAGAGTATTTACAGTCATCAAGAAAGGGTGCTCCAGTAGGACCCATGCCTGATAGTCCTGTAGAAGCAAACCCACGTTTGATAGAAAAGACAATCTCCTTCAATATTTTATCAGTAGTCTTCTAAAAAGAAGTCCAGCTTAGATCATCTGTGCCAAGGGTAGATAGGAAATATGAAGAGGAATTTATGCACCAAATTAAGTCTACTGAAGTGCCAACAGTTTCTGACTACCTTTCTTTTGGGAAGAGCAAGCCTGTAAGATGTTACTGAATACTTCTATCTCCCTCCTAACTCTTCTTTTTCTCCAACATCACAGCTTGATGACAAGGCCTTGGGACAGGGAAACTGAGGAGAGGACAGGAGGGTCATCACTAGCCTGGAAGTGGGGTGATTATGCCCACAAAAAGAACAGAAAAATCAGAAAAGATAATAGGTTTTTTGGACAAAGCAATTGCAGTGCCAAAATTGTTGCCTGCAGAGTAATTGTCGCTGTCCTCTATGTGTTTAGGCCCTGAGGTCATCAGACTCAAAAATGTTAAATCTGAGAATATCAAGAAAATAAGAACTATGTGAGCAGCTGTGATAACCTTTGAGTAAAATGTTTGTGTGAGTCCATCCTTCCTTTAGAAGGAATAGATATTTCTTGCACTCTGTTCTCCTCCAGATCTCGCTCACTTTCTAGCTACCAGTTTGCTATTGCTGTAATCTTTGCAGATATCTTTTCACAGAGAGAGATGCTGGGTATGCAGTAGACCTGGTGCCCCCATCAAGCTGTTAGTCATATTTCTGAAAGAGCTGGAAGCAAAGATTCAGTTGCTCCTGCTATTGCAGCACAGAAAGCAAGACGTACTCAGCACAAGATGTGGGCTGTGCCTACCCTTCCTGCCTCACACCGGGTCAACATCACTGTCTCATTTCATAGAATCATAGAATCATAGAATGGTTAGGGTTGGAAGGGACCTCAAAGATCATCTAGTTCCAAACCCCCTGCCATGGGCAGGGAAACCCTCCACTATACCAGATTGCCCAAAGCCTTATCTAACCTGGCCTTGAACACTTCCAGGGATGGGGCATCTACATCTCTGGGCAACCTGTTCCAGTACCTCACCACCCTCTGAGTGAAAAATTTCTTCCTTATATCTAATCTAAATCTGCCCTCTTTCAATTTAAAGCCATTTCCCCTTGTCCTATCACTACATGCCCTTGTAAAAAGTCCCTCTCCCTCTTTTTAAAAAAATTACTTTCAATGGACTGATATGCATGTAAAAGCTTGACGACTGTATGAGTGGACGTGTTCATAGTAGAGATCAAGGATGTAACGGCAATACGAAGGTAGCTAAGCATTCTTGCAAGTAAGAAGGCACTGGGGAGTTGTCCATAAGGTTGTCCACGTCTATCCTAAAACTATGCCTTACAGGGTTGACCTAGGCTGCACTGAGTTGTGTTTCTTCTGTTCTTTCATTCTGCAAGAATGAAAGCTGAACAGTGACTGGTCCAGCCTGCAGGAGTTATCATCTTGCTTCTCTTGTAGCTTGCTGAAACTATAACCAAGGTCAGCAGTGTGTGCACAAAGTTAGGGCAGGAGATCAGCCTGAGGAATGTTTTGTATTGAGGAGAGACAAAATAGGAAGCTTGTGTAAGCTTTGCAGACTTTTCCTTCTTGTTCGTTTTGATTTGTTTTATTTTTTGTTTTCCCCCTTTATTCTTTTCTTCTAGTACATTCTAGCCCTAGTAGCTCAGAAATATTGCTGTTGTCTGAAGCAGCCTGTTTTCTGTAGTAAGAGAGAAAGGGCAGGAACTGGTTGGGTGAGCAAGCACAGCCACACCAGGTAGTTTTCCAAGTGGTCTAACGGCGACAGGAGCATTCATGTGTGCAGAGCAGCCAGCTGGAGCACTGTGCCTGGCAGGGCCATTCCAGGCTCTGCCTGTGGCTTATAGCTGGGAGATTTGGATCTACTGGCAGCTCTCATCTTGAGGCTTTGCCAGTAGTGTCAGAGGAAAGACTCCAAGTGAAAAAAGGAGCTATGACTAAAAAGCCAAAGGGCTGGCACTTTGTGAGAGCCGTAGCTGTGCCGGTCATCATTTGGGCAGTTCTCTAGTAATTCCCTTGAAGATGAGGCAGGCTCTGATTCTGGTCAAGGCTGAATATCTGAGAGTTTCATAGACAGTTTTGTGTAGGGCTCCTCTGTGGCGGATGGACAAACGTCCTGTTGCTGTAAGGCAGTGTGCTTAGCTCTACTGAGCCTGGTGCTTTGCTGTGCCCCTGTGAATTCACAGCTGGCTTCACACAAGGCTTTGGGAGCTGTGCACCGTATTCCAGTTTATAAGGTAATAAAAGATGAGTATTACAGCTATATGGTAGCATCTGCATGAGAACAAGGTGGAGTAAAATATGCAGTGTCTCGGTACATTAAAACCTTTTCTATGAATGATCTCTAGGTTGTTATTTTTTTTCCCCTCTGGAGCATAGAAATAACTGACCAGGTCATTAAGTTCAGCTTGACTGAAGGTTATAAAATAATAGGAGAGGTGGTTTTATTCCCTGAAAATGTAACGTTTAAGGATTGCTAGACCATAGCAGAATTCATTCATTCATAAAAAACATTTGCTAACTGTCTCAGCATGCTTCCAGTGTTTTTGAGAACATTTTGAGGGAAGCAAGAGCAAATCAGAGAAATACCCAGATTGCCACTTCAGTCATATTTTAGCCAACCTCTACCTACACATGGTGCAAAAACAGCAACTAAACCAAATCTAGCTGTTTTCAGAAAAACATTTTCTTTGTGTATTTTCCTTAGCCAAGTTAAAGAATGTCATTCAACAGAATCTCTTAAAAGGTGCTAACCTAATAAAATAATCAATCCTTTTTTACATCTATAGCAGAAGGAGTGGCAATAGGGAAGTTTTTAAGCATCAGTTGTGGGCTGCAGTAGACACAGAAGGAGAGCAAAGACTTACAGGCAAAGATAAATTGATTAATGATGCAGAAAGACTTAGCTGAGGGAACCTAGGAAAAAGTCCAAGAGAGAAGAAACAGAAGTCTAAAACATCGCTTACAATTTCTTTTTGGTGTCTTTCTTCTTTGAAAAGATTACTTCAATACTTCAGTGTCATCCCTGAAGTGTGATTTCTCCTTTTGGGTTCACTGCTGCAAGCATTTAAATCCCTGACAATGCAATGGATTACCCATCAGTAAAGTTATCTGGAAAAATAAATAAAGTGGTACATCTAGATAAGAGTACATTAACCAATGTAATGGATTAACCTTTAAGCTTTTCAGTTCCTAACCTAATTTTCATTACATAGTTTTGTGGCGGTTCATCCAGAGGAAACACATTGGGGTGGATAAGGTTACACAATATCCCTAGAACTTGGTAGTTAGTGTCTTTAAGCTTCTAAGCACATATGAATGAATCGTCTCACATGTGTGTTGCCCCATGGCACTGATTGATTAAGTAAGACTTTGTGGCTTAGAGGATAGAATTTTCTCTTCTCCAGTTGACCTTTGCAAGTATGTTCGGACATGAAGCATGAAAGTCTTTTTAGATAATCTTCTGAGTTGTGACCATTTAGAACCTCCTCCTGACATGTTTAGGACACTTGACATCTCATAGGATTTCTGGCCAGAGGAATTTTGTACTATTTTCTCATTAAGATGATGAGCAAGGGGTTAGTGACTCCACTGGAAGTTAATGAAGACTTGGAGGACAAAATAGATGAGTTGCTATATTTTTTAAAAATAAATTAATTTAGTCTACTCCTTTTAGTTACAAAAATAAAATCCTCAATATGCCAGCCTTCGAGCTGTGTTCTTGATTATCCAAAATGAAATTATTTGTTGCATGTATGATGGAAACTGCCTGGAAAATTGTCTATTTTTCTGCTCTGCCCAGAATATGCACTGATCGTGGAGTACCAGTAAGATTTATCAACAGTTCAGAGAATACTACAAACATGTTCCCAGCTGCCCACACTGGTTATCAGGACTGCACAAAAGTCCTGATTTCACTAGAAATATGGCTGACCTTCCAGAGCCTCAGAGGAAGAATGCTTCAGAAACAATACCCCCTCAGCCTACAGGATGCAACTAAATCATTCGGATTCATGAGCTGCCTTTGAGAAACTTAAACCATTTTGAATTGTAAAACTGAAAGTAGCAAAAAGTGTTTGAAATGCCAAAAGGGCAGTCCTCCAATGGAAAGTTTTGCTGAAGGAAGCCAGATAAAGACTCCAGAGGAAGCTGTCACTACATTATTAGTGTCATCAAGTTACTGCTCTGTGGACCAGAGTAACCTAATCACCACAGAAACAATGAGGGGGAGGAAGAAACAAAGACTATAGTAGTTGGTGGAAAAGATGTATGATATTCCCCTTTCTCCTACCCACCCATTTATTTTTCATCCCACTTCCCTATAAAGCCTGTTTTGCAAAATCTTTTTAGTCTTCTTCCAATGTAGGGAGCCTAGAGTCTTTTTATGACGCCAGGGCCCAGCTCTCTCTTGGCCCAAATTCTCCCACATTCAGATTCTTCTTTTCCCAAGAGTTTTTTTCTCCTCAGACGTTGACTTTTTGTACTTATTAAAACACTCTTCACCAGAGTATTTCTTCCTGATTTATCGTTCACGGAAAAATACAGTTAGGATTATATTAAAAGCATGAATTAAATGCTACATTACTAGACAGTTAACATCCATGTAGTTACTATTCTCATTCCATAACCTTTGTTATTTTCAGTATCTCTCCATCATGCTACAGTCTGCCAGTGTAGACATGCCCTGAGATTGATTAGAAACAGCTGCCTCCACACTTAATTTTCACAGATGTTCCATCCTTTAGCTATCTGCTTCTGCTGCAACTGAGATATCCAGTTGTAGCTTGAAGACAAACCTGAGTTAGTTTAAAGAATGCTTGAGTACCAATAGCAGTACAGGCAGCAACATCAGCTGAATGTCCCAGCAAGTATGGGTATTTGATATGACTCTTTAAGTCAACAGTTCATACATGCCTGTATGGGCTACAAGTTCTACCCTGACTTAAGTGATAATCAGGGTAGATATACTCTTACTGAGAATGAAATCTTTTGGTCTGATTTGGTTTTTAATCCAGGTGATAGCGTACCATCTCACAAAATGCTGCAAATTTTCACTGTCTTGACATTTCTCATTGCATTATCTGTGGGAAAGAATGGGCTGTCTGTCAGATCATTATCCTCATGCCTTTCCTGGATTGTCTCCTTTTTGCAGTGGAAGGTTGTACAATTAAAAGTTGAAGAAAATACTGAGGGTTTGGTGGTTTTGAATTTGTTGTTTTCTCGGCTCTTGCAGTGATCTGAGAGTGCCAGGGGATATGTCTTAACAGTACTCAGTAAATCTGGATGAGTGACTGAGAGGTTTGCATTAGAGTGGCGGGACACATTTAGTTTCTTTTTTCTTGAGATTCTGTATCTGTTAGAATTAAAATCCAATTTACTTGAACCGTAGGGTTGTAGTGAAATCCATTACACTAAAAATCAGTGCATTTAGCTGCTAAGAATAGGTCTTTACAAGGAAGATATTTATTTACAAAGGTTGCTTTGTGATAATATTGTACCGGACTGCAAATCAAAAAATGTGCAATGGATAAACTTGTTTCAAAATGTATTGCAAATTATTGATTTCTTTCAGATACCAGCAAAGCAAATATGAAAAGAAAGATAGTAATCATATACACTATGGCAAGCATGTACTTTCACTGACAGTAAATATTTTATTTTCACATTTTCTATTAAAGATGAACATTGTAGTGGTGCAGGGAGAGACTGTACTGATGTATGTCCTTAATAAGCTATTGGCTTTTCCTGACAAAGAAATGGATAGTTGCAAAAATGACGTACTTCATTGATCAGTGTTTATTAACAGATTTAGAGCACATTACTTGGCACAGGTATTCTTTTTTTCTGTGTAGTGATTTTCATATGTGTTAATTAAACTGTTTAACAAATCAATTGTGTAAACATATTGGAGATATATTGTTGGCACTGGCTAGTTAAGTCACATAGATAATGATTTAAATTAATTATTTTTTTAATGTGATTGATGCACAGTCTTTCTTTTTTTATATCTCTGTTCTTTAACTGAGAAAACATCAAAATACATTCTTAAATGTATGCATGTACCTAAGCATCTCCACCATTCTCTATTATAATAGATTTAACACATCTTCTGTCCACTCAAAGGGTGTAAACGTATCATGTAGGACCCTTAACTTCACAAACAGCTTCTGATTTTAACTGAAAGGAAAAAAACTTTTTTTTTTTTTTATCCGAGACTAACAAAAAAAATGTCTTTATTAAATAACTCTTAACTGCAAGCCTAAACGTATCATGTCATAACTACTTATGTTAACCAAACTCCAGTTACGTGGGTTGTAAACATTGGCTAGGAACTGAGTGCAACCAGACAGATCTAAAACTTATTTATCAGTACAGCACCTTGGCTGCTATGTCTGTTAAAACTATATCACAACTAGATATCCTATGGGAGACCATTAGGAGAACCAGATGCCCCATCCCATTAGGCGGTCTTAATGTACTTGTGCTGTAAGTGGACAAAGAACACCTATTTAGCCTTTGAGTTCAAAGGAAAATATCATTGCCCTGAGCTTGGAAATTCCTCCTTATACATTGATTATATTATTATAGGAGACACAGAGACAGTTGATATTAGGGCCTCTTGGGCTTGCAGCGTAATCAGATCAGCTAGACTGATGTATCGAAATACCCTTGTTTTTTAGAGATGTCAGGTAACTACCATAGAACCTCTTTGATTTGGGAAATCCTTAGCCTCTTAAAGGAATAATTTCATGAGGAGTGACTCCTCAAATGCTTTATGTTCTACAAGAATATATCTAGAAAAGAATACAATGAATCTTAGTGCCAGTCTGAAACTTTAGGCAGTGAGATACCATTGAAAATCTGGCCAAGTCAGGAAAGGAGATGCAGGCTGTGAGACTGTTTTATCTTCATAATGTAAGCAGAGAAAATAATCTCTAAAGTATTATGTTTTCCATGACACAGACTGGGTTTTTACTTTTCTTTTTTTTTTAATGACATTAATACTTACATCAGTAGCAATATGAATCAGTCCTTTGTCCCAAAGACATGAGGTAACTCTTAAAAACACTTAGATATAAATCCTCAGGTCAAACATTTGAATACCATATGTTCTAATCTGTTGGTTATTAATCATAATCATCTTACTTATGGCAAAGAGTATTCTCATTTAGCTAGTATCTGGTTGGTTTTCTATCAAATTTGCTCAATATTCAAATTGTCATTTGAGACAAAATAAGCCTTATCACTTCAGAGAAATTAAAAACCAAACCAAACCAAAACTGATATATGAAATAGATCAAATTTTAGTTTATTATGGAGTTTTCTTTCTTATTGAGGAGGTGTGTGTTTGTTTGTTTGTTTGTTTTTGTTTTGATCTAGACCTTCAGTTGATATAAATCAGGATAGTTTTTCAGGTTTTAGTGAAACTATGCATTTTTATCTGGTTGTCACATATAAATCATCTCTTGGTTAGAAGAGCCATCAATCTGTGTAAAAACGCGGCTGAGGCTATTCTGACAATATTAAAGAAAATTCCAGGTGACCAGGAAGAGGTATTAAAATATATTGCATGCTCCTACTATTTCATGGGTTGTTTCTGTGCTATTGGTAGAAATTGACTTAATGAAGTTGAGCCAAAATACAGGTTTGGTTAGTTATTATTAATTGGAGACCTTTCACAGTGTTAAGCAGCTATAATTCCATACAACCATGAATAGAAGTACTAAGAATAATCATCAAAACAAAATCAGGAAAGAGAATGCAACCAAAAAATTATCAGAGATTGTGGCTCACATATATGCTGTCTCCCCTAGAGCAGCAACCAAAACTCCTGAATGAATTTCGTGTATTTCTTTTTGTCAGATTACTTGTTAACACTAGCATCTAAGCCTTGCAGTTTTGATACAAGATTCTCATTGCAGTGTTGAGACCAGGAAATCACACAAAATTAATTTCATTCTTGTCAAAAACTGAAAAGAGAAGAATAAATGGTAAACATCAAATACACTCTCATGATAACACAATTCTGATTACTGTCATATGGTCTTTCTCAAATGTCATATAGTTACAAAAAAAAGGATGAATTGTTGATTGAATCTCTGATAAAATTCTTTTCACAGCATCAACATTAACCAACAATTTAAATGCATTACATCAAGAAAAAGTTAAAAGGTATCTATGAGATTATGTGTTATCTGGGTTACAATGGTAATAATAGAACATTACTTTCTGAACTCACAATTTTCAGCCATCTACTGAAGAAGAGATTCTTGAACTTTATACTTGTTAAATTTAGGACTTTTAAAAAGTATTAAAGACTTTTCACCTTCCGTCTTAAGAAAATGAGGAAGATCCTGAAATTTGACATTCATTGGCCAGTGAAAGAATACTAAAGTGCTTGCTGGCTGCATGAAGCTCTTCCAGCAGAAAAGGAAGGTTAAACTAAAGAGTTTTTCTAGTTGTTTTTAAAAACATTTCAACAAGAAATAGAGAAAATGTAATTTTTGAGTTGCCAAATAGAAAAATATGTATCTGTTTCGTATACCAAAAAGACAGCCTTTTACAGAGAAATACTGTAACATTTATATACGTGAACATATGAAGGTCTTTAAAAGGACTGTTTCATAATATTTGCTCTTCTGAAAGCACAGACATCACTAAGTAGTTATGTGAATAAAAGGAATGTCTCTGGCCTGCATTTTAAAGAACTTATATCCTAGAACTACTATTATAATTGGACCATAATCACAGCTCAGGCACTTGAGTGCTAGTGAAAAAGTGCTGGTAAGGAAGAATCACATAAAGTTCTGTTTCATACGTCTAGCTGTCATTTTTCCTTACACTCATTGAATTGGTGCTAAATAAGATTTCATTTCATACCTTCAATTCACCTATATATCCTTATAGCTGATCTTTGTAATTGACTGAAAACCTACTAGTTAACATACACAAGAGACACATGCAAATACAAAAGCCTTTTGTTCAGTAAATTGCTACAGGTAGTAGAATTATCATAACTTACCATGTAACACTATGCTACAAATGCTGAGGCAGAAGGCCAGGGCAAAGAGAGATCTAAAGAACTGTAATTCATGAGTCCTTATCAGTAGATACACAATATGCACTATATGGCAATGTACCTGACTACTTGATGAAAATAATGGGCCTCAACTGAAATGTAAAGTTCTTAGTGTTATGAGAAAGCTGTAGCATTCAAAGGATCTCATGCAAGAAATGAATCTGTGGCAGCAGAAAATTATAGCTATCTCAGATCCCATTTCACAGTAGAGAAATGTGTGAAAAGTTATGGCATTTAGCACTGAGGTATGTGAGCTCTGAAAACAATTTTACTGGAAAATGAGTATGCATAAAGTTCACCAGCTTTTTTGTAAGATCTTATAACATTGAATGATAATTCCAAGTTAACTCCTTCCAAAACAGAATAAATAAAAAGTTGGACCGTCAAGCTAACAATAAGCAAAACTTCAAAGGAGCCTATCTGGATCTCCTGGAGAGTAAGGATTTCTTTACAGTCCTCTCTCCTACATACACAGAACCTGGCCTCTGAGTTTTCTGAGTTAGCACCCGTTTATTTCACTCGCTATCATAGCACTGAAACATTCTGAAATGTATTCTGTTAAAACATTCGTAATTGCAAACACACACACACGCTTCTCCTTGTTAGGGAACCAAGAGTGTAACACCATCACTATATTTACTACAGCTCAGATTTGGCTCTGCAAATACGAAGTCTGCACAAAGAACTGTATGGCAATGGGCGGGCAAACATCAGTAGCTTCAGAGGGTGTTGCAAAGGGCAGACAGCTTCCTTTGTTGTACCTATGCAGTACGCTCAGTGCTCAGGGCAGAAGTTCGTAAGAACTATTCTGGCCCTTCTATGGCTGTGTCATACAGAACTGTAATAGCAAAAGACTCTTTTATTAGGCTGTGTAGGAGATTAAGCTACATATGTTTACCCTTGCTTCCCTTCAGGTGTTTGCACTGTAGATAAATTGACTAAGAGTAGAAAATAATAAAAACAATTGAGTCCAGACATCTACAAATTAAACTCATGTCAATGCACAGGACCAAAACTAGTACTTGTGTCTGGATATATAGTATAACAAATCTTATGATATCTTTCAAAATATGTATGTATTACCACATGGACTGAGCAGTACTTGAGAACATGAGACCTTTTCATTGAGTTTATATCTTAGTATGTAATCGTGGATTGTAAATGAAAAAGATTATTCTTTGGAAGTAATATTATTCCTGAGGTAATAATGAACTCCTCATTTACTTTTATCTCCTGTTTGCATTCTTTATCTTTTTACTGGTTTTAGTTACAACCAACCTCCTTGGTAATGCCAGTGGTGCTACTTGCACTGACTTCAGTGGAGTTTTGCTGCCGTAGATGAGACCAGAATTAGATCTGAGACAGACCAACAGTGCTGCAGAGTCCTCTGGATGAATGATCATTTTGTTTGCACTACTTATAATTTTCCTACAATTATTTAAAGTGGAAGACAGTTTCAAACTGTGTCTTTTGCTGATAATATTATCAGCTTTCTTTCCTTCCCAAAATAGGGGATTTGGAAGAATGAATTCATTCCTATAATTTTTGATGCTATGAACTTTTGAGGAAGCTTCTAGGGAACTTCAGAGAAATAAAAATTATTCTCTGAATAAATAGTACAAAAAATTGCTGTCAAGCTTTTACAAAGAAAAAGTCTTGAGTTTTAACAACATCTAATAAGCACAAAACAGAATGCTACATATCCAGGATTTTTGCAATGAGACCACTCAGGGGCTTAAAATTAAGCAAGTGCTAAGAGCTTTACTGGACCATAGCCAAAATGCTCAGAAACCATGCAGTTTCTCTTAAGGCTTAAATAGTTTTGAGATGTTTTCTATTATACTATTCACCATCTTCCTCTGATGGTTGCTCAACATAACAAAAAACATTGTATTTAATACAGGAGCTTGAGGTTTCCCACTGTTGACCATTTTCCATGCTGTAAATTAATAATATATTCTTGGTCTGTGAACTTGATTATCCTTTTCATTTATCAGTTTTATGTCAATGGAATTATACTGAATAGTATTTTATTCTAAAGGATTTTGCAAAACGCTTTCTGAAAATTAAAATAAATTACATTGACCATAGCTTATACCCTCTGATCACTACTTTTAAATATGTGTTTTCTTCCTATAACCAATATATTTTAAACCATTTATATGGCTGATAAACAATTCTTACTGTAATCTCTGTAATGCTGACATTCTCTATGAGCCATGAAAATTATCTACATATAAGAACTAAAGCTAGAAAAAAAACACAGCAAAACCCCAACTCGTCCCCTCTCTCCCCGAAATCCATAGTTACAGTAGTAGCGCAGTAGGAACAGATTAAAGCAGAATCAACACGTTTGTTCATTAAATCTATCTGAATAACTAGAAGTAACCATGGCATCAAATTAGTAATTTAATGCCAATTTGTCTTATCTTCAATGCAAAAACAAAACAAAAAACGTCTACAATTTTTGTTTCTAATTTATAGGTGATCCATGTACTAGTACCATAGCAATTACCCAGACACTGTCAAGAATAAAAAAAAATATATTTTTTATTCCTTGATAACCTTTATCTTAACACTTCAGAATAATGTGCTCACTCTAACACAATTAGACACAGTAAATATGAAAATGACTATTCTGATACTTTTTACAAAAAGAAAAAAGATATTTTTCAGAAAGAAAATGCAATATGATGTGGAATTGTAATTTCTACCTTGCCTACGAAAAGAATTTTGAAAGCATTGAGATGTAAAATATAGTAGGAAAATAACTCAGAATGCAGCCAGACTTAATGGATCTGTGTATCCGAACAAGAAATCTCGTCAGGATGGGCTATCTTTGGCTATTCACTGTGAAAGACTTGTCATACAAAGAGCTACCAGCAGTTGATACTCAGTAACAAGATTGTACATTTTGTTCCCATGTTTGGAAGCAAGAGGTCCTCACCACAAAAAATGCCATGACCAACACTTTGATATAACCTGTTCCAGGTGCAGAGGAATAGTATTAACTCTCTGATGTCTTAGTTGCTTTGAGTTAGGGAAATAATGTTAAAAGCAAGAGTAGAGAGATTGGAAGAGATGTGGGAATGTGCATGGAAAAACTACAAGTCTTAACAAAAAGATTAATATTGCCCAAGCTTGGCTGAGTGCAACTTAGGGAGAGTTGCCAACAACTTGCCTGGAGAAGTGGTGGTGATGAGGCGCCAAATGCACAGAAAATTAATTGATTTGAACATTTTAAATTACATTAAAGAAATAAAAATTTGACCAAACCTGTAGCCAAAGAAGAAATCATGGAAGATAGTATGGCTGGAGAGCAGAAAGATTGTTCACTAGGGATTGTCCAGCGAGAGAAAATAGCTGTGTAACAGTTTCAGTGCCTGATCTACAGACCCCTGAAATCAGTGGGAACACTTTAAAGGGATTTAAGGTCTGGGAGAACAAATTAAAAGCACAAATCTGTAAGCAGATATGCATTGTCGGTACGAGAGAAGAGCAAATAGTGGACCTTCAGGTGGCCCCCAAAAGGAGTGGATGTAGAATACACAGGTGGATTTTCTCCGATTTCTCCTGTGCAGATTCATGCAGGGGGGATATAGGACACCTCAGAAACCAGTGCCTTTGGTATTTCATCAGAAGCAATAGCTGGTCTGCAGAGATCTGCTGGTACTGCATGCCGACTGTGACAGCTGCTATCCCGGTTGTCATACAGGGGACTGGAATAGGAGCTCCAGCACTCAGAGTAAAACCCGCTGAAGCTTGTAATCAAGCTTTCTGGTACAGATTAGTACAACCACATCCTGTGGAGAGTAAGCACAGATGGAGACCTGCAATACACGTTCACTGGTGAGTTACACAGACGTGGGCAGGATCTAGCTGACCTTACAGATGACCTGAATTTGTCAAGAGGCACTAAAATGATCATCAGTGAGTTTGTGCATCTGACTTGTGCCCTGAGAAAGAGAAAAGCTCTTCTCTTCAATCACTAATTTCTCATCATAAATCATATTCTTTAACCCCATGAGAAATAATGACCTGCAGGTTTAACTGTCTGCCTTACTCAGAAGTTTGTTGGAATTGAATCTTCCTAAATTTATCATCAGAGCAAAGTAACATGTTCTGGCAGGAAAAAAAAAAAAAAAAAAAGCTGTCCCAAGCCACTTAAACACACAAAAGCATGACCAAAGTATGACCAAATTCAGTTCAGTGCTGATAGCAGGGCTTGCTTTTTTACCATAGAAATGTCAACAAGCCTTATTGGAAATACAGTTTGATTTTCTGAGTAGTGTAAGAGGTAAACTTAGAGAGAAAAGGTTGGAAAGAATTGCTGGTGGATGGATGGTACTCCCTTCCTCAGAACTCCCTCCCTCAGAAGAAAACCTTGCACAAATGAGAGAAGCTCTGTCTTGCTTGCTAATTTCCAGAGAAAGCATCTGCTGTACTAGAGTCTCTTTCCTAATGCTTAGTCTTAGTGGAAGTGTGGGGGAGGACATTTTAATATAACGCTCTACTATGTATTTGTGTGTATTTTTAATTGAAATATATTTTAAAGGAATATATTTTCATATGTTAAATAGCAGTAAGTTAACACATTTCATCCCAGGAATGAGGATGCACTAAAAATCTAATAATATTTTAATTTTGTTGTGTTAATATGAATGAGAAGGAAGCCAATATCTTGTTTCAAACCGGTGTGGTATATATGTGAGAAAACTTGTTTAGCTGATTTATACAGAAATATGTGAACACACATAAAACTGCCTAAACATTGATGTGAACAGGCTTGTAATTTTCCCGGGCAGTTCTGACTGGTGACACAGTTCAGTTTAACGTTGACTCCATGTATGCTGATGAGAGAAGGGTGGACCTCCTGGAAGTAGGAGATCACCTATATTCCCACTGCTGCAAGACAGACAGGCAGGGGTGAGCAGGGAAGAATAACTTTTCTAACAGTTTCATCTGTTTGTGGCATCTGAGATACTCCATTGTGTCCCACCTAGTGTCCAACTGCTGGTGCAGAGCTCAGGTCTTGGGTAGGTGCTGTGTTGTACCTGCCAGCTCAAAAGGTACTAGATGCCCCTGTTTAATCAGCTGCATTGCCCTCTTTGCATTTCAAACACAGCTGGAGATCTAGATATCACACCTTGGAAAGGTCACAGTTGGGTGTTGGCTCAAGGTTTATCTTCCTTCTAAGGATGGTGGAAAGCACCGGTGCTGGGCTGTAAAGACTGCAGGTTTTCAGTCCAGTGGGAATAAGTTAACTTTCAGAAAAGTCTGCCCAGAATTTCTAAGTTAATACTTACTGGACACATATATATCATTATTTTGCTCTCATTTTCTCTTCTGCATCTAAATCAAAGTTTTACATAGTTTAAGTGCAGTTGTAGCAGTATATATTTTTTTTTTCATCCTTTCCTCTCCAAATTCAAAGAAATTATCCTTTTAAGGTAATAATGACAGGACATTTCTTCATGAGAGATTACTTCAAAAATGAGGCGTATTTCCTCTTTTTGATGGTTCTGAAGGATAGGGTGTTGAGAGGAACTATGTCTATTTGACCAGCTGGAGTTTTGCCTAACTGGTCACAGGAAAGAATTGCATAACCTTATGTGTCCAGTAGACAGGAAAATATAAATGTCTCAGCTTCCCAAAACTCTGCTAGAAATCATGACACATTTTAAACTTTTAACGATACAGACATTTTTTACTCAAGACACGCATTTTTAGTTCAAATTTATTACCAAAATTTGAACAGCTTAATCACATTCAAAGCAAAAATATTGCCTTTGGGAGTCAAATGCTTTCAGTTCTGAGCCAAATCTGACCTCTGTGTGTGTGTTCCAGATACCATAGACTCACTGCTTTCTGGTGGGAATTCTTTGCAACATGCAGCTTTTATTAAGGTTAGGAGTTATTGGATCAAATGCTGATGTAAATTCTCATCCTAAAAAAATAATTAAGAATGACTATCTTTAAAAAAAAAACCCATAACATTTATTTTACTAGAAACATTTGTTTCTCATTTTAGATGTTTTTCGTTTCACATTGTTCTGCCTTGTGAAGTTTATTTTCTTAGTATTGATCATTGCAGCTTCCATTTTGAGTTTTGTCACTGGACTATATTGGGAAAAACCTGTATGTTTTTGTTTTAACCAAACCATAGAACATGAGAGAGCTTGCTAAAATCCATCAACAGCAACCTGTGTGGTTGTAGGACACCGCATACTAATATGCTAATCTCATCTGTGCTGAAAACCCTAAAGTTTCTACCAGCATTACCTGGAAAGTTGTCTCTCAGCCATGGATTTTCTTCTTAGTTTGATTCCGAGCAGAAAGTACAACCGTTATGGATCTCACTTAAATGACACCAAAACAGGTCTGATGTTAACATGCATGCTCAGTAATCTTTAAGAATAATGGTGCTGGCATTAAGAGAAAATAAGAATTCCATTCAAAAGACATTTTACAAGGACCTTTGCTGCATTACTTCATTTTTACACACTTCCTTCCAGTGGTTTCTCAACTTTACTTCTGGTGATAACAGGAGTGGTGATGTAATCTGCGTAAGATGCTTGCAGTGAGCAGATGGAGATACTGTAGTCTTTTTCAGTCGTTACGAAAACTGAATGGCTCTTGATCTAACTCTCGTGCAGTCAGTGGAATTCTTCTGAATGGCAAGGGTGAGATATCTGTACTCACTGAGCCCTAGGAGGACTCCTTGTTTGAAGCTGACAAGATGCAACAATTACAGAAAAATAGAAGGCTGTAGCTGAGGTTTCCCTGGAGGCTTCCTACCCCAAAGAAACACCAGTCTCTACCAAGGTATCTGCTGGCAGTTAATTGGTGGAATAACGTTTTTTCATTTACAATTGAACAGATTCTGTTTTGTACCTCTACAGATAAAGTGAAACATTATAGTGAAGGAAATAGGTCTAGATTGTTTTATTTGATTATATAAATTGTCAGATAAATGTTATATAAGCCTGCTATTAAAGTCTGCATTGTGTATAATAATGGAGGAAATATTAATTTTATATTAGTTATGTTACATCAGTTACTTCAAAGTCTAAAAATTAGCGTATAGAGAAGTACATTCCAACAGGGTTTGGCACATGAAGTTCCCATTCCAAAACCACAAAAAGAAAGTCCAATTTTCTAAAGAGAGTTTATCTATTTCTGGCTACTATGGGATATGGTGAAATTTAGTCCATAATACCACTGAGAATGATGAAACTGTTTCATCATCATGCTCACTTGAAAATGCAACTAATAAATTTTTTAAGAAAGTATAATAAGTGTTTCCTTTCTCCATGCATTTCTACATATATTTATGGATGAGAGCATGGTATTCACATTGAATTAATTAAATATCATTTACACTGAGAATCTTATGTCTTTCCTGTGATTTGTAATCTATTTATAAACCATTGAGGGAGTGTAAAACCAGTGGGATTATATGGCATAGAACTATTGTGGAGAAAGCTAGCATCTGAACAGCAGTCAGACTTAATATGCATTTGAATTTGTTCAATAAAGATGCATTAAAAGCAGAAAAAATAGTAGACTGATAACTCTGATTCATATTCGTCATATATAATATCATGAATCAGTTGCATAGGTAACACAGATCATTAAAATACATTTTGCCCAAAACATAAGATACAATATAATTACAGAGCTTTTTTGGCACATGATGCACTATATGGTTTTCATCATTGCTCAGAGTTTTTATTATAATAAAGATTCCTCCTTTTGATTTAAATCCTATATATTGTAAATTATAATTACTCTTTTTTTACATTAATTTGTCCATCTGCCCTTCATATCTCCTTTCGTATAAGAACTTCACAGATCACAAAAGCACCATGAAGCACAGCAGAGGTCATCTGAAATGTGTTGGCCTTTACTGGTGAGTGGTTCCAACTAATGGGGAGATATAGATATAAATACTTTGCCTGATTTTGTCGCGTTCCTCAGGGAAATAAGTGCTGATAAGGTAAGTAGGAAAACACTACAATATGTGAATCTGAACATATGCTGTTTGTTTCTGATTAAGGCAGAAACTGTAGAAAAGAGAGCAAATATAATTCATCAATAGTCTGTATTTATTTGTATGTGCAAAAACCTATCTCTGTATAGATGTACGAAAAATATATGTGAATCCTGTACTGTGATTAAGATGAATTCCAGGGAGTACAGCATCTAAATATGGCTCTTCCTGCGTACACAAAGTCATTCTGCAGAAAACTACTCACATACATAAGATAAAGGATATTAAAGAAATAATATGCAATTATATAAATACATAAGAGCTATGCTGTTTATGGCGCTTCTTAGCAAACAACTCTGTCTAAATCATCTTTAAATTGAGTCTCTAATGTCCAAGGTGATTGAGTTCAAGGTGGATTTAAAGTTGTAGAGCTTGACTGAACCAATCCCTCATTTGTTATGCACGATGCAATAGCTTACATAGTGCAGGTTTTTGGAGGTGCTTCACGAAAGCCCGTTATTATCCCTCACATATGAGGAATAAAAGATATAAAAAGGGTAAGGCCTCATTTTTGTGTTATGTTCTTTGGCAAATAACTGGAATGTTGTCATCTATATCCAGTCTTGAGGCAAAATTTTTAGATAAATGTTGGGAGTTTTGCCTGTTCGAGGACTTCAGGTCAGGTCTGACTTATGAAAAAGCACAGTGCAACTCCTGCTGAGGAAGATAAAAAAGGTAAAGGATAGTTCCTTCCCCACACTTTTGAGCCTGAGCATTCCCAGAGTTGAATCTTCTTACGACAGAGTTAAAAATCAGGTTTGAATTTGTTCAAAGCATTTGGATCTGGTATTTTAAGTCAAACTCATCTCTAATGCTAAAAGGCATTGGATTTCCTATGACCTTTTTTCTTTCAAACTTGCCAAAGCCTGTGGACTCAAAATCACTATAAACAAACGAACTGAAACTAGAGACTATGAAAATTAGTTACCGTCCAGATCCCACACAAGATGTTTCCAAAATGCCAGGTAGGTGAGGACTGTTTCTCAAGAAGTAGAATATGGGGGTAGGTGAATTCCAGAAAAATCACTTATGCCAAGATTATGAAAATTTCTAAAATAAACATAAATAGCACTGGAATGATTACCGAAAGCAACAGAATGAAAGATAGTTTGGCAGAAGAAAATGCTCAGGCAGTTTATAAAAGTCATATGAAAGCATTTCTTAATACTTTCTAGGTCCTCTGTCAAACTGCAAGATCCTTGCTCTTATCAGCATAGATCTTGCAGTGTATCATGAAAAGAGCAAGTAGTGGAATGTGGTTCTTATCTCAACTTGTGATAAAAAACTCAGTAAATCTCAGAGAAAAGGCTACAAGTGAATTATGAGGGCCCTACTGTCTTATTTATACAACATATTTTTCTTCTTGTAAGAATGATGGTGTTGATTTAAAAGTGTGGAGAGAAAGAGAAATGGAAAATAGGAAAAGGAAAGTTGAGGAGTTTTATCTTCTACCAAAACTGCATGGTTATTGTTTTCTTTTCACCTTTCAGGGAAAATTGCAAAAGCATAATTTTATCATTTGTGGAAATGATGGCTGTGGTGCAGCAGGCAATGTTTTTATATTTTTTTGCAGATTTTTACCTATGTAACCATCAAGGTATGCTATCTTATGTCTATACTGGGAGCTTTCTGAGCTCCCTGTCCTTGTCACTGTCCCTTGTCCTTGTCACTGCTGTAGCTCAGGCATGATAATCCCTAAACTCTAATTGTCCACAACCGACTGGATTACAAACCACTTTGATTCACACATCTTCCCAGTCTAGCCAGGCAGTTTAAATGTCTGGCAATGAGATACTACTCCCCTCGGACAACGGCTGAACTTGGGGTAAGGCAGTTTTTGAAAAGAGCCCAAAGTTTACTTACTGAATAATGGGTGGGTGTGTTCATGAGACAAAGCTTGAGCCTGCCTTCTGTCGGTGTAGCTAAAATCTCGGATGTCCAGAGAAAGCATAGCTCTTCAGGGAGGCTTCTGAATAACAGTTTTAAAACAAGTAACGCATAATTGCTCTGCATTGTGGGGAAAATACAGTAGCCGTTCTTGGATCACCTGGCTTCTGTTTCATAGACCATTGGAATGAAGGCCATGAGAATTTCAGCTGCTTCAGGGAAGTTGTTTTCTCAGTTCAATACTTCATTCTCCACTAACTAGGATCATTAAGTGTATATTTCAGCTTCATGATGCTGAAGCCGTAGAAACAAAAATAAAACATTTTTAGCCATGATCAGTAAAGAAAGATTAAGGAAAGAGAGAGAGAGAGATCCTCCTAAAAAAGGAAAGTTTTGAAGGACTAGTATTATTTCATAGGTACTATATTTTTATAACTGTTATATATAGACTTACTTTCCTTTAGAAAATACCAATGTATTTTCACGATTAATTAACAATTAAAATATTGTGAATAAACATAACTGATATAATATGATACATTGCCACTGATATAAGTTCTACCTACTAAAGTTCTGAGCAATGCAAGAATCTACTGAATTCCAGAGACACCTATGCAGTATCTGAGATACCTACAGCCTCGCTGCCATAAAGTCAGGTTTCTACACAGTTATATAACTGTCTGCCAAATTTCTTCCTTAACAAGTTACAGTATTAATTTCTGAACACAACTACTGTGCTTGAATGCATAGGTGAATATTCAATGTGTTTCATTTACAAAATATTTACATTTAAGTTCCATGTGAGGCTGTGGCTTGTTTTAGCTTAAGAAAAAGCCTGACAAATATTTTTCTAAAGGATTCCACTCTCTTATCAACAATAAAGTACTCTAGAGATGTCCCACAAAAACTTACTATGTTACTAAAATTGCATACTCTAATACTGAGATTGGTTTACTTTAGCCTGTGGATTGCAGCTCCAGGATGGGTAAAAGGATTCTGAGATCCTATTTCCACTTTTCTCTGTCCAAGCTCTTGGGAAATATGCTTAGTTTGCAACTTTCAACCAACCTTTCATAGATGCCAGGAACCACAGTGGGATGTTTTTAGGGTGCATGTGAGGAAGGACTGGTTGACTGTGAGGTCATGATATGAAATATGTAATCAACTGCTTTCCAACTAGAACTCTATCCATTTAAAACATAAAACCTGTGGTTCTTACTATTGCTTTATTTTTTCTTTTATTTTAAATGCATCCTTTGCAGCAAAGCCAAGCTGGCTCTGCCTCCTATTAAAACACTCCTCCAGAACAAATGAGCATTTTTGTTAAAACATGGGATAGTGGAAGAATTATGATTCTGTTGGATAAAATCTTTTTGGTTTAAATAGTTACTGCTTTTCAATGGAGAAATCAGACACCTTGTTGGTGTTTTCTTATAGTAAACATAAGGTCACTGAAAGGAAACAAGCTGCATGGAAGATCACCATGGTACTAAATTATTTCCATCTGCAAACACTGTAAATCGTGTAGACGTAAAACAAGAACTTATGATAAGAACTCTGAAGTGTCATGTATCTGGACTTTAAAATGTTCTGCTAAGGACTTTATTCTACTGCCAAGATTAAGAAACATGAAGTCATGATTCAGGAGATGGGCCCTGTCAAAGCCCTTCTGCTCAAGAAATGTTCTTCCTCTTGAATTTTCTTTTTCATTCTCTATAGCAAAGATGATCTCAGAATATTAACTGTTCATTGTGACTTCTTATATGTGCATTTTCTTAGTCCCTGGCTTGACACTAGTTCTAAGAAAGACAGAAGCTGGGGAAAGTGTTGGAAAAGTACAAGCTTCTTTTGTTTTGCTATTTGTTAATTGTCCCTAAACAGACATCACATTTTCTTATTTCAAATACATCTCAGGCTATGAATCCAAGCAGACTATTTTCTATACTGTCATGGTTTGATGTGGAGGGGGGGTGGTTCTGGTGGCAGGAGAGGGGTTTTGCTCCCTGCGACCTCCCTGGTTTTGGAACCGGGTTAGGCTTAGTTCTGGCCACCAGATCAGACTGCCATCCCCCTCGGGGTTGAGCCAATAGGGCGCCTCTGCGAATTGCCCTATTTAAGTCAGGACAAAGGAACCAGAAAAGGTGCTTCGCCCAGGATCGAGCAGAGAAGGGAGGAGGGCACTGCCCCCGCTCCCTGGCTCCCGGCCGGGCAGCTGCCTGCGTCGGGCCGGCGCTGCCCACGGGGAATGGCGGCGGCGGAGCCAGCTGGGGAACTCGGGGGCACCCCACTCCCAGGGTGCCCACTGGGCTGAGTTCACCTGGAGAGGACTGAGATCTGAGAGAAACAGCCGCATCGACAGCAGGTCAGTGAGGATGGAGTGGGAGGAGGTGTGCCGGAGCCGACTTTCCCCTGCGGCTGATGGTGAGATAGCAGGCGGCCCCCTGCAACCAGGACGGCCTCGGTGGAGCAGAGACCCACTCGCAGCCCGTGGGGAGAAGATGCCTGAGCCTGAGGATGGTCGTGTTGGGATGCACGACAAGGCAGAGAGGCATCTGGAGTCTGCGTGACGACCCACGCCGGAGCGAGTGGCTACAGCTCCCTAAGTACCCGAGACTGTGGTAAAGCCCACACCGGAGCAATCTGTGGGGAAGGATTGTTTCCAGTGGGCTGGACTCACGCTGGAGAAGTTTGTGGATTTTTCCTCGTGGGTAGGGGATCCATTGGAGCAGGGGAAAAGGGTGTAAGGACTCCTTCTCCTTTAAGAAAGAAGCAGCAGTAACAGCACGGAATGAACTGACCTGCACTCCCCCAGTCCCTGCCCCCTGTGCTGCTGGGGGGAGGAGGTAGAGCCAGGAGGAAAAGGAAAGGGGGGGGGGGGAAGGTGTCAGTTTTAAGATCTGGTTTTGTTTCTTTCTGTCCTCTCGAGTAATCGGGTTTTTTTGTTTCCCTTTGTCCTTCTAAGTAATCATTAATAAACTGTTTTGCTTTGAGAAAGCCCTGTCTGTTTTGCCCAGGACCATGGTTGGTGGGTGCTCCCTCTGTTCTTGTCTCAACCCTCAGTCCCTTTGTTGGTTTTTTTTCTCTCCTCTCTACTTTACTGGAGAAGGAGAGACTGTGTGAGTTTTAGTTGCTGGATCAGCCTAAAACCACGACATATACACACAGTTCAGCAAGTGCTGAGCACTCATGCATGCAACTTTAGCACCTAAATTACTTTCCATTTAAAGCGGTTACATTAAAAACTTGGTTTTCCGATTTCATCACAGGTGTTTTGGTCACTCATTTCACATGGCATGCTCTTGCTTGATGGTTATATGACTTCTAAAACTATAAAATCTTTCAAAATTACTCTGTAAAGACTTCTACTGTATCATCTCATGAAAACATGTTAATTATGCCTCCTTCAAAAATTGCATAACATATAAACACAAGGTGAAATGAATGCAGTTCAAAAATGTTGTAATTCCTTTAAGTATTTATGGTAACAATGATATACAGACAATAAATGCATTTAATCTCCATTATTTGAACACTGAATACTTTCACTATTATAAAGAAAAATTCTTATCTCGATTGTGATTTTTTTTCCTCTTCTTTGTTTCCTTTAAGGGAATTTACTTACAATTCTTCAAAGGTGCATTTTTATACAAAAGGATTAATGTGTTGCGTGGATTTATATCAGTTTAGAACAGCATGTTCATTGCAGTTCATTGCATGCACTGAGAAGGATCAACATGTGAATTAAAGTTTTTTCTCAAGGAGGTCCTGCATGCTTGCCTAACAAAATACATTACAAATATAACAAAAACGCATATGCACAGACCGCAGATATAAATATTTTACCAGGATAACTCCCATTCCCGTCTGTCTTCTCCTTGTGTATCAAACGAATTACTGTAATGTAACAAAGGAAAGGCTGTTCCTTAAGTTGCTTTTCAATTGGAGCCTTGTCTTTATCTATGCACAGAGAGAACAAAAATGTTTATTTATACATGTGGTTCTTTATAGTTGCTACTCAAAAAGTGCTGCATACAAACATCCAGGATTTCTCCAGCAGAAGGAACAAACACACACATTGAAGATAATGACTATAGGTGAAAGTTCCACTTGGCAGTTGTCCACACAGCCTGAAGATATTAACAAGGCGACTTTAGAGAGAGATGCCAGATTTCTCTTCATCACTACCCAAAGCATTGTTACAGAGATGTCTGGCTCCAGGTTCAATAATTTCTTTCCAGCTAAAAAGAACTCCAGGAGTTTTCTTTGATTCTGCCTTTGATGGGCCCCCAGTAGCCCTCCCAAAGAGATGATGATGAAAGACAGTGATGAAGAAAGTTAGAAATTTTTAGTAAAATCACGCTCTCCAAAGACCTTCAGTCTTTAGGACTAAGCTCAGAAAAGAAGAAGAAAAGATGTAGACCAACGGATCCCTGAAACTGATGCCTCTGACTCTGTTAGAAGAGTATCAGAATTACACAGTAGGAATAGAACCATTCTTTTTGTCAAACTGTTTTTCATTCAAATTCAGGCTTCTTTGTGGAGTATTTTAACAATAAAGAAAACATCTTCTCTCTTCAGTTTGAATCATTTGATTCTGGCAAACTTTTCTCTACTTCGGTCTTCTCCACATTTGATGGGTTTATAACACTTGAAAATGATTTACAAGAGAGGATCATTGAATCTTAGGATTTCCATGTAATTTGAAATCATTGGAAACAAATTTTCCTTCATTCCCTTACCTGAAAGGCCCATCTACCTTCTTAGTCAATAGAAGAGTGGTTTTTAGTCAGCTAAAACCATACAGTGAAAGCTAATGAAAGTTATTTTATTTAATTGTTGGCAAAAAAAAATAAGCTGTCTTTTAGTGCTTGCAGGAGACATATTGGAATACTTCTGTGCCAAAATAGCAGTTGAAATATTTGTATAACATGTTGTAACTATTGTAAGTGGATCACAGAGGTGAAAAGTAAAGTATTTCAGAAGTGGCCAGTCAGTGATCTGTTCTTCTTTTATTTATAACTTCTGAAATTTGTTCCAGTTATTGAACAGTTGAAATATTTATTCCAACTATTACACCAACTATCACAATCTCTGCTTCTTTCCAAGCTTTTGATTAAATCAGGTGAAAAAATAGGTTTTTCTTGAGATGGGAAAACTCAGTCACCTACTGACAAATCCTGAATTTCAAGCCAAACATCTCTATGGAAAACTACAGGGAAAATAACTCACCACATAAATACGGCCAAATGATCCTCCTGTAAATTTTTTACCTCTTTTAAATCAGTAGCAGACCTATTTACCTTACCAAAATATAGATATCCATATCACAAGTATTTATTCTGAACCTGAAACCCTCAAAACCCTTTACGGTCATTAAAGAAGAACAGCAATTTGTCAGTAAAATTAATCTCAGCCTATTGTAAAAGCCAAAAAGAAGTAAGAGGTGTTCACTCTTAAAGAACCATTTCTCCTTTCCTAATATTCTACTTTGAGTCTATTTTCTAGTGGAAAAACTGCTGACACCACAAAATTATGAGCTTGTCCAGATCGTTGCACTTTTAGTGCTATATTAATATAAATGTAAACTGAACAGAACTGAAAGGTAAGCTACAGTAATGGCATTGTATCTTTTGTGTTTTCCTGTGTTTGTTGTACCCAATGTTGTCTTTTGCCTTACAGCATGTTATAGCTTTAGGGGACAGAGGTTGACTCTTCTGAACTGTATATCTACCATAGAATGATATCTTCATTTAACTGTCACAAAGTCATAGTAATACGGCCCTATCTGTTGGTGCAAAGGAATTGTTAGTCAACAATTTGGAAAAGGCAATTGAAAGATATGTGTTTCTATATTTATTAATATCTACATATTTACAGAAAACAGTTTAAGGCAGACATCAAAATGCAGAGCACTGGTTAGAAGAACAAAATGTAAAGTAGACATGAGAATGTGCGTAGTTAGAAAACTAAAGTAATGATTTTTGTAGATAGACTGAAACTGATTTGAATTGCAAAAATCTATCAGTAATAGGAGATAGAATACGAATATGTAAAGATAGGAGATGGATTTTAGGAAAGACTGTATTAAAGCTAAACAAAAACTTTATTTGCTATCATTTAAGAATGATTTCACTCCAAGAGGGCAAATAGAGAATGTTTTCATGAGGGTGTGTGTGCAATATATAAAAGTATACTTATATATACACACATATATATGTATACATATATATGTATCTATTTCTTGAAATATATTTGAAGAAAAAAATAGTCAATTTTCTAGGGGTTTTTGTTTTAGAATAGATATTATTTTTCTCAGTGATGAACCTTATTTCAACAGCATTCCTATAAACCATAGTAGTTGCTCTAACTCAAAATCTTAGGATCCAAAAACATAGAAAATCTCAAGTTCTCCTCTGCGCTTGCCATTCAGACTGTAATGTCTTCTTTTCTGAGTTACTTCCCTGATTCCTGGGTCCCTTAATTCCTTGTAATTACTTATTCTCCAATTTTCTTCGCTGCTTCTTTGTTTATGTCAACCCCCCTCCCAAATTTGACTTTTTCTTTGAAGCCCCTCAAAGCTTAATTCCATTAATTATAAGTATGAAGTTAATACTTGTATACTTATCAACTTTACATACATAATTAACAACTTCTTAGAACAATGATCTCTTTCTTTCATCTTTGTTTCCAGTATTTAATTAATTAATCCAGCTTTTAACATTACACAACTTCATCTTTGCTCTCATACACACAGAATATATGGAAAAGTATCTCACTTTCTTATACTGTCCTTCAAATAGCTCCTAAAGACTTTTCCTTGGCACTAGCCTAATTATTGATCATTACTCAGCAACTGCTAAATGTTAACTATTAATCTTCATTTGCTCTGTCTCCCTTACTCTTCTCACTCTTAAAATTATTAACTCTCTTGAATCTTCTTCAAATTAAAAGAACGTAAATAAACAATAAGTAAAATGTATAAACAAAACACTAAATGTATGCAGAACTGTTCCTGGTCTTCCTTATTTCTATTTAATTATTCATATCCTCATTTTCTAGTTTTTACTTCACTGGTATCTTCTGAACTTAATGCACAAGGCAGAGGACATTTTATCATCCAATTCTTACAGTTACATAGCTTTCACTGCAGTCCTCACTCACTTTCACAATATAAGCATTCAGTATTAACTTTTCTTTAATGTCTAAACAGTAGTTTTAGTCTCTGATCAAACAGAGAACTCTGCTATCCAGAGCTCTCAATACAGTACCCTAAGTAAAAAGCTAATAAGCAGTAAATTAATCAATTAATAAGAAGTAATCAATACCTTAAATAAACAATTAAAATATTTTCTTTCTCTTTTACTGTCTTAGGCCCATGAATTCCATAGGGAAGGCATATAAAGGCAATAAAAGTTCATTATTAATATACCTGGGGTAAAGGGGATTAGAAAGATAATGAATCAAAGACATGAAGTGTTTTCATTGTGCCTGCTCCAAGTCACTGCAGAATTTCATTTTCTGTCTCATTTATTAAGCAAAAGACAAATTACTGTAATGTCAAGGAAATATAGGAGGGAGGAAAATGAAACAAGTGGCCAGTGTACTTAAGTATTCCACGTTGTTTCCCTGTAGATACAATTTTCTTTTGAGTTTTCTTTCATATTTCTTCCAAAAAAAAAAAAAAAAAAAGTAAAAAGCATACTTTGTGGAAACAGTTCAGCAATTAAAATTTCTCTTCTTCTGTCAGCTTTAACAATTCAGGTTTGCAGCACTGATATAATTTCAGAGTTATCACCTCTTTGGCAACTTGTGCTTCCCAATATCGAAGAAATGTTGTAATAAAGTGGACCATTATTATATTTCCCTTATTTTTTTCATAGATTCATATAAATTAACACTAGTACAAATCAGGTCATCTTGTCTGACCTGCTTTATATCATAAACTATTACTTTTCGTAGAGTACCTGATTTTGAACTCTGCTACTTCTCTTAAACTAAAATTCAAGCGTGTTTTCACAAAACATCTCACCCAGAAACACATTCTGCCTTGATCTGACGACAATAAAGAAGTTCAGTGCAGAATCCATTGTTTTCTTTTGACAATTTTTTTTTTCAAAAAGTGCTGATAATTCCTAGCAATTTTTTCTAGATTTTCCTCAAGAGTTTGGGTACCAGTTTTATTTTCCGATATAATACCCATGCACATGTTAGTGCTGATTAGTGCTCATTTTTCCTAATTTACTCTTCCAAGGCTTCTATTATCCCTTATTGTCACAAGCATCCCATGACCTCCCAGTCTGCTGTGACCCCAAGAGTTCTCAGAATTAATCCCTGTGTCTGCAGGTAGGACTACATTCCTCATTCTTAGCTAATTTTGTTTGTATAACCAAAATTCTCCATTCTCTTTATTATGGATTTATAGCTTTTCATTCATCTAGTAGATTTATCCTGAAAAATTTCTACTTCTTATTCACTATTTTCTATTTAGGTTATCCTCTGTATCAATTATATTCCAAATTTTCATCAGATGTGACAAACCGCCTCCTTTGAATAACACCCTGCTTAAGTTATTTCTACTGATTTTCTTACATTTTCTACATTTCTTACATTTTCTACATTTTGTTACATTTTTTACATTTTCTACATTTTGTTACATTTTCTGATTTGCTTACATTGAATAGAATGTAAGCAAAAAAATCTACTGATTTTCTTTTATTCGCTTACATTGAATGATCACTAGCCAACTGTCAATTTCTAGCCCAGTTATTATTACATTGTCTTTATCTCTTGTGATGAAATTCAAAATAGTGTGATCCATGGAAACACATTACATTATCTTTTGTGTTAGAAAATTACCCTGTTTGATTCCTTAAATATTTTAATGATGTTTTACTACTGCCAGCTGAAGCCTTCAACGTTTCTCTGAATGTGAGTCCTCCATCGTACAGGTTTTTTTCTTTCTGCACAGTACAGACAGACAATGAACACATGATGGTTTTGGTGTAAGTCTGTGGTCTGTCAGAAACTCCTCCAGATCTCCCTTTCCAGACAATGTTCATGGCCATACCTATCTGCAGATATTCCAGGATCCAACTACCCAAACTATTAATAGTTTTACAGTAGGTAATACCTATCTTAAAGAATGTCAATTGCTATGTCCTCTGTCTGCTCCTTATTTACTATAAAACCTATAGCCCATGATTTTAGGCTAAGAATCATATGAGTCACCTCAACTGGCTTCACTGATTCCATCCACATAAAGTTTTTTCTCACCAACAAGAATTTCCAGTTCGTCTCACTTCTTAACAAGATTCTTAGTATCTGGAGGCTGAAAAACACCCTTTTATTTATGTTCTTCATTGCTCATGATGCTCAAAGTCTTAGTTTATGCATTGTTTGCCTTCCTCATAATTTCATAGTGTGTAGTTATGTCTTTGTAGAGATTAAAGGGAGTTTACAGCATAATGCTGTTTGAATGCCACAGTAATCACAGCAGAAGCTGTGAGATTAATGAGGATGTCCCAAAAATATTCTCTCTCTGTACTCTGGTAGCAATGCTCACCTTTAGGATATGACAACTATCAGCTGGCCTCTGCTAGGCAGGAGAATGAGGCTGGTTTAGTTAAGTTAAAAATCTTGCAGAATATCTCAAATGAGTAAAGCCATTTGACAGTTCAAGATACAAACAGAAAGAACTTGCCTCAGACACAAAAAGACAGAACTTTTAAAGTTCTGCTGATGTGGAAGGGGAAAACTAGTACTCTGAAGACCAATCTTATACATCAGGACTAACATATACCATTTTCTGCCTCAAGCAATTTAACGAAGAACAAATGCTTCAGAGTGAGGTTCAGTGTCTGAGGGCCCCTACCAGACTGATGTGTGGCCTAGAGTATTTCTGTATAAAACACTACTTGTATTCTGCATTAGGAGATTTCTTGTCCTGCTACACACTTCGTGTGCTTTTGCCTGTTGCTTAGAGGGAGCCGGGGGCACATGGAGGACGAGAGGGTGGAAGTGAAATGGGAGACAGGATGTTTGCTCATGAACTGCTTACCAGAGAACTTGTCTCTCAGTAGCCACTGTCAGAACCTGGTAAAAACATGCCTTTGATTTTTCTTTTCTAATATGAAACATGAAATGCTGCCAGCATATATTTTTCTCTGCCAAATATCCAACATATTTTGCATTTTGTGGAATGAGTGAAACTGAAATTATCTCCCTGTACGGTTAGGGTGATGTTCCTTACATTTTCAAATCGCATTTGGACTTCTTCCATAAAGATGTTATCTGATTTATAGCAGTACCTACTGTGATGCCTGTTAGGCACTGACTTCCCACCTGACCATCACCAACAGCTGCAGAGGAGTAACAAAACTGGCAACCTAATTCCAGTGAGTAGGAGGTCAATGCAACATCTGTCTTGCTTATCTTCTGCTTATTTGCACATGACTGCACTTTTTTTCTCTTTTACTGGTCAAAGAGTCTCTCAAGCATCTCAGTAATGCTTGCTTCGCTGCATGTTTTGTTAGCTTGTCAGATTTCTGTAACTCATTTCGAACTTGTTTTATTTAAGACAGAGTGAGTAAAGTAGATGTAGATTTCTCAGCTTATGTATTTCTAGTCTATCTCCTAGAGTTTAGATTATGATAATCAAATTGGTAGAAAAAAGGTTTATGTAATTTGTGTACAAAAAAATAAGTAAATGCAGTTTCTACTTCTAGAGAGATACATAGTTGAAAGCATATCTAATACAACAACATCAACACCAATTAAGAGAAGAGTATGTAAGTGTTAAGCTTCATTTTTACTTGTCCGGTATATGTTTTTCCCTGAAGCCTTACACTATGTCAGTGCTATGAACTGATAAAGTAGTGTTTCAGAAATTACATTAAATCAGAGGAATTTGGGTAAAATTGCTCACATCTCACCATTAAATATAAAAGAAAGCCTAAGTATACAGTGTTGGAGCATACAAATACCCTCGAAGATGATTTCTGAATTCTCCATGTTCATTCAAAAAAATTTTGAAATTACTGATGTTTAAATAATAAGTTAAATTACCGTTGTGGCTGCTTTAAGCCGTGGAAAAAAAAAAAAAAAATCTACCATTCTCTGCCTCTGTATTGTCTACAAAGCACAGTTGCAAAGATGTGATAAGTGTCAGACTTACCTCTCTACCTGTGAAGCATTCAATGTCATTGCTCCTAGGCTGCTCCTCTGAGCATGCTGGCATGTGGGTCCATCATCCATCACATTCACAAAGCAACTCGCAAGGCAGCACGGTGGGCCAAAGCAGGGGTGAGGATGTGCCAAGAACTTGCTTCTTCCAGGGTAGACACTTCCATTCTGGTGCAAAAGTACATGGTGATACTGATCATTCAATGAATTATTGTTACACCTTGATCTTAAACTCATGTTTTTGTGGGGAGATAGGAAGTTGTGAGATAAAGTTGTAAAGATGGAATAACATATCATTTTATTTTGTTTAAAATGTCAACCTCAAATGATAATTTAATTACATTATCAAATCAGCATCAATTAAAACTAAAGAAACTGTATTACATTTTTAAAAATAGTTATTATATTAAACTTAATTTTACATAACTAGAACATTTTACACACACCAAAGTTTCTTCAGTGTACTTCAATTGACAAGCATTACCTAAAACAAGAGAGAGGGGAAACACTAAGGCAAAGGCTATAGATGAAAGTAAATGAGATTGGAAAGGAAAAAGATCATAGAAAACAAAAAGATCTTAGAAAAAAATAAGAAACTGTGTTAACAGAATAATGAAACAGTAAGGAATGAATGGAATTTACCAAAACCAAAAGAAACTATTTGAAATTACTTTGACTGAAAAATTTTTGAGTTTTCTGCTGAGGCTGCTTAAAGAAAGAAACCAAAGCAGCTTCAAATTAATAGCCAGAGTAAGTGATGATATAACTACAGACCCATGCATAAAATGTAGGTCTATGTATCTAATAGACTTACAGAGGAAGCTGTAGCCTAACAAAATCAAACAGCAACAAGGTGAAGAGCATAGATTGAAGTAGGACAGGCATATACTTAAAGATTTGAATGAATCTGTCTGTTAGAACTAACAAAATTATAGTGTTCATGAAATATTTGCTACAATAGCAAGGATAGCAGAAAATTTTTGGAGAACGAATTATGGAATGAAATCAAAAGATGGTGCTACTCGAGATGAGAACTAAGTTTGGCTGGCTTGAGCTATTTGTAATTGAAAAACTAAGACTGACCCACACCTGGGTGAAATAATCAGAAGGTTTTTGATTAATTCTAATGAGTTTTGGTTATGTTTTAATAAGCAGATAAAAATTTAGATGACACAAAACCAGAAAAGATGTCCAATACAAAATAAGAGAGAGACACTAAATCCAAAGAAACTTAAGGAGTACAGGAACAGAAAATTGTCTTGTGCAACTGTCTGAATAAGAGGGGAAATGAAGGCTGAAGCAATTCTTTCAATAGTTACCTGAGCTGTAGGGCACAGACCAAGCACATTTCAGTCATTACACTATTTTTTTTTTTTATGTTTGCAGATTTCCAAGGTATATAAGACTGATAGAAGTGAATGATGTGAATTTCTCTGCAATCTGCTCCACAGAAACATCAATGTGAAATTTTGTTTAAACCACATCCAATAAAGACTTGTGGAAACTAATCGACTGTGAGGAGAAGGTTGTAAGATTTTACTGAGGTGTCAGGATATAGCTTTGATTAATAGGATATTAAATAACACTCAGTAATTTGACTGGTCATGAATTAATCTCTTTTCTTCCTGTTGATAGATCTCATACCTCACTTATCACTATGTCAGATGTTTGATATAAGGTATTAAATCATTTTGAACATTTTTTAGATTACTCAATTATAAACCTTATGACTGTTTTATCTCATATCATTTGTTTGATGACAGCCCATTACATTAAAAAGTCTAGAGGAATTCAATGACTCAGTTACGAAAATTTTGCAGTTAGCAGTAATTAGCATGAACACCTGGTTGTAAGAAGACAGAAAAACAGTTTCTTAGGGAGATGCTTTCAATACAGAATAGAAGAAAAGCCAGGTTTTGTCATTGGTAAAAAAAAAAAAGTGCAAATCCAAAGAGACCACTGAAAAAGGTGGAAAGATGCATAGGAGGACAGATCATATTTCATCCTGTAGTACTTTGTTATTACAAACCAGGAACAGAAGCAATAAAATGACAAAAATATGTGTCCATGGAAATGTCTAGAATGTGCCAGAGTGGATACATTCCCATTCAAGGACATGTCCAAAATAAAGGTATTTAATGGAGGAGTAAAAGTGCAGTGAACATGTTATTTTTCAAATAAAGCATACATTCATATTAGACAGCTTATATAAGTGAGTAGATACACTGATTTTTCAAGTGAGCAGGAAATTTTCAGCTGTATTAACGTCCACAGAATTTTGCTTCCGTTTAGGGACAGTTTTCTTAAGCATGGATTAGAATTATAGGCTTTAATCTTGCATTTTAATCAACTTAAACTGACTAGATTTATCCTGATATATCACCACTGAAATCAGTTAGGTCTGCAAATATTTCTGCAGAATGAATGGAAGGATCATGGCTTTTCTGCCCCAAGATGAAAGGCAGAAGGGAAAGCAAGGAGAAGCATGATAGGTCCTCATTACTTATATCACACTTTATTGTTTCTGCAAGGGGATCCACAAGGGATCTAGTACTGCTCCCAGAGAAAGAAATAAGAGAGCAGGAGACTCACAATCATGTTTTCCCTGTAGACCCAGGATCAAGATGTCACAGTAATAATTGCCAGTAAAAAGAATGAAAACACGTAAGAACATAACAAAATGCGAAAAGTAAAATAGTACTAGAAAATACATAATAATGACTAATACAATTGACATCTGGCATCACTTTTCATTTGTATAGAGTAATTGAGCTGACTAATTGAACTTGTGTTTCTTAATTTTCATTACAATGTTTAGTATCTAAAATTTAAGCAAAGGAGATTTTCTGAAAATACAAAAATATCCAGAACTTACATTACAATTCCAGGAAGTGCTGGAATGACTCATGACCTTGTGAGTTTAGTAGTGCGAAAACATATAATTTGACTGTATAGACAGTAAAATTACAGGCCAAAATAGTCCTTGATTTTATCTCATTTCACCATGCAAACTCACAAACTTTATTTTCATTTTTTTCACCTTTTTGCAGTCATTTGTCATGTAAGCCCAAAGAGAGGATCTAGGCCTGAGAAAAATATTATCTTAGATCACAGTGTCTAAATTTAATTTCCTTAGGTAGTATCAACATAGAACTATGCTGTACTATTTTAGAGGCAAACTCTGATCTTGAGCTTTCTATGTCCAGCTGTTTTCCATTTCCTCTGGAGAAAAGGTGGTAATTCACATTGCTGTGTTCATTTTGAAATAATTTGAATCATACACCACTATCACAATAATCAGAATCTGAAATTAAATGTTTAAGGTGTTAGACTAGAAAAGCAAAAAGTAGTTTAATAGTGTACTACAGACATAATATTAATCCAAGCTAAAGAGGAAATCTACTGCAAACATCACTGTAAAGTTTCAGCAAATAGTGACTGACCCCATTCTTAGAAACCCATAACTACTAAATACACAGATAGCTTCCTCAAGTATCTTTCATATATATATAGCTTCCTCTCTGTTAAGATAACTAGGCCAGCCCAGTAACTTTTATGATAAAACATTTATCTCCACATAAATAATGCTAAAAATACATCTACACAACACCTGAGGCTCTTTAGCATACAGCCAGCAGAATAAAAAACAACCCAGTAGCACTTAAACAATGATTCAAAGTGAAATTCTGTTCACCAACCACCTGCAAACAAACAAATATGGTTCTCTGTCCCCCTCAGACTTACTGGAAAACTTACACTCATCTATTTCCATACTCCCAGAAAACACACACATTTTGCACTATCCCCAGAAGAGCTTTTTAGTAGTATGTGGGAAGAATAAGAGCCTGAATGTGTTGAACTTCAGGGACAGGTGATACAGCTTGATTGTTTGGTCATATGCATTATGGGTCACAATGAGAATAGCTGTTGACAAAAGGATATCCAGCTTGAATACCAAAAAAAATGTGTTACATGCTCGCATAGGAATGCTTAATTCAAGCTCAAGACGATGTATTGTGGAACAGCATAAAGCTGGGAATGCTTTAAAACTATATCACTATGTTGATTTTTCCTGATCTTGAAACAAGAAAGTCATAGATACTATGGCAAAGTTATCTGACAGACTATAATTTCCAGATAGAAACTCCAAAAGCTAGTTAGGTTTACTGCAATATACCTTATTTGAAAAAGCAAGGAGCTGTCCCGAGTTTGAATTGTTTAAACTGATAAAGAAGACACATTCAGTAAAATGATTGGTATTCTGCCTGTCATCCTCCATGTGTTTCCTCAAACCATTCTGATCACATCAGATTTACAGAGGTCAAGCTGAACTCATTTCTCTTCCACCTCTTGAACGAACACTGAGAGATTATACTGATCTTTGTCCCAGCAATCCCTGGTACAAGGAGATGACAAGGTAAGCCAGTACGGCTTCACGCAATGGTAAAAAAAAAGGCTCCTACTCTCCCAAGTCTTTCATCTGATGTGCACTTACAAAGTGTAAAACTACAAAAAGACGAATTTCTTATGCATGATACACATGGTAGCATTTAACACACAGAATGTGATTGGAAATAAGAACAGAAGATAAGGGACTGGAAGGCCATATTCCAAAGAATACAAGGTCTTTACAAGGTTACAAGAAGGAAGAGCTTTTCATAGAATCATAAAATGATTTGAATTGGAAGGGACCTTCAAGATCATCTAGTTCCAATCCTCCTGCCATAGGCAGGGACACCTTCCACTAGATCAGGTTGCTCAAAGCCTCATCCAACCTGGCCTTGAACACTTCCAGGGATGGGGCATCCACAGCTTCTCTAGACAATCTGTTCCAGTGCCCCACCACGCTTTTGATGTAATGTTATGACATATACATCTCATATCTATGTATAAATGAATGTGGTATGGCTCTGTAGCAACACAATTTAGCAAGGAATATAACATCTCCCTTTTGAGGCTTGTGGCAAATCCTCAACTGAAGTTTATACAGTTTGTTTCAAATTAATTATTCTATGTATTTTTATGTAACTCCAAGCTTAAAAGATGGTTTACATTAAAGTATCATTATACTAAGAAGAAAAGCAATTAATTTAATAATAGTTACACAGAGCGCATAATTACCACTCCAGCTGCTCAGGGATGAGATTCAACAGAATCAGCACCACCTTAGTGTAGCCCTTAAATCCCATTTAAAGCCTCAGTGCCATAGGATCTACTGTGAAGGCACTTACGGGTCAACTGTCACTGCCCAGTCTCACCTGAGCCTCACCCCACCCTGCCCATGGCCCCATTTCAGCCCAGCTGGGGCCATCAGTCCCTGCCCCAGTGCTTCTGAAGGAGGGCTAGTATCTGATTCTTGTCTTCTGCTCCTCATGGACAGATCCTGGGCCTGGTTTCTCCCCTTGCTGTGTCTGCTGTGGGACCTTGTCACTGGCACCCTTCTCCACCCATCACTATTAGGTGCTTCTTGGGGAGGGCACCACCTGTGCTAGTTCACCCTTGATTCCTGGCTCATCCTCCCTCATGGAGCAGCCTGCCACTCATTGCTCCCTGGCACACTGGTCCGGGTCCTTTGAAGTTACCAGGAGCATAGATGTTCAGTCGCTTGAATCCATGTTGCCTTTGTGGGAACTCAGAAAAACCTGTTGAGTTCAGGACTGGGTATACACTCATCAAATTTCAGACAGGTCTTCAGTTTCCTGTACAGTTTTTAATTTAATTTTGATCCTCTGAGGTCATTTTAACTCCCAATTCTTTCATATAGAAAGGGAAGTAGGAAAATTTGGTACCTTGAATGCTTTTCTTATGATTCATCAATGAATTTATGGTTTAGGAAACTGTTTTATTTACAATGTGCTTCCTCCTCCACCCAAAATGCATGTTCTCTGCACAACTCACAAAAACATTATAAACTGCAAAAACATCGATCTGACAAGGTAGCTTATTGCCATTGGTATGTGATTGCTGAAGTAACAGGAAATATTTGTTGCAAGTGTTTCTGCTATAGTTATGAGAAGCCTTGTGGGATATTTTTCTTAAATGGGGTTAAACTACAACATGACTAAGATGAACTGTTACTTCATAAATAGTCTTAGATTTAAAAAGTGTTGCTTGATAAGAGGTCCAAATCTATGCTAGAGAAATGATGAGAGAAAAAAAGAATGCCCCTACTTCAAACAGCTTCCAGCAGCAGCTGAACAAGTACCCTGAAACCCTGTTCTTCAGCAAACCCTCAGACTACTTATCTTGTTGGGTTAGAAAGAGGAGAGGCTTGGAGAAGATTGAAGTAGACCCTTCAGCCAAGAATAACACAGAGAATGTACAGCAGTGTTACTGAATTCTGGATACTGAAGCACCAAGAGACTTCTTTCCACCATGCTGAACGAATGGAAGAGGACAGGAACTTCTGCTCACTTTGAAGAGCTAGAATGAGAGCTCATAAAAAAAAGCCAAATCATCTCCTCACCTGTCCTCTATACCATTACGCTTACTGAAATGAACAGAAGACATTCCTACTTCGAGGAGGGAATATTCATCCACTGTTGTGTCACATTTGGGTCAGCACTAGGGCTCACTGAGAAAGACAGTGGCAAGTGTCCAAGCAATGCCATGAGGATTCTGTGTTTCAGGAATTAGTGCCTCTTTCTACAAGGGCCATAGAGCTTTCCACTCTTTCTCCCTATAACTTCTCTTCTTAATGGCTAGAATATAGGACATACAGATAAAAACTCATATATTTTAGCAAAAACATTTTACTTCAGTAATTCCATTTTTGTTTTGTGTTTGTCTAGCTGACTCCTTTTACTCCAAACTCTATTAGTTCTTAAAAAAAATCAGTTTAGCTGCAAATTTAACATCAAATGGTTAAAATAAAGAGCAGTAGAATGATGTGTTTGGCAAAATGATAATGGCGAAGGGAGGATCAGGATTCCTCTCTTAGTGCTAATATTCAGGAACCAAAACCTTGGCTTTATTATACAGGAATGAGGACAAGTAAACAAGATAAAAGGGGAAAAGGAAAGTGCAGAACTGTGAAAGAGCTTGTTGGTATTACAGTGAATGATATTACAGTTTTGTGACCCAGTCATGTTTGTTATTAAAAAAGTATAGTTTTAAAGAAGTATTTTAGGTATAAACACATCTGTTGCATTAACAATAGATACCAGCTTTGACTTCTAGTTCACTCCACAAGACACTTTCTTAAACTTAAGGGAAAATATATTATGCCTGGTCATTCCTATACAAAGGTGAAGTTTACAATGAGCAAATTAATGCCATCTGTTTATAGTGTACTGTACTTCGTATTGCTAGCAGTTGGTTTATAATCACAACAGAATATTAAATATTGATAGAGCTGTGGACTTAGCAGCTGTGCCTATTAGTGGTTTGACCTTTTAACATACTTGACTTTGCTATAGATTATTAGGAAATGTTCTGTTGCCTGTAAGGCGTGGAACATGAAATGGTTACCGTCTGAATCTTCGTGAACTATTAATATAATACAATAGACTAAATGTGGCTACTATGAGATTGCCTCCAGCTGTGAAGGAACCAGGTTGGATATTCCTACATTCTCTTCCATTCTTATGTTCCTCTTTCACTATTTTGGTACACTAATATAAAAGAAACAGGTTTACTGAAGTGTCATGCCAAGAGAACAAAATCATTAATTTGTTGATGCATCTCAGAAGGAAAACACTACACTTCCTATTCAAGCCAATGTAGAATAAAAATTAATTCCATTCATAAGATAACTAAATATTTTGGAGCAAGTATGACTGTGTAATTTGGCTGATACTAGTCTTTCTGCTTCTGTAGTGGGAGCTGACAGAGATTTTAAAAGTTTCTCTGATGGAAGTCAACTACGAATTTATTTTTAAGGCCAAAATCGATTGCATGTTTTAGCAGAGCCAAAATAGCCGCACAGAGGAAAGAACTCTACAACTACACCCCAAGGTCGTTGCTACTACTAAATTAACTAGGAGACACACTGATAGTGTTTTCTTAATTCAGAGAGGGATTTTCATCATTAGAAAATGCAATAGCATAACTGACTGTCTTGTCCTACTCCCACTGAACTCAGTGGCTACAATAAGAGTGGGAGTGGATTTATATTTGAAAATTAGTCTACCGGTTATGGTTTTGACACTATTATCTTTTGATCTCTACCAGGTTGTTGGTTTTTTTTTTTTTGGTTGAACTGCTGTTATTTATTTAAAAATAATAATATTACTAATATTTATAATACCTAGCTTGGTGAAGTGGCTTCTTTCAGAACTACACTGCTGAAGATACTAAAACTGTACAATCTTTGGTTTTCAGTTGTTCAGCTTATACAGGGACTCAAGATTCTTCCTATACCCTGGAATTCAACTTTGAGATTCTCGATCCTCTTCACGTCATGATTTCACAACATCTTCTATGATGAAAGAGTCTTCTGAGCCTAACGGCCTAAAATAGAGGCAAGCTCCTTCTAAAGAGCCAAGAAAATATGCCTGCTCAAAACAATAAAGCCATTAGTTTGATGTTTTTCTTTAATAATAACCTTGCATATATTTGAAGGGCTACATATTGAATAAATAGGAATAGACATCATTCTAGACCTCCCAGGAACATGCCCAACCTTGGTAAAAAATATTAGGCTAGGCTCTGTCACAATTATTATTTATTGTTAACATATTTATTACTTTATTAATATATTTTAAGTCTCATTGATGTAAAAACTTTAAATCTTCATCTATGAATTTATCAGACTATGATTAAAATAACTCGAAATGCCTTTTTTAAATGTTATAACATTTGTCCTTCTTTAGTAACAATTTCATATGTTTGTTTTAGAAGTTAATGGTGTAACATATGCTTCTGTCAGTGATATATCAACAAACTGTATTTATACTGCATTGTATGTTCTCCTAGCCCACCACAGCTGAGGTCTGATTGAGACTATAGCCTCAAGTGACTATAAACCAAACAATTATTTTTGAGACTAATGTGTATGCTTCCTAATGATTCACAACATTAAACTCTCACTTGGCAAGACAGCAAAAACTCTCTTTTTTTGCTCTAGGCATAAAAATTCTGCAGAACATTTTTTTTAAAATGGTCGTGGGTGACCAAAATGCAATTTAAAACTTCAATGGTATTTGCTCAGGGTTGCTTGCTTACTTGTAATTGTTTCCAGAATGTTTGTTTGGAAATTTGTTAGATTATGTATCACACGCAATAACTCCGTGTGCCAAATTCACTGCTGTAATACTTGGCACTGCAATTGATTATGCTTATTTCAGCATCACTTAAAATAGCCAGTTCTTTATGTAAGCAAGAATAAAGGTGATTTCAGCCTTTGGTTCTTTTTTTTTTCTGCATGCAATAGCATTAAATTAGTTGCAGCAGGAGTTATTCCTAACTATATGTTTTGCAATGTATTATGGTCATTTTTTCTCCTTGATAACAAAAGTAAACCTCTTTCTTGTTTGGGTTTTTTTTTTTGCCTTCCTTTCTTTCTTTTTCTTTTTTTTTTCTTTCTTTTTTTTTGAAGTAATTTTTATTTTCATATCTGGAATAGACTTCTGATTATTGTAATAATCATTTACACATAGAATATATCTCACATCTAAAGCAAGTTTCCTAACATCTTAAACTAATACACTTCAGACATGATTTTAGAGTATGTGATTTTAGAGAATAGCAGGAATAACAGCAACACAAACATTAAATTTCAATATTAATTTATGAAAAAATATATTTGTACATTCTCTATTGATGTTCTGAGCAACAATTACATGCTTATTGAAATTCCTACTGATATCTGAATTTATAGAATCAAAGAATCATATAGATTGGTAGGTAACTCTTGAGAACATATAGTTCAACGCCCCTGCTCAAGCAGGGTCAGCTAAAGCGGATTGTCCAGGACTGTGCCCAGGTGCATTATTAATATTGCCATGAATGGAGACTCCACAACATCTCTGAGCAACTTGTGCCAGTGTTTGACAACCCTCACAATAAAAAAAAAATGTTTCCTTGTGTTCAGATGGAATTTCATGCATTTTAATTTGTGCCTCTTGCTTCTTGTCCCATCCGTGGACACTATCTAGAAGATTTTAGGCTGAACAGTCCCAGTTGTCTCAGCCTCTCCTCATATGACAGATACTCATATTCCTTAACCATCTTTGTGGTCCTTGCACTGAATTCCAGTAAGTTCAAATCTTGCTTGTACTGGGAAGCCCAAAAATGGGAACAGCACTCCAGATGTTTTTCAGCAATGGTGAGCAGAGGGGTACGATCACCTCCCTCAACTTACTGACAAGTTTCTTCCTCATGCAGCCCAGAATACTGTTGGGCTTTTTTGCCATGAGAGTGCATTGCTGGCTCATGATCAGCTTGTTTCCCACCTGGTCTGTGAAAGGTAAGTATCTATGGATGCCCTAGTTTTCCTTGGGAGAGATTTTTCATCTCAACCTGGGACAGAGATCTAAAGAGGTATAGATGCATCATGTTTACAGGGGTTTATTTCTCTCTCTGTACAAAGTGACGAGATGGATAAGTCAGGTTGTAAGGATGTCGTACTGGATCTGACTAGGAGAGAGTCAATTTTTTTTTCATAGGAGCCTATAGGATGCTGTGTTTTGGATATGTGACTTTAACAGTGTTAATGAATCATCAGGGTTTTGGTTATTGCTTAGTAGTACTTGTATATAGTTTGGCTCAGTAATTTTCTGGTACTCTGTTAACATACTACTAAAAACATGGAGTTTCCAACAGTATGAACATTTTATATGAACAGTAGGCTTTAATAAGCAAATTCTAGATCTTTTAATTAAAAATAATCATGAAGATTTACTGTGAGTAACCTGTACAGCACTTTTGCGTGGTATCAGTTAGGATAGTTTACCTTCCCTGTGCAAACAACTAAAATTGTAGGCAATTTACTGATGTGATTTTCATAACTTTTCAGACTATGCTAAATAAGATAAATAGGTATTAATCATAATAATCTACCACAGAAATATTGTTGTCAAATAGAAACTCTGTTGATGTGCCAGTGTTATATCCACTTCCAATCTAATATTTCGAACACAAACCTCAGAAATTCTTGGTTCAGAAATAAGTTATAAAAGCAGCTAGAATGGGGTACTTACCTTAAGAAATCTAGAACTTCAGTAATCTAGAGACAGAAGTTTAATCAAAGAGATAATGTATTAGGTCTTCACTATTCCCAAAGATGTGTGATAACAGTTATGAAGAAAATAGAGAAATTTGTGTGTTTTAATGAAACACAAATCCACAATACATTTCATCACATTATGGTGCTCTATCTGCAGCCTATCAGGTGAGGACATTTTACAAACAGAGAAAGACAAATCTTAAAGGGCTCTTCTTGCAAGTTTTAGTCAAGGCTGCTCACCTGAGAATGTCCCTTTCTGAACAGATAATCAATACATGAATGTAGTCTTCTTTTTCCCTATTTTTAGATAACTTTAGACCTATCTACACCTTAAACTAAGGGAGTTAAAGGTAGACATTAACATTTTTTTCCACGAACAGAGATGAAACACAAAGGAAGTGGATGCCAAGCAAGAGTTAGTAACAAGTAGTGCAAAATCCTAATTGTGAAATATGATTTGATTTAACAGGAATCAGTCAAATGCAGAGTAGAAAAGATATTAAGTATTCCTCTGAATGACAAAGGTGAAAGTAGCAGTTCTTTTGTTCTATTTTCTCTCATGAGGTATTCACTATAAACAAATTCTCATCCTTTGTTACATTTGCACAAATGATTTGGTTTTTTTCCAAAATTGTCTACAAACAGGGCTCCATTTATTCATACATGGTATTTATATATGAATTGACACATTTCTGTGACAGCATCATAGTAGAATGTGTTCATTTGTATATCTAGTATAAAATTGAAAACCCAAAATGTACAAATTGAATATAAATGATGACTTTCTCTTCATCTTAATCGAGAATGCATCCAAATATGTTTAAATTTGATGCACGAATACAATTGTAATATGTTTCTTCCTGAGCAAGGAAGATAGGAACACATTTTAAATATTCTGATAGTTCCTGGTGCTATTTATCACTTTCTGTGTTGTGTTTTCTAATGAACTTACACTTGCTTTTCCCTTTATAATGATTAGGTCCCTTTCTCAGTGAATATATGACCAATCTTACAATTTTTGCCACTGACCATAAGCTTCGAATTTAAATTCCAGCTACTCAAAGGTGAATTACTTATCAGGCAAAGAACATTTTTCTTAATAATAACGAGCAAATACATTTATATAATCTACCATCAGCCTATTGTTAACTGCAGAATATGTGATTAGTTCAAATGCTCAGTTTCTAAGGTTATTGACACAAATCCCAGACTTCTTAGGGCTGCGCTTGCTGGACAATTTATTCTGTGCAGCTTGTGTGGTTGGGAATGAGTTAAGTTAACGGCCTTCATAGCAGCCTGTGTGGTGCTGTGCTTTTCATTCGTGGCTAAAAGAGTGCCGATAACACAAATATTCTGGTATTTGCTTTCCTTATTAAGCTGTCTTTATGTCAATCCACATATCCTCTCCCCTATCTTCTATTTTCTTCCAGTCCCACAGCAGAGGTGCACAGTGAGGCTGAGTGGATGTTGTCCAGGATCAAACTGCCAGAGTTACATGATTTTTAACTAATCTGTAAATATCCTATGACTGTAGAAGAGCAATACCTCTATACACAAATAGACACAAAACAAACAAACAAACAAACAAAAGGTTCCAAGCAGCTATTAGTCTGTTTGCTTGATTTCAATACTCTTTTAAGATATACAATGAATTTCAAAGGAAAGAGTAATTTAGAATATGATGGTAAATAGGAGTATGATACGTTCTCAACATCTCAGCATGTTTTTATGAAGGCTATTTTGTATCAAATAATAGTATTTTCTCTGGTAAGATTTGTTAGACGGATTAATGCTGTGGAGTTAATCTATTTAAATTTAGGTACAGAAATTAGATAGTGCCCCATAGGAGGTTCTTATTTTGAGTAGACATGTGAGGATTAATATGAGTGCCACAGAACAGAAAAGGTACCCAGAGAGGGAAATAGATGAGAGTTTATGTAAGTTGAGGACTACACTAATTGGGATTTTCCAGTAATACACAAGATGACAGGATCATTGTGTAGAAGGGATTAAATGACAGTGCTGACTACTACAAAACAGAATGAAATTTAATAGTACAAAGTGAGAAGTCATGCATTTATTTTTATCTTGTGGAGAGAGATTTACAGGCTTCCCCAGCTTTGCTTCTTAAAGCAAAGTCCTTAAGAAGAAAGCATGATGGCATTTCAAACACTTTTGGAGGATAAACATCAAGATACAGATGAGCTACTTAGGTAACAAAATAACACCAGCACAAGATCAAAAAAGTTATGTTAGTCATGAACATATTTTGTCGGCAAATTAGAAGACCATTTCTAACCATGTGAAGAAAGCATTCCAATTAGATAAAAGAAATCTGAATTATTTCCAGATGGACCTTCATATGCTTATGAAAAGAGTGAAACGAAGTAAGAAATTAAGTGTACAGTGTGAATCTTCAGGTAGCAAATCTAAGTCAAGAGGTTTGGTTTAGAGACTGGGACACTGGTGTTATAATTAGGAAATATTAGAAGATGGTATTAATCTAATTCGAGTGTAGAGTGTGGTCTACTTCCTAGTTAGTCTGGGAGATTTGTTAGCAAATTCTTCACCTTTGTGGGCATCTAGGACATTAATGATAACTATCCTGTCTTCCTATGGTACATTAGAATTGTGACTTTGGTCTTTTACTGCAGGTTTAGCTTTGTTAGAGTATATTGGGATGTGCTTCACGGCCACACTTGTGAGATGCTAAATCAAGCAGATGTTTTGAGGTTCTTTCTAAACTAAACATATTGTATGGTTGCTGGCATATGCCTGATAAGCATATTGATGCAGTTTGTCTTTTCTCTAGTTCAGGTTTGTTTTATTTTTTGAAATCTTTACCCAAGTGTTACATGAGAGACAAGTAGATTTTGGAGCCTAAGAATAACAGATGATTTTACTCATAGTCTAAACAATTTTGAAAATGCTATAATCACTCAGAATTGTTACATATTTAAATACATAAAAGGTAAATCATCTCTGAGATATAGGAGCTATTAATTTTATTGAGCACTTCTTGCCAGCATTTACATGCAGATAAGGAAATATGTTTGTCTTACTTGAACTTAATGTTGAAGTCGGAATCTCTGCTGAAGGTAGAGAACAAAAGGCAAATGTGCATCCTTACAGCTAGAGAGGCATTCACAGAGGTAAATATGTCTTGTAAAGTTATGCAGAAATGGAAAAAAGCTTTACTTACTTACCTTTTCTGAATTTCTTTGTTATTCCTACAGTATTCCATTTTGCACAAGTACAAAGGGTAAATAAAATGTATATTCTTTTAAATGTTACTAGCCACAAAAAAAAAAAACCAAAACACCAAAGTCTGTTATCAATTAAGTATGTTTTAGAAACATTCACAAAGATTTCTTGTGTATAAGCAGAAAGATATGATGGAAATATTTGGGGCTCACAGAAAAGCTGCCTCAGACGTCTACTATCCAGCAGGAATACTTGGACAGCTATACAATAATTACGAAATTTGTAAGCATATGCATCACTGCTTTCAGGATTGCTGAAGTGCATGTCTTGGGCTTGTCAATAGTTTGAAATTCTCTGAGACCAGTGCTATAGATCTGTGCTTTAGAAGACAGATTAACTGCCTTCTGGTCTAGCTTATGACATGAAATTCCCACCTTGCCTGGTGTCTGGCATCAGTAAGAGGCATTTCTGTTGCAGAAAGTAGCAAAGCACAAACTCAACGCAGGGCAGGACAGAATTTGTACCCTATTTAGAGCTGGACAGCAAATGGTTAGTACTGTGTAATAGCTAATATAATAAATGAACTGGAATATTCTTAATATAATATAGGCTCATCAGTGACCATAAATGTTGAAGGTCTCTGATTTCGCAGCTTGACTAATGTGAAAACACCTGGAACACCAGATTTACACAAGCTACATAAGACAATGTAACCTACTGAGTCAACACACCAATCTTTTTAGGTTTCTCATGTTTCTTGGAAAACGTTGCATTGGATTTACATGGCAAGGTGTTGGCAGCAGGGGTCTGCTGAGGTGATCTCTGTGAGAAGAGATCAGGGCTGTCCTGTGCTTGGACACAGCTGATTCCAGCTGACTCCAGTGGACTCACTGCAGGACACAGCTGAGCCCATCAGCCAAGTGGGTGGTGTCTCTGGGAAATTGTATTTAAGAAAGGACAGAACACTGCACAGCAATGTGAGAGTGAGGAAAAAAAAAAAGTGTGAGAATTATAGAGGAAGCACCAAGGTCAGTGCAGAAGGAAAGGAAGGAGGTGCTCTGGGTGCTAGAGTAGGTATTCCCCTGTAGCCTGTGGAGAGGACCATGCTGCAACAGATATCCACTCTGCAGTCCATGGAGGACCTCACACCAGAGCAGATGGATATTCCCCACAGAAGGCTACAGCTGATGAAAAGCACATGTAGGAGCAGGTTATCCTGACAGGAACTGTCATTCATGGAGGACTTATGCTCGAGCAGACCCTTTCCCGAAGGACTGCAGACCATGGAGGATCCATGCTGGAGCAAGGGAAAGGTGTGAGGAGCAAGCAGCAGCAGAGAGGAACTGTTATGGACTGACTACAACCCCCATTCCCTGTGCCCCTGCACTGCTCAGGGCAGAGGGACAGTAGCAGAGATGTGAATGAAGGAGTGAAGTTGAGCCTGGGAAAAAGGTGAGTGATGGGGGAAGGTGTTTCGTTTTTGTTTCTCACCATCCACCTCTATTTTAATTTGCAATAAATTAGATTGATTTTCCCCAAGGCAAGTTTTGCCCATGACAATAATTGGTAAGTTATCTCCCTGTCTTTATTCTAACCCACAAGATTTTCCATCTTATTTCTCCCCTTTTCCTGATGAGGAGGAGGAGGTGGGTGGGCATCTGGTAGCCAGCCAAGGTCAATCCACAACAAACTTTAACTCAGATATTAATAATTTGTGAAACTCATAAGTGTTGGGTGTGGGTTTTTTTTCTTGAAAACTGGATAGATCAGAGGCTGTAAAGTTGTTAAACACTATAGATCTAACAAACCTAGCATAAGATTTACATGCCAGTGTTTATTAACAGTATTCATTAGCCTGTTGATTGCAATGTGGAACTGTAAACATGCTGATATTGATTGTCCTAATTATGCTTTTCCTAAAATAAGAAATTCACAGTATAGTAAAAAGAACCTGCAAAACACATGTGTACTACAGAAACCGCTGATATAACCTAAAGCAATGTAAATCTATATTTAAATAGAGGCATAGAAATTTTAAGTGCTCTTGGAAAAAAAAACATGGTAATCAAAGATTATTTTTAACAGCAGGTAGATCCTTTGCTTATTGAAGTAAATGGGAGAACTACTATTTGCTAAGGCGAAACATTACTTAGGCCCAAATCTGCAACAATATATGAGAGTAAACTGAATATATTTTGTTTAGTGCCCAGTAGAACCTGAAAACATCGTGCTTGTCCATGAGGCATAAAGTTAAAAATATACATATTTAATTAACACTTAGACATCTTCGTTAGAAAACATGTCTTCACTGACCCTCAGCTTATTACCTAAAAAGGATGATAACAAGCCGTAATGTCATGACAGGTGTGGCAAGAGACTAAGTGAAAAAGATGAGGGGAGGTAAAAAGCGAAAATGCTCAGTTAACAGACCCTTTTTCACTCTAAGGAAGACTTGAGAACTTCAAGTATCACTTTAATATTTTTATTTCTTTAGATAAATCGATTTTTCTTTTCTACAGTTTTCAGTATAACAAAATACAGTTTTCCAAAATATATAATTTTTTATTTGTATCATCACAGTAAGTCCAAAGGAACAATGTATTAATTTTGGAAACATAGTGGTTTAGATATTCTTTACCTAAACGCTCAGGAAACAGGTTTCAGCTGAATACGTTTTTCTCTGAAATAACACCCTCAATGACTCCCGAGTGGTGGCTTGCCTCTCTTCATTTGAGCTTTTGTTTCCATGTCTCAATTTTGCTCTTTCTCAGTACAATATTAATAACTTGGAAGGGAGCCAGGAGGTACGTCTTTTGTTTAATGAAGTAAAGTAATTAGAATATTAAAGCACAACACTGGAACAACAAGATGATCTCTGAGAATTTTTCTATTTCAATTATGGCTTGGTAGCAAAAGTAAGATATTACAGCACATCACACCAATCTTTTCCTGGCCAGAAGAACTGTGAAAATCTGCAGAAAGTTTTTAATCTTTCCATGCAATCACTTTCTTGTGGGCTTCTGGTCTTAGAAAAATATTAGCACGAATCCTGGGAACTCTCCATTTTACCGAGTTCAGGGAGCTCTGCACTTCTGTTAATTTCTTTGCTGCCTTTCTCTTCCTAATCTTTTTAGCCACCAAAAAAAATTCCATATCCTGGACTAAACTCAAAACTTCTGGTAAAGTTTACAGTTCACTATATTCACCTGTATCTCATTGAAAAGTCTTACTAGTGTAATGCTCCCTAAAGCTACCCTGCAGGGCAGGAGGAGTAGGATGGAAGAGAAAACCATTAACAAAAGAAGGGAAGACAGGAAGAAAATGTGAAAATAGTAATTTGAACAACAGACAAAACATAGCTTTTCTTTTTCTTTTTATTGAATGTTCACATCCACAAGATAGTGATTATCCTGAGCGCTCAGCACTGGGGAAAATTCAGATTCAAACTCAGCCGTGAAGTTTGAACCTCAAGCCCATCGCTATTCCAGACTGAGAATTCAGTGACCATCCTGTGCTGAGTGCTACTCTGGATCCTCCCACTCTTCCTACATATGCACAGGGTGTAAAAGCAAATTTTAATTTTCAGTCCTGAAAAGCCTGCCAGAGCCAGTCCAATGAATTACGGAGTAAGCAGCTGTTGTGCTCCTAGCCATGGTGAGCTGGAATGACATGCCTGCTGCCTTCCCCAAGGCATGCTGCCATTCTCCGAATGATAAGTAACGGGAGTGGGGGGAGGAGGGTTACTCCAGCATGTCAGCAGGCTTTGCCCACTGAGCCCAAACCCAATATAAGCCGCATCAGTCGAGTGGGACATCACTGGGTCTGTAAAACACATCTGTGTCTTTAATTACTAACTTGGAAAAAACAATAGCGACTATATTAGTATGCTGGCTGTGGAGACATAATCGCTCATTATAAAATGTTCAAATGTAATAGAAAAAAGAAGAAATGGCTTGTGGTTAAAAGGCTTCCTCCAGGCTATTGAAAGCAAAAAGTAATAATTTACCAAGGTGGAATTAATTACTTTATCCTTTCCTTTTGACTGAAATGTTACTTATTAATTTATTAATTATTAATTTATTAATTTTAAGGTAATAAATGTTTAATGTCTTTCCAAACAGTGCAAATAGACCTAAAGAACATGATTTTGGTTTGTATTTGTGCATCTGTTTTTCTCTCCATCAAGATCCTGAAACACAATTTTGTAATTTTATTGTTATTATCATCATCATTATTACTATTGTTTGCGTAGTGTCTAATGATTGTACCCCTATCTGTCTGAGGCAATGAACATCTATAGCAAAAGAATATGAACTTTGCCTCCAGAAGTTGTGTTGAATGAAAACAAAAGTGGAAAAGTCACATTAGAGCACAGAAGTTAATTTTTGGGAAAATTGCTTAGAATGTTCCTCACACTGAAATAGTTGCTCAATTTAAATTTAAATAAAGTTGATGAACTCAAGTGGAAGGCTTTGCTAAGATACAACTTCTGTGAATTTCTGACTGAAAGTGTGGTTAAAAATGGAACATTTAGAATGAAATGTATACGTCTCCACTGATGCTGGCATTCCATGGCAAAAAGATAGCAGTGCTGATATTGAATCAGTGTTATTTAAGTTTGTTTATAAATCTTATACCCCTCATTATCTTCCTTGAGTTATATAGTTCTACTGATTTCTTTCGTGTCTTCATTTTTCCCTGCTACACCCTCATCTGTTCATTTGAAATATCATCCTAAACTAGACCAAATAAAGAACGCAGCTAACATACGCAGCTTTTACAACTTACAACCAAAAGTCCTCAGTAGGATTAGAATACCCTAACTGTCACAGCTATGCAGTGAAAGATATGGAATATTCCACTCTCTCCAGCTCCAATATATTCATAGTTTAGCTTTGACAGCATTCATAACATATTTAATGTATTACTTATGACACTCAGGAGGCCCTCAGAATTAGGGGATTTAATAATAGCTCTATCAGCCACATTATAGATCATAAAAATGCCATATCAATATCTTGCTATATTGAAAGATAAGATAGTTTACATCATCGTGTCCACGTAATTCCTATATTATATGGCTAGCAAGACAACGTATGTGTATATATCTGTGTGCATGTAAGTGCACACATAGATAGGTACCCATAAAAGCACTTTTCAGAGCTCCTTAGAAAATTCACGATCATCATCTCTAGTCTCTAGATACCAATTTTGAATCTTTCTTCACTGTCAAGTCTGAATAATCTCTTCCTAAAATCATCATTGAACACTAGTATGAGACAAAACTTCACTCAAAACATTTCATTATACTATATAATTAGACAGTATTATCTGAATCCTGTCATTTTGATTATGGATCTTGGTAGACCTTCATAATAGGCATGTGAATGGTCTTAGCACACCTATCATCACCTTTTCCTTTGGTGAGCGTACAATTGTCTCCTAACTTTCTTTTCATAAGCACAATGCACTTAGAAAGTATCCAAGAAATGCCTGTATAATTTTAATGTGTTACAAGGAAGAGTTCATTAAAAAAATCAGCTTAGTGAAATGCTGATTTGTTACCAAAATCACCTGAAAATTTCTTTCAATGCAAGTATCTACAGAAACAAAAAATCAATCCTATTGCTTTATTTTTTAAAATTACTAAGGTACAGATATTTAAATCAGCTTAGGCTTTATCTTGATCTGTAAACAAATAACTGAGGAAATAATCTAGTTCATTAGGTGACCCAAGAAAGTCATATTGTTTTGTGTTTTAGCTTTACAATTCACTGCTTGACTACGAATCTGTGGTTCATTAAGATCAAGTTGTAGAGCATGTGATTTTTTTTCCTGTATTGGTGAATCATCTGCCAGCAACAAAGGAAACATTGTGCACAAAAGACCAAATCTGACTCCTTGAGGTACATTTTTTGTTGTTGTTCTGTACTAAACTAGAAGTAATCCAGTGTAACAAGCCAATCTGTTTCCTCTTCATGGATACTTTAGCAATGAATTATTTCTATTCTTTTGCTCATCATTTTTAGATTTTTAGACAACTGAAGGGTATGATCTACCTTGTCATATGCCATAGTCAGGCAAAATAGCAATATTGGAGTATATCCCGCTGAGAGTGCTACTAGAGAGAAAATGAGATATTAATATATGGTTGTAATATATGCCAAGGTAGCACTTGCAGCAGTTAATAGAAGATTAAAGTATAGAAAGCTGGAAAGAAACCAGCTTTCACAGGTCCTGTTAATAATTCTTGCTTCATGTCAGAACATTATCACTCTGCAAGAATTCCAGGATATGACTGCACTAAGATCTTGTTCCTCTCCCTGAAGATATGAATTACATAAAAAGACTTTCTCCAGCTCAGCTTGATGGACACATTTCCACTCTATCTGTTTCTCTTCAACTTGTCCTAACTTGTACCAGCCTTATAAATATTGAAGGGACACTGTTAAGACTGGTAAGCCTAAAATTAAATCTACCAACTTCATCTGGTTTGCAAGCATGACACAGCGCCCCTGTACTCTGTCTATTTTGTTGCTGTGAGCAAAAAAATCCAATGTGAATTGCAAGCACCCCTCTCTTGAAAGTCAGTGGCATGTCAGTGTGGATGCCAATGTGATCTACATATCTGAGAAACTTCAAAGGAGTAAAGAGTGAGTAGAGTGTCTTTTAGTTTTAAATCTGTCACATTTTCATCTATCTTCTTTAGCTTCCCATCTTTATCAGTCATTTTGTCGTATTCCAGGTAGGACACATCCTATTCTTTCTCCTTTTCCCTAAAAGCAGCAGCATGAACATTGAAACATGCAAGGAAAACATCTCCTTTCTTGTACTCAGAACCAAATCAGCCTCCAGAAAACAAGGAAAATCATTACAACGAAAGTCCCAACCAAACCTTTCATTTCTGGTACAGAGCACACTAAATTTCCCAGAAGAAAGAAAACATTTAGAGTCTTATTACCATATAGGATCAGTCACAATTGAGAATATGAAGTGTAAATATTCCACTGAGGAGAATTTAATAATCAGGGTTGAAGAAAACTCCACTTACTAAGTGTGACCTGAGATTTCTCATGGGCTTGCGTTTCAGTAAAATTTTCTTGCATTCTCTCGAAGATGATAACAATACCAAAGGTGTTCTCTGGCATCAGAGTAAAACCAGCATCAAATCCCTGTGCTGTGGCACAAATTCATGCTGGAGTTTCTCCATAGAACTGTTGCAGTAACAGCAACATAACGTAATAAATGTTTTATATTTCATAAATAATACTAACATAGAACACCCTCAACAAATCTTTTCACTAAACCTTACTCCAGAGTATTCATTTTTCTCAGCATCATTAAAAAACACCACATCTTACAGAACACTGCAAAAACTGGGAAACTTTTATAATACTCATTAAAATATCTTATATTGGAAAGTTTCACCTTAGCTGTTCTTATTTCAACGTAAAATAGAGGGACTTGTCTATACAAAGATTTCACTATGGATGTTATGGAGAAAACTGGACTTCCTCCAGAATGAATCCACGTTGCTAATCTCCCTAGCAATCTTCACATATTTACGTGTGTGTGTGTGTGTGTTATGTATATGTGATACATATGTATCACACACATATATATATGCATATTTGTATGTGTGTCTATGTATTTAGAACTATGTAAAAAAAATCAGGTTTATATATCCAGACAGTCCTTGCTGAGAACTGCATATAATGGAATCAGGGAAGCTGGAGAAGTCCTTAAACAAGGCAGCCTCAAATCAGACAAAAATATAAAAGTAGTACGCTGCCTGTAAATCACAAATTAAAACACAAAGAGTTTGCTTAGAAGAGATTTAGTTCGATACTGTTCTCCAGTAGAGAAACTGAAAAGCAAAAAGTAGTTTTATGAGCAGTTGTATGCAATAAATTGAAAATAGATGATTTTAAACTCTTTTTTTTTTATGGGAATCACCCATTTCAGAAAGCAGCATATATTTGTGAACTTGGAAATACCATGATATTTGGTAATCCTCTTTTGTAAACCAGAGAATATCTTTAAATTTACTAATGTCCTTGGTAAAGTTCTACATGAAACATGAAGCAGAATTTCCCGTAGACTTTTCTGCTAAGTAGCTGGAAATTCTGACTCAAGGTTTCCTGAGTAGTTGGAGCACTTCTAAGGAACCTGTTCTGTGTAGGTTCTTTAGTGTTCAATACTCTGAGTTATGATGCAGGTTTTGCATTCGTTTGGAAAGTCATGTTGGAGATTTAGAGAGTATGCCTAAACACAGACATCTAATCCTTTCTGAGATATCCTTGTATCTGATAGAATCAGAGAGGGCCCTTCTGTTTTGGTAGCTGGAGGCTACTAGAAACTCTAGGATAGTGCAAATATTAGTACATGCCATGTTCAGGCAAGTAAACAACACCCAAAGAGTCTCCCTCCTCCATCTAACCTAGATTTTATTAAACTTGGAGAAACTTAATACATCTGAAACTTTTGTCTGTCAAATTTTGTTCAAATCTGTCAACAGTTTCAGACACACAAATGTGACGGTGTCTGGAGACTCATTTGCTTATGAAACCATGTTCAAATGCCACGTTGAAATAATGTGGAAACACTCTAACCCACAAATGTTAGGTTAGGAACAGGTATGAGGAAACTCCCTTCAGCTTCTAGGAGTTCTCCGTGAACTGCAGATGCCCCTTGAGCATCTGATTAGCCTTAGTAAACTGCAGATGCTCACGGAGAGCTACAATAACAGTCCAAGAACTGGTTGGAGTCCCGTGGGGCTTTGCCTGGTTTTCTTTTACCTTCTCTTCACACAGCAGTGAACACCTCATGTTCAGTATAGATCCTCACATCTCTCATTACTCAGGCAGGACTGTCTGACCCATTAGTGTAAAAAAATGAAATTTACGCTTTAGAGGTGCTTCTCCTGAAAAGCTTGTGTCACTTATCTCTTGATATGTTGCTTATGCATGGAAAATAGACCTTCACCTGTCTTAGGTGTCCAGGTGAACAGTACATCCAAGAAATGATGATGTTTGTATCATCAGCAATGAGTTTATTCTCACAAGGCATCCATGTCTCCTGTTCACTAACACTTTGAAATGTAAATAACAACTGACATCAGTTGCCCACTCTCCACAGATTCCCAGTAAACCACTGTGATTTTGTTAACTCAGCTAAGCTATGTTATCTGTTATTTTATTTTGAAGATGTGATTTATTATGTTTTTTTATTGAGCTACTATTAACCTACTTTGATGTGTGACTGACTTGTCACACTGACCTGAACAGTATGACTGGGATTTGTATGTGTTGGCACTATCAGAGCATTAATACAGAAAGAGGCAATACTGTCTGCACACTAACAATTAATTGAATAGCAAGATGTGTTATATTTAAAAAACAAACAAACAAACAAACAAAAAAACAACACACAACAGTCATTTTGTCATGATTCCAGTTCTCTTCCTATGGTTTGGAAGGTAAAATTAAATAACACACAAAAAACCTGACTGTTTCTGAAGCAAGAAGCTGCAGGCTGTTTTATGGGAATCTTTAACCATAAACCACCTACTGACCCCTGTAATTTACTTACAGTGCATACTGGGAAGATGATGTCCCACTGATTTTAACCTGACTTCCAAAGGGTTCCAAGGCCCTAATTATTTCCAGAATATTGTCAATAATATATGGGGAAGCAAATTGAACAAGAAAGACAATGTCCAACCAAACTAGTTACTTTACCAGAAGGAGAAAGTCTGACTTCTTTTTTTTAATCACTGGTTTATAAAATGTGAATACAACTCATTTTCATCAGACTTTCTGAGATTTTGATCTAGAGTTTAGATTTAGATGATAAAGAAGTAGGAAAGAGAAAGAAAAATACTGCAATCTTATTGCCATATATGAGAGACCTAGAGATCTTAGTCTAGGGTTTTTCCTCACTATAACAAGAAAAAAAAAAAAAAGATCAGAAGGTCATAGAATCATAGAATCATAGAATGGTTAGAGTTGGAAGGGACCTCAAAGATCATTTATTTCCAACCCCCCTGCTATGGGCAGGCACACCCTCCACTACACCAGGCTGCTCAAAGCCTCATCCAACCTGGCCTTCAACACTTCCAGGGATGGAACATCTACAACTTCTCTGGGCAACCTGTTCCAGTGCCTCACCACCCTCAATGTAAAAAATTTCTTCCTTATATCTAATCTAAATCTGCCCTCTTTCAGTTTAAAACCATTACCCCTTGTCCTATCACTACATGCCCTTGTAAAAAGTCCCTCTCCAGCTTTCCTGTAGGACCCCTTTAGGTACTGGAAGGCTGCAATAAGATCACCCCGGAGCCTTTTCTTCTCCAGGCTGAACAGCCCCAACTCTCTCAGCCTGTCTTCATAGCAGAGGTGCTCCAGCCCTTGGATCATCTTCATGGCCCTCCTCTGGACTCATTCCAGCAGCTCCATGTCCTTGTTGTGTTGGGGACTCCAGAGCTGAATGCAGTATTCCAGGCGGGGTCTCACAAGAGCAGAGGTCACAGATTTCTTCACTTGCTTGTGCCAGTGAGAGAAACTTCTGTTTTCTGCACAGCAGATGATTGTTTATTTCTTCCATTTTTCTTACATTTTGCTGTTAACAAATCCCCTTTATACTCCCTCCAGTCTAGAAATTCCTATATTTTAGTTTAAAACTTTCAGTCTTACTAATAGCTGTTTAAAAAACCAAAAAAAATCATTGCTCATTTCCTCTGAAAACTGAGAAGTCGTCAATGCTCATTCTGGTTTTCCCAGGTTGTATCTTCAGACCAACTCACAAGGAGGAGAGCTTGGTGCCCAACTCCACAGAGAACAATTTGGATAATTTACATAAACAGAAATAAATATCATGTAATGTTTAAAAACACTCTAATAACAGTGGAACTAGAGAGAGAGATCCTAAGTCAATTGAATTGCCCTCTGGAGATGCCTATCTCTTTCAAGGAGCCTTGGATAACTGGAAGCAACTCCAGCTGCCTGAGTTAAGTGCTCCAGTTAAGTGTGATGAATCCTGTCCCTGTCTTAAGTTTTCTACTGAAACATGGGTATTTTTCAAATCCTCTTTAAATGCAGCTATATAATAAAGCCTTTCTGCCTTGCTCTTTGTTGAAAAAAACACTATCACCGTGTTGGAAAACAGGTTAGGGCATCTGATTAATAGTGCACAACGAGGTCCTAAGACGTCAATGAACAACATACATAGCTGAAGACTGGCTCTTTTGCCATTAGATGTTTCCTGAATTGATATTTCTCAAAACCAAATTACATTAGCAACCTCTTCCTATTATTTTTCAGATAACAATTTATCCCTTTTTTTGAATGTGCAAAAGAAAAGTCATTTTTGAAAACAATAAGATAATCTCTGATATTCTCTGCAAATTAAAGCCATATTGTGCTATGTGTCAGTTGAGGTTCTGAAGAATAATGGAATACTGATTTAAAATCTTCTGTCTCTGGCAATCCAATTTTTTTTTGCAACTGACTGTGGTACTTTGCTTAGTAATATGCAAGAAAATGCTTTCTGGAAAGATTTCTTACATACAGAAACTAAGCTACAAGCTTATTATGCATTCTAGACAAGACTGTGTGAATCAACTTTTTTTCTTACTTCCTCTCTCTCTGGCTCTTCAAAAAGGTCTGTTTCTCTCACAGATCCAGAGCCTGGGGACTCACATTCTTTTCAGTAGTTCTGTTTTGTTATGTATTAACTTTCATTACTTCTATTGCCTTTGCAGGAAAGTTTAGTGGTGCACAGTCATTTTTAAGAACATACTGCATAACAAAACATAAGTACTAATGCTTCATTCAGAGTATTTGTTTCATTTTCACAAGGATGACTAGAAACTGTGAGTTTACCACAGGTTAATCTAAATACGCATATGTTATATTTTGATAAACACTTTGCTAGTTTCAATAATGAGAGATATCCCTCAGTTGCCCTACTGGTAATTCTAGAGTTAAATTTCAGACACAGATGACAAGATCATGCAAGACAACTTTAGTTCCCCAAAGCTGTGACATGGTGAAAGATAATTCACTGCATCTCAGGTAGCTGCATTCCAGACCGGGGGTTGTTTGGTTTTTTTTTGGGGGGGAGGGGAGGGGGGGCGGAGAATGGGTTAATTATTACCAGTGTCTCAGACTGAAGGCAAAGGCAAACTGAAAACTCAAAGCTGACTTTCAAGTGAGATATACATTTTCTCAGTAACATTCCCATTTAAATAAAACTGCAGTGAGTCACATCGGACCTAAACACTACCTGAAAACCTGATCAAAACACGGGGTTTTTGCAAGCTATGACTATATCCGTAGCCTGTATTTTACACTGTTGTTGAGCCTCAATTAACACTGAACAAAACAAACAAGCAAACCAAAAAAAAGAGTTTAGTGTTTGGTTGAGAGCAACAGCTTAGCGAAATGCTAACGTCCTCTAAAAGGACTTTACTTACATCAGTGAGGATTTGCAGGGTGCCCGTTTGCAGAGGGGCAGAGAGGCTTCAGTCACACTGTCTCCCCTTCCCCTCCATGCTCAGTGCTGCATGAGCCTTTACTTCTGCACTGGAGGACTTTCTGTGCAGCCCTGCCCACCCCAGCAAGGACCCGCTTGGCACAAGGACTGAGATCTGCCTAGAAGAAACTAGTTAAAATGATGCTAAGAAAAGGGTCTTATTAGACCCTGCGTTATTAGAATGCATATTAAAATGATTCATGATGTGAGAGTCTTACAATGTCATGATATTAGGCTTTATCATCACTCTAATTTCCAGAGAAAAGATTACTCCTTGCTGTCTTCCACTACTCCTTCTTGGATGGCTTTGGATATTCTGTCTGTGCATAAGATCTCAAATCACTCGTTCGATATCGTTTAAGGCTGGGTAAACATTTTTAAAAATCTACCGAAGGCACAATAACTGTAAACATCCTGCCAGGCACGAAAAGAGTTAAATTCTGTGTTGGACTCAGAGTATAAATGATTGTTATCAACTGAAGTCTATGTCAAATATGATGTGATTTTAGAGCTATGCCTGAGAACGTCATCCTTCTTTGTTCCCTAGTGTAGTTTAGTGACAGTGACTTTATACAGTCTAGCAGCAGTGTCATGAATATTCTCAAAGGTAGGTGGGTGGCATGTTCGTTGAGAGATGTACAGTGGATTGCATACAAAACCGACAATATTTTTTGAATAATATTACTAAGACTGTAATAAATCTGCCACCACTTTACATATTTTAAGATCATTTGTCTCAATTTGAATCTTAACTGTGTTTATCTCAAGCTATTGTTTTAGCCAAGGCAGCGTTATTTTCTCAGCCAGAATCTCTGAATTTGTTGAAAGAAATATATTTTAGGTTAATTTTCAACCTGAAATAGCCCCCTTACTATACAAACAAGTGAAATAGCTGCAATAAAGCATGATTGATCTGACAAGTATTTTTGTTCAAAGTAAGTGTCCTTTGGGTCAATTATCAACCTTAAATGTAGCATCCACAGGAACTCTGTAAAAAGCAGGTTCCATCTAAAGAAGACATGAATTGTCTGGCCAATCTGACAATCTATATAAAAACCATTTAGCAAAACCGAAACGATCCAGTTCTGGCTTGCTCAGTAATTTAAGACTTTATAACCAGAAATCACTACAGCAGTGGTTTGGCAGATAAGCACAAGGAAGGGATTTGTGGTTGAGACGTAGACCCAGAACACAGGAAAAGTGTTTTCTATTCTTGGTCTGGGCACTGACTTACTCAGTAGCCATGGGTGACTTACAGCTCCTGAAAGGTGAGTGTCCAGGGATGCCAGTGACTTCATCTGGGATGTGGTAACTCACCATTTCTGAAAAACAATCCCTTGCCCTCTCTATAATTTAGTTTTCCTGTTTATGAAATGATGTTTAGAAATGGTTCGTTTAGGGGCCCGGGAAAGCAGTGCCCACTATTTTCTCTCTTTTTGATAGTTCACTCAGGGCACAGGAGTAGAATAAGAAATATAGACATGCAACATTATTAAATAAATTATTCACAGTTTATTTTCACTATTTGTTAATGACACTGCTAATACAAAACATACCATTGATTTCCTCCTAAAAACTTTAATGTTTTTTCAATCATTGAGAAAAGCAGTGGGTTTATTTTCCTTGTACTTCAGGAATCAAGATCCCCTCCCAACCTCTCATAATGGGAATTGAGAAGTGGTGATTTATAGTGCATTAGGATTACAGTCACCCTCTTGTGAACATCTTTCATGTCTGCGTTCTCTAGAACAGTCCTTTCTTAGGCTAATACTTCTTATAGCGATTCATCGATATTACAATTTTTTTCAGTGTTCAGTTCATATATATGCTTTACAGTTAGCATCCACATCCACACATATGTACTCACGGTCTCTATCACACACATGCACACAGTGAAGGTGCATTTGTAGCTATACACAAATATAAAAAGATCTAATTTCATCTAGAAATTAAAAGTAAGAGACCTCTGGTGTATCTTCTCTGACTTCCTTAGTGATTTTGCCACACATACAGGAATATTTAATCAGCTAGAAATCCATTTACTTTGTCCTAGTAGCATACTTCTTACACAGTAACCTATGACAAAATATGAGTGTCTCATCAGTACCTAGAAATCTTTGTCTGATATTCCTCTTTCAAGAATCTCACCTGTATTTTCAGGTGCCGATGGTAAGATTATAAATATAGAATATTTTTTTCAGTTTTGAGATTTTAAAACGTCCTCATTACCCTCTCAAAAGACTGTCACAGCTGTGGTTACCTTTATTAGCAAAGATCTTATAATATGGAATGATATTTTAAAAATCATGAAACTTTTACTGCCTAAACATAGTCTAAATCACTTCAGTAGTTGATATAAGTCTCCCCAGAGAAAAACATTATTAATACATGTAATTAATTTGGTGAGGCAATGTATACAAAGATATGCATCAGTGAACTCATTAATTTATGTTGAAATAATTATTTACAAATATTCATCTGGTTTCTCAAGACATGTTAATGAGTTGGAAAAAATGTTTACATTGTATGATTGGCTGAAAAATGGCTACTGGCTTCTACCTTCTAAAATAGTACTCCCTTTTTATGATTTCAAACAGAAATGCTAATGCAATTGCATCTGAGTTAATACAATATTTTTAACAGATAATTTATTTCCCGAAAAATGCAGCTTCAAGTTAGATGATGTTTTGTAATAGATTTACGTAAAATTATCAAATAACAAGCTAGAAAAGAACATCTGTCATAAAAATGTCATTTTTGTCGTTTCATTTTAAGTTATATCTTCATTGCCTACAGCTAATTTTCAAAGGGGTTAAAAACTGAATTAAATTTCAGGTTTTTATGCCTGAAATATGTCTGCATTTGTTTCACCAAGGAAATTTTTGTTGACTAGATATAATTTTAAAAATGCTTTTTTTTTCTGTAAGGTATAATATAAATCTTGTATTGTTTCCATGGTTTTGCAGCTTAGGCTATTTTCTGAGAGTCTTTTCCTCTATTTTCTAGACTTTTCTTAGAGTAAACTGCTCCATCAGTAATAGGCAATAGATGAGAAAGGGTTCCTTTGAACTAACGCTTTCTTTCAGAAGGTATCAATTTGCTAACTCCATAGAGAATTTCGGCATAGACTGAAAATCTCAACACTCTCAAATGTTGAGACCAACATTTGAAAAGCGTATTTTAATTGTATCCTTCACCATCATTCTGCAAAAGATTCTTTATACATAATTCTGCCTTTCCATTCATTGACTACTGTGAGTTGACAGGGTGAGAGTTACTTCTTTTTTTACAGTTTTGGCTTCCTGATTCATGTTGCCACTTTTCTGGCATTTACTCAGATAATTTTGTTTGGGGAATGTTGACCCAAGATCAAATCATGGTAATGGGCTTCATCAAGGGTCAGATTCTGTTGCCTAAATGCAGGCATGTCATGCCATTTTTACCCTCCAGGGTATCCAGAATATCTGCAAGGAGCTGGCAGATAGGGCATGGGTCCCTCAGGATACCCATGCCTTTCTGGAGTGCCTGATGGAGGTCTGAGACACATCCTTAGAGGAAAATCTTAAACTAAGGAAGAAACAACATCCTTGACTGTTTTCTTGCAATGTATATTTTTGACTCTTTCTGAAAATGCACAATGCCGTAATTTTGTCTGTTTTGCAACATGTATTTTTGAGGATCTTTGCTGATTCTTCAGATTTTAGCCTTATTTAAGGAAATGCAATCCCTATGGAAGTACCCATATCACATTTAATGCTGATGTCAGTGATGACATAGATACTAATGTGAGTAATAAAATAGAGAACTGCAGTAACATGGGGTTTACCATGTTCATAGAATAAAAAGGAACCTTCATGGTCACTTTACAGTTAATCTTCCTTCCTAAAATTTTTCAGCATTATGAGGTCACATAATCAGACAGTTCTGTAGGATTGTGTTCACTAAAACAGAAAGCCACAGTTACAGAAATGTTTATGTTAGTAAAAATAAAATAAGACACAAGAGAACTGTTTGCAGATAAAGTATCATTAAGTCACTTATCCATAAAAATACTAAGTGACAGCAATAGAAAGTAGAAAACAAGAGGTCAGGGTGTAATAAAAGTAAGCCACACTATTTTTGTTGAGTTTCAACATACGTACTGTAAGTTTTATGAATTATAAGCATGAATGGAATGCTGTGCTTGGCTAATTGGGGCTTCAGATTGGCTATGGGCCAGTCAGGACTATAGGGATTCAAAGGCTAATAACACTACAAACCCATCTATGTTCTGCAGTGCTCACTGTCCAGTGTTAGAAAACGATCAGAAAATTTGGGACAGCTACGGTGTGTTGAAGTTTGCTCTTGACATTTGAAAATAGACGCTATTCATGTCTTGGGTTTGTGTCAATTAATTATTTCAATTCCAAAGTCTTTATTCTTCACAGCAGAAATTGCAGAGGCTATCAAAATTACAAAAACTCCTCTGAAAAAGTCAGAGATTTTAAGCGTTGGGCTGACAAAAATAACCAACTTGTCCTGATGTTGACTGGGACACAGTTAATTTTTCTTTTTAGCAGCTAGAAGAGCTCTGTGTTTTGGAGTTAGTATGGGATTTGTTAGGAGAAGAATGCTGATAGTGCACTGATGTTTACAATTGGTACAGAGACAGCAAGGATCTTTCAGCTTCCCATGTTTTTGTCAGTATGCAGGAGCCCAACAGGATGGGGAGGAGCATGGCCAGGACAAAGGGCCAACAACTCTACTTAGAATTCGAATTTAGACTTGAGATTGAGGGCCAAATTGGCCAATGAAGTATTCCATCTCATGCCACGCCACGCCAAGTACATAGATGAGGGTTGACTGAGAAGTTAATTTTCTCTTTCTAGGGCTCTCTTGAACTCGTGGTCCCTCAGAGTACTCTTTCTCTCTCACTTTTTTCTTTCTGGCCTCTCACTTGTCCAGGATTGTGGTGTTGGGACTTATCTGTTTTGGGATCATTTGCCAGGACTGGACGAGCACTGGCCACTAAGTGGTGAGCAATTATACTGTGCATCACTTGTATATATTATAATATATTTTTTCATATGTTATTATCATTATTTTGGTACTATTACTTTCAGATTTATATAATTATTATTATTATTTAATTGTTCGTATCTCAACTCACAAGTCTCCTTCCCTTTCACTGCTTTAATTCTCTTCCTCATTCCCCGAGGGTGGGGAAGGGTGAGTAAACAGCTGTGCAGCGTTTAGTTCCTGGCTGGGTCAAACCACAACACCCCTGGATTAAAGGTGTCAATAACACTGAAATTTTGGGTTTGAGATTTTAATGAAGATGATATATAAACCAAAATAAAGTAGGTTCTTGGAGATGCATTTTGTTTATCCAAAGTAATAAGAATTGAAGTGGTACTAGAGGTGTTAAACACTAAAAATGTTTCAAATGTGAGATTTTTTTTTTATTGCAGCTATTTCTTAAACTCCATTTCAGAGTCTTACTTTTGTCCAAAATCTGTTTTTTGGTAGAATCAATGAAATCTACTTTTCAGAAAATTGAAAATTCAGAATTAGCTGTCAAAAATGCATCTAAATTATGAACTTTGACAATTTACACCAATTACAAGTATTTCTGTGAGCAGCAAAGCCAAGTTTCCTGCACCTTTACATCTTACGAATGGCTTATCCTTTGTCTCACAAGGTTTGAATGGTCACAGCAGTTTGCTTCCATACAGATTCTCTTGTGTCTGATAGACCAGTTGAGTTCATGTAATACAGGATACTTTCATGAACTTCATCCTACACACATGTGCACACCCACAGAAAAACAGGTGAACAGCACAAATCTCGTAGCTGACAATTCCTTAGCAACTTCGTTTTGTTACATATAATCAGACACATTTCTTCTCCAAATGTCTGGCCCTAATTGTAATTCATTGTGTTGTTTTATAATTACATCTAAGTCTCTTTTGGGTTCTCCAAATCAACCATATACATACATACAACTGCACCTTGATTAGTGTTCTTTAAACAGCTAAAACAATTCTGACTAATTGCGGCACTTCACTTAAGATCATAACAAGGGAACAGGCAGGAAAAGAAACACACAGGTTTTCTATTTTTCACAAAGGTATATTCAAGTAAAAAGTAAAACCTGAAAAAGTTAAAATTCTAGAAAGAACCTCGCTGAAGGAGCAGCCAAGGCAATCTCCTGTGATATACAGCATTTGTCCTGAAACTGGAGGACTTAATCCCACAGATCAACTCATCCTCTTTCTTGCTGTGACATATTTTGTCAAAAACATTAGTTAAACTGTATTTTTGTAGTGACTGTGACTGTTTAGAAAAACATAACATGGGCTATGCAGTGTACATTGCAGTGGAGTTCAAATAGTAAAGCTGGGAACAAAGAGCACTCCTGAAGTTAGAACAAGTAAGGAAACACGATTATTACTTTAGATAGCAGTGTCATTACACTGTGAATGTTGTCTGTAACCCATATGAAGGATTTGGCTATGTACCAGTAGGGGCAATGGTGATGAGTAAATCAGTGTTACCACGGGCTCACCACTGAGGCGTTCATTGGTACAGCAGGGGCATGCCGAACTGTCAGCTGGGAGACGGTACCTCAGCCAGCACGCAATGACATTTTCAACCTTTCTGTCTGCTCCCTCCTGCCCTGAACTTCTCACTACACCTCCCATTTAGCTCATTCAGATTATATTACTGGTAATGCTAATATCTCCATATTTCCTCCAAAGCGCATTTTAAAGCAATTATTAGAAATTAGTTTCCTATTTCACTTCTCATATCAAAGTACAAAGCACATCATTTTAATATAATTAAAAAATCCATTGGCAGTCAAGGCGTGCCACAGATGGAACACTAATCAGTTCATATTTTCCTGATGAGAGCTACATTTCTGCTCAATTTTGACCTGAAGAAAGTAGGAAAATGGACAAAATAATTAACTCTCCCCTGCTTTTCATGAAGCTGGAAAGAGATGCAATGACATAGCACGAACAGAGGTTAATACTTGAAAGGTGCAGACAGCACAAGGACTACTCTGTGCGTGGCAATGACACAGGACAAAATGACAGGATTAATTATATCCTCTCCACATGAACTCATGAATCTTCTCATTCTGTAAACCTCAAGAATTGTTAATTTGATATCTAAATATTCAGCAAATTTTGCTGGTTTTCCTTCTTTAGTTTAGAAAGAAAGATAAATCACAAATTCTTTAGCTATCACTGAAAGGTAACACACTTTAAAAAAAAATTGTTTCACTGTGTCTGTCTTTCAAAATCACTGTTGTTTTCATGTGTGGGAAAATATGCAATCAGGGAATAGGCAGTTACACACTGAGTAAACTGATACTGGTAATAAATCTTGTGTATACAGAATGAATCTTAAGCCTAGGGTAAAAGAGTAATACGTTACCTGATCAGTTACAGAAACAATCACATAGGATGAAACATAGGAAAGCAAATACTAGAAATATTAGATGAAAAGGGTTATAATATGAGCTGTTTTCTTGAGTGTATTGGAACTCAAGATATTAGTTAGAGATGAAATGGGTCAAGCTAAAGCACCTACCAGAATTGACATTCCTGGACTCTCTGGAGTGGGCAGATCAGGAAACTCCAAAGAAGTGGGCGAACCATCAAAAAAAAGAACTATCTAGTCAACATCATTAACAATCATGACTTTATTGCTGGGGTCTCAGTTTTAATCAGAAACAGATAAGAAAATAAGCAAACTTGAGGGGAAAAAAATCCTTTGTTCACAATTCACACAGCTGTAAACTTTCCAATTCATTCTATTAAAGCAAGATCCAAATGAAGAGGAACTCATGAATTGCTTCCCAAGACATAATTCACAAGTACAGTTTCCAGAAGAGGGCTCCAAAGCAACACTAGTACTCCTGGGAAACTGCCCAAATGTCACTGTCCCACTCTGAGAAACAGTTAATTAGTGACTAATTAAAGGTCTCATGCCCTTATGAACCCTGTCTAAAACTTTGAGTGTGTCCTACACTAAGATGGTAAAATGAAAGCTGTGAGCTAACATGAGGTGTTAATGTTTTGGCTGAGAGCCATGTAACTAAAATGGAAATATGAAAAAAAAAACCTGAGAAAATTATAATAAACCCTCATTAGGGTGGGGTTTTTTTTAAAGTATAATATACATATATAAATAATATACATATATCAACAATATAAATATATAAATAATATAGAAATTAATTACGTACTATAGAATAAGAAAACAATTATTTCTCGTATATTTTCCTAAGCCAAACATTTCTCTGCAAATAGAAGCTATCTGTTTCTTCTAGGGAAGTAGCCAATAACCAGACTGTAGTCTATGCTCCTCAGCAACTGTAAAGAAGGAACACAGAGGAATTCAGATAGACGTACAAGATATTTGGATAGTTTTTGACTAATGACCAAATCAAAATAATGTTTGAGATAAGATTTTAGATGAAATACATGTTTAAATGTTTTAAACATTTAAATGAGATATAACTTTAATTGAGATATACCTTTAATCATTTAAAGTATACCGTCTTTTCCCACTAATTCTACTACCACTGAGTTTAAGATCAGAGGTAGGTAGTGAATGGCCTGAATTTACACTGAAGATATACAGTCTCAGCCAAACAAATAAGACTTAAATTCAAATTTTCTTAAATATTGAGTGTTTTTATTCTGTTTCATTTAGGCCCAGCATAGGACCAGATTCAAGCCGAACAATGATTTAGGTTTGAAACCAGGATCTAGGGTTTGGCCCTGTTTCCAATTAATTGCATAAAGCTGGCTCAGGGATTTTTAAAAGTCTCTGATGAATATTGTGAAAGATGGATGAGCTGAAATTCCCAGACACAAAAAATAGAGAGGTGTAATACGTTACTGTGTAATGTACTAAACTCAAAGACACAGCTTATTCCACTCAGACACAGCCAAAAGAGCCACTGATGCCAAAAATCCAAAGGAAATATAAGGTTAGTTTTGAAATTTTTGGTTTGCTTCCAAATATTTTCCATCTTCAGGCATAGAGCTAGCCAGAGTCTATAAAAAGTGTGGAAACCTAAACATTAAGCTTGCCATGCTGACCTCCTGTTTGTAACACCCTTCATGTGATGGGAAAGGTTTCCCCATGCGGTCCCTCCAGCCTCTGGAGCTGCCGGGTCTGTCTGCTGGACCTCACATTGACTTCATTTCCAGGTTGTACATAGCAGCTTGTAGAAGCAGGCCACAAGACTTCCTATGTAAGCACACTGGGACACAAAACGTGCACGCCTGTCATGCGCTTGTCTGTGAGCAACTGCTCAGAGGTGCAAACATGTCAACTGATGCCTAAAGCAAGAGGAAGGCAGAGTCCCTGAAGTGGACTTATGTCCTTCAGGAATATTATTTCTCTGCCTCTCTTAGGGATGTTTTTGAGGAAAGCACTATTTATACATTTTGGAGACTTCATGACAGACTCACCTAGCTTTCAGGTGGTACATTTCAAGGGAGTTAATGTACTTCGGTGGTTTGAAAATTCCTCGTAGGAACAAGTATAACAGATGCCCTCCAAGACCTATTTGTAAAGCATGTGCATTTTATTAGTGCTTATCTCATGATTTACAATGAAATACAAAATGCCGTGTTACCAGATGGGCGGTCTACTAGTCAAAACGCTGAATTCCAAAGAAAAGACACAGATGTTACCATGACAAAGTCTGCGTCTTTTGAAACATATTTCCTCATTCTCATGAATCTCAAGCTTTGCTAGTACAGTCTAAGATACCTAAAGCACGTTTCTGGGCAAACAGCTATTTCTCTTCAGATGCTTCCAGACTTAAAACCTGACTCATTATAAAACGGCTTTGGATCATTTCAGTTTGTCTGGTGAACCGTCTATGAGGGCTGAGTTAATCCATCTGAACCCTTCTGCTCATTCCAACTGCTGTTTAACATTTTGATCTGACAGTTTAATGCTGTTCCATTACAAAATATATGTTCCCACTGAAAACAAACATTTTTCATATTAGCAATAGAGACAACTTCAAGGGATGAGGTTATCATGAGGCAATTACACCCCAGAGGGATTACAGGCACTTATATCATGATAACCTTATCTTCAGTGTGCCTTATTAAATAATTACAAGACTGCCATAGCCAAGTATAAATACCCATAAGCTTCTCAGCTATGGGCTTATCACTCAATAAAGGTAAATGTTTATGTGAGCCTGGCAACCTCTACTGCTTATGCTAAAGCATCTAAACAAACCTCAGATTTCCGTTCAAATGACGACAAACAGTTAATGTTGAACTGATTTTGCTCCAACAGGATGTTTGCCACTAGAGAGGGACTTGCACTGAGACTGAGTGCTTTCTCAAGATTCATAGAACCTTTTAGATTGGAAGAGATCCCTGCAGGCTGCCTCTCTGCATTATGAATCCCTGCTGAAGTCCTCTGAAGTGCATAGGCCTACGCTGATAAAGTTTATATTAAGGATGGCTGTGACTCACAAAATCATTGCTCACAGTTTTGTTTCCAGTGCTGTTTTCAATATCTGCACTGTCAGTTACCCTATAGCAAGCCACACCTTCTCATTCCACCACGTAGTTTGGCAGAACTGTTTCACAGGTAGTCCTGGAAAAGTAGAAATAAATGTTTTCAATGCATGCATATTCGAATTTCAAAACCATTGAATTTGTTCATGTTCATAGACCTTCCCTCTTCACTTTTCATTAAAATGTTAGTGACTGAATTTACTGGCAAAAATAAATGTTAAGCTTCAGTGATTCAATACTCACCAAAAATAAATTAGCAATGATATATGATAAATCCAGCCTGCACTGGTTGATTTTATGACTGTAATTAAACAGGAAAATAAAATTCTAAATCATTCCCAACACTGATTTTTTAATACATCCAGCCATGTAGTTATATTTCTTTTGATTACAAATGCTTCTTTCTTTATATTATGCTAACAATACAAATAATAGGTAATAGTAATAAACCATAGTAAGAACAATGCCACTAGGCTACTCCAGTTCAGTCATGAAATTCAGATGCAACATATTTCCAAAATATTTACAGAAAGAGATAAATGTCATAAGCACGTCAGAAGAACTGGGAATAGTAAATCAATTTGAGAATGGCTGGCACTGAGAGCAGACTGAGCAAAGAGCTGTTTGTGGCAAAAGTTTCCCATGTTCCATAATATACATAAACCAGCAGATTTTACAGACTGCACAATGAGAAGCAGATTAGGAGCAGAATTCCTTTAGCTATCCCACAGATGGGAGTGGGGAGAAGAGAAAACTATTCTCATAAACGAGGAACATAGAAAGGGAAAAATAGTCCATGTTCTCTTACAGAGCATAAGAAGTGCAACAGTCAGACTAGATAACTCTGTTACATGGAGAAGAGCCTCAAAACTGTGGATTTATGTTTTCAGTGTTTTACAATATATCAGTAGATGTTAGCACGATTAACAGCATGACCCTAGGAAAAAAAAAACCACACAACATAGTAAATGGTGGGAATTTGCCCCAATAAGCAGTGAAAATTTAACCTGATTGAAATTTAAATCAAGGTAAAATGATTTGACCCCTTTTAGTTTCCTGTCAGCAAATCACTGCCTTCTGGGCATGTGACATACATGAACTTTTCAAGTAATTCAACATGTTGATAGTTTCCCACATCCAGTAGTCATTTGAGATAAAATATAACCATTTTATCACCTTCAAGCACAGATCTTACTCATTAAAATGGACACAAGTTTGAACTTACAACCTATTCTGTTCCCAAATTATCACTTTTTTAAGAAGATATGCTTACTCCATTCTTAAGCACAGTCTAGTTAGCAGAGGGATATTTATGTATTGTATTTATTTTTCATAAATCCACAGTGCCTAGAACTGATCAACATATCCTCTTCTAATTGCTTACAGACTGACAACTACCAGTCTATTTATCACTCAGCTTGCTCAGCACGACAACGCAATTTACAGGTCTGTGGTGCCCTATGTCCTCTTGTCTTCCTTTCTGAAAATAACTCAGAGTGTAACAGCAATAATTTTGTCCAGGTGGTTTGTTGTTGTCTTTTTCCGATTTCTTGACTAGACTTTGCTGCAATCAAATCTAAGAAATAATTGACTCCTTTGCCTATGTGTTCAACATCACATAGGTGTGTAACAAAGCTTTCCTTGCCTGAAAATCAAAATATTTTCCTACTATTTCTTCTAAGGGATGATTCTGTTAGATTTAGATAGAGATTCCTAAACCTGAGTCATGAGCTGATGGTCTTCATATCCTCTCCATGCATGCAGCAGCTTTGCTTCCCTATTTATATCGTTCTGAAAAGCTAAATTAGACGACTTAACTCCCTTGAGAGAGCAGGTAGCAACTTTGCACACCTATAATAGTCAAAATTCAATTTAAATTCAGCAGGGGAAAAAAAAAAAAAAAGATTGGCAGAAGGAAAGGACATCTATCACAGATAAAATAAAAACTGTGATTTCATTAGCCCTGAGCTGTAAGTTACTGAAGGGGAGCATTTACTTTGTCTTATGCTGCAGAGGTGTCTCTTGTCTTTTCAGCAGATGGTTTTGTCTAATCTTTTCTGCTCAAAGACTTTGCATTTGGGAGCACTGCCCATGATAACCAGAGAGCATGAAATGGACGTCAACAGCATCACCAGTTTGAGCAAACCCTCTCCCTCTCATGGTCTGTATCTTGATGCTTGTTCCCTCACTTATTACTCCCCCAGTGTCCTCTTGCTGGAGCATTTCTCTTTACAATCAGCTACCCAGGCTGGCTCACTGTGCAGCTGCACAGACAGCAGCGCTGGTGCAAGGGAACAGTGGTGCACAGGTAAGAATAAGCAGCCAGGCCATAAGCTGGGAAAGAGGAAAGAAAAGATGAGCAAGTGATCTTACTGCAATGTATCAAAGCATAGCACACAGAGTCCCAGACAAGACTGGTCTGCAGAAACACCATCAGTATTTCCTGGGAAGGCAAAGACACAGCACATGAGATGGAGTGTTTGAAAGAAGTGATATGTCATCCTATTCTCTAATGTGAACAGTGCAGCTTTTCCTATCAATTTGCTTTCCTTCGTACTAAAATGTATAGTAGAGATAAAGTTGCCTGGGCTACTGACTCATCTTTGAAAGAGAAGTCTGTCTGTGGACTAAAGTATGTTCATGATGATTTTTAAACATTTTTTAGTGGACCATACTTAATAAATTACCACGTCACCAATCTTATAACATTTATATTTGCATTGAAATAATGCTGAAATGGTGTTTCATAACTGAGTTAGAGTTGAAAATAGTAAAGTGGACCTGCTGGGAATTACATATGCAATCTTCTAGGCATTATTGAATAACATGTTCTATATTGTGGTGAGAAAATGATGAGGAATGATCAGTTCTTCAAGCCTCAAGATATATTGCCTGTAGCACTAGCAGCTTTTGCTGCTTTGTTACACTATATACTGAAACTGTGCCACAAGAGGATAAGTGATTTAATTTTCATTCGGACGACATTTTGTTTTCTGAACTATGTAAACAGATGAAAAAAACATAGAGAAAGAGAGAATTTTCAATATTGATGCTATCCTATACTGATCAATAGGGTGAATACACACAAAATTTAGGTAAAAAGCTATAAAGCTGTTCTGTGTAATTTTATCAGCATTTCTTTGCATGAACTGCTCCAGAGGTCAAACTGATCTGAACTCTTTCATTTCTCCCCAGTCCCATTAGATATCAGCTCTCTTCTTCTTACCTTCAAGTACCATACATATTCAGTATAACCTCTATGCCCAGCTCGCACTGAGTAGCCCTTTCATTATCTGCATCCTTTTCCGAGCGTACATTCAGTAATAACATAGTCATTCATTCTACAAATAGCATGCCCAACTACTCTAACTCTCCTGTTTCATAGGAGGCCCTTGTCTTCTTCTATTTTCCGTCTGGGAGAAGGGAGGGAGACAGCACCTCTATTTTTATTCTTCAAAATTTTCACAGCTTACATAAATAGTTGATGTTCTTGAAGACTTACTTAGAAGACACCAGTGGCAAAATCACCAGTAAAAGCTGCTTATTCCTCCTTGGAGTAAGTTCTGACTAAAGAGAAAGAACTAGGAGGACCAAACCCGCTTTTTTTTTGTTGACCTCAGCTCATGTATTTTGTATTTCAAGTAATTTTCCCTCTGAGAGTGACTGGCAAAGAATAATGACCAGTAAGGCAATTTTATGATAATTAAACCTTCTAAAGGGGAGAAAATGTGGGGATGAGAAAGCCAGGAAAGTAATTCATTTTTTAAAGTATTAAAGATTTTGTTTGATGAATCCAACCTTTATAATAATAGTAAAGGATTAATTTACTCAAATTATTTCCTAAGGTCTAACATATTTGCCCAGTCTCATCCCTTAAAGAACATACAGTCAATAGAAATCGCCCCAGTATCTGAGATTTGTACTGTTGCTCCCAAATACAACAAATTGAAAGCTTATCTATTTGAATCTCACCAGTTTTGTGAAGAACTGTACCATAAGGCTTGGGAGTTACAATCAAAGGCCTGAAATGGAATAGTGTGGGGTAAGTACCACAAATCACCATGCCTGAATGAGTTGGTAGCAAAATTATTGCATTATTTCATTATTAGGTTATCACTGCAGTGGTTTCTGCTATCCAGTTGCCACTGCTGTCCAGAAACTACTGAAGAGTAAGGTTCAATCTGCTGGGCCATATCCTTTGTTAGTCCAACCTTTCTGCATCTGCAGTAGACCTGTGGCAAAGAACAATAACTGCAAGTCTATGTGTCTTGGGTAAAACCTGCAGGATTTTGTATGATGTGGATTTCGCATCCCTGTGGGTCTAACTGGACTGTTAGTTCATAGTTCAAATAAGCAGCATCCGCACAGGTGTGGTCCCACAAAGTTTTCTAAGTCAGTGAGAAACACTCTTCTTGCTCTTTTTAAAAGGGAACAGTCATTTTCTGGCTTTTAGCAGTAATGAACGATCATTCCGTCTGTTGGCTCAGTTAACTCTGGCCAGTAAAGAAAGTCAAAGTTTTGCCCAGCTATTTGACTGGGCACTCGCCAACTGCCTGTTTGAGGGAAGAGTAGTGCCATCCACTTGCTGAGATGGACTCTATGACTAGTACTTGCAAACTCTTGAAGCTAGTAATGCAACTCAGATGATATTCTTGCCCTATGTAAGCCTCCATTTTCCATTGCAGTAGTGTTAGAAGGGCCATTACCCTGGTTGGGGCTTTCGTGTAGTAACTGTAGTGCAAAAACTCTCAAATAAATCAAAAAATGCAATTGAACCCACCAAAAAAGAAAAAAAAAAAAAAAAAAAAAGGAGTAGCAAACTGCATAGCTACCTGGCTGACAATGTCCATTTAATCACTAAAACTCCTAATGTATATTTTAAGAAACCAGCATTAAAGTAGGACAATTTATTTTAGAACATGCATGATAAACACATTAAAGTTTCAGTATGGTGCCTTTCACAATTCAGTCAAATATGGATTTTTTTCCGTGTTAGCTGCATACTTAGTTCTTTAAAGAACATCCATTTTCAATGTGTTTCTGTTTTTACATTCACTAGGGACCTGTGTGAGGATCTGGAGTACATACATGAAACATTCAGGACCAAATGGACCAAAAAGATTACAACACTAAGGAGGACACCTAAATTAAACATTTATTCAGTAATGATGTAATCTAGTACTTGTCAAACACACACAAAAAGTTGATTTAAAAATGGAAAAGATGACATCCAGTCTCATGGACTCTCTTTGAAAATGAGAGTTGTAAAACAATTTCAGGATAATTATTATCTTATAGTGTGTGCAAAGGCTTCATGAGTTATTTTATGTATTTAGACATCTATTTTGATTTCTAATGCAACTGCTTATGTTGGTAACTATTCATCAGTGTGAATAAAATGTTTTCAATCTGTCTCTTCAAATTTTGCTTGTTACAGTCTAAAAGCCAACACGTTCACTCAAAGGGAGTATTTTGTATAAAATTTATAACAAATTAGTGATTTTATAAACACTACCAGATGCTTGCCTCCAGAGCATATATATGTTGGTTACCTGCAAGATAAACAATCACTCTCAATTTCAACAGCATACATTTTCAAGACAGTTCCCTTTTCAGTATCACTGAAGGACAGATCTAAACAGGTACAATACATATACTTGAGGCCAGATTTTTAGAAAGACTAATGCCTAAAGTCATGATCTCTTTTGAGAGCCAGACTGCTTTATTTGAGCTTGAAATCAGTACCGGATGATCTGAAGCCTGAGCTTTGAAAGGGCTTGCTAAGAAGTCTTGAGAATCAGGAGATGAATCCAAAAAAGTGTAGCTAATTTTGTACTTCCACAGTAGAGTATATGGAATGGTGGTTACTGGAGGATCCTGTGCCCGAGTTTAATCTAGCTTTAATTTTTAATACATTATGGATCTGACTTTAGTTGTGTATTTAATTTATCAGGCTTCTGTAATTTAGGCAAATAAAAGCTAGCTAAGATGGCAATCTCCTTTGACTGGAACTTATCCTTATGGACCCGGTTTTGTTGCATCAAGTACTTACAGGCATCATTCGCTTTGACAGAAGACTATGTTTACTCACAAGCTGCAGCTTTCAATGTTAAGTACTATGGGTCTAAATTATCTTAAACCACTTCAAAGAGCTACAGTGATGTTTTTTGTTATCTGACAGATGGATCATAATCTAAGGTAAGGGGAAGAGGTAAACCTGATTACCTATTTTGATGTCTATAGAGTGTACTAGTCTAGAGGCAAGCCCTTTATACAAGGAGGAGAGACTTAGTTCCAGTATTTCCAGAAGACAGTCAGAGTCACTACTGTGACTACAGTATCACAGCTTTTGTTATTGGGGTTTTTTGCTTTGAATTTCCTGGAAATTTTGCCACTCTGTCAGGTGGGTGACAAATATCTTTACAAGATAAGACAACATTTATTAGTCATTCAAAACATAGCATCTGAGATTAGACCACAGAGAAGCAACAAAGCTTTCATGCATCTTCTGGAGATGGAAAAACCTATCTTCCTGAGGCCAAAAAATCCAGAATTTCATTCCGTCCACTGTGGGAAGCATTAGTGCTCTTGTCGCCACCTCTTTTGGTCTTTGTTTCATACCAAAGCCCAGATACTTTAACATATTTCGTTTCCTTCGGTCAAAAATTATTTAAGTATAACGTTCTATCATATCCCGTTATAATCTAAATGGAAAGTGACTTGATTACTGAGTGATGATTCTCATTAGAGTAGTCATCGTTATCTATATCACTCACTCTCTTCAGAAAGAAAGTAAGTTTTTTAATCTCAGGAGATCCAAATAAAAAAGGCATAGAAGGACACTAGTCACATATTTTCTTCACTAAAAAGAGAAAAGAGGAAAAGCATTCTGCATATTGTCCGTGACAGTGAGATCAAACCATGCAGTTATTTTGAGGACTGGATCTGTTAGTGCAAGCACCAGATCTGTTAGGACAAGCACTAGCACAAAAGAAACCTAATTTATTTTTCTGTGTAAAGTAAACCAGTACTGTATTTGTACTCTCGAAAAGTACACAGTAGATTGAAAATAACCTCAATATTTTTCATATGTTTGTGGATCTTTCAAAAATACATGTGAGAGCAACACTTTTTAAACTCAGTTATAGCAAGAGCAATATGCCAATTAAATCCCCTTTCTCTCATTAAAAAAAACCACGTTGAAACAATTACTTCATGTTCTACCAAGGTTAGCAACTTCACACTCGTGCAATGTTGTTCAAGCCTTTTCATGCCTCACCTAGCAGTAGTAATTCAATTCAATGACTCTGTTGTACTCCACATTGCAGAATGTCAGAATGTGTTTCATGCAATGTCAGTCATGTGCTAATTTGACAAATTATTTCAGATTCGAATAGTGAGAATTCCTTTGAGGCTATTTAAACCCAAAGCACAAAATACACATTTGCTTCCCAAAACTCATGTTTTTTAACCCCAGAACTAGAATGAGCAATGCCAATTTCACTACAGATGTCAATCAAGTTATGCAGGAGTTCTCGACCTCCCTTCCAGGAGGAAAATGTACCCACAGCATATATACTATATGCTAAAACACCAGAGGACATTACTGGTTTTAGGACACTGACAACTCTAAGCTTTGAAGAAATATTCTCTCTTCATACTAAAATGTACAGTGTCTGAAAACACAGTCCCTGCATCCCTGAAGAAGTTACATGAACTTAAGATTTTTTAATTTTTTTTAAGTGTGATCCAAAATCACTGATGTTAAATACAGTGTTTCTGTTTCTGGAGCATTAATAATTTGATAACACAAAAGCAGCTTTTTTTTTTGTTTTGTTACTCATTTCTAACTTACTATGTTTCATTATAAAGGAAATAGCAACAGTTTTGCACACTGCATTGATTTCTGACCTATCTTTCGTCAGTTATTGCTAGCAAAGACCAACATAAATGTTTAAGTAAATTCAGAAAAAAGCCTCAGACTTCAAAAAAATATTAAATATCTTAAGCCATAGATGTTTTACCAAGGCAATTGAAACTTCATATAATAATTTCCTTTCCTGAAGAAATAGATGTATCTGAAACAGAGACAAACTGGAGAAGAAATGAAACCTACTTGCCAATAGATAAAGTTATAAAATTGGTGGATTTGTATTACATGGAGGTTAAAAAATTCCTTGAGGAAGCAAGAGCAGAAGAGTATACTCTAGTAACATAGTACCTTATATTCTTCCACAAGCCACATCTTCCCTATAACAGACTTGTTTTTCTTACATAGCTTGCCCAGAGCCACCCTCCCTGCCCCCCCTTCCCTTTTATTTTTTTTTTCCGAAAACTTCAGGTTTTCCACATCTTGGGATGAAACGGAAGGCTCACATTGGATGCACCTCATCTGCTATAGCATTATAAACCTTTACAGAGAAAAGTCTAGAGCTGAAAGGTTATAACTCTAATTCCTATTTCAAGAATGTAATTATTTATAGGAACTATAGAAAGGTAATTTTCATAATAATAAATACAGTTTAACATGCTTATAGCACCATGAATCACCTTTCAATCTTTGGCGTTATGAGCAACAACTGTACAGCAAATAGTATTACCTCTCTCAGAGCCATTGATTCATACACAGCATTTATATCATCCAACAGCCTGACCCTGAAACATGCGCCATGGGATTTATATCAGATGTTAACATGTTAGAAGTTTCACTGAATAATCAAAAATTGAGACCTGTAAAACTAACTTTAAACATCATTGACAGATCTGTTGTCCATTCAGTTCACTCTCACCTCATGAAGCTAAGTACAATCACACATATTTAAAAGATCTTGTAAAGATGGTAAACACCACGTAAGTGTTAAAAAGCCCACTAGGGAGCTATCAATTTGAAGAAGGGAACTGAAGAAAAAGTATGCATGTATATGTATAAAACAATCTCAGCTAGAGGGAGCATATGATATATATCTAGCATAATCTCCCCATATTTGTAAAAAAATCCCACACATCAGACTGAAGGGAAGTTGGTTTTCTCTAGAAAACAGCATAGCGGGACATGTATAGCCATAGAAGTTCTGTTACTTGTGAATGGAATATATTCCACAATGGGAAATACTTGTTTTTCCACTAATGATTTACATCTGATATCAGATGTTAAAAATTGCTCTGTGAGGGAAATTCTTGTCTCCTTTGTAAATTTTATTTTCTAAAAATGACTTTTCAAGGTTAGTTTTAAAAATAATAATACAAAAAACTTTACTTTGAGAGAAGTTTTTGAAATGTCCTTTTCTGCTCATCACTATCTGTCATATTTTTTAGGGTCATTTTGTGTCATATCTGACATAACTCAACATGACATTACAGTTCATAACCCAATACACTCCATTGAGTGACACTGTCCGGTAAGTTTGCGCTAGACCTGTAGAGAAAAGTGCACCAAATAAGCAGATTGGGTAATGAACAAACCTTCGGAAGTCCTCAGATGGTTGCTGCAAGGTTCCCTGTGAGGACTTGATCTTCATTCCTTGCCTGAAGGAGCAGGCAAGGAACGTAGAAGTTTGATATATGTAGAATCACAAAATGGCCAGATTGCCAACATTCATTTGCTCAGCAGTAAGGATGAAGCTTTCATAGCAGGACCCACAGTTTTTCTTAAGTTTCTTTATTATTTATTGAAAACATCAGTATGTTATATTCTTTTATGAAAAAACTTTAGTACTTTAAAGCCATAGATCATTCAAGGCCTACCCCATGACTCTGCTGTCTCCTATGTGGTCAATTAACCGCCAAGATCCTACAAGACCTTTCCCAAACTTTTCCATCTCCAGGACTTTCTGCAAAAGAGGAACAAATTTCCACATATGGTTAACTTGCACTGCAGCTTGTAGTTTATAACTGAGCAAAAAAATCACTGAGCCTACCCCACAGTTGCCTCACATGGTCCCACTCTCTTACCTGGGGTTCCAGATTGGTACAGATTGCAGACAGGCAGCAGTAGGAAGCACTGTGCCTTCTGTGATTCACCCACTTAGATACAGAGACATTCACCCCTAAAATAGAAGTTAACATTTGCAACATCTCTAAAAGAAGCAAAAGAACAACAAGGTGATGGATGATTTGAGTTCAACCTCAGGGGACAAAGAAGGTTTAAGTAAACATTTCAGTAACAAGGACTTCTTGATTGCCCACCTTTATTCTTGAGAGCAATACCAAGCAAATAGTCCAAGTCATTAAGGACCAGAGTTATAGCCATGCAGTGTTCACAGCTAGATAAGATTTTTGAAGAAAAGCAGCTACGCCGTTCAACAGCTCCTACTGCATCACCTAAAGCTAAATTTCCCAAAGGTTATTTGAGTGTTTCCTGAGGTCAGACATTTCTGACCAGGCGAGCACTAATCTTGTTGTCTAACAGATAACAAGCTATTTCTTAGTTTGCTTTAAATAATGCTATACTTGTCCTATCATAGTAGCCTCAATCATGTATCATCTGTTCTGGCCAAGAGCACAGCACAAGGTATATACTTTTTCTGAGTTAATAGTTTTCAGTTCCTCAAAGTTTTTATGTATGTTTTGTTTAAAAAACAAACCAAAACAAAAAAAACAAACCCAAAAGACATCAAAACACTGTTGTCTTTGCCACCTGGATGATTCTTTGATTTTACATTCTTCATCTTACTGAGACATGCACAATTCTAAGGATTCCAACATCAGAGCTTCATAAAGGAGGAAAAAGAAATTTAAGGTTTGACTCCTACTTTGTGCAGATTCCCAGGACTGAAAAGATCCCAGTGAGAAGAGTTGCTAAGCTTGAGTTAGTCTTCCTGGATAAGGTCTCTATAATAAAACCAGTGTTTCCATATGGAGGTTCAGATAGTGACAATGAAAACCAAAATGTATTTACATCAACTTTTATTTTTTAGAATTAATGTTATGAGAAATTTGAAGATGATATGAAAAGATACCAGGTTTTCATCGAATATAAACAGATGTGTATATCACTAGTTGTAAACAAATATATTAATTAAAAATAATTTTAAACACATTGTGTAAACAAATATTACTGCTGAGCAGGTAGCAATGTTCATAATAGTTTCACATAAGGACAATAGATTTGAAGAAATTTTGATGCTGAAAAGTAATTTTTAGTTATGTGCTGCAGTTCGAATAAAATGCAGTTCTAATAAATGCACTTGGAAAAACATGAATTTATATATCTTTGGGTTTGGAGAAAGAACAAGTATTCACATAGTCTCCTCAAGAACTGGAATTTATCTGTAAGAAGCTTGCCAGAAAAATAGTACAAGGAGTTGCTGATTTTTTAATGCTGTTGTACAGCATGGCTAGTGAATTATTCAGTGAATCAAACTGCCCGTGGATAATTCAAAACTAACATATTCTGGATACCAAATCCAAACATCCTTTCTGTTTTAATGGGTTATTTTTGTATTAATTTGAAAAATAACCAGGATGACTTTCTTAAAAGAAAATATCTATATGTAGGTTCAAAGAAGAATATTATGCTACAGACCCTATGGACTCTTTTCATGAATTCCTCCCTACTGTCAGAGCAGCCCAAAACTGCAATAACTGGAAAAACAGTGAGACAGTAAACAAACCAGTAAAGAAATAGATCCATTGCAGTAAAATGAAACTGCATGGACAGAAAAAGTGCTTGCATGGTATCATGCAGCAAGGCTGTGTACTGGCCTGCATTTAAGCCTGTTTCTAAGCCTGATGATTACCAGTTTAAGAAAGGAATAATTCCCTTAACAATGACTGTAGTAAGACTAGTAGCCTAAAGGCAAGGCAAACCCTAGTGACGGACCTCAAGATCCACATGTCCCAAACAACGTTCTTGGATCTCATATTTTGACTGTGATCAATTTCTTCCTGCAACCTATTTACTAAGTTGATTTATTTTAGGCAGAGTGGAAGAGGAGAGAAATATCTTCCTTCAGAACTACCGTGTTGCTGTGTGGCTGAGCTGTTAAATTTCATACAGAATACAAACAACATTCGGCTCCAGTGATGGCCTGTATGGGAAAAAGCAAAAACATTGGATTGTTTTGCAAGCGTTTGTTCTCTTTGCACTATTGGATTAAAATAAGGAGATAGATAGATAGATAGATAGATAGATAGATAGATAGATAGATAGATAGATAGATAGATGTCAGATTTTCCCACATAAAATTCCCCAGGCTGAAAGATTTAACAAGAAATACAGTGTAAGAAACTTCTCTTCTTGTCACTGGGTTAGGGACATGTTAGGATGCTCAAAAGGAATGGTGTTTGTTTATCTGCATGGCCATTTAAGCACGTCCCACTGTTTGACTGACCCCACTTAAAACAGTTGGTAAAGTCCCATGGGCCCAAGGGTCAGCATTGCCTGGTGAGATCATCAGACTGTTCCCTATAGCTCCTCATGAACAAATTGTAACATAGCTAAAATGATAGAGAAAACTGGGAAATGAATGGTAACTGATGGGTTTCCAGACCTACTGTGCTGAAATAAATGGGAAATCTACCCCTGGGTTCAGTGTTTAAATTTTCACCCAAAACATCTCTGAAAAAAAATAAAGTGCAATACATCATAATGTACGTGACTGAAGGAAGTAAACTTCAGCTATGTGAAGTTTTGCTCCTCATTCACGCTGAAGGTAACGAACTGTAAACTTTCCACCAATAGCTCTGAAACTTCACATTAATTGTGGAGAGAGAGGAAGAAATTTCCCTATTTTTAATGAACTCTTGAGGTCTCTAGCTTGTAAGTCTTTATTGCATCTGAATATTCACATCAGTAAAGAAATAGAAAGGGTCTTCTTACTCTTTAATAAGTTATGCAAATTAGGGAGCAAGTCTTTTAAAGTCAAAGATGGCATACCAGTGTAAAGATGATGCAAAGAAATATAGAATCATTGATGTATTGTAACAAGGGGGAAAAAATAAGCATACAAAGCTTTACAAGCAATAGGACCATGAACAAAGAGCATTCCAAGCAGATGTAGGATCATTAGGTTAAATATCACCAGCTACATGGAACCACTTTGGGAGCCTGAATCATGTAGGTATTTTCGGGTTTAAATCCATTTTTAAAAATGTAAAAATAATAAAATAAATAATAAAATAAAAAATTAGAAGTATATACTTCTTTCTCCTGAATGTCTGCTGTTACATATCACTTCTGACATTGGCCTCATTTCTAAAGTGCCTGCAATTCCTATTAACTTGAGTCAAAATTGTCAGTACTCAACTGACAATTGTAGTAGTGTTTGTTGATGGTGTCCAAAGAGATCTCTATGTCAAAGAAGAGAGAGAGTTTTGAATAAAGAAACAAGTAAATAGTAAACGTGCGGAAAGGCAAGGGGGAGGTTCTGCACACTACCGTGCCTGGCTGAAAACACCATCTGAGTGCAATACCATCTCTTTGAAACCAAAATGTTCAGGGATAGTTATAAGGGATAGTTATAAGCACCTGTGAAAATCCACCCTGTTAGGAAGCTGTGAATGTCCATCCTGTGAGAATATCACTGATGGGAGGAATAAGCAGATTGTCAGCCTTTTGTCCTAGCTAATAGACATAAGCTAGCAATGAGGTTTTCCACAATTAAATCTTCCACTGTAATGGTCCAGCACTGAAAGATAATTGTGATAGCTTTCAGCATAAGTTTTTTTCCTGTGGACGTTGTCAGCAGCAAAGCTTTTTGTAGTATGACATGAGAGTAATGTCTCCTCCAAGTAAGAGTCTTGGTGTTATCTTTCATATTTGCCTTGAAAAGCTTAATAGTTGCTCCTCTCCGAGGCCAGTAACCACTTTCTGATATGTTGTCAAACGGTCATCAGGGGAGGGAAATCACTCTGCAAGTCTCCTCAGTTCTCATCAGTCCTGTGTTTTCCTCAAATTAAGCTATTGAATAGGCAGTATTTAACATAAACAATTCCTACTACAGAAAGTATTCGTCTGCGAAAAGGTTGAATTTCTGAAAGGATATCTCCTAAGTTTATCTACAGATGTCCTAGTTCCTTCCTATTTAAGAAACATTCTGAAGTCAAAAGATGTGAACCAAAATATGACAAAATACAAACATAAATTGGAATTCAGGTTGCAGCCTCTGATCAGGCAATTTCTTACAGTTTTATATTTGATAAACTAAAAATATTTCTAGATTCTAAGGTTTGAAGAACAGAATAACAGGCTACAACACAAACTCACAAAAGGGAGTGATTATTCTATAAGGTGGCAGTAACATATAACTGGTGCACTTTCCCATTACGGACCATCCGCATTGTAACCTGTCTCCATATATTTCCATAAGAAGTTTGCTCTACTATGGTAATTTCCCATCCTGGGGAAGAAAAAGATTGAGATATTTCATTCCTTAGAAAGATGACTGCTTTCTTGAATCTCATGATTATGATAGAAATCTCATTTTGACAGACACATTGTCAGTTCCATCCTGCTACTGGAAAACATGGGAAGTGAGATTTCTTTCTAAGTGTAGCTGTCTTGTCCAGATCTTATCAGGGCATTCTTTTTAAGGATCGGAGCAAAATTTTTCTTATTCTTTAGGAAAAGAAAATAAGTGGAAGCTATAATTAGATAAAAATTGAGTAATCATCATGTAACTAACACATTTGACATCACTTCTGGCCTATAGTGTTTTTAATCAGACAGTTATTATTCAAAACACTGCAAAAAAACTAAGCTGATTTCTTTAAGCGTCATCCATCGTACCTGGGCATGTTTCCCCTGTGCACTGCCACTAAATGAATGAGTATTTACAGTGCCATTTGACAATGTGCCTGATAGAACTCTCACCTCATGCCTCTGCTACTATCAAGGGCCAGTTAAATTTAAATTCAACCTTTGTATCTGCATACAGAAGAATTATTGAAGACTCCTTTTAAAAATAAATGGAAGTTTTAAAAGTTAAAGTGAAAAAACATCAGTTTGTTAATGACCAAATTTATAAGGTATTAGAGATTGCTTATTGAGCTCAGAAATTCAGACATCAGCAAACAGAAATATAATGACGCTCTATCATTTCAGCTCTGTCTGGGAAAAAGAATAAAAGTTTTTTTAATTAATAAAAATAGATTTTGAAAATTTCTTTAATTAAAGCCATTTTATTAAAATCTTGTTGGACAGCAGGATATAATTGGATAAATGTTTTTTTCTGCTTCCTGTCTGCAGTTACTAGAAGCCATAAAACTGAGACGTGCAGAAGGTATGGCACTCAAAAGTTACAATGTAGTAAACCATTAGCATAGAACACATTTAGAAAAACTCTTTCCATTTCATATAAAAAAATGACATTTATCTCCACCTTTCATTCAATCAAAATATTTTTAAGAATAACGCAGCATCTGCAAAAATTAAAATTTAGATTTATTGCAACTGCAACATGAAGATAGTTTTCTAGCATTTATTAAAGAAGTAGTTTGTGAGTATGAAGTTGAAACTGTGATCACAAAGAATTAATATGGGTTTTTTTGAGTTTACTGGAAGAGATCGATGGTGACAATGTCATTCTCTGTCATTCCCATGTCTCTAGAATGCCATTTATTGCACCAATGTAGTTTCTTTGCTACTGAGAAGCAAACATTGAAATGTCACGGAAGTTTTACATTGAAAAATCATCAAAGTTGTACACTGAAGCTGAAAGTTACTCTTCTGAGCTTTGTATGAACAGTAGCCTTTTACAATCATTCATCATGTCCCCTTCACTGCAGACCTATTGATCAGGCAGACGTACAGAGAATAAAGAGAAGTGTAAGCCATTTCCAGTTTCAGGCAAATTGATTCATTAAATCTGTCAAAGAACAAAATATTCAAAGACATGACAAAGTTCTGCAGCCAGCATTCAGCTCAGTCAAGAATGTTATTTATGTTATATATTGTACCAGTTCAATTTGCTAAACTGTTTATTTGACATTAAAATATAATGTAAGGAAAATTAAAAAGGCCAAATTCTGACATCCTCACTCAAAATGAATAAGGACTTTTCTGGAAGCAGTAAGACAATCTACAGCGCAGAATTAATAGGCATAGGAAAGTTAAGCAATATATTAATGCAGAGCATGATAACAAATTGCAAATATTTTACATTTGTAATCACTGCAGAGTGAAAGATATTATTAACTTTGACAAAATGGGGTGTGTGTGTGTAGTCTATAATTGAAGACTGTATAATTAGAAATAATGACAATAAATTAGAATATATCGGGAAGAAATTGCCGACAATCGTATTCATTATCTTATAGGAAATTCCTCAAACTGAGCACTTATTACATAGCAATTTCAATCTAGATTGGGTAACAAAAAGATAACAGCAGTAAACCTACAATTCTGGTGCTGTCAGTAAATTGCAGTCAATAATTTAATATGCCAGATATTTTCTACCACCCTTTCATTAAAGGTCATTTGAGGGAGGAATGAGGTATCAAAAACAGTTACCATATTGAATTATCTTTTCATCATGTCACTCACTGAATAATTTATCATCTGAATGTATTTATGAAGAAAACAAAAACAAAAACCAAAACCAAACAGCAACAACAAAAAAACTAGGAAGCTTCGTGTGCTGCTAAACCAGGCTGAATTCTTTAGATACATCTTTGATGTGATTTTTGTCAATATAACTAATGCTGTGAGAAAGACTTACAAACGAGACAGAATGGGAGAATAAAGCATGAGAATGGAAGCAATTACTTTAGTTATTTTCACTGGTCCTTACAGTGGAAAACAATTGAAAAACAATCTGAGTTATGAATATGGATCATATTTTCACTTCACAGGAGGTATAGGATGAACTGCAGTAGAATCCCTTTCTCAGCCACAGAACCAATGTTAGGTGTTGTGAGATCAGACAACGCATGTAGGAAATATCTATTTTAGAAAAAGATAGCAGGACAGTACGGCTTTCTAGCTTTCCAGGCAATCTGAAAATTCAATGTAGTGGAACACTAAACCAATAATATTTACCATTTAAAAAACTCATTCTCTTAAATTACATGGTCAATGGAGGTTGGTAATACAGAAGATGCAGGGATATCTATAGTCAAAATAGTCACTGGATCTTTTGCCCTCAAAGCTCCCTCCTGCTGCTAGCAGGGTCACTTCAACTTCCCCACAGTGGAGTTACTCCTTTCAAGTATTTCATAAGACGAAGAAAAGCTGCGGGTGGTCATTTTCTTCTCTCTTATAATACTTTTCTTGCTTTCACAGGAAAATTTAAGAGATATTATGAAAAACATGAAAAGCTTTGAATTCAAATTGATCTAACTTCATCAGCTCTGAGCGTTTTGTGAAAACACAGGCTCAAGCTCTGTTGGTTTGGATCTCAAAACATGGGTTTATGGCTTACTAGGACCAAACAGTAGGTGTAGCCATGATCGCAGCTAAAAAGTACAGTTCCAGATGTGCAAACCAGTGAAGTGAAAACTGGCCTTTCTGGGGTTTGGATAGAAGATTTGGATAAAAGTAGACACACACTACATCTGTGCTGCTGACTGTAATGTAGGGATACTGCCAAGTCATCTTCAAATTAGCTAGCTGAGATACCAGAAACAGGCTTGCTGAGGCAACATGGACTTCAAAACGAGATGTCCAGCCCACATGAGAAGCAGAATAAATTAGCCCACACCAAGTTCTTTGCTGCTTTGGCTAAATCTTTTCTTGTCTCTTTAAGCTATGTTGCAGTCTGCAGAGCAGACATGCCCACAGGCAAAACACACATGACTCAATATTAAACCTTGAAGGTTAGAGGGAGAAGTATATCTGAGAACATATGGATGGAGGAATTATGGGTAAACACACTGATACTGTTTAACAGTCAATGTGCAGGTAGACATCAGGTGGTCCTTTTCTCCAGGCCTGCAGCCTTAGCCCAGAGACCCTAGTCAAATATGTCCACTTCTGTGCTTTATTTTTAAAATTAAATGATTGCCTACATATATATCCCATAAATGTTTGAGAAATTATTGCAACATTTTTATGTCACAACAAACCCAAAAACACGCCCGTAGCAGGTGACTGGTAAGAAATGCGTATGGAAAGCAAAAGAGCCAGACAAGTTCCCAGAGCTTTCTCCCAGACTTCAATGAACTGCAGACCCGAGAGGCATACCAAGGAGTGCTTCTTCTGTAAAATTTTGGGTCACTTTTTGAACCTATCAAAACTATTTAAAATATGTCATGTCCTGCAGTGAAGTTAGTGTGAAAAAGTACCTTTTTTTTATTATTATTTTGCCTTAAACAGTTGTTTACTGATTTCATTTGATGTCTCCCTAGCTCTTGTAGTGCTGGACACAAGGAGCAGGCCTTCCCTATGCATTTTCTCCATGCCACTTTGGTACTAAATTCTTCATTGGTCTTTTTCCATCTGAAAGAAGACATACAGGCAATCTAAATAGAGTACAAGTCCACTCAGCTGTTCTTTCTCATTGTTCACATTTTCCTTGTCCAGACTTTTTCAGTATTCACAAGTACTTTTTTAAAATGCAGGATGAAAACTGTGCATGGTATGGAAGGTGCTGATCCATGTACTCAGTGAAATTACAATGTTTTCTGTTCTGTTATTTGTCATTTTGGTAATTATTACTGATTTTGCATTATGATCAGTATTTTTCATTGTGTGAATTTTTCATAGAACTGTCTATTACAAATCCAAGATTTAATTCCTGAATGGTAACAATCTGTTCTGATCTTATTACTGCGTAAGTAGAATTGAGATTTTTTCCTGTCACTTTACATTTATGTAATGTAATCACTCATTCAAAATTATGTGATTCTCCAGCAATTTTTTATGATACCTCAATTTATCACCCCAATAACTTGATAATACTGACAAACATTTTTATTTCATCGTTCATTCACTTGTCCAGCAGTTGAAGAGCACACATCCAGCACAGATTCCTGTGAGACTTCATTGTCTCCTCTACGAAAACTGCCCTTTTACTTCTACCCTTTATTTTCTTTTAAACAGCTGTTTTCCTTGTGACTACATTCTCTCTCATCCTACGGCACACTAGTTTCTTTAAGAGCAAAAGCTCTTAAATATCACCATAAAAAGGTAAAGGTCATGGTCAAAGGTATTTTCATGTGTTTTTGTTTTTTTTTAAATTAAAGTGTATTTATCAACCACTAAACTAAAGCTTGTTCAAATATCATTGAACCACAAGACAAAAGATGCAAAATTTCGGGTTTTATTTTCTGTGACTTAGAAAACACGGATTTCTGCTATATGTTACACTTTTGAGGGGAAATATATCTGTATAAATAACTTTGCCACACATTTCTTGTGTGCACTTGACCAAAACTCCTGCAGACTGATTATCAGCCAACACATTCCAACAAGTTCTTGCAAAAGTAAACTAGTGTATACATTTATCTTTAGCACTTATCCAACAGGTGGATGTTCTGGCTCTAAGCTGAGAAAGTTGATTTTACCTTTCTAAACTGTATTTCATTTGGCTGCATCTGAATTCACTTTGTGATGAGTGAATTTCAGTTCACTAAAGTGAGAACAAAAAGATGGTATTCTTGCCTTGCCTTGACTTGCTTCTTTTACTCACACACAGTTCTGAAAAGTCCTGTATCATTATGAAAATTTGGAGAGAAATAGATCCTTTGAAAAGAATGTTAAGAATAAATCTTACATTATCAAGGGCAGCTGTCCCTTGTTTGTCTGTGAAAGTAATCTTCCTTCATATCCTGATATCTCAGACATAAGGAAATGATTCACCTTTGACACGAGAGAAAAATGTGTTTAGTTCTAAGGCTGCATTTTTGTAATACTGAGATACATGATTGAATTATATACACTGCTGTTCACATAGCCATATGGGTCAAATAATAAAAGTAATTTTGTAGATTAACATAGCAAATATTTATGTATCTCATTGCTTTTGAAAGTGTAAGTTTCACAAGCACATATTGTGTTTTATTTCAAATTCATGCAGTCCTCTTCCCATCTCTCCTAGGAGCTAAAATAAAAAACCAAACAAATAGTCTAATAATAAAACTTGTCAGAAAAGTGGACTGATATGTGTTTTCTGGAAAACAATACTGTTTAAAGACTAAATCAAAGCAAAGTTCTCTGTCAGTCCAAAGACAGTGTGCTGTCTTTGATGCTATCCATTCCCATAATCATATTTCTAAGACATGAACTGAATTTGATCTCTAGCAGGTCATTAAGTTTTTATGTTATATGAGAAAGCTACGAAATGATTAAAATATGTTATTAAATTGGTCTGTATAATGGTTCAGTTTTCCAAATTTTTGCTATCAATTAATTTAGAGACAGATTTAGGTATGAATTTAATGCCACTTCAGGGAGCATCCAAGATAGATATGAAAAAATCCAATAAACAATTAAGTTAAAGAAAACATTAAAAAAATACATTTATGGATTGACCTGCAATAAAGACAAAGAAACATATCCTAAGCACTTGGAGTAAAAGGGTTGTAAAATGATTGTGCGTTCCAAAATGCTTGATAATTTAAAGGAGCAACAAATCTAAGTGTTAAGAGTTGATTCACTGAATGCTTTTCTTCAAACATCTTCCTTTCCCTGTAAAGAATGTCTCAGGACTAGAATGCTCACTTTAGCAAAATAATCTGCCATGAGCTTATATGAAATTTTTGGCTAGAGAAAAAAATTTTAACTGAATGTTAATGATATTTACTGACATGTCATAAGCATTAGCTATAAGTTAACAACTAGAGCAGAGCTAAATGTGAGTAACAAGATGGTCAGAAAAATATTAACCCCAGGGACATTTTCCTGAGGACTGTGAATTCACAGTGGTTATATAGCCAGTCATGGTTCAGCAAGAAGCCCTTCGTGGCTGGGGATTTGCAGCCTCATTTTGGCTGCCATCAGGAAGGTAGATTTTTTCTCTCGCTAACAGGAGGAAGAAAGCAAGTATTTCTTCAACTTCTAAATACAGGGTGGTTTATATTTTCCCAGCTGATGCTCCTGAAACATTCACCCATAAAGAAGGATATTTCCACTCCCTCTTTTTGTTACCCATTTCCATTAAAACTCAGGACTTCTACATTCAAGGTGTGATTTTGTTTGTGTTGCTTTATATATCTAGATCTAGATTTTGAAAATGTTGTTGCTTTTTCCAAAAGAATTACAGTCGAGGAAATGGTGTTCTTTCCTCTTTCTTCAGTTTTGTAAGTGGTAGATTTGTATAAATAGAACACAATATCTGTGGATTTAATCGTTATTGTCCTAATTCACAAGACTCCATCAGTGATTACACTGTTATCAGTTGTATTGACATAGACACAATTCAGTATTTACTGCTGATGGCAATGGCAACGGCAGCGGCCATGCCAATGCCAATGCCAATGCCAGTGCCAACGCCAATGGCAATGGCAGATGAGGGGAGGTAAATGAGGAAAAAAAAGGAGGGGAGGGACATCATTACAGAATCAATAGAATCAAAAATATGTTGGTTCCTAAAGCAATGTGAAAACTACTCCTTCATAATCCCTGTTATTTAATTCAGCTGATGGTCTTTTCACTGATCATGCAGTATTTTGTAGAATTTGCTGGTTTAAAAGCGTCACGTAGTCATGTCCTCATTCCTCATGGTAACCTAATCATATATCTAAACACATGAAAAACATTGCCCTTAATCAGAACACTGCCAAATCTCATATTTATTTTCATTTAGTACTTTGGAATACAATATTTAGCATAAAGACGGGGCAAGGCTCCTTTGTTCCTTTTTCCAAAAATTGTATTTTATTTTGAGAACATCATTGATCTGGAGAAACAATTAAAAAAATAGACAAGAACAATAAGATTTATTGAATGTAGTTGTGATAAAGCATAGAGAATGGGACTGAAAATCTTTGATTTAGATTTTATTGTTGTCATAGTGCAGAATAGGCTGGGGAAAAAAAAAAAAAAAAGAATTATTTTCCATGCCAAATAAGTCTCTCCATACTAAACTTATTTAGTTTTTGGGACACTTTTTCCCTCCAGTCACGCTATTATTTGAATGACATCACTCTCTCCATAGACAATTAGAGACTGGAACAAATTAGGATCTAGCTTCATATCTTTCCTTGTCAGAATATTCGGCCTCACTGGCCATCTTGTAGTCAGAGAGTTCACCCAGTTCAAAACTATTCAATGATATAAGCATGTGTAAGATATTGTATCTTCTCTAGCATGGTAACAAATAGTGATCACACTGCTCCCTTTTGATGCCCATGTGGAGGGTCATAGAATCATAGAATCATAGAATGGTTAGGGCTGGAAGGGACCTTCAAAGGTCATCTAGTCCAACCCCCCTGCAAGGAACAGGGATATCTCCAACTACATCAGGTTGCTCAGGGCCTTGTCCAACCTGGCCTTGAACGTCTCCAGGGATGGAGCATCCACCACCTCTCTGGGCAACCTGTTCCAGTGTTCTACCACTCTCATAGTAAAAAATTTTTTCCTAATATCCAACCTGAACCTACCTCCCTCTATTTTAAAACCATTACCCCTTGTCCTATCATAACTGGCCCTCCTGAACAGCCTCTCCCCATCTTTCCTGTAGGCCCCCTTGAGGTACTGGAAGACCGCTATAAGGTCACCCCGGAGCCTCCTCTTCTCCAGGCTGAACAGCCCCAACTCTTTCAGCCTGTCCTCATAGGAAAGGTGCTCCAGCCCTCTTATCATCTTCGTGGCCCTCCTCTGGACCCTCTCCAACTGGTCCTGTCCTTCTTATGTTGGGGACTCCAGAACTGGACGCAGTACTCCAAGTGAGGTCTCACGAGGGCAGAGTAGAGGGGGAGAATCACCTCCCTCGACCTGCTGGCCACGCTCCTCTTGATGCAGCCCAGGACGCGGTTGGCCTTCTGGGCCGCAAGAGCACATTGCCGGCTCATATCGAGCTTCTCGTCCACCAGTACTCCCAAGTCCTTCTCCTCAGGGCTGCTCTCGATCCAATCACCACCCAGTCTGTATTTATGCCTGGGATTGCCACGACCCAGATGTAGGACCTTGCATTTGGCCTGGTTTAAACTTCATGAGGTTGGTACGGGCCCACCTCTCCAGCCTGTCAAGGTCCCTCTGGATGGCATCCCTCCCTTCCAGCGTGTCGACGGCACCACACAGCTTGGTGTCATCGGCGAACTTGCTGAGGGTGCACTCCATGCCACTGTCCACGTCACCGACAAAGATGTTGAAGAGGGCCGGGCCAACACGGACCCCTGAGGGACACCACTCGTGACCGGTCTCCACTTGGACATTGAGCCGTTGACCACTACTCTCTGAGTGCGGCCATTGAGCCAATTCCTTATCCACCGAGTGGTCCATCCATCAAACCCATGACTCTCTAATTAGAGAGAAGAATGTCGTGCGAGACAGTGTCAAAAGCTTTGCACAAGTCCAGGTAGATGACATCCATTGGTCGACCCTTGTCCACCGATGCTGTCACCCCATCGTAAAAGGCCACCAAGTTGGTCAGGCACGATCTGCCTTTGGTGAAGCCATGTTGGCTGTCACCCACCACCTCCTTGCTCTCCATGTGCCTTAGCATGGTTCCCAGGAGAATCTGCTCCATGACCTTGCCAGGCACAGAGGTGAGGCTGACCGGCCTGTAGTTGCCCGGGTCCTCCTTGTTCCCCTTTTAAAAATGGGGGTTATGTTCCCTCTCTTCCAGTCATCGGGGACCTCGCCAGACCGCCATGACTTCTCGAATACAATAGCCAGTGGCTTGGCAACTTCATCCGCCAGTTCCTTCAGGACCCGCGGATGGATCTCATCAGGTCCCATGGACTTGTGCACCCTCAAGTTCCTCAGATGTTCTCGAACCTGGTCTTCAAGTACAGTGGGCGGTGGTTCATCTTCACAGTCCCTGCTAGTTCTTTCCACAGCTTGGGTGGTAAGACAAGAGGCTTTACCATTGAAGACTGAGGCAAAAAATTCATTGAGTACCTCAGCCTTCTCTATGTCCCGGGTAACCAGAGCACCAGTATCCTTCCGGAGGGGGCCTACATTCTCTTTGGACTTCCTTTTGTCCCCTACATACCTATAGAAGCATTCTTGTTGCTTTTATATCCCTTGCCAAATTCAATTCCTTCAGGGCTTTAGCCTTCCTCACTTGATCCCTGTCACTCTTACAGCTTCTCTGTATTCCTCCCAGGCTATCTGTCTCCGCTCCACCCTCTGTAGGCTAACCTCTTCATTTTCAGTTGGTCCAGGAGCTCCTTGCTCATCCACGCCGGCCTCCTGGTCTTTCTGCCCGACTTGTTCTTCGTCGGGATGCACCTCTGCTGAGCTTGGAGAAGGTGCTCCTTGAATGTGGACCAACTTTCCTGGGCCCCTTGTCCCTCCAGGGCCACCTCCCACGGCACTTTGCCCATCAGGTGCTTCAAGAGGCTGAAGTCCGCCTTCTTGAAGTCTAGGGTACAGAGCTTGCTGAATGGTTTCCTTGCTGCCCCATGGATCTTGAACTCCACTGTGTCGTGGTCACTGCAGCCAAGGCTATCCTTAAGTTTCACATCGCCCACCAGTCCCTCCCTGTTGGTGAGCACAAGGTCAAGCATGGCACCCCTCCTTGTCGGCTCCTCTATCATCTGCAGGAGGAAGTTGTCATCCACGCATTCCAGGAACCTCCTGGACTGCCCGTGCCCTGCCGTATTGTCTCTCCAACAGATGTCAGGGTGGTTGAAGTCCCCCATGAGGACCAGGGCTTGTGACCGCGAGGCTGCTCCTATCTGGCTATAAAGCGCCTCATCTGCTCTGTCCTCCTGGCCAGGTGGCCTGTAACAGACTCCTACCGTAACGTCCCCTATCCGTCCCCGTCCTCTAATCTTGACCCATAAGCTCTCTGTCAGCTCCTCCTCCGACCCCAGGTGTAGCTCCACGCACTCCAGCTGGTTGCTGACGTAGAGAGCAACACCCCCTCCTCGTCTCCCCTTCCTGTCCTTATAGGGTCTTCTGGAGTCATTCAGCAAGGCCCCTCAGAAGGCACTCAATTTCAACTGTGCATGCCCTAATCTATTGCAGAATCAAGGCAATTTGTTTCCATGTTTCCACTTTCCAAATGACAGCAAGAATGTTATACTTTATGCCTCCACTTCATAAGATCGTGAGCTTTAGGGGTGTAGGGATGCTACAGCCCTTGCTGCCCAGCCATTCAAATCCTTCTGTCCTTCAGGGCAGCCCTCATTTGCCAGTAGCTCGCATGACAATTCATATCAATAAGCTCAACTTCATTGTGCAGTTCCTGAGCTTTCAACATCATCAGCCCAGATGTGCCCTACCACTAGCAAGGAAAGAGAGAAGAAAAGGCAAGATATGAATACCATGAGACCAGAATTCTTTTAATGAAAGAAAGTGCTATCGCACAAAGCATAATTAAGGTGGAGCTCATTGCTACAGGATTTTATGGATACCAGAAGGAAAAGTACACAAAAGCATTACAGAAATTCATGGAGGAATGGCCTATTGAGGGTTTATCTAGTAAACACAAAGGTGCTAGTTCACTAACTCTATTAGCCACAAACTGCCAAAACCTACACTGGAAGAAGCACTGCATGATTCCACTGCATGACTGTGTTTGCCCTGTTCTTAAACTATTTCCCCAAGTGTCCACCACCAACCATTATCAGAGACAGCACGTCACCCAGGCAGATATGAGAAGTTCTCTTCTGTGGCCACCAACACCTCAAATAATGGAAATAAAACAATGTTTTTGCTAGCTATTCACTGCAGGGCTATTGAATGCAAAATAATCTATTGCTAACTCTATTATCTTCATGGTAGAAATGCAATGGTGTTTGGAATATATCAAAGTGAAAAAAGCCCCTTAGAAGGCATAATATAGGAGAATATGCTATAGCTGTATCATCATTTGATCTGAAGACTGAGGAAAACAGTTTTCTTCTCTGCTTCAAATGTCAAAAAAGTTTCAGAATTATAATGCATTTTGTCAGACTTGTATGGAAATGTTGAGGAATGTCTCCGTAACCTACAGATGAAAGGATCCTGAAATCTTTTCCAGCTATTAGAATTATTCCTTGGATACAAGATTGGGATTTCTTAGCTGTAGCTTTGGATTCCTTATGCATGACAAAAATGAGGATGCTAGAGAAACATTTTCAGAGTTATTATTTCATTAACAAGCTTGTTTATTAGAAATCAGAAAAAAAACAAACACCTAATACTGAATGCACTGAAATGTATGCAGTTATTTTTTCAGAGAAGGAAACATTACAAAAAAAAGTATTGATGGCATATATTTAAGATTTTATAAGCGTAACTAACTACTAAATTAAGGATACATAATGCCAAAGGTGAAAGATACAAGGAATTTCCATTCAATATTACGTATTATCATTCAAATATCTGCCATCTTAGTAAACAAAATTATTTTTGTGTGATTTAGCCACTTCCTCCGCAAAAGGTGACTTTTCAAGAAATCATAAATATTATAGAAGGGTTGAAGCTTGTCAAAAAGTTGAATCTGGAATGTTTGAGGAATATTGTGTCATGAAGATTTAAGGAGGTGTGTGTGTATGGTTCAGCAGCTTCATGATAGAAATGTTCTCTCAATGTCTTAAAACTTGTGACTTATTTATTATATTCACTGCTGTCACAAATGCAGCAGTGGAATATATATAATAAATACACATACATACATAATTCCTTGTATAAATAGACTTGATGAGACTGCAGAGACCTATTAAATATTTATTCTGTTGAGGTTAAACTTTTAATTAAGTTATTTCCCTCTATCTGAAAATATTTTAACAGATCTTTCCACTACATATTTATTGTTAGAAACAAAAATACATTAGATATTTAAACTGACAATACTACCGTTTTAAATTTTGAACTGACTTTACAATAACTGAGTTGTGAAACTGAGGTCAAAAGATGGTCATCCTAAGGCAATGAATTCTGTAGAGTTAATAGACCACATTTTTGAGTTTTTATCAGATTTCTTCTTTCACAGGCATTAACTTGCAAGTTTCACAACAAGAATCATGTATTCGATGGCTCTGTTGACAGCCTGGCTGTAGAAGCAAAAGCAAGCGAGAAGGATGTGTGTATTCCTACACACATTGAATTGATTAGGGTCAGGCTCAGAGACCTGAGCACACAGGCAGACGTGCCGCCTTGAATTCTGGAGAAAGGTGAACAGACTAGAGCAGAGACAAGCACACCAGCACTCTCTCTTTAGAGTCATAACTGCAGATGGCCATGACACTGCTCAATATTTACAGGCCACCCACTTGGGAATAGAAAGTGCTAGAATGAAAGGAAGACCTGGCTTACTACCTCAGTAGCCACTGTTTTACCACTGAACCTTTAGCAACAAAGGCTTTTACCCCTTCAAGTCCAACCTCGGAGCAGCTGAGTGTGTTACATAGTTATAAACATGACATGGACTTCAACACAGCCTAAAAGCCTGCTTAGTAATTCTACTGTATGAATGCTTTACTGACATCCTCATTGAGAGACGAATATTTGAATTGTTGGAGACTGCCTATTCCAGCCAAGGTGTACTTCTCAGAAGATCTTTGAGGAATCTGCTTCAAACGCCAACTTGACACGAACTCTGCTAGGCAGTGGGGTTACGGTCTGAGAGCCAGACAGGTGCATCATGAGACAAATACAGGGCTTCCCATCTCCTTTTCATGGGCAGATCTCCAGAAAATACCTCTCAAAGGTAATTTGGACTGTTGGTCTGGATGTGGTGCTTTCATGGAAGGAGAAACATTGAGGTAGAGCCAAGGTTCATGGGAACAATTGCTCGGTAGTTTGGAAACAGTGAGTGTTCACAGAAAGGTAGCAAGGGCAGGGTAAGATACAAACACAACTGTTTTGTTTTCTCTATGTATCCAAGATATACGACTGTTGTACTTCGAGTCAAGTAGCTCTCTGAAAGCAACAAAAGCCCATCATTTCACTTCACCTTCACATGTTACAATTCCAAATCAGGACAAGAGTAAGCAAAAATGAGCGGTCATTCTAAACAGTGGAATTAATTTTTTTATACACAGTTTGCTATATAGCAACAGCTTACTATGTTTTGTAAAATAAGAATGTGCTGAGCAGCAATAAGAAAAAGCTGACTGATTATGGGACCTGGGCTGCTGCAATTTGGTTCAGGTCAGTTGACCTGGGAGGAAGGGTGATTGCTTCTACCTGAGAACAAATAAGGGACTTAGCTAGGAGATGCTGAATTTGAGAATAGTTAGGCAGATTTGCTAAGCAGGATCAATGAAAGGACACAGTTTAGAGTTCATTGGTAGACTTGCCTGCAATAAAGCCACAGCTAAGCCTCGGTGCAGGAAGAGAGAAGGACATATCTTGAACACCTCAAGTAGACTATTTAAGGTTTATACCTTCAGAAAGCCATATGCAGCTGCTGGAAAGCCAAGCTAGAAGAAAAGGGCTTCTCTTCCTAGGGTTCAATAGACAAGACATAGGTCTATTTACAGCATTTCTTATTTTATATATTTGAACAAGAAGGTTTGAGTTTCTCAGTGCTTAAGAGGTTTTTGTGTTTTACTTTAGTATTTTTTACTATTTTAGCTAATAAAATCTAGCTTTAGGAATTGAAAGCATATCTAGTCTGTTCATCCTGCCTTGCCAATAAGAGAAAGCTACAGTGATGTTACCTTTCTGAAGCTGCATGAAGATACATTGACAAAACAGTGTTAAGAATTAAAGGCTGTACTTTTAGGTCTTCTGGGAGAGGCAGAGTGTAACTTTTGGCATTTCATATCCACACTTCCTTTCACACCTCTGTGCTGCAAAGATCAGAGTACCTTCAATATTCTCCCCCCAGACTTACTAGTCCAGTCATCTTAGTGGCAACCCCACAGGCAATCCTGCAGGTAAGGAGTCGTATATTGGCACATCTGGTGTCAAGGTTGTAGATCAAAGCAGTTTTGTGTAGACGTAGCTGATGAGTTTGTCTAGGTGCCTGATTTTTTCTTACTTTCTTGAATTACTTCACTGATTTCGCATCGCTTACGCCTCAGTCAGCATGCTTCATTAGCATATAACAGGTCATGCGTTTGATAGGAAAGATAAAATAAAAACCAATTAACAGCACCAGACTTAGTTGCCACCTTAAATGGACTTCAAGATGACACTAGTAAATAAGAAACTCCTTTGGGAACTGGTACGCTAATGCCAGAGGCTGTCTTCCCAGACTGTCTGTAGTGGATCTGTCTCTAGTGGCTGTGCTGTCAAAGCGCTTGGAATGAGCTTTGGTACAAAATTAAATTAAGGATTTGTAGAAAACATTTTCTTTATGAAAGAGATAGAGGAACTTTGCTTCTGACCCTTTCTGTCACACCATTTAAGATCACAATACTTAAAAAGAAAATCTTCTGTCCATTTATAGGAGCATCTTCCCTGGAGCTTGCTTCTGTGAGTATACGTCAATCAACACGAGGTCAGATGGAAGCAGTTTCATTCACTCAAATGCCTTCAAAATGAAATATTATCAAGTGAAAGATTTTTGTCATTGGCTCTTACTTTTCTTTGTTCCCGTGTATTATCATTTTCTTATTGGTGAAAAATGGCAAGCCAAAGAAATTGGGTTTATATTAGATAAAAAAGTTAGTGTTACTTCTAGGGTGAATATATGTTAGAAGAATTACTAAGTTATGCACAGGCTACAAATTCAGAGAGAACAAGGGGCAGGAAGATAAGTAAAAAGGAAAATTTTTTGCCTATGTGCAGATGTGGGGCTGCTGTCAACATTCAAGCCAGAAATTGAGCTAGTGACTCCTATTCCAAACAAGTGCAAATTAAATAATCTGAAACTATCATAGTGTTCATAGGCAGGGAATAATTTTCAGGCACTTATGACAAAGAAATAAATATCTTTTTAATGAGCAGCATTCTCAACTCTGAAAGTTTTATCATTTTTAGTATTTATTTGATATTTACTATTTTTTTTAATTAAAATAGAGTTTTAAAGTTTCACTTTTTTTCAGTCATGTGATGTTGTAAGAATCACAGCTACCAACTAAAAAAGAGTTTATGTCACGACTTTAACTATGACTCAGTTGCTAACATCTAATTAGATCTAAAGTCTTCAGAATCAACAGAAAAATAGAAATAGCCTTTGACATAGGTGTTAAGACAATTTTATGACTTTTATACACCTGGTTAGATCTTTGTATATCTTGCGTTAGAATTGTGAGATAATCTAAAGAAATAAAAATAGATATTTAAAAAAATAAAAAATTTTTCCAATTTAGTAAATAAATTTATTCTTAAATTAGTTATTAACTTAGTCATTAAAAATATTAAATAAACCAGTAATGCATTAAATGTTTGTCATCTTGTTTCAAGAATATATGTCAAAATAATTAAGCACAGTGATTCTAGATTATAGCCTGTCTTTTTTCTTAACTTTTATAATGACATATGAGAACTGATTGACAGAGACATGATTGAAGGCCAGATCACATTACTTTTCATCTATTTGAAGTACAAATTTCTTACTATATATTTTGTAATGATACCTTGCCTACTAGTAGGCTGTCAGCCTTAAAGATGAAACAGAAATTAATTTTATGAAAATTAAGCACTCACAGGTGCGGGTTTTAAAACAGCAGACTCATGTATAAGGGATATAGCACATTTATGGACCTGAAGTGAGCAGTTTTGCATGTAACAGTACCAAAGATACGGGTGCTGTCATCATCATAAGGGTACTATGTTGTTTTATACAACAGTGTTTGAATCCAGTCCGTAAGACTGATATAACTGAAGGGAAGCTAGCAAGTGAATCAATTGTTTTAGCATGTAAGTAGGTCTTAGAAACACAGATGGTGCTTTTTTTGTTGTTGAAACATGTTAACTAAACTATTTCCATATGTTGAATTACCTAGTTTTATTGCTGCAGATTGTAAAACAGCCCTTGACAAGAGACGGACCAGATCTCAAACCTCAGGGGGAAGACAGAAAATCATAGCTACTGGTACAAGAAAACAGAAAAAGCATTTCTTGGTATCAACAAGGCCTTCTAACTGGCCTTGTTCCTGATCTTACATATTCCCATGAAGAATCTCGAATGACTGTCCTTTCATGCTTCTCTGCAGAGCAGGCTCGCGCATCATTACAAGCTCAGGAATCCTCATCTAGAGGATGTTTCTGATTAATGTTGTCTTGAGGGTTTTTTAAAGTAGAGGGATAGTGGATAAGGTTCCCAGACACATTCTTCTGCTACCTTGCCTTCATTCTGGTTTGTGGGGAAAGACTCTCTCTTGGAATTCCCAACAGCTTTGAGCTGCCAAGTTGTTCTATGGTATATACAAATTCATGCAAAATCAGAGAGATGAGTTTATGGCATTGAACCTGGAACGTTCAGCAGAGCTAATAAATAGACATGGGGCAGAAATAACTTTGAATCCCTGCTGAGTTGTGTGAGATTTACTACACCTGCTATACCAGACTTACAAAGAGAATCTGAAATAAATATTTTTTTCCTTTTAAATTCTTGCTAGCAAAATCAGGTTTGGGAAACAGGAACTAGATATTACTGCTACTTGTCATAGTTTCCATATTCTGCAACGAAATGGTCTATCTGTTTTTGAAGGGCTACTGTTAGTTAACCAGTATTCAGGTGTTTGAACATCATCCATAATCGCTTCTGAAATAGTATTTTACAGTATAGAATAGATACACTTATTTCTGGGTCCTTCTTAAGATTCAGATGACATTAGGTGCTACTGGATCTCACCATGAAGTGAAGAACCAAATAAATTCCACAAAAGATTTTGTTTGTTTAAACATAGAAGGAAAGACCACATATAAATCATTAGGATTTGTCACTTGCATATGATCTCAAGCAAATTGGCAGTAAAAGACTTCCATGACTTACGGTAGCAGACATAAAAGTCTAAGTTTGCTCCAGCTGCAGTGAGTTGAGACAGGTTTTTATCCTAATGAAGAAAAACAAAGAAAAGCAATATAGTTTCCTCTATACATTCATACAGTCTCTTTCATGCATAATTTGTTCTCAGAAGCCTTAAAAGTTCATTTCAAATTTGCAACTCAATAGCAATTTCATAACAGAATTAAACTAAATATTATGGCAGAAGTTCAAATAGAAAGAGGGCAGGAAGAGGATAGCTCTGTTATCAAACAAAATTTTAGGACTATTTCACATCAGTCTCAATACATATATTTTTATATTATACTATTAATTGCATATATGATTGATCACTGGGGTAATTTCATTGAGACAGAACCTTTTAACATAAAAATTGGAGTGGTTGATGTGTCTGAGAATATTCTAAATTTTGTTAAAAAGCCCACCATGCTCAGACCATCAGATGTGCAATTCTACTAGGTTTCCTATTCTCTTAGAATACAAAATCTGTGGCAATTTGATCTTGTGAGTAATTGGAATAGTAACAGCTCTCCTTGGAGCTAAGCAGAATATTTCTGATTAAATATATTTGTCATAAAGAGATCCGTTAAAAATATTAAGAACTATTTTCCTCAAAACTTTAATCATAAAAGGTTTGTGGGATCCATGATGGAGTCTCTCATCAAAGCCAGAATGCAAGCAAGTTAGTGGTCAGTTACTCCCAGTTTTGATGTGGAATATGGTACCTCCTACTACCATCATCTCCTTCATCTCACCATCCAGTAATCTTAATGTTCATGAAAAACCAAACAAGTGCAAAAGGAGACACTCAAAGAATATTTAAGACTAGCTACAGAGTAGTTAGAATACATTCCTCCTCTGTTTCCCCTACCATACACTCCCTCTGCCCTCCAGTATAAAGCCCTATTGTAGATTTTGTGAAGATAAAAATTCAGACTGGCACAACTCCAACAAAGAAATCTGTTAAAAACAGCCACACGGACACAAGTGAAGTGTCATTAATGATAACACATTCAAGGTGCTCAAAGATATTCTCCATGTTAAACCTTCCTGTGTTCCTCTTTTCTTCATCCCTTAGCCACATCTACAGTCCTACCATATAAAACTTCAAAGGGCAAACTCAGATTTTTTTATTCACTCAGTCTGTTCTTCCAAGAGCTCAGGCTGTGAGGTTACCATTTCTCTACCAGTATAGTATTGTATGTATGCGCAATGTCTCAAGTTTCAGAAAAATCTACCAATGGAGAGTTTGAAGAGTAAAAGCAGGGACGTGGGACTTCTTAACGCTCTAACTTTGATTTTTCCCAGTGGGGAAGTAGCAAAGGTCTTCTCTGCCCAGACTAAATCCTCTAATAAATCAGTCTCTGGGATAGAGAGGTGTTCTATGTCATTCCTGCTGAAGTATCTGTGTGAGCTGCGGAAAATATGTCCATTCTAAACCACTGGAAAAAAGGGGAAGAGTATATTAGCAGCATGTGCTTAGAAAATCTATAATAGATGGTGGAAAACAAAACCTATAGGGGATGGAACATTTTACAGCTATCCTACTAAAAAACACTCAGTTGCAATACAGCCTAATATATTTCAATTCCTTGGTTACTTTTAAATCAGCATATAAAGTATAATAATGTTGTCAAATTTATTTTTTACATGACTTCTTGATCCCAATACAAACTGATATGATCAGATCACGAGGATGATGTCATTTTCATAAATAGAATGTTAGAATCATAGAATGGTTAGGGTTGGAAGGGACCTTAAGATTATCTAGTTCCAACCCCCCTGCCATGTGCAGAGAAATCCTCCACTACACTAGGTTGCCCAAAGCCTCATCCTATGGCTATTGCAACTGTGGCTATTTCCCAGATCGCCCAGCTGGATTGAATTGATTGAATTACCTAATTAAGGTTTAGACCCTGCCTACAAAAGGCAGGCCATTTCCTCCTGGCTGTGGGAGATGCAACTACATCCTTGGAGCTGCAGCTCTGGGCTGGTGAGCAATGTCATCCAACCTGGCCTTGAATACTTGCAGGGATGGGCATCTACAATTTCTCTGGGCAACCTGTTCCACTGCCTCACCACCCTCAATGTAAAAAATTTCTTCCTTATATCTAATTGAAATCTCCCCTCTTTCAGTTTAAATTTGTTGCCCCTTGTCCTATCACTACATGCCCTTGTAAAATGTCCCTCTCCAGCTCTCCTGTAGGCCCTCTTTAAGTACTGGAAAGCTGCTGCAAGATCACCCTAGAGCCTTCTCTTCTCCAGGCTGAACAGCCCCAACTCTCTCAGCCTGTCTTCATAGCAGAGGTGCTCCAGCCCTCAGATCATCTTTGTGGCCCTCCTCTGGACTCGCTCCAGTAGCTCCATGTCCTTGTTGTGTTGGGGACTCCACAGCTGAAAACAGTATTCCAGGTGGGGTCTCACGACAGCTGAGTAGAGGGGCAGAATCACTTCCCTCAACCTGCTGGCCACATTTCTTTGATACAGCCCAGGATACAATTTGCTTTCTGGGCTGCCAGAGCACATTGCCAGCTCTGTTGAGCTTCTCATCCACCAGCACTCCCAAGTCCTTTTCCTCAGGGCTGCTCTCAATCCCTTCTCTGCCCAGCCTGTACTTGTGCATGGGATTGCCCCAAGCCATGTGCAGGACCTTGCACTTGGCCTTGTTGAACTTCATGAGGTTCTCACAGGCCCACCTCTCCAGCCTGTAAAGGTTCCTCTGGATGGCATCCCTTCCCTCCAGCATGTCCAGAACACCACACAACTTGGTGTCATCTGCAAACTTGCTGAGGGTGCACTTAATCCCACTGTCCATGTCTCCAACAAAGATGTTAAATAGCACTTATATACAAATTTGCTTTTATACAATTGCCAGAGACAGTACTGTCTCTGATTGACTTATATATTTATTTTATTTAATAAAACACTTCTATTTCGTGATGGCCAAGAGAGACGGAGAAGTGAGTTGTTCTGACAAGGAATGTAAAACAACACAATGAATCCACCAATCATTAGACTTGCTGTTGGGGGTTAGGTTTGGGTTTTTTGTTGTTATGTAATTCCCTACAAAATTACTTCAATAGGAAGGTAACTGACTGGAATAACACAGCATCAGCACCACCAGATAAGATCTGAGAAAAGGAGAGAAAGAGAAAAAGATATTTACAAGGAATGTATGTACTATTAGGCAAGAATAAGCAGAGGATTCACATCACGAGGTGCAAATAGCTAGCCTGGAGGCATTGACACAGAAATATATGCTGTAAGGACCAAATCAAAGATAATGAGCTAATTACATATGACCATTTGTTTAAGGTTATGATCAATACATCCTCTCCAGAAAGACCACAACATTAGCAATAATTAAAGTACATGTTCAACCATGCAAGGTCAGTGGCAAAGTCAGCAGCTTGAGTCACATCAGTGAACTATGTGAGTAGAAGACTAGAATTGCTGAGAAGCAGGTTAACTGACCTTGAGCAGGTGAGGACTTGGAAATACGTGGCAGAAAGAGACTACTCTTATATACAGTATGAGACTCTTGGTGAAAAGGAAATGACGTTACAGCAGGTAGGCTTTGTGCCTAGTGCCTGGGCTGGTTACCAGTAGGGCAGAAGAAATGAAATATGAGGGAGTACAGAAGAACCTTCATTTTGTGATGCTTCTCCTGTCCTTTCACCAGTCACAGCCATAACATGGCTGTTCAAGTCTGCCATGAGCAGGTAGTTAAAGCAGAAAGAAACGGAGCCTGAGGATTTGGCTGTAATAGACAGCTGGCGTAATAGACAGCTCTTGTAATAAGACAACTGGAATAGTAATACAAAAGGGAGGAACTTGTCCTTCAAGACAAAGAGGGAAAAAAGAGGGGCAAGGACATGGCAATATATATTATCTCTTAAGATCATATTGTCTCTTAAGTGTAGAGAAAATCACAGGCAATGTCAAAGGTGAAAGTACAGTATTGCTAAAATAGAACTCATCCACCATATATCACCAGAGCTATAAGAGTTGAATGAGGGGGTTTGTGAGCAACAACAGAAGTCATCCAAAACACTGGGCTTACAAATATATGTGAATTTAAATAGCTTGTAAGGCTGTGAAAAGGAGAACAAAGGCGGTAACTCTCAGTTAACTCTCATGCATCAGTAACAACTTTTAAATATAAGAATTAGAGACATCTATGGAGAGAAAGTGCCTCAAAAGGCAGGAAATGTTTTAAAAGCATCTAAATAGAAAATATCTTGGGAGAGAGTGAAATGATGGAGTTCATGATCCTCAGGAAAAGAAAGAGGAAGTATAACAAAACAAAAACAAGGCATTTATAGAAAATAGGCGTCAGTAAATTCATATAACTGGTAAACAAGGAGTCCTAGGAGAGAAAAAAGAAATGAAAGTGAACTGTCAGTTCCATACAGAAACAATATTGAAGCCATGAGTGTAAAATATACTATTATAGTGAAAGATTAAAGGTGCAGTAAGAGATGAGCTTGATGAAATTATGAGCTTTTTTGTGAATTTCAAGCATAAAAAGAGAGTGGAAACTAGGTCTGGTGCTAAGGTCAAATATAAAAAGTGGAATGAGCACATAGGGAGAGATTAAGAAGAAGATATACAAAACCAAAAGTCTTTAACTAGGAAGCTAAATTATAAAAAGAAATCCTTCCATAAGGGGAAAGGTTTGTTGGACTACTATCATAGTGGGAGGCTATTACAGACTGATCCAGGAAAAGGGAGTTCAATATTTTTTGCAAGCTATTACTGAAATGTCATAGGGCTGTCATAATTAGTACAAGTCACAGAGGGTGAGACCTTCTCTAATAGGGATATGAACAGGTCAAATAATATCTAAATGTTAGATGTTCTCAAAACAGTTGAAACAGCTGGTCTTCACTGTAGTGTGATTAAAAAGCTGGCTGATGAAATCCCAGTATCATTAGTTGTCATCTCTGAGAAACTAGCAAGGAATGCAGAGACAGGCAAACGTATTTTGAAGAAACAGGAATAGGAAAAGAAGCCAGAAAATAACAGACTAACCAGCTTAACATCAACTTCTAGAAAGTACTGGACGAACTATTCAAATTGTTTTTAAAACCTAGAAAGAAACAGAAAAATGAGTAACGGCTGGCATGTTAACAAGAAATAATGCCAAGTCAGTTTAACTTCTCTCTCCCACAGGGTAGCAAACTACATGGGTAGAGGAGAAAAAAGCTGATATATAGCTTGACTTTAGCAAGGTTTCAGCACTACTAGTATAATCTTCAAAAGCAAAGCATGGCCCCAATGAAAGTATCAGAAGAAAGATACAAAGCTAGTTGTATCACTATCACATTCTGAAAGCAGTTATAATGAGTCCCGTGTCAAAACAAAAGCATGTAATTAGTGAAATTCTACCGGGGTCTGTCCTGAGTCAGAGTTCTCATTAGTTATATGGTATAGGTTTATTAAATGTGCAGATAGGACATGGGTGGGAATATTGCCAGCATAGCTGAGGATACACCTAGAACTCAAAACAATCGAGACAAATTGGAGGTGCCATCTGGAATAAAAACAAGGTATTTAACAATGACAAGGGCAACGTATTAATGAAGGTGGAAAATATCAGCTAGGCAGTAGCATTAAATAGCTGTTTGCAACCATTTTCAAATATTTGGAAGTTTGCTGTAGGGCGCAGCAGAGCTGATGGTATTCTGTGTTCTTTGTAAGTAGAAAAGGAGTTAATGTAAAGGAAATGTAGACAGACACAAATAGTAAAGCGTCTTGGGGTTACTTCCCTACAATTTCCTGATTCTCTGTCTACCTAGAAGCTACTGCAACCACCTTCAGCAGCTAAGAGGCAAATGCATACTGCTTTCCTACGTGAGAAATGACATGACAGGATCACCATATGCTCCACTCTCTCACAGTAGTATTGACAACGGTTCTTTCCTGCCAGCTCTAAAGTATACTTCATTCCTTCTGGATAAACCGTATGCACAGGGAGAGTGCTGATAAAGAGATATCCTACAGCTGGTGCCAATAGGTTTCAGCAGATGATGCCTGCAGTACTTGCCTGTAATTTGGCTTTGCATTTGGAATTCTGTAACATACCTGTAAGCTCCAAGTACAGTAACCTGGCTAGGTGGGTTCACATGGATACAAGGGTTCATACAAAATTGAAAACCAAAGAACATAGTAATGAAAGCAAGAGTAAAATTACAGCAAAAGCAGAGTTTTCTCAGTCAATCCAGCTATAGTGTTCCCATAGGCACAGCATACATTGTCTTTGGCATCTCTATAGCCTTCAAAATACCTTTTAAGATATTAGAACATCCGTAGCTTTTAGCACCTGCAGTAATATCAGAAGACAAGAATTTATAGAAACAAGTTCATATTTCTTTTAAAAACAGATTTGTATGCCAAATCTAACATAAAAGACCAACTCATCTATCACAATTAGGAGAGATAAATTCCTCAAGAAGCATTCAAATTATTAAAAATGTATTTTAAAGACCTTTTTTTTGATAGATCTTTTACAAGCTACCATTTAGTGTGGGTACACTTGTAAGATCTAGTAATTAACAAGCCCCAGTATGTCTTTTTCTTGCATCCCTCTGATATCTGAAAATTGGTAACAGCCAGTCTTAATTTCCTGTGTGAAGAAAATAAACCTCTCTTTCCAAAGGTATTCTGATTTTGAGCTTTAATCTATTGAAGAACATCTGAGTTCTTTTTAATGAAGAAAGCTGAACAACAACATTCTATATCATAGAATATTCAGTCTAGATAGAATCTCTATACACGTGTTGTGATAATGGTAACATATCCAGTGGAATATAAATTCACTGCCCATGACTTTGTCACAGACATAAAGATATTCAGGAGAAGGCAGTACATCAAGCATAAGAACATATGACATTTCTCCACCTCTGCATGAATCAGTTCATCAGATAATCTGTTTAAGGAAATTCCAGCACTGTAATTTGCCTTTTTGCTTTTAAACAACAATGTGATACTGCAGAAGCCACGTTCAATGATTCAGAATGATTTAGCTTGCAGGAAGTCCATTAATTTAACCGTATTTTCCCATACTTTTCAGCACCATGTCCTGTCATCTGGAAATAATAGAAACCATGGTAGTAAATTCTGAAAGCTAAGAAAAAACATGCAAGTACAGTTCACATGCTATTTACTGTTATGCTAATGTTAGCCTAGCCTAACCAAAATTAGTTTCTTGGTAAACCTGGATTAGCTTTCAAGTGAAAAGGATACTGAAAAGACAATCAAAAGCAAATGCGTTGTAGTTCTATATTTATTTGTAAGACAGCATGAACATAAACTGAATGTATGGATCCTGAATCAAAATATATGGTAACTGAGTATTTTCTTGTTGTTGCAAAGATGTGTAATGCTGAATCTGTGAATGCAAAACGGGAATAAGAGAAAGGGGGGAGTCATATTTCAAGTGTGATAGGTTTTCGTTACTTCTCACTCTTAAAATGTGTTGCTCAGGCAATATTATTTTTAAAATATATGTAATTACTGCACTTTTATTATAATTTATATTTTCTGTATTCTGTAGAGAAAATTTTCCATGAAGTATTTGGATGTCACTTCATTGTCAGCAAATTTAGTCTCCTCACAATATTTTTCAGTCAGAATATCAGCCTAAAATGAAGCAAGACTTTCTAGTAAGACTCTTAACAAAGCTCACATATTGGAATCTGTAGTTCAGTTATAAGTAGTAAATATATTTTTAGGTTTTGACCATGGGAATGTGTTTCAGATGGATTTAATGTTCTCTAAAGGCAGTTCTCTTTCTTTAGATTAGAAAATAATCAACTAAAGTAAAAAAAAAAAAAAATCATCTCTTCACAAAAGACAAGGGGAAAGAAAAGAAGAGGAAAAGCTTTGCAAACTTAGTGTGCTTCCACTGTGCTCATTATGGCTTGGGATTTCTAGGAAATGGTGTGAATTAGAAAGTCTCTAAACACTGGGCCAGTTCTGATGCCCTTTAGCTAATTTAAAGTTCAGAGTCTCCTTGCATGTCCCGGTATATGCCTCTATATAAATATGTATAAATTCACACACAAATATGTGTAGTTTTTTGTCTAATTATTTGACTATAGAGATAGATAGACAGACAGACAGATAGACTGATTATGTGGATACCAGTGTCAGACACATCGATAGTTCTATTTTGAGTCAAATATGAAACAAACGAGGACAGGACATCTCAGAGGTGTCATAAAGGGCTGCAGTGCCTTCCCTACTCACATTACATAAACCTTAATGTCCATTTTGCTCACAGGTGTGAATCATTAATATGCATTGAATATTAATTATATAAATCAGTCACAAACTTGATCGATATTTTACTTTGAAGTGAAAGACCCTTGAGATCCTTATCAAATTTCTTACCAGATCACTGCAAGATCTGTAGTATATAATGATAAAGAAAGAAAAAGAGTAATTGAAAAAAAAATCCCAGTACTTACTTGGCTTTATAAGGTGTACTTAATTCTTTCACACCTTCCTTTACTGTTTTCTTAATTGTTGTAGAATCATAGAATAGTTTGAATTGAAGAGAACTTCAAGATCATCTAGTTCCCCACCTCCTTGCCACGGGAAGGGACACCTTCCACTAGATCAGTTGCTCAAAGCCTCAACCAACCTGGCTTTGAATGCTTCCAGGGATAGAGCATCTATAACTTCTCTGGGCAACGTAGTCCAGTGCCGTCACCACTCTATTGTAAAGAATTTCTTCCTTAGATCTAATTTTAAATCTCCCCTCTTTCAGTTTAAAGCCATTGCCCTTGTCCTATCACCTACATGTCCTTGTAAAAAGTCTCTCTCCAGCTTTCTTATAGCCCCCTTAGGTACTAAAAGGCTGATAGAAAGGTTCCTGAAGCCTGCTCCAGGCTGAACCGCCCCAACTCTCTCAGCCTGTCTTCATAGGAGAGGTGTTCCAGCCATCGAATCATCTTCGTGGCCCTCCTCCAGATGCCCTCCAGCAGCTCCATGTATTTCTGTGTTGGAGACCCCAGAGCTGAACACAGTACTCCAGGTGGACTCTCATGAGAGCAGCGTAGAGGGGCAGAATCACCTCCCTCGACCTGCTGGCCACACTTCTTGGATGCAGCCCAGGATACAGTTGGCTTTCTGGGCTGCCAGAGCACATTGCCAGCTCATGTTGAGCTTCTGATCAGCCAATACCTGCAAGTCCTTCTCCTCAGAGCTGCTCTCAATCCATTCTCCGCCAAGCCTGTACTTATGCTTGGGATTGCCCTGACCCACTTGGCCTTGTTGAACTTCATGAATTTGGCACAAGCCCACCTCTCCAGCCTGTCAAGGTCCCTTCAGAATGGCATCCCTTCCCTCAAGTATGTTGGCCAGACCACACAGCTTGGTGTTGTCAGTAAACTTGCTGAGAGTGCACTCAATCCCACTGACCATGTCAACGACAAGGATATTAAACAGCTCCGGCCCCAATCACCAACCCCTGACGAACACCACTGGTCCACTGGTTTCCACTTGGGACATTGAGATATTGACCGCAACTCTCTGAGTGCCCCCTTCAGCCAATTCCTTATCCACCAAGTGGTCTATCTGTCAAATCCATGTCTCTCCAATTTAGAGACAAGGATGTCATGTGGGACACTGTCAAATGCTTTGGACAAGTCCAGGTAGATGATGATGGTGGCTCTTCCCTTATCCACCAGTGCTGTAATCCCATCGTAGAAGCCCACCCAAACTTGTCAGGTACGATGTGCCCTTAGTGAAGCCATGTGGCTGTCATCAATCACCTCCTTTTGTCCCACATGCCTTAACATAGTTTCCCAGAAGGATCTTGTCCATGATTTAGCCAGGCACAGATGTGAGACTGACTGTCCTGTAGTTCCCTGGGTCTTCTTTTTTTTCCTTTTTTTAAAAATGGGAACTTCCAGTTGGTGGGAACTTCACCGAAACTGCCACAACTTTTCAAACTTCATGGATATGGCTTAGCAACTTCATCCGCCAGTTCCTTCAGGATCCTCAGATGCATCTCATCAGGTCCCATGGAATTGTGCCCCTTCAGGTTCCTAAGATGGTCTTGAACCTGATCTTTTCCTGCAGTGGGTGGTTCCTCAGTTTCCTAGCCCCTGCCTTTGCCTTCTGTAACTTGGGCAGTGTGTCTAGAGCACTTGCCAGTGAAGACTGAGGGAAAAAGTCATTGAGTACCTCAGCATTCTCCTTGTTCTGGGTATCCAGGTCTCCCATTTCCTTCTGGAGAGGGCCCACATTTTCCTTAGTCCTCCTTTTATCACTGACGTACTATAGAAGCTTTTCTTGTTGCCCTTGACACCCCTGGGCCAGATTTAATTCTCTCAGGGCTTTAGTCTTCCGAACCTGGTCCCTGGCTGCTCAGACAATTTCTCTGTATTCATCCCAGGCTGCCTGTCCTTGCTTCCATTATCTGTGGGCTTCCCTTTTGTGTTTGTGTTTGTCCAGAGTGTCTTGGTCATCCATGTAGGCCTCTTGATGTTTCTGCCTGCTTCCTTTTTGTTGAAATGCATCCCTCTTGAACTCGGGGAGGAGGTGATCCTTCAATATTAAGCAGCTTTCTTGGGCCACTCTTCCCTCCAGGGCTTTCTCACATGGTACTCAATCAAGCAGATCCCTGAGGAGGCCAAAGTCTGCTCTTCTGAAGTTCCAGGGTAGTGAGCTTGCTGTGCTTCCTCCTTGCCTCCCTAAGGATCTTGAACTCCACTATTTCATGGTCACTACAACCAAGGCTGCCCTTGAGTTTCCTGTTCCCATCAGGCCGTCCTTGTTGGTGAGAACAAGGTCCAGTATAGCACCTTTCCTGATGGTTCCTCTATCTCTTGGAGAAGGAAGTTATCGTCAATGCATTCCAGGAACATCCTGGGTGCTTATGCCCTGCTGGTTATCCCTCCAACAGATATCGGGGTGGTTGAAATCTCCCCTGAGGGACCACGGCTTGTGAACATGAGGCTGCTCATATCTATCTATAGAAGGCCTCATCCGCTCAGTCTTCCTGGTCAGGTGGCCTGTAGCAGACACCCACTATAACGCCACCTGTCCCTGCCCTCCCTTTAATACTGGCCCATTAGCTCTCAGTTGGCTCCTCATTCATCCTCAGGTGGAGCTCCATGCACTCCAGCTGGTCTTTGACATAGAGAGTGACACCTCCTCCTTGTCTTGCAGCTTCATCACCACCCACATGGAAGAGCACTAACAGGTAATAGTCCGAGGACCGTACCAGGCTAGGAAGTTTCCTAGTGATGTCCTTAACAAGGACCCCAGGGAGGCAGCAGAATTCCCTAAGATGAGGGTCTGTCTGGCATATCGAACCGTCTGTTCCCCTCAGATGGGAGTCACCATACAACTATTACCCATCTTTTCCTTTGTGTGGAGGTGGTCGTGACACAGGGGTGGGCCTTTCTGACCCTGGCAACTGCCCTGTTGTAGATGGACTGTCATCCACTTCATCCATTGGACTGACCTTCCACATCCGGAGCCTCATACCTGTTGTACAGAGGTACTGGGAAGGTAAGGTGGGCAAGGAGTGGGTTGCCTGCTGCCCTGAGCACGGACTTGTCTCCATTCACTTTTTTCCTTATTTATACCTGTTTTATATACCTGTGAAACTGATGTTGGTAGCATAGTGGTCAGTGGAACTGATGCTAGTGTTGCTGGTCTCATGGAGTAGTGTGCAGCTACTCTGATCAAATCCTGATCCCTATTGGATTTAAACTCTCTCTCCATTTCCATTGCCTGGTATCCTTACGTTGTTACAATTGAAGTCTGAAACTGCCAAATTTTAGGCACATTAATAATTTGTTTGAGAAGAGACTACTCAAAAGTTTTAAAGTGATTTCCTAGATTTAGGTCCTACACAAAACAATATGGAAAAACTGATACATCTGAGAGGATTGAAAACAACCATTTTCCCTCAGGACTTTAAGTACAGCATCTTAATCAATAAGCACTCAAAAGCTCAAAAGTGAATAAAGCTGAGGAATAAAAATTTTATTTTCTGGTGTATTACTGCCTGAATCATACTCTCCACTAAAGAAGTTTATGGCCCATAAATACATTTAAGTGATCAGAACACCTTGCGTGAAGGACAAGTTGACATATATTTTTATATAATTCAAGAAACTGAACTTAGATGAATTGAGATAGGAAAAACAGAACAAACTAGATGTTTCCCAAAGGTACTAAATCTGTATTACAGAACTGGAAGACACTGTCACATTAGAAACATGTAGTGATATTTTAAAGTTATATTGTTTTACTCGCCTAACCTATGAAAATGAGGCATACAAAAACATTATGGGAGTGTTTTTATGAAATAGTTCGGGGTCTAGAAAAGAATTTTCTTGAATATTAATATTTATCATATTTCTCTAGCAGGGAAAAAGTAATTTATTGTCATTATTTGGGATGGCTGCATCCAGCCACATTTCGCTGTTTTGCTCCCTTCATGAATAACAAGAAACTGAAATGTTCCCTAAAATTCACCAAATATTTGATACTCAATTCAAAGATATAAGATGACAATGAAAATACTTGTATGAGATGTAGAATTGCAAACTACTCTATGGTTCCTTTGACACTGTGTTTAGAGATGTACCTTGGTTTTAAAAGGACAGTCTAAAAACAAGTCTAGGGAATGAAGTCTACTGAAACTACAGACATCTGATAAAATCTAACTAAAATATCTTTATTCATACTCCATGATTTTTAAGAGTTTCAATACAAAATAAGAATTTGACAGCAGATATTTCTCTAAAATAAGAGAAGAAAATACGTTTTCCAAACAAGAAAACTTACGCCATATAAAGAATGTCATATATCAGTTTGAAAAAATCTAGTTTGGAAGGGAAAGAAAAGATTAAAGTCCTAGTTTGCATGTGTCAAATATTTAGATTACATTCATATCTTTGTTTCTTGTTCAGCGATGAGAATCTTAGTTAAAGAATTTCTTTTAATCCGGACAGTCATAGTGTGTCAACAGAAAGAACCAGTCTCTGAGATACCAGGATCATAGGATTATGTTCAGCTTCAGGACTAATTATCAGGACTTTGAGCTGGAGGTACAGAAGCAGGCACTATGTTGTACTTGTGGGTCCACATGCTTATAAGATCTGTAGTTGTATGCCTGGGAAGCTCTCAGTAACTACAATTCCCTGTTTGTTTTTTGTTTTTCTGAAGGATAGCCCTAGCAACTCTAAATAGCCAAAAGATCTGAAGACACTTCTGTATGCAGAATGCAAAAATGCAGGCAAGTTCAGTAACTTACAGCAAAAATGAAAAACCAATACTCCCCACAGACTCTGAAGTCAGAATGCCACATGCAAGCCCTTCGCCATATACAGACTAAAATTAAATTTCATCCAGAATTATCCTTATATGTGCATTAGTATGCCTGGAAAATATTTCAGTCTTGATACTCAAAAGCGTAGTGTTAGACAGCCTTCTGATCAACTTCTGATCAAATCTTAGGAAACAGCAAAGATTCTGGCAAAAATTAAGTACTGAATAGATGAAGAAAGAAATGATGAATTAATTTCATCCATTCTAAACAGCGTCCATCTGCTAGCATAGATAAAATGGTGACAGCCTGGTGTGTATGACTTCTATCCACTGTCCTGAAGAAATCCTCCTTCAGTACAGCGAGCATCCTACAGTGAGCATTCTTATTGCTTCCCATTGAAATCAATAGCTTAGATGGCTGAGGATTAGCAGATTGCAGGAAACCAGTTGTTCTTGGATTTTACTGATATCATGTTCTCAAGAAAATGAAGACATGAGCATATGATTATCTACATTCCAGATAAAATAGCAATTCCTGCTATATACGTACAGTAATCTTCAATCACTCCTCAAGCATCAGTTCAGAACACTTGTCTGATCTTCGGTCCTCCTGCAGACCTTCTTCTACGAGCCCTTTTTCTCAATTGTCTATGATGAGTCGAAACTGCATGAGGTAAGGCAAGCTGCTTGCTTCCAGCACTGTCATATTTTAATTCCATAGAAAGGAAAGGAAAAGAGGTCATTCAGGCTGAGACCTTCCTATTCGAGAGATTTCATAAATGACAAGGTGGAGCTAAAGATTATAGTCAGATGCTTTTAGTGGTAGAATGAAATCTATTTGTACATCACGCCTGTGCCTGTACCAACATGCTGGGACTTAAACCAAATATCCATAGCTGTTCAAGCTCCTTACTGACCAGCTCAAATGTTTCCTGTAGAATGGATTAAGTCATCTGTTTCTCAAGGCAAAGAAACTCAAAACACATAGGTAGTAGCTCACGGGCTAGATTTCTCCATAAACACAAGAAGCTTGAGTGTGCCTTGAGTAAGGGCACCCAAAGGGAATAGAGATAGCCAAATATTCCTTTCAATCAATCAGTGAATATCTGCTTGGAAATGATGCTTTGGCTCTGAGGCAATAGAAGCCTGTGAGGAAATGCAAGACCAAAGATTGAGAGTGATTGCTCTTCTCAGGTTGAGTGTTTTGGAAGAGTGTGTTCTGTAAAAAAAAAGCACTGAGATTGGAGTAATGGTGGGATATGCTTGTGTGTCTAAGAGGTAGAGAAAAATTGTTTAGAAATTAAATAAGCTACCTGTGGCTGGTAGCTGGCCATAGAATCATGACATTAATATGAAAATCTATTTTTTTTGACAAAAGACTGTAATATACAGTGTACTTAACATTCTTTGATCATTACACTTTCCTAAGGGAAACATCAGCAATAGATTCAGGAATACCTTATCACTGGGCAGTGGTTTCAATGAATTTTGATCTGTGAACTCAAAAACATTTCCTAGGAAGATGGAGGCCATTATTAGAAACATAAGATTTGTAGCATGTAATTATGGGAATATTCTCTGTAGTTAGGATTTCTTATGGCTTTTAGTAGAGAATGTAGAAATTCGATCTATCACCAATCATACACATTCCAGTGAATGAAAAATGGTGCCTAAAATATCCTTTTAAAACGCATATTTGTTTTGTATATGTTAGTAAGACTGTGAGGAAACTAAGATGAAATAACTGGATTCCAAATACTGTTTTATTAACAAGATGGAGATATATAAGGGCTAATTCTTGATGTAGCTAGCAGTCCCACCAGTGGTTAGATGACTGTAATATTCTCAGGGGGCCCTACATTGTCATTTGCAAACTGATGAATCTACAAATCTCCAGTATTGTTCTCAAGGGGCAGTAGTTGCATTTTGCAGAGAGTTGTTTTCTCTAACTCCTAATTTTTTACAATTTTGCTCTTGAATTGTATATATTATGAATCATGCCTGACATTTAACTATATAGTCAGTGAGCATTTTTCTAATCATAAACTTTCTGGTAACAGCATAATGTTTCTCCTGCAGAGGTTTCGTGACACTGTTGCCAACTGCCTGATATATTTAGTCAAAAGTAATTACCTTGTGCTTGTTTTAGGCTCACATCAGTCTCAATCACCAACATTTATTTTTTAATTGATACACTTAAACCAGATTTTACCATTTTTACCTATACAATGCTTTAAACTGTCATGGACCTGACTTTGTTGCTTTCTGCAAATCGAATACTATAAAGTCACAGTTTCATTTTTCTCCATACTATCTGTGAAAATGACAAAGTTCTACAGGCATCAGTAGCTTGGGACAGGTGTAGCAGGATTCCTATAATCTCTGAAAGTTATTCTTCTTTCTTGGTTAACTGAGTCATTAAAATGTGCAGTTGATTATAGGTTCTAGCCCCTAACAGAATCTGCTTGCTTTTTATATCATTGGTGATTTAATTAGCTATTATTGTTCAAACATCTCATTACAAATGGCTGTCTTTCACTCAGCTGTCAATAATCCAGTGTTATCCCAGTAAAGACATTCAAAGCTTTTCACTGAGTATTCAAGTGTTACATGACATAGTTTTATAAATTCTAGCCCTACACTTCTGCATATGTTCTTTCTTTGCTATCTTCCTAGAGTAGATTCTCACCTTCTCTATCTGCGGTGTATACAACATTTATAATGTAGGGAAACCACATGAACACATTTGAATTTCAAATTACCATGCTTATTAATTATAAACAAAGATATAGATCTATATGACATAAATAATAGCTGTTCCGCATGATTTAAAATTACAAATATAGTCATTTGGCGGAGAAAATTTAGAGGGAGCAAAGACAAAGTCCATGCAGAGGCCTAAGAATTCATAAAAAATATTTCCAGCATGTATGTAGAATAATTTTGGGAAAAAGAAGCTTCATTTTCTATTCCTACAATGTACAGCTAATTGCATTTCATAGCTGGATACGACTCTTCATACTGTGTGTCATTTGTTTGCTTATTTATTACTTTCTCCAAGAGCAGAAATGTTGACTTAGGGTCACAAATACCAGAGATCACGGGGAAACTACAGAGCATTTGATTTATGTATTTTCCAGATGAAATGTAAAGATTAGCTTCTGTGTTTGTACTTCCAGAATGAAAATAACAAAATCAACTATAGGCCTTCTTATTAGCTAAGAATTTCTGCTTTGCCTATTAGAAAAAAACAACTTTCAGAGATATTGAATCCAGACCCCTCCTACTGTCCCTGAATATGGGCAATATTCTCATTCAGAAACAATCAACGTCCTTTTTGATATTCAATAGATAGAATAATAGAATCATAGAATGGTTAGGATTAGAAGGGACCTCAAAGATCATCTAGATCCAATCCCCCTGCCATGGGCAGGGAAACCCTCCACTGCACCAGGTTGCCCAAAGCCTCATCCAACCTGGCCTTGAACACCTCCAGGGATGGGACGTCTACAGCTTCTCAGAGCAACGTGTTCCAGCGCTTCAACACCCTGTGTTGAAGTGCACTGGCAGCCCAGAAAGCCAACCGTATCCTGGGCTACATCAAAAGAAGTGTGGCCAGCAGGTCGAGGGAAGTGATTCTGCCCCTCTACTCTGCTCTCATGAGACCCCACCTGGAATACTGTGTTCAGCTCTGGAGTCCTCAACACAAGAAGGACATGGAGCTACTGGAGCTGGTCCAAAGGAGGGTCACAAGATGATTTGAGGGCTGGAACACCTCTCCTATGAAGACAGGCTGACAGAGTTGGGGCTGTTCAGCCTGGAGAAGAGAAGGCTCCCGGGTGATCTTATAGCAGCCTTCCAGTACCTATAGGGGGCCTACAGGAAAGCTGGAGAGGGACTTTTTACAAGGGCATATAGTGATAGGACAAGGGGCAATGGATTTAAACTGAAAGAGGGTGGATTTAGATTAGATATAAGGAAGACATTTTTCACTCAGAGGGTGGTGAGGCACTGGAACGGGTTGCCCAGAGAAGTTGTAGATGCCTCATCCCTGCAAGTGTTCAAGGCCAGGTTGGATGAGTCTTTGGGCAACCTGGTGTAGTTGATGTTTTCCCTGCCCATGGCAGGGGGTTGGAACTAGATGATCTTTAAAGTCCCTTCTAATCCTAACCATTCTATGATTCTATGATTCTATGACCTTCTTCTTTCCTTAAATAAGAGTGCAACAAAACCATTTTCTTCCAGTTGTAAGATTCCATGATAACCATGATTTTTCATACATAAATTCTATTTATAGACTTTCATGGACAAACATAATCTTGATTAGTCTACTTTGCTACAATAAATACAAATATACTATATCCCAAAAGTCTAGCATTCAGTTACGTAAAACAATTTAGTATTTTACACTTCTTTTATTTTGGAATATTTTTCTCGAATTATCATTCAGATTTACTTGAATGATACTAAAATAAATGTGAGCTCTTTACCTTCTTTTCCTACCCAGGGAACATAATTGCTTGTCTCCTATTATTCTGGACAAATAATTACTACAAAGAATTTACAAAAGAACTAATGAAAACTACTAATGCATTGCACTGTAGGATTTTAAAACTTTTTTTTACAATGACTCTGTGATCTATTGAGTTACCTTATCTGCAAACATTTACAGAAAGCTAATTTTGATGAGATCTCCAAATTTTTAAATGCACTAAATGTATGTGAAGTTGTCAGAGCATCAGCAATGCTTTTTCATTTGTATTTTAGTAACACTGTATTTTTTTCATGCTACAATTTTCCTTCAGACCAAATTTTATTTCTGATGTGGTTTTTGTTGTGTTTTTTTTTTTAATTTCATACTAATTTTAATATCTCATATAAACCATATAAATTGATATGAAAAAAAACATTTTTCTTTCATCACTTTTCCTTTTCCTAAAACATCCTTGAATGAAAAGAAAGTGCCATTTCCCCTCCTTAGCCTCACATGCAGTTTTCCATTCTAAAGTGGAGTGTTCCGTTGAAGCAGAGCTCTGCAAATGTATAGTAGCAAAAGAACTGCTACTCTGGCAGACAAGACTTTTCTCCCTCATACACAGTACAAAATAGAACAGATTTTGTAGCTTGCTGGCAAAAGAATTTCTTACAGCATTTGGTAATATTTACCAAACCAACTAGCCTTCTTGAATCTCCATCAAATAAGATTACTTCTACATGGGCCCAGATCACAGGTGGATATAAAATAAATTACGAAGCTTCCTTGACACACAGGCACCAATTCATTAATCTACATGAAGCTTCAGGATATTAAAAAAAAAAAATCTTTGTAAGTAAAAAGGATATCACTTGTCTGTCTTGTGTATTTAAATTGTCAGCTCTTTAAATCAGTGTACAAACTAGCAAGAAGTTCATCTGTTAGCAGGGACCTCTGCTTAAGATGTATACAACCAATTGTAATTGATAATTATCACTGTTGTAATGGATCATTATTACAGCTTATCATTGTAACATAGTACGATAAACCTAGTATGAAATAACATCGATGTATTTCATACTAGGTTTATCTCTTCAAAAGAGACACATGTATAAACTTATCAAGAAGAATAATTTATTTTTCATTCTTCTTGTGATCACAATGAAGAAAATGGCCTTTAAAACGGGATACCAGCCAGAAAATATATGACGCTGCATATTATATTTTAAATTAATCAGCTTAGCGAGCATGATAATGCCTTCTCTCGGAGTGTCATACCGTCAAGGACAGGGTTGTTTTCTGCTCACAGTCAGTCTAGTTTGCGAGAGTCAAGAATGGTCACAATTCATGTGCATTCAACTCAGCCCATCGCTCTTTCACCCATCTTTTCTGAACTGTGATCGAGCTTTTATCTGGCAGCAACAAAGAGGAATCATTACAGGGATAATCACAAGAAAAAATGCACGATCAGTCTAGTGAGAATACTGGCAAGTACACATGAATCTGAAATGCACATAATACTTTCCTGCCATATTTTTAGTCAAGATGTACAGAAATCTAAAATACAAGAGAAGACTGAAGATCTAACATGGTTAGCTTTAAGGGAATAGCATTGGCAGAAAATGAGGTAAGAACTGACAATAAAATGAATATTTGATGCAGAAAATTAATGAACACACTACAGAGGCTTCATAAGTGCCATGGCCTTGCAAATATAATTCCATTATTTTTTATGTGTAGCAATAAAGATTTTGACAGCTAGACGGAGTCATTGCAAAATATGCTTTCAACCCTGAGGTAATTTATGTTATTAAGCATTGCCTCTGACAGACATTTAAGAGATACAATAGTAGTCACACTTGGCATGGTAATATATTGCATCATTGTTAGGATGTAATTGTAGAAAAACAACTTGAAGACGAAAAGCTTCAAATAAAGGAAGCTTTAAAGTGACTGTGGCTACATGTATGTGTTATTAGCATGTTTGAAAAATGTCGTAATTGCTCTTCACCATTGCCATATGTCCCATTTCCCTATCTGTATACCAAAAACTGTTGATGTGTCTAATGTTTTATTAAACATAAAAACCTATATATTACAGACAGCTGTTAATCTGTTTTCTGCTTTCAATCTGATTTAAGTTCAAATTTAGGGGAAAAAATGTACAGATTTTAGACTTTCTAGGGAAAGATGTGCTACTATTTTAATTTACAGAAGTAGCATAAATACATAAAATAGCATATTTAATTCATCAATAATATCGGTGTAGTCAGTAAGAAGAGCATGGGTCTATTTTGGGATTTTTTACTTATCCTGGGACCTAACAGAAAGAGGTCAGGTAATCGGGGATCATTTAGTGGAAAGAATATGAAAGGCTCATTGTAAAGTTCAATGAAATGAGAAAACTCAAGATTCAGTGAAAAAGAGGAGAGGCATGTCGTGGAGTAGGGGCTCAGGGGAGTAGAGCGTCAGAGCAGAAGTCTGAGGTCCTAAAGAACAGCTGCTCTTCTGCTTCCAGTTTGGAACAGAGAGAGTGTCTTGACTCCCTGGGGTTCTGCCTGTGCCAGGTAAAACCAACAAAAAGGTCCTAACACTGTGACCAGAAGATGAAGAGAAGCCTCAAAAGAGAGGACATTAACTTTTTTTAAAAGTTTGTTGTTGTTGTTGTTGATTTTGGAAGAGGAAAGTTTGCTTTGGCTAAAAAATTACAATAATCTAACCAGGTTAATTATTCCATCACCTCAACAGGACTGTGGACCACTGCAGGAACCCAGACATCATCTTCTTTTCAGCTTTTGCTCTGTGTTCAGCAACAATATATTCTCCAATACATAACACAAAATACCTGTTGAATTCAATCTTCTCTCAGTCAGAGAAATAAATTCTTCTCAAAGCCTCTGTTTGCACAGCTTTGGCTGGAGATAAGCAGATAGCATGGCACAGCATATGCCCTCACTAGACACCTAGAGAGGGGTATCAACTTCCTTAACAAATTCAGCTGCTGAGAGGTACAGTTATTTAGTGCCGATTGGCAGATTATAACCTCAATATCCTTTTCTAACAGGGAGATGTGCACATCAGCCAGGATGTGGCGTGGCAGTTGGTATTGCAGTTCACAGAGAAGGGCAAACGGGAAGGGCACAGTCACCCTGCCACCTCAAAAGGTGAGTTCCACTGGTGGTCATCACTCTTTCAGAAGGAGCTTAGCTGTGGAATTCACCAGGCAGAAAGCTGTGTCCTCTGCACTCTCCAGAATGAATGTGGCAAACCAGATAGAGGTCCCACAAAAACATGCAGCCATCCAGGTCTCAGGCTGCAGGGAGTGCCAGAGCCATTCACTGGTAATGGATGGCAGTAGTGAGAACAGCTGTGTGAGGTGTGACCAGATGGATGATCTGCTCAGTATGGTGGCAGAGCTGCAGGAGAAAGTAAAAAGGTAAAGGACCATCAAGGAGTCTGAGAAGAGATAGACTGGTGGAACCATGCTCTGTCCTCTCTGAGACACAAATAGGAACAGCCACCAGAAAAAACATGAGATGAAGGGGATCTGTATTCTCCCCCCACCAGGCTGAAGGCAGTAGCTTAAAGGAAAAAAGTGAATGGAGGCAAGTCCATGCTCAGGGCAGTAGCTGAACCCCCTCCTTGCCCACCTTACTTTCCCAAGTGCCAATGTACAACAGGTATGAGGCTCTGGATGTGGAAGGTCAATCAATAGATGACATGGAGGACAGTCCATCTACACCAGAGGTGTTGACAGAGTCAGAAAGGCCTACCTCCTGTGTCACGACCACCTCCATGAGGAAGAAAAGACATGTAATAGTTGTAGGCAACTCCCTTCTGAGAGCAACAGAGGGTCTGATATGTCAGGCAGACCCTCCTCTTAGAGAAGTCTGCTGCCTCCCTGTTGTTAAGGACATCGCTAGGAAACTTCCTAACCTGGTATGGCCCTCGGACTACTACCCATTAGTATTCTTCCATGTGGGTGGTGATGAAGCTGCCACACGTAGTCCAAGGGTGATCGAAAGAGACTTCAGTGACCTGGGACAATTGGTAAAAGAAAATGGAGCACAGGTTATTTTTTTCCCCTCTCCCAGTTGTGGGCAGCAACATTGGAAGAAACAGATGCATCCAGTCTACTAATACATGGCTCCATGACTAGTGTCTTTGCCACAATTTTGGGCTTTTCAATAACAGGATGGTGTACAGAGCACCAGGCTTGCTGGTGTCAGAGAGAATTCACCTTTCTTAAAGGGGGAAGCGGGTCGTTGTTCACAAGCTAGTGGGACCCATTGAGAGGGCTTTAAACTAGATTTGAAGGGAGAGGGGGATAGTATCAGGCTTGCCCATGACAAGCTGTGGGATGACACAAAGTTTAGAGGGGTGGGGTGCTAATGAGGGCCCTCAGCCTGTTAATCTGAGAGGTGCTGGCTACACTGGAGCACAGCTGAAGTCTTACAGAGATGAACCAGGGGCTCCTGAGGTAATAGGATCCAACAGGGAAACACCAGTGAAATACCTCGAAGAAATTGAGTGTTCCTCTAAGAAGGTGACAGGGCCGACAGCCCAGCTGAAGTGCCTCTACACCAATGCACACAGCATCAGCAACAAATAGGATTTGGAAGCCATCATGCTGCTAGACAGCTATGACCTAGTTGCCGTTACTGAAACTTGGTGGGACGAATTCTATGACTGGAGTGCGGCTATCAATGGCTACGAGCTTTTCAGAAGGGACAGGCAAGGAGGGAGGCGTGGAGTCATTGCCCTCTACATCAAGAAATGGATAGAGTGTGAAGAGCTGTCTCTGAAGAATAGCCATGGGTAGGTTGAAAGCTTATGGGTAAAAATTAGAAACCGAGGCAACAAAGGGAATCTTGTGGTTAGTGTCTATTACAGGCCACCTGACCAAGGGATGCCTATTGATGAAGCCTTCTTAGTCCAGCTACTATTTCGTCCTGCTGACATCTGCTGGAAGAGTAGGATGGTGAACTCTAGGCAATCCAGGAGACTGGAGGTATACTTTGAGGATAACTTCTTAGGCCAGGTAGTAGACCGCCCTGCCAGAGGCGATGAGATACTGAACCTGATGATCACCAACAAAAGTGAGCTAATAGGTGGTATCAAGATTGGAGACAGCCTGGGCTGCAGTACGCCGGTGAAGTTTGCAGTCCTAAAGGATACAGGTCAGTCAAAGAGTAAAGTAAGGACCCTGAATTTTAGGAAAGCAAAATTCCAGCTTTTCATGGAGTTAGTCCATAGGCCCCCTGGGAAAATGTCCTCATTTTGGACATGGGAGCAGAACAGAGCTGCAGATCTTTATGGATGTTTTCCGTAGAGGGCAAGAACTCTTGATCCCCATTTGTAAGAAATCAGGGAAGGAAGGTAAGAGACAGGAACAGCTGAGTTGAGACTTGCTGATCAAATGAAAGGGCAATAACGAAATGCACATGCCGTGGAAGCAGGCACAGGTATCCTGAGAAGAGTATAGGGATGCTGCCCAGTTTGCAGTGTCACCGAATCATAGAATCACAGAATGGTTTGGTTTGGAAGGGACTTTCCAGATTATCTAGTTCCAACTTCCCTGCCACGGGCAGGGAAACTTTTCACTACATCAGGTTGCTCAAAGACTCATCCAACCTGGCCTTGAACACCGCCAGGGATGGGACATATGCAACTTCTGAGAGCAACCTGTTCCAGTGCCTCATCGCTCTCATTGTAAAATGTTTCTTACTTATATCTAATCTAAATCTACCCTCTTTTAGTTTAAAGCCATTTTCTCTTGTCCTATCACTACGTGTCCTTGTAAGAAGCCTCTCTCCACCTTTCTTGTAGGCCCCCTTTAGGTACAGGAAGGCTAATAGAAGGTCTCCCTGAAGTCTTCTCTTCTCCAGACTGAACAATTCCAACTCTCTCAGCCTGTCTTCATAGAAGAGGTGCTCCAGCCCTCGGATCATCTTCGTGGCCCTCCTCCGGACGCCCTCCAGCAGCTCCATGTATTTCTTGTGTTGGGGACTCCAGAGCAGAACACAGTACTCCAAGTGAGGTCTCACAAGAGCAGAGTAGAGGGGCAGACCACCTCCCTTGACCATTTTTTTACAATGAGTGTGGTGAAACACTGGAACAGGTTTCCCAGAGAAGTGGTAGATGCCCCATCCCTGGAAACCTTCAAGGTCAGGACAGGGCTCTGAGCAACCTGATCTAGTTGAAGATGCCCCTGCTCACTGCAGGGGGGTTGGACTAGATGACCTTTAAAGGTACCTTCCAACCCAGCCCTTCTATGATTCTATAATTCTATTATTCTACTGCAACAAGCTGTATATATATAAATACAGGCATTATCACATGGAGCTATTCCCCTCTCACCCACCCACCAGTAACATCATAAACAGTTAAAATAGTAAATATAGCATAATTCTCATGTTTCTTCAGAAAACCTACTCACAGCCATTCTATGGGAACAGAGTCTGGCATGCATCTTAGAATAATTTTGCTCCATTTCAGAAACAAGACTTAACACGAAACTTTACAATATTCACAAAGGGATAAGAATATACAAACCATCAAAGACGATCACTAATATGTCACAAACATATTTAATTATTCCTTAGATCTTTACAGGGGATCATTCAAATTTATAATCCCTGATTTTCATATAACATTGCCTGAATTTATTTCATATTTAAGGTAGAATGCCAAAGTGCCCAGATTTGAACTTTTTTTTTATTATTATGCAATGACACAGCCTCTCTGAAAAATACCTCTGAAAATCCTGCACTGATATTCGAAACTAAAACTTTTGTATCAGTCTTTGATCCTGACTGGAGAAAAGTCTCTGAACTGGCTCTATTTAGAAGAATCTGCTATTGCTATACAAATAGAGGTTTGTTTCTGTTAGGAACAATTCTTGTATACTTGTACAGATGCCATTAAGTATTTCAAGACTACAGAGCCTTAATGGGCCCTAAGAACTCAAACCATGTAAGAAAGATGTGAAAATGAGATCTGCAGCCTCTTGATGGGATGACAGAATAGTCATCAATGTGTGAAAACAATTAAAAAGATATCTCTAGTTTAAAATTTATCTTTGAGAACTTACTGAAAGAAAATGAGGGAAAAACTCTAGTCATTACATAATTACATTACATTAGTTATAATGGCGTAACTCTTCAAGCTGACATCTAAGATGCTGTCCACCAGGTTTCCTTTAAAAAATAAAACACTTCTTACAATCAGGATGAAGAAACCAGAAATTTATTATGGTATCAATAAACTCAGACACAGTACCAGTTTGAAATATACACTTTGGCGTAACAGTATTTGGGCATTAAATATGTATATATCTTTATTTATTTACTTTAATTTCTATGTGGTGCTGATTCTAAGCATGGTGATAGACTTGTCACTATTTACAATACTCAGGAATTGGGCATTGGCCTTTCAGAGCAATTTCTATAGTCATTCTTACTATTGTACATTTGTTGTTATAAGAGAGTCTCCTTCTGTGGAGGATTGATGCTGTCTGTGTAGCACAGACTAAAAATCACTATGCTGGTATAGTAAGACTATAAACAAGCACCTATCAGTCATTTCTGTGCTGTTTCCAATCAAAAAGTGTTCATATAGATTCATAGATTTCTAGGTTGGAAAAGACCTTGGAGATCATCCAGTCCAACCGTCCCTAATCCCCCATTAAACCATATCCCTAAGTAGATCATCCACCCTATTCTTAAACACATCCAGGGATGGGGACTCAACCACCTCCCTGGGCAGCCTATTCCAGTGGCTGACAATCCTTTCAGAGAAGAAATACTTTCTAACATCCAACCTGAATCTCCCCTGACTAAGCTTATACCCATTTCCTCTCGTTCTATCACCCATCACTAATGTAAAGAGCCCTTCCCCCACCTCCCCACCATCTTTTCTCAAGTATTTATAGGCCGTAATCAGGTCTCCCCTCAGCCTCCTCTTCTCCAGGCTAAACAGCCCCAACTCCCTCAGTCGCTCCTCATAAGTTTTATTTTCCAGCCCCTTGACCAGTTTAGTCGCCCTTCTTTGGACTCGCTCCAGGAGCTCAATATCTCTCTTAAAGCGAGGGGCCCAAAACTGGACACAATATTCCAGGTGCTGCCTCACCAGTGCCGAGTACAGGGGCAGGATCACTTCCCTATTCCTGCTGGTTACACTATTCTTGATATACGCCAGTATCCCATTGGCCTTTTTGGCCACCTGGGCACACTGCTGGCTCATATCAAGCCGGTAGTCAACCAGCAACCCCAGGTCCTTCTCCGCCAGGCAGCTCTCCAGCCACCCCAAGTGAAGGACTCTGCACTTGGCCTTATTAAAGCTCATGCCACTGGCCTCAGCCCAACGATCCGGTCTGTTCAAATCCCTCTGAAGAGCCTCCCTACCCTCGAGCAGATCGACACAGCCTCCCAGCTTGGTGTCGTCTGCAAATTTACTGAGGGTACATTCAATCCCCTCATCCAGGTCATTGATAAAGATGTTAAACAGAACTGGAATATCAAATATAAGACTCTCAAAAAAATTGACAAAAAATATCCTGCAAATATGGACTCCATCTGCCTTTAAGTTCTAACAAGTAATATAGTTGGTCAAAAAATATATAGGAACACCTCTTACTGAGACTCTTCAGTAAAAGAAGTGTAATTCTGATTTGTTTCAATTCACACGTAATCCTCTTATGTACTTGTGGAGATTATTTATGAGTTAAAATTATGTATAAAAGGATGAAAGAGACCAACTTAATGGCCTGCCTTTGAAATTTAGTCTGGCAGTGTACATTTGTTGCTTGAAATATCTTATTAATACTCTTTGCATTTAATTACAGGTAGACTTTTTTTTAAAACATTAACAATAAAAAGCTGTGAACTATTTTATGACAAATTATAATTTTCATATTAAAATAAGTGGCCCCATAGAGGTGACTAGATTAATCTGTCTAAGGCTTAAAAAACTGTCATAGGGCATATGCAATACAAAATTTAGATCATCACGATGAAAAAACTAATATGATTTTTACCCAGAATATGGGACTGATTTTTATCACAAATAATACAATGTCTTCTACCGGCTGCTTGGCCTATACCAGAGGAAGGCTTTTACTTTGGATAAAAATCCAGCATGTTTGGACTTCTTTGCAATTTGCTTCTCTTTCTTTCTAAAAATACGTGTTCTGTTTTCCCAAATATATACTCGTTCTCTACACAACAAGATATTTTTTTCCAATGTATAGTAGATGTAGTATTGTCCCTGACCCTTGGGTGTTCCAGCTGGATGCACTTGACAAGCTCCAGGAGTAGAATCTATTTGCATGACCTTAGAACTTGATATGTCGGGTGTCTTAACTTCCCCATGATGCCAACAATCATGTTTTGATGGATAGCACTAATGAAACATAATTCTATAGTTATGAAGCCCCCTCGTGCTAATAGTTGGGTTAGATCTCTTTGAAGCTGATAGGCATAATAGCTGCTGCTTACAATAAATGTAAAGAGATATTGAACTCTTTAATGGAAACAAATAGCTGAAACAATATGAGCCATGACCAAAATATGGCTACAAGGGAACACTGCCGTGGAAGCTAAACCATCTGTCAAATGGCCAATATATGGGAGAGATAAATTTGCCCAAGGACACTAGCACAGAAGCATCCTTGAAGCTATTGTGATTCTTAGGAAAAAACTATGGCAGCCTGTTAGTTAAGCCCTAACTTTAAAGAAAAACTTAAATGCTAAAAAAATAAGCATGGAATGATAACTGCATTACATTTTCCTATTTTTTATTCTTGAAAAAAAAATACACAAACATGGTAATCAAATTGATCTAATTCTAATATTTTAGCTCAAATAGAAGAAATAACTAAACAAGGACAAAATTTGAAAAATTAAGAAGCTAATGTAAGTAGAAGATAAATGACATGATAGTATTTTATAATTTTCACCTAGAAAATTTCTGTACTGATAGCTAAAAAAAACCTCCTAAATTGATAACTAAAAAACCCTCCTAAATAATTTTTGCAATACTGTCAGAATGAAATGAAAAATAATATTACAGATTTTCAGATATAAATAACACCAAATTAACTGATCTACTGTGATGCCAGCTAAGCTTAAAAGCTTGCTTTAAGGGAAAAAAAAAAAAAAAAAGAGATCAGAACAGTTAGTAAAGAGAGCTATTTTGCTTTAAATTCTCCCCTTAGTTATTTTTCAGTAACTTTCCAAGATTTCTCCTTTTAAATAAGCACTAAATATATATAAAAAAAAATCTCTTTAGTATAAAGTTACTTCACTAACAATTTGCTAAGGCTTTTTTTTTTTCTATTTAGCTAAACTGTTAACCTTTAATTATTGAGTTACTATTCTGAATAAAAATTATAGAGGTTGTTTCCTCTGCAATTGTTTTCAAAATTCTTAACAGATGAAACTAGTAAAGTCCATATTCATCTCTCTGCCTCACAAGAATAGGTTAGCCAGAATAAGGCACCACCTACGTTAAGGTCAGATTGTGTTTCGGGATTCTTTCTACAAGGGTGTGGAGGTAGATGTCTTCCACGAATAAATGAAGAAAAAGAAATATTTTTGAAGATTTCTCAGTATTTCAGCTACAGGGAGTGGCACTGACCAGCTACAATTCTGCATTTTAAGTTTCTTCGCTCTTTGCTGGTAGAATATTCACCTGCAAAATATTCACCCTGTAACATTGCTGTTAGAAATCTGATTTAAAACGCAAAAATGCAGGACTTCTTTTATTTTTATTCATGCCAAGTACTGAATAAAATGGAAGCATAAGCTGAGGACTAGACAGTCAGCTCTGCTGAGGAAACTCAGACATATTTGTTTCATTAAAAGCAGAGACTTGAATATTTCCCTAGCTTTGCCCGCAGTGATAAAATAAAAATGCCACAACTTGTTTACTTCAGTTTTGCACTGAATTTGTCCACAATACTTTATTGCTGTGTGTCTTTTCCTTGAGAGGCTTGATTGATAGGTGGAAGCTCTGATTCACAATGAATCATAGCAAATTTTTCAGTCTTGATTTTTGCAATGGAGTGAACATGTCCAAAGACAGAAATGGAGTTAACATTCTGACCCGACATTGATTTAAATATATGCATCGATTCACTAGGCTTTGAAGCGTACCCCAGATAATGAGACTCTGTGAAACGCGGACTCACTGATTTTAACAAAAGTTTAATCTAAATTAAAAGCTAAAAAAAAAAAATAAAGATCTTCGGATTAGTATCTCTGAACCTATTGCTGTTTCTATTGAACTAATTGCTCATTTAGGACAGGGGTGTATTGTAGATGCAGATGTGCTGCTTGGTACACTAAGCTCTGATCTCGCCTAGACAGAATGGACAGGGTGAGGTGGATGCATGTCATCGTCCTGACTGATAGAAAACTGAGATGTAGCTAGACTTCTACACCCTGTGTTTTAGATGCAAACTTAGATTAATGATAGACAAACTTATTTAAAATGAAGGACCCATCACAGTTAAAATTACAAGTGAGGAAGTATTTCGCTCTGTGATAACATGAAAAATTCTGAAGCTCCTTTATGATAATCATGTAAAAGTTGAACGGATCTAATCAGACAGTGAATAAAAGAAACAAAAGGCATTTTTTCTTCTGCAAGAGAAGCTGAAGCACTGTGTTGAAATGAAGCAAAGGGAACAAATTCAAACTATCCAATTGTACAACACTTCTGAGCTGCAGTTTGTGAAGCCTACAGTAATTTAACACATGTCACGGAGCACTTAGAAATGTAATAAAAATCCTGTTTATTACCAGTGCAGCTCTGGGCCAGATCATTCATGCGAGACTCATCTGATCCTTATAGTTGATGACCTCAGAATCTATCTCCATCAGAAAGAACAAGATTTATTGTTCTAGGGATTTTTATACCCTGCAATACTTTCACAAGTAGATTTCATATAAATACGATTGTTTACTAAAGCTTAGACTCCTCTGTGTATCTCAAAATAGTCCTCTGCAGATTTTATACTCTTTTAGAAAAATAAGATTCCACCGCAAGCACAATCTCCCCCTCCTTTTTCTAGTTGGTTACCCTCCTCCTGAGGAGCAGAGACAAAGAATGGATAGGGTTGGGTGCTTTCACTCATAGATTTCAGTGCAGAAAATTCAGCTGTCAGGTAGCACAGCTCTCCCTCTTTGTTCCAGATCTTCTCTTAATTTGTCTTCACAAAAGGAAGATATCTAGCCAGTATAACATGAGTGAACATCAGTGAAAATCAGACAAATAGAATGGCTGGAATCTTAGCATGAAGGAGTCATAGGTAAACCTACACTGCAGAATTTGCCGTCTCTCCAAACTCCATACACTGTAAGAATTCCTACATGGAGATGAAGAATTTAACTGAATGAAGCTCCTCTTCTTTCAGTATTCCAGCTTCCCTTAAACTCTTCCATACAGTATACCAGAACAAATACATCAGTAGTGCAAAAGCTGTTGCAAGAGGAACTTGAGGAAATTTTCTCACAAATTCTTTTACACTTTTTCCAAAGTGTTCTCTCAGAAAAATTTTGTTTGTTAGAATTTACCCTTTAAGTATGGATGTAGAGCACTAGACTCAGGATAATGACAGTTGATCCTTCTGATGCACTTTACACCACCTGGTCCTTATAACAGCTTTTCAGTTTCAATTAGCTGATTAATGCAATTTAAGGCTGAAGCTAAGGTGATGTGGTATGCATGTTCTCTGGACCTTAACCTCTCACTCTTTACGGACATTATTATCTATGAAAAACAAGTTATTGATGCAGAAGGTAGAAATTATACCTGAAACAAATCTTTGAGATTTCCCATCCATTGTAACACTCCAATCATATGAGCTGTCCCTCTACATAATTCAAAAATGTCACAGTTTTGTCACTGTGGAGTTCTGGTTCCTCACGCTTGTTTTCCATGCCACATGTGTCTGTACATACACTTGCAGTATTTCAGACAGATACATATTCTTGTTGAGCCAAGATATACCAAATATAGCCTAGTGTAGCACTGAGGGCTGTATCTCAGCATCTCTAGGATAGCAACTTCCTTTAAAAATGCTACTTTGTCTCTTCTATAGTATTTTTTTCCTTTTAATACCAATTCAGTTCAGAGTGGTGTACTAGAAACACTACTGATCTTGCTAGCAGTACTTGAAATTTTTTTCCACTTTAGCTGGGGCCCAAGTGACAAAACCTATTGAAATCAATTTGTGTCACGGCTATTCAGGGGAAAAAATAACCCAGACAAACAAAACTATAACTAAACGATTTATTGACCCTGAAATGCATCCTAGTAGTGGGATTTTTAAAATCAGAAAACTTCTTTATTTCTTGCGTCCCTGTCCTCCCAGCTTTAATATACGACAAGAATCTGAAAGTTTTACCTCATGGCTCTTCATAGAAATTGCAGTAAGATCAAACTTAGAGCATAGAACTTCTGAATCCTACCATACTGCATTTAGGGGAAGCCATGTTTTGCAGTCCCTTGTGTACCCTCTATTTTGCTTGCCAGCACAGTTTCCCAAGAGAGATGTGGGGGTGGTAGAAGCAGGGGAAGATGCAGTCCAAAGACCGCATTCTTAATACTGATTTCCCAGCAACATGAGCATGCCCTCAGGTGTCCTTGCATTTTCTCCTCAGCTGCTATTAGGGGAGCTCCTCATCAGCTGGATGTTATTGAGACAGTCATGTTAAGAAACCTGGTCTACCACATTAGCTGATATAATGAAGGCTGAACATGATAGGCTTTTGCACAAGTCAGACAATAATGTTCCTGTATCTTTGAGGGAAAGGGCAAGAGTAGGCCCTGTGCAGCACAAAAGTGGATTTTGACTGGACCAGCTTATGAGTATACAGATAAACCTAAGATATGCTCCAGAAAGCCTCGTGATCTATTAGGGATCAAAGAAGGAAGAGAGAATTGGGACAGGAGGGAAGAATGGCAGAATATTTCAATCTTTATGATCAAAATAGATATAGAATAGTCAGTCTTTAAAGTCACAAAAATGTGGAACATTCCTTCTCTAGTAAAATGCATTGTATTTATTAAAAGAGGAGCTAGTACCATCAACTTTTATTGACAAACCTAAGCCAGTTTTCTGGAAGCATGTAGGACAATCTCAAGTGAGAGAAACTCATCTTTCAAATCAGAAAAGAATTAGCAGAATTTCACCGTGGAAGGGTATTGTAACAGTCTACATTTTCTAATACAGAATAATATACTCCTACACTGAACACTGGCAAAATGAGATGAGGCTGGCATTCCACAAATGCCCAGATAATACAATAAACAAAGTTTCATTGTTCTAATAAAAATTTACAACTGCAAATACTAAGTTTTGAAAAGCAACAGGTAAGACATTCAACAATGCTTATATGTCTTTTAATAGTTCACCGTTGATTCTGCATTCACCCAATCTTGGGTTTATAAACATAGATAAGCAAAAGGTCAAAACAACAGCTAGAAGATAAATTTCTTGAACAGAAAAAGGAAATGCAGTCATTTGTATACTGACGAATGTACCACTTGCAGTGATGAAGAGATAAAAAGATGCTTGGATGATTACAAAAAAAAATATTTGATTACCTCAGGCACTGTATTTGAGGTGTTTGCGTATGTACATTTTGACCTGTATCTCTCAGTATCTCCTTGTACTTGCCAGCTGCAGCTTTTTTTTTAAATATACCTCACTGACAGACAGAAAAAAAACTTAAAAGTCTTTTGAGTGAGGCAGAGGAGACTGTTTTTCTATAAGTTCATAACACACATATATTTCTGCGGTGATACTGCTAAGTTAGAGAAAAACCTTTATGAAACATTCAAAGAACTGCATACTTCCTTAAAACAGACTATTTTAGAAAAAGCACAACAAGTTGCTTCAGAGATACCTACACATCTCTTTAACCTATACTTGTTCGTTAATCTACATTTTTACTTTTTTTTTTTTCAAGAAACATCAAGACTTGGCACTCTGTCAGAATTCTAGTTACATTCTATATCTAGAGAGGAAAATAGTACCCCTTCCTACACCTCCGCCATTCAACTGCTGAAGTTTTTTTTTTCAAACTGTATGTTTAACATTTCTATATTAAGTCACTCCTCTTCCTAAACCTGTGTTTTTCAAACCTTAAGTATAGTACTTCTGCAAACGTCTATTTAACCCTTCAAGTTAATTGGTTTCTGTTAGGTTTTGCCTATTGTTTTCAGGGAAGCAGTTTAGTTTGGAACTTTGGAATGTTTTTCTAAAGCTAACATTCAGTTCCTAATCTCTCTTGATTGTTAAATATTAATTTATTGACAGACCACACTCAATGTGTCGTAATATATCTGATATTTCCTGTGCCCAGAGGACCAACAAAAACTCAGGTCTAGGAACCAATGCATGCTGAGCCCTACAGCAATTGTCTTTTTTTTTTTTTTTTTTTTAATATGCGTTTATATAACTGTTGTGCCTAGCCAGGTCAGGACCCAATTACATTAAGTGCTGTATAAATATTAGCATCCACTTCATCCTTCACAAGGTTCTTGACTACAATGAAAGGTGTGAATGATCATAAAAAGGGGTAGATTTATTGAGGACCTTGAAGTGAAGTCATCATAGTGGTATGTGTAATTTACTGAGTAAAGGCCGCACAATATAGATGGTCTAAGATCTGTTCTAAGGGTTAGTCAATATTTTCACTTTTTTTTTTTTAACCATTGTCCCTCATATTTAGACCTATGTCTGCATGAAGTGCTATAGCATCTTGCTACATCATTTATTTCCTCTTTATGCTGTAAATATTTTAGTAGCCTCTACCATGAATTTGATTCACTTATTGCAATAAATTGTTTTTTCCACTCTCCAATTAAAACCAGCTCTAGTCCAAAAATAACAATGTTCTTACCAGGCAAGCATATCTAAGCCTTTGCTAAGTCTTCCAGCTTTACACAAATTCATAAAGTTTAATTAAACTTGAGACAAAAGCATCAGTGAAAAAAAATCTTGGAGGAAAACTAAAGAGCTACAATCACTTTTTAGTCTGAAAATTAAGGTAAATGCAAAAAATGTTTCATATGTGAATAAAATACTCTGGTGTAATGTTTATTGTTATTATCTTGCATTCCAGTTATCCTCTTATGTATTAATTGAAAGGTCATGTAGTTTCACAGCAGCTTTGAAAGTATGCCTGCACTCTCTTGAAACTTCTTATAACAATACTCCCCAGTGAATGACAGTATCTTTCTCAGTTGTAGTAACCCAAGGAGACTATTTTCCTGATTTTCTTCAGATAGTGGAACAACCTTTGCACAAACAGCTGACTGAAGAGCAAAGCTACACCTCACTGGCAATTATCAAAAGTAATTACTCCTCACAGTGCTTTGAACACCTCAGACTGTGCAAAATTATCCAGAACAAGTAGGTCTCTTGCAAGATTTGGCAGCAAAAGAAAGTCATTCTTAGGAGCCTGAACTTTATTTCTATTAGCATGTTGCTGGCCTTGAAGGTCTACTTTTTTCCCTTTCTTTTTTTTTTTTTAATTTCAAAATAAAAAAAGGTTCTACTCCAAGGTTCATCGAGTCTCTTGCATTGAAAATGACAGAATATATCAGTACATCTAAAATGCAGTATTTGAAGAAAATAAAATGTATTTTATTTAGTGTCTGAAAGATTTCAACCTGAAAAAACAAAGGTTGGAAAGTATAAATGTACAAATTCAAACATCTTTTGAACTGTTCTAACCCTTAATCTTGAGTTTGATGAACTATTAATGCTCCCTCAACTCAATGTTGCCAAAAGTTACCAGCATAAAACCATCAATTTATTTGACCAGAGAAAATTTACAGAATTTTTGCTAATTTGATATATTCTCTTGATGTTCATCGGATATAATAATGCGGTTTAAGGTGAGAATGATTTTATTGTATGTTTTAAAAACGAGGTGTCTCCTACCTTAAATCAGACAGTATTTGAATTTTTAATGGTGGAATTCCTTGAGAAACTAGATGGACATTTTTGTTATTCTCCCAATGTATCTGCAAATGCAAGTTAGATGATACAGCACACGAGCCTTGTCCCAGAGGAGTGACATTCATTTACATTCAGTCAACAATATAAATGAACTACATACCTATTCTTATAAATTCTAAATCATAGTTGGTTAAAACTATAAAATAGAGCAATATGTATTCTGTTGATGTAGTTACTTGATGTCATTCCAAATTCTGGAAATGTCTACCTGTCTTTTTCAGTATCATTATCATTTTAGAAATTACAAAAAGAAATGATTATATCTAGTAAAACACAATCAGAATTATATTTTAACCATTCGATAAGCATATGTAAATCATGATTCTTGTTTTACTTAACTTTTGATCCTGGATTTATAATGAACTTCACTATTCTTGTGCTTTTAAAAGACTTATGCTCTTAAAACAGTTGCTTAAAGAAGAGATACACTGGAAGAATAGTAACAAAGTAGCAGATTTATCTTTACCTTCTTTTCTTTCAAAAATATTCTTAAAGAATTTTCTATTACTTTGATAGATCAACCTGCCCTTACAAGGCAAGAAATCTGAAACCCACACGTACTTCTTACCCTGCCTCTGATGGAAAGTGTGAAATTAAAGCAATATCTTCTCCAAGTGGGAGAGGTAAGCTTCAACAGACTGTGGAAAAAGGCATGGAAATGTCTGCTGATGCCAAGCCATGTGAAGTAACTACTAATAATCACTTCCTAATGCTCCTGTTTCTGCTAGGCCGCTGCAATAGCAACTGGAAGCTACCAAAGAAGAGGAGCCCTGCTAAGCTACTCTTTTCCAGCCATATGGCCTTTTCAAAAGCTCTTTGCTTCTACAACCTGGTCTCTTCCTAGCACAAAAAAAAAAAAAAAAAAAAAAAAAATTAGTCTTATGGCATCAGGATCCAAACTACAAAGAACACCACTGGGAATTTTTCAACCGCATCTGCCTATAAACCACAACGAAGTGTTAGTAGGGCTACTGATATCACTGCCCTTCTTGATAATACTCTTCATGCATGAGAATAATATTTATAAGTCTAGTACTAGAGGATGGGAATGGTTGCTATGAAGCACTCTTCACTATATCATGTATGGAGCAGAGTTGGTGTTGCTTTCTGAGGAAGCTACTTATTCTGTTTGCTTGACTGGTTGCTATGGTTCAGAGAAAACAGCAGTTGCTCAAGGAAAAGGAGAGGGAACCTTTAACAAAAGGACATGAAAACCATTAGTCTAAAAAATTGATTAAGATAGTGATATCCTGGCTATATTCCTCTGGCAAAGTTGAGAGAGGAAACAGAAAAGATGGGAGAAAATAGAGGACGGAAGCATTATTTCATTTCATTCTGATACTAAAACTTACATTATTGATATTATATCTCTCTGAAGCTTAAAAGAATAATCGAAATGTGACAGTGGATCATTTTGTCTTTCTATTTTTGTCTTTATTGCTGATGGTTAGTAAACAAAGGTGTTTGAGACAAAATTTCCATTTCCTGTTTTAACACTGAGAAAGATGTATGGTATTTTAGGTGTTACCATATGGTCACTATAAGGAAATGCCATTTGTTTCACAGGAAAAAAGATATCTCATAAATAAATTAATACCTTTAGCATTTTTCACTTAAAATAGCATGCCTCCAAAATAAAAAATATTGAAGAATGCCATAAAAAACCACAGCAGAACAAGATTTTAGTTTGCATTTGCCCCCATCATCGAGTTGAAAAACAGGTTCATTCTGTGTAATTTACCAAGTTCTAATCAGTCAGTTCTACTCCAAACCAAACATGAGGTTGAATTAAGAAAAAAAAATCCAAAATATTTGAAGCTGGGAAAAGCAGACCGTTTCTACATAAAGAAAGTGAGGAAACTTAGAAAACAATGGCTGTGAATGCTTTCTCATGTAGTAATCAATTAATTTTATTGCAATGAGAAACTCATCAAAAAGGAAACATGGGAGAGAAAAGCTGCTGAGACGAATACTTCATGATCCAACCCACAATCTTAGAAAGAGTGAATTTATTGCATGACTATTTTCACATTAAAATTGCAAAGAACACTTCGTTATAGAGTCTCAGGCATTTCAGAAAATAGTTTTCAAAGAAAGGCAATGTGTTCCAAAATCTCTTGAAAATTTTCCCTATGGAAACAATATCCTTATGTTAATCATTCAGACAGTTGAAGGCCGGATATATAGCATTTAATCTTGTAGTTTTGGGTGATATTACTGATGAACTATCTACCACTTCTCCTGGGAAGATATTCCAAACAAAAAAAATATGTAGAGCTAGCTGGAGATCTATACCGTTTAAATTCAAAATAACTGAAAAAGTAGGTAGATTCTTGGAAGATTCTTGGTAGATCTTTGGAATAAATGAATAGTGTCTGTATTGTACTGATATGAACATTAAAGATTTAATAGTACTTGCTACAGTTCTATTCACAGAACTGAAATAACAAACATTTAACATTTAATGTATGGATTAATGGAACAAAAGTTCCACTGAGTTTTTTAGTTGTCACGCACATCAATGTCATATACTGAGGGTATACTAAAAAGCTTGTAAAGGTATAAAAATTAACATATAAAATGAAGCTGATATTCACCAAATCAAATCATGTCACGTATATTATTTTTCCTTTGATTCTATCCCTAGAACTTTTATATGATTAATACTGAATTTTACTTGATAGTTCATCAAACAACATGAAAGTAACAACAATTCTTTTCAGTAACCATTTTTTTTTTAAAAAAAAAGCAGTTCAGGGTTCTTTGTAACCAGTGTCCACTGTTGCACCTGTCTCAGTGCAGTTCATATAAACACCTTTCCCTTACAGACATAAAAACTTGTGTAATTTTAGAGACTACTGCCTTTTCCCTATCTCTGCTTTTGATCATTGTTGTCTGCTAACCTGTTCCTATAGAGTTTGTGAATTCTTGGGAGGTTTGCAGCTTGTTAAGTATCCTAGGATTTGGACCTGCCCTTTCTTCACCTGTGCTGCAAGTAACCAGGGATTGGCTTACTGGATCACCAAACCATGCAGTGGCTTTTAGATACTCTGTGACTGGAGATTTTTTCCTCCCCTCCCCTCCCCTCTCCCTCTTCTCCTCCGTATTAAAGGTATAGGGACATAGAAGTCCTTTACAGAACATTCATCATTTTATCATAAAATAAGTTCATTTTTTTTCTAAATAAAACCTCTAGTTTACCTGAATTTCATTCAAATTGGATGAAGTCCAATTTGTCTTAGTCAAACTATCACTGAGATATTGGAAATATAAGCAGTAACTACGAGTATCAACATCTGTAAATATTACATTTTTCAGTATATACTAGTTTTGCCTCTCCATTTTCCAAAATAATTAACAATCTTTGATGCTCAGCTTAAGGCATCTTCAATCACCTTGATTTTCAAAATTTTTTTGAATATTCATATCCTACTCACCTTAAAAGTAACTTGAGTATATTAAAAGTCAGATGTCTAAATGCCTTCATCCTGGAAAGAAAAAAACAACAAACCAAAAAATTACAGTTCTGAAAGTGTTAAGAAAAGTTAAGTTGACATTTTATCTTAATAATTTTTCTTAATAACTATTTTAAAAGATTATCTAGCTTTCAGAGTGAAGCATCCAGTTGTCACTGCCTAGTATAACGGTCAATACTTTACAAGTGTTTTTTACAAATAAGTCTATAATTCCGTGATCTGTGTATCATATTAATTCCACTAAATAACATGATGTAACAGAAGTCTAAAGATGATTTGAAGGCTAGCGTACTTGTAACAAAATTAATAAGTAGCTTAATAACAGCGTTGTGTTCTGCAGAAAAGAAAAATAACACAGAAAATTAAGTTCTACAGTTGTGTTTCTTCCCTTTTAGTTTACCCAGTTTTGGGTTTTGTATATGTTTTCTCTACTTTATACTTACTGCATTGTTTAGTCTGTGGTTGTGTATTCTTGCACACTTACATCGCTGGTTGAAAAATCTGAGCACATTTGAGGAAGAAATTTTTCCTAAAGTGAAAGGCAAGGGATGGGGGTGGGGGGACGACGGTGTGAGGCTTATTCCCTTCTGCATATAGATCTGAACAAATGGGTCCAGCTGCAGCAGTAACATTTGCAAAGTATCAAGAAAATTAGGAAATCTTTTGTCGTTTTTCCAAAGACCCTTTCTGTGCTGTTCTTGTTTCAGTGAAGATCAGCTTTCAGTAATAATTTTTCAGCATATATCACTGTACTAACCAATTAAGCCATTTTATTAGATTATCATGACCTCATCCATTCATGTAAAACCTATAACTATTTAAAATTAAAATATTACCTTTTAAATGTTTTACTTTAGTTTAAGACCTCTATATTATGTGGAGAAAAAATATGGGATCTACATAACTTAATACAGTAACAAAAATATTCACCTGTCCTTGCCCAAAAATTTCGAATAACCCTAAGGATTGTCTTGGATTTTTTGTTTTATCTTGATCAGGTAAGCTAAAATACCTTTTTTTTTTACTTCTCAAGGAGGACCTTGTTCCCCTTGGGTTTGATAGTAAAGATACCATTGATTTTAATGATAATAAAATTAGTTCTTAAAAATTCTTCTGTGCTGGAAATGAGAAACAAGATTTTAAAGAGTCTGACCACACTGTGTAGTTTTCATTTCTACTGCTCAGTTATCTCTTTTCATTCTTGTGAAATCAATTGTAAGGAAGCTTTTGGTAATGGAAATTAATATGCAGAAGGTGATATAACTGAATGGGAAAGATGCAGAAGAGAAACATTGGGTTTACTTTCTAAATGAAATAATTTCTCAGGAAATACTTTTCTGAGCCACGTAATGCTTCAGATGGTTTTGACATTAACCCAAAGCATCTACTTTGAGAAGAAAATAATATTAAAATATTTAGAGGTACTAAAAATGTTATACTAAGATAAATATCTTGGATCCTCCTATCTCTCTAACAGTGCACAGTGTACTGCTACTGAGATGTGCAAGCTACTGTGACTACCATGAAACTATGGAAAAGGGTTTTGGAGAAACAGACCCCGGGAAGAAGAGAACCCAAAGGATAAGACTAAAACTTGGGTGGTTTAGCAAAAGCTGGTAATTCACAGGTTTGGAAATGCTAAAGTTAGTCTTCAGCTCAACACAATGAGAGCTCTGTAAGGACCAAAGGTACGGTCAGAAACATTGGAGATAGCAGAAAAATAAGGTTGAGCTTCTTAGAGAGAGGCATATTCAAACGACTTTCAAAACCAGTACCATAAATCTAACTTTGAAGACTGCCCCATCTTCAGTCAAAGACAAGTTACTGAATACTTCTATTTTCCTTCTATTTCTTTATACCGGACGTAGTGAAAAGTGAGACCACAGCATTACCATTTACAATTCTCTCTGGTTAAGAGACAAGAACATTATTTTTAACACCGGTAGAGACTGCCAAAATGTCTTAGGAAATATAAAAGAAATCAAAGATTTCTAAAGTCAAGCGGAGTCTCTGACTTCAGTATACTTGAAGTTAGGCCCTGTTTTTGAAGTCTGCAGAAGCTCTGTGTTTATAGAATTTAAGTGTTAGAGAATACTTGTGTTTGTTTTGTGATTCCGCATCCTTCAACTGTGCAAGCAGCTTCTGCAAATTTTGCTGGGTGTTTACATAGAACAAAGAAGGGACTAAAAGTTTCTGTAACTATACAGTGATCATATTATTAACAGGTAGCATTAAAAAAAGTTACATTTTTTTTATTCATAAAACCATGTTTGAGTCATAAAAACATGTTTGATTCAGATGGTGGAAAGAGAGTTTATAGTTGATTAGATGTGAAAAAGATACTCAAAATGAAGTATCATTTAATAGTTAAGAAAGATCATCCCTATCTTCTTCAAAAGAAATTTTGAGAGGCAACAAAATTGATTATTAACTGCAATTTTATTCAAACCCTGCTACAGCCATAGGAGCTCCTTCGTCTCCTTAGAGTTTCTCCTGTACTTTTTTTCACTCTTCAGTAAAATTATTCCAGCAAAGACAAATTCATCATCATAGATAGTGATTTATCTTTACACGTAACTCAAATTGAAACTGCTATCTCATGTACAGTAAAAGTAGACATTTTGAGCCACTATTAAATGAACAAACATTTAAAAATATATTGTACAAATGCCAAATCAGTCCTTAATCATCTTTGTATCTGCTTACCATATTTAATACTGTAGCTGCCAAAAGATGTGCCAAAAGACATATAAAGCTGTAGAGAGATTGGAACGCTTGAGAGCCACATAACTTTCAATAATCTCCTTATATCTCAAAATAAGTGGAAGTAGGATTCAGACCAGTCAAGTGCATCTTCACAGAGCAGAGAAATTGGAGTTAATTCTGAGGGAGTCCCAGGGCAGGAAGCATTATTTTCATTAATCTGGCCTAGAAAATTTTAAAATTCTGCAAAGACATTTTATTAAATTCCTAATAGTGTGGGAGAGGGAGAGGAAGGAATTTTTCTTGCCAGTCCAGGTTTAGGACATTTTTCAGTCCTCTAACAAATTAAAATATGCAAGTTTAAACCTTGTAGCCTGAATCTAATCTGGATTTACTTAAACTAGGAGAAATATTTTTGAAGTGTTAAAAAGCATTAACAACTATGGTTTTAATTTTTCTCTCCTGTCAAAGGAATCCATGTAGATTTCTTGTACTAGATAAACAGTCACAGGCTAAGGTGTTTAAGAATGCAAAACAAAAATAGTAACAATAACAACAGTTCTTGCCAAGTTAATTGCAAACATCTGTAGTCTGATTTGTATTTCAACTCTTTAATAAACTTTGACAAGAAAAAATAGTCAAAGAACTAACACTTTGGGTCATCCATTTAGCGCTGAAATTTACATCTCTGAAACAGTCAAAACAATTTCAAATATGATTTTCACATTTTTAGCAAAGCAAAATATGGAGAAAAATTGCAGTAATGTCAAAGCAGTTCTTCACGGAATGTTAAATTAAAGTTTCTGAAGAGGCAAGGGTATTCAGGCATTAGAGATTTTGTATTTCATAAATACAAAATGGAGTAAAAACAAAGCAATTGGCAGCAGATGCCACTCACTGAAACAGGCTGGAATCCAGCTATCTTTCCATTCAATTGAGTACTCCAATGATTACGCCGTGCAATGTCATTCTTATTCTTTTCCTGAATTAATATTTAGTTACATGAAGTAGACTGTCTTCAAAAGGAGATTGATATTTACTCATTCCAGAGTATCCTACAAGCCAAGAGTTATCTTACTCTCTTGAGATGTGGAAGAGCCAAGTTCAAGTCTTCGCTCTAAATCAAGTGTAAAGAGCTTTGGTCCCAGCAGTTAGCACAGCAGGTAAGTGCTTTAGCAACTTTTCGGTCTGTCGGTGGAAGTAGCCACTGTCTTCTCCAACTTTTTTTGTGAAGGATATTAAAATCTGCTGGTTGTCATGGTTTTATAATAAAAGGAACTGAGGGTCGAGACAAAAACAGAGAGGGAGCACCCACCAACCATGGTCCCAGGAAAACAAACTCCACTTTTCTTAAAACAAAACAATTTATTAACAGTTGCTTAACAAGGACAAAGGGAAACAAAACCGGTTACTTGAGAGGATAGAGAGAAAACAAGGCCAGATCTTAAAAACAACACCTCCCCACCCCCTTTTCCTTTTGTTCCCGGCTCTACCTCTTTTGTTCCCGTTTCGCTCAGGTCTTAGTCCTCCCTGGGTGAACTCGGCCCAGCGGGCACCCCGGGAGCGGGGCGCTCCCCGAGTTCCCCAAATGGCTCCGTCGCCGCCATCTTGAGCACGTGGCACGGGCTCGGCCCGCGCAGCCGCCCGGCCGGGACCGAGGGAGCGAGAGCAGAGCCCTCCGCCCTTCTCCTCGCTCCTGAGCAAAAGCAAAAAGCTCCTCCTGTCCCTTTGTCCCAACTTAAATAGGGCAATTCGCAGAGGCGCCGATTTGGCTCAACCCCCCGAGGGGGATGGGACTCCAATCTGGTGGCACAGGGAGCAAATGCCCTCTCCTGCCACCAGAACACCCCCCCAACATCAAACTATCACAGTGGTGAATCCAGCCGTCTCCTTCCATATTTCTTGATATAAAATTGCTTACGATGCACTATATTTCACTTCATTCTGCTAAGATCTTTATTCACTGGGAAAAAACATTGGAAATCATCATAAAACAGTTTTAAAACCTGTTGCCTCTTCTTATTGCAGAATAAAATATTTACATAGAACCAGGAAAAAAATACCAACACTTTTAAGGAATTACATGGATTGACAGATGAGTGATGTGTGTGAGAGAGGTGTAACTCAAAATCATCATCACAAGGTTAGTAAGTATAATACAGTGTTAATAAGGTGACTTTCTAACTATAATCAAGCAAAGGTTTAGGGAAATGTAGTTAGCCTGCCTTTTGTTTAGAATGAATGAACTGTACTAAGCCCATATACTGCTGTCTGCAGAAGAAAAGTGCTTTAGGTGATGGGAACCAGAATGAAGTTTACTTTTCTGCACGAGAAGCATGAGGGGGAAAAGGCCTCTTAAAAAGACTAGGCAGGACCTAACCTGCACAGGCACATGAACTAGAAGAGCCCTAGACACAAAACTGAAGAAAAAAATCAAGTATTTATAGATAGATTGAACAATGTCTCAAAACTGCTATCACAGCAGGCTGAACCTGTGGGAGGCACTTACAGCAGACAGGTCAGAGCCTAAACAAAGAACTCTATCATTTTGAAATGCCAATTCGGTGTTCCTATAGGTTAGTGTCAAAAAGCTTTGTCCCTGCCTCTCTTCTGCCTGCTTCCATTACTGTTGATCCAATATCTTTCAGGAGTACTTAAAGAGACAGACATAAATGTTTTTTTTTTCATTAACCAAATTCTTCTTTCTCTTCTGTCTTCTCTATGGGTGCTGTTTTATAGGTGCAGAACTGTCCATGCCAGATATCTATTTAAATTTGCTTATAAACATGGTAAACACTTTATAAATTAGTTTCTCCTATAATTCTCTGAGATAATAAACAAGCCATCCTAGCAATGAAACATGCTTTTGCTCTCTTTTGATTGCTACTCAGACTTGTTTCAGAGCATGAGAACTGTTCAGTTTTTCACTTATCAAGATTGTGTTTCTTTTTGCTGCTAAGAGGTCATAACTATATGGAAAAAAAAACCCTTCCCACTGAAAAAAGAAGGTTAGATGAGGCTTTAAAATAAAATAAAAAAACATTTAACAATGTTAACACAGATTAAATCGTTTGAGATGTTGACTTTCTTGGTAACAGTTGCTATGTAAGGTAATCTGATTTGATGCCATCAACTATAATGAGTGAATATTTCAGGATTATTGCACCACATTAACAAAAGAATAATGCAGAGACTCTAAACAAATAAGTACAATGAATTTCAACAGTCAAATGAAAAGAAATTCAATGGTGAGTTCCAATTACAAAAACAGAAGAAAAAGAAAAGAAAGATGAGTGAAAAAGCAAAGATGTCAGACACTGATTGTACTTTGGAATTCATTTCAGTAAATTCTACATTGAACCCATTATCAAATGATAGATATCAAACATAAGAAACAAACCTTGATTCTGTTTTCAACCATTTTTCCATTAACAAGGAAAAATGATCTGGTGGAAATTCACTTATCCTTTATTCACAGATTTCTTCAACAACATTTCATTGTTCATTAGTCTGTGAATATTAGACTAACATTCTCTCCATGCAAGTTCATTAATAGTCTTTCAGTTCTCCAGTGGCTCTTTATGAGTATTCAGCAGATACTGCCTTAACTTTTACAGCTTGCATTCGTTCACACTTACTGGTCTATTATTTGTATACAGAACTGAGGTTTAGCTACGTTTGATAAGAAGACCATGATTTAACTGTGATTTTTGTAAACATCTTTCTTTAAAGTAAATTTTTTAAAATATTTATACACAGTTGGGACATGACCTAAAAGATTCTCAGAATTGGTTTTGAACCTTATTCAAATCCAGTATTACAAAATACTTTAAAAAGTATTTTTCACTTTTAAAGTAAAAGATGTGCGCATCCTTCCTTTGGCTGTAATATCAAAAGATACTCCTTAAGACTGTAAGTTGATTCTACAACTAGTGATTCGGTATTCTGGTCATGTAAAGATGTGAAACTAAAATATTGACTAAAAGAAAAAAAAAAGATAAGTAAAAGCTCTCAAATTCTGTTTAGGCTTGGTTTAAAGTGTCACTGATACTTCTCAACAGCTTTCTTTTTTAACCACGTCGTTCACCTCTGTACCTTTTCAAATTATAATCTTTCAAGCATTTTACAAATTCTCAATACCTCAAATATTTAGTTTTCTGCAGTAACCTTTTAGGGATCCTTAAGTTTAATTTTTCATCACCATTAACGATTCATATACCAATAACTTATCTACATAGCTTCTGTCTTTGAAGTTAACAAATAAAGCTGGGTGTCTCTCTGGCTGTTCAAGCAGTACATATTACAGTGAGTCTCAAATTAGCCCCTTTCATGAACACTTCATGGTTTTCAAATTTTGAGATGTCAGAGTAACAGAGATACCTTATTATGGGCATTGCAGTGCTTATACTTCTTGATTTAAATTGTCATTCAGACCTACAAAGTCATCAAAAGTCTCCTGTAATTATTTTCTTGGCATTTCTATCTTTCTCTTGAGTCGAAATGGTTTGTGTTGGCAGGAAATTTGCAAATATCATTCCTTTCTTCTGATATGCTCCTTTTATATAAATATTATACCGCATGTTCCAGTCCTCCTGAATCATTCTTTAAAGCCCATTAAGGCTTTATATCTTTATATTGTAGGTCTTTTTTCAGACTAAGCCAAAAGTCATTTCTATGTAATTCATCATGTTTCGCTTAAAAAAGAGAAGAAAAAAGTGTTCACTTTACACCTACAGTTCAGCTACTGTGTTCTCATTATCCCTTCTTGTATCTGAAAAGAAACAATATTTCAAAATGCTTTGGCTCCTTTTCTTTAGGAAACCACCATATTTTTCTTTCTACTTGTTACTTTTCCCCTCATTACACCGTTCTGCTTTAACAACACTTACCTGCCATCCATTTCCTTCTGTCTCTTACTTTCTCATTCAGATGCAGCTCCTGTTCAATAACTCTCAGCTTCTACCTATGACTGGCATGAAAGCTTAAAGTACAGCTCTGCATCTTCTTCCCCACAGTCTCAAGAGGAGATGTCTGAACCACGTTTTCAAAAGCTTGAATCTCCACTCTTTGTCATTTATACCCACATATACATTAGCTGCCTTTCCTTGCCATCTAAATTATCTTATCACTGAGCTGTCTAGGACTCTCTTTAGTGTAACAATTTCATCTCACAGCAAGTACTGCACTTTCCCTGTCAGCTCTTTAATTATGACATCAGGAAAATTGGTGGAGATTGAGGAGGAAACGACTATTTCTCTTTTGCTTTGAGGGTGGAGGTTGTGTATGTTGGGAGGGGTGAGAGGAAGGTAAAGGCAGTGAAGACAAAAAAAAAAAAACCACCTGCCTAAAAAAGAGGAGAAAACATTTCTTTTTCCTAACAGGACAATCTCTAAAAGAATTATTTGTCCTCTTTCCTAGTCGTTCAGACTCTCAGATCCAGGAAAGAGCCTGCATATCTCTCAAATCATCTATATTGTCATTGATTATCCAGGTACTGCCTATAATTTTGTTGACGCTTTTTAACTTGTCCTTGGAAATAGCTTGTATAAACTTTCCTCTGAATACTTTTATCCAAATAAAAACATCTCATTATTCATCTAAGTAAACACACTACAGATTCCATATTTCTCTTCTGTGAAGGGCTTTACTATTTTGTTTCCAACTATACAGCCTCTGCTTATTGAAGTGATTCTAAAATTGGTTAACTGCATGAAAAGACACTGCTATTGTCCAGACCCGTGATGAGTTTTAAGTATTGTAGCTGCCATCTTCAGCATAAGTGATGGAGAGGTGCCAGTTTGCATTGTTGAGGACTAAAGCAGCAGAGCCACAAACCCAGAAAGATCTGATGACTTAGTTTTCTGTGTCACTAAGCACTGAATAAGATAATTTGAGAGTCAGATCCTTTGACCTTTCCTTAATCATTCGCAGAACATGATGCTGTGCAAGATCCTACTTGCAGGTAAGAGATTTTGTTATTTACATTTGAAAGGGGGTTTTGTGCATATGAACCCTGCCAAAGTTACTTGAGAAGTGATGATGAAAGGATAGATCTGTGGTTACAACCTGAGCCTTTTATTATTATTGTTCCTTTGATAGATAAACAGACAGATGAGCAAGCAAATGCATGCTTTACCTTGTCCTCTGTAAAACGTTCCTTCCATTTTTTTCCACATGAACATCAGAAATTCTCTTTATTTCCTGTCTGTTGATAGTGTTAATCTCTCTTCTCCTTTTGGGGATGATACAGCGAATCATACGTGTTCCGAAGCAGGACAATATTTGACCAGTATATTTTTTCAAAAATTAGAAGTTTATGTGTGTGGTGGGTATATGAGCACATTCAAGCTATTAATTGTTTACTTAGTTTCAGACCAGCCACAGTCCCACGCACACTGTGGTAGGCTGACTTTGGCTGGATGCCACGTGTCCACCAAGCCACTCTATCACTCCTCCTCCTCAACTGAACAGGGGGAGAAGAATACTATGAAAGGCTCATGAGATGAGATAAGGACAGGGAGATCACTCACCAATTACCATCATGGGCAAAACAGGCTCAACTTGGGGAAATTAATTTACTTTATTAGCAATGAAATTAGAGCAGGATAATGAGAAATAAAACTAAATCTTAAAACACCTTCCCCCCAACTCCTTCTTTCTTTCTTGGGCTCAACTTCACTCCCGATTTCTCTATCTCCTCCTCTCCCGAGCAGCACAGGGAGACAGTTTGGTGGTGCAACACTCCCCCTGCGATGTCAGCACCAGCCAACATTGTTCTTGTTTCAATCGCAAGTGCAGTGGGCCAGGACCATCTGGCACTTTCTGATCTCATCTACTGGAGCAGTGAGTTGAAACAGTCTGGTACCTTTCTGTCCCAGGTACAGGTACAATGAGTTGGGATAGCTGAGCACTCCCTGACTGCACCTGGAACCCCTGTAGTATTGGAAACATACCTGGAACCCCTCCTGACTGGACTACAGCCCACTCTGGAAGTTGCCAAAGATTATCTAACACGAATTGTGGCCAAAATGGAAAAGTACTTGACAAAAGTCAGTTATCTCAAACCCTATAAATAGTGATTCTAAGGGAGATCCTTTGAGCTCTCCTGGATCACAGCAGGCTGTGACCAGCACCTCCTCTGGGTTGGGACCCCTCTCAGGTACCAACTCCATGGATCGACTGCTGATAAAGCTGACAGAAAGGCGAGGCGAAATATCCTCGATTCTCAATAATTGCCCTTTGAGGAATGCTGATACATTGAGTATTTACTCTAACTCAAGAGGGAAATTTTACCTATAGGCTAGCCTCTCCTATCCACCTCTCTACCCACCTGTGTGTTTGAATATACACATTTGCTTTCAGGAGTGTGAATGTCTATATTTCACCGGATCCAAATATTTCTGTTTGCGTATTTTATGTTTTATACACATGTGTGTATGTATGTATGTAGATTTAAGATGCCTTCTAGTAAGTTATTGTGAATCTTGTCATTTTGAATCTGCAATTAAGTTGCTATTTTGATTATAACATATTCTACTGTCTTGTTAATCTTTAAATTGGTTATTTAAGTGTTGCTAAAATTTAACCTTTGATTTATTTCACACCATTAATAAGTCTTGAATTGTTGCTAAATCATAACCATGTTAAACATTCCATCTGTGACAGACAAGGAGTGGGGGCTACAGTCAGTTCATCACAAGTTGTCTTTGTTGATCCTTCCTTCTCATGCTCTTCTTCTGCTCCAGCGTAAGGTCTCACCTATGGCATCCTATAATTATTACCCAGCTGGAATGAATTGAAACTGAATGTAATACCCAGCTGGCTTGAATTGAACTAATTAAATTATTACCCAGCTGGCTTAATTAACTAATTAACTAAGGTATAGACCCTGCCTACAAAAGGTGGGCCATTTCCTCCTGGCTGTGGAAGATGCAATGGTATCCTTAGAGCTGCAGCCTAGGCTGATGAGCAACAACTGGTGACCCTGACGTGATATGTCTGAGAGACCTTGAGGACTGTGGCTCCCTTGCTGGAGCCAGGGCCAGAGTGAGAGTCCTTTGGTAAAGAAGGTAAAGCCGCAAACCCCGATGTAGTATTCGTGGGAGGGAAGTGTGCTGGAGTTGGAATGAATGGACTGGGTCTCTGCTCACCATAAAGCCTTTACTTTCCTCTAAAAACAAAAAACTGTAAAACAAAAAGGAGGAATTATGGCATCCTATTATTACCCAGCTGGAATGAATTGAAACTGAATGTAATACCCAGCTGGCTTGAATTGAACTAATTAAATTATTACCCAGCTGGCTTGATTAACTAACTAAGGTATAGACCCTGCCTACAAAAGGCGGGCCATTTCCTCCTGGTTGTGGAAGATGTAATGGCATCTTTGGAGCTGTAACCCAGGCTGGTGAGCAACATCACCCATGGGAGATAGTCCTCTACAAACTTCTTCAATATGAGTCCTTCCCACAGGCTGAAGTTCTCCACAAACTACGCCAGCATAGGTCCCTTCCACACAGTGTGGTCCCTCAGGAACAGACTGCTCCAGTGTGGGTCCCCCACAGGGTCACGAGTCCTTCCAGTAAACCTGCTCCAGCATGGGCTCCTCTCTTCATGAGGTCACAGCCTCCTTCAGGAGCATCCACCTGTTCCAGTATGGGGTCCTCCACAGGCTGCAGGTGGATCTCTGCTCCACCATGGATCTCCATGGACTGCAAGAGAGCAGCCTGCTTCATCATGGTCTTAACCATGGGCTTCAGGGGAATCTCTGCTCTGTTACCTGGAGCATCTCATCCACCTCCTTCACTGACCTTGATGTCTGCTAGTAGTTTCCTTCACATATTCCCACTCCTTTCTCTTCCAGCTGCTGTTGCACAGCAGTTTTTTCCCCTTCTTAAATATATTATCACAGAGGTGCTGTCACTGCCTCTGATGGGCTCAGCTTTGACCAGTAGTGAATCTGCCTTGGAGCTGATTGTCACTGGCTCTATCAGACATGGGGGTAGCTTCCGACATCTTCTCCCAGAAGCCACCCCTGCAGCATCCTCCATCACCAAAACCTTGCCACACAAACCCAATACACACAGAGCTCATGGCCAAGATTATCAGAACCTGCCTCAGTATATTCACATAGATGTGAGAAAGCAGCAGCATACAGTTTCTATTACAGATATACATGCAGCGATAGATGTAAGGGCCGCAATTAGTTGTCACTATACTACAATGAGTTCCTCTACTTTAACTGGGTGAAACGGACAATAGCAGGCACCTCTGAAATGCTAAGTGTTTAAAATAAAAATTTATCTTTAAAAAAATAAATTACCTTATACTAAGGCAAAAATAGAATGAATGATACATGATTTATGATATGTAAAGCATATCGATACAGCAGTGCATCCTAGACATCATAGATAACTGAATAATAGAAATTTAATACTTAAGAGACTGGTTCTGAAGTCCATGTTAGAACTTCAAGAGGCATTTAGATTCCAAAGTTACAAATAGGTTAAAATTATAATTTTCCTATCTAAGCACTTCTTCTAGTTATAGTGATGGAAATCATCCAAAAATGAGAAATCCAAAAATCACACTACCAGCCCAGTATTTTATTGCTTACTTTAAAACCAGTGTGACACGTGAAGTTTGAGAATTTATTACTGAAATGAAACAGTTGCACATTTTAGTATCTTCAAAGGTATAGACAGCTGGTTTTGGAAGACAAATTCTTTTAACTTTCTTTATTAATTATTTAAAATCTTTTCTGGTGATACTCTTCCTTGATTCCTTGATTCTGATTTCTTGCTATTTTATAATTTTACTCTAGATACAATTTGCAAGTTTATTTTTCATATATAAGTTTTAGAAAAAAAGTGAGACATCTTTAAGTTCACAACTGTATCATGAAATTTATCACAACAATAATAAATTTAATATATTTTAAGGAGAAATTGAATAAGCTAAGAAGATGAATGAATAAAACAGCATTTAAAGTAAATAATACTAGACCTTTTTAAGGATGTTTAACAATTTATAGGTATATAAAATTTATATGTATATAATCTGAAATATGCAATCTCAGAATCAGACCTGATACTGTTTATTCACATAATGTACATTCTAATAGACTTAAAAGCGTACGCCAATCAGTGTATACGAATGCCTGACTCAATGTATGTTAGTTCATAAATTTGTGATGATCTGAGGGAGTTGGATTAAGTATTAGGACAGTATGAGGGATTTTGTAGGCCTGAATTCCTTTTCATATCCAAATAAAAGCTGAATTTGAGCAAACTGTTTAATGCTAGGTCTTCATCAGTGAACATTAGCTGGCTTTCAGTCAACCAGAAGTTGTCATTTCTCTCCAGAAGTCCAGAAATCACTCTTTTGCTTCTTTGCTTATTGCTTATTTGCTTATTCCCTTTTGTTTATTTTCCTTTTTTCTTTCATTTTGAGCTGCCTAGATGCCTACAACTCTACCTTTGCACTGAGAAAGTTTAAGTTAGAAATCGAGTATTTAAAAAACTAGGTATTTCCCAGGGATGGATCCAGCATGACAATATGTATGTACTTGGCTATAGAATATTTTGAGGAACTTCATGCTACCTGTTAGCACTGTGCCATGTTGTAAAAGAGAAGCTGAGGATCCCTGGTCAGAGGAACCATTAGTCTAGCCCAGTGATGACCACAGGAAGAGGAAAGAACAATTTTGGTACTGATTCATACTGTAAGAATCGTTTCTACAGTTTTTCCAGTGACTACATGAAATTCATACACAGACCTTGCACTGGGTCTGGATCCCATTGCTTTCCCTTTTTATAGACTGCAAACTGCTCATACATCCATTATCCAGGTAATCTTTCACTATACTTTAAATATCTGGGGGTTTTTTTTTGGGGGGGGGGGGGGCGGGGTTTGCAGCACTAAGAAAACCAGCTGAATATTCTTATGTGGGCAAAATAAACTCTAATCTGATGATAAGGCATTTTCCAAAATTGTAGGATATATGATTTCAAAACTCTGAAGTGTTGAAACAGAATTGCCAGATGTCAAAACCTGTGTCTATCATGAAAAGAATTTAGCACATGCTTTTCCCTGTGTTTTCAAAGCTACAAGGCATTTTTCCAGATCTCTAGTGTCTTAAGATGATTACTTTCTAGAAAATATTACTCATAGAAATAAATTTTCCATGTAAAAAGTGACCATGTCACAAGCACGCTGGCGCTTCAGTTGTGCTAGAGTTTAGTTGCCCAGAACTGCAACAAATTAAAAATTGTAAAGCTAGCAAACTTTAATTAAATTGCATTCATTGATTAAAAATTTGTACTTGCATGTCTTGAAAAAGAGACTGGCTAGTGTAGGAGAGATTTTAAGAGACTATCTAGAGAAGCACCAGGCTTTCAGGCATAAATAGACAAGAAAATCTTCACAGTACTCTAGAGATTTAAAATGTATTTCAAGCATTTATAGTTTGTTGGGTCTAGACCTAAGAAGATTGTATTGGTTTGTGACTCATTTCATTTCAATGAGCTGACTGTTTTGGATATCTTTTAAAGCATTTATCTCTTCTTAGAAAGCTTCTCAAAATCTTCAGTCCTATCATATTCTATTCTTTCTCTTTCCTATTTCTATAGTGTGTAAGCTACACTAAATTCTACTCCTTCGTGCACAAGGTTGCAAGGCTAGGTCTCACAGTCATAGTGCAAGGACACCAGTCTATATTAATTTCTTCATACTCCATGGTTGTGGCCCTCGATGTATGATGGTAAAGTGATTAGTGACTAAGAGATGTGTGTCTTCCTGGAGATGTGTGACTACTCTCAGCTGATCTGAACGAGTCAGCCTCCTTGGACTGTATAGCTCTGATTCTTCCATGTATAGTCAAACTATGTTATCGACAGATTAATGCCTTTATGTCTGTTTCTTTCTATGCAGGCTTTTACTGTGTTATGGCCAACATTTTCAGCAGGTTTAAGCCAAGACTAAAAATATCTTCAAATTCTCTTTAACATTAAATAATCTGATGGATCTTTAATAATGGCAACTTTGCCTTACTCACTCTGTCATCGTCAGGTTGGTAGGTAGGCTAATTCATCTAAAAAATTTCTTCATTCTGGAGCTTTCCAGTAACTGGTGAGAAGTTTTGAAATGTGACAACTTGGTGACAAATTCCTGCTCTTCTCCCATTGCATTGCTCTTAAACATGGCATTAAGGTCCGTTGCACTTTCAAAAAGTAAGCCTAAAAGGACAGAGTGCTGCATCAAAGATATAAGTGAATAGAAACTGGTCTTCTATTTTGATTAGGTGTCTGATATTGTCTTTGCTCTTTACCATTCATAAAAATAAGAAAAAAACAGACAACTTTTTGCTAATGTTAACAGCTTTTGAAAATCATTAGATATGGTTTTCCTACTATCATACCTTTGGTAAATTATTTCTAGATATCAATACTTCATTAACACTTGCACCTAGAGATATTTCTAATCTTTCTGCTGTTTTGCTTTCTTCGGCCTGTAGAAGGGACATAATACAGACTGTTTTGAAAGCCTAAGGCAAGTAGCAAAGCAGTCCATAACTCCTTTGATTATTTTTGAGAAAATGAAGCATACATTTTTTTCCTCCATGTTTCTTCCAAAGTTTTGTATAAACAAAGAACAACAGTTTGATTTAGTAACAGCCTAATATCAGATTGTGCCTGGGGATCTGTGGTAAATGCCTATTAAATCTGTAGATCTTGATCCCAAGCCAATGGAAAGACTCCTGCAGAACTGAAAGCAATTAAGACTGGTTCTGTTTTCTTTAAAATTAGGGAGCAGGGAAATTTTTCTTTCAGAGTGTCTTTAAATCCATGTCCTACTCAAAGGCACAAAGTAGGGAAACAGCACAAGCCCAAATAGCAGCTTTGTGCCTCAAGAGCAGGGGGTGGGGAAATAAGCTGCGCCATTCAGATACTCGGCACTTTTATGGAGCAAAAGTGTTGTATTACACCATTCAGTTATTGACAGAGTCATTTTTTGCGCACCTAACTATGCATTGGCTCAGTGTATTGAGTATAGAGTATATTGGTATATGTTGACCTGTTATGCTGAGGTTGAAAGTCAGCAGTTTGCCTTTGCAGTGAAGGCGGCCAGCAGCAAACTGCACTGTATTGGCAAAAGTGCAGCCAGCACGCAGAGGGGAATGATCCTTCCTCTCCATTTGGCACTTGGAGTCCTGCATCCAGTTCTGGGCTCCCCAGTACCAGCTGGACCATACGACATGTTGCAGACAACGCAGATGAGAGCCCCCAAGAGGGTGAAGGCACTGGGACACCACGTGCAGGGGGAGGCTGGGAGAACTTTAACCTCCTAATCAGAAGGTGCAGAGAAAGCAGAGCTAGTCTCTCCTCAGAGGTGTGCAGTGATAGGACATGAGGCAGCAGTCACAAGTTGCAAGATGGGAATTCTGGTTAAACATAAGGACGTATTTTTTCACTGAGAGGATAATCAAACTTTGGGAAAGTTTGTCCATAGAGGTTGTGGAAACTCTGGAAATATTCAAAGCTTTACTGGGCTTGGCGTTGTTCAGGCCCAAAGTAACCCAATCTATGTAGATCTTGCTCTGGGTAGGAGCTAGGAATACATGTCCTCCAGAGGATATTTTTAGTTGTTCTATGACTGTGATTAATTCAATGGAGTAAGGGCTGAATCTAGGAGAAGTAAGAGGTATTTCCCAATCTTTCTGAGCCCTTTGCTTCAAGAGAGGGGGAAATGTGCTATTAATCTTATTCAAACATTTTTTCCATTGTCTCAATAGCATGCTAGGAAGTGAGTCCATCAGCTGTTTCTCTTTGTCCATAAAAGATCTAATATTTCCTTATTTTACAGACCAGTGTCCCATTCTACTGGGGATAGATCTTCTAGATCTACCAGCCACATACTAATGCTAATATGTACATAAGGAAAATATATTCTTGACTTTTTAAGAAAAAATTTTTGAGCTCTACATCAATTAGTCAAATATATTTAAGCATTCTCTTAAATGTTTATTGACTCTCCTAAATGTACATTAGAGATGTGTTTTAGAGTGTGCCCAACTCATAAGTCCACAGCAAACGGTAATAAATTGTGAACTTTTTTCAGTAGGACAATTTAACAGCATGCTCCTTGAAGGAGTTGCACTGGACAGTGTTTCAACTTCCTTCCTCCCTTGCAGACTTTTATAGTTTTTCTAGAAAATAAAATATCATGACACCTCCAGTCCGATGACTTAAGAATTTTCTGTTAGAGAGCTAGAGAGTCTTACCCTTTCTAGTTGTAGGAAGTTCCTGGTTTTGTCTATGTGTCATTTTAAATACCATACTGTATTATGTCCTTCATACCATTTTCTCTAGTGTAGCATAGGTAAGGAGCATTGGTACTGAGTTGAATTTTATAAAGAAATTCTGTCAAATATTCATGCTATTTAAAATCCTGAAAACTATCCTGCTGGTGATAGTCCAAGATCAAATTAGGAAAAGATTTCTCTGGTCAACCTCAGTACAATGCTTGGGGAAATGGAAAAGAAATATTAATAGGCCAGTTACCATTTTCATTACAATTCATATTATTGATTTCAGTAGCTTTTTTAGCATAATAAAGAGCAATACAATCTAATTGAAGAAAATCTTTGAAAACAAAAAGCTTAACTAATGCATAAATAAGTGTCTACCACAATAATTTTTTTCTTCCTATCCATGCTCATTACATTCATAACACATCTAATTGATTTATAATTCAATCCTATTGGACTTTATAGGGTATTTTCTCACTTTTCTCAATTTTATGAATCTCTGCTTGAAGTATGACTATAACTGACAGGAGTAAGAAAACTGGGTGCACTGATGTACTGAATACAAATATTTATATAAAATGGAATATGTGTTGTGTGAGTGTGTGTGGATGTATAATTAAAAACTTTAAACAATGCCACTGTATGCATGAATACCTGATAGGTGGTGGATTTTGTTAAAAAAGGTTATTTAAGAACCAAAAATAAGCCAAACAGAAATGTCAAAATAGTTTCAGAAAGAATATTACCTAGGAACAGTCAATTTTGTATTCCATGTATATCATGTAGGTTCTAGAAGGATGACATCCTAGAATGTGTTATAAAGTTTTTAAAATGCTAAAAGAGAGACTAGAATAACAGTCCTGCCTGTAAATCCCAATATTATAATTGTTAACATCAATGCAAATTGTACAGGGCACAAGGGCGCTTTAAATGATCTAAAGTAGCTACTTTCTTCCTCGGCTTAAATTCAAAATTTAAAAACCTGATCAGACTGGGAGTTAGTTTATGGAATCTCCTCTGTTTCACTGAATTAAGTTTCATTTTCAAAGCATGGACAACTGGTATGGGACTTTAAAATGATACAGCCATGACGCCCAAAAAAGCTCCCACTGACCCAGATCTGTACCTAATGGGGCACCAAGGAGATGTAAGGCTCTGTGGCAGACTGATTAGAAAGAAAACTGCTTGAAGCTGTTGGGAATTTGAACAGCTAGAAAACACAGTCTGGTAAAGAAACTGATATTCACAGAGCAGATGAAGCAGAGAATCCATATAGGTGAATAGTACAGGAATGCAGTAAGTTGAGCTTTATAGACACTGTGAACTATAAGACGCATTAATTTAATAGATATGCATAATATTTGCAGACAGCATGAACATGACAAGCTTATCAATACTTAAATGCCACGGAGCATGAAAAAATGCTTATAATCCTCCCTCTTTGATTCAATAAGGTGTACAGTTTCATTTCACTCCTTTATCAGTAAAATCATCCACGGTGGCCATTCACTGGACAGGCTTGGAAACTGCAGGAGTTAAATGATTCACCTTGGAATGTGTTTTCCGTCACTAAATTATCACTGTCAGATTTGCACATTTGTTTTTTCTTTGGCCTTTTGTTGATTTATTTTTCTGTGCTACTCAAGTTATTATGCTTATGAACATGGTATAAAAACGTTTTCTAGCAGCGTAAATTAAAACAGTGTATTTATCTGTAAATGCAGTTCTTTCTTTTTCCTCTGTCTCTACAGAGAAGAAATCAGATGTGACAATATATTGCTCCAAAATATGGGGGGTGGGGGGAATGGAAGGTCAAAGCAGCACTTTCTTCAGAGTGGCAATGAATGAAACGTACAGTAGTTTGAGATCTTGCAGAAATTATTTCCATAGTCCTTTGTGGGATCTCAACAATTTATCTTTGGGTACATGATGGACAATCTCATTGTTACAAGAGACTTGAGTTGGCATTCGTCATTCTTCTATTGCTTCTCTTTGGCTTTTCCTGTGTTATTTTAGATGGTCTTACAATCTCTGGAGTCAGACCATAATGCAAGTCTCAAGATTATGAACATGATACTGTAACAGCTAGTACAACAAGCAGAGAATAAAGCAGTTGTTTTCATGGCAATCAATATTCATGAGGATCATAACATTCTACCATGGCTTTAATTTGCTATCAGGTGAATGACAATGCTGTTGAACGGGCAAATACTTTCATCAGGTTATATGGTCAAGGTGAGGACTGTGAAATTCAGACATTTCTGTAAAAATGAAATGCATTACATACTTGCCACAAGTTTATGTAAAATCAGCAGTTTCTGTGCAATTCTCTTTGAAAATCAGAGGTTTAGCAAAGACTTAGCAAAACTAATTTATAATATTTTTCGTACATATTAAACCCAGAAGAAGCTATTTTGATTATAGTCAAAATTATTGTTCGACGTAATTATCTGATTCTCGCTCATAAAAATCTTACAGACCTTATCTTCTGTTTTGATATATAACGTGTTTTCATAACAACCCTCTGTCTTGGACAGAAGACTTGAGGTGACAAAGAATCCAATGTTTCTTATCTAAATTTAGTCCAAAGGGTTACATCCTTAATTGTTAATAAATAAAAAAGAAATTAAAAAAAAAAAAAAGAAAGGAAAATTTAAAAAAAAAAAGAAAAAACTCCATCTAAAGAATTTAGTCACAGTTTGCCTTTCTTCAATTCCTATCTCAAGCTAGCTGGAAATTTTCCAGAGAAACACTTTTTTTTTCAATTTGAACTCGCAGTTTGTCAAAGCCAGAGCATTTATTAGAAGTCTATTGCTTTTCTGAGGAAAGGTTTTCAGGTGCAGGATGGGGAGACCTTAGAATAACCAAAACCCTGATGATTCAGAAATTTTCACCGAGTAACGGGCACACCAATTTTAAGCTCTTCATGATTTGCAACAGCAATATAAACCATAGTATGCCATATTCCACACAGATGCGTGAGACATACTGACATGCAAACATTCATACCTTTTTCTGAACAACATGAGAACGTCCTGGTTTTTAATCCAAATACAAATGAAAATATCAAAATAATAAACTTTACTAAAATCACCCTTGCACTACCTCTCATTTTTCATACACACCTTCTCACCAGAGTGTGCCATCAAATCTTTTCTCCTTAAAGAGTAAATAAATGACTCTTTAACTGAACAGGAAGCTGTACAATGAATGCCAAGCAATTCTTAGGTTATTTCATGGATATTCAATCCCAGCTTGACTGAGGATGCAGAAAACACTAGTTTAGAGTGAAGTTTCTTCTCTCTGTAGTTCAATCTGCCTCAAAGACAGAATTTCATGCACCAGGAAAATATACACTCTGGAGGCAGAGGATATGGTAGAGGTGGGCAACGGACACTGTGGTTGCCTTAAGGTTCCACTTGTCCCATTCCCCAAAGTGAATGACTAGGATTTAGACAGCTATGCTAATAAATAGCCAAATTCCATTTGCAATAGTTATTCAATATCATCCTGAGGAATGCACTACATTACTCAGTGGGGTATCTGTGAGTAAACTTCCTGTGGCAATTACTGCTACCTGTGAGACAGCTGAGCTGTAAGCTGCAAAGAGACCCATTGTACTCTGCAGTACCACCCAGATAAAAAATACGCTTTCTGTGAATACATCATTTTCTTCACTTAGTGTTGAACTGGTTTTGTCTCTTGTGGACTGAAATGAGAAGATGGCACGACATGCTTCTCCGGTGTATGTATGCATCGCTAACTTCATGAAATAACAAGTACACTGCCCGTCTGCACAGGGGCAATGGATGGTTCTTAAAATGCACATACATATTTTATAGCCTCTTTATAGCAGGCTGGCTTTATATTTCTCTTCTAAAGTTTTGTATTTTTAGTAAGGTATTTTCCCATTGTGACAGTCAATCTAACAAAATTATGATAATTGGATTTATCAACATATCATTTGTTGCCCTCTGGGTGAAATTCACATACTCTCTAATGAATTGATGAGATTTGAGTGGATCATATATTTCTTACCTGTGAGAGAATCAGATATTTTCCAGTGGCATAAGTATACACAATTATAATTATTATAGTTGATTTTATCTGAAATGTGGGAAGAGTTCAGGTAGAGAAAGAAAATAGCTTCACATACCATTGTGTTTTAAAATTTGTAATTGCAGGTATAAGAAAATCACTCTTATTAAGTTCTAGTAGCCTGAAGAGTGGGGTTTATGAATCTGAGCACATGGGCGAAAAGGATTTCTTGGAAAATTTGTATTGGAATGTGCTGTCATAAGATTGGCATTGCCTTGGGTGCCTTAAATCATGTGCTAAAGGTAGAGCTCACAAGAATTAGCTTGCTGTTGGGAAATTTACCTTCTAAATCACATTTTCCCAATTGCAGCATAGCAGCAATGCCTCTCCTTGGAGCAGGACCTTATTCATCATGCACAGAGAGTCACTACATTTGCAGGCTTGCTGTCAGTTTTATTTCAAAAGTGAGATCCTATAACAAGGAAGAAGTAGTAGCTCTGTACTGTACCTCCCTGTGATGGAATTAAAATGTCAGGCGAGCTGAACCACAGAGTTTCATCTACAATCTGAGAGCTAGCTAAATAAAGTGAAAAGTGAATGAAAACAAGCCTGTTATGATGTAAACCTATCACAATACTGGTTCACTAACCAATGTGGTAAATTTTTGTTTATTGACAGCACAAAATTAAAAACTGTGAACCAGGCCTTCAAAAATCATTGTGTCCGCTGATCACAAATTTTAATAATCAAAATTATTACAGATTGGTCTGCTTTCTAATTTCTCAAGGGACTTCTATTTCATAGTTTCTAATACAACACATATATATGAATCGTCCCAGTTCTTACTCGTATATATCTTGTACATTGTGTAGAGTACATAATGTATAGTACATTGCGTCTCTCTGCTTCAGGGTTTCTTTTTTTGATGATCAAACTAAAATAGCTGACTGACTAAGTTTTTTCTGTTAATAAATTTACACAGACACATTACACTAACACCTTTTAGAGTAATAAGAAATTATAAAGCACCAGTACTTCAGTTTGAGTTTCTTGCCCTAGTCCCAGCAAAAAGACTATATATGGTTATACATATATATGTTGTACTCTCAACAACAGGACTAGTGAAACCCAATTTCCAATATATCTGTGTCTTTTTTACCCCTAAAATACATCTCTTTGCCTAATACAATAAGTACATCTTGCCACCCTATAATCTATGAAACTTTCACAGATCAAGAAACAGCATTATTGATCTGGAACAATGTGCACGTTAACTGGCTGGCCACTATGAAGATGCAGGCTAAAATATCCCATGGAATGGTTGAGGAATCACACAACCTGGTATGCTTCCATGTTGCATATGGCAAAGCAACTGAAATATTGTTCTGCTATATTAGTGAACTGATTTCTCTGGTTTAACTCAGATAACTTCACCCAAGCTCTAGGTGTCATAACTGACCAATGATGATGAAAGAAGGATGAAAACTGATGTCTAGGTTGGTGATTTACAGCACCTCTTCTAGTTCAGAAGGCAGTAAGAATGATGTAGACCTCTAATAGGCTTTCTAAGTATAGATTTTCCAAGTATAACTTCAGACTTTTATCAGAAGGCAAGCCAGAAGGAGATATCAGGGAAATAGAAGCAAGAGAAATGCTGATATGAAAGAGCATCGAAGTGGTAAACCTTTTGTCCACGTCAGATCTTCCTCAATCACAAGGAACTAACTGAGACTAACTGCACCCAGTTTTAACCATGAAGTAATGAAACTAGTACAACTACTCAATATATTTGTACTGGTGTAGTTTAATTTCAATGACAAAAAAAGATAAAACAATGTTTCTGTCTTGAATCTGTGTTTCTCTGGCACTGATAGCCTTTGCTTGCAGGTGTTCCCATCTGGAGATATCATCAAATGCTTCAATGTGGCTGTCTGGGACAAATTCTGCCCCTGGATAAGCATATCTGATTCAGACAGGTCAGCGTTTTTTGAGTCTTAAAAGTAGATGGTGAAGGAATGTCTTATGTACCTTGAATTGAAAAATCTCATAAAAAATAAATGAACAAAATCATCATCCAGGAAATCTGTTCTTGAGGAGTACTAGGACAAGCAGAAGTCCAGCTTGCCAGCAAGTAATTGATCAGGAAAGCTTTGTTGTTGGGTTGTTTTTTCATTTGGTATCAGCATATAACTATCAGATGAACATTTTCCAAACGTAAGTACCAATTCATGGTACTAAAAAAAATTGCATGAAATGTATCATTTTTAATTTTAATAAATAAGTGGGACACACAATGCAGTGCTGCTCAGTCTTAAATACTCCAAGCATTAAAAATTAATCTAAAATCTGAAATTCTTTTTCACTCCTCAGAAAAAAAAATAAAATCCTGCTCCTGTAAAATCTTTAACTACCTTACAGCAAGAATAATGAGATTTTTTTCTAGCAAATCCATACACAGCAGACAGAACTTTGGCTTTAAAACCATATTTGTGGTAATGAAAAAATATTTTTCTTAAAAGCAAATAGGCAGCACAAGTCATTAGGCACTTTTCTTATGCCTAAGTCTCACACACAGATAAAGCTGTATGTGCACAGGTTAATAAATACTAACATTTTGAACTTTTAACTTAATGCTCTGTATAAGTCAAAGGATGTATATGGGAGGGAGGTATTCTTATCTTTCTGGTTTTTCACATATTGCAGGGTATTTCTCGTACATCCAAATGAAAGTCTTTTGTTAAAAGAAGTATTCTTTTTTTTTTTTTAATAAATGTGGCAAATGTTTTCATATACAGGTAAGTTTATTTGTTTAAACAGCTCCCATATACAGATGAAGGATTTGAAAGGAAATAGGAATGCTTGCATGATGGGATATGGTTGCTGAGTGATGTCTATGGGGACTTCTTAGTGTTGATAAATAACTAAGGAATTTGTCTATCGATATTTTGCATAAATGTCAGTTATAGAACTTGTGGTTGGGTTGAAGCAGCCCTGAATGACAATGTATTTTTCATTTATGTACGAGCTTTAAAGGGAAAGAAGAGAAAGAGAGAACTTATCTCAGAGCAGCATACATTTTTTTTAATCTGGGTGTCCTCCAGCAGAGTCTTCTCCAGTTGCTTCCTGTGAGAATTTGCGGAATCCAAATGAAACCCAGACCAACTCATGTCTTTGGCAGGTTAGCAAAGTAGCAGTACTCCTTGCCTAAAATATTACATTTCAGAGTCCTTTACATTAAGTCCAGTATCAGATTTGTCAAGTCTATAGGCTCTTAAAAACAAGACTGTCATTTCAGATGTGGGAGGAAGCTAGACAGAAAATGGTCTAATAGCCTTTCTTAAGGTTTACGCTTATTCAGACAACTAACAAATTATATGCAAGAATCCAAACTTCCCAGATATCTCCATAGAGCTGGAACAGCAACAAGAAGTAAATAGAATCATAAAATGGTTAGAGTTGAAAGGGACCTCATCTAGTTCCAACTCCCTACTATAAGGATGGAATAGATACTTCGACAAACTATGTTTCTCCTTGTATTTATATAAAAATAGATGGGTTTGAATTAGAGGAATCTGAGTCGGTTCACCAAAAAGCACATAGCATAGCTCTGTTATCCTCCCAGTACACTGATTCCAGTCTGAGTTAGCTTTGGCTCCAAAGCAGTTAGGAGCATGCATGTAATGTTCACTAACAGGTCCCAGTGAGTTGATAAAGCACAGCCTAATATTATTTCAGATTAGGAGTGCCTAGAGAATTTCTTTAGTATTCAACTTTTCCCTAATTAGTCAACTTAAAATAGCCTGAGAGTGGTATGCATAATAGCTATCACAACCTCTTCATAGCACCAAACAATCTCTTTGCTTTTAAGATCCCTGGTAAGTGATATACACGGGCTTATCTCTATCTCTTCTCTCTTTGAAAATGCTGTAAAGCAGGGATAACTTGAGGTCGCTCTTGGTTTACACAGACACAAACAAGAGCAGAACCAGGACCAAAGGTCTTAACAAGTATTGTCTGCCAAACTGCAAAGCTACAAAATGCAGCCTCACAGAAACTGGCCACTGCTGAGTCTGAGAAGTTTCAGGAAGCTGGGCTAGAATTCCTTCTTTCATAATTTCCTATTATGAAAAGGATTTTAAACTCTAAATGCCCCAAGACTCATCTTCTCTAGGTGAGCCCCAACATTTGCAAACCCACAGAAAATCGGCTATCTGTGACAGTTTGAATCTAATACTCTTGCTTATATATAAACTTATATATAAACTAACTATATAAAACTGCACAAACTGTAAAAAGAGATGATAAAAACTTTTGTTAGCTTAGATGTTACTTTGGTTACATCTATATATCCTAAAATCCCGATACAAATAGGGTAAGTTTAAACTATCTTCTGTGTTAAACAGGGATGGAGGATAATAGCAGAGAAGGTGATTATAGGAAAACTGAATACTGCAAGAAATGGTAGTGATCTTCTATCACAGGGCATCCTCCCTGTTGAGACAACCACTACATAGTACCCTACTTAATGTGGAGTAGGATGAGCTTTGCTTTATTGACTGCAGTAGAACTTCAGGGAACTCTGACACTGATGAAGTTAGGATATTTAAGGATTCCTGAAAAATCACAGTTAAATAATTTCATATATTAATTTATTGCCAGTATTTTAAAAAATATTTTTATTGCAAATTTTCATATTGGAATTAAGACTTCATAACCATATTTTTTATTAAATGTTGAGCTATGATGGGATTGATGAAGACAATAGTACTCATGACAGACTCAAATACACTAATTCAATATAGAGAAAAAAAATGATGCTTGATTGTTTTTCCTTGAACTTCTATGAGTGTTTTATTTTTATTTTTTGCCCCAACTTCAGTAATTCTCAGCATCTCTAAACCACTGTTGTTTGTGATTGATTGAACTGTGATTGATGGTGATTTAACTATTGAATTGAATAGAATGAAGATATCTACTGAAAACTTTTACTTTCATACGCATTAACTGAAGAAAGACCTTGGATAAGATAAACAGTATTCAGTAACAGTAATGACTCCTTGTGGTCTCACCAGTTTTAATCCCAAAGTCAAATACCTAGAAGTCAACATGTGCATAAAAATGTACACTTCAGTTTGATGTGCACATTTCAGTCTGGGGAAATAGTTTGTGAAGTAATATGAAGCTTCAGGGAAAAAAGTAAAAATACAGAATTAGTCAATTACAATGGCAAGGAGAATAGTTTCTTAGGGTCAGATGTAAAAAAAACCCCAATACAATAAAATAAAAAAGTTTCATCTGGCTTCAATACCATGGAAAATAAGACAATATCTTTAGGAAGTGTGCATAGAACTAAACATTTACTGAGACTGAGGAATTTACTGATGTACCTTTTAAGAATAAGTGACAATGCTCCTCTTACTGTATATTTTAATATCTCTAGTAATTTTATTTGATTCAGACAAGCCCTGAGCCTGACAATATTGAAAACACTTCAGGTACTCCATTTTCTACTTAACATTGTTAATATACTCAGTACTTTTCCATATTCCTGTCTCTCCTGAAACTCAAACAAACATCAAAGAGGAAATAGGAAACTTGTGGAAAAGAGACTTACACCTGTTTTCAACAAATTTTATTTTCAGGTTTGTGACTTTTAAAAATACCAAGTTCTTCAGCTGCAGCCAAAAAAACCTCCTAAGGAAATGGCAAATCACATCTCATTGGAATATGATTTCTGACATTAGAATAGTTCAACTTAAAAGTAACTCCTTGATATCTGTGTCAGACTAATTATACGTATATATACATGATACTACTTCATGTCATATATACATTCTCTATGTATATATCACTGTAAATTTGATTCTAGATGCATTCTTCACTCTGATCTGATTGAGAATTCACATCATCTCAATAGAAAATTGGTGAGAGAAGGAATTATAATTTCCTTAAAACATTCCACCAATGATTAAACATGTCAGTTAAGATACTCAATTATAAATAGACTACAATTTTAATTTTATTTGCTTACCTTCTTTTTATTTTTTAAATCTTTTTTTAATATTACTCCCTAGACACTGTACATTGTACAAATTTGTATTGCCTCTAGTTTGTATCCATTTTAGGTTTTTGCTAAAAAGCTATTCTAAACTAAGAAAAAAATATATTCTAATCTGAAACTGCAAAGTATCGTTATTCCAGTTGGCATATTCAATATCAGGAATCAAAAAGCCAATGGAACGTAGCTGGCAATGACTAGCCAACAAATATAACTGCTGAATTATTACATTTAGAGAGCTCTTATTGTATTACTTAACCTTGCAGTGAACTAGAAAATGAATGTGGTCATTCTAAACTGGTTAAACCAGAAAATATGTTTTGTACAGATGTGTCTAATGTAGTTTTCTGACAGAGGAATTGGTTAAAAATCTTACCAATTATACAAATGCAGTTTTAAATTAGAGTACTACTTTAAAATCTGTTTTTTTCTTTCTGCCTTTTGTTTTTCATTTTTAGGCTGAATTTATCATCCTTTATTCATAATTTTAAAAGCTTTCATTTAAATGTTTCCTTTTTTCTCTCCAAAGTCTTATCTTATTAGAGTATTTAAAAAAAAGATTTTTTTTTTTAGAATTGGAGAATTGTTTTTAATCTCCTACAGAGAAGATTTGTTCTGAACACTTTTTTTTTTTTCATAAATCCCTGAGTGTTAGCTAAGGATTTTCTCCTTTCCCCATTGAATCAGCCAGGAAGTGCCTTTGATATGCACATGACAATACCCAGCACTCTAGCTGTGTCTACCTGCTTCCTCAGAAGTTATCCCTGTGAAGTGTCCTGGGCTGAACTGCCTCAGCTGCATCCCTGCTTCAAAACCTTGGAACACCACTGGAGCCCTTCAGTTGCATTTGTCATTCAGCAGAAACGAGGCTTCTCTGTGAAGCTAGACAGTCCACAAATTTCATATAAATTTTCATAAAATCATAGAATCATAGAATCATAGAATGTTTTTTGTTGGAAGGAACCTTAAAGATCGTCTAGTTCCAACCCCCCTGCCACGAGAAGGTACACCCTCCACTACACCAGGTTGCCCAAAGCCTCATCCAACCTGGCCTTGAACACTTCCAAGGCATCCACAACTTTTCTGGGCAACATGTTCCAGTACCTCACCAACCTCGGAGTGAAGAATATCTTCCTTACATCTAACCTAAATCTACCCTCTTTCAATTTAAAGCCGTTACCCCTTGTCCTATCACTACACGCCCTTGTAAAAAGTCCCTCTTCAACTTTCCTGTAGGCCCCCTTTAAGTATTGGAAGGCTGCAGTAAGATCACCCCAAAGCCTTCTCTTCTCCAGGCTGAATGGCCCCAACTCTCTCAGTCTGTCTGCATAGGAGAGGTGATTTTCAGCTGATATGACCCTTAACACCAGCGTTGTGTGGGGCCTTCTGTTCCATGTCCCACTGTGACCCTTCAGAAGGACTGGTGAGAAGAGTTGCTGGCAGGCTCCCTGCAGCCTATGCAGTACCTCTGCGGCAGCAGCAGGTATTAACATTATTATACTGAGTAAAAACATGCGGACAGTCATTTAAATGACTATCATTTAAAAATTTCAATTAAGATGAATTATGATCGTCATACATTCCTTTATCTGATCCTTTACCTCTACCTCCACTGATCCAGTGGTGCATTCCCAAGCTACAGGGGCTCTGTCCCGTGGTGTCCTCCATGGAAGGATATCTGGGTGCTTGTGGCAAGGTGTTGGCAGCAGCAGGGCTGCAGGGTGGCCTCTGTGGTGAGGAGAGACCAGGGGCTGTCCCATGCAGACACAGCCACTTCCAGCTGGCTCCACGATGAACCCACAGCATATTTAAGACAAGGCAAAAAACACTGGATGGAGAGAGGAGGCGGGGAGAAAGAGTGAGAAACAACAGCATGAACCCGAAGATGAGAGGAGGGGAGGAGGCACGTCAGGCACTGGAGCAGATATCCACACTGTGACCCATGGAGGACCACATAATGGAGCAAGTGGATGTTTCCTGAAGGAACTGCAGCCCGTGTAGAGCCCACACTGAAGCAGGTTAAAAGTTTGAGGAGAGGAAGAAGGAGCTGCAGAGAACTGATATATAGTGACACCTGCACCACTCAGGGGTAGGTGTAGAAACCTGGAGTGAAGCTGAGTCTGGGAGAAAAGTTCTTGGTTTAATGTTTGCCATCATTTCTCACTACCCAAATCTATATTAAGTGGCAATAAATTGAGTTAGTTTTCCTTATGTTGAGTCTCTTTTGCCCACAATTGTAACTGGTAAACAATTTCCCTGTCTTAATCTGAACCCATGAGCTTTTTCACCCTGTTTTCTGCCCCTCCCCACTTAAAAGGAAGAGTAAATGAGCAGCTAGGTGGGAATCTGGCTATTTGCCAAGGCTGATCCACCACAGTCCCAAGTTTAAATTAGTTGTCCAGTCTACTTGGGAACCTGGAATTGAGGGGATCCACATTTGGGTTTGGTTTTTTGTTTGTGTTTTTTGTTTGTTTGAGTTTGTTTTCTGATTAGGCTTTTGATGACTTCCTGAGAAGGGTTCCAATAATGCCAGCAGATGAGTCTGGTTGACAATATTCAGTCAACCTAGACCCACGATGTCTATAAGAGCAGGGCTAGCGACTGCAGATGAGTGCCCAAGATTCAGGATAATTCTAGGTGGATTCTGAAAGCACCAGCATAGAAAGACTGCAAGTGGTGGCCTTGGAGATGGATCAAAGCAGACATGGAGTGATGCTGACTCCAAGAAAGGAGTCTAGGGATTGTAGAGACTAAAAGCAAAGCAGCTCCCACAGTACTCTGTGAAGTTTTCTGACAGCTGACTGAAGCAACGTTTTCCTCATTTATTTTAGGTGCCAATTCACAATTTTTTTGGCTCTCCTATATTAAGACCTATCCGATCACAATGACTGCACAAATGTCGTAAGATAAAGGACTTTCAGGAGAGACAACTACTGGCTTGTAGTCAACAATATTCAATATGCATTTTTGCCAATAGCTCAAATTGTTCAGTACAAGAGGATGGGAGGAAGAAATAAAAGTTCTCACTGTTCTGAGCTTCTCAGAGCTCAGTTGTGGACAAGACTAAACCTGGAACTAACCTTAGCAAGCTCTTGAGGAATAAGGCAGCACTTTATGTAATGCTATTTCTGAGGGATTTTTTGGCCCAGGAGACGTGTTACTGAGAAAATGTGCTAATTTGAAACAAGACCTAGGTCGCCATAAGAGTGACATAGTGACAAATGTATTTGTGAAGCTTCTGCTAGAGATTCTGTCCCTTCTATCTGACTACTCTCTGAAGGTATGACAGAGAGAGCCTGTGACAAAGCTAAACTTCTGTGTAGTCTTACCTGCTGCTTGGGGTTATTATTAATAAACCAATCCAGAGGGAAATAAAGGTTTGTTTCATTAGGCTCATTAGACACACTTCTGACAAGAGATACCAAGTGTTGTAATACAACAGTGTATTACCGTAGAGTGTATGAGTAGAAAGAGGCGTTTTCTATGTAAAGACAGTACCAAGCTTATCAGATTTCAGGTTAGCCAGGTTCCCAGAAGATTTCCAACAGCTCAGACTGTCCCTGAGAAGTCCAATTTCTTAGGATCAGGAATGGAATATAGCTGGACTGACAAAAATGGCTGAAATCAGGATGGACCTGTAGAGAAACTCAGAAGATCAAGAGAGATGTGACTCAGAAGCTTGTTGATCCAGAAATATATTAATGTCCTGTGTAACCTGCTCTAGGTGACCCTGTTTGAGCAAGGAGATTGAACAAGATGACCTCCAGAGACACTTTCCAACCTCAACCAGTCTGTGATCCAGTGATTCTGTGAGACTACACGTGTTTTCTCTAACCTGGAGAAATGACCATACCAAGTTAGGATGACTGAGATTGCTTTGAACTATATTTCTAATGTAAATCGCAGGCCAGGCCAGTTGGTAGCTGAGAAGCTCTCTAAATTGCATGGAAACATGAACATCATCTTGCTTCTTTCCAGGCCACTCCGTTTCAAACTGGATGAAAAATTTTGAAGAAATAAAGCATGATAAAACCTGGTAGGACAGACTGAAATGTCGTGACAGCAGAGGAAACAACTAAATCAATGTAATTTTTTTTTTTTTTGTCTTCTCCCTTGTCAGTGTTCCTCTATGCTTTTGCATGCTGGATAAGGCAAATCACCTCTTCCAAAGTGACCCCAGTGACTGAGCTCACCCATGTCAATAAGCGGGAGAGAGGAACAAGCTGGGGTAGGTAACAACTATTATCATTTATGGAAGAGACTAGGGTCAAAGATAACAAAAGTTTGTAGTAATGTAGTACAGAAAGGCTTACTGATGTCATCTTAGGTTCACATGTAAGTGGTTGCTAAGCATATTTTAATCACCTGACAACTCTGCTGGAGCCTTTTGTGGTTTTGGAACAGGGGCCCTGACAGCTGAGCATGCTTTCAGATACAGGCTGAGGAGGGCAGATGCTGTGGCTGTGCTGATCCTTATAGGTGATTCTCCACTCGTCATTGCAGTGATAAATTGGGACCTGGCTACTTTCAGCCCCTTCACTGTGTAGCACAAGGCATCCACACCTGGGAGGGTTGACAGCCAAGAATTAGTGTATTGATGGTATTACAGAGTTTCTTAAGGGTGTGAAGGTAAGCTGGTGGCAGGGTATAGAGGTGCAGGCTGTGCTGGGAGCCTCTAAAATAAGTGGTGGTAGGCTCCAGCCACATCAAACAGGAGGCATTGTGAAATGGAGTGGTTTTGTTACTCACTTGTGTCACCAAGGGCTTGTCAAGGATTGGGTGTGTTCAGGGTTTCTTCCCTTCCCAACTAAAATCCATCAGGACCCTTTCCTGATGCCCTGGAAGAATGATACTATTGTACATTGTTGCTCACCAGCCTAGGCTGCAGCTCCAAGGATATCATTGCATTTTCCACAGCCAGGAGGTAATGGCCCACCTTTTGTAGGCAGGGCCTAAACCTTAATTAGGTAATTACCAATTCAAGCCAGCTGGGTGATAGCCATAATTCCCCCTTTTTGTTTTACAGTTTTTTGGTTTTCAGGAAAGCTTTACGGTGAGCAGAGACCCAGTTCATTCATTCCAACTCCAGCTCACTCCCCTCTTTCGGAGTAGCAGCTTTGCCTTCTTTATTGAAGGACTTCTTGCTCCAGCTCTGGCAAGGGAGTCGGGGTGGAGGTCTTCAGGGTGTTAGGATCACGTTGGGGTCACCAGATGTTGCTCACGAGCCTAGGCTGCAGCTCCAAAGATGTCATTGCATCTCCCACAGCCAGGAGGAAATGGCCCGCCTTTTGTAGGCGGGGCCTAAACCTTAGTTACCAATTCAAGCCAGCTGGGTGATAGCCATAGTACCTTGCCCCATTTACAAAGTGGTTGGGGTGACGATGGAAAAGAGGTGCCTAGAGTGATCTTACAGTACCTCCCTTGCAGACCAGTCCAGATTCTCCTGAAATCATATGTAGCAGTTCTAGGTATTTCACATGTAAAACATCAAGCACTTATTTTGCTTTTGCTGCTCAAGACAGTAAGACAAATATACATTATGCTGTTCTGACAGTTTAGATGTTGCTGACAGAGGACTACCTAGAAGTAAACATGGGCATCTGTGGATCTTGTTTCTTGAAAAGAAAAGAGTAATAGCCCCAAAGGTTGCTATTTAAATGACTTCAAGAGTGGGAGTGTTCATTAGCTCAGCCATACAGCTGATGTTTGTCTACCTACAGACTGCTGCCAAATTACATACTTTATGAACATGAAGGGGAAAGAAGGACTTTATGACTTCCTTTTTCTATTTACTCTCCTGGCACCTTGGAATCCCACTTACCCCAGGCCTGCCCTGCAGACAATTTTCCCATGCATTTATTACATTAATTTCTTTATACCTTTATATTTTCTTTTTGAAAAACAGATTAAATTTTCTGACGCATTTCTATTGATGTTGCCTAGAATATTCAGCCCTTGAATTCATACTGAACTCATATCAATCTGTAAGGCTCTCAGAATGATAGTAAATGCTTTTGTAACTTTTTTTTTTTCAATTATCTTTCAGCTATATCAATTATCTTTTGGTGCATTTTCATAACTTTTCAGGTGCTAAATTGTCAGTTTACCTATTTACATATGAGGAATATTCTATACTGGCTGATAACAGCATGCCCTTAGGGCATATTTGGATATCAAAGTTAACACCAGAGGCAGACTCACTTGCTTTTGGTGAGCACTGATTTTTAAATATTATGACACTACTTAATTCAATTACACTAATAGAAGAGTGTCCTATTATCAATGTAGAGATGCTTTGATCTTAATTATTGATCCATTTTTCATAAATATGCAGATTTTTTAGCTGTCTAGTAGTAATGATAAAGGGAAAGTCCAAGGTTTTTTTCCTATGGCAAAAGGGGGACAAAAGGATTTCACATGCCTTAAAAGCATGACAAAACTGGCAGAGGGGTTATAGTTACATCACAAAAAATGCATCAATGCATTCTTGAAAAAGTAATAAATCTATAGTTATAGCTAGTATTTGCTATGAAGATGTCTCATAGTGCCCAAAATCCTACAGCCATAAATTAATTAGGAATTAGTTTGTTTCCATAACTAAGAAACAACATCGAAGGCTCTGATGATACTGTAATGGAGGTGAGCTTCACTACAGGTAACACAGTTACAGTGAAATATTCAGGCCCAACTGAATGTTTTAGATTGAAGGAATCAGCCTACAAGTATAACACATGAAACTGAAGTTAGTTAGAAAAAAAATTTGTAAGAGGCCTAATTTTGGAGAAGACTGGAGATGTTTCCTAGCAGATACATGTACTTGGATGGAATTACCTCCAGTGAGGGGGCAGGAGGAAAGTTTTGGTGGCAAAATGCCAGAGGAAATAACAAGGAATAAGCCTTGGGTTTTAGAGACAGACATTTTGTTCATCCTGGCTATGAAGTTAACAGAAAGGTTTACTCCAAGGCCGATAAATACCTGAACAGAAATACTCTCATGCGGCTTTAAAATGGGATGTACAACAGGCAACTAGGTGGAAGAAATTTTTAGATGAAAGAAAACTGAGGCAGTAGCAAATTCTGAAAACAGACCAAAGGTGAAACTACAAAAGTGTGATTGTGAAACTTTCAAGCATGGAAATTACCAGCTCTTACTTATTAACTATGGCCACTAACTTGGTGTTCTGCCTCCATACAGAGAAAAGCAGGAGCCGAGAAGCACCTGTAATCTCTTAATCTCATCAGTAGAATCCAGCTCTTGGATTTTTTCCCAATCACTTCACAGTTTTTCCTAATCTCTGTTTCCGCTGGTGACTGGCCCTCTGTTATGATCACAGGCCACCTTCTTCCTCTTCTTTTCTCAGTTTCTTATGCCTTTCCCAACCTTCTTCTCATTCTCTTAACCCTTCCCCATCTTATTTCAATTCTGATCACTACTTTAATATTCATCTTCTTTTCCCTCCCTGAAAACTATAATCAAAACTTTTGATTTCTAGAAAGAATTTTATACTATTAGTGCCATTGGCTTCCCATAACCCCAGCCACTTCATTGGTTTTAGCCGTTTGTTTTGTTGGTTTTATCCCTTGTTCTAGTCTCATTCTTTGCACATATTTTCTTTTTTGCCAATATAATGGTTTGGTTTTTTGGTGGGTTGTTTTTTAGGAATTCATACAATGTTTCACCTGAAAATAACATTTGAATAATAGTGAATATGATGTAAAAATACAATTTCCAGACTATTTAGATCAAAAAATCAATAATAAATTTAAATTTTTCTAAGTTTTGCAATTTGGAAAGAAAAGAGTAGAGGAGGGCTTGTACAAAGGAAAATAAGGATTCAAATTTGTCGCAGATTCCAAGACTTGAACAAAACTTTGTTATCATGAAGTCTGACATCATCTTTGATTACTTGACAAGAGCTGGAAGATTTTTATTTTTAATTAATTGATATTTTAACTGCATGCTTTTTAGAAGGAAAAGCTTCAATCTGTTTTTTAAAATGTGTGGCAGAGATATGCATACATAAGCTGTTCCAATTCTTAATTACTCTCAGTGCTATTAAAAATATGATGTTTTTTCCTAGTCTAAACTTGTCTATTTTAAACTATTAGGCATAGGATTTTTTTATACATTTATCTGATAAAAACAGTCTAATCAAATTCTCCTCCCCTTTAAATATTTCTACATCGCTATCGGCTCACCTTATAAACTTCTCTTAGATAAACTTAAGCTACTTTACTATTCTTTTGTAGGGAAAGGATTCTCCAGTCTCCTTTCCTCCTATTTTTTCCCTTGCAATCCTCCTCATTTTTTCCTTAGGAGTTTAGCCACCCACATTAACATATAAGTCCTTAAATAAATTACTATATTTTTCAATATATTTCAAAGGTCAATAGAAGGTATGGAGACTTGGCTCCTTCCCACATCAGGCCAGGTATTGTCACTAAATTTGGGCTTAGGAATTTAACCTGATTCACTCATTTTGGAGAGAGAGGTTCTAGCTATGTATTACACCTGCAGAACCATGTTCTCTTGTTATTTCACCTGATTTGCATGGGGATAATTAAGATTTATTTTTTTTAAAAAGCAAACTCTTGCCATTGATCTAATCTAATTATAACGTTACTATTTAATTCACACAGACTCTTATCTCCTCTGTTTCATTGGTCTTCCTGCATTGTTTTCCGTATTTCTAATGAGGAAATAACAGATCCCAAAATACTTCTACAAAGTACAAGGAAAATGGATATTAAATGCTTTTTTTCCCCAAGGTTGCTATTTCACATCTAACTCACACAAAATGCAACATTCCAGTTCTAACCCTAATGGTGTCCTCTGCGTCTGTTTTGTTGATCTGTTACTTCATTGACCAAAGATAAATACATAACTCTCAACCACTAAATACATAGGATTAGGCCAAGTTTGTTTTCTTTTGGTGTCATTTAGTATTTAGAAGCCAATCCTTGCAACATCAAGTTAATCTTGAAAAACAAACAAAAAAAAGCCCTACGAAAATTTTATATCTCTTCTCAGTTAGCCTGCACAGCTCCTAAACTTTGTGATGAATATGAAAAATTTTAATTCTTCCTATTCAGATCTATAATGGTACATATTATCTAATCATCTATTATCTATGCAGTTCTTAAAATCTTATACTACATATCAGCAAAATTGTTGGTATAAGTAAAAGAGAGAGAAAAATTACATACAGATAAAGCAACAAAATCAAGAACTAATTAGAGCTCAACTGCAACATCTTACTAATAGATTACAGAGGAAACAATGTTAATGTTCTCTTATACATCATTACAGTTGTTTTTATGTCATACTTCTCATTGAGTAAGCTATTAAAGTATTCAAGGCAAATGGCCCAAATATAATTTCTCTCTACATATGCATATCCAAAGGAAGAATGGCTGGATATAAGATACTGTGGTTAGATTGCTTTGTTACATTGACCTAAGATGACAAAATATAGCCTCAGAGACTATTAAAAGTAGAATAACTTAAAGCAGATTCCAGGCTGCTCTGGTTTAGACTGGCAAGATTAAATGGTTCCAGGGCCTATGGAATCAGGAAAGCAAAAGTAACTTACAGCCATTTCTACCTCTGATGCTCAACTTCTGCATCTGTGAGAGACTGATCTGACTCAGAGATGGTAACCTTGCCCTGAAGGCTTCAAGCTCATCGGATGGCTGTACGTATCTGCATACAGCTGGAGGTCTCGGGCACTGAATGTGGTGTAGGAGAACCACCGGTTCAGAAATATGTTTGTATCTTTTCTTCCTTGTGTGAGCTTTCCTCTCACACTGATATTCATAGATATCTTCCTTTCTTTTAATGATCTAAGATATAAAATCCTTTTAAAAAAAAACTTCAACATAAAAGGAGAAATAAAAATGTTCTAGAATGCAAGTCGTCTTCACTCAGTTATTCACACCTCATGTAGCTTTTGTTGTTGTTTGTTTTTAAGGTCACTGGCTCAGTTCTACGGTTGATGTTCTTTTATCAAATACTAAGAAAAGTAATCTGTAGATAGACATAAAAATTTCTCTGACACATTATAGTGCCACCATAAGGTTACTTTAGTAATAAACAGCGTAAGCATTTTCCGATCATTGTTGGGTTTGAAGTGTGACAAAATTTTCTTTCTTCTGTTATAGTACATGATTAATGACTGACATTCTTTATGCATATTTCTGTAAAAGTTTCTAGAAATAAGAGAGCTGATGAGAAATATGCTCTCATATTTTCTAGTCTTCTCAAATTTTATTAGCCCAATTGAATCACAGGAGAGGATTTTTGTTGTCTTTGAATTGACTCTTTAAAGCTAAAGTAAATTAAGTCATTAATGAACAGCATTTCTACTAAATTTTTCAAAGAATGATTTCACAATAATTGATCAAAAACCCCCAGTATATTAGAACAAGTAGAGGCAGCAAAATTTGCTTAGCCATTTCCATTTATCCCAAAGCAAAGTTTTAAAATACTGTCTTCCTAAACCAAAATAAGCTGCAAGAAATCACATATCCTTTTACAAAATTAAGTGCAAGATACCATAAACGTGAAAACTAAGATAAAGCTAGGCAACATTTGCCATGTTCAACATTGTCTGGAGGAGACTACGTAATTCCAAGCAACAAATTTATACTATACATCCTACATATATTTGAAACCAGAATATACTTCATCTCAGGAACAAAGAATGGATTCTTAGAGAAATATTCTGTTTCTGAGGAAGGTGTTCGTAGAAGCTGGCCATGCTAATGTAAGACATATTGATATAATTCTAACTCAGAAGGATGATTCAGACCAAAAATGGAATAAGGATAAGAAATTAAATAAAGATTCATAAATGTGTACCTCCCATTCATGTATCTTATACAAAATCATATAGATAACAGAAATAATTCTTTTTGTTTCAAAAAATGCTAGACCACTTTCAAGGTAGGGCTACTTCCTATCATATGAATGTTGCCGTATCATAATTTTCTGACACAATTCATTGAGTCTACCATCTCTTGGTTTAGGCTTAATCTGATCAGTGAGGTGACTGTCTAGACAACACAATTATTTCTTTCCTTGTACCATGGAACTGTATCTGTAGCATACTGTCGATACAAATAAGTACTAATAAATTATGAATCAGATTAGTAGTTCATGAATTATCTCCAAAGTGAGACAAGAATCACAGGAATATCTGATAAAACTGTAGGAGTATAAGATTATTTTTTATTGCTCTCTTACTAACATTTCTTTAAGTTGTTCTTTGTATCCAAACGCAGTTGAATGAGTAGTTTTTCTAACAATATATATATAACATAACTCTTCCTGTTGAACTTAATGTGGACTTGCCTAGTTCTTTACTTTATCCTTGCTATTAAAATTGTAAGCAAATTCCTGAGAGAAAGAAGGTAGGATGAAGAAAATGACATCTCTTGAAACACACAAATGTAAAATACCAGAATAATCACAGATGCATTATTCTTTCCAAAGCTTTATATTCAAATATAATCGTGCATTTAAATAGCCAAACACAGATTAAATTCCCTTTTCATTCTTTCTGCTTTTTATATTCTTCTGTCTTTAAGAGTAAAAAATTCAAAATTCTTTTTTTAACAGATCAGAATCTCATTGCAATGGATTGCTGAGATAACGGCACCTGTCAAGAACATATTTCAGGGCCATAAAGGTCAGTGTTCTTATAATACCAGTGCTATATAATGTATGCTGTACCATCTATACACCAAAAAGCCTTGAAGAAACCATTTCTATAATTTAGGATTCTGAAGGAATTACTATTACAAGGGGTTGTGATAATTGCATTGGGACCCTGGCCAGAACTGACTAGATTCACTGCATGTTCGGCAGTCTTTTCCCTGTGTGACAGAGCTCCCAATTTCCCTTTTACTAAATCCTCAGCTCTTTTGCCTGCTCTTGCTAGAAGCTTGCTTCCCTGTTTCCCTCTGCCAATTTCCATCTGTCACATTTTCCCTCACATCCGTGTTCCATCGATACATCATAAAAATGTCTGCGAATTGTGCTTTACTTAGAATCATAGAATCATAGAATGGTTAGGGCTGGAAGGGACCTTCAAAGGTCATCTAGTCCAACCCCCCTGCAAGGAACAGGGATATCTCCAACTAGATCAGGTTGCTCAGGGCCTCGTCCAACCTGGCCTTGAACATCTCCAGGGATGGAGCATCCACCACCTCTCTGGGCAACCTGTTCCAGTGTTCTACAACTCTCATGGTAAAAAATTTTTTCCTAATATCCAACCTGAATCTACCTCCCTCTATTTTAAAACCATTACCCCTTGTCCTATCACAACTGGCCCTCCTGAACAGCCTCTCCCCATCTTTCTTGTAGGCCCCTTGAGGTACTGGAAGACCGCTATAAGGTCACCCTGGAGCCTCCTCTTCTCCAGGCTGAACAGCCCCAACTCTTTCAGCCTGTCCTCATAGGAAAGGTGCTCCAGCCCTCTTATCATCTTCGTGGCCCTCCTCTGGACCCTCTCCAACTGTTCCATGTCCTTCTTATGTTGGGGACTCCAGAACTGGACGCAATGCTCCAAGTGAGGTCTCACGAGGGCAGAGTAGAGGGGGAGAATCACCTCTCTCGACCTGCTGGCCACGCTCCTCTTGATGCAGCCCAGGATGCGGTTGGCCTTCTGGGCCGCAAGAGCACATTGCTGGCTCATACTTATCTACATATATCTTATACTTATCCACATCTTACAGTTACCCACATCTGAATTCCCTACACTTCTACCTTTTTACCTGTATCTCCATTCTTTGCTTTTCTTTGTTATCTTCTTCTAACTGTTTTCTCCTGGAACTAAATAATTCAGAGACTGAAGATATGTAAAGTGTTTGGGATAATGAATTGCAATAGCAGGTACAATGCTGTTAAGCAAGTGGACATTTACAGTTAGCAATTGATTAGCTGACAATTACACAGGTAAGTGAAACAGATGGCTCTGCTAACCATGTGCAAGAGGTGCATACAATCTTCTTTTCTGTTCCATTTGTTTACACCAAAATTGGCTAGATTTTTCCCTTGTCTAGATCATTCCCTGTAGCTTTAAAAATTATTAGATAGTTTACAAAATGGACAACATTACTTCAAGACAAAAAAGAGAAATAACAACGAGCTGAGCTTCACCTCACTTTGCTCTATCAGACTGAACAGGAAATAAAATTGAGGGTGAAAAGATATATGTAAATGTTTTGATAACATTCTACCCTACAACTTGAGAAGAGTTAGGCAACTGCTTCATCTCAAATCAATGCACATTGCACATGTCATTATGAAAGATTAAATTAATGTATGTAGCATCTCTAGCACCTGTCCCTGCTTGTGCTAAAAATTAGTGGAGAAATTTCTGCCAAGTTCTGGGAAAGCAGGTTAAGGATCTTAATATTATCCATTATAGTCATTGTTATTCATGTTTCTGTATTGATTAATCTGTTTCTAAAAAAAAAAAGAAAGGACAGCACAAAGCACAGAAAGAATTGTTTTAAATGGAAACTTGCTGATCCTAGATTCTGAGATGTGCGTATACTGTTGGCTAAATCTTGCCAATAGCTTAAACTAAGTAGAATCATAAAATCATAGATTCATAAAATGGTTTGGGTTGCAAAGGACCTTAAATATCATATAGTTCCAACCTCTCTGTCATGGGCAGGGACATTTTCAACTAGATTAAGTTGCTCAAAGCCTCATCCAACCTGGCCTTGAACACTTCTAGAGACAGGGCATCTGCAACTTCTCAGGGCAATCTGTTCCAGTGCCTCGCCACACTCATTGTAAAAAAATTCTTTATATCTAATCTAAATCTACCCTTTTTCAGTTTAAATCCGTTGCCCTTTCTTCTATCACTACCTGTCCTCACAATAGGCCCCTCCCCAGCTTTCCTGTAGGCCCCCTATAAGTACTGGAATGCTGCTATAAGATCACCCCGGAGCCTTCTCTTCTCAAGGCTGAAGAGCCCCAACTCTCTCAGCCTGTCTTCATAGCAGAGGTGCTCCAGCCCTCGAATCATCTTTGTGGCTCTCCTCTGGACTCACTCTAAGAGGTCCATCTTCTTCTTCTTTTGGGGGCCCCAGAGCTGAACACAGTACTCCAGGTGGGGTTTCATGAGAGCAAAGTAGAGGGGCAGATCACCTCCCTCGACCTGTTGACCACGCTTCTTTGGATGCAGCCCAGAATACAGTTGGCTTTGTGGGCTGCCAGCACACATTGACGGCTCATGTTGAGCTTCTCATTAACCACCACCCCCAAGTCCTTTTCCTCAGAGCTGCTCTCAATCCATTCTCTGCGCAGCCTGTACTTGTACTTGGGATTGCCCCGACCCACGTGCAGGACCTTGCATTTGGCCTTGTTGAACTTCATGAGGTTCGCACAAGCCCATCTCTCAAGCCTGTCAAGATTCCTCTGGATGGCATCCCTTCCCTCTAGCATGTCCACAACAGATTGGTATCGTGACACCACCACACAGATTGGTATCGTTGGCAAACTTGATGAGAGTGCACTCAGTCCCACTGTCCAAGTCAATGACAAAGATATTAAACAGCTCTGGCCCCGATACCGACCTGTGAGGAGTACCACTCATTACTGGTCTCCACTTGACATTGAGATGTTGACTGCAACTCTTTGAGTGTGACCATCCTGTAAATTCCTTATCCACTGAGCGGTCCATCTGTTAAATCCATGTCTCTCCGGTTTAGAGACAAGGATATCGTGCAGGACACTGTCAAATGCTTTGGATAAGTCCAGGTAGACAATGTCAGTTACTCTTCCCTTATCCACCAATGCTGTAACCCCATCGTAAAAGGTCACCAAAATTGTCAGGTATGATTTGCTCTTCCTGAAGCCATGTTGGCTGTCACCAATCACCCCCTTATTTTCCATGTGCCTTAACATAGTTTCCAAGAGGATCTGCTGCAAGATCTTGCTGGGCACAGAAGTGAGACTGAGTGGTCTGTAGTTCCCTGGGTCTTTCTTCTTTCCATTTTAAAAATGGGGGCTATGTTTCCCCTTTTCCAGTCAGTGGGAACTTCACCAGACTGCCATGACTTCTCAAACATGATGGATAGTGGCGTAGCAACTTCATCTGCCAGTTCCCTCAGGACCTGCAGATGCACCTACTTCATCAGGTCCCATGGACTTGTGCACCTTCAGGTTCCTTAGATGGTCTCGAATCTGATCTTCTCCTATGGTGGGTAGTTCTTCATTCTCCCAGTCCTTGCCTTTGCCTTCTGTGACTTGGGCTGTGCGTCTAGAGCACTTGACAGTGAAGACTGAGGCAAAAAAGTCATTGAGTACCTCAGGCAGTACCAGGTCTCCCATTTCCTTCCGGAGAGGGCCCACACTTTCCCTTGTCCTCCTTTTATCACTGACATAAGTAGTTGCAATGAAGTCAAAATTACAGCCTAAATATATTTTTAAGAACATATGGTTAATTTAATTACATCCAAACCTTACAGGTACAACACTTGAAAAAATATCTGACCACTGTTGCTGTATTAGTATTATTCAAATAGCTGTTAATCTCAGAAAGTGACTTAATAATGTCTGCTTTTGTAACAATGTTGCAGTACTGGTTGAATGAGTCTTTCAAGGAAACCTTTTCCTGCTAAGCCAAGCCAATAACTTTGTTACTCTGTGTGATAGGGCAGATTCCCTTCTTTAGTTCTTTTCTATTGTGCAACTAGCAAGGGAAGCAAGTGATGAAAAAATTCCTTTGAAGAATAATGGAAGAAGGAAATTGCTGTGTTAGATGACTCAATTCCAGATCTTCTTTTTTCCAAATAATTTCTTGTAACAAAGGGTCCTGTGAAACAGCACCATGCAACAGCCACTTTTATTTTAAATCAGCCTTTATAGAAAAAAATACAATAAAGCAAATGTTCCTTATGTCTGTTTAATGACCTATAACTCAAAAAGCTGTTGAAACTATTATGCTGATTTTTTTTCAGAAAGATTTCCTTCCTGACTTGCAAAACTACATTTTAGATCTGATTTTCTTCAGTACCTAAAAAACCTGAGTTTTGAATGGAAGCAATTATGTAACTCTATTTTTCTGGTAAGTGTAACAGGGAGATGTCTCTCTGGAATGAAGAAAACAACAACAGCACAGAAACTACCTCAATAATGCCCTAACATTTAAATGGAACAATTTATAAGAATAATTCCATTCAGATATTAGCCAAAAGTTTAAAACTTTTTTCATATAATAAATATTAATTTTTCATGAGCTTCTTAAAATTGCTCTATAATGTTTATATCTGTGTTTTCTGTGCTTTAGAGAGGAAACTTTTGGGTCAAATATCTAGGTACCTTATCTGAAAAGCCTGTATTCTAATACTCTCTTGCTTAGTCTACATCCTCAGGTAAGTGACCTGCACCTCCATACGTGTCCTCTTCAAAGAAATATAAACTTTCTTCTTCAATTCCATTTGCTGACAGATCAGATATTGGGAGGTCAGTTGAAATTCATGGAGCTACGCAAGTTTATGCCAGCTGAGCAACTGTCCCTAATCCCTCGTTCCTCAGTCTATCTGAAAGTAAAAGACTTAATTTCATACACCAGTTAAAGATACTAAGTGACAACAGTGTATTTATTCAGCACATCATTTACAAAACCCAATTGCTTAAAATTGAGGAAATGAAATGTTAAGGATGTCATAGATTTTAGTGTTCACAAGGAGTCTGAACCAACTCTTACTGAAGTCCACACAAGTATTCTCGCTTTTTTGTTCTAACCCCTCAGTCAAAGTTGGAGGAGTTCCATACTAAACAAGGATTTTATCATATGTTTGGCCAGATATGCCACTAACGGATGCTGATCTGTGCATATGCATGGCTCAGTATGGCAGAGGCAGTAGCAAGAGGGTGTTGCGTTCGAGATATTTGGTGCAAATACAAACTCTATGGAGAGCTCGGGAGAAAACGGTGTAGTCAAAAAGCACCATTTCCCAAGTGTGGGTTTCAGCTATCTTTTTCTTCTCTCATTTATAGTTTTGCACCACTTACTCAGCTCAAAGAATCTGAAACACAAGGGGAAAAGGCTGGCACTTTTTTCTTCTCACTCACCTAGAGCCCTTGTTATCAAAGGTAAGAATGGACTATCACTTTTCACTACCTGTGCAATCTATGTACTTCATACCCCTTCAAGGAAATAAGGCTCTTTTTCAAACATTTGAATAAATGCACAAGTACATAGAAAGAAATTGTAGCATAGTATGTACAAAAGTAGTTAATCTTTCTCATTTATTGAGTCTTCAATTCACATATTAAACCCATGGAACTGTAGCATTCTTGTAATAGCTTTATATGAAGCTTTCTTATTCAAAATTAGCAATAATGAAGCACATGTAGTCTCTACACAGCTTGCCAGCACACACAGTAACTAACCTTAACATTTTAAATGTTGTAAGAAGTCTTTCATCCATTTTGATTCTATTGTATGGCAAACTCCCATTAACAACATGATTAAGGAAAAAGGATTTGAAGGACTCTAAGCTTCTCTTTTCTGAGGGAGAATAATTACTTCATATTTATTTTTTCTTAAGGATTGTTTTTTAAGATGTCATTGACTTTTCTAACCTCAAATAGTAAAGATGTGATTAAAACAGAGTACAAATATACAAGCAGGACTCAATTTCATAGTGAAAAGTTTGCTCTGTACATGTAGACTGGATTGCTAGTGGCACAAAGCTCCTGAATGAAAAGAAGCAATGGGAGACACACCCATAGAAACACCATTAAAATGTAACTGGTCCAGATCTGTGGACCTATCAAAAAGTAGATCAAAGAAACTTTTATCAGACATTGACAAAATTATTCCACCATAACTCATATTACACAGACCTAAAGGCTCTATTTTTCTACTGTGATCTTGCAAAATATCATGGTCTGGCTCAAACTCATACTTTTTTTTCTTCTTCTTCTAGGTAAACTGCAAAGTGATTCAGTAGACTTTCAGTTTTCATATTTGCTCTTGGAGGAAAAGCTAATTTTAGGAAGGAAAATTATGGCATAAGATATTCTCCAGAAGTTTTTGCGTAATAGTATTATCAAATGATAATAGAACTGATATTTTACAGTAGCATTCCAGCTGGTTATATTTATCCGGACACAGAGGTGGCTTAAGGCTATGATCTTCAACAGTGAAACAGGTATATCCAGGAGAATAACAGATACTATAAAAATAGGCTGAAGAATTCTTTTTTTTTTTTTTTTAAGCAAATGATGAAGCTGTTAGATACAGCTTATAACACAAGAACACCAGTCATTTCCTTAAGAAATAAATTATATTTATTTCCTGGAACTACTTATAACCTGATTATAGCTTTGATACGGCTAGTGAGACAAGAAGAGAAGGTAATGCAACATACATGTTCATTATATTCCCAATATACTTACCTCCTACCCGGTTCCTGGTTTTATATATTCAACATATTAGCTCTGGCTCAGTACTAGACTTGTCAGACTACAGCTGGCCCCTTAAATCCATACACAATGTATACTATATCATACATTAAGCTTGATTCAGAGCATATTATGTTTTTACCTATTTGAACACGGATAATAATCTTGGAGCACTTATTGGACTTAGAGACAGACCTTGGTGCACTGGGTTGGCTTGCTTTCATGATGAGTTTTAACGCTGAGAAGATTGCATCTGTTCCTAACTGTCTTTCAGCTGTTATTTGCTGCTGCATAGCTGATACCAGGAACAGATGGGGAAGAGGCGAGTTCCTCTTTCCGCAATCAGGTGTTGAACTCAGCTGGGACACCAGCGTGTGGAATTAATAGCAATGCTTCAGTATGCTCGACCTCAATCCCAAACTCAACAACCGTTGAAGCGCATCTGAGACAGCTCTGGTTGTTTGCATAGTGCTGTACTTGAGCTAATATGGCTCAGTGGAGATGGCACGGTTTTGCATGGAGTTAGTCATTTTGTAGCAATTTTGGTACATACAGAACAACTAATCTGCAATCCACATAAACTATCCATACTGACTTGTGCATGTATGTACCTGTGAGTGTCTAGATACACTCATTTGCATGAGTACCTATGTACAATAGGCGAGATTCTTAGCATTATTTATATTTAGATTTTCCAGATTTTTACCAGATCTGGTTTAATGTTTCAGATTTTGTGATGGATGATACTCATTCTGCTTGTAAAGTCTGTTATGTTTAAAAAGAGCACCTGGGAAGCAGAGAGGAAGGTTGTCTGTCAATTTTTTTGGATGTTGTACTCTATAACACTCTTGAGGATAGAACCCACTGAAAGGCAGAGAGAGATTAGTCCTCAGCTGAGAGTAAACAAGCATGGAAGATTGCTTTGGGTAAAGAAATTTCCAAAGCTTGGTGTCATGCAAACTGGCAAAATAAAAAATTGAGGATTATATATTCACAACCTGAATATAAAAACTTTTCTCTAGGAGCTCAGAGGACTCTGGAATCTTTTATAACTTGGAAACCAATGAAAGCGTTTCTGGAATGATAGTATATCTTCTGGAAGGGTGACAGTAAGTAAAAGAGAGACTTGAGTATGAATTCTTTTGTTTCTATTTTATCTTACTCAAAATTCTCTCTATTCTAAGTTCATTGTGCAAGCTATGCTCATGTTAAGCTTAGTTTACAGTCTTTTGTATATTTTTTGTAAGAGAAAGGTTTAGGTATCATCTTCTGAAAGCACTGCTTGATCTGAATCCATGCACAGCTGTGTCAGACAGAGGAGATGAGTACACATAAGCAGCCCTAAGCCTGAAATCAGAACCTAGTTTTGCTACAGGCAAGTAAATTTCCACTACTCTGAAAACTAGGGCTGAAACAAACAAACAAACAAAAAAAGACCAAAAAGATCTCAATAGAAAAGAACCTAAAACTTCTTAAATAAATAGAACACATCTAAGTCTTCCAGTTAAGTAGCTATAGGATGGGAAGCACTAAGTTGCCAGTTTCAAAGTAACATCTGAAAGATGTCTCTAGGAGAAACCTTTTGCCATAAGAGATAAATATATTTAAGTGATGTCTCAAAACACTAAATTATAGTTTGAAGAAAAGATCAGTTTCAAGTATAGTCTTCTCTGGTAAGCCTTTCCCATTTTCAAATCAAGAATTTAGCTTCATTGCTTTTCTGGTGCTGTGTTACCCTTCTAAATTAAAAAATCTGAATTGCGAAGGTTCAATAGGTGAGTTTTGCCCATTGTTATATCAAAACTTTGTTATACATTAATATAAAAAGCCTGACTCCCTCATGTTAGCAACAGCCCTTAAAGTAGTTCTAGGGAGCCTCCAGGTCACCCTTACTCCTCTTCTAAGTCAAGCTAGCTTCCACAACCTCTCTTTTTTGCCCATGTGGTCTAAGACCCTAATCATCTTTGTAGGCATCTGTTGGACCCTCTCCAGTTTCCAGAAACCCTCCAGAGCAGGAGACTGGGGGGAAACTAGACACATTTTTCCAGATGGAGCCTCACCAGTGCCAAGTCAATGTGACCATAACTTTCCTAAATCTGCTTGCTACGTGCCTCCTAACATAGCCCAGTGATTTGCTTGACTTGCCATGAGAGCACATCCTTGCCTTATGATACTCAACCTGGAGGCCACTGCATCCTCCAGACCTTTTTCAGCAAGCTCCTTTTCAGTCAGTCACTTCTCAAACATGCACAGATGCAAGGGATTTCTTCTGTGCTAGATGTCGGACCTTGAAAATCTTGTTAAACTTTAGAAGGTTTCCCTAGGTGCAGACCTTAGATTTCTCGGGATAACTCTGGACTGAGACTCTCCCAATTGTCATGTTCGCTGCTGACTTAAAATAATTCCTAGGATGCATTCTGTGTGATCGTCCAGGTAACTGATGATAATGTTGGAAAAAATGGGGCCCAGTATTAATACTAAAGTACGCTGCTGATAGTCCATCTGTGTTCATGTCATTTTACTTAACATAGGCATTACATTTGATAACATTTTTAGGGGTTTGCCTTTGAAGATTTTGACATTTTTATAGGTATGTGATTATTAGTTTATGGATTTTAGTGTGTTTTTTAAAAAAAAACAACAAACAAAACCAAACAAACAAAAAAAACCCCACCCAACTCATTTCTTACCTAGCCAACAAACAAAAAAACCCCACCCAACTCATTTCTTACCTACCCAAAGATATTTTATTGCCAAAGATATTTTATTGTCTTCTCTTTCAGCTGGAAAGTCATTTCCTCTATCATCACAATCTCTCCTTTGTACAAGGTGTCCTCACTCCCTGACTTGAGCAATGTCTTTAGTTGTCTCTGTGGTCTTTAGGGCTCAGACAGCCTTGAGATGAACAGCTTCAGCTTCTGTATTACTCACTGTTGCTCTGTTCTGTCTCCAACTACGTATTTGAGAAGAATGGTTGGCCATTTCGTTTGAGGGTCCTTTTGAAAGGAAGACTTAAAAGTATATCATGAACTTAAAAATGGTACTAAGTGGTTTAGTACTGTTTGGATCTTGCTACTTCCTGGTAACATAATTTTGGTGAAAAACAAGGAATTCCCCTAACTGGTACCTCAGCGCAAATCAAGGCAGGCTGGAAAAGTCAGACTGAATTATTTTCTTTTCATCCATCACTATTACCTGTGAAGGCTTTGACACTTAGACAAGACCTCCTTCAGCATGTCTGCCCATTTGTATCTCAATGGGCTTAACAATTACAAAATGAAACTATTTTTCCATTTGCTAGCAGTATTGGCTCTGCTGTCCTAGAAAGTACTTAAACTAAAATTTGGACAATGTATGCACATAATGGGAATTATAAACTGGTTTCTTAAAATCTCTTTTCAAAGTATAGTAACATTTCAACGTATGCCTGAATTTGTCCTGTGGCCTATTCCTAAAACCAAAACTTTAGATTAATGTCAAGCTTCTGTCCTCCAAATGGAGTGCTGTATTGGCCTTTGTTCAAATGGGTTTTATTTGAGTGGCATGCTATGTAAGTGATTATAAGGTACTTCGGGAATTTTTAGATGGGAATCACTGTTTACTAGCTCTGCTTTTGGATAACTGATCACGTTATCCATCACTGGCCTTCGCTGAAAGTTCATAATATAATATGTTCCGGTACCTTTGCCTGATTTTTTTTTAAAGACTTAACTGAGACTAGCAGTCTGGACATTGAATAGATTTTGATGGCTTCAACTGTATATCACATTTATGTATATGGTTTTTAGGTATACTATGAAAGCAATGCAATTCCCTCAGATTGCAAACTTCTACACTTGTTCTTTCCATGCAGCAGTGTTCACATTTGGTTTGTGTAAACTAATGCTACCTAGGTCATAAGTGATATTCCCTATTTTGTGCAGTGATTGATCCATAGATTTAGTATAAGACGAGGAAGAGAGTACTTAATATACAGTATGGTTCTTAGATGTAGTGAAATATAAAGTATTTTTCTGTGAGATTAGCGAGTTAGCCCCCTGAGCTCAGAAAAAAACCTTTTTTTTATTATTTTCATTTGATTTCCTACTACTCTGTATTTTCAATTCTGAGCTAATTTTTTATTTCAAGTCGTCAGGGGTTTGCAGGAGCAAACACTCTTTTACTATCTTACGTGGGAAATTTTCCCTTTGTGATAGAATTGTAATTTTCTTTGGATGGTACACCATCTTCCTTGCCTAACTCAAATTTCCTTTCTTTTACCTGGCACCTGTTTACTGTGTGGCAAATTCTTTCTTTGGTAATAGGTTCAAATTCGCAATGTAGGCCTCTGGAATCAAAATGTATAAAGTATATGAGACTGTATACAGTCAAAACTATACATTTTTTAAAAATGTCATGGGCGTGCAGTTGTTCTGAAGAAACACAATGAAATGTTTTACTTTTGTATTTTTTTCTCTATCTGGTGAACATAACAATAACATCTCCTGTTGTTTCACAAAGATTTTCCACTTCTGCCTATTTCCATGAATAATACTCATCACCAAGGAAAAATTTCATTCGTAAGAACTGACAATGGATTAATACTGATTCTTGTTTTATGTGTCCCCATAGTGGAAACCTTTGGTTTGATATGCAGTGTGGTGAGAGATTAGCAGACAGAAAGGGACTTGAGGATCCCCTACTTGATTTAAGCTTTGAAAAGAAGAATTCCTGAAAAATTAATACGGTTGCCTTATATTTGCATTACACGGAAAACCAGTGTATTTTCAATATATCTGATAAAATATGGCATTGAGTTTTGAAGGAATATTTACATCTGGGAGACATGACTTCTTTCTTGAGTGTACAAGAAGATTGTTTGATTAAAATATAGGTACGTGATTTTATGCTTAATTGAAAAGTAATTCTTGTGAAGATACTTCCAGAACTTTTAGATCCTTGAACTCCTTGCCTGTGAGAAATAAAAAGAATCAAAAACAAAACAAAAAACTTACATGTTATACCTGAGTGAGATTATTGCTTTAAGCTTTTAGAATACAAAAGAGAATGAGGACTGTGTATCAAACAATAGCTCACTATCAATGCATTGCAATGCATTGTAATTTCAAGGTCCTCCAAGGAACGGTAGTCCGCATTTAGGAGGATGTCAGAAGAGAATGGTAAATAGTGTCAAAATAAAACTCTATTCAATACAACATTTATGTGCTGTGCTTGGATATACATGGCTTATGATGACATATTTTTTAAAAGGAATTATAGATAGTTTGAATATTATCTAGATTTTTTCCTTGCTATTCATTTTTATGGCTCTGGAGGGGCAAAAATTATGCAATGGTGACACAATTGCAGAGATGCTTAAAATTATAACATATTTTGGGAAGAGAAGTTACTCATTAATAAGAACCTAACTGATCTTTTGAGTTCCACATGTGTAATCTCCCACTCATTTGCTTCAGTTTTCAAATTATTAAATGAATATACTCTTACTGCAGTGGTGTTAGAACACCACACCACTTTGACAGAGTTGAGAATCAATGCACGAATAACAGAAGCTGTGCCGATTTCTTCCAGTGTCAGTTCTAGCCTATAAGTTTCTGTGGGAGGATGTTGGTGGCTGGTTATTGTTAATTAGCCTGGCTATTTGATTGACTGGATCTTCTCTGAGACTCCTGCTCCATCTAGAGATCTGAAGATGTCCTTGCTCATTGCAGGGAGGTTGGACTAGATGACCCTTAGAGGTCCCTTTCAATCCAAAGTATTCTATGATTTTATGATTCTCTGATTCTCTGATTCTCTGATTCTCTGATCTGTAACTACAGAATATGTCAGTGTCCTCGTAGCAAGTGTGACTGCACGGCTCTGAGAGTGAGTGCCAAGGGTAAGAGAGCCAAGGTAGTCTTCACCTCATTCCCGCCAGTGAAGGGAAATGGCTCGAGGAGTAGTGGATGGATCTTGTGGGTCAATAACTGGTTGTTGTTGTGTAGCTCATACCAACAGCAGGGATTTAGTTTTCACATCTGTGAGGATTAAGGACTGCTAGAAAGAGAGGGGATCTGTCTGACCAAGTGAAGTGAAAGCATCTTTGTCAATAGGCTGGCCCACTTGCTAAGGAGAGCTTTAAATTAGGAATGGAGGGAGAGAAAGATGATGATGCCCAGTCCAGTAAAGAAGTGGTGGACAGGGTTGGCAAGCAAAGGGTGCAAGGGTGGGCAAGAGAGATTCGATAATCAAGAAATCACCACTGAAAAGTGAGTCAGTCTGAGTGTTGAACACAAATAAGGAAATGCAGACAGGATGGCATGATGGGGAATGTGCTTGCCCTTTTCCCAGGAAATCAGCATGAGTGGAGCCCATCTGAAGTGCTTGTACACTAATGCACACAGCATGGACAACAAACAGGAGGAATCAAAGGTCTGTGTGCAGTTGCAGGGCTATGATCTCATTGGAATCACAGAGACGTGAAGGGTTAGCTTGTGTGCTGCCACAGCTGGATACAGGCTTTTTATGAAGGGCAGGCCAGGATGGCATGAAGGAGGACTCACCCTTCATGTGAGCAAGCAGCAGGGATCTGCCTGTGGAACAGTGATGAGCCAGCAGAGAGCTTATGGGTCAGGAGTAGCAAGCAGAACAGTGTGAGTGGAGGGTTCTGCTACCAACTGCTTGATCAGGAAGAAGTAGGCGAAGCCTTCAGACAACTGGAAGGAGCGTCACTTTCACAGGTCCTGGTCTTCATGGGAGCCTTTAATCACCATGAGATCTGCTGGAGCATCAACACAACAGAGCACAAGTAACACAGGAGTTCTGCACCAGTACATGCTGGGGACAAACTGGCCAAAAGCAGCTTTGCAGAAAAGTATCTAGGAGTTCTGGAGAACAAGAAGTTGATCATGAGCCAGCAATGTGTCCTTGTGTCAAAAAAGCTAACAGTATTCTGGGGTCCATGAGCAAGAGAGTTGCCAGCAGGGTGAGGGAGATCATCCTTCCCCCCTACTCACATCTGAAGTGCTGTGCCCAGTGCTGGGCTCCCCATGATTGGAGAGATATGGACATACCGGACCAAGTCCAGAAAAGAGTCATGTATATGATTAAGGGCTTGGAGCTTGGAGCATCTGCCATACGAGGAAAGGCTGAGGGGGCTGGGACTGTACAGCCTGGAGAAGAACGATCTCAGGGGAATCATATCAGTGTGTATAAATACCTCATGAAAAAGGGTGAAAAAAAGAACATGGAGCCAGATGCTTCTCAGTGAAAGAACATGGAGCTAGATGCTTCTCAGTGGTGGCCAGTGAATGGACAAGAGGCAGTGGGCACAAACAGAAGCATAAGAAATTCAATTTAAATGGAAGAAAATTCTTTTTTTGACTGTAAGGGTGATCAAACATGGGAGCAGGTTGCCCAGAGAGGTGGTGGAGTTTCCATCCTTGGAGATATTCAGAATCTGACTGGGCACATTCCCAGGCTAACTGCCCTAGGTGGCCTTGCTTGAGCAGAGGTACTAGACAACGTCCAGAGGTTTCTTTCACCATCAGCCGTTTAATGACTTTGTGAAACTGATCCTTTGCAGAAAATGGGAAAATATGTCTTGACATTCAGTTTATTTTCCATGCGTATGATCTGAGATAAATTTGCTTAAAATTAAATTTGATTTTCCAGAAAAAAATACCTACTTGAAATGAAAAGACTTAAATGGAATACAAAATCTCTAATGAAAATGTTGTGAAACCATAAACTAAAATACTATGTGTCAATTGCAGCTATACAGTAAATATTAGCAGGCTTTAGTGTATTTTCACCAAAGCATTATGTGGGTTACCATGAATGACTTGAGGCTGTGTCTTAAGATATAAATAAAGCAAGGATCTAGCTTTGTTCACAACCAAAACATTTCTCATTCCTAAGAGAATGTGTGCAGAGATTAAGCACCTGCATAATTTAAAGGAGAAGTACTTCCGTTGGCTCATACTGGTCTACTTAATTAAAGTCACATCTAAGCATATTTATAAACTGAAACTTGTTCAAAATAACAAATATATCATCTTCAACTCTATGTCTTGCTGTATACAATACTATCTTTTTATCCTATGAAAAAAAAGTCTTGTTGCTAATAATTCAAAAATTCAATTCTAGATTTTTAAATAAATCATTCCAAACAGCTTTTTTTTCAAATATACATGCCAATTCTAAATACAATAAATCTGGTTTCAAAAAGGTAGGCTTTCAATAAAAATCCTGTCTCAATTATTTAAGATTTTGTTGTTGCAGGTGATTATTTCCCTTGCCTCCTTGTTCTCCATATATAATGTTCTCTAAAATAAAATACTGTATAGAGCTTCTGGCTTTATAGAATAGAAAAGCTCAAAATCACAGTAAGAAGTGTTATTCTTTATGTTTAAATGCAAATCACAGACAAATGGTGCAAACTTACACAATTTTAGTATGCTCCATTGACGACAAAATATTTTTGCCCTATAAGCTAACTTAAATTTCTACAAGCACCATATACATAGTTTTAGCCCTTTTTTCAGTCAGGTCTACAGCCAATTAAGCCTAGTAGCTAATTTTAATTTAAGTAGTAGATTGTAATCTATTAATAATACCCTAAATATATAACAAAAACAGATAAATTATAGAAAAATATTAATAAAATACAGTCTAAACCATCTTGGGTTAGAGAAATAAAAATAAAGAGGAAATAAAATGAATGGAAAATATTATGGGTGACAAATTTCTGAAGTCACTTTTGTCACTAAACCGGTTGACTGAGAGCTACCTATATATTTATAGCTATATGTTTACATGTGTGTTTATTTAGTTTAAATCAGTCAAAGCAATTTTGTCTGAAGAAAGGACAGGAGAAAGATTCTCCTTTGTATGTTTCTCTTGCACTGAAGTCACATTTATGCAGAATGGCTCTCCTGAAAACTACTCGAGACCAGCTTTGAAACTAGATCTCTGACCTACTGTTTTCTCAAGTAAACTGGCTGTTAGTGGCCTTCAAAGTAATATTTAGCCATTCTGAATGCATATGCGTAGATAATAAATGGAAATAGATCTCATATCATTGCCATGTATGAACTTTGTCATATCTATATTTCACTGTTCTTTAGTTCAAATCTGAAGAAAATGTACATTGAGTAAACTTTGTTTTGTTTACTGCTACCTTTTCTTGAATTCAGCAGTTGTGAATCCCTGCTTTGCTCTTTACAGTGACTCTTGCCAAAAGTGTTAGTCTGCAATAGTGCCAGGAGAGTGGGCTTTCAGAGTGGATGAACTGAAAATCTGTTTTTCTACTCAAACAGAAATAATCATAAATGCTGAATTCTGAGGTTTTAAAATTGATATCATGAGATCATTACAAGGATCAAAGCAGGACTGGTGTTGTAAACATGATTAAGTTGCACTGCACAGGAAATATTTGTAAATAAAATATTTTTCAAGAAGAAAAATAAGGGTGGAACACTCATTTTAAGTCTTTTCTTCCAACTTCCCATGCAGGAGTCTGTTAGGATAGAGAGAAGGAAATGGGTCCCACTGCCCAACAAAGATTCTTGGATGTCAACAGGTTGCCCAACAGGAAAGGTATAAGGATAGTTTGCTTTGCGCCAGATAAGTGTTGAACCAACAAACACTGAACCTCATGTGCTTCTAGCATCCTTACTGAGCTAGATGAGATTCCTAGAAACCTTATGTCTAGCAGTAGGTATTACCATATGGCTCAGAGTGAGGTGCAAGAATTCAGCAATGCAGTGATGGAATAATCTACTTGTACGAGAAGCTTCCTCTGAGCATTTACAAGAGGATGTTCTTGGTACCAGTTCCTATGAATTCTGTTAAATAATTTATTTCAGTGACATCATCTGGGAAAGGTTTCACAAATTACATGAAGTGGAAAAAATATAAGAACAAAAATCCTTTACAGAAAAGTATTACATCAGTAAATGACTGTGCCTAGAGACAAATGAGCTTCCCGAAGAGAGAAATGATGCTTTTATATCTAACAGAGAAAATGAAAAAAAGAGGTGTTGTGTAAAAGCAATAAACAATGAAGTAGGGAAGTATTCTTTTATCTGTTGTAAGTCTGAAAAAGGAAAAATTTGTAGACAAACATGCTATAGCAACCACGTAATTATTATATGTGTGACTATTAAAACATTTATATAAACTATATTTAGATATGAACATATTTTTAAATATGACTTGGAGCATCTGAATAAATCTGAAGAGTTAGTTTCTTCTAATAAACATTCATTTAGGAAGACTGCAAAAGACCTTAAGAAGATAATTACTTAATGGTTTAACACATTGGTCTCTTAGATGCCTCTTATTTGACTTGTCCGTTCTGATACAGTTCTATGAGTTTTATCAGACCTGTTATTTTTAAAATTCTGGAAACCAAAGACAAAAAAATTTTTGAATAATTAAATTTTCTGCATGGAATTTTAAAATAAACTTTCACAAGAAACTTTTTTAATTCAACTATGCTCCAGCTCTTCAATTAGCAAATTACTATAGCCATGAGGACAATAGAAAAATAAAATAATCTAATTTTCTGGATCAACTGGAGAATTAGGAAATGGCTTGTTTCCCTATTGCACCCTGAGATATTGTAACATTGTGAAATTTAGCTACTCAGCCCTAATTCAAATAGGAAGTAGTAAGATTAATTTGCTGCAGTTATAAGATACCTTAATTTACACCAATGATGAAAATTAAACAGGAGAAATTAATTCTGTCATATACCCTTGTTCTTTTTGTGAGCAAAAAGTCAGAAAGGATCACAATGTGGAAGATACTGTAACCTGAAGGAGAAAGAGGTACTCCAGCAAAGTACTCATGATGCTGTCAAATGTCACATAAACCTTAATTAATCTCACACAACCTAAGCATTTAAATGAAATACCTGAGGTAAGAGATGATTCCAGCGTAGGAGTACTCCTACACTTCCTCTGTAGTCAATGAAGAGAGAAAGGCACTGCTGAAGCATGACTCAGGTTTCAGATAGGATGACTCACTCTGAAGAGATGTCTTTCACTTTTTATTAACTATTTAGAAACACCAGGCTTGTAAATTGGTTGTCTAAATTTAGATGAGAGAAATCCCTTTCTTAAATATCCAGTCAATCAGTGAAAAGAGCTGAGCATCTCCACAGGGTGATTCCTTCTAGGATGTTTCACGTTCTAGAGATGGTTATGTCTTTGCAGTAGTGCAGTGAAAGCCTAGATGACTAGTTTAGATTCTAGCAATACTACACTTTAAATAGCTAAAGTTAGGTGACACTAATCTTTTCCTTAGACTAGTTTCTTACCCAAGTATTTAATTGAGAAAAACTAAAGATAAGGAGGACAAACCTCGAATACAATATGAGTGCTAGAGTGCAACTATTTTGTTGGGATAGGTTTGAATTAGTCTAAGACAGTCATCCACAACAACTGTTGAATTTCTGATGGTCATGCATATTCTTACATTTTTCCCAATACTCAAGTAAGTCTATAACGCTCGTGAGACAACTGAGAGGCTAAAAGCTAGGCTATTTAAAGTGTTTAGGTCTCTAAAAATGCAGATACTTTTAAAAGATATCCTTAATCACCTCTCTGCTGCTTTAAAAGCTTCATTATCTTTTAAAATCTGGTTCTATGTGGTCAGTTAATGCCCTTCTACATTTTCCTTTACTAACTTTAATTTTATATCCTTTGAATCAAAACTGAGCTATAGCTGAGTCACGTTGACACGAACAAAACAGACAGTTGAGAAAGAAAATCGCCCCTGAACAAAACTACAAAATATCTTCTTCTCTGAAGACAACCTTCTCCCCTTCTCAGCAAAACAGTGTACGTATCGTCCTAACACAGCACTGTGACAGGTGTAGGGCTTCAATGTTGTCAGTTATAATCCTTTATATGTCACACCTTCAATCATGCAATGGGCCATGCATTTTAAACAGAAGTCTGTTTTCTAGTCTGTGGCAACAGAGTGCCAGGACATACACTGTACAACCATATGGGTGCCTCTTTGCAGGACATATGTTGTACATCCTTAGGCACTAAAGCAATTAACAAGCAACTGTAAAGTAAATGTGATCTCCTCTGAAAAGCTCCAGAGCAGCTTTCAGTTTTTAAAATTATATTGCTAATTTATGCCATGAAGAGATTCAGAATGTCAGAGCAGGTACAGTGATCATAAATAAAAGCGAAATTAAGAGGTAAATACAGGTTTCTTTTCAGAAACAGTTATAGTATTTTTCATGTTAGTAGAGCATGATGAAACTAAAGATGTTATAAAAAGCAGTAATATCCAAAGGCTAATTCAGCATAAGGATATTCAAGATACAGTAGCCAAAAAAGAGTAAAAGCAGAATGCAATCATTGTGATGAACAGGATGTTTTACTCGTTGGCCACTGTTTATAACTCTGTCCAGAACACCATGAGAGAAAACTATAATTTTGGAGTTTCTACTGCCTTTGTGGAATCTCCTGTTGAACCTGCTTGCGGTCGGTGTCTCCGACAGCTCAGCAGAGGCAAGGCTGCTGCAGCTCCACGAGCCCAGCTCCCATCAGCAGCGGCTGCTTCGCAGCTGCCTGACAAGCACACAGATGCAAATGGGTCTTCCTGGCAGCGGGTCTAGATCTAAGACCTCACTGGTAGCTGAACCCAAGCCAGTGTCTCCAGTAACTGGCTTGGACCTCCTGGTCCCTCCAGTAAACAACTCTCAGACCCTCCTGTCTCTTTAGTATCCAGCTTGGATTTGTGGTTGCTCCAATACCAGGCTCCCCAGTCCTATCCACTGCTGAGTCCAGCTCCATATTCACCAGCAATTACACACTGAGATACACACCCATGCAAGACACATGCACTCCAGTCTCTCCGATTGTGCAGGAACACCCTGACCTGCGGTCTCCAGTCCAGGTGCTGGCACTTACACCTCCCCAGATACACATGCCCACAGGATAGGCAGCTCCTCGCTCAGGAAAATAGAGTTTAATGAGAAGATAGGACAGACTGCAGTGATCAGGCACAGGGCATGGCCACACAAACATACTGACTAGCAACTTGCTTGCTCATACCTTTTATTCCCTTTTCTCTCTCTTTTTCCATGCCTTTTCTTCCCCAAAACCACCATGATCCCTCCCATTTCCCATCTTTGATCCTTCACCTAAACATCCCATTGTACCCATTCTCCTAAACGTCCGTCCCATAGTACCTCGTCTGGTACAGTCCCTAAATACCCCTCCCTGCATCTCGTAAGAAGTCCCATAGGCAGTAGCCCCTCCTAAGTCCAAAAGTGCTCTGGAGACTCTTTCCACTGACCCATTCCAATGGGTGTCACCTCCACCCAGGGGCTCTGGCATTCTGCTGAGACAGCCCTCATGGGGCTGAGGCTGGGGCTTGCCTCTCTGCTTAGGTTATTGGGGTTCCCTCTAACCCTGCTGTGGTGCCTCTGCTCTCCTTCAGCTTTTTTAACATCAAAATTATGGTGTTAAATTTTATTCTGGACAACCTTGAAATATATATGTAAATAAGTGAAGAGTTTTCAATCTTGCCTGTCCTTGGAACTTTCTGTGAATAAAAGTGCTGGTGAATAATTACATACTATACAAAAGTTCTTCTTATACTGATTTTTAATCGGAAAACTTCAGTTGAATACACTATTTTCTTAAACTAGAAAAGAAGCTCCCAGTATGCCTTTCTTCATGCTACTCATTATTTTTTCTACTTTATTACAGCCTTTTTATGTACTATTTTCTATGCAGGCAATCTTTTCAACCATTCTTCATGCATATTTTTTTTTATACTCTTAATCACTACCGTTAGCTTTCTCTGAACCTTTTCTGGCATATAGTTAGGAAACTCGCAGCCAAACATTCTCATCACATAAACCAATAGAGCACCCCACATGCAACTGAGCAGGAAAACATAAGAAGTGCATCATTTTGCCTCTAGGAAAAGCATAGTATAGAATTCAGATCATTTGAAAGATGAAAAATAAGATTCAGCAATTGGTATTGCTGCTTGGTGATAAAATTGCTACTATTAATTGATTTGCTCTGCTTGTTGAGTGGATAGAAAATGCCAGTTTTCAGGGCTGTGAGAAGATAGAGAGATGCCTTTCATACCCAAGATGTGCAGAGTACAAAAGGTTAATGACAGGAAGGATGTGTGAAATAGGTGCTGTTCTTCTATGTGTTTGAAGCAAAAAAGATGAGAAGAGACTATTACTCACTAGCTTTTCTTGTTCTGGTGCTGAATTTGATTTCTGGAAACTAACTTTTGTCTTTAGGACTTCTAATTTGTCCTTCTACACCACAGACTATGTACAAAGTGTTGAAAGCCAATCCTAACGTTTGCTACAGCTCCAGCAGGGCGATACAGATTAGGAACAGTTTATAACTTCCAATTAAATTAACTGTTCTTCTAAAGATACTTTTGTACTTTGAGAGAGATCTCCTTTGTTGTGCTCTGAGGCTTTGCTCCCAGTGACATCCCTGATGGCACAGAACACTAAGTCTCCACATTCTATTGTCTCTGGAGTTTGTAATCATCGAATCGGAGGGTCCACAGTCAGCAGTTTCACACCTCCAGGTGCCCAAACATAAAATGATCGGATGAACAGTACTTGGAAAATGAAGCCCCCTAAATTAAGAAATTTCTGAGGCCTGACTTTATAAGCTTCGCTTTCTGAAATGTTTATTTTTCTAAACTTTTCAAATGTAGCATAGAAATAACTTTGATTTTAGCTATATATAATTCATTTTTAATTGCACAACAAACATGTCTAACTTTCTCCCTATTTTGAGCTGTCTTATAGTATTTAAAGAAAGACTTCTGTGAATGAGGAAAAAATATTTACTCCAAAATCAAAAACATGTTTCCACATGGGTGTTCCAGGGTTCTTGTGGGCTGTTTTAGAAATATTTTGGCTGAAAATTATGCTGTGGCCTTCACGAGGTTTCGAAATTACTACAATGTTTTAGCATTTTTCCATGTTTCAGTATTTCTTCATAGGCATAATTTTTCATTTTATTTTACTTTATGGCACTAATGTAGTTTCTTCTAAAGTTTCCATTTAAAATAAAGATTGAGAGTGTGAAAAGTTTATTACTACAGACTTGTTTTATAGGAGATTTCTATTCTAGTGAAATGTCTCGAATGCACAGGAGTATAAACAACAGCTAGAAATTAAGTTAAGTACTCTGATGAAATCCTATTCCCATGAAAGACAACACGAGTTTTACCACTAGCTTCCATGAGGCCAAGAATTGACTCTGTCATGAGTTTATATCCTTCTGTGTTACAACCTTGGAACGCTCATGTTAAGCCAAGCAGATAAGAACTACATTTAAGAATGAGAAATAGAAGTATGTTGCATAATATTTATTTAATGTTGTGTAACCTGTATTAAATGAAGAATAAAAATGAACTTAAGCACTTGCTTACATGGTTTGCTGACTTTGGTTTGTTTGAAATGGGCAGTATGAAGTGTAACTGGAACAGGCCAAAAGAGAGCTAATGGACAAGAGCAGTCTATTCAGTGCGCCTCCTACAACTGCATAATGCCTGGCTCAGCCTTTTTCTTCCCTCATGCCAGTCAGTTCCTCAGCTGAGTGATTGGTTCCTATGCTGACTCCAAAAAGAATTGCACATCGCCTCTTCCAGCTGCCTCTTCGGTCTCTCTTCCTTACCTTCCTCCAGTTATTTAGCTCTTATTTTTGTTCTTTTGTCCTTATAACGTCACTCCTTGCTTATCAGTCATGACAGCTGAGGTCCTTTATTCATGAGTTTTAATGTCATCCTCATTGGTTTTGAAGCTAGAGGGAAAATGGATAGTTTATCTTTACAAGCAAAAGCAGTGATCTGTTTTACACTATATATCCTCTTTCACCTGAAGACTAATTGTGCACTTCTGTTCAGCAATTCGATGACCTTTTGCCCTCTCAGCTGTATCCACATTCCTCTGCCAGCAGAGCTTGCAAAAGGAAACCAAAGGAGAGGAGGAAGAGCGAATGAGGTAGGTCACTTCTCCATAGGAATGAGATTTAGATGGGTACCATGATTAGCTGGGCAATAGCATGCTGAAGTTTCTGGAAAAGGAAGAGAGCTGGCTATATAAGGAGAAGTGAACAATGATGATACCTTTTATATTACAGGCAGGGCTGGTGGTATCATTTGTTGTTACAAGGTCTTCTTTATACCACCTTGCAAACTTTGCCAGACTCCAGCCAACGAATAGAAACTCTAAGGGACTATTTCACACTTCATTTTTAGGAGCAGTTTCAAAGTGGTTCAGGATTTTGGTTTTTTGGGTTGTGGCTTTTTTCTTTCTTCTCTCCCTCCCCGCTCTGTTTCGTTTTTTGATGGAGAGGGGCAGTAAAGCTTGATCTCTTTTGAAAAACTTTGTCATCCATGATTTGAAGAGTCACCTTGAATTTCAGTCTTGGTGGGAGCAGTCCTCATCAGAGGCAAGTCAAAAACATGTATCTTCTGTCTGAATCTGGATGGGAATCAGACATGATAAATCATTGAAAAATTGCTTTTTTATCCCTCAGACAGCACTGGATTGCTGCAAACCTTGTTCGCTGAATGGAAAGAGGGGTCGATGTCTTGTGTGGGACTGCAACCAGGTACAGATAATGTGAAGCAGAAGTCCTACAATACTAATGACTAAAACTTCAGGTCACAGGCATCTCAAGTTGGGCACCTAAGATTTAGTGAAAACTTCAGACCTTAATTTCTTTGTGCATATAGAATGGTGATTAAATAACAGCTTCTCATACAATTGTTGTTAATATTTATGAAGTGCATCAGATGCTAGAGTGACAAGCAACGTGCAAAAACTCAAGATTAAATTCACCATTTTGTTTTCAGCATAGGATATGATTAGTGTACATACAAAAACAACATGGGAGCTGAGAAATACCACTGACCACACAACAAACAATATGGGAAAAGTTAAATACTGTTTATCAACTAAATACCACTTATTCTGTGTACTGAAAGAAGAGGAGCCCTGTGGAGAATGTCTTTGCTTTTATTATCACAAAACATATAGCCCAAGGACTGAAGTAGCAGAGGCTCTGAAAATGTTGCCTATGCTTCGAACAAAAAAAATATATGTGATGATTCAGATACTACTGATTGCAAGTATGTATTTTTTTTTTCCAGCTGTTAACCTCTGTACTGGTGATCTATAATTCATGGATCCCACTGAGGTTTTCTGGGCTAGATAGAATATCAGAGTATTGCATTCAATTGACTACAAAGTGTTGAGTATTTTGTTCTGCTTTCTGCTAGCTACTGACAGTGAATTTGTGTGTTCAGAAAGGCTTCTCTTTAAATCAACACTCCTCTACAATAATATTGCCCCAATGAGAGACTTTAATAATATAAGAAACCAGCACGCTTAAATACATAAAACCCACAGTAGGACAGAGAAACCACAACAACCCAGCGGGCCTCTGCAAGAGCAGCAGTTACCGTACTGAGAAGAGGATCAAGGTGAAGACTGCCATATAAATTCAGCATTTATTAGCTTGAGGAAGTTATTTAGTACAGCTGAGGTTGCAAAACGAGAGTGAGAGAGGTGATAAAATGGAGTTTCCAGGCTGAAATAATCCAGGACTCTTTGCAGTTTGAAAATAATTTTCCACATCTGTCTCGCTCTCGTTCTAATAAGCTAAGTCCAGATCAAAGGAATCATTTGTTTTGTAGATATTGAAAGACTGGTTGTGGGAAAGTCAGTATTCACAGAAATGGTTAAAAATTATATTAGAGGAGCAAATAATTTGCAGTGTTTAATTTGCTGTTTATACACTGTAAAAAAATGTCTTGTATTTCACATGACTTTCTTCCTGTTTCAAATGCAGGTGTGAAGTTCTTTTCATTCCTCATCACTGTGTTAATAGAGAGCTAAACATGTCTCTGATGTGGCAAAGAAGTATGCTGCACTGATGCCATGGATAAGGGGAATTTCTTTCCAAACAAACTGTATGGTTAAGCTGTACTCGCTTTGGATTGTACAATCTTTATACACTTATCAAGAGAAACCTGAAGTGTTTTTTTCCAAGTTGTTAAACTCCTGTTCTGTACTTCACGTCAAGTTATGTTCATATTTGTTAGAAAGACATTTGCAGAATATTTATGATTCTGTGGATGTTAGCAGGAGAGCTAGAAGAGGTGCCTCTTATTCAGAATTGTATTAATATTCTGCCTTAGTATCAGGCCCACTGGGCTGGCGGAAGAGATATATTTCAGATGAGACATTTTGTTTTGCATAACTGAATTCTGGCGAATAGTACCCATGTTACCAGGACATTAGAGTATTTCAAATTATGAGTGAAATTATTCCATGATCTCTACTCCTACATGAGAAGAATCAAGTTTGTCCATATTTTCCACAAAAAAGATAGAATCTCTGTAGATTTCAACAAAAGTATTCCTACATTTAAAGCTATACATTATCTTAGTCTTTGAAATACTGAAGAAAATCTGTTCAAAATCTCCAATCATCTCATCTAAAAACATAAATGAAAAGTTGCAATTTCAAGTGGATGAAATGGTCTTAATTTTCTTATCCCAAATTGCCAAAACTCTTTTTAATTCACTTTGGCAAAAAATTAAGTATTCTTTAGGTACACCTGAAAGTTATCCTTAGAAGTAGCTAAGTTAACATACAGAAATAACCTGATAATCTTGTTCAGCCAAGGAGCATAACAATTTTTTTCAAATGACCTTTTCCAATGTATCTTTGAATTTTATCTGATTTTTTCTTCACAGTGAATTGTGGTTCCATAATCATTATGGTTCTTTTTCTTACATCCTAAATTCTTATATGTACTCAAATGCCTAGTTTTATATCTGTGTTAACCTTTCCTCTATGATCAAGCTTGTACAAGCAAAGACAATGTGGTCTTTTTTCAAGTTACCCAGTGTATATTCAGTTTCATCTCACTCTCAGTGGAACCCCACTCCTTTCTATCGTCTTTATTTTTATTGAGATAAACATTTGGCTCTTAGTTGAGAATTATAAAACATATTAAAGTCTGACATCTCTGCTTTCATCTCATGTTTTTTCAGGTGCTTATTCATAAGTTTGGATCTGAAACTGTTGTCCTCTCTCATTCTTACATCCCTGGAATATAGACCAAAATTAAGATGTTCACTTAAACAATTTTAAGCCTTTTTCTCTTGAAGGAATCAAAGTTCTCAGATCAAGTACATACATAGACTAGTTTCCTGAACATATCAAATGATCTTATGCAGCTGTTTTTGTTTCTCTTCATTTAAGTTTAAAAGTATTGATCATTCAATCTGGTGTTATATTCTATGACCATTTTTTTCTAGAAATATTTTATAAAATAGCAAACAAATCAAAACCAGTAGAATTACTACTTTCTGGTTCAGGAATTGTTTGGCAACGAAATCTGCTGCCTATTGCATTCAGGAATATCTAGTTCTTCCCAATATTGGTAGAAAACTATACCAGAATCATGCAATTCTCTGTAGTAATAATCTTTCTCATAATGCTGAAGATCTTTATCCGTTTCTGACTTCCACTCTAGGTGACTGTAACAAGTTCCCACTATTAACAAAATAAAAAGTTTCTTGATATACTTATCCCAGGTATTTCCCAAAGAGTCTGCTTATAGCTGCTTCAAGAACCTGGAGACTGGATTTATATGACTAATTAATTTTAAGTTCAGGGACTGTACCAAAACTAGGGAAGCTATTTCACATGAAAATTTGGGTCATTGTGAAAATCTTGGTTTCTGATAATTTGTAGGAAAAAAAACCAACAACACAAACCCCCAAAATAATAGTGTCTTCACTTCAGCAGGTATAATGGAGAGGGAAGAACAGGAACAGTCAGTCTCGCATCTGTGCACGGCAAGATCATGGAGCAGATCCTCCTGGCGACTATGCTAAGGCACATAGAAAATAAGGAGGTGATTGGTGACAGCCAACATGGCTTCACTTAGAAAATAAGGAGGTGATTGGTGACAGCCAACATGGCTTCACTAAGGGCAAATCCTGCCTGACTAATCTGATGGCCTTCTATGATGAGCTTACAGCATTGATGAATAAGGGAAGAGCAACTGACATCATCTACCTGGACTTGTCCAAAGCATTTGATACTGTCCCACACGACATCCTTGTCTCCAAACCAGAGAGACATGCATTTGACGGATGGAACACTCGATGGATAAGGAATTGGCTGGATGGTCACACTCAAAGAGTTGCGGTCAACGATTCAATGTCCAAGTGGAGGCAAGTGACGAGTGGTGTTCCTCAGGGGTCGGTACTGGCGTCAGTGCTATTTAACATCTTTGTTGGTGACATGGACAGTGGGATCGAGTGCACCCTCAGCAAGTTTGCAGATGACACCAAGCTGTGTGGTGTTGTGGACACGCTGGAGGGAAGGAATGCCATCCAGAGGGACCTTGACAGGCTGGAGAGGTGGGCCTGTGAGAATCTAATGAAGTTCAACAAGGCCAAGTGCAAGGTCCTGCACGTGGGTCGGGGCAATCCCAAGCACAAGTACAGGCTGGGCAGAGAATGGATTGAGAGCAGCCCTGAGGAAAAGGACTTGGGAGTGCTGGTGGATGAGAAGCTCAACATGAGCCAGCAATGTGCACTGGCAGCCCAGAAAGCCAGCTGTATCCTGGGCTGCATCCAAAGAAGCGTGGTCAGTAGATCAAGGGAGGTGATTCTGCCCCTCTACTCAGCTCTCATGAGACCCCACCTGGAATACTGTATTCAGCTCTGGAGTCCCCAGCACAAGAAGGACATGGAGCTGTTGGAGTCAGTCCAGAGGAGGGCCATGAAGATGATCAGAGGGCTGGAGCACCTCTGCTATGAAGACAGGCTGAGAGAGTTGGGGCTGTTCAGCCTGGAGAAGAGAAGGCTCTGGGGTAATCTCATTGCAGTCTTCCAGACCCTAAAGGGGGCCTACAGGAAAGCTGGAGAGGGACTTTTTACAAGGGCGTGTAGTGATAGGGCAAGGGGCAATGGATTCAAACTGAAAGAGGGTAGATTTCCATTAGATATAAGGAAGAAATTTTTTACATTGAGGGTGGTGAGGCACTGGAACAGGTTGCCCAGAGATGTTGTGGATGCCCCATCCCTGGAGGTGTTCAAGGCCAGGTTGGATGAGGCTTTGAGCAACTTGGTGTAGTGGAGTGTGTTCCTGCCCATGGCAGGGGAGTTGGAACTAGATGATCTTTAAGGTCCCTTCCAACCCTAACCATTCTATGATTCTATGAAAAAATATGGCCTTGATCCTTTCTCTTATACTCACACAGTTTTTTCAGAAGAGCTGAATGCTGAACTGGCAGTTCCTCTTGAGAATCTTACTGTCCTTTGCAGGATATTTGAGTCTGCTTCATTCCTCTTGAATACAAGACATTCAATAATCCAAAATGCAAGCGTTAAAGGCCATGCATGCTTAACATTAATTGTTTTAAAATAAGTATTTTCAGGTCACCCTCTTGCTCTGTTTAGAGAATCTTCTCCTTTCCAAAACCCTTTCCTAGTGGAACTACTTCCACAACAAAATCTTCCCTGTAGCTTGCGTGTCGTATTTTCAGGCAATAGAGAAGAGCGCCAGGTACACAAAAACAACGGGAGGGTGAGAGGCAAAAACATTTTGATGAAACACTGAGTCATCAACATGACTAGGACAAATATATTTCCTGTATCTATTAAACCATTGTTCTTTAAAGGTTGTGGCTAATAAGTCAAGTTTGTTTATGAATAGAATACACCCAGCTGAAAATACCTACCAGCTTTTATAGCTAAACATTATTTCTCTAGAAAATGTCTTTTAAGTTATCTACAGAGATAAACCACTTCCTTTCAGGAAAAATATTCTCTCACATAGTCATTTTTAAGCAATAAGTGGAAAACAAAAATTCAGCAATGTTCTCTCTAGGGCCAATACAGTTTCAATCCTCATCAGATACAATTGAAATACATTATCCCATCCTATGAAGTTATAAAGAAACAAAAACTAAAGAACACATACACAATAAAAATAATACGTGCTAGAAAGTTTTTGTATGCTTAGACAAAAGCAGGTTATAAAATTTATTTCTTCCAGGAAAATTGCCAGAAAAGTTTGAGAGATCTCAGCATTCAAATTATCCTTATCAACGTAAACCTTTTACAAGCAGCCTTTCCTTCCTTTCTCAAAAAAAAACCCACCCCCAAAACCCAATCTTCTTTTCTCCTCTTACCAGACATATACTCTATAAATCCCAAACAAATGTCCAGCAATGTCCAGTGCATGTTTGTTTATGGAAAGACCAGTGGGTAGACTCATTTCGACTGAAATATATAGTGAAAGATCTCAGACCAGATTTGGTGTGGGTTTTGTGTTTGTGGGTTTTTTGTAGAATAGATTCTTCAGAGAGAGGAGAGAAAGCACTGCAGCTCTGGTTTCCTCGGTATGATCACCACAAGAGTTAACAGTGAACTCACTCCGCTTTCCCCATTTTCACTCCATTCTCCACATGTGTGGGTTTTTTTTAAAAGAACTAGCAGAAAAAGTACTCTATCATCAAATTCATCCATTTGATACGGACCTTGAAAGTGAAGGAAAAACTATATAAAATCTAAGATGTATTGTTTTCTAAGTCTTCAGTGATATTAGCAGGTGAACCTGGAGAAATCTTTTCCGATTACATTGGGACAGATAAGTTTCTTCGAAAGTCTGAAGAGAAGTTGAGAAAGACTTGCAAAGATCATTATGAAAAGATTAAAAAATACCAGTTGTAGCTTATTCCCTTGTTCCAGGAATAAGTGTTCTACTTCTGCTGCTAGATGACAGTGAAGGTAAGTTGCAAGTTGCATTGATGAAACAGGTAAGAGTTAATCTCAAGAAGTGATGCCATTTTATCCTCAGATTTAGTTACAACAGAGGAAGCCTGACAAAATGAAAGCTGCAAGAAAGGATATTTTCTCTGTTTATAACTACATCAGGGTGGCAATCCTCAGGGAAGGGAAATAATTTAACTTGAAGGCCAGACATTAACATTGCAACAAATGAGCATAAAGTAGCATGACTACGCTTGCTGTGAAAATTAGGTTTCTGTTTACAAATAGCCAAAATGAAGCCAAAATCAAGTTGTTTAAATATTGAATTGTCCTGGTTACTTTTGATGGTAAGAGACTAGATCCTCCACCCTGCAAGGACATGATTAGCTTAACACAAATTATCAGCCTTCATGCAGAAATACCAGCTTCAGTGGTCTGTCTCATGCACAATGTCAGACTTGATAATTTGAAAAATCCCTTTTCCACTAAAGTGTAATGAATACCTAAGAATTCACACACACTAAATTGGGAGTTAGGATTCTCATATAGAAATTCCTTACCAATTACGAAAGTGTGGTTTTAGTTGAAATGATAAAGTTCTTAAACTGCATGAGGTGGATGAGGTCCCTTGTGCCATCCCATGCAAGATAAGTAATATAGTCTGTTCAATAATCTGTGTCATAGGAGTATTGAACATACAACAGCTATCAGATTTTCTACGTTTGATAGCACCTCAGAGGTCACTGCTAAGGGTTAAAGACTTTGCTAGCACAAATTATGAGACCTTTACTGGTAGATGAAGATACACCGTAACAAATACTGACTATTATCTTTAGTTTGGGTTTCAGGTAAATCATAGAATCATAGAATCATAGAATGGTTAGGGCTGGAAGGGACCTTCAAATGTCATCTAGTCCAACCCCCCTGTAAGGAACAGGGATAAAAAAAATGGAACGCTTCATGAATTTGCGTGTCATCCTTGCGCAGGGAGGAAATTGATTTAAATCAATTGATTTATCTTTTGCGTAAGAACTTGGGCAAAAGATTGGCAATGTTAGATCAATCTATCTTCCATTGGTTTTCTCTCCTGAAGCACTTCTTGCATTCTCCCTTTTAAGTTGCAGTATCCCAATTGAAAATTATCTTCTTAATACAGATTAGTCAGGTTTATCAACATATGTAGTGTCACGTGACTACTGCTGGTTGGATAGCCTTTCATATAGCTCCTTAATTTACTAGGAAGCTTAAACAAAATTTAGCCTAGCTACCTTGAAATAATCCTATGTTGCCATGTGAAATCTAAGCATAAGTGAAGCAATAAAACGCGAATAAAGTAGCGTGCATATTTTGAGTCGTGCAATACAACTGTGTTTACCCAGCTCCGACACTTCCATTTCCTCCCTCCCTCCCTCCTTTCATTTCCTTCCTCCCTCCCTTGCCATGAGGTATTGTAAGTATTTTTCAGAAAGGGGTAAATTTGAATGAGTATCTTGCTGTACAACAGATTTGCATGGAGTACTTGAAGTTCTATTTATTTGAGAAACTGGAATAAATCCACTCTATTCCATCAGAATGATAATGGAGTGATTCAAGGTTTTCATTTTCAGCTACTAAAAACCAGGAAATTTTTCAAATAAATTTACAATCATACTTTATGGTATAGCATTGTGAGACTCTAGATAGCTCCACAGGAGCCTAAAGGTTTTACATGTGTGAAATCCGCAACCTTAAAAATTTGATAGTGTCCCTTTGATATTGGATAAACCTCAGGTCACTCAGCTTTAGATTAAGGATACATTTCTGAAATATTTACTACCAGTTGTAATGTTTATTATGGGTGTTGTTTCAGAGAAGTCAAGAAGTTTGATCCTTAGCTCCCTTGGAGAAGTTGTACAAACACAGACATGGTCCTATGCCCCCTTCCTGCCAGCTAGAGTTTGCTTTAATCTTGTATTTAATTTGGAGGCATTTCAGACATGTTCTAAACTTGGCTAGCTAACAACTAAAGAAGATAGCTAGCAACTAAATAAAATCTTCTTTGAGATAAAATATTGTGCGGATACACTCACGATTTCCAAGTTGCTCTTTAAGCTTCAGTCCACTGTGAAATGTCAAAACAGTTAAAGCTCAGAAAATACAGACGAGGATTAGTCCAAGGAGAGTGTCATGAGTAGTAAATATTCAGAGAATTAAAAGTAGAATACTATTTAAATAACATTTAACTATAGTTTCCAGTGGGTTGCACCTATCCCTTTGTGACTTTCTAACAGATTCTTACAGAAAAGTGGTTTTTTTTTCACACTTACTCAGCAATGCAATACATGTTTTCCCCATTCTTCTGTTGCAAGTTCATGCTTTTTGTTCTCACTGTATGTCCCTATTATTCTCCAGTATCCTTTTTCATTCCTACATTACTTTTTTTAATTTCCCCATCCCTCTTTTATTGTGTATGTGATGTTAACTTGTTGATCAGGTTCTCCTCAGGACTTCTTTTACACTGGTCCTCCTCTGATCTGATCTGAATGCTAGTATTGTCTCTGCATTGCATGTTCCACAAGATCTACACTTGTTTGCAGGTAAGTAGCCAATAAACTTCACATTAGCTTGATAGGCAAAAGGACTTAGCTGCCATTTAAAAAAAAAAAATTATATTACTTTCCCTCTATTTTTCATCATGTCTACTTAAAAAGGAAAAGCCGGGGGGTTGTAATCACATTTTTGTTGTACTACTCCACTTCCTAGCACAATTCTGACGGGAAGTGCTGGATGATCCTGAATTATAAATACGTGATAATAAATAATAAGCAACTAATACACACAGCCAGATGTCGTCTTTTACAATGAATATTACTGTTAGAAAGCGACTTATTTAGCAGCCCATAGCAAATCATAGCTAAAAAGAACCTGAAAGGCCAATTAGCTAATGCCCCTACTCGGATGCTGTATGTAGTACCTCTGGGTAATTCCTATCTAGTATGTGTTTAATCTGTTTTCAAATTTCCGCTAAAAATTTGGCTTGGGGGGGATGAAGCACAGACCAATATTGCCTTTTGGGTTTCACAGCCCTCTTTAGTACAGCTTTTCTGAGTCACAAACTGCCTTCCTGAAAATAAAACCCTTTAATGGTTGTGAATATTATCTGACCACCATGCTGCTTACAAACACGTTTTAATTTTGGGTAGTACTATTATGTCCCTCCTTTTTCTGAGGTTTTTTTTTTTTTTAGTGGGTGTATTTGTTTGTTCATTTGTTTGTTTTTAAACGAGGTAAATGCACTTTTAAAACTCTTTTCTCATTGCTCATGTTTGTTAAAACTTTTGCTCTTAGTTTTGTCTTCTGGCACCTCTCTGTTTTATTTACAGTATATTTTAGGAACGGTGTCCAAAATTGAACACTTTACCCTACCCATAAAACCTGAAAAAAGCTTTTATGAAGCTTTAGGAATTGGTAAGCATTAAAGAATGCTTACCTCCCTTATGTAATATATAACTCATCAGAATGTTTGCCTTTTGTAATAGAATCTTCTTTATCATAGATTTAAGATGATATGTTTTCATCTTCACATCCTTCTCTGAAGTGCTGCTGCCCAGCTAGTCATTTTGTATTTATGCATTCTAATTTCCTTTTTGAATGCAATGTTGTGTTCATGTCTTCCTTAATACTTAATACTAATTTAATGTTTTTAATGTTTTTTCCAGTTTATCAAAATAATTTTGAATTGTGGTTCTGCCTTACAAACTCCTTACATCCTTTTCCATTCTGGTATCATCTGTTAATAGTTATACTTAATTTTCAATCACTAATGGAATCATTCAGTGGCATAATAGTCTTAACAGCTTTTTAAGAGAGTCTACCTTCTATACACTCCCAGACTGACCATCAAACATACTCTGACTGTGGGTATGGGATTTTTTACTCAGTTAAGTGTCCATGTTCCAGCAATTAGATTTTGACTATATTTAAGCAGATTGCTTAGAAGAATGTTAATGTGTGTGGTGGAAAATGACCTGCTGGTATCTCTATCTATCATACTTTCCCCTTACCCAGGAAGCCAGTTACCTCCTCAAAGAACAAAACTAGATTAGCTTATACTGTTTATTCTTGATATGACTCTATTGGCCATTTTTCTATTACCTTATTGACCTTCAGTTATTTACAAATTGATAAGTCATTTGGTTCAGCATCTTTCAGGCATACTGTCCTTGTAAAGCTACAGCGATGCTCATAGAGCCAATGTTCACCAAGCTCGCTCACACAGCACACAGCTTTGTGCTCAGCCATAGTCGCCGTTACCAACCTCAACAGAAAAGTAGCAGTTTTTTCTATTTTGATGTTTCGGATCCTGTTCTGAAGATGTTACCTATTATTACGGACTTTGATCTCCATACGCTAATAGTCCTGATCTTCTTATCTTTTTGAGTATCCCTTTAGATTATCCTCCAAAGGGTGGAACGTTGAACAATGAAATATGGAGAACAGAAAACTGGTTTTAGCAGCTGTCATTATTTTCTGAAATAGCCGTAACAAAATTTTTCCTTTTCTACTGATGAATGTTACTAATTGCTTATCTTTTAACACACCTTGTTGTTGTAATTTTCCCCAGCTGCTGCTTCTGTGGGAATATTTTCCCTTATAACTTTGAAAGTGGCTTAGAATTCATTCTGCAGGCAACTGAGGCAGCCACAGAGAACTCTGCGGGGCAAGGTTCATATTCCAGCAGTGATACTATACGGTGTCTGACAGAAGGCCTCGTCCTCAGTCTAATTTCAGACATTGGGAGTTCTCCCATTAAAGAGTTTGGCTCACACAGACAGAGTTTCAATGTGCTGGCAGGCAAGGCACTCAGGAAAATCAATCTGAATGAATGAAAGGTATGCTTCAAAGGTGGGTATGTTAAAAATCAATGAACCCCCCAAATAGGAATAAAAATTGATCTTGCTTGTACTTAGTATACTTCTCTTTGAAAACAAAGTATATTAAATTAAGACCGGTTTAGATTTTGAATCAGCTCTGCAGAGAGTTGTTTAGCAACGTTTAACACTTTAAGAATTAATTCAGATTTTCTGAGAATTACTATAATAAAAAAGATTTATTATTTCTTCTCTTTGTGTCTTCTGCAGCACTAGGCACATTGGTGGTACTTGAAACAAATTAGGAAAAATACTGAATGGTTAACGTTTGTATTTTCTGTTTTTTCTCTGCCTGGAGTTGTAAGATAAAGGATTTTAGTAGAGGCATGAAAGCAGTATGTTAGATTAAGTTCTTTTTTTTTCTTTCCTGTTGCTTGCTAGAAAGTGGCAAAATCCTTTCTAAATCCTTTGTAGAGACCTAAAACAATCACATGGAGAAAAGAGTTAAGAGCATTTATACGTAGAAGCTGATGTATTCCCCTTACAGTCACTGAATTCTCCTTCCTGCATCAACCTAAACCTGGAGTATCTCTGTGTCTCTGTAAGACTCAAGGTGCCATTATCAGCATTTGAAAACAGTGCAATGATCATATTTACCGGATGTTGTCCGAACAAATGGATTGAAAAATAAAACAGTTTTTTTTTTGCAGGTATGTACATTTTTAGCAATTTTCATTTTGGCTCACATTCTCCGGTAAGAGAAGTCAGGAGTAACTTTGCTGGCTTCCACTTCAGCAGATTAAGTCAGATCTAGAATAGCGTTTCTGAGAACAGAATTTGTCCTCTTGGTAACGGGCAAAAAGAGACAGTAAGCCTCTTGCGGGGATTGTGCAGCAGAGACCCCAGGGATGAAGAGACTCAGCTGGACCCAGCCATACGGAAGAAACTATGGACTCCCTTGAGCATTTACAAACTACACCTTGCTGAAGGCTTAGTCATCGCTGCTGGGGGTTGTCATCTATGAAAGACAAATCACTTTCACCTATTACTGGGGTCTCAAGAGCTGTTATAAATCGCACAGAACATGAATTCACAAGCAAAGAAAACTAAACTCAGTTAAAATTTAGCAGAGCCTGACGAACTTAGCATTTTCCTAAGAACGCTGGAGACGCACTGACAATAAACAACACTTCGGGAAAAATTGTCAAGAGCATTGTGTGTATTTGGAATACAATTTTTTGAAAGGGAAGGTGTTTTTCTAAACGAGGACAGCAGCGTTAATGTTGCTACTCGATATATTTTAACGTACGGAACAACGCTTGCCCATTTTATTCTATTTTCGAAAATAACTTATGGGAGACTCTGGCGTGTTTCACACTAAAACTGCAACTGAAGGAAACGCCAAGAAAATCCTCTTCCTCCCTCCGTAGCGACCGCTGCACAAAACAGAAAACGAGACCCTCGGTGAGACGCCCGAGGTATCCGCAAGTGCAGCTGGCGACATTTCAGCCCCCCTCCCTCTCCAGGCAAAACACACAGCAGCGTCGCGGCGGACCCCGGCCCCGCTCCCTCCTCTCCTTCCTCCCTCGCTCGACACCGGCAGGCCACGGCTGCGTGAGAAACTCCGCGCCACAACTCCACGCTCAGTGTGGGCGGCGGAGGGGGGAGCTCCGCCGCGCTCCCCGAGGGAAGTGGCGGGGGGGGGAACGACCCACCTCCCCCGGCGCCGCCGCCGCCCCCGCGCTCCCGCAACTTTCATTCATTGTTGGCGTCGCCGCGCGGCCCCCCCGCCCCCCGGGCCGGGCCGGGCCGGGCCGGGCCGGGGCCGGGGCCGGGCGGGGCGGGCGGCGGCGCAGCCAGTGAGCGCGGCGCGGGGCGCTGCGGGCGGGGCCGGGGAGGCGCGGCCCCGCCGCCCCTATATAGGGCGGCGCGTGGGGCGCTCCCGGCTCCGTGGGAGCGGGGCGAGGGGCGCCGGGCCGGGCCGGGCTGAGCTGAGTGGCGGCGGCGGGGGGCGCCGCGCGGGGAGCGCTCGGCGAGGTGCTGGCGGCCGCTCTCCGGGAGCACTTTCCGCGGGCGGCGGCGGGCACCTTGCAGCGGGGAGGAGAGCCAGCCTGCGCGCGGCGGTGCCATCCTATTGTTCAAGCGGAGAGACTCGGGGTGCGAGGGAAGGAGCCGGCGTGTCGCCTCCCTTCTCCCGCTTCGCCCCCCCAGCCCCCCGCCGTTTCCCTCTGCGCCGGAGGAGCGCCGCCAGCAAGGAGCCGAGGGCCGGGCCGGGCTGTTGGCACCAACACCGACAGCTCAGGTGCACCGGCGGTTTCGGGGGAAGGGGCGCAAACCCTTGCCGAGGCGCTGAGCCTCGGCGGGCTCCGGGAGAGGAGGAAAGTTGCTCCCTTTCCTGCAGCAACCCCAGGAGCTGCTGAACTGGCCTCACCTGGAAGGACTGAGCAGTTCCTACCTTTCCCATCAGGTGCCTTTGCCGCAGCAAAGCCACGGTATCCGAGAGACCACGGGGAGCAGAATAACGCACCCCCCACCCCTCCCGCTCTCGTCGCACATCGCTATTTATCTGGTCTGTCTCGCCGTGCTCCCGGGATCACAGGAGGATCTATAGCTGTGATCTGTCACCGCGGAGAAGGAGGTCGTGGATGAACTCCCTTCCAGCAGGGCAACGAATCACTTCTCGAGCTGCTTATTATTATCATGCTCTAGGACCAGCCCTTTCCTGCTAAACTTGGCTTGGGAGCTTACAGCAGGAGGGGGCGCGGGGGGTGGAAAGCCAAGCCCAACATCGTCTCGTGTGTTTGACTTTTTTTTTTTTCCCCTCCCTCCTCCTTCCGTGAGACAGTTTGATGAATGCCTGCGAGAGGGGTATGATTTGCTGAGGCGCCTCTGGCAGGGCGGTGTGTGCGCGGTGTCAGCCCCGCCGCCGCCCCCCGTGGGGCTGTGAGCTGCCCGCGGCGGGGGACGCGCGTGGGAGCGGCTGCTGCGCTGCGCGGGCCACGGCGGAGAAAGCGCACTGCTTGGGCGGACCGGGCTCCGCGGCCTCTAGCCGGGGGCTCAGAGTGCAGTGGCGGCTTTGAAAGGGGCAAGGAGGAAGATAAGGAGCTAGCCCAACTCCGCCGTACCCTAAGCCCGCGGGTTTGCTTCGCCTTCGCAGGGAGCGTGTGAAGACGAGACCCAAGTGCCGCCTCTCCCCGCCACCCGACGGGCTAGCGAGGGAGGGCCCGGGCCCGGGCCCGGCCCCCCTCCCAGCGAAGTTGCCTTCAGCCTCGGATCGGTGCCACCCACCTCACTTTGCCGAGGTTGTTTTCTTAGCTGAGCTTTGGATAGAAAGGACTTCGCTTTCTCCGCACCCTGAAAGTTGCCCGAGCGCTCCCCGCGGCGAGGAGGGTGGCGCGCCCCGCGCCTCCCCGGGGCCGAGGCCGGCGGGCCCCGGCCGGGCGGCAGCGGGCGGTGATGATGTGCGGCTGGGGGAAGCTCACCCTGTCCCTGGGGCTGCTGCTGGCGATGGCGGGCGAGGTGGCGCCGCAGCCCTGCCCGGCGCAGTGCTCCTGCTCGGGGAGCACCGTGGACTGTCACGGGCTGGCGCTGCGCGGCGTCCCGAGGAACATCCCCCGCAACACCGAGAGGCTGTAAGTAACCCAGTCGGCGCGGCGGCGGCGAGCGCCCCTCGGCCCCCGGCGCCCGTCAGGGCTCCCGCCGGCCGGTGGGGCAGAGGTGGCCGCCGGAGCCGGCCCGCTTTTGGGATCCCGACGCCCTTTGGGGGGTTTCCGTTCCCTTCCCCTGCTGCTGGCGGTGCCCGTTTCATGGCGATGCGCGGAGACACGGGAGAGGTGGACGCTGCTCCCAGCTGCTGCCTTTCATCCCGGGAAGCCGCGGTGAGGAGCGCGGTTCCCGCCGCCGCGGGGAGCGGGGGCGGCGGGGCGGGCACCACCGCGGCCCGGGGGGCGCCCCGAGGCGGCGGCGGAGCGGCCTCTCCCCCCGCCGGCGCCCATTTCCCGGTAAACTTCGCTTTTGCGGCTTGCTTTCCCCGAGGCGCTGGGAAAGAGCCGGGCCGCGGCGCCCCGCCGCTCTCCGCGGGCGCGGGCAGGCCCCGGGGCGGGCGGCGGAGCTCCGCGGGCGCGCAGCGCTCACTCCCGCCCCGCCGGCCGCGGTGGCTCCGCGCCGGGGGGCGGGCGGGGCCGCGCTGCCGCCTGCTGCCCTGGCGTGAAGCTGGAGCCCGGCGGGGCTTAGCCCCGGCGCAAGCCCGCAGCTGCCTTTGGGCGAGGGCACGCCGGGGTGTTTTAGCCTCTTTCCCACTCTCACGGCAGTAAGTTGTGCCTTAGCTGTGTTCCTTCCCACCCCCATCCGCTTTTTGAGACCTTTCTTGTGCCCTCCGGCTAGGGTGTTTTATAGTCTTGAGAGAGCGCTAGCGTGTGGTCGGTTATCTGTCGTATCAGGCTGCCTTTCAGGAGGGTCCGAGGAGTGGAAGAGGCGAGCGCATTATTTCGTACTCTCTGATAAGTCATTTAAATGTTGGCCCACGAGTGCGTGTCTTGAGTGATGAATTTCACTCAGGTAGAGAGAGTATCAGGGACAGTGATTTCTGCTGAGACTTGTGCGGTTTATTTGCAGTGGTGTTTTGGCCACTTGTGGTATAAACACCCTCGAAAAACAATGATTTTTTTTCTTTCCCCTAAATACACTGGGAACGAGCTGTAATTGTTAGGGTAGTTTCCATAATAATGGAAAGTAATACCACTTCGTAATGGCTTACCTCAGGAATTGCTAAGTCTGGTTTTGTTTGCAGCGATTGGAATTGAGGGACGTTTGTATCTTGACACCAAAACGTTATGAAAAAAGAGCATGTAACTCCAGTAGAGAAAGTAGTGCTGAAGTATGAACAGAAATGTTAGGGCCTAAATACAGTTTTCTGTTGCTTCTGAATGTGCTTTGTCAGTATAGCTTCCTGGGCAGCAAGTGAAGAGTTTAGTTTTCATAAAATCATGTTTTGCATCACTTACACTCCGACAGTCTTCTGCTTGTTTGAAAGCTCATGTTTGCTGTAGGAAGTTAAGCCCTGTTCTGCCTCTGTAGCAATACTATGAAAGCTGGAAGTTGCTTAAAAATGTCGAAAAGTGTTTCGATTTCAGTCACTTACTTAGTTTTTGTAGCTATCAGTCAACAAATACTGTAGCATATATAGTAGCTTAGGTGGTTTTCTAAAAGCGGTTGCAACCACGTTTAGACAGGCTTTGACTCTTCTGTACTGTTAAAGATAAATGTGAGCTTTATAACGGCAGGCAGAACTGACTTTGTAAGGGTCTCTTATTACCAAGTTTGAAACTACTACTTTCAAGATAAACCTTCGTTCAGTCACTTGGAAATCGGGAACTCGCACAGTGTTAGGCGTAGGAATGGTTTGTTGAGTTGGTTTACATCTCCTAACTTCTGGAAATGCTGTGCCCATTAAAAGAAACAAAACAATTTAAAAATGATTTTTGAATGTTTTAATTTTACTGCTTATAAATTATTCTTCTTAGGGATCTTAATGGAAATAACATCACAAGAATCACCAAGACCGACTTTGCTGGTCTAAGGCACCTTCGAGTTCTGTAAGTTTCCTTTTCTATCACTGGTACCTTTTAGGACTGATGCTATAGTTTGTTATTAAAACCATTGAACTAGTTATCTTTCAGTTTATAAGCTGGATGAGTTATCACTTTTTAACTATTGGGCTTCCGCATCTGAACTTACAGCCCATCTCCCATGTGTTATACGCTGACGTGAATAAGTTAGCAATTGCCTTAAATATAATTTCTTTAAAATTTTGTAATCTCTCTTTAAGATTGTAGAACTTAAGGGTTTAATTTGGCACGTAGCTTACAAGTAAGGGTTGCTAAAATTTGTTGAATAACTGTTGAAGTGACTTCAGTTTAAAGTTAGCAAATTTACAGTTCACACTAAAAATGGGTCCTTAACCTGAAGTATAAGGAAATTCATTAAGAAAAAAAGTTGTACTTTACCGAATTTGAAAACAAGTCTCAGGTGGTGATTATTGCTTTTCTACAGTTTCTGGGCAAAACCGAAATACTTTAACAGTGAATTCGAGGAAGGAATTATTTGGCTTAGTCTTTTTTTTTGGTAAATGCTTTTGTTTGAAGCATTATGAAGCTTTTAAAATTCTGTGGGTTTTTTTTTTAAGAAATAGAACTAATACCAAGTTTAAAGAATTTACTGAAGTGTATTTGTTAAGGCTATTTAATTTGAGCAAGTAGTCATATAAAATCCTTTTCCGTTTCTCTCTGAAACAGAATGTCACGTTGTAGCAATTTTTTTTTTTAAAACAAAACTACTGTTATGGTTACAATCTCTGTGCAATATTTCACTGATGTTTTTTCCCAACACCACCATCCAGTATTTTTGTTTTGTTATTCTCATGTGAGACTAATATTGCCTTCATACTGTTTAACTTTAGTCTTATAACTTTCCGAAGACCAATGGTGCATGTGCGTGTGTGTACACAGTATGTATGTATGTGTGTAACTTCTTAACTTGGGACTCCTAGCGTAAATGAGCAAATGTAATATCTATTCCTGTTTCTTTTAACGAGGGTTATTTTTCCCCCGTTTGGGTATATGAGCCCAAGTAAAGTGTTGATGACAAGGGTCCAGAAGATTAAAGTGGATGTCACTGTTTTAATGAATGTGAGTTTGCCTTTAAATGACTTCTGATAATGCAGCAAGTTATCTTGGAGCTATGAAAACTTATATATAAAAATTTGTGTATTTCAGTCAGCTCATGGAGAACAAGATTAGTACTATCGAGAGAGGAGCATTCCAGGATTTAAAAGAACTGGAGAGGCTGTAAGTATTTTTAATGCTAAATGTATGAGAATTTTTTTTAGTCAAATCAGTTGTGCATTTAGGTACTCAGGCCTCTGTGTGTTTTTTTTTTTTTTTGTTAATTATGTTTTTAAACTTGGGACATCTATCCTTACTGAGACACAAGAGAAGTAAGAAATTCTAAAGCAGTAGGTATGGGACTCGGGTGAGGGGGAGCTTTCATGAGCAGTCCAGATTTGAGTGTAAACTGCAATTGCATTGTAGGAAGTAGCTTGAATACTATCACATATTTTCCCTTGAATACACAAGGACTTTTTCAAACATGGATACACCTAAAAAAGCCTCTTCTCTGAGGTATGGTGTTAGATGTTAGTGTTGCATGTTTTATACAATGTCATGTTGGAAGTAACTGCTAGTTGTAAAGTGTTGTTACATAGTATGAAAGCAGTAGTTGAGTTCTACTCCAGTTTTTATATTATTAAAGCTTTTACAAAGGCTTAGAAAAAATTTGAACTGTTAGCTCTCAAAAATTAATTGGATTTGGACTTAAAAAAAGATGGACTACTGTGAGGAGAGAGGATGGTTGAGAGGTTCTTGTCTGGTGAAGCTGAAGCGCAAACACCTGCTCGGTTGCAGTAGGACATATTAAATAAGTAATTCCCAAACTGGTATAGCTTTTTAAAATGGTTAATTAACTTTCAGTATACGCCTTCTTATTTTATTGCATTTCCTCAAATTAAAATAATTTTTAAATATATTTTACAACTTAGGACATCCGACTCATTAAAAGTAATATGCAGATTGTTGGATACAGTTTCAGTTTGGAGCTAGGAAAGTCTAAAAACGCCACTGTATTAATGTATGTTCATGTAGAACTTTAGAGTAGTGTCTTCATTATTAGGCATCTTAATTGCGAAATTTTCGTTATATCACCATTTCTTTAGGCAAGTCTCTGCGGTCTTGTTTATTTTATTTTGCTGCTGCTTTAACTTCGTAAAGGTATTTCTAATTCACTCCATTGAAAAGCAGCGTTGACCTAAACATTCTGTTTGTCTTGCTATAGTTGTGCTCAGTATCCACAGCTACTGTTTGTTTAAAACAAGAAAAAAAAAAAAACCAAACCATAAACCATTATGGTTTGGTTGATCATATAGTCAAAGCTATGGAGGAGACTTAGTAACCGCCAGTGTAATTATGATATTTCTATAATAGTTGAAATATCATGTAGTTGAGGTAATTACCTATTTTTTCAAATAAACCAAAGTAACTTTTTGATCTAAATATTGAAAGTGCTGTTGTATAGTGCAGCCTTTTTGAATAAATTTTAATGAGGTTAATTGCTCTTAGAAATGCATAGTCAGATTTTTTCAAAGTTGTATTAAAACACTTAATGCAATGCTTTTTTACAATGTGTTTTAAACTTTGTACAAAGTATAGCTTCTCTTGCTGAGGGATATACTGGAATAATATATACATATTCCTAAATTTGGTTTATAGGATCTAGCTAAAAAAATTAAACAGCACTGTAGTTCATGTTGCAAAAGTAAGTACACATACATGAAACATTAATAAACATCAAAAGATCCACACTTTCACTATGAATGTGGTTTGACTCTGAGACACTAAATACTTGCTAAATTTTAAGAGTGTCTAGTCCACTTTATTTCTTGATTATGCTGAAGATCCTGCTATGTGGTTTATTAACAATGTTTCAAAAATTATTTTAACTTATGTCATAATTTCGAGGTATTTAATGGTAAGGTTTCTGGAAATACAGAATTGCAATACTAAGAAAAAAAAATGAACTTCAGTAGTTAAAACTTACCTGTCTGTGTTGGCATTTTACTGTTACATTCTCTGTTTTTTTTCCTTTGGTTTTCTCTTGATGAATCTGTAAAATCTTTGGAAAACAAGAGATATTTTCCAGTTATGTAAAATACTAGTTCTGAAGAGAAATTCTGGTAACTCACGGGTTATTTTTGTTCACCCTTCCACAGGAGAACTATGACATTTGAAAGTTTAGTTGTTTAGACCTACGAAGTTAGATTCTGTTTTGTCTTCAGAATTATTTTGCATTTGCTCCAGTACTTGTCAGTTTCTTTAATTTGCTGGAATCCAGTCAGTGTTAGGTGTGTGGGTGACTTGTAATTTGAATATATATGCAGGATGTCTTTAAACCGCCCCAGCTGTTGGCTAAGAGCAAATATTTCATATTTGTGAGGAAAAGCTGAGAAAATTCCTCTTGTTTACAACTGCCAAGTCCATCTGATGAAGGCACATTGTTATCTGACAGCCAATTCATCTCGTTGGGATTCTGAAATTCAAAACGATTTCTCAGGAAACTTGTGGATACGTCCTTCAAGTATTTTCTTTTATACATTGAATAGCAAGCACTTTAAAGCTTTTTTGTTTTTTCAGTGCATAAGTGTAGGATGTCACATTTCCACTGTAAGTGTAATCTGCCAAGCTACTGTCAAAGAATACCTGATGCAGTCGTTTTAGCATGCCAATGGAAAGTATAAGCGATCTTGAACCTTACTGCAACTTAAATGAACTCAATTTGGTTTATAAGATTGTTTACATGTAATATTTCTTTTGTTGGGATATCTTATGCTAGTATAATTGGGCTGAATTTTAAAATATGCTTCCTGTTGTTCAGTACTCTTTTTAATGTGAAGAACAGATTTTCACAGTAGTTTCCCTTTGGGGGGAAAAAGCCACCTCTCTAGTTTAGTGGAGCTCTGGGGTTTTTGTTTTTGAACGGGAATTTCAGTTACAAAATCTTTTCTTTTTATAGCAGTTACTCTGATATCCGAGGAACTGTTTGGTTGATCCGTGAGTTACTGATCATGAATATTCATTTGTAGACCTTATAATGCAAAACTACATAAAATATGATTTGATTAAATCTATGTATACCTCTCTCGGGTGGTATACGTGTTTTTCCTGTAGTTTGTTTAAGCAACAACAAATCTCTAGGACAGTAGGTATATGTAGTAGTATGTACACAAAGCTATTTAGACCTAATAAACTCCATAACAGGAATTTGTGTCACACCAGCATAACTGTAGAAGTGCAATGGAAACCAAAACCACAATAAGTACTGCCGTAACAAGCGATTATTACTACAGCAACTCTGCTGTAATTTTTAAGTAAAAATGTTCAGTTAGCAATAAGTGGTCGTATAGTAGTGCCTACTACATAAGAACTCGGAGGGAAAACAGGATGAAAACTAGCAGCTTACTTAGATAAGTTTTAGTTTGTGGAAACTTTAGTTGCTAGAGTGACCCTGGTGAAGCTGAAGGTGATTTTGCTACAAGCCTTTTAGTTGGGTACTGTGCTGAAAAGTCTTCAGTCCAAAAGTGGTTATACACCACAGTGCTCACTTAGTTATAATCTCTGGCAGTCTTGTCTAAAGGCTCAGCTCTTAAGGGGATACTAGCTCTGGTCCAAACCAATTTCGTACAACACCGCCTCAGCTAGTAAGTCTGCCATGAATATGGCTTTCTTCACAGCCTGTATCTTGAATGGCTGAATCACATGGTCTGTTGTGTTGTGTAGATGTTCTGTCTGCTGAAAAAAACCACTTTGAACTTTGATATGTACAGCCTGTTTTTCAATCAATGGGACAGGCTGTCAGGAAGTAATGTCAAAACCTCTTGAGTTAATTACAATCTTGACTGTCCTGTGTTTAACATCTGCAAGACTTTCTATTCTAACTAGTAACCTGTACGGTAAGCTCATGTTCATGTGAGTAGGGTCTGTATGGCCGTTCAGTACATGACAGGTCTCAAAGAAAAGATTGGGACCTGACCTGTTATGTTGTCTGAACCTCTCTTACATAGACCACAGTCATGTATCAGTGGTAGGTTTCAGTATGCTTCATGGCAGGAAGGCACAAAGGGTCAAGGTGTGGAGAATTTCCACAACATTTAAGAATTTCCAGGGACTGCTGAGTATTATGGGAAACAAAACCTTTTTGAAATTATTCCTTATGAAAAAGTGAAATTGAGCGCTTGTTTCTTCTTTCCTTATAAAGCTGTCATCTTGGGTGTGATGTTTATAATCATTTGAAATAGTCTCTTAGGAAAACAAGATGAAGATAAACTAAAAACCTCTACTTTTTGAGTAATTAACACTATTATTAGACACAGCTTTAAAAATGACTTTTAAAAAGTAGTCAATTGTTATCCTCAAGACCATCTTCTCTTGTGGTGTTACAGCTACTGCTCAAAGTATCCCAGTGTTTTTACAAGCTGTTGTCATCTGGAGGGGAAGTGTAGTATTTGGTTGAAGACAGCTGCTGTAGACTCTTGAACCAGTTCTATTATAAGCTACTTAAGTCTAAAATTTCCTTACAGTTCTTTGTACCCCAGAAATACAAAGTAATCAGGTTTTAAGGGCTAAATATACTCTTCACTTGTTTATGTAGCAGAGCAGTTACCTTTTCATTTAGGAAAAAGATTTTTGGCTGATAGGAGCATTGGTTTTAATCGTAGTTTTTCTATTTCTAGTAGTTGAGATGACAACTACGATCATTCTAAGACTATGCTAAACATCTGAAAGATGTCAGGATAGGAAGAGTTTACAGCAATCATTTGAAAACTACCCACATTTTTCTTCCTGTATCAGTGAATAATCCATTGAGGCAGCAGTATGCCCCTAAAATGCTAATTTGGAGTCTGATTCTGCAGACATTTGCCACGTGAATAACTTGGTTTGCATGAGTAGTCCCACTGATTACTCTTGTGAGAAAGGTTACTTGTGTGGCCTGAAAAGTTTCCAGGCCAAGGCTCTGCACTTTGATACTTGAAATTAATAGATTTTTTTCTAGAATGTCCATTTATTATCTTAATAGTTCTAAAGTGCTATCTGTGTAGACTTAAAAATACAAACTAACAAAAAAAACCCCACAAACAAAAAACCCCAAACCCCACAAAGCCCATTTCTGCTGAAAAGTAGTGTGTAGGTAAAACGTTACTTTCAGAGGCTCTAGAACAACGGCAGCTCTGTGGTAGTATCTGAGGTAAATATTTATCCCCCCCCATACCTCCCCCCAGAAAAAGCCCCCCTGAGCTACACGGTGTGAGTAAGCTGAAATCGAGTTCAAGAAAAGAATGCTGTAAGGGTTGAACTTCAAGTTGGTACTTGAAATAGCTTTTAAACTGAAAGCTATCTATGTTGTATTTTCATGCTTCTTACAATGTATTACTGAATGATGGAGAAAAATATTTCAAGAATTAAATGTTTTGTTACAGTTCCTGCATTTTTCTATATTTTTACAACACAATTTTAAAATAACCGACTGAGGCATTTTCTGTACTTGTTATTTATTGGGGCTCCATCTCCACAAGTACATTAAAACAAGTTACTAAAACTTAAGATTAAGAGAGCATTTACTTAGGAGTGTACTTACGAGTGTGTGACTGAGTACTGCTGAAAATTATTGAAGTTTTGTTTATGATGTGGATGAACAACTTGAGACTTAAATACATGTCACAGCACAGAAGGAAAAGTGTATTTCAATGACTGTTTCAAGGAAAAGGTTTTTCTATGTAGTAAACAAACTGAAGTACTACTTGGATTTCTTTCTGGATATAAATCTGTGTGTGAAACTGCTGTGTCTGCAGCTTCTTCAGCAAAAGCTTAATTATAACCTCAATACATAGAAGTCAGTCTTGTCAAAGATATTAAATGGGATTCAGTATAATGAAGTGGGGTTTAGCTGTATTTCGCCATGTTTGGGCTTTAACCTAGTCTCATAAATGTGGTAAAATATTAAGCTGTTATCCGGTTTTGAAATTATAAAACAAAAACTCGCTTATGAGTTACCATAATCTCTGAATGTATGGTGTTTTACAGAACATCTCATCTTACAAAGGCATGCATAGCAGGATGGACTAAGAAACAAAGTATTCCGTCTAGGATAAAAACAAATACAGCTTTTCTTGGGCAATACTGCCCACCGGGCCTGGGCAATTATCAAGGGAATTAGCAACTGTGTCAAAATAGACTAGATAAACTAGGACTGTTCTTTTTCTCTAGCCTAGGAAAGGGCCATGCTATATTATGTGTATGTTCTTTCTTAGGGTGCAGCCTTACTGTATCACTGAGGGGATAAAACGTGCTTTCCAGAAATTAAAATAAACCTATGTGCTAACTCTTTATTATGTATTGATGTGTGGCATGAGACTGCAGTTTTATTCTAATTATTTGACTAGCTTTATCCATAAAATATAAATTCCCAGTAGGAAAACAGTAACTTTTAAAAAAGGAGTATCAGGATTTTCTATGATTCTTTAAATGTGAGTTGCGTCAATAGATTAATCCCAGAATAATTAGTTTTGGTCTGAACTTTTTCTTTCCGGATTTTGAATCTCTAGTAGAATATAGGCCTTTCAGTTGCAGAAAAGAAGTGTTAAAAACCCCAGATTTCAATTCTGCGGAGCTACATGATCAAAGTTCAGGAGGAGACTTCTGGAAAAAGTGCCAAATGTTGTCTATTTTTGTGATGCAGTTTTGTGGTTTTAACTGAAGCAAAATCTGTTGTTGTTTTTTTTTTTTTTTTAGTTTACAGAGGATTAAATGTGAAGTTTAAAGGCTAATGTGGAATTTTAGAAGCCCTGGTGAAAAATGCTATTTTAGCAGTGGAGTCACCGCTATTGTTCCAGGAATCGTTTTATCACTATCATAGCTAAAAGAACAGCCAATAAATGAACAATATTTCATTTTGTTGTGCTTGACTATATGCAGTCTTATGCAAGCAGCTTTTTTTGGCAGTAAGACTTTGTATTATATAGTATGGAAGTTGTACTGAGCTCTTAGAATGAGTTCTTAGCTCGTTAGCTAGAAGTTAGTCTCCAATCTCTTTTCTCAATGAATCCTGGTCTTCATTTTGATGTGCAAGCTCATTACTGAGCCTGAGAATCAATTTTTCAGTTGAGGTGCATTCTGAACAGCTTCTGCAGCCAGGAAGGTCTAGGTTGGACTGCCTACAACCTGAGGTGCTAAGGCATGTGCTTGTTTTTTTAAGGCTGCTTGATGTTTTGATTTTTCTCCCCCTTAAAGCATTGATACATAATCGCCTGTCTGGTGTCAGACTGAATATATAAGCATTTGAAGGGTTAATACCTTCACGCATGTGTGATAGGTAGCGGAAGAATAATGAGTTCAGGTAGAGAATACGTTTTGAACAGCCCTGAAGGGGGTGAACGGTTATTCCTTGTTAATCACGGATGTGAAAAATCCTTCTCTTGGCTAATCCTACATAGTTTAAGGGCAATGCGTAGCGCATTCCTCATCTTAGAACAAGGAGGAGACCACGAAGCCTGCGGTGCTAATAACTTACCAAAGGAACGTGAGACCATCTTACACAAATTGTACTGGGGCACCTGTATTATAGTTTAAATAAAAACTCCAATAAAAAATACTACACTAATCTGTATTAGCAGACTTTTGTCAAAACAACTTCAAATACCTTCTCTAAAAATGCCTGTTAAATCAGAAATAGACAAAGGCTATCTTTGAAGACAGTATTTAAAAAGATGCAGTGTTCTAATGGAATTTTAAAAAATCAGATTATAGCTGCATTTTGATTGCAGAATACTACAAAATGTTTGATAAAACTTTATGTTCAAGAGCAACGTTGTTCTTTTAAAGCCTTGTAAATGTTTGCTATTATTTTTAGTATATTTTATTCATCTGAGTGTCTTTTCTCATGGGACTCCTTTTATAGGTCTAGAAGTCAAATTGCAGTGAGAAGTCCTGTTTGCTCTTTGCAGACCTTTTTACAAATTCCAGGGCAGGGAGGCTGTTTATTTTTCCCACATCTGTTTTGTGCTCATCCTTTGTGACACTATTTGCTGGATGCTCTTCTTTCTCGCTTCCTCTGAAATGGGCAATTTGCACTGTTGCAAAATGTTTAAACCGAATCTGATTCTACAGAACTATTGTCTCAACGTTTTTGTTTCAAATAGTGTTTTGTGTTCAGAAACTCTTTTAAATTGATGCTGTAGACCACTGATATTAAACTTAAGCTATATATTTCAGTCTTCCTCTGTAAATATTATATTTATCTGTTGCAGAGCCAGTTCAATATGTTTTGTTTTAAAAAATAGATTTAATGTTAGATGGCCGCAGGTGAAAGTTGAGTTGTCATTAGATTTTAATATAGCATATTTCAAAGAGCATCTAAGATGCTCCTTATTTTAACTGCAGAAGCCACACATCTATCTGGAATTTTACAATTGAACTCCAAACTGTATGAGAGATCTGGCTGCATGGCTGCCACTTCAGTGACTCATACTGTTATATTACCTCGTTTACTCTGAAGAGTCTGGTTGAAACTTCATCAGAAGAAATGTTTTATTTTCCTTCATAGTATGGAGTGCACTGTGCTGGCTTGTCTTTAACAATAGTCTAGACTGATAATCAAATACAATGTGGCAAAGTCTCCCTTAATTTTTTTTAAGACATACCTGCCTTTCTGACTTTGGCAGAATGCCTGGACAGGTGCTACAGAAAAATACTTGAGTGAAGACTTAACTGTGGTAACTTGGTGCCAGAAAGATAGTTACAAGCCTATCTAGACTATGTGCAGGCCCTTCTTGCCTTTCTAAACAATCTGTCCAAACTCGAGCTAAATTCCATCTATTAGATCAACTTCCCCTCCTGTCTTTATTTGCCTTTTTTTTTTTTCCCCTTGGAAGTAATCCCAGATGTTGTCAAAGATCATCCTTGCTTCATCTGATACTTGATTCTGTATTACTTTTTTGAGGTTTTACAACTTCTGTTTCCTCCTTTGTGGTATATTTTATAGAATAAAATCCAACGAATTAGCCTCACAGGATTGTGGAGGTTTGAAGGACCCTCTATAGGCTGTCTAGTCTCACACCACTGATTAATACAAGGTCAATCAGAGCAGGTGACTGAGGGCAGTTTCCAGTTGGGTTTTGAATGTCTCCAATGATGGAGAATCTACAGCCTCTCTGGGCAACCTGTTCCAGTATCTGACCACCTTCACAGTCAAAGACTTAAGTTTAAATGTAATTTCCTGTATTTTGATTTGTGCCTGTTGCTTCTTGTCCTTATGGACCTCTGAGAAGAATCTGGCTCAGTCTTTCTTGAGAAGGAAGGACATCACTTATGTATACACATGGTGTTAGTTATATACGTTGGGATCCTTCTGAGCCTACTCCCCAGGCTAAACAATCTCAGCTTTCTCAACCTCTTCTGCTGTGACAGGTGCTTCAATCTGTCTGCTTAATCATCTTTGTGACCGTTCTCTGGACTTGCTTCAGTATCTCCATGTCTCTTGTAGTGGAGAGTCCAGCTCTGGGCACAGCTCTCCAGATGTCTCACCAGTGCTGAGCAGAGGAGAAGGATCACTTGACCTGCTGGCAATGCTTTTCCTAATACAGCCCAGGATGCTGTTGGCCTTTGCTGCAAGGGCACATTACTGACTCCAGTTTAACTTCTTGTTCTCCAGGACCCCAGGCCTTTCTCTGTAAAGCTGACTTCCAATGGTGGTTCTCTAGTGTGTGCTGGTGCGTGAGGTTGTTTGTCCCCTGGTTCAGGACTTTGCATTTCCCTTTTGTTGAGGTTCATGAGGTTTGTTTTTGACTGATTCTCCAGCCTGTCCAGGTGGTTCTGACTGGCAGTGCACTCTCTTAGTGCATCAGTCATTCCTCCTAGTTTTGTATCATCTGCAAACATACTGAGGGTGCACTCTGTCTGATTTTCCAGGTTGTGGCTGAAGATATTGAACAGTACTGGCTCTGGTACTGACCCTGGAGTACACCACTAGTGACTGTTCTCTAGCTGGACTTTGTACCACCAGTCACAGCCCTTTGAACTTGTCACTTCAGACAATTTTCAGGCCATCTCCACTTTTGTAGCCTGTCCTTCATCAGTTTGTCTATGAGGACAACTGTTATGAGAGACAATGCCAGAAGCTTTACTGTGGTTGAAATAAACAACATCCAGTGCCTACTCCTCATCTGCTGAGTTCTTTATTCATTGTAGAAGGCTATCAGGCTGGTCAAGCATGATTTCCCTGCTGTAAATCCATGCTGACTACTCCTTGTTGTAGTTTTGTCCTTTTTGTGTCTAGAAAGAGCTTCTGTTTTGCTCTATCACCTTCCCAGGCATTGAGGTGAGGCTGCCCAGGCTGTAGTTTCCTGGCTTTTGCTTTGTTTTTCACACTTTTTTTAAATGCCATAGGCAGAATTAATAAGAGTAATGACCAGAAGTTTATAGACGTATCCTTTCTGTTTAAACAGTGAGGAGTACAGAGTCTTTCAGATAACAACAGCCTTAGTTTTTCTTTTCTTCTTAGCAAAAAAAAGCAGCCCAAACACAACTAAACAAAGAGCTTGTCCTAGATTTGCTTATATTGGAAAACCTCTTCAAATAATTAATGGAGTATAGACTTCTGATTCCCTGTGCAAAATAGTGTTCTGCATAATGTATGGAGAATTGATTAGGGTAGGAGAGGAATGTGGTAACTTTGGAGTTGACATCAACCCTGCATGAGAAGAGAATGAAGGACAGAAAGTACTTCCAGGTCCAAGTAGTGTACACTAGTACAATGTAGTACTATAGTTTGTAAAGTAATTTTCCCCACTTTCTACATAAGAAAGAAACTGGGTTTGCAGTAGTGTCTATGTCCTGCTTCCTTTTAGGATTTTTTTTTTTTTTGCTAAAACAAATATCTAACTGGCTTTTGATATTAAACTAACAGGTATTTATCTTAGCTAGTTACTATTTAGCCTGGAAAATGGAGCTGTGATTAAATGCTTCTTGACCTGGGGAAAAATTTGACTTATGCATCCAAATGCTGTTAGATCAGCCTTGAACTTCTCAGATTCCAGTTTTTATTCATGTGATCGGTAAATTTGATATTGCTAGGTTTAATGAGATTATAAGTAGTTTCACTAGAGACGAGAAGATATTTGCAGAGAATTCTTAATGGAAAAGCTGGCACAATCTTTTGCTTAGTTCTTGGGCCTTCTTCTCACTTAATGATATGTTCATGCAAGTCACATTCACAGATAGCAGTTGCCAGATGTGTTGAAGTTCAGTAGATTGAGGCTTTGGACATGGATGCACAAAAGTTCTTTGCCTCTGGCAGATGTAGCAACAGGTTTTTTGTAGAAAAGTAATAAGGCTTGCCTTCCTTGCAGATGTAAACCTAAGTCAAGCTCTATTTAAGGCTCTCTGGTGAGGAAATAGTCATCACTTATTCTGATGTCTGTTATTTTGACCCTGTATATCTCAGGTCAGGTTTTTAGGATGTAACTGTTAAACCAGTCCATGGAGATTATTTGGGTGCTGTACACTAGCTTTCTGTTTTAAGATACTTGGATAATTTTGTAGGTTGATTCTGTATTTTGTGAGCTCATAAAGCCTCAACAGATATTAGACCTTCACAGCAGAGGCATATCCCTACATCTGTTGGAACTACTTGAGGAGCCTGGTGGGCTCTGTCACTGTGAGTAGAAAGAGCTGTTGCATGAACACTCAGCGGTTTCTTTATTGACATGTCCTTTCATTTAAAATTGAAACTTGGTGAAAAAACCTTCGTGTGCTTTTGAAGTTCATGCATATTTTTCAAATGAGCTTCAGTGTTGCATGATATTTTTAAATGGGTGTGATAATGTCTTCTGCTGACAAATGGAAGGTGTACTTCTTTGAGTACAATTTCTAAGCTCTACAGTACTGTGTGTTACAATGGTGCATATTGTGTATTTACTTCTGTCAGCTAACTTCGAAGGAGTGTAAAGTAATGACTTCTGCTATCATGAACTTTGTGTGAGTTGGAAGCCTTCTATCCTTCTTCCTGAAGCACTAGTGGTAGAATAAAATGCGTCTGTGCCTTGTATTTAGAGCCTTGGAAGGCTCTCTTTCTCTGTGCACCCAACGGGATAGACTGTTTCTAATTAAAGAGTACAGCTGATTTATAATTTACTTGGAACAGCTCTTAACTTCAATCAATTCTCAAGTTGTCTTTGAGGGCTTCCTGTTATTTTAGGGGGACCTATGTCTAGAATTGCACCTGATTGAACTAAAACCTACTGGAAGATGACGTGCGGGGGGGAAAAAATAACAGCCTTCCAGTACTTGGGAGGTGGTCGTCAAGAAGCTCAAGCCAGACTCATCACTGTGGTGAGACAAGCAGCATAAATTGAATTGAGAGGTTATGACTGGATATAAGGGCAAAACTTCTTCACTATGAGGGCAGTCAAGCACTGGAACAACTCAGTTACCCAAAGGGTGTGCAGGCTCATACAGCTTCTCTGGCTGTATGTAGCTGATTACAATGGGATCAGAAGCAAGTTACAGTGAAGGTTGTAACAAGTCTGGGAAACAAATACAGACCTACTCATGAATTACAGCAATTGCAGATGATTACATTGCAGACAGTGTAATTAAGATTTTTATTTTTTTCTCCCTTCCTTCACATGCATGGTTGATACTGGATCAGTTATTAGGACATGAAAACTTGAGAGAGAAATCAGAATGGATTGGTGGCATGGCCAGACTTCAGTGAGTTAGGATCCGTGTCACTGGGAGTGTAATGTGCTCTCCTGGCAGTTTACTCTGCCTCTGTCATCCTGTACATATCCTTTGACTGCATGCAGAAGACAAAATGCGGATATGGACCCATTTCTGCAAAGCTAGCCTGTTTTCTAGGGCCAGTAACTCAAATCAAGCCAATTTTTTTTTGGCTTCACAGTGTAACCTATTGCTTGTCTGTACCTACTTTTTATCTGCCTATTGGTACTGAACTTCCTTTGAAGAGTATTTTCACCTGCCTATCTGTCAAAGATTTTCCTTCTTTGTCCTGAAACTGATCCTTCTGTATACTTCTTCCATCACATTACTTTGAAGATGCTTTTCTAGTTTTTACTGTGTTTAGAAGACTCAGCTCTGGGAGCTTTACACTGAAGTATTTAAAATGCTTTGTGTGCTTTAGGTAGTATGTGGACTTTGCTTGAATTCATCATCAGGAGCTCAAAAATTTATCTGTGCCAGTCCATCAGTTTGTCCAATCTCTTTCTAAAGATGCATTCAGTAACAGAAGAAAAAGTAGTAATATATATTTTAATTGAAACTGTGCCTCAGTTTTGTTAAATTGAAATAATTGTATGATGTTGGACCCTCATCCATTTATTTCCCTTTACTACCAAGGAACTTTACAGTCCTAGGTATTGCAAGGTTAGAAGAAATTCTCCAGTACGTTTTCTGTTACTTACGTCACTAACACTTCATCTCTTCTGAGCTTTCTGCCTTTGCTTGAGAAACACAAATTTTTCTAGCTCAGTTGGGAAACTGAACGGTAGCAGTATGGAATATTTCATCACTGTTTCTTCAGTGCTTCACCTTGAGCTTCATGCCAGTTCTGGGAGAGCAGTTCAGTTGATGCAACTGAAATTTGTCTTCTCACGTTGTCCCAGGGGAAATGCTGTCTGCTAGCTAGCTGCAGTGAGGTCTCTGCCAACACACATCAAAAGAAAATGTGGTGGTGTTTTTCTAGTCATTTTTACTCTGCAGTAGCTGTAGTTCTTGGCAATCTGTAGTCCTGGATTCTGTGATCCACCTGTGCTTACCTCAGGTTTCAGCTCTGGGGAGGAAGGGGATCATGCCTGTCTCACTCTTGTTCCATTATATCAAAATTAAGCATGATGTTACCGGCAAACATGGAAACGTTGGAGAACCATATAAGCTAGTGAACTGTTTTAAAATAGGAATGTTTCCTGGACTCCTTTTGTGGTTCTATGTCAAAGATTGAAAACTCTTCATAGTGACTGTTGAACTGGAAGCTGTTAGGTACTGTGATATTCCAGATTTGCCCTGTGTGTTTTTTCACATTCACTTACATGTGAATTCATAGCATTTTTTTGAACAGAACTATCTATTATAGTCTTGGGAAAATCATTTCAGTGAAGTCCAGTTCATAAAAATTTTCTTGTAGGAAACTTAAGAACAGCAAATCATCTGTTATAGCTTGTTAGATGTAAAGAATAGCTGAAGCCTCTGAAGTATAAGGGCGTATTGCCCATTATTGCCTTCATGAAAATTAGTAATGTTTGATATTCTTATGCACAAGTGATAAGGAATGGTGAGATTTTTGGTAGAGAAAGCTTAATTCTAAAAGAAGTTCTAGTAAGTGGGATGAAATTATTCAAAGCAGAAGTTACAAAATACAGGATACATTAAAGATCAGTAATTCATTTAACTTGTGTGTTCTCTCAGTTCACTCAGTGCTCAAAGAACAAATGTTTTAATTTTGTGAAAGGCAAAGTAAAAATGTAGGTTGAAACAGTGATTCTAAGTGCCAAGCTCACTTGGTAGAAATTGTTGAGTAATGAGGGTAGTACTATTTATTGTTAGGTTAATTAATGAACTTGATTTATTGTCTATAACTTAGATTTTAAACTCTGTTCAGTGGCACGTGCATCAGAATGTTAACAGTATACTCAGTTGTGTGGGCCATGTGAAGTATAGATGACAGCAGAAACTCGTGATTGAAAGTATTAAGTGGTGGTATAGAAAGTTACGTACAAATATTTCACCTATGAAGTATCGTTCTAAATTGATGCTGTGTGTCCTAAGACTGTCGTTGCATTTAGTGAAAGACAGCCTGCCTGAAGAACTCTATCATCAGTTAATATTGTCTCATTATACTATAGTGCCTTTTTTGTATTATACAGAACTTCTACAAAAATACAGATACTGAGTGATTTCATTGCCCCTTCAGTTACAGCTCACCATTGTTGTCTAGTATCTGAACCTAATACAGTCCTTAAAAAGTATCAACAGAATTTTTTGTCATGAATAGCTTGTGATTAGAGATTGACTTTCCAGAGTTTTTTTCTTGCATCTTTTCCCATGTACTTTTTGAGCTGTAAGTATGGACTTAGAGGTTAAAGTTTGAACTATGTATTTAGCAAAGAGAAGGGATGAATGAATTTTATTTCATTTCTTTTTATTTAACCATTTTTTCAGGTTCAGTGTCTAAGAATCCAATTTTCATGTTGTTCTTTTTTCTGATCACAAATGTAACTGTTATTTTGAAACGATTTTCTTCCTACTACTACAGTTTTTTGGTCTTAATATATACTTTTATATATAAATTTAGTATAGATAAGAAAATGTCTGTTTTTAAATTACCTTATTTTGAAAACACAGTAGATCCGCAAACACTAAAAAAACCCACTCGTTTTTATGTGGGTAAGGTTTTCTTGTAAGCAATGTTTAAATCAGAAATCTTCCACTATTCATTAACTTCTTTATAGCTCTGTCTTTCTTTTATATTGAAAACTTTCCTTCTACTGATTTGGAAATATGACTTGCAAGATCGTGATTCAGATTTTTTTGTTGTTGATGGTTTAAGCACTTTTTTCTATTTCTTAAATTGCATCTTCAGTTGTCTCACTTATCACAGTACTGTAGTCCTTCCTTTTCAGGATCTTTTTCTTTTGTTCTAAATTATCTTTTAATCTTCTGAATGTGTGATGTAAATTTCTTCTGTGTAAGGAAGTTAGAATTTCTGGTGCTTGACTAACAAAAAGGAATCTGACATTAAAACTGGAGAATTATGGGTATCTAGATTTCAAAGCTGACTGCTTGCTTATAGTTTTAAATGTGCGAGTGAACCTGTGGGTATGTAAGAATATTTCTCAGATTATTTTGTTCTCATCAGTAGTCACACTGAACTTTAAGGGAGCAGTAAGTGAACTAAACCATGGAGCTGTGTGAAACTGGATCTTGAGTGTGTAATTGTGTGTGTCTATATGGAAAAACCTTTAAATTGGAAAGACCTTTAGATGGAACAATGTTTATGAAAAATGAGCCCTGGGAGTCTAAACAGGCTTAATTGTTTGAATTCAGCCCTAAGACTAACAAACAAGAAATTCTGAAGCTTTTTGAAATTCTAAAACTTAATTTTGCAAAACTGCTGTCCAGTATCTTTTTTTCACCTTGTATAATGTCTTGGTAGCAGTCTATTGACATATGTAATGTAACTACTGTAAGGATAAAATAAATATCAGATAATACTGTGCAATCTGTTGTCCAGGAATGCCTTGATTTATTGTATTGAGAAGCACTGCGTATTGCAAACTGGGACTTGTGATGAGGTTGAGACAAAACAGGTTTTTTCAGTATGTTATTTTGCTTGAATGGCAAGCGGCATGTGTGGTGCATTGCTTAAAAACCAATAAAAACCTGTTTTGAGCTTGAGTTCTTGACTCTACAACTATATGCTCCAGGGCTGTCACTTAGACACATTAGAAAGAGTAATCTGCATTGTATGTTTAAAAAAAGGTCATGAAGATAGAATGTTTGTCTTGGCTAGTTGTTCTGTTGCTTGTGGCTATAATATGGTGGGCTTTGAACTTGGCACCTCAAACGGAGCGGTGTTTTGACCCTGGTCAGCATGTTCAGTGAGAAATTTCATAGACAAATGGATACCTTCCAGAATCCTGTTGCAGTCTTTCTTTTGTACTCTGTTATGTCAACTGATTGTGGTGGTTGGGTTTCTTTTAATTTATCTTCCTTTTGGTGTATCTTTACAACTAGAGGAAAGAACTGTGCAAGAAGCTTCTGTAATGCCAGATATAAGCTGTGCCTTTTTGATTTTTCTGACTTATTTGATCAGCGTTTCTGTAACAGCTTCCTTTGCTTTTTTTTTATTTAAAGAGGTTATATGGATCTTTAGATATATTATCTTATTACTTAACTAAGTGTATGTGTTTGATACATGTTTCCTTGAACCTTTTCATGGTCACAAAATGTCCATATGCTTCATTATACTAAGAGGAACACAGAGTTGGTGGGGAATTGAAGTAATACTGCTGATTTTGTATTTTTAGTGTTCTGGTTGTTTATGCAGGATAGAGTCCTGACTTAGTGATTGATTCACACTACAGAGATTCAAAATCTTTCATAAAATAAGTAATATGGTCTGTTAGGGAAACCAGAAAATGTAATTAGTCCATGGTAAATTTACTGCTGGACCATGTCTCCGCTAATGGACCAGCTTTGCATAGCCTTTCTGGTCTTTAAAATCAGCTTGTTGCAGCACTGGGATGCCTGCTTAAAGTGGTTAAATTGCTTTGCCATAGCACTTGTTATTTAACACAACTTTTTCTTTTTCTTTCCAAAGGCGCTTAAACAGAAATAACCTCCAGTTGCTTTCTGAACTGCTTTTTCTGGGGACGCCGAAGTTGTACAGGCTGTAAGTAGGCACGACCCTATAACTATTATTTTGGAAAACTTGGAATTGGTCTGTTATTCTGTCTTGCATTAGGTTTTTTGCCTTTTGCCTCAAATAGGGCTAAAATGCATCTAGGAACATTGATACTTTGTTTAAGCTGAGTACTTGCTTTGACTGCTTTGCAAGATTTTTTTTTTTTTAAAAACCTAGGTTAGATACTGATAGTCATGTGAGACAAAATACTGTTTCATCCATTCCCACTTCTGAATGATGTTTTGCTGAAAGAGTACTTTGGCTTTCCTTTGTTTTTTGGTTTCTGTGTTAACAAATGCCTGAGAGATACAGAACTGTATAAGCGCTTTGGTCCTGTGGTGTTCTGGTTTTGTGGCTGTACACACTTACCAGAAAAATCACAGCATGGGCAAATGGTAGGTCTGTGGAGATGTCGCGTCTGTGTCCCCCCACAAAAAAAACAAAGGTAGTAATTTAAGCTTTACGAAGTAAAAGTAGGTAAGCTTTACTTAAGCTTTTTACCTTAAGTAAAAACTATGTCAAATTGAGTAATGAGTTTTTGTTTTGAGTGTATTATTTGGTTTGATAATTTTTTACTCTTGGCAATATTTTTAAATCAATGTTTTGACCCATTGGCCTTTTTAAGAATCCACTTATTTCTGTTGCAGCAAAAACGTGGAATGAAGTTTAGATACTGATTTCTGTATGTATCTACATGGTCAGTTATTGCAACAATAAATTTTAAGGTACCTTTAAGTTACAGTGTGTGGTATGGATGGGATACAACATGACATGCTTAAGTAGGCTTTGAAAAGGTTGTACAAATTCAGCCCTGTTTTAATTAGATACATATTTGATACATTTCTTTAGACTTCAGGTGAGATTTCTGCTGTTGAAATTGCTGATATTCTTGAGTTTCACCTCTTGTGTGCTTGGAAAAAGAGCAAAGATGGAATTCCTCTGTTTTGTTTCCACTTTAATATATGGAAATATTCTTGAGAACAAATGGTATAATGAAGCTTTTATTTTTAGGAGTTGATTTCTGTGTTAATATTGTGAAATAATAGTTCTCTTTTGCCCTCTCATAGTAATATGAAATGGAAAACTGAAAATGACTCTATTAGAGTAAACATTTAGTTCTGTTTACTTTTGTTTCTTTCCTTTGCTTTGGATATATGCTTTGTTTCCAGAACTTCCCTGTAGATGCAATGAGTTGTTAAATTACTAGGCCAGAAAGCTCCTGAAGGCTTTTCTGACAAACAAAAATATTTTATTCTGTTATAATATTATAGCATATATTCATATGTGGTTTTATATATTAACAGTTGAGTCTTTTATAATTTCCATCAGCCATGATAAAGATATTACTTCTATCAGGAAGGAAAATGAAAGGGATTTATGATCATTTTATTATTCTACCTATAGTGTAATGGTTGCTATCTAAATTCATATAAAATAGAAATGAGCCGTAATTCGCAGGCAAGAAATGGATGCACACTTCAGGCAAAATCATACTAGAATAAATTTAATTCAGAATTGTATATTAGATAGATGCTAGTCTTAAGTCTATAATGTCCTTTGATATAAAGCACACAACTGCTCATGGCGTATATGGTGGAAAGTAAGAGATCACTGGCTTCACAGTATTAAATTTCCTCTGCCTAAGGGTTATTGTTGATCAGACCATGAAAGTGAATGTCTGGTTATAATGTATTCATGTTTAAAGGAAAATGAGTGATACTGAAAATCTACAGTTGCTTAACACTAAATTTGTAATTAAAAAACTGTCAGGCCAACAAAGGGGTTGATGCTAGTTAAATGTTCTCGGTCAGTTTTCAGATTATGTGTAGCTTGATTGCTACAAAGAGTATAAAATGATTTGTTCTTTTACATGTATCATTGTATATGCTTGCATGTATTTAAACCCAAATAAATGTATTTCTAAGGAGAATTAAAGTTCTCTACACATGATCAATAACATATATAATATGCTTTGGTTTTAGTATTTGTTTTTGGCGTTTAACAGCTAATCAGAGTGTGTGTACTGCGAGTTTTCAACATGCTATTGAGCTTCTGTGAATAATAATTACCATTTGACCCTTGGCTGTAAATGAGATGCCAGGTGAAGAAGCACATATGCTTGTTGTGTAGCCTAAATGCAATATAAAAGAAAGAGAGTACACTGTATATGAATTATGATTAGACACAGTTGGTTGCAGCCAGCGGCCAGCTATGCTTTCCCTTTGCTGTCTGCTCCAATTTCTCTTTGGACGGGTTGAGAGAGCACTGCGTGTTCAGGTCAAGATGTTTGCCTAGAAATAGTAGTACAGTTGCAGCTGTGTTTGCTGGAGCAGGAGACTAGTTTAAATAGCATTACCATTTATCCAGTCCATTAACAGAACTCTGTAAAATAATACCAACTCTGCATAAACTACAGGACAGTGTAATAAAATTACGAGCACTTGTTGACAGATGGGAAGTGTAAGTAAAGGAAAGCGATAGGTTGAGAGTTTAAAAGAGACAGTCCATTATTTTCTGTGTCTAAAGACGCTTGATTTTTCAAAGGTAATTTAATGAATTATTTTTCAGGTTACTTTCCTTCTGATTTAGCAGCCTTCCAAGAAATGTCCTGGAACTAGTTAAAATGAATAATTTTAGTCAAAGCATAAACCGATTTTCCCATTAAAAGTTATCTGCAAAAGTGTTTTGACATAAATATTTCAATAGGAAGTAGTTAACGCTAAAAATAGTGTAAGTAGTGCTGTAGGCTATATTAATCTTACCTTGCAAGGTATCTTTCAAAGCAGAATATACATGAACCTCTGTTTTGATCTCCTACCGGAAAAATAAAGGTGCTGTTGTAAATCCCCTGGGGTGGTATAAGTCCTTGTTCAACAAGTATTTTTCCTGTGAGAAGGGGATGCATTGTTTTCAGTGACCCGTATGCCCACTCATGCTAACTTGCCTAGCATCAGTGATGGTACCTTGGTACAGAGAACTCCTACAGCCTAGTGAGTGCTTATCTGAGGCAAATAGATTTTGACTGCTTACTTTGGCTGGTTAGATCACAGTTCATTGATTGCTGTTTGCTGCAGGATACCAAGTGCTGGGCCCAAAGCTGTTTGAAAATTCTGTTTAAAAGATACCTTTATTAATCAGTGGCACGTAAAGGTTATTGAATTCCATGCACAAAGCTTGTCCCTTTTGATTTACATTTCTTGTGCTTGGAATGAGGCTAAGTTTCCTTACTGACCGATATTTGCTGTGTAAGTTAGGCAATACTGGATTTGAAAAAAAAAAAAAATCAGTCTTTCTAGTGGATGTGGTCCAATATTAGATGCGCTTTCCTTCTAATATATGTACTTGAGAAGATACACATTATGAATAAGATATTTCTCCTCTAAAATAAAAAAACCTTTATAATGTAGTCTGATTAATTAACAGTTTTGAGATGTCTTGGTCACTTAAAAAAAAATCCAAACAGCTGATAATTAAAGGAAAAAATATTAAACATCAAAAAAAACCCTTCAAAAAAATATCTTGGGCTGGAACAGCAGCAGCAGCAACAACAACAACAAAACACGCTGCATGGGGGGCCCTTGCAAAAATTCCTCCTGAATTAATTTCTGCCAGCTATGATTAAAGTGTGTGGTACTAGATGTGTCAGACACCATAGTTCTCTGCTTCATTTTACTCTTGGCCTCTTTGGCCCCTGCCACAATAAATCCCACAATGGTTAGGCAGGAATTGCAGGTTACAGTTGCCAAGGTTACCGTTGTCCGGTCGGACCGACATCATTACTCATCCAGCCCGCTACCCCGCGCGCCGCTGCCCGCTCCCGGCGCAGAGACGGCTGCGGGCAGCTGACGCAAAGAGGAGGAAAGTTCTCCAGGCGGCTCTCAGGTCTGGTTTTCAAGCTGCTGCAGGAGAACCTGTGATTTGCATCATTTGCGTTTATACCCTTTTGCTGAACGTTGTTTGGTTTTTACCTTTGTCAAGAGAAAAAAATAAAATCTTAAGAATAAAAAAAGGAAGAAAAGATGGTATATGTTAGATGCTGAAACAGCAACTTTTAAAATATCTTTTAAGTGCCGGTCTTGTTATTGTTAAGGTAACTGCATTTGAGGTTTAATTTATGGTTTTGTCCTATTCCTTTTAACAGTAATTGTGTCAAGTGAGATTATAGTCATAATTTTGTATAGGAGATATGTACCTTCAGTCTGAATCTATTTTAACAACTCTGGAGAAATTACTCATTAGAAAAATGCTCGTTATCCCAAAGCCTCTGAAATCTTACTCCTACTACAAACAGGTGGCTATGAATGTTAAAAATCCAATGGGGAGGAAGAATGAGTTTCCACTTTTCAAAAGGCAATATCTGTGAACCTCTCCTTTTGCAAGTAGATCTGCTGTTGGATAAGAGTAATGGGTAGGTTTCCACTGTTGTATGTGCCACAATAACTTTACAGCATGCTCCACTCTGTTGCCGGAGTGTGCTGGATGTGCAGCAATTAAAGATTTATAGGAACATAAATTGTGAAGCCACCTTGTTGCTAGATCCTTCCTCAGAAAGTGTGTTGTTTTTTTCAGTCATTCATTTCAGTTTTTGTGATTTGTTACGGGGCATTCTAGCAGCCTGCATACAGGGAAACTTGGTTATTTTTTTGTATGATAATTGAGTCTTATCCTTTGAGAGGCACATAGAAACAAATAAGTCTTCCACACGTTGTGTCCATCCTGCCAGTGTTATGACTTCTTGTGTTTTTCTACCACAGTGTTTTAGTTCAAATACAATGTTTCAATTGTTTTATCTAAACAGATAGGCTTACGAGCAGAAAAGTTTTATGAACATACCAATTCTAATACTAGCTAGTTTTTGATTACCAGCATTATTTTGAACGGTGACTATAGTTCTTAGAAAATAAATATCTTTCAAGATTATTATTATTATTAACAAAGAGCTACTGCATATAGTATATGTACAAAATGAGTATACAGTTTTGGCTTTGTGGTACTGCAAGCCAGTAACTAAAAAGAAATCCCTAATTTAATACATAGGAGTAATTACTACTCATTCTTGCAGTGTGGAAGCACCATTAGGATAACTTTGTTATGTTGGTGCATTGTTACTAATAAAAAGTCTTACTGCCTCAGTCTAGGATGTTTTTGGAGTGAATTTGGTCCTGTATGCTGCAAGTCCATTGTCAGTTGGTTCTGTGAATTTTACTTTGGCTATGATTACAATCCATAGATAAAGATAGGGCTATCTAAAAACAAGTATTAAAAATGTTTGGGGTTCATTACCTGTAAGAAGAAACTAAAGTAACTAAAAACATGTTACCTCTGTGCTAGGTTTATAATACCTTGTCCCTTTTGTTCATTACTTGTACGGAAGATCCTGGAGATAAACTTTCCTAAGACATTATAAAAGACTGATTGTTGCTTCTGTCACCTGCTCATTTTTAATCTAGAGAAAAAAGTGGTTTAGGAGCTTGAATGTTTTATGCACCTTGGCTTGCATCTGCATCTTTTCTCTTGTCCTACCATCACTTGCTTCTACCTTCAGTTTTCATTCTGTTATAACGTTTCAAAATTGAAGATGCGTGCATCCTTTACAATGTAGTAAGTAAAACACAAATATCACTCCAGCTTTGCTTCAGACTAAGCCCTACTTATGTAGGATTAGAGATGGCAAGATGACTTTTTAGAGATTTTGGAAGTGCTGCACAAACTTGTACAATTCATCAGGTGATTTATTTTTTTGAGCACAGAAACAAGATTTATATATATGCATTTGGTGTACAACTTGCAGTAGCTATATCCTAGCAACAGCAAACATTCAGCCTTAGATTTAGCTGAGTAAAAGTGTTGGCGGAACCAGAATGAACTTTTGAAATGTAGTCAGAAAAAAAAGTAAAATGTATTATTACTGTCTGCAATTACTGGACTTCAAGCTTCACTACATTACTCTTCCTGCACTTTTTGTTTTAGAATCTCTTAATCTGTAGGCTTTTCTTGAGCTATGCTTTCTTTTCTATTTTCACAGCACCTGCCTTGATGTTCTGCAAGAAAAAAATTGGTGTACCAAATTTGCAGAAATCGGATTAAAGGTTGTTCCTTGAAGTAACAGTATGAGATTTTTAAAGTTGGAAGGAAACTTTTTTTCTTGTGAAATGACTCTTTCAAGATGAATGTTTGTATTTTTAATTTTGAGATAACTGGGAGGGGTCTTTAAATTGCAGTTAAATTTCCCTTTAGTTCTAAAACCATAATTTCATGTCTTTTTTTACAAGCAATATCTCCTTTGCTATGGGGTAAAATGGCAAACTGGATGGACTTCTGGGGCTCTAAGCTCATTCTACTACTGGGCAGATCACTAAATCTTTACATAAATCTACATTATCAAGTGATATATTTGACTAATTTCAGTGAAAGGTATCTGTAGGCATACATATAACTATTGATTTTTCATTAGAACAAACACTCCAAAGCTGTTTATAGTTGCTTTTAACCTTAATCTGAAAATCATATTAAACACTAAGAAAACAAAAAAAATATGGCTTAAGGCAGTAAACATAAATATATGTGGCCTTCAAACTCTTTTATGCTATTAGGTGTTGATGTTTAAATGTCTGATGCAAAAACATGAATCATATTAATAATTACTCAAGCCATAGCACTTTTAAAATAATGTGGTAGTATTCAGAGTAACTGAGAGATCTGCTTTAGCTATTATGGCTTTGTTACCTTGACCTGTTTGGCCCTAAGCATAAATAATTATCCTCCCTGTTTTTGTTGATATGATAGCGGTCAAAGCAGAGAACTGAGTTAATTGCTTCTAATATGAAAATGAAAGTAACTGTTTTTTTGAGTCACCTGTAACTTTATTCATGTCCAGTCTGAATCAGTCCCAGGGTTGTTCCTGGAGGGTTAACCTTGAAAGCTTTTGTAAATTGTGATATAGGAAACCTTTTAGGCAGGAGTTAAGTAGGAAACTGAATCTCAGTGAAGGAAGTAATGAAAAGTAAAAAGGCATGTCAGAGGAAATGCCATTATTATGTGGTGCAGAAACATGGTGTGAAATGTTATAAAGAGGACATCTGTAAGTCTCGGCTTGCACAGAGTGGACATTTAAGTGCAGCCGTGTCATCTTGATTAAAAAAAGAATAGAAAAGAAGAATAAATCAGGCCAAGGGAAAATGTGAAAGTATAGAGGCTTGTCCCTATGATGGTAGGGTTCTTCTGCAAGTGGAAGATTAAAGCCTGGAGTAACTGAATAGCTGAGAATAGTCCAAAGAAGGGTTGATTGCTTCCCCTCCAACAGTTCCAATTGATTGAAAAAAGCCTAATTTAAAGTTCTGTTTGTTCTGTGTCTTAAACCATCAGAATTTTCTTTTAGAACTGGGGGAATGCTCTGGAAGAAAAAGAATCCAAGGATAAAAAGTCATTGCAGGCCAACAATTGTTCCTAATCCTCACAAAATGCTGGAGAAATTAAATTTATTCTTTATTGCTCAAAGTGTTACCTAGGTCACTGGGCGATGGGAAAATTGAACTGGAAGTCGAGTAGGCACAATCTTTGTTTTGTGTCTAGATGCTTAACCTTAGACACGACAAGGCATCTTAGTGTGTTGTGGGAACTTGGTTCAGAGTATTAACACCAGGACGTTTATTACCCTCGATTTATAATAGGCTATGCTGTCAGTAGATGAAAATGTTGTGTTTACATTTCAGTGTTAAATGATCATTTAATTAACACCTAAGGAAAAAAAAAACACCCTTGTGAAATTCTTAGCAGCTTTTATTGTTGGTTTCCTTGGAGGTTTTAATATCCAAGTTACACTGCCCTTGCTTCTATAAGTACAGCTAGAAAAGACATTCATAAATGTAGTCAAGAAGGACAGACAGTTTAACCCCTGTTGACCCTTCATCCTGCATGTTGATTTATATAGCATTTTAAATTCATTGAATTTGTGTTAAAGCTTCTCCAAAGTTACTCACACAGCATTCAAACAACACATGCGTTTTTGCTTTGGAAAATATTCCCAAAATGCATATTCTTATAAAAAGCATATTTTTTTCCTAGAAAATTAATAATATGTATAGAGCGTATCAACAATTATTTCAGAGTAGCAAAAAAAAAAAAAACCCAAAAATTGTTGTTTTGCTAGATTCGTCTGTATATTCTCAATGAAAAACTACATGCTTTTGTAAGAAAAAACAGTTTTAAACAGACGACATATCATGCACTGGTTGTAGTGGCCTCTGTCTGAATTCTTCAAAAGGAGTAGGAAATTGGCAAGGGAAACAACATTACTACAAAAATGCATATCCACTTTAGCCAGTACAGATCTACTTTCATATGTTCCATTGTATCAAAGAAAGTCAAGGCTATCTAAAAGCTTTAATGTGCTCTTGGTCCTTAATAATGCTTTTTGTTGTAATGTCGATCTACAAGTGCTTTTTTGCAATAATGTTGCCCTACAAAGCGTGTTTGAGTAGTTTTTTGCATCCTAGAGCTAAAGCCAGGAGAAATGCTCTTTGTTAAAGAGCAGCTGCTCTTCAACTGATATGTTTTTATAAACATGCTGTAGTAAAAACTTGAAATTACAGCTAGGTTTAGAGGTGGTTTAGTTTTTTTGGGGTTTTGTTTTGTTTTTTTTTTTTTAGGGATGTGTTTTTAATCAGTTTCTTCTTAGGGGATAAAACCCCCAACTTGTTTTAAAGTTAATAGATTAATAATAAAAAATTAAGCTTAGCTTAACTCAGTTATTGATGACTCAAATCTTTTGGTATTCTTTTTGCTTTTACTGATGATCATATCCTTTACATGTGTCAATAACTGAGCTGGAAAACTTAAGAATCTGCTGATACAGTAAATGTTTCTTTTCTCCACACAAATCGTCCAACACTTGATGAAATATTACAGCTGCAGTGTGAGTTCTATCTGCCAGTGGGATCTCAATGTTTTTCAAACTTCTCTGAATTTATTTATTAAGTTGAAATTTAATATTCAGATAGAGACTTGTCAGAGATACTTACATTTAGAATTAAAGCAGTGTATCACCATCTGAGTACATTTTTTTAATTGAAAAAAAATTCTGCAATATCCATTTTGTGAATTGACATGTCAGACGAAGGAATTCTTAGGATACACTTAAGATACATGAGAGAGGCTTACCCTGTACTGCACTTAGATTACTTTCTTTGCTTCACAGTCCTGGTAGAGGTTTTGATGAGTGGTTGAGTAGTGTGTTCAGGAAGACATAGGCTAAACTTTACACATGCACACTAATAAACTTCGGCTGAAACTGTGTTGAATGGCGCAGGACTGAGTCCTGGTGGGCAGGTCACATCGATTAACCAAGTGCCAATTAAAGGGAACTCTCATTATGGTAAGGAAAAGTGCCACTATACGAAGTGCAGTATTTGCTTCATCTCTCCTCTGTGACCAAGGGCTGCAGCAACAAACAACGCAGACTGTTGTCCTGATCCTTGTAGCTGTTGTAAGGATACCAGAGCTGGGGCTGGTGGTTTTATTTGGGAAAGGCTGCTTATGAATGCCGAGTGGAGTTTATTCTCTCCCTCAGACACTTGAGGGGTCTGCTCTGCTAATGGCTGTGCAGACCCACCTCCTGGGGAATAAAGCTGGGACTTGCTGAACTCTTTTCATCTTTACAGCCAAGCCCAGGTGCAGGCCCTTCCTGGCTCAAGGGTGTTTAAAGGACCATGCTCTGAAGGCTTCTTTCCATGTCCCTCAATCTTTAGGAGGAAGAAAAAAGGGGCTGAAATAGGGGAGGGTGGAGTGTAAATCTTTTGGTTAAGTAAAGTACTCTGTGAGGGTTTGCAGGGTAAAACGTACAAGAGACAAAATCCTGCCTCATTCTTTTCATTTCCCCTTCTGTCCAGACAGTTCAACGACATTTTTACTGTGAATGTGTAATCCGTACAGTTGTGAGGAAGGGCTACTCCTACTTTATAAGGTAGCCCTTATATGAGGAGAGGTTTGATGGTGACTGTTCAGTGCTTTTAGTAGTTTAATACAGGGGAGACAGCAGAGACATCAACTCTTTTTTTTCCCTTTCTGTGGATTTTTGTAGCAATGGTGGATAGCTGGAAGGGATTTAGATAGTTGATTGACCTCGAAACTGAAAAGTTTGCATCACAAGTTTGATAAGGCCCTCAGGGAAGGGTTGCAAAGATAGGATAACAGCTAATGTAATGAAGGGATATTTGTAGTAGCCGCTTCTCAGAGTGTAAAGATATGAAAGACTAAATGGAGAGAAAAGAGTGTAAATGTGCATCTTAAAGTGGGAGAAAAAAATAATCTGAAAAGCTTAATAAAACTAAAGAAAGCTATTTATGTGAACTAAAAAATGACACCCTGAAACATGTACTCATGTATGTTGCAGGAAAGCAGTGATAATTTCTGAGATTACAGAAGATTTCTGTCTGATCCTTACTACTTATACATTAGTGTTGAATCTTTATGAATTTTTATGAATTGTACGTTCTTTATAAAAGGCAAGAGACTGACTTCACTCCTTGGTTTTAGTCATATGTCTCTAAATTCAGTAGAGCAAATACTTTTGTGTAACTCTCCTATGCTATAACCTGTTATAGCATCAGTAGTCCCCTCATCGTTTATGCCCCTACAACACAAGAACAAAATAAAAATACTACTCAAAAAAAAATCTTAAATTTTTTTAGGTCAGAGTGGGTTTTTTTTTTTTTTCTCAAATGAAAACCCGGAACTTTTACTAGGTGAAGAGCCTACCAAATCTATGTAGGAGTGCTTTGCTGCTTGATCTCCAGTACAGTGTTCATGTCAGAGGTGTGGAAGCAAAAACTTCTCATCTGACAGAGTGCAGAGATGTTGTCTCACAGCTAAATTTTAGTAGGTTTAGCATATGTGAAATTTAAATTTCATCTAGGAAAAAAATCACAACCATAGTGTTGCCCTTCCTTTAGCTCACCGATGGAAGTACCCAGTCACGTTCATATTTGAGGGCCTAACTGCCAAAGTAGGTCATCTTCACTGTTCTGGCTGATAGCAGTGGCTTTATCTGTGCAAAAGAGGAGAATCCTTCACCATGTTATAGGACTTCTTGGACTAGGAAATAATCAAAAAACTGTACAACTGTTTTAGGGTCTAAAATAAAGATTACTGTTAGTTAAACTTGTTCAGCTAGCATGCCTTATTAGGATGATAGAATTTTACAATGTGCAGTGCACTGTCACATTTACTTTGAAATCTTGCATATAAAATTAGGTTCAAAGCTGCTGAAGTATGGCCAGTTGTGCCACATACTGTTAAAGTTTTAGATAAGGCACTGGACTAAAGTATTTATTATTGGGTCTGTTTTGTAGACAGTTGATTACTGATGTAAACTGTGTAAACACACACCAGTAAATATTGTTAGAGGAAACAATACTAAGGGATTTAAATAATAAATAAAGTATGCCAGAGTTGTTTGCCCTGTGGATATGGACTGGAGAATGTGGGAAATGCAAAATACTTACAGCAAAATCAAGACTGTGATCGCTGGGTAGAAAACTATTGTAACACACTCAATGATGATAATAGCTATAAATGTACAGTGCAGCATAGAAAAATATCGTGCAATTTTGTGCATATGTATCAAAGACACTGCAGGAAATGGAAAAGAAAATATTTTCAATTACGCTATGCAGTTTTGCAAAACCAGTTGCAAGGTGGGTTGCTTTTCTAGCTAATGTTGTGGGATGTTCAATTAAAATGCCTTTTTTTCATTTTGTCAAGACATTAAAAACATTTCACTAGGATTTTGGCTAAACTGAGGTTTTTGTCTGTTCTTGTAATCAGGTTGCAAAAGCTATTGTGTTGTTTGTTTTTTGGTGTGGTTTCTCTCCCCCCAGATAAATGAAATAAAACTAAACTGGAGTTAAGTTATGAGGGAAGCTTTAAAATGTGTATGTGCTGTTAGCTTGGTTGTGCAAGAGTGGAATAGCAGAAGAATGGCAGTATTGTCTCTGCACATATATAGGGGGAACAAAGACCAAAACTGAGAGAAATGTAATTGAATTAGGAGGTTGATTGGTCAAGAAAAGATTTCTGCAGCAAGTTGCAAGTCTTTGAGATGGGTGACCTAAGAATGATCATTTGGCATATATTCAGTACTCCGGTTAAAATATTAGTGATGCTTCCAGATATATGAATTCTTATTAAATAAATGGAACTTGATAGTCTGCTGGAATTAGAAATTCCCAAGATTTAACATGTAGGAGTAACAGTGGATGCTGGAATTTCACTGTAGTAGCAGGAAATCAAAGCTTTTTTTGCCATTAATTTTATTTATTGCTGCTCTCTGAACTACTCTGTTACAAGCCGTCTTCATAGTGCTTTATTCACAAAGGTCCCAATTGGGTAGAACGGCCTAATTCTGTTTTGCAGTATGATAACTTGCGCTATTGTGTTTCATGTAATATATTTGATGAGGATGGTGATACAGAGTCAGATGAAGCAAATATTGCTGACAAGCGGTGGTTCTTACACCTAGATAGGCCCTAGACAGTTAATAGGGAGAAAATTCTGAAGCATGAAAAAGCAAAAGTGACAAGTACTGTATTAGGAATCTGCTGATTGCTGATTTGTCTTTTTGTCCAGGGAAGACTGTTTGTCTTACAAGAGCTGCAGATCACCATGATAGGTTTTAATCTAGGATTCAGCTTAGAGAGCCTTTCTTTGCGCAGAAAAGTGTTGAAGTGTTATCAGAGTATTACTTCATGTGTTTACTCTAAAGAAACTTAGATTAAGGAATACAAGAATTGTTGCACATTTTAACAAACAAAAGTAGAAAACATTTTGGATTGAAAAAAAAAAATCATATGGCTTAAGATGTTAATGTATTAAAACAAACAAAACACCCCCCCTAAAAAAAGCCAAAAACCAAACCAAAACCAAAACCTCAAAAACTAACCCCTCAAAAAAACCAGAAAGAAACACCAGTCTTGAAGTAGTCAAAGGGAAGATCCAATAAAGCTGCAGATGCCTGTCTTCAAGAGATTTCTTTGAGTTTGTCCAGAGTAAAGTAGTAGAGAAAAATATCTGCGTCCATTAAATGTTGCGTTATAATTTGATGATTAGAGGTATGCATTTGGAACTTAATATCTTCATATAGAGAATAAGAATGTGATGCTATAGTTCCAGTTTATAGTTCCTTAGAAATGTAAAGCTATTTGACTGTGTACATTTTTGAAAACGAAGCTTAGACTAGATTCCTATAACAGTACTCAGTGCCTTTTTTTGCATGATCTAGCTGTGGGTGGGATTTTTTTGGTAAGAAAATCTGCTGTTCTTAATCTGTCTTTTGTTCACTTTACTTGCGTTTTTAATTATAGTTGTATGACCGTATTTGTCCATTGTGTTTTATTTTGGCTTCTGAACTTGGGATGACTTTCCAATTAGTTTGCTAAATGTGAATGTTGAAAAAAACTCTTTTAATGGTGTAACATCTCATTCTGCACAGTAGTAGTGCAGGTCCTATGTGAATTTAGCAAGTATTTAAACAAAAAGGGAGAGTAGTTGTGGTATGCCTGAAGGAAGATGCAGTCATAAGATAACCAATGTATCCATAATGCTCAAGTGTTTACGCATCATCATTTTGGTACACAATGGTCAATGAATTTACTTGGATCTGCTAGGAATCTCTTTCCTTCTAAATCAAGATATGGAAAAAGTGGGGTTTATTTTCTGTGAATATTGATAGGAGAAGAAACTGTACACAATTGACCAGCAATTTTTTTTTTTAAAAAAAACAAACTAGGAAAACGTTTCTGTTTAAGTTGGGAGGTCCAGAAGAAGATTGAAAGGATGTTCTGAATTTGGTTTCAGCTCCTTACCAGAGGAAAATATTGTATAACCAGAAATCACATTTTAAAATTGATGCTTTGTTTTGCTTTATCCTTAATTACGATATCCTGCTGGGTGTAGTTTTATCAGCAGTACTTTTGAGATTGTGTAATGTTTAGAAAGGATTACACTACGTAAAACTTTCCAAATATGAGACTTTTTTAAAAAAGGAAATATGGTGTGAATTAACATGGTAAGCTTTTTGGTGGGGTTTAAAGCATGTATGATAAATATGTTTTTTGGTCTGTCTTATGGCTTTTGTTTTGCTCTTGGGTGTTGGGCTGGAGATGTGAATCTGCAGAAACTGCTTCAGAAGGTATGAACTGTAAAAGGAAAGTAAGGAAACATCTATTTGTGCTGAAGTTTTATATAGAATTGGTACTCTGAAATAACCCTAGGTAGTGTGTGAACACATGGGAATTTCTTAAAATAAACACAGCCATGAAAGGAAAATGTGATAATGACTTGATGATGATGAGTGTCTGCTGTTACGGGTCCAGTGAGATGCAAGTGCCAACACTCCAGCCTCTACACTGTGATCCAAATCGCAACAAAGGAATTTGGCAGCTCAGTTGCCTTTATGTGAATATATTACCATGGCTATGAAGATAAATAGTTCCAAAGTGGAAATACTAACAAATATTTAGTCATTTCCAAGCAAATTACAAGTGAAAATAGGCATACTATAGGAATCAAGATAAATAGGAAATATATCTGCTGAGTATATACATTCTGTTCCTTTTCCTCTGGACTGGTTCTTCCTTTTTAAAAAAAAATCAGTGTATTTAGACAGATTATATGTATTCCCTTTGTAAAGGTCACATCCCAGTTTCTCAATTTCTTCCAACTTCCTTCCTACTCTTCCTCTCCTGTGACCCTCCTCTTATGCAAACATCAGCCCTGATTAAAGCCTAAAGCATGCTGAAAATTTTCTGTACTGAACTGTAGACTGGTGGGCTGTCCGATAACTATAAACTGTCTAATGAAGTGCAAGAGTTTAGATGTATTCTCAAGGACAGGCTCCCTCTTGTGGGGGCTGAGCCGGTTACTTCCCAGCTTTCCATGAGCTTCCTAGCACTGCGCTAACAACCTATAATTCCACTCTATTTATTTATTTTTTTTTTTTAGTTAATATCTGTATATAATTCTGAAATAATTTTTTGTATCCCCAAGTAGTTTTCAAGCCCAACTGGCCTGAAAACTCTTAACTCGGAAAGCAGATTTGTATAGTGGGAGAAATATTGCCAGAACACAAAGATCTTAACTTTTTTTGCTGTTCCTGTTTTGGAAGCAACCCTGTCTGCTGCTTTTGGATATGAACAATTCCCATATAAACTCGATACATTAGCTTTTTCTAAATGTACTGCTTAACTTCTCTGCTGAATAGGTTCATGTCCAGTAGTGGATGTCTACCATATGGTACTGATACCTGTGGTGAGTATCAGCGCTGGTGGCTGGCAGATTATTTTCCATCAGGTTCTCCAGGTTCCTCTGCCAAAGATTAGGGAGAGCTATATTGCTTGGGTGGAATGAGACATCTTTTGTTTGTTTTGAATGATGATGCGAGATTTTGCAATGGAATCTGGGCTGTGGCAGAATTTAAGAATTTCAGAATTTAAAATTCAGAATTTCAAGGTTAGAATTTCAAGCTGTAGTGAAGACAGTTTTTCTGTTCTCTCCACTTGGCTGACTGTTTCTTGCAAGATTTTTAATGCAGCTCACTGAGTTGACTTATTTACATGGGCTTAAGAGGCTTTTCTCCTTGCTTGCTAGCCCAAGCTGAATGACTCATCAGAGATCAAGCTGTTGACAGAGGAGATGCTGTTGGAGCTGCAGATGGCACTGCCAGCATCTTAGTGAAACATTATGCCAAGGAAAGCATATGAAAAATGTAGGAAACAATACTGTAAATTGCATGTGAATTTTGAAAAGTAGTGATGTGTCTGTAGGTGAAAGATGTTGTGCATTTTTCATGATGACAAGGAAATCAATCTTCCTCACTTTTCCACTTCTATCAGTGCCAGCTCTAGCCCTGAAGATTTCTTTGTGGCCTACAATTAATTGGGCTGATGAATCGATCAATGCAATGTCTTAGTATTTGGACATTTTCTCTGAAGTGAATGACAGTCTGGTGGCAGTATGCTTACCTTTTGAAATTCAGAACCTCTCTGGTCCTTCCAGTTTCCTTTTTTCCTATCACAGTAATAGCCAGTACTGTTATAATGTACATATATGGGGTGCTGGCTGAGGGAGCTAAACTCTGTAACTGTCCTTTGTCCTCAGACTGTTCTCTTTGCCTAAGTTATTTGCTGTTTTCACACATTTTTCAGTGTGAGTTGTGTAGGATGACTCTCTAAGAAGGAAGTGGTGGATAGTACCAACAAACAATGCAGCCTGCATAGGGAACCAGAACCAAGAAATTTGGCAAATTATATAATTTTCTTTGTCATAGATGGTCTCTTGAAAATGCAGATTATAATTCTTGGGAATGTTGTTTAGATATAAAATATTTGTGAAACATTACTGAGACAATTCACCTTGCATGTTTGAATTATGACAGGCCTTACTTGAAGTCATAATCGGATTTATATTTGGAGAAAGATGCCATGGTTTCTCCTGGTTTTGTGGACAGATATGTTGTTTAGCCAGCTGTTAAGAGTTGCAGGAGTTTTTGTTTCTTTGGGAAATGCAAGTTTGCCAAACCTGAACTCGGAGCCACAGGACAGGGAATATTTCACTACAGAAATTTGTATTTCCTCACCAATACAAACTCTGACTGTGTACTGCAATCAAACTCATAATTTGACAGTGTTCTAGATTAAGTTTCCTGGGCAGTCAGGAGAATCTTTAAGCTAGTCAAATCCACTTTTTAAATGTCATGGATTAATGAAAGAAAAAATTGTGTGCAGAGAAACAGAGGATCATTTAATGGATAATATATCAGCAGTAATTTCTGATGACACTTGTTCTTCTTGTATAATTCGTCAAAGCTCAGGGAATATCATGTTTAGTCATGCTGCTTCTTCAGTTATCAACTTCATCAAATTCTTGGCTGCAGTGAAAGCTTTTTGTCTTCTCAGTTTCTTCAGCATAATATTTCTCATCATTGTCCTGAACCTTGGTGTGACCTTACTTGTTGGTGACTTGCACTGTGATCTCAGCCAGTAGACACTGTGATGTCTAGATTTCTGTCTTTTCTGCAGAAGATGACTTTTTCTCCTGAACAGTTTTCTCTCAACTATATTCTTAATTAAAAATCTAGTTAGTCTAGCTTTCTTTACCGTAAATGATTTCAGAATGCTTTGTGTAAAGTATTTTCTTATTTTTCTGTGGGAAGTGTACAGTAGAAGAGAAAACCAAAAATTACCTGCAAACTTTAAAGACACACACTTATTAATACATCTTTTTTGTAAAAAAAACAAATGGAAATAATACCTGAAAAATCAACATGTATTTTAAATAACTATAGGAGATTTTTACATGTAACTTTCCTAATTGCAGAAAGGTAACCATGACATTACTTTGTTTCTCATGCGTGTTAGTGGCTTTAATTTAGCAGATTTGCTAAATGTGTCTATCATGGTGTTAAAGATTTTAATTACTGACGTTTGTGAAACTGCTCCCAAATACAAGGGGTATTTGTAGAAAGCTGGATAGATTGACAAGTGATTGACAGGGTAAACATGCTGTGGTGCAATGCTACAGATACCACATAAGCCTCAGGAAGTAGCTGCAATCCAATTTTTATTAAACTCTTAGTGCTAATGTATCTTGACATTATTGTTAATTAGGAAACCAAATGTACCACTGTTGTCTTTTTCCTCCTTTCTTTAGAAAGCTCCACTATTATGTTGCATACCTATAAAGCCTTAGTATGATATAATCTGAGTGATATATTTGTCCATATTAATAGAAGCAGTGGTGACAAGAATAACTTCAGATATTGCAGTTTTCCATATTTGTTTCTGACAACTTAATTCTCTTATTCTTGTCATGAGAAAAATCATTAAATGACAAAAGCCTTGTTTAGTACAACTGTAGAGTAGTGCCTATTATCCTAATCTGTCAACAAAATAAGACGTACCTAGAAAATAACTATCAAGTCTACGTAGCTCTTAAAGTTTCCTAACAGAGCCAGGCACAGTTTCACCTTCCTCTCATCCTTTCCTTCCCCTGCATCCATCTCTGGCATTCACAGGAGAAAAAACCACACTACCAAAACCCAAACAAATAAAAAAACCTCACAACAGCAATAAAAAAAACCAAAACCAAACCCAACCAAAAAGCCCTCTTGAAAGACAGATAGCTTCATTGGTTCACCCTGAAGGCCTTTGCTTTGTAACATGAAGAACAGATTGGTAAGTCCCAGGATCAGGAGATCCTCATGGCAAGTACTGTGTTTTGCAGCTGAAGATGATTGTTGCAAGTTACTTTTCTTTGCTTCAGTGTCATATATTGAAGGCTTTGCAATTTTAACTTAAGATATGTATTTCTTCTAGGGAGCTGGAAGGCAGCTTGTATAAATCTTAGGACAGTGCTGTGACTTGATCTTGAGGTGTCATGTGTGGATCGAATAGGCACAGAACTACCACATTTTTCACACCTCACGTTAAGGAGGCTGGTGATGTTATCTTGCTAACTGGATCTTTTGCTGTTAACCAGGCTCCGTAAGTAGGCTCACATTTCAAACAAGTAGCCCTCTTTTCCATGTAACCTGGTGCAAGGTCTGTAGATTGGTTGAGGCAATGCCAAGCACAAGTCCAGGCTGGATGGAGAATGCATTGAGAGCAACCCTGAGGAAAAGGACTTGGAGGTGTTGGTTGATGAGAAGCTCAACACGAGCCAGCAATGTGTGCTTGCAGCCCAGAAAGCCAACTGTATCCTGGGCTGCGTCCAAAGAAGCATGGCCAGCAGGTCAAGGGAGGTGATTCTGCCCCTCTACTCTGCTCTTGTGAGACCCCACCTGCAGTACTGCATTCAGCTCTGGGGTCCTCAACATAAGAAGGACATGGAGTTGTTGGAGCCAGTCCAGAGGAGGGCTGTGAAGACGATCCAAGGGCTGGAGCACCTCTGCTATGAAGACAGGCTGAGAGAGTTGGGGCTGTTCAGCCTGGAGAAGAAAAGGCTCTGGGGTCATCTTATTGCAGCCTTCCAGTACTTAAAGGGAAGTAAGTTTTTTCTTTTTTTTTGGAAAAGGAAAAGTAAGGTTTTTTCCTTTTTACCTTTCCTTTTCCTACAGGAAAGCTGGAGAGGGACTTTTGACAAGGGCATGTAGTCATAGGACAAGGGGCAATGGATTTAAACTGAAAGAGAGTATATTTCTATTAGATATAATGAAGAAATTTTTTACACTGAGGGAGGAAGAACAGGTTGCCCAAAGAAGTTGTGGATGCCCCAATCCTGGAGATGTTCAAGGCCAGGTTGGATGAGGCTTTTATCAACCTGATCTAGTGAGAGGTGGTTTGGAACTAGATGATCTTTAAGGTCCCTTCCACCCCAAACTATTCTATGGTTCAATGATTTCATCCAGTTGGTCAACTTACTTTCTTTTTCTACTGAATCTGAACTGAATGGACCATGGCCAACTGTGTTAAACTATGATAAGAAGTACTGTAGTCAGGGTGAAAACTTTACCTTCTTTTAGTGCAGAGATGTCCAAAATGTCAAGTGAATAGAGCCTTCTCATGGTGCTACTGGTTTCTTGGGTTTTTTGTTTTGTGTTTTTTTTTTTTTAAAACACAGTATCTTCAGGATTTTGCCTTTAAGCATCTCTCTTAAGTATGAGCATTTTCACTTTGCTGCTTCATAAAATGTCAGTGTCGTCCTGTAACTTTGCCATAAACTTAAGAGATTTCGATTGTGGATGACCTGCACAGTGGACTTTGCCCTACAAGTGTAGCTTTTGTGGTTGTGAGTATTAAATGAGCCAGCATAGGCTGAGAAACTCTGAGCATAGTGCCGAACTTACAGCTGAAAATGTTGTTATGCCTGAGTTAAAGGGAAAGTGGATTTTGGGAATGAAATAAAGACTTTCTTTACACAGTATATGCTACTACCTTCCATTGGGCCTATCCATTACCTTCCCCAAGTGCTTTGTCAGGTAGCAGCAAAACCTACAGAATTGGGTCAGGCTCATTCTGCTGCCTCTTGGGAAATCACTGAGCAAGAATGGAGATGTCTGGAGCTCTTAAGAGGGTGGGAGACCCACGTAGAATGTGAAGAAGCACACTAGCATTCAGGCCATTTCCACTCCTGAAGAAGCAAAGATGCTTCTGGCAACTGGGAAGAGGAAGACAAAATCTCCTTTTTTCAATCGTTTATCTGCTGCAAGTAGATTACCAGCCCTTAGAGTTTTTAGAGAAGACCTTTCTAGAGACAGGAGGAGAAATACTACTTCTCTTCCTGAAGGTCATTGTTGAATTGTTGAAGAAAACTGGCTTTTTCATTTACATTGCCTTTTGGACATGTTGGACCTTGTCTTTGAATGTTTCTGATCCACTGTTCCTACTTCCTTAGCTACATGGTTGTCCTAGTTGTAAACACCAAGGAAGAAGAGGGTGACTGAATGAATTGATTGATAATGAACTAAGGGAGTTTTCATGAGAGGTATAAAATAGAAGAGACCAGTAAAACTGCATCTAGAAATTACTAAATTGAAAAGTGACTAACTTAACGTGTAGCAGTTAAGTTACGGTTGTATTTTTTTGTGCTTTGGCAAGAGTCTCAGCTTCTTGAGTACTCTTTGCTTTGGCAGTAGATAGTAGGAGAATTTTTAATCAAGCATTGTTTATTTAAATCCTTCATAACAGAACCCAAGTATTTTAATGAAAGATTTACCATGTTTCCTCCAGTAACCTGACTCATAAAGGTAAATGTGCCTTTTCCAGAATCTAAAAATTCCTCATGAAAAAATTTCCAAAATAAGAGAACTCCAGAAGCATCTTATAACATTTAAAACAAAAAAGTGAATGTGGAAGATAGGATTAGCATGGGTAATTTCTTGCACTTCAGAACAATGGTGAAAATACTATTAATTCTTGACACTGATTCTGATTGCATTGGTTAAGTTGGGCACCTAATTGGTAAATTCAGAATTCAAACTGGATGAAATTTAAAAATAGTTTCATAAACTATTTTATTTGAGTTAATGGAATCAAATTGCCTGATATATTGTCACCACAAGCTGTTTTACGAATGAAATAAATTGCTTTATTTCCTTTACGCTACAGAATATTTTAGTTCTGGAATTTGTAGGATCAGGACTGTGTTCTTCATTCAGTGCTATTTTTATAGTCTGTATTTTTGCTTGTGGAAAAGGTCTAATAGGTAGTAACTGATGTTCTGTTCTAAAATAATAAAATTGTCCTACTACTTTATCACCAGTCCTGTTAATTGCATGCATTAATATAAAATTATGTTGTCTCTTAATGTTCAGGTAAATGCCTCATTTCTAATGAAAGTATTTTTGTTGTGCTATAGTTATTTTAGGTGTTTTATTGGAAGGTAGCTGTAATTATAATAGTACTTAACACAAGTCATCATTAATCAGAAGATTAATCTGCTATTAGTTTATTCCTTGTGCTGTAAAAATACTTTTAAAATACTTTTAAAAGTTTTAGTGGAGCATTCTAAGAGTCATATGTAGGTCACGGATTTTTGGAGAAAAATGTCCTGAATTCTAAAGAGAGGTGGATAATAAAGCTGCTTATTGTAATTGCCATTGAAGGAATAAACTGGGTTGAATGGGGAAAAAAGAAGTCACTGCATTTCCTCCTGCTTTAGGGTTTCCCATTTTCTTTTGCCTGTTCCAGAGGCCACCTTTCTGGAAGTCTAGGGGTTTCCTGGCAGAAAAAATTCTCTTTGTAGACCTTGCTCTAAACTTAGCTTTCCTCATCTCTTTCTCCTGATCCGCTACTGATATCTTACTTCTGCCAGTCCGTGCCTTGAGTTAGCTAACTAAGTTAAACTATTTTCTATATGTATTTATGAAATCTGTCCCTATCTGAAAGCAATCTCTTCTCAGAGATCCAGATGAAAAGGGCAAGGCTGGAAGGGTCATGTCATAAAAGCTTCTTTCTGATTGCTTAAATGGATTTAAGAAGATGGAAGCAGAGAAAAATAGACTTTCCCCTACAGTACATTACTTTGATCAAGCTGTCTTTGCCACCATCTATCTAAATGATGGTGACATTTTTAAAATAAATTGTGGAACTCAAATACTTTGAGTTTGGTAGTTCTAGTCTGTTAATGCTCATACGTTAGTGTGTGTTTCTTCTTGAAGCTCAGTAGTGCAGTCAGGATGAGGGTAAGGCTGCTGAGGACCTGTGCTGTTGCTATGTTTTTCTTTTCAGTGAGATGCAGCATAATGTTTTTCACATTTGTCTTAACAGTGTAAGACCATGTTGCAGTCCAGTGAACTGATGTAAAGTCATTGCCATCAGTAGTTTATGCCCTAATTTTAACTGTGTGTTGTGTGGGAATGGGACAAGAAAACTGACCTTCTGGATAAAGTTAGAGGAATGGATGCGACCTAAGTATCATTTGTTATTTGTTTTGTTTCCCATGGCATTCTCATAAGTGATACAAGGAAATAGGATCAGATGGAACAGGATTAGATAAAACATTATCAGCTATCCTCCTAGTTCAAACTTATTTTGGGAACACTTACCAACTGTTCATTATTAATCTGAGAAGGTGTCTCAAGTGGAGTCCTAGGTCCACTTATGTTTTAACTACCTAGATAACGGAGTTAGCCTACTTTTGTAACATACAAGGATGAGACTGTGGGTGGTGAGTGGATGCTACAAACACCTTGGTTGACATTGGAGTTCATGAGATCTGTGATGTATTGGGTAGATGATCTGAAATCAACTCATAAAATACAGTGAGGACTAGTGTTGAGGAGGAGAAATGAAATGCAGAAAACATAGAAAGGTATCATGGCAAAATATAACTTGTGACTGGTTTAAGGGTCACAGGATAAATTGTGAGTCATAGTTCTGTTGCAAAAAAGGTATATACTGTCTATGACCTACAAAAAAGGTATATACTGTCTATAGCCTACTAAAGATCCTGCTGTACATAAGACATTGGATGTGATTTATCCTCTTATGTGTGATGCTCGTCTGTGTTTGCTTTGGGGAACTTTTTTTAAGACTGTAGGAAAATGAGTCCAAAAAAGACTAGAAATGAGTACTACAAAGTTTACAAAAAGTAGCTTGTGAGGAATATCTTGCAATAGTGGCTTTGCTTATCCTAGAGGGGAGAAGGCTGGACAGTAAGAGAGGGTTGTTACAAAGTTATTAGGAACAAATTGTGGTGTTTTATTTCTCTCCAGCAACTTCATTTGGAGTAATGAATTTAGGTTGAAAACTAGGAAACACTTTCTAATATCTGAATTAGTGAAAGGCTACCAGGAATCTTGGAAAATACACTTCAGTGGGTATTTTAAAGAATGACTTGATAAGCAGGTAGTAGTAGATAGATTAGCTATAAACTAGTTCTGATGTAGAGTGATGTTTTCCCAAGATAAGCATTAGGAGAGCTCTTTTCAACATATTTTTCTATTTGTAAGAAATACGTAGAAATATTTTCTAATTGTAAGAAAACTGTAGTAATTTTAATAATTATTAATGGAGTTACAATATTTAATATGAAATTATATTTAATCATACTTAATATGAAATATTTTCTTATACAAACTTGGTTAATTCACAGATGAAGTCTTCTAGATGATAAACCATTTTTTCTTTCTTTTTAGTTTTATCTTGCTAAACCACAAACTAAGTTGTAGAAAAAAACTAAATTATTTATACTATTGTGACTTCATTCCTATTGCTCTTGTTAATAATGTAACAGAAGAATACAAATTTATTTCCTGAGCTGTTAAAGGGTCTTAACCAACCTTTTTCTTCCCTAAATGGATTACTTTTTTTTATCTGCATATAAGTTACAGCATCACTATATAGGGTGCTATCATCTGTCATTTTAATTCTATTGAATACATGAGCTACTACCTTCCTGAAGTAGTGATTGGTTTAGTAGGTGGAACATGTCTTTCATTGAATATAACTATGGAAAGCTATAGAATGGCTTTTGACAAAGCTAAAGGTAGTATTCCAGCAGCAACAGTGAAGCTATGTGGCCTTTCAACCCATTCATCAAGCTCCCGCTTCTGACAGAAAACATCATTAACAAAGGAGAAAGCATTTTATTCAGAGTAGTGGAGAAATGCAAACCTTCTGAAATACTTTAATTGTGAAAGAGAGTGAAGGTGGAAAGAAGGGCTTTATTATTATTAAAAAAGGGCTTAGAATTTTTCCTGAAATTCCTCAGCTATTCTTTATTTAAAAATGTCTTCTAAAATTTGTTTTTCTACTATGCCTCTTACATTTTATTATGAGTGGGAAACATGGATCATTTAACTTGTCATTAGAACCATTAAAAAAAGTATCCTGTTGTTTTCATGTCCTACCGGCCTCCTATTTTAAAATCTCACTCCCAAATCACATGGCGTGTGCCAGTGAAGATTTTCAGGTAGTTTTTAAGGCTGTTGTTAGCAGTTTCTGTAATGGGAGGAAAGGGACCAGCACAAACTCTCCTGTTCATTTATATCTAGAGCATTCTATTTACATCCTTCAGTATATTTCATTGTGAGACATGTAAATGTACTATGTTCTTTCTCAAGTGGTTTTGAACTGTGATGTATTTCGTATCAATGGTTATCCATTTCAGATTATTTATGGATTAAATGTAGGGCTATTTGTGAGCTCACATAGGGCTGTGTGAGCAGAGAACTCAATGTTCCCCCATTAATTTCTTCTGTTCTATTACAAGTTCATTAATTTCCTTTTCTTTCTGTAGCACTTTTACAACTCTTTTCTCTTTTTCTGACTGGTTTTCTTGTCTGAGTCTTGATTTGAAGGTTTTTAGGATGCTGAAAGAGATGTGTATTGTACCTATCTCATGGGCTTCAAGTAACATCTTTTCTACAGCAATCATGTCATAACTTAAAGCTTTACTTGTGTTTTTCATGCATTGTGATTCTGATATCTTCTTTGCTAGTATGAAATCCTCGTTTTGATTCTTATTAATTATTTTGGGTTATGATCTCATCTTTACTTTTAATCTACAGGATACCTGAAAAGATAAAGTAATCTCCCTGGCACCTTGTTTTAGCTATGAAGTTTTTATTTGATGGGAGGGATGGTTTGCATTTTAGTTAAGTAGTTGGCTATTGCTAGAACATATTTACAGTATACTTCTGGGATTTTGATTTTAATTCTACTTTTCTGAAACATAGAGGTGAGGGAGAACTTGTGATCATCTGTTATATGAAGTAAATAGACCAGAGATGATGTAGCAGAAATGAAACAGAAGACACTGTTCTAGGATCATGTGTTTCTAGTCTAAAATGGCAAAAGAGGTTGCTACACTGTAGGATATTCTTAGATGCAGAATAACTTCAGGTCTTTCCTAAAACAAGAAGACTAAATATTTCTCAACTTCTTGGTGGCTAACAGTCAAGATGCAGGGTTTTCTGGGGTGTTTCACTCCTTAAGGAATCTAAAGCAAATTGAATCAAAGAATGTAAAACAATGTTTAAGTGTGTAGTCTACAAGGCTGGGTCCATGCTGCTCAGATTTTTCCAAGGCTGGGATGATTCTGGGCACGAATAAATGCGGGAATATTATTGCATGATGTATTACAGGTAGTGTGGAGCCTACAAAGTTGAAGTGCCAACTGAGAATGATTCAGGTTTGCAGTTTGTATCTACATGCCTAAATTTTTCTTAAAATCTTGTATTTTTATGGATTTAACTTCTTGCAAGTCTTGAGCTGGTGTCCAGGTCCTCATATTTCTTAGGAACTTGCAAGCTTTCAGGGAGTGATTTAACAAAAACAGTAGCAAATGATGAGAGTGGCAGGATGGCTTAAGCCTTCTCCTTTCAAAACAGTCGTGTGACTCTCTCCACTTTGCTTTTACCAGTATACTTTCTCTTGATGTTAACATACTCAGGCTTTTTTCACAATAAACAAGAGTTATCTGAACAGGAGAGGTGGCTTCTTAGATTTACTCACTGGACAAACAGGACGTTCCCCTTGAACGCTCGTTTTCAGATGACGCTGTATATTGAAGAGATACACCATATATGCCAGGATATAGTTCTAATAGTGTACTCGATGGTTTGTAAGTAAATTCTCTCAATTTTTGGTTTTGAAAAAGTTCCGCTTCACAGCAAAAAATGTAACTGACTGCAGCATGGTTTTAATCCTGCTTTCTGACATTGCAATACCATCGGTGACTCCTGTCTCCTCCCTTTCTCCATCACTTCTACTGAGTATTTGATTACTCTTGCAGAGTAAAGTAGTTTGTACAAGAGGACTGAAATTTAGCTCAGAAGCAGCCTGCTGGTTAGGGCAACCTCCTGGGATGAAGAACAGCTAAGTTTAAATAACTTTTTGAAAATAGTGATGTGAGAACGACTGCATGGCCTCTTCAGACACTACAATCAGTCTGGATACTGATCTGTTCCTTGAGATAGATTGATCATCTTATGCCTAGCTATATTTTGCACAAAATTGGTAGTTTAGAGAGGGAGTTGCTTCATTTTGTCAGGCATTAGTATGGGTGCAAGTGTCTGAATGTTAGAACTTAGGTGGTCTTCTACATAAATGCCCTTACCGTAGAAGTTTTAGCTGTGTAAAGGGTTGGGTTGCAATTGAGCAGGAAATTTGAGGGTATCAGTGGCAGCTGCATATTGGTACCTGGAACTAATGTTGTGGATTTAGATCTTGGTGTTTCTTACTAATTGACATTATTCTTTAAAGCCCAGGAGTTGGAGTCCTTTTGTACCTAGGAATCTTCATTATTTGGATATTAATATTAAAAGAGGTTTTGCAGTTTGTCAGGTTAGAAGCTTTAAATGGCCAACCTGAAAGGCGATGCCATATTAATATAACTTAGCTTTAAGATACCTAGATTCCTATCATATTCATGTTCGTTTATGGAGATGGAACTGCATTGGTATCTATGGAGTTCATGACTTATTAAAATGTTATCATTGTTCATCAGCTCACGGAATAATTAAAAAGATAAATCTCGTGATCTAATAATTTAGAGCTAGATTTGTTGTACAGGAATAAGGTTTTTTTTCCCCCCATATTTAATAAGAACATTTCTCAAAGAAAACATAAACCTTATTATAAATAAGTTCACTCTGTGTTTTATGCTACTAATAAAATGCTGGTATTTGACAGAGAGCTTTCAGGTGCTAGATTTATTAAGAGCTTTTTTCTTTTTTTTTGAAGGCTAGTTTTGGAAGAAGGCCATTTTGAATTTTATGAGGAGAAATTTGTTACAGTCGAGCCAAGATGTAATATCTGTGATGCAGTGTTAGAAACAGAACCACTAGCAAAAGTGTCTTAGAGTATTTTTTAGGAATTGAAAGGGTTTTTTAAAAAATATATATTAGAAATAACTTTAAGTATCTGAGATCTTGTATGAAATTAAGTGTCTGAAGTTTTTTATAATGTCTGAAGACTTACAGAAAAGACATAGTTTCCCTCCCTCCTTCTCTCCTCACAACTTTAGTGCTTTTCAAATATTGTCACTAAAACAGACATCAGAAAAAAAAAAGACCAATCCTAATACTTGATTTGTGCATTTCACAGGTAGCCTAATCTGGAGGGACTTCAAAAGCAGGCAGCAGTTCCCATCCTCACTCAGCACTGACTGTTTTCTCAGTGTTAGTTCTCCATTAAGTTTTGTGTTTAAATTGCAGTTCCTTCTGCTTATGTGAGTGAGTTGATCCTTATATGTTCACCTTCATGCATAATAACTCTCTTTATTAATGCAAGCAGTCCTGTTCAATGTTTTATCAATGTAATTTTTCCTCCCAAAATTGGAAATACCGTTCTCTTGACAAAGGATAATGTTTCTGCATGCAAGTACTGTATCACGTCTGGAATTTTTATGGTGATGTGGGATAACTGTGCCAAGCCAGTTAATCCAGAAATGGGTTGATATTCACACGTTTCAAAGTAAAAGATAGCTTTTCAAAGCCCAAGATAGTTTTTACACTGAACAGTTAATTATGCTACTGCTGCTTTGGACTTTTGCTGTGCCTTTCATCCTAGGATTTTCAAGCGTAGAAGCAACATTAGCCTCACAGCATTCGTGTCATTGATGTAGGTAACAGTAATAAATCACTTTGAGGCTTAGTTTACTTTTTTGTGAAGTAGGTAAATGGGCTTGTCCAAAGTATAAAGACTTAAGCATCTGATCAAGAACCGCATACAGTCCTGATTCTCAGCTTCCATCTGTACAACTTCATGAAATGTATGTTCTCAAAGAAAAATTTTGACACTTTCAGAGGCTGAGTTGGTCTCCTTTTGTATTCTCAAACAAACTTCGGAGTATCTCTGCTTCTCAGCTATTGAAAGTGCAGCTTCTGGCACTTCAGCTTCCAGCAGTATAAAATCTGTATTAGACTACACACAAATGCATTGATTTTTGTCTGCTTTTTTTTGTTAGTGGAAGCATTTGTTAAAAAACAGCAACTAATTTAAGTAGTAAGCCAGTTGACACGTTGCCTGCATAGACCACCAGAGCTGCCACGTTTAACAAGCAGTTCCAGTGGATTCATGCCTGGAAAAGGGATATGTCTCTTAGCAAGACTTGACAAATGGCAGCTTGTCATAATATTGATTCTCTGGATTGGTCCCACTAAAAAAAAGAGATAGTGGTTAATGCCACACCTGAAAATTCAGATGTAATTTAGTTCAGAGACTTATTCAGCTTTCTAGGTTAAATTGTAGAGTTTTGCAATAGATATTTCTGGCTATGTTACATTAACTTGAACAGAATGTATTTTGGTATCTTAATAGGATTTTTTTAGGTGTTGTATAAATAATGTGGGTGCTCATTCTGGTACTATTTGGATATCCCTATGCCAGCAGAGATGTGATGTTAATGTCACTCTAACTGACATTCCCCTCTCAGTGCCATTAAAATGTAGGTTAGTTGCACGTTTTTAGAGATTTGAATGATAGGAAGGTGAGGATCATCATTCTGCTCATGCCAGATAGGTATCTTCAGGTATTATCTGATTATGTTTTCTTTGTGAAGCTGTGGTAATTCGGCTTTAATGTGCTTGTCCTCATTGGAATTGCATTGCAAATTCACACTTTGCCAAAAAAAAGGCACTTTTTTTCAGAAAGAACAAACTGAAATGATCTGTTAATAGGATACTGTTATTTCATCTGTTTCTCTGGAACATAAGATTTAAAAAAAAAAATGTCCTCTGCAACACTCCCCTCTCAAAAAAAAACAATGCAATGCCCAGAGCACTTTGGGTAAAATGGGTGGTTTAAGCATAGAAGTACAGTAGATGGAAAAGATGTGCTTCAAATCCAGTATCATGTACAGAGACAGCCATATGAGAAAACCCCTGTGTCTGATTCTAGTCAAAGCTGAGTGTTTTCAGTCTGAGAGCTTGTCTGTCTTTCTCTTCCTATGAAACAATTAGCTCAGAATTTTTAATTGAAACTGTTTACTTTATTCAAAAATGCTATCAAAATTATTTTCAGACATTTGTAATTTTTTGGCATGACGTGATGGATCCTTGTTTAAAGCAAATATTGTAGGAGATGCATTTACTTTTCAGAGATCACCTTCACTTGTATTTGTCAATGAAAAAACGTATGTACTGGACTCTGCTATAAAGTCTTGGTTTAGATTAAGAAAAAACTACATGGAAGTCTGAGAAATTACAGAAAGATTAACTTGCATAATACTTATTAGTCTTAATGTGACTACTTTCTTACAGCTAAATGTGTATGCCCCTGTCAGATAACTTCAGATTGATCAATTAGTAGGAAGTTGTGCAAGTGGATGAATATTTGTAGATCTCAATAAATGCTTGCTGTTTCTTTGCTGGATGAACCTTTGATCTGTTTCTGTTTCAGGATGAGTAATACCAATGTCTAGAAGTTTTCTGAGAGCATATTATTTGTCTGGTCTGGCTTCCAGCCTTTTGTTCTGCCACATACTAGAGATTCAATACCTCTATATTCAAGATCTATCTGGACATTAGGTACCCCAGACCAGAAGAAGGATGCTTTTCTCTGTACTCGTAACTGACAAATTCAGTTTATCAGGTGGAATTCTTGTGTGGTTGTAATGCAGAAGTTTCCCTTTGTCTATTTGTAGGCTGCACTAATTTTACATGCACCGAACAAGAACGCAATTTGTCATTGGTGTATTCAGGGCCAGGTTCTTGATGGATATATATGTCTTCAATCTTTTCTTTTGGCTCTGGCCATTACAGAATCATAGAATAGTTTGGTTTAGTCTGGAACAGAGCTCTGAAGGTCATCTATTCCAACCCCCCTGTTCAACCTGACCTTAAATGTCTTCAGGGATGGGGCATCTAACGCCTGTCTGGACAACCTGTTCCAGTGTTTCACCACCCTCATCATGAAATATTTCTTTCTTGTATCTGGTCTGAATCTACCCTCTTTCAGTTTAAAGCCATTACCCCTTGTAATATCGCTACACAAAAGTCTCTCTCCATCTTGCTTATAGCCCCCCTATAGGTACTGGAAGGCTACTAGGAGGTCTTCCTGGAGCCTTCTGTTCTCTAGACTGTAAAACCCCTACTCTCTTAGCCTGTCTTCAGAGGAGAGGTGCTCCAGCCCTCAGATCATCTTTGTGGCCCTCCTCTGGACCTGCTGCAACAGGTCCATGTCATTCTTATGTTGGGGACCTCAGAGCTGAACGCAGTACTGAGTACTGCAGGTGAGGTTTCACAAGAGCAGAGTAGAGGGGCAGAATCACCTCTCTCGACCTGCTGGCCACACTTCTTTGGATGCAGCCCAGGATATGGTTTGCTTTCTGGGCTGCAAGCACACATTGCTGACTCACGTCCAGCTTTTCATCCACCAGTACTCCCAAGTCCTTCTCCTCAGGGCTGCTTTCAATCCCTTCATCCCCCAGCCTGTACTGATACTGGGTGTTGCCCTGACCCATGTGTGGAACCTTACACTGAGCAAACCTGTATACTCTGTGCATGTGCAGATGCACTGGAGGATTGAGAGACGTATAGTAATTACTCCAATTTTGGGATAAGAATCTTTCTCTTGGCCTGTGTGGCTAGCAGCCAGGTCACACGTTGACTCAGTTGCAGTACATAATTACTTGGAAGAGTCAGCTAATTTTTCTTTCTAGGTTGAGAACTTAAAAGATAGTTGTAGTTTTCATTGCATGACTAAAATCAGTATTATAGTCAAAATAATGCCTTCACAATTGTATACATATATGTGTATGTATACACACAGAGCGTTCATTGTGTTCCAGGAAACACAGCATCTCTTAAGAGCAATTGTTTATGTGCCTTTTTCATGTTAGAGTCAGTTAAAAGTGACCAAAATTTTCAGGAGTACTAATAACTTGGATGTATTGCCATAAGTCAATTTCTATTCAGTCAATATAGTGTAAAACAGAAGAGAACACACAAATGGAAAGCAGGAGGTTCTGAGAACATGCTTCAATTTCAGAGGCTGAGCAGCTCATAAACAATTAAGAGAAAAAAATAAAGGAGAAGAAAAGAAAAAAGTAGTTAGTTCTATATACTTATGAAACAAATTCACATTTTCAGTCTGACACGAGCATTTTGATAAAAACATCTGAGTGCTTCTAGAAATAGTAATACTTGAAGGTGGTTTGATCTTCTAAACACTATCAGATTTTTTTTAGCAAGTGCCTCCATTTGAAGTTCAGAGATTCTTTTATATTAAATAGTAGTTTCCTACTGAGAATGGTTTAGAATTGGAGGGGTTTCAGTGTAAACAAAGAGGAAACTTTAAAATGTTAAGCTATTCATTTTACTTTGTGCAATGTCTTTAAAACGGTAAATGTTGAAGATGGAACAATTTCAGTTTTTTGTTGAATCAGTCCTAGTGCATGAAAATTAAAATGAAAATCACTGAGAACAAAACATGCAAATTTATGCACATTTATTTGTAGAGTAATGATTTACTTTTTTTTACATTACATGATAAGCAATCTTGTTTTGTGATTAACTCATTATCTATTTTAATTAAATGTTTACATTTTTATCAAGCTAAACCACATTTCATTTGTGACTTATACAATGCCATTATAAAGTATGTTTGTAATGAAGACTTGCTTTATGAAAGAAAGTAACAAGCAAAGTAACCATTTCTTCACCATCACTGTGGAGTGCTCTGAGTACCATTAGTTTTTCATACAAGAACCATATTTCAGGAGTAATTCTTCATGTTACTTTAGCGGAAAATGTTTTCCATAAGTATTTTATCCTTGAATGAAAGGATATATAATCTTATTTTAATATTATACCAATTTAGGAAGGAAGTGAACAGCATAATTAGAATAAAGATAGCATTATAGGGAAGTAAATGGGAATTCACTCATTTGTTGTAATCGAGTATATTTTTTTATTTTTAATCTGTTTGTGTATAATCTCTGTATTATACATTTTGCAGCTCTTCCAAAAAAAGTTCCAAGTAATATTCAAGCTTAATAGCTGAATATGAAATCAAACCCAAACAACTGATTTTAGGCTTTATTAACTGTTATGCAAATCCTGCCCACAAGTGATGAAGCAGTCACAGAATTTTATAGGATAAATCGGGTGGGCCTTTAGTCCTAAGCAGAGCAAGCATTGAATTTGGAGCATGTGGCTCCAGGGCTTTGTCCAGGGAGATGCTGAGGACCTTCCTGGCTGGCCATTCCACAGCCTCTTGAGGTAGCCTGGGCCAGTGCTTCACCAGCCTCATCCCCAGATCCTTTGCCTGTGCAGATTTTAAAGAAACTACTTATTCATTGAAAGTCATAGTGCATGAGTGACATACTCTGTTTAAGATTTGACCTAATTTCATCTGCCCAGCTATTAATGTCTGTGTTTCATTTCACTTTATGTTAATTCAGTTAAATGAATTGCTACACCATGATCAGGGAACCTGCTTCCTCCCCTGCAGTGGCAGTATGTCTCTATTAATGAATTCTATATTTATTGATCAATGTATCACTCAATTTGAATACTGTAGAGTTTAATAAACCTGAACTGAGGAGGATTAAATCCATTCAGAAGTTTTTCTCCTGCTATTTTCAGTTCCTTGGAACTGCATGGCTTTAGTCTTCTGTTCATTTAACACTTTGGACTGCTACTTGAGTTCTGATACAATGTTCGAAGTTGTTATGAACTGAGAATCATAGAATCCTAGAATGGTTTGGGTTGGAAGGGACCTCAAAGATCATCTAGTTCCAACCCCCCTGCCATGGGCAGGGACAACCCTCCACTACACCAGGTTGCTCAAAGCCTCATCCAACCTGGCCTTGAACACTTCCAGGGATGGGGCATCCACAAATTCTGAGGGCAACCTGTTGCAGTGCTTCACCACCCTCAGAGTGAAGAATTTTGACTTTGTACCTTCAGATTTTTCTATACTTCAAATTACACATTGATGTAAAATCATTCAAATTCAGTACAGACATGATTGGGTTCCTTATCAGTTGATTAAATGTGCTAGCATTGCTTCTGTTTTCTTTGTTAATTGGTTATCAATGGCATTTATTGCTTCATTATTGTCCCAGTTTTAGCTGGGACAGAGTTTTTTTTTAACAGCCAGAAGAGCTCCCTGTTTTGGTTTCACTCAGAGGCTCACTCTGAGAAGAATGTTGATAGCAAGCTGATGTTTGTGGTTGGAAGTGAAACTCCAAGGACTTTTCAGTGTGCGGAGTACAGAAACACGGCAGGATAAGGGGGGAGCATAGCTGGGACAAGGGGGACACGATTCCCCTTGTCATTTGTGTGGAACTTAAGACTGAGGGCCAAACTGGCCAATTAGTATTCCATATCATGCAGCGTCATGCCCAGTATAAAGCGAGGGTCAGCCGGGAAGAGGGGCTTTTGCGCTTTTGCTCTTTTTGCACTTTTGCTCTTTTGCGCTTGCTGCGCTGTTGCTCTGCTGTTTTTTTTTTTTTCTTTCTCTCTCTCTCTTTCTCTCCCTCTCTGCCCCTCTCTATTTCGGGGCCTCGCGTTCGTCCGGGATTTGCAGTTTTCGGGACGAGACGGGCTTCGCATACGAGGGGTGGTGAGCACCTACATTGTATTAAATCATCTGTATTAAATCACTCTTATCTCAACCCACGGGTTTCACGTTTATCCTTTAATTCTCTCCCTCATTCCTGGGGGTGGGGGAGGGGGAGTGACCGGCTGTGTTGGGGGCGGTTCAACATAACCCACGACAGTCTTAATTGGCGCCCAACGTGGGGCACGAAGGGGTTGAGATAACGATGTGGCTGGCCGGAATGCTGTTTGTTATGCTTGCGTACATGTTACCGGACATTCATAATTTATTGTCTTATCTACCCTATATGATGTTAGGGCGGAATGTTTATGCGGTTTTCTGGCTCTGGGTGTTGGACCGGCATGAAAAGTGTGTTATCGGTAATTAAGGGTTTTGCTATACTGTACGGTGTAACTCTGATAAGATCATCGGTGCTGGACCGGCTCAGTCTTGTATTCGGCGGTGCAGAGGGGGATGGTGATGTGGAACTCGTTTATTAATTTTGAGCGTCACCTGGCGGATATCATCGCCAATTATACCGGTGACTTTTCATTCACAAAAGCTTACGTTGATTTTGATAATGCCGAACATCATTGGAATAATTTAACCGGTTTGATTGTCCTGCAAGGTCTCCTGAATATATGTTTAATTATCTATATATTCAAAATCAATCGGCCATTTAGGGGTGTATATCAATTTATTTCTCGGGTTATTGTGCTTGCCATCTCAACTCCCATGACAAGCACTATAGCTACTCAGACTACAACGTTATCAGTTGCCCCCGTAAGGAAAAGGAAATGTATGCAAAAGTTAGATGACGAAGAAGAGGAATCAGGGCCATCACAACAACCAAATGAGGAAGAGCAACCAGGACCATCAAAGCAACCAGACAAAGAAGAACAACCGGGGCCATCACAACGATTGGAGGAAGAGAAACCAAGGAAATGTCTGCGAAAGTCAGAACGCAGAGGAGAGGATGATGATGAAGAGCGACCAGGGCCATCACGAGAAATGAAGCGGGAGCGTTCTGTTTCGCCCCAGAGGAAATCTCAATGGAGGAGGAGTGACATCATAGATGAGAGGATAACCACCAGATCTCTAAAAATGAGCGAGCTGCGAGATATTCGAAAAGATTATGGCCGCCTTAAAGGTGAGCCCATTGTCTCTTGGTTGCTCACATGCTGGGACATGGGAGCCAATAGTCTGGAGTTAGATGGTAGTGAAGCTAGGCAGCTGGGAGCCCTTGCCATGGATGGAGGCATTGATAAAGCAATTGGAAGGCAGACACAAGTCCGCAGCTCTGGAGACGACTCCTGGCAGCCATAAAGGAAAGGTACCCCTACAAGGACGAGGTGCCATGTAATGTAAGCAGGTGGACCAACATAGAAAAAGCTATTCAGTATCTGAGAGAACTGGCTGTGCGAGAGTTGATTTATCTTGACTCGAGAAGCGGACCAAGACTCGAAGATCCAGATGACGTCCGGTGCACACGACCAATGTGGCAGAAGATTATACGGAGTGCGCCAGCCGCATATTCCACCTCATTGGCAATAATGGACTTCGGGGACGATGAAGCACCACTATCCGTAGGTAATCTGGTCACCTACCTCCGACGATATGATGATGACACTTCTATACGAACCTGTGTTGCGGCTGTGGAAAGCTGTCTGAAGAGGTCCGAGAATTAAGAGAAAAAGTAGATTTCCCACCACCCGAACGTTCTAGAATTTCAGCTGTCAGAACCAGGCGTTACCCTCCTCGAGAGAGACAAGAGAGACGGTACAGATCACGGGGTGAGCTATGGTTCTACCTCCGTGATCATGGAGAAGACATGAGAAGGTGGGATGGAAAACCCACCTCCGCTTTAGAGGCCAGGGTACGCCAGTTGGGAGGAAGAACCAACAGGAATAGAACTTTCTCCAATTCCTCCAGGACAGCTGTTGCCCCAGTCTACAGTGAGCAGTCCACTAGTCAAAATGGGAGGGCTGATCCTCCTAGCCATCCTGACTCCAATCCTGCTGATTCCTCTGATGAATATGATAACAGGCATTAGAGGGGCCCTGCCTCCAGCCAGGTGGAGGAGAGGGATAATCGAGTGTACTGGACTGTGTGGATTCGGTGGCCTGGCACATCATACCCTAGAAAGTATAAGGCTTTAGTGGATACTGGTGCCCAATGCACTTTGATACCATCGAACTTCAGAGGGGCAGAATCCATCTCTATTTCTGGAGTGACAGGGGGGTCTCAACAACTGACTGTGTTAGAGGCTGAAGTGAGCCTAACTGGACAGCAGTGGCAAAAACACCCTATTGTAACTGGCCCAGAAGCCCCGTGCATCCTTGGCATAGATTATCTTAAGAGAGGGTATTTCAAAGACCCAAAAGGGTATCGGTGGGCTTTTGGCATAGCTGCAGTAGAGACAGAAGAAGGCAGGCAGCTGTCTACTTTGCCTGGTCTCTCAACGGACCCTTCTGCTGTGGGGTTACTGAGGGTCGAAGAACAGCAGGTGCCAATTGCTAATACAACAGTGCACCGACGGCAATATCGTACCAACCGAGACTCTCTAATTCCTATCCATAAGTTGATTCGTCAACTGGAGAGTCAAGGAGTCATCACAAAGACCCGCTCCCCTTTTAACAGCCCTATATGGCCTGTGCGTAAGTCCAATGGCGAGTGGAGGCTGACGGTAGACTATCGTGGCTTGAATGAAGTTACACCACCATTGAGTGCTGCCGTGCCAGATATGCTGGAACTTCAGTATGAACTGGAGTCAAAGGCAGCCAGGTGGTACGCTACAATTGATATCGCTAATGCGTTTTTCTCAATTCCTTTGGCACCGGAATGCAGGCCACAGTTTGCTTTCACGTGGAGGGGCATCCAGTATACCTGGAATCGACTGCCCCAGGGGTGGAAACACAGCCCCACTATTTGCCATGGACTGATCCAGACCACACTGGAACAGGGTGATGCCCCAGAACATCTGCAATACATTGATGACATCATTGTATGGGGCAACACAGCAGAAGAAGTTTTTGAGAAAGGTGAAAAGATAATCCAAATCCTTCTGAAAGCAGGCTTTGCCATAAAACGGAGTAAAGTCAAGGGACCTGCCCAGGAGATTCAGTTTTTGGGAATAAAATGGCAAGATGGGCGTCGTCAGATTCCGATGGACGTGATTAATAAAATAACAGCTATGTCCCCACCAACCAACAAAAAGGAAGCACAAGCTTTCTTAGGCATTGTGGGTTTCTGGCGAATGCATATTCCTGACTACAGCCAGATTGTAAAACCCCTCTACCAAATAACCCGAAAGAGGAATAATTTTGAATGGGGCCCAGAGCAAAAACAAGCCTTTGAACAAATTAAACAAGAAATAGTCCATGCGGTAGCCCTGGGACCAGTCCGGACAGGACAAGATGTCAAAAACGTGCTCTACACCGCAGCCGGGGAGAATGGTCCCACCTGGAGTCTCTGGCAAAAAGCGCCAGGGGAGACGCGAGGTCGACCTCTTGGGTTTTGGAGTCGAGGATACAAAGGATCCGAAACCAACTATACTCCAACTGAAAAAGAGATATTGGCAGCATATGAAGGAGTCCGAGCTGCTTCTGAAGTGGTTGGTACAGAAGCACAGTTGCTCCTGGCACCCCGATTGCCAGTGCTCGGCTGGATGTTCAAAGGGAGCGTCCCGTCTACACACCACGCAACTGATGCCACATGGAGCAAGTGGATCGCGCTGATCACACGAAGAGCTCGGATAGGAAACCTCAATCGCCCAGGAATTTTGGAAGTGATCACTAACTGGGCTGAAGGTAAAGACTTTGGAATGTCACCAGAGGAGGAGGAGGTGACACGTGCTGAGGAGGCTCCACCTTATAATGAACTATCAGACAATGAGAAGAAATACGCTCTGTTTACCGACGGGTCCTGTCGCCTTGTAGGAAAACATCGAAAATGGAAAGCTGCTGTATGGAGTCCTACTCGACAGGTCGCAGAAGCTACCGAAGGAGAAGGTGAATCAAGCCAGTTCGCAGAGGTGAAAGCCATCCAACTGGCTTTAGACATCGCTGAACGAGAAAAGTGGCCAATGCTCTATCTCTATACCGACTCTTGGATGGTAGCAAATGCCCTGTGGGGATGGCTACGGCAATGGAAGCAGAGCAGCTGGCAACGCAGAGGTAAACCCATCTGGGCTGCCCGTTGTGGAAAGACATTGCTGCTCGAGTAGAGAAGCTGATTGTGAAAGTACGACATGTAGATGCCCATGTACCCAAGAGTCGGGCCACAGAAGAACATGAAAACAATCAACAGGTGGATCAGGCCGCCAAGATTAAAGTGGGTCAGGTGGATCTGGACTGGCAACATAAAGGTGAAAAATTTCTAGCTCGTTGGGCCCATGATGCCTCAGGCCATCAAGGAAGGGACGCCACATACAAATGGGCTCGTGATCGAGGGGTGGACCTAACTATGGACACCATTGCAGAGGTGATCCATGAATGTGAAACGTGTGCTGCAATCAAGCAAGCCAAGCGGTTGAAACCTCTTTGGTATGGAGGGCGTTGGTCGAAATATCAATATGGAGAGGCTTGGCAAATTGACTATGTCACACTTCCACAAACTCGCAGTGGCAAGCGTTATGTGCTTACAATGGTGGAAGCGACCACTGGATGGCTGGAAACCTATGCTGTGCCCCATGCCACCGCCCGGAACACGATCTTGGGCCTTGAAAAGCAAGTCTTGTGGCGGCATGGCACCCCAGAAAGAATTGAGTCGGACAACGGGACTCATTTCCGTAACAATCTTATAGACACCTGGGCCAAAGAGCATGGCATCGAGTGGGTATATCACATCCCCTATCATGCACCAGCTTCTGGGAAGATTGAACGATATAATGGATTGCTAAAAACCACACTGAAAGCAATGGGTGGTGGAACCTTCAAACATTGGGATACGCATTTAGCAAAAGCCACCTGGTTAGTTAACACTAGAGGATCTGCCAATCGAGCTGGTCCTGCGCAATCAGAACTTCTACGTACTGTAGAAGGAGACAAAGTCTCTGTAGTGCACATGAGGAATATACTCGGGAAGACAGTTTGGGTTATTCCTGCCTCGGGTAAAGGTAAACCCATTCGTGGGATTGCTTTTGCTCAGGGACCTGGGTGTACTTGGTGGGTGATGCAGAAGGACGGGGAAGTCCGATGTGTACCTCAAGGGGATTTGATGTTGGGTGAAAATAGATGATAAAATGAATTGAATTGTGTGATATTAATTGCTGAATAACCCTGTCCCTGCATGCCATCATCACTATGGTTGTCACATTGTACTAATGTCATTATATTAAGAATCATCCAGGTTAATGAAGAATGAACTTCGTCAGAATCAGAACTGATTCCAAACAACCAGCAACTTCTTCAAGATCAACATCTTCAACCTGCAGACAGCGGCCGGATACACCAACTACGAGCTCCAGGCGCCACACGCAACAAAGACTACATGTCATCCGTTCTACCGACTGAGCGAATTCCACGTCATCTTTCCTGCCCTGAGAGACTGCTGTAACAGATGAAGACACATTTTGGAGGGATGACCCATGGCTAAGGGAATAATATGTAAGGTTTGAGCATGACATGCATGGTATGGAATAAGGGGTGGATACTGTCCCAGTTTTAGCTGGGACAGAGTTTTTTTTTAACAGCCAGAAGAGCTCCCTGTTTTGGTTTCACTCAGAGGCTCACTCTGAGAAGAATGTTGATAGCAAGCTGATGTTTGTGGTTGGAAGTGAAACTCCAAGGACTTTTCAGTGTGCGGAGTACAGAAACACGGCAGGATAAGGGGGGAGCATAGCTGGGACAAGGGGGACACGATTCCCCTTGTCATTTGTGTGGAACTTAAGACTGAGGGCCAAACTGGCCAATTAGTATTCCATATCATGCAGCGTCATGCCCAGTATAAAAGCGAGGGTCAGCCGGGAAGAGGGGCTTTTGCGCTTTTGCTCTTTTTGCACTTTTGCTCTTTTGCGCTTGCTGCGCTGTTGCTCTGCTGTTTTTTTTTTTTTCTTTCTCTCTCTCTCTTTCTCTCCCTCTCTGCCCCTCTCTATTTCGGGGCCTCGCGTTCGTCCGGGATTTGCAGTTTTCGGGACGAGACGGGCTTCGCATACGAGGGGTGGTGAGCACCTACATTGTATTAAATCATCTGTATTAAATCACTCTTATCTCAACCCACGGGTTTCACGTTTATCCTTTAATTCTCTCCCTCATTCCTGGGGGTGGGGGAGGGGGAGTGACCGGCTGTGTGTGGGGCGGTTCAACATAACCCACGACAATTATCTATGGTGCATATCAATCATTATTTCAATACATGGGTACACTATGAACCAATATCCTAAATTTGTGCATGTATAGGCTGAATTTGAGATGAGGCAGTAAGGAAAGCCTCTAGTTTATTAATACTGTCTTTAGATTTTTGGCCAGGACACACCAGCCTGGGGTGGGACTGGAGTCTTCATATAACAGAATTCTGAGCTTAGAGTGGAGAGGATATTCTTTGACTTGGTGATGGTTTCTGATTCCTCTTCATCCAAGAGGACAGTGCATGTTCTAGCACTCGTGGTCAGGTGCCAGTTGGCATTGACGGGTCCAACTCCTTATACTTCGGGATACCGTGGTTATTAATATCCTATTCTTTCTCCAACCAACTTGTCACTTTACTCTGTGGGTACCAGGAAAGGTCATACAGTAGTTGTTTCCATTCAGTATCTTTACTGACCTAGTTAGGTGGCTTGTGCCAAGGGATATATCAGTGCTACAAGAATTTTTTGCTCTTCTGCTCTGTGATGTGTCATGATTGATTTATGCCCTATTGTTTATTCTCTTCACAATTTAGTTTTTCATTTCAAAGACAGTTTTCTCATGTAAAACTTGTATTTCTCTATGTCAAGGCCTATGAAGAAGCTTGTTGCTCTTTCTCCTCTTGTCAGGAATAAGTTGTGATGCTGAGTGTTTAACAAAGCCCGGTATGTTCCTTTTCACACTATTGCTAGTTCACTGGACAGAACTTTATCTAGGTCGAAGAATTGGTATCAGGTTGTTATAGGTGTCTTGCAACAAAAGGATTTTTCCTGTAACCCTTTCTAATATGTAGGTTCAGTGTACTCTCCCTCACCTCCTTCAGAGATCAGCTTGCTAAAATGAGGTCACACTTCCCTAAATGCCAACATTAATTGTCTAGTTTTATTTTGCTTCCTCTTTCTATTGTTGAAAATGTTTTAATTTTGGCCTGCCTTCTTGCCTTTGTAAGCAATTAATCTATTAAGGTGCAAAAGAGGGGTCTGTACTAGCACTGCATCTCAGTTTTATTTCTGGTTGAAAGAGATTGAGAAAGAAAAGTACGTTTATTCACACCAGTATTGAAGAAGGTGTTTTAAAAGGATGATAGGAACAATTGGAGGAAAAAATGTATCTTATTACAATTGTGGTTTGAAGTCAGATGAGTGAAAATGGCTCTAGTATAGAATTCCCTTTTTAATATTTATTTTTATTTTTAGACAACTTGATTTTTCTTTTCCTATGTTAGCAAATAACTAAAAGATTAGTGAATGTGATAGAATTGAGACAGGAGGTGAAGAGTTAATAAATCTAATTATAGGAATTTCCTAAAAAGACTGTTCATGTATTTTAGCCCTTTTCCTTGTTACTCTGAGAAAGTTAATATGCTACCTAAAGACGAGAGAACGGGACTCCTTATGTGTATTGAAGAGGAATAGTATGAAGAGTAGTGTCAATGAGGCAGACAATATCCCTGTGCAGAGCATGTCTCTGTCTCATACCATCAGTCCTAGCTCATTCTGTACATAGGGACACTGCAGCAAAAGCCCAGGGACGGCTGAAGATCTATGGGTGTCAGCTTGTAAGCCTCATCGGTTACCTGTGAAAAATTGCTGTTGTTATGGTAATTGTTTCTTAATGATGCATAACTTTATCTAAGTGTCCTTGAAAACCAAGTTTAGATATTCTTCTTTTAGAGCAATATTGCATTTCTGCTTCTCAGCTCCTACTTACTGGAATTTAGACACCTTGTAGTTTCTGTTTCCTTGTTCCTCTTCTGAGTTCCTTGCCTGCAAAAAATGCTGTGTAGCTCCACAATGGAGAGTGGGCCGGTAGTCAGAAAAAATGAGGGTATTAGGTCAGTGCCAGTGACATATCTTGGCCTATTTATGTGTGTGTTGCATATGAGATGTCAAAGTGGTCCACAGGGCAAAGAATTGATTACACGTCAGAAAAAATGCTTTTGGCTACTGCAACCAGTTTGCTCTATTCTGATCAGCTTTTTAGAAGACGTGGCAAGAATAAAAGGAAAAGACTACAGTATAGACGAAGTTTTTCATATTGTTTGTTAAAAACTTTTTGGCTTTTCGGAAATGGCAATTTTTTCTCTTTTTTTTTAGTATGTTTTTTAACTTGTCTTCCATGTTGCTCAATTTATACTTTCAGGGCTAGCAAAAAGACTGTGTTCTGAAATTTAAGCCAAATCAAAGAGGTAGTATTCAGTCTTTCCAGTTTAAGTATGTTATTCTCTGTCAATATTTATCTTATCAGTAGATGATAGGGTAGCCAAACATGTAATTTATTTGTTACACATAGATGCAATTTTAAAGAAATTTAATTGCGTATGATCTTTCTGCACAACTTTTTTTGACTGTTCTGATAAATACATTTTGAAATTAGGGAAGAGCTAAGATATTTTAAGAAAATACTGGAACATCCTTAATGAGAAAAAGGTAAGCTTGTAAATGCAATTGTATCCCTTCCCTTCCCTTAAGGAAGAAAAAACCTCAGGCAGAAAAAGAAGAAAGCTTGTTACATATCTTGATATAGCAGTAAGTTCATTTTAGCTGCTTTTGGACTGAGTGTAGAAGAAAACGAGGCCATGCCACCATATCAGAGATGGGAGAAGGAAAAATCTTTAGAAAATTGAGTCTGTTCTTATTTGCTACAATATGAGTAGGGGGACAGTGTGGAAGGAGTTAACCTGTTCTGTCTTCTATCCATCTTTCACAGGATCCAGAGTCTGAGATGCAAAATGTTATAAGAGATACTAAGAAGATTCTAATTTTAAAAGTTTGAGAATCAAACTTATATAAAGATCTTCTACTCCTGTTTAAATTAATGGTTCAATTTGAAAAACTGCTGTGTGTTCTCAGTACTTAGTCTGAGTCTTGCAAAAGCAACCTCTAAAAACTAACAAAATTCACTGAATTCTTTCTTCCTGTGCTAGGAAGATTACTGTTCCATGTGTGAACTTCATTACTTGTGCAGTCATAAAAGCATAATTTAAATAATGATGCTCTTTTTAAAGTAAACACAGAAGACAAATGTCTTAAAGCCTGTTCCTGTTAACAGTTTAAAAACACTTCAGAAAAACAGAACCCATCTGCAGTAGTCGCTTCAGCTATGATTAATGTTAACTCTTAGACTTGCACAACTTTTCAGTAGCTGATCTAATTTCAATTCATCAAGACAGAATTAAAGCAAAAGCAAGTTATACTTAGAAACCTAAATTGGAGAAATGTGAAATTATGCTTTCCTGTCTGATTGTGTCTTTGGAGAACCTTATCATGGTGCTTAAAATATGCTAGTTTGTGCTATTAAAGTAAAATAATCTTCACTGCTGAAGAATAGGATTTCTCAAGAAAGTTGGGTTGTTTTCTCTCATTTAGCTAACATGTGCAATGATTTACTTATGAGTTGGTGCTACACTGAATACAGTTATATTCATTTACTTTCATAACATCAGAATTTTCCACTGCGCCAAGTACCTCGTCAGAAAACTTGAACTCTTATATTTGTGACTGGAAATAGTAATAAGCATCTTCGTCCATAGGAGAGTGTTTGGGAAGAGGTACTTGCAAGCAGTCTGTGATAGCATCCCAAATCAGAAAGCATGTTCAGCCTAGGGTTTATTCATTTATTTTTTTCATTTGTCAGTTTTCAGCTTTGTGCAAGAAGGCAATTTTTAGTGATGGATTCAGGGAGCATAAGAGGAGATGTTGAAGCAATCTCAAAGGATTCTGTTAATATTTTCAAACTTGAATTAATGAGGTTTAAGTTCTAACTGGCCAGATAAATGTGTTAAAACCTTCGATTCCACTGACTTTAGAAATTTGCAGTATTTAGCACCTTTGAACACCAGGCACTTCACTGAGGATGTAAAACCCCAGCTTTTTACAAGCATGTTTGATTCTTCCAGTCTTCATTCCGAAATTCAGGATAATTAAATTGTTTATGTCTAGAATAAAAGAGAAGACAAGACCTCCTTTATTCCATTTGATCACTTACAGTTATCTGTTTTGTCCTTTTCTCCAAGTTTGCTGATCTTGTCAGGAGTTCATGATGAGCTTTTTGGGGAGTCTGTTTGTCCATTTTCATGTGTTCTGCATGGCTCTGAAAATGTGAGTCTGTATGAAAAGCATGTAGTGTTTGCCTTGTTCTTACATCAGAAGAATTTTTTCTTTTGTCCATTTTATGCTTGTTTCCAAAGGCTTAAAAAGCAAGCTTTGTTTCTGCAATAATGGCTTAGTGTAGGCTTACATTGTTGATCCTCTCAGTAGATGCAATGTAATCCACTTTGGTAATGTGAATTTTGAAACAATCATCAGCCTTTGCTATTAACCCTTCTATACTAATGGTAATACCCTAGAAGAACTACAAAGGAATTTAGTGCTCAAGATTAACATAAGACTTGAAGGACACTTAGCGGCATTTACATTCCTTAGTCTAGTCACAGTGAATTGCAGAACTGATGTTGAACTTGATTGGTACTGTATTCAATGTAAAATAGCCGATTGTGAAGTTGATGCTGAAATACAGCTTTGCAGGAGATTTCTTTGGGAAAATATGAAAAATTCCTTCAAAGGTCCTTTGCCATTAAATGCTACTTGAAGACTCTTCTGTCCCTTGCTTTTGTTTGCTCTTTAACTAGGTCAGTAGTGCACATTTCTCAGAATGCTTGTTTTTCCTTTAAACTAGATCCAAATACCTGCTGAAAAAGGATATGGAAGAAGTATGCAGTCATGTTTTTATGTCAAGCTATTTGAGAATGGCTTTTGTATAAAAATAGGAAAAATACTTAAGACATTCCTAATCCTTTTAATTAGTCCTGTTACGTTTTGGTAGCAGATCAAAAAACCTTCTTGATGCCTAATAATGTGGGGTTTTTTTAAATGCCATTTCTCTCTCTTTTTTTTTTATTCTTACCTAGTAACTGTTCTCCCTATGTACCTCTCTTCTTGTTTGAGAAAGCCGATTAGCCAAATAAAAACTGACTTGATTACGTTATGTATGACCTTTATTATGAAGAGAACATGGATGATTGGATTTTGTGTCTCAGCAATCAGAATTACTGCCCTGGGTATCAATAGTCCAACTGCAAAGACCTATCAAAGTTAATCTGTGATTTCTGTCTCCTCTTGGATTATTTTGGGTATCTCTTGTGATGCAGTAAAACGGAGAGCTCTCCTCTGTTTCAGTGCACTATGGGAACACTACTCTATGTTTATTGAGACTCAAGTTTTACAAGGAATCACTGAAGAACTATTAACAGTGTCAGTAACTTAGCTAACATCCTCACTGCTAAATTATTAGCTCAGTTTTGTGAGCTGAACTATCTCACAATTAAAAAAAGCCACCTGGCTTTGTTGAGCATCTCAGTTAATAATATGTATAGATTAATCAAGAAACATAAACTCGTGTAGTGCAGGTTTTCAGAATGGTCTTACAGTGTAGAGAGTACCTCAAAACAACATGCACCTTCAAAAACTTGAAAAGCATTATCATAGTGTTTTGAGAAATGAGCATAGATCCTTACCAAGGACAGTGCCAGCCCAAGCAACTTCAGTCTTACAGTACCTGAAAATGTCTAGACAATTGAAGATTTACAAGATATACTAGAAATAAAGCGCTTTTTTTTTTCCCCCTCTCCAGACTGCATGAAAAAGGGTATAATCAAAAAATTAAAAATGGGATAATCAAACAATCAAGGAGTTTACAATAGAATTAACTAATAGACTTTGTTTTATAGCCTATGTGAATGGAACAACTGAAGGCAGAAAGAGGGAGGTCTGTAGTCTGTAAAACTGTGCTCTGTAGTACCAGAGTATTCACCAGTTGGAGATTACTGCCTGGGAGACAAAAAATTTTTTATCCTCCCATAGCTATGTCTACATGAAGTGAGTTGATTATTTACTGCTTTCAGTTACAGAAAACTCAAGTTCCCTTACAGTTTAGCCTTTGATTGAAAAAAAAAAAAAAAAAAAAAAAGCAATAAGGAGAACACACTGGGTGGGAATGAGTTGATTATAAGTTTTGGTCTTGTTAGTTGGTCTACAAATGAGTTTTAGAAACGGTGTAAAATGTTCATTCTAAAAGGAAGTATTTTCTACCTAAGTATATTGAATGGTTGGTGGCTTTGTTCTGCACCTTGCTTAAGTGTTTTGAAATTTTTGTTTTATAATGAGGAATTTAACATTGCAAAAGCGTTTTGTCTTATAAATCCAAAGGTATCACATTGTTTAGGTCTTGGATATTCATTAATGTTCTGTTGCTCAATTTCAGGAGATAGTAAAATGGTGAACTGAGGAATTCTCAAAACACAAAATAAAATTAAGTGTAGGTACCAAAACATAGGGTATTTTGAAAAGCTGTTCCCTATTTTTCTGTTATTGCATAATGAGTAGTATAATATAGTATATATATAGTATATATAGTTTTTTATTATAGTTATAATATAGTATATATAGGGTTTTTTCTAAATTTAGGAAGAAAAAATGAATTTTTCGAAAGGCACATATCAAAATATAAGAAATGGATTTAGAGATTAAAAAGTTCTTTACAATAAGGATGATAAGCACTGGAACAGGTTACCCAGGGAAGTACTGGAGTCTCCATCCTTGGAGATATTCAATACCTGAATGGACCCAGTCCTAAGCAACCTTCTCTAGTTGACTCTGTTATGAGAGAGGTTGACTAGACGATCTCCAGAGGTCCCTTCTAACTTCAACCTCAATTCTGTGACCATAAACACAAATATTTAACATTATAACTAAGCCAAGCAAGTAGGGTTCTATTTAAGCTCTTAAGAAATGTTGCAATTTCATGTGTCCATTGCAGACTGTTAGTGCAGATTGGTTTGAGGCAATCACTGAACTATGGAATAAACATTATTACAGTAACTGTCTTTTACTGAAAATTGTTCATTGCATAAGCAAGCATTTAGTTTTTTTAATTAATAGAATCAAAAGAAAAATAACTTCTGAAAAAAACCCAGCAAGCAGTTTAGATTAAGGTACTAAAAGACCTGGATTTCCTAAGGTAGACAGTATAGAATTAATGTAGCTGAGAGATCTTAGAGGAAATGTGCAACAATCAGCCAAGCACACAGTTAGCAATTATTTTGTGCTAACATTTCCAAATGTTGGGTTCTGACTTCAGAGAGTGGGTTTTGGAAGGTATTGGAAGAATAGAGAATTATTTTGCAAAAAAGTAACGGTGGTCCATTGTTTTAGAGCAACATCTTGATGATCTACTTGAGGATATGGTTTAATGGGGATTAGGGAGGGTTTGACTCCATGATCTCTAAGGTCTTTTCCAACCTAGAAATCTATGAATCTATGAATCTTCAGAATCCAACTCAGAAAGAAAAAAATGTCTGAAAAACATATGCATTACACTTTAACAGGTTTTAAAAGTAGTCCATCAACATACTAGAACATGTCAAGGTAGAATTAATTTCTCAGATATCTGGGCAGGATATTTTCACTTTAAAGTTCTGCTGAATCAGATGGTTCTGTGTGTGGTTATGCCCATGGCAAATGAAATGAAAAAAAACCCAAACATAATGGAAACCAATTAGGATTTAATGAAGGATTCTACTCTCCACCCTGAAGTCAGTTCTGTGTTTAGGACTCTCTATACTTTCACACTTGGGTGAAACTTGAACATCCTGATTATGGAAAAGGAAGAATCCTTACAGTATATATCTCGGTAAATAATTTCGTTTTGATTTATTCTTTAAAAGTTGTTTGTTCTAAGACAACAAATAAAACAGTCAAAGTAAGCATCACCAGATTAATTGTATGAATTTTACGCAGTTAGCCAAATACAGTAATTAATGTCAACAGGCAGCTCTCAGTTAAGAAAACAAGAATATTTTAAGTGTTTTGCTAGTGTTCATTCTTGATGCTTTTTTTGTAAAAGGCGTTTTCATAGAATCATAGAATGGTTTGGGTTGGAAGGGACCTCAAAGATCATCCAGTTCAAATGCAACTGCCATGGGCAGGGACACTCTCCGCTACACCAGATTGCTCAACGCCTCATCTAACCTGGCCTTGAACACTTCCAGGGATGGGCACCTTTTTCCTAAAAGAAGGTGTGATTTGAATGCCAGTTAAGAGAACGGTGCCAAGCCTGTTTTTACAATGCAACCTGAAATGACATAGGTTATGGAAACCTTGTCAGTAGTAAGAAGCACTGAAGAACTTCAGATCTGGGTGGCACTGGTCCAGAAGAGCTTCAATAAGAGAAAGATTGAAACTTGGAATTTGTGGATCTGTGTGAATACGTATGATAGTATTCATGATTTTACTATCCCCCTAAATGTAGGTGTTGTGCATGTTTTGTCCCTTGATGCTTCATCCAGACTCTGAAGTTTGAATGAATTCTAAATAAAGATTTATGGAGTGCCTCTCCAAATGGATTTTAGTACCATAAAGTATCACAAGCTGTATCTACCTTTGATAAAGGATGGAGATGATGGAGATGTGTCTGAAAGTTATAGCCAAGGGATGATGAGTTGTGAATCACTTCTGATTTTACATCTGTATTTGTCAGAAACTCTGTGGGCAAGGGAGACTACAAATGAATATGGTACTCTTCTGCTTTTCTTCAACCTCCATTCTGTATTGTAATTCTTAAGAGCAGTTATCCAGAGCTAATAATAGAAATATATAAAACTTCATGAGCTTAGTTACGTGGATTCAGCCTTGTATGATTTGCTAGTTACTGCCTAGACAGGTTACTCTGCTTAGTTGTCATCCCACACAAGCAAAGGATGATCCATTGAGAAAATCTGATGATGATCTGGGATTGCATAATGTCAAAAATTATTGAAGGTTATAAAAGAAAGGGATAATCTGGTTGCTTCAAGAGAGGAGGCTAGAGAGGGAATCTAGCTGCAGGAGATCCTAAGTTTTGAGTTGAATCCAAGTATAGGAGGTGCAAAATAAGGAAAAAAAGAAAAGCTAGACTTTGGGAAATTAATCTCAAAACATTAATAGTGAGATTTGATAGGAGTCAGAGAACCCCAAAATTGCAATGCTGCTTGATAAAGACTTCTGTTTCTTCTGCTGCCTAAAATTCTTAAAGAGACAACACTTAAGTACGAAATGGTCTCCTTAAACTGAAACTATCAATAATGTTTATAAATGGAGAAGAAATACTATTAGGAAATGCATTCAATGAAAAATGCTATGTTTAAGAGGGAAATGTCAAATACACTTAGAATAGCCTATACAGCAGCTGTATCCAGGATAATAGTGTGTTTCTGGATATTTGCTCAGTGTTCAGCCAGGATGTTATTCAGAAGTGCAATATTTTTTTTCTATAAATTGTGTTTTAAAACTATAGTGTACAGTATGTGCATTTCAGACATGGAGTTAGACAGTACGATATTTATTCTGGTCAAGTTGATATTGGAAGGATGTCAGTCAGAGTGCTGTAGCCAGTTTCAGTGCATCTCTTGCAGAAAGATGTGGACAAATTAAAAAGAAGGGTCTAGTGGAGAACAAAGTAAGTTGGAGCTTTAGTAAAAGAGTGAATGAGATAAATTGGAAAGAATCAGTTTAGTTTAGAAAAGAGAAAACTCAATAAAAATATAGCAGCTTTCAAACATGAAAGCTTGAGGGAGGGCTGGTACTTTGATCAGGAGAGGAAGTAGGAAGGATATTTAAGTTAAATATAAGAGCAAATACAGTTGATTGCTGAGATACGATGCTTATGAGGAGTGTCTGCTCAAGACTGTTAAAGGTAGACCACTCTCTGTAAAGCTGAGCTTAAAAGAGAAGTTAGGAAAACAGGAATTCTTTAGAATGAGTAAGATATACTGGGATGCTCTTGAGGTCCTTCCAAATCCTTTTTTGGTATGATTTTTCATATTGTATTATAATTTAAGTCATACAGCAGGATGCTGTTAGTAATGGTTCCAGATTATTAATTTTAACTATATGAATATATATCATGTAGGAAAGAATGGCTTTTAAAGATATTACACAGGAAGAATATGAAAGTTTTTAGAGAAAACTGGAAAGAGACCCTCTTAGCTACCACTAAAGAAGAATTATGGTATTGGAAACACTTGCAAAGCTCTCTACTGCAGAACATGTGGATTCAACATGCCTAGTGTTTGTCCAGCTGGGAGCTTGGCATACTTATTGTGAACTGTTCCTACCTGCATGATCCAGAGGTCCACAGACTGGTTGGAAGTGACTGCTGATCTGCAGTGCCTTTTCTTTTTTTCTGAATGAAGCACTAGGAATAAGCAGCAGAGGAATACTGTCACCTTGAAGAAGAGATAGGTTCACAGTCTTATAAACTCTCTGTGATGATATTGAATCAATTTGAGGCCATAGGAATCATCAGGACAAGTAATGGGCTGGATGCTTCAGCCTTAGATTTTAGAACTTTTTCATTTGTTTTGCTCTGAAACTATTCTTCTCTTCAGGTTTTTTTTAATCTTTCTTCTCTTCCTGTTGTTGCTTCAGTCTGTTTGGCTTTCATGAGATCCTATCTGCTATCGCTCTGCTTCTTTTCAAGTTTTACTTTGGAGTACAGATGCTGTCAATGTAGTTAAATCCTTTGTATGCTGTGGTGCAACTCAGTTCATTAACTGAGTATAGATTTTTTTCTTCACATGCCTTAGAGATCAATATTCCAGTAGAAAGGATAGAGAACTGTAGCACTTCAAAATAGGTGCCCATCATAGTACACCATTGATATGAATTTAGCTTGGTTGGAAGTATTGATGTGCCACTGGTGTTGCATAGTATATCCACCATCTTCATACCAAGTTAAATAAAAAATAGACCAGATAAGATTGCATTAGTTAAAAATATACAAAATTAGATATGAATAGCCTACATAGCTTACTCAGTACTAGATGTTCTGTGTCAATAGCTGGGAATTTGCTGTTTTGTTTCACTTGCCATTCTTTATCTTAGGGGAGGTATGAATGGTGTGGAATTGACATGGGGGAGGGTGTTGATTTTTAGTAAGGAATTGTAGTGAGAACTCTTGCTTATGGTTGTCCTTAGCTTAGAGTAAGTGTAAATATATTGAAAAGGTTTTGTGCATTTGTTTTTTTTGTACACTGTACAGATTGTCAAAGCTTTAAAAAAAAAATCATCTTTGCTGTGTATTTCCTGTGCTAAAATATTATCAATATTAATACATTGAAAGTATTGTGTATTAGTGATATTAATACAATGAAACATGATAAATGTAATCAAATTGATAAAATGGACTTCCCATACCTGTAAAACAGAAGCCCGTTAGAGAGGATGATCGTCACTTCAATTGATATTTTCTGAATGAAAAGTATCACAACAAACTTCTAGTAAAGTTGAAAAGGTCTTTTTTTGTGATGGAGTAGTTCCTTCAAGTGACATAAACTCAACAGGGAAATATGGCATATCACTGATTATGGCATATCACTGATTTATACTTTAAAACATTAAATTAATTACTGCTCATTCTTCTGGATCAGTATGGTTGTTTCCAGTAATGTCATGTGCGTATTCAACACTTCTTGTTTATTGGAAATTGAACAATTTTGGACGAGTCCCAAATTGCTTGGTATTCATTTTTCCATCCAACAGGAACAGTTTTCCATCACTTCTCTAATCTCTGTCCAAACCAAACCAACTAATTTTAGACAAAGAATCAGTGCAGCTGATGAAGCAATGATCTAACATAGCAGAAACTTACAGCGCATTGAATGACCTTATCAGCACTTGTTTTACAGTGGATGAAAACATAAGACAGTTAAGTTGTCACTAAGAAATACAATACTATGCTAAATCCAGTGTTGGTTGATGTGCATTATGATTTTTCTTAAAGAAGAAATAAATACTAGTAAACTACTACAGAATAGCAACATGTTACTACAGTTTCTCCTAGCTTTTTCTATTAATTAATCATTTTCACGTCAGAAATGTCAAGCAGATTTTTCTGGGCACACAAATGAGGAAAAGCCTTATCATATGCATGACATATGTACCTGATACACAGTGAACAGACAGGCATAAGCATCAAAGGCTTGCCAAAGCTGACTGCTGTGTTAATATTTTTAAACAGAAATCTAACTCTGTCTTCCAAATATGTTTCAGAAAAATAGAAGACAGAATGAATCTCTTAAATGTGCACAAGTTCCTGTATCTGCCAAGGGTGAGAGTTCATTTACAGGGGTAATTGCATATATGGGCCTGAAAAAGAACCATTATTTATCTAGAATATTTTGCTCATTTATAAATCTTAAAACTGAAGCTACATTGTGACTGTTTATTAGGTTATTGTCTTACAGGTCTATATTTTCTGTTTAGTGCGTTTTATTCCTCTGATCCAGTTCTCTGGTCTACATTTGGCAGTAAACAGAAATATGAGGAGATAAAAGTGCTAAATACAAAGTTTTCATAATACATTTTCTGAACAATGTTGAGATATTCTTTTCATAATATAGGTCAGTTTGCTAGGAAGTTATTGCATATTTATATGACATGCAGAAAAATTTCAGCTATGAATTGCCAGACAGTGTGTATAATCTTCACTTTTAGACTCTACTGTCTCAAAAAGTAGGAGTGGAACTGTAAAGCTGATGACTTTTCATACTAGCCAGCAGACTTCCTAAAGAAAGAAATTCAATTGTGACACCACCATAACAGTAATAGCTGGATGATTTGGACACAGCTCAAAAATGTTTCTGTCTTAGTGGCATACCAGAAGAGACTATGTGTCGGTGACTTGTATTTGCATGAGTACTGCTTTGTCAGATGTAATTTATCTGGAGATACTGGGAATAACTCTCCCTTGCATTGCAAGAATGCAACCCATTTTTTTCCTCCCTCTTCTAAGCCCAAGTCATTACTATATTATTTGTATTATGCTAGAGATGCCAGTGGGTTTTCAGGGAAATCCACTTTTCTGAGCACTTGGCAACCTTACAGTGAGACAGTCCACAATCTCAAGAGCATGCATAGATAATAAGGGAAGTAAGAGCCCAGAGAGACGTCGATTTGTTTGGTGTCATGCTAGTCAGAAGTACTCATATTCTTCACAGTTTACTACCCTAACAATCTACTGTGTTGTCAGATTTTTGGGCTAAAAACAATTTATTTGAACTTAAATAATGCAGCTTTGCTGACACATTGAAACTTAAGGGTCTAAAAAAATAAGTGCAAATGGAAACAGTAAAGCTATATAGTTTGTGTATGTTTTAGAAAGCTGAAGGACTATATTCTCTTCAAGGACAAGGTGCTTTGGAGGTGAGAATTCATAATTTTTCAAGACACCTGAATGGTCTTCATCCTCTGGTTTAAAAGGTGTTTCTTCTCAGTTCTTGTTTCTTGCTCTCCATTGAGACTAAAATGTTTTAAAGATTATTTTATTTTATTTTAATCATCATTTTAATGTGTCTTTGTAAATGCAGCTTGGAATATGGCCATGTTCTGAGATTTTAATCTCTGTCCTTCTGCATGCTTTATGTTTTGTGAACCAGTAGTGAGAGCAGCATCTGTTGGAGGTGGTCTTTATTGCACCTTGAAGAAAAGCCATTGACTTGCAGCAGATAGGTCAAGTTAGTCTGACGTTTGTCAAAAACATATTTAGGACCATGACTGGAGCTAACAGTAATAAAAATATGGATGTAGTGAGTATGGAAGTTAAGGAAAAACAAGTAAGTAAAAGCAACCAAGCAAACCCACCCAGCCCAGTGGGGTTTTCTAGATGTTTGGCATGTCTGAGATCATTGCGTTCTAATCGCATAATTTTACAGGGGTCTGATTTTAGGCTCCCACAACTGATAAAATCTCAATGACTGAGTCTGTGGAATGTGGATATTGTTAACACTAAGTACCCTTAATTAATTTACTTTTTCTTAACTTTTCTTTCTGACAGTTTTGTGGGTTTTTTTATCCCAACTGTACAGGTTAAGGACGTGGCTCTCAATCCTCAACTTCATTATTATTTTTCATCTTTTTATTCTGATTCACTGATCTCTTTTTTTTCATCATCTTCTCTCTTTTGATATGTATTGGTCATCTACTCTTTCTTTTCGCTCTTAGTGCTGCTTTTCTCAAAGGGAGGAAGGAAACCCCTTCCGATTTTCTGAATTCTTCCTGATTATCTTCTTGGATCGAGCTCCTAGCAAATTTATTCAGGAAATAATTTAACCTAACCTAATCTCCCACTATGCTTACATTCAGGACAAAAAAACTAGCAGGATCTTCTGAGAAACTCAGGAACAGACCTGGTTATACCAGTGGTTTCATCAGAGCAAGATGGAAAAAGCTAATGTAAACCATTGCTGATTATTAGAATTACTATATTTTAATGTATCACTGAAACAGCCATATTTTTCTGTCACTTAAAGCATGTTAGCCTTTAATAACCAATTAAGGCTAATGTTCACATTGGCTGTTACAACAATCCAAGGAACTTTCCATTTGCTTAGATGAAATATGCTTTCAGTGCCACGGGTGGACTAAATTATTGCCTTAGATTTGTTTTTACATGTCTTGGTTGTGACAGGTGTGTCAAAATTCCCTCAATTTAAATTCAGTGAAGCAACCAGGTCACCAAAAAAGCTAGCCTATGTAAAATGCTTTTGTTCTTAAAGCAGTAAGCATTTCATGTGGTACAAACAAGAATTTGAAGAAATATTTAATAATTTATTAATTCTGAAAAGGAGCATGTTTCTTTCCTTTGTGAAAGACAATTCATGAAACTTTCAATATATTACTTGGATAAAGCCTGATGGTTACAGAGGTTTGATATCTAGTTTTGGAATTTTGAGTAATACATTTGTGTAATTATTTTTCTAGTGTATCCTTTTTCTTGAGAAAACATACTTGAACTGTGTATCTCTTCGACATGGCTTTTATATTTGGTATGTTTGCTGTGAAGTTTAATGAATAGAAATGTTCTAATCAGTCTTTATTGCAAGAAGACAAAAATAAATGCTAAATAAAGGAGTGCTAAGTAAGCAGACTTCCATTGAAAGGCACTATGTAGCAGAATTTTAAATTATCAGATTAAAGAAAATTTATAATTGCCTTTTGAGTGGTTTTGCGTTCATCTCTGCAATTAGCAATGCTGTGCTTAACAAATAGGTTTGCCATTCTTAATGGATCTAAACATTTGCATTTTTTGAAGGACGAGAAATGATTGAGATGGAAGTAATACTGAGTGTATCTCAGGATCTGAATTTTTTTTTAAGGTACCCTCTTGAAATTGATATCCAGAGACAGACGAAAAACTTACCACTGCTGTTTAAATTAAATAAGTGCTAATAGAGGCATTACTGCTTTCTGATTGCTCTTGCTTTAGGGAGCAACGTATTTCATCTTGCCAAATGACAGTAATTGATTGGAATGACCCTGCCAATACTGTCGTCTTGCAGAATTTAGGGGATTTGAATACTGCCAGTACCAGGTGTTAAGTTTACAACTTTCTCTATGGCCTTCTTACTCTTAGTCAAATTGTGTCAATTTTGTACCCAGCTGTTTTCACTTGTTTCCTTTTAACAACCTTCATTTGCACTCTTAGTCTGTAAAATCACCTGACTTGAAAGAAGGATGAGGTTCTCCTGGTGAGGTTAATATTTCTCTTGATTTGGTCTGAACTATGTTAGTTTTTTCTCTTTGATCAAATGTTCCTTATTGCTTCATAGAGTAGAACTTCTGACAACAAAACATTCAAGCATAGCCTTTTTCAATAAATCTGTAGGGTTTTTTCTCTTTTTTAGCAAAGTAAGTGTCTTCTGGTAAATTGGCTTAGAGCCTTCATATGACGGATCACAGAGGTGGTGTACAAGTATCCTTGTTGTTGGCCATGGGGCAAGAAATTAAATAGGCCTTCGATCTATCTGAATGCTGATGGCTACTCTCACTTTCCTCGTCATCATAGCCTATTGCTTGGAAAAGACGATGTGGAAAATGGGCAAAATTACTAGCTCATTCGGCTGAGCCAGCAATCTCTTCTTATATTGATCACACACTCATGCTTTCAAACATTCATCAGCTTCTGGCATGGCTGCCTAGTAGCTCAATTTAGAGGATAGCAGAGCTATTTCTACAAGACGAGCTCCTTGGGAGTTACTTGGAGTAATTCCTTCTGGGGTTCTTGATTCCAAGACGCTTTCACCTTAGAAAGCAAATCTGGGCTTTTAAAATGCAATTAAATCATAAGGGTATAAAATTGTAATAAATAAACAATATAAATAAATCTTTAACAACTGCATGTAGTGATTTGGTGGTGTACCTGGGATGACAGTAGCTGGTTTTAGCATCTACGCTACCCCACTAATTCAGTATGTTCTTGATTGATTGCTTTCAAAAGTTTCCATTTTTCAAACGTTGGTTTAAACCTGCAGGATGGCTATCATCCAACTTATTCTCTCTGCTTCCCATGGAAACTGTTGACATTTATAACTTAATACTGCTGTATTTTGATTTTTTTTTTACATAGATGGACTTCAATGTTGTATTTCATAGAACCTTCAAAAAAAATGCATTCAGTGGAGGTTTTTTTGTCAACCATTTGTACTCACATAGCAGGTTCTAGCATTACTGGGTTCAGAACTGTTGTACTTTTGACACTATCTCCTGTACAGAAGTAGAACATGAAGTAAGTCCATGCTATCAATCTAGTTTTCTGGGTATAAATAATATAAATATTATAAATATAAATTTGTATATATATATTTATATAGATATCAATAAACCGTAAGAACATATCCATCTCAACCCTTCTTACTGTCTGCCTACAAATAACATTATATTTAAATAAATGTTAAATGAATTTTAATACCATATTTATAGTTTATACTCATAAAGCAACGCATTCAAAAATCTGGCTAATAAGTATCTCTTCGTGGTTCATGAACTTGCATCTTTTTTTCTACTTCCAAGTCTTTAAATCCCCCCTGCTCCCATCCATATATTACCAGCTAAAATTCATTATTCACCTTCAGATTTAATGTTGTGAACTTTTGTCCAATTGATTATTACCTTCCCTTGTTTGGATTTCTTTCTATTTTAATATACTTCTTCGCATGGGTTTGGAAAATAAGAAGTGGTCTCAGTATTTGTCATTCTTTTAGACAGGAATTAGCTTCAATAGAGTAACAAGGGGATAAAACAAGCTGTTTTCATCCAGCTGAAAGTTTAATCTGGCGGAACACTACTAACACTACTGATTGTATTCACTTGACAGAGTTAGTAATTATATTTAGGGAAGGCATATTGTTTCTTTCTGCCATGCTGACGTAAAATAAATATTTGTTTATTGTTGCAAAAAAATTGGGCCCTCTTTGTATTGTAATATTCTAAAAATAAAACGAAAGTCCCTAGTGGAATCTGATACTCTCTGGGCAGCCATTATGGTTTATAGCAACCGATGTCACATAGATTTCTGAAATTATGCCTGTGTGTCGAACACCCAGAATTTTCAGGCTTTTTTCCATTTTAATCAAAACCAACTGTGTCATTATTCTGTTCCTTCTCCTTTTTCCTTTTCCAACCAATATTTGGTTTCTGTTGCATGATTTATGAGTACCTGTTGTAGTCTTTTGTGATAGTGTTTACCCATCTGGGCTGTCTTAATTTTAGCCCAGCATAATGTATCTTTTGGCCAGTTCGCTCTGTGCTGTCAGTCTCCATTTCCTGAAATCAAAATGCATAAGGAATTTAGTACCTGTGAAGTGATTCCAGAAGGAGGTAACATCAGTGAATCCATTACTTACTCTTATTGTTGTTGCAATAAAGTAATGATTAAGATGAAGAAAAGTCCAAAATGCAACAATTTAACAGTCAGTAGAAATAATTTAAAAGAATCAGGATTCGCTTCTTGTTTAACACACCTAAAAAAACAAAGTGCCTTTCTTCTTATGAAGTTGGAGAGGGCACTTGTGGAGAGGGACTTTTTACAAGGGCATGTAGTGATAGGACAAGGGGCAATGGATTTAAACTGAAAGAGGGCAGATTTAGATTAGATATAAGGAAGAAATTTTTTACATTGAGGGTGGTGAGGCAGTGGAACAGGTTGCCCAGAGAAGTTGTGGATGCCCCATCCGTGGAAGTGTTCAAGGCCAGGTTAGATGAGGCTTTGGGCAAGCTGGTGTAGTGGAGGATTTCTCTGCCCATGGCAGGGCGGTTGGAACTAGATGATCTTTAAGGTCCCTTCCAACCCTAACCATTCTATGATTCTAAGTTAAAACCGTTTTCTCTGTACATTTTTGTATTTTCTTTTTTGTAGTCTATGAGGAAGGATATTTATATTGAAGGGTATTTTTCTGTGTGTGAAAATTCTGACTATTTTACTAGAAAATAGAAGAAATTTCTACAAAGGTGGAATGCACTCTCGATTACAAAAGAAGCTTTTCACGCTGAGATGTGAATTCAGTGAGCCAAATTGCATTTAGAAGAAGAGAGCTTTATATATATCCCTTAATTCATAAACTTATCACCGGCTCAAAAATCATAAGATAAAGTACCCCTTCTTGTGTTTGAGTGCCATTGTGCGTCAGAAGTAATCGCTGATGATCTGGTTAAATGGTGATGGATAAATATCATCTGGAATTGTTTGTTTGACAGCAATTTTGCCTGTCTTTCCTAGACCATGAGGTTTTTCTTCCCCACATTTGAAAGCTTTGGTAAATGAAAAATGTATATGTAAGTAATGTAAGTTAGATTACACTAGATGTTATCTAAATAAAGAAAACTTCTACAAGCACTTTCTTTACTCTTCACCCATCATTCAGTTTAAACAGGTAGAGCTGACTGTCATGGCGGTCTAACAGTTAGTGGAAAGCTGAGGACGCTCTGTGAGAAACTCCGGAGGGCATGTGTTTTTTTTCTCAGAGTGCCCCCAAGTGACATCTCTCCTGTGGCTGAGCAAGGAGCCTTGAATCTCTTTGCTTGACGTTCTTGCCCATCGAGCAAACATGTTTGTTTTTTTTTTTTCAATAAAAACACTCCCAGCTTTCTAAATAAACCAACATATTTTTGTAAACATTTTAATGTTTCTTTTAAAAAAATTCCCGCATAGGTTTTACATATTCTACATATTTATTATGCATATAAATGACATGGAAATGGGAAATATCTCCAGAGCTTATTGTGAGAGGACTCTCAATGTATTTTCTTTTTATCAGAGAAAATAAATCTGTGCTAGCAACTTTTTTTTTATTGTAGTGTGGAAAAGATCTAAGTATTTTTGAATCCTAAATGGTTTGCTTTAAGGAGCTGGTTATAGTACACACTACTTGGTGCGTTGGTATGTTTGCCCAGTATATTTGTTTTATTTCTGCATTCACATAGATTGTAAGTATGCTTATCCTTATTTACCTTAATTGTTCAAATTTTTTACATCATCTCTGTCTTTTAATAGACATCTGTAGAAATATCTTCGCACTGATACATTGTTTGTTTCTTTATTTGGAATGCCTTCTATTTGTATAGGGTTAGACAGCTGGAAGAGAGCACTGAATTTTACTAGGGCTAACTTTGAGTCTTTTATTGTACACCTGAAGAAGCAGATAGATTGTATGATTAATCTGGTGACTAAACAGACTTAAAAATATTCATGCTGTAACAATTTGAACCCGATCATTGATCCGTGAATTTTCAAGATATTTATAGAAAATTCTGTTTATAATATTTGTATGAAAATACTACATATAAGACTCATCATCAGATGTGTATTATCAAAAGTAAACATCTGGGATTACTTCTTTTTCAAAGCCAACAGGATACGTTAGCAAAATGTTTGAACATTTCTGACACTAAGTATTTTTAAAAAGATATTTCAATATTATGCATTAATTATCTTAAATATTAAGATGTGTGTGCACTGTTTTGCACTTTTATCATCTGCTTTCAGTGTATGAAGCAGTAATAATTTAATCATGTCATAGTTACAGTTTATTCTTTAGAGAGAATAAACTTAATTTCTCTAGAAATTAAGCAAATAAGTAATTAAAAAACAACATTGAAGTTGAGAAATTAAAGAATTTTGCAGTAGAAATATGTTGGTTTACCCAAGATATGCAGTTAAGCTCAGTTCGTGGAATAGATTTCAAAAGTCAAATCATATTAGCATAAAGTACAGTAGAAACAGTGCATGCCTCCCAGTCAACTGTTAAAGGAAATACTATAAAGCTTCCTAAATTGTATCTAGTAATTCAAATTGAGTCCCCTTATCCTGCACGCAGTGTTTCTTGAGGATACAATATGTGTCTTTTTCTCTAAATTTCTTCGCTGCTTTGTCTTTCTCTATTCAGGTCATGGAGATTGTGAGCAGTGATCCACTACTGCTTTCGGTACATGTTTGGGCAATACATCTTCTTTCTATATGCTACATCCATAAAGAAGCTTCATTAGTGTAGGCCCTAAACATGAAAAGTGCTGCTTCATCCTCTGAAGCATCCTATCACTTCATTAATTATCACTGGTTATTTTCATATGAATGAATACTCTTTTGATCGTACTGAGTTGCATTAGCAGTTCTTTGCCTTTCTGACTTCTGCAGACAAGGTCAGCCTGTGTTTCATCCGCCCCATATTTTTGTCTCGAAACTTTAAATTTACTTTAAGGTAAGCACAATGCCATTTTTTCTGTGACAAATAACTGTAATATTTGTTGCTTGTAGCTTGCTTTTTAGTGAGTGCAAACACAACCTTATCCTTGAACATGATCCTTCTGCCAAGCATCTAAGTTGGCATTGAAGCATCAGTACTTGGATATGGTGTAAGACATGATCTTTGCTTCTTAATTACCTGTTTGTGGGCGTGGTCCATGACCGAAAGTCTGGGAGGTGAGGCTTTGCTGTCACCTGTACTATGTCACACAGAGGTAGTCCAAAGCCTTACTTTGTTCTGGTAAAGCATCAGTGAAGCAGACACTTCTTAAAGTAAGAACATACTTACTTGCTTAAACTGAAATCCTGTAATCAATGTTTGTATTGCATATGTGAAGTGCCCTACTTCAAATATAAGTTTTGATGTAGTTTCTCTCTGGATTGGATTGCAGCAATCTGTTTGGATTACAGCACGTTTTAGTAGTGATATTGCTGTCAATGAGCTTTGGAGAAAAGAACGAACTTTGTATGTTGATATATCCACTTAAGAAGTTTCTGAACCTTCTTCATTACTGCCTCTTTGAGAACATGATCGTAATATCTGTTATTATGTTGGGCTATGGCTTTTGTATCGCTTTTCTCTTAATTTTTGTACAAAACCGAAAGGACGTAACATCTGGTTTTATTTGTTGAACAGTCTCCCAGTTGCTGCTGGCACAACATAGGCATATAGGACTGATATCTGTGAGAGACTTTTATTTGATTGTTCTCTATCAATTTCCTTCAAGCTTTTGGTGCTTGATTGAACCAGTGTGTCATAGTGATTGTTAGTTGGTGTCAGTTCACAGATCTGAAAAATACATTGCTGTAGCTCGTGCTCTTGCTCTTGCTGAACCTGTCCAGTTCCTACTCAGAATGTAGTGGAAATATTTTTTCATACTGCTTTTACTTTTTCATTTTCATTGGATTAAGGGTTATTTAATACATATTTCTTCTCTGATGACATTTTTTACGTTTTCTGTAGATAGTCACGACTTTGCTAGGTGAAAATTTAAAGAGGGGGTGTGATTTTATTAACATGTAGACTGAGTTGTAGCTATTGTGCCTAAAGATTATGGCTATACAAATGCGCCAAATAGGAAAAAAAAAATGATAATTCTTAAAATAAATTATTCCCATGAATAGTAAGCTTAGACTGTTTCTGTGTTATAAGACTGTTTAAAAGCTTGCTGATAACATTAAATATCTTTATTGAATTCTGAGAACTATGGTGTCTTGTCAGAGTACTTATTTGATTTTACATAGTGAATTTATTTGAGAATAGAGATGAGCAAGTATCAGTTAGTCCTCATTACTGGACTCGGACTTCTGACCGGGCTCAAGTACTCTCTGCCAACCCATGTCACATGCAGGTGCAAGAAGCACAGAAGCTGGAGAGACATCACAACAAAAACGGTTTTATTTTTATAGACAATTAGCAGAAAATAAATTTAGATTTGTAGACTTTTAGATTTTTGGAATAATTTTGATCACCTAGCATGTCTTACTCCACAGGTTGAGTTGGCTGCCTAACTTTTGATAGGTGGGTATAAGGGAAGGGTGTGAAAACTGCACTTCTTTCCTGGGGAAAGGAATATAAATAAAACTGACTTTTTGCAAGATAGGATTTAAAACTCGAAGTAAACCTTGGTTTTATTTATTTTGAAAGATCTGAGGATAGAATCGTCTTCCCATTTTCAGTTCAAAGAAAACATTGAAAACATTAGCCTGATTTTTCTTATGTTTTGAATTCAGCTGACATTTGCGTATTTCTTGCAACAAAACATTTTTTTTGGCTTTAATTATTAATTCAAATTTAGTTCTGGAGGTGGTAGGTACTTCCCAATGAGTAAATAAATGGACAAGAATGAAAATGTCATGTTTTCTTTTATAACGAAAACTGAACATGTAATGTATCTATGAGAAAAGAGATAGTGCATTCTGCCCTTCACAGCTCATAAGGACTGTTCATCATGGAATATCAGAAATTAATTTCAAGTAGTGCCTACAGCTTGTGAAGCGAAAGTAGATACAGTATTGGTAAGACTTAGTTGTCATTATTTCTAAAATGAGAGTTATTTTTCCTTTAACTTCACTGCAGTACTTAGAAACTCATGAATGTAAATACTGGACATCAAGGATTCCACTTAAGAGGAAAAAGGATTTGATAACTAAATGAATGTATTGCAAATAGGTGTAAAGTTTGGTTGAAATTTTACTAAATAGGTATATTAATAGGAAACAAGGGCGCTCCATTGCAATTGCAAGTAATCCAATGACACTTTGAATCATCAACCCTAAGATTTAGCTGATCTGTTCTCGAGATGAAACAATACCATGGCATCTAAATGAGCAATCATGAAAGTGAGTTTACAGAAAATGAATGGTCAAAGATGCTGTTGACATACATTTTGTAAACATTAAAGTTTACATTTATGTAAATGTACATCATTACATTCTGTAAATGTTTGGGTTTTTGTTTTTTTTTTTAAGTAACTTATTAGGCTGAAAAGGCAAAATTTGGACAGCCAGTTGTTATCTGGAAAAAAGCTCTTCCAGTTCTGATGATGACCATGGAAATCTTCCTACTTCTGTTAATGTGTTTTCACACTTTAACTTTTAAACCATGAAATATTGTGTGGAGAAGAAGCAGGAAGTAATGACAGGAATGCCAGACATTTTGACAAGTATAGCAAAAGAGCCTACAAAACCTATTTCTTTCCTTATTTTTCTTAATTTTTAAAATGGAAGGTTAACACTGAACACAGGTAAGAACTCCTAAGTGGGGCATAGAATGTAAGTACAGCTGCAGATGTAGTTATTTAAAGAATGGGATGCAGTTGGCTTCCCAGTCTTGTCCATGCTAGATAAGGAAGTGGCTTTCCTTGGAGAAGAGGATTAGGAATGTATCTTCCAAAAGAGAACAGAAAACTAGATCCAGATTTCTTTCTTATAGACAAGAGCTTGCATTAAGTGTAAAAAAAAAAAAAAACAACTCCAAAAAAACAACCCTTCACTGAAGTAAAAGCTGTGAGCAAAGCTATAATGCCATATATTTTTATTCTTTGCCAGATTTCTACTTTCTAATAAAAGCTGTGGTAAAGTTGCTATTATATTATTGTAACTTGAGTAAGACAATATGAGCTCCCTGTTACTTAACATACATTAAATGTTAAGCTTAAGCTTAAGATGTGGAGCTCCCTGTTACTTGACATACATTTATGTCATTTTAAGTTTGTCACAGTGATTTTATGAGTACCTCTGAGTAACAAAGGAATAAAAAGTCTGGAGTAAAGAATCTATGTTTTTTTCCAAACCTGGAATGTATCTTTAGTGTGTGTGACAAAGAACACAGTATAATGAGTCTCTAGTCCAAACAAGATATTTATGTGTTGTAAAAAAAAAAAAAAATTACAAACACATAGGATGAGTTTGTGCTGAGGTATTCTTATTCTATTTCCTTATCTGCTCTTCTGGGCCTGTGATAACAAAAATGACCTTACACATCCAATAAGTTTTAGTAGTTAGAGTGAAGTTGTGAAGTTCCCCATGTTGTTCATGATATCAAAAGTAGTTCTGTGGGTGTGTTTTGGTGTGTTTGAGGGGGAGGGGAGAAAATATTTAGCATTGATTTTGCTTTCTATTGTCTTTTTTTTCATCTTACAAATAACTTGTGGTCAGTGGAACCCAGCAAGGAGTCTCCTTTTCCTCCAGATGGTTGTGACATGTGAGTAAACCTTGGAGGATTAAAGGCACTCCAGTGAGCACTCACTGCAAACTCCTGACGCAACATGACAGTTCTGATCTGGGTTCTGGGCTGATTACATGGCTAAGAGCTCAAAGGGGGAAAAAAAAATAGATGCAACTGTGCAATAACCATTTGCACTGATGAAAGACATTAAAAAAAGCCTCGTATCCTAAGTTCAGACTAAAGATTCGAAGTATGTACAAACTTAGGCAAGTTAAGTTTTCAAGTATAATTAACTACTTGCTGTACAAGAACTTCAGTTTCTGTAAAGCTTTTCTGTGTGTGCCTGAATGAGCACAGCTTGATGCAAATGTCTTTTCTGTATATTAAAGACGGTTTGCAAACAATCTAAATGGTTAAATGATGGTAGAAAATACAGAAATTGATCTGAATGAGACTCTTAAATCTGATTATGCATCATCACCATCTGCTGTAATAGGATAATAGAAAGACAGAGAAAGATATATTCTACCTTTATTTGGAATAATGGAAAACAAACCCCACTGTTTTACATTTGTTTTGTAAGGATAACTTGTTTGCATAATGGGAAACTCATCAGAAATTATGTTCTTTATTGCTCAATACGATTCTAAAGAGGTAAGTCAAATATTTGATAAATTATTATTTTGATTTGATTAAAATAAGAAAAAAGAGGTTAAAATTACTTGATTTTTTTTTTTCCCCTCCTGAAATTTAAAAGAAGTATATTGAACTTCCAAGCAACAGGTGTAATTATTCAGCATTACACATGTCTTAATTTATTTGTTTTGGCTGAATGAATGTTAAATTGTACTGCTCAACACCTCTCCTGATACAAGAACAATGCTTCAACCGCGGCTTGTAAATTGGCCTCGCTTATCTATAGATTATTTTTACTTCACAGCAACAGACCAATTTGTTCCTCTATGTTTTTTTTTTCTAAGTCTATCAGAGCATGACAGGCAGTCCAGTATTTTATTTTCAAAGGAGAACCTGTGATTATTTTAGTTTTACAATCTCTACCTTTGTCAACTCTTTTCTTTTTCTTCCAGGATATTTTAGCACTCTGGTAAGGCGTATCCCAGAAATACTTGCTGAAAACAGGACATATACGTGATGATTTATTCTTGTAAATGTAATTCCATTGACATTGTATGAAATTACTTACACTGTTCAGCGCCAAATTTGAAACCAATGGTTGTACCAAACATATTCAAAAATTTTAGTTAGTGGTTTGGTATTACAAGATTCAGTGTTTCTGCAAAGCTCAAAAATTCCTCAATTATGGTTGGGTATTTGCTGAAAAGAAAACTATAGAAGCTGTGAGAGTTCAAAGGAAGTCTGGCTGGATTAAGTAATTTAATGAAGTCTTCTAAATTATTTCTCTACATACTGAATTTCCTTTACAAACATTTCGGTTAAAACATCACGCTTCTTTTTAAAAAGAAAGATAGAAGCTTATGCAAATTGGTCATAAATGCTAATGGTAGAAAATTGTAGGATTTCATATCAAGTTGCCCGACATAACGTGAATAATTTGAATGCAGTGTTTAAATGAAAGTGCCTTTTAGCAGTTTCATTAAAAACATGGCTGTAAGAAATAATAAAAGAAAAATATTTCACCATATTCTGAATTCTTCTACCTATCTTGCAATTTGCAGTCTAAAACCCCTGAGTAGCTGTCCGGCATCCAAGTTGCATCTCTTCCGAACCACCACCAGTTCTCTCAGATGTGTGGGCTGGATTTCCTAGATTTTGAGAAATCCTCTGTAAGCATGAGATAAGAATGTGAAAAAGACCGAGCCTGACCTACCTTAAAATGTCTCAGCAAGGATCTGAATTATAGCTTTGAGGAGTTGAACTGGTACTTTGTTGTGAGACTGACTGGCAATTTCACAAAACCTAGTTATTTTTGCTGTATGTCAGGACTGTGTTTAGACCAAAATGTCAAATGTATTAGAAATACTACACTACAAAGTTTTGTGTTTTAAGCAATGCTTTTTAATCTTTTTACTCTATTCTGCAAGAATTGGAGTTAAAACAATGCCAAAAATTAGTCTGTCTGCACAGCCCGCTGTTCACTCCATTCCCAGGTTTGTTTTCCTTTTATTTCTTATCCTATTTAACGTAGCCTGTATTTATAGCCGCTAGTGGTGGGAATACAATGGTGGTGCTGCAGGCTTCCCTTTAATGGATCGTTGCCAAAGATAGCCATTGTTCCCATTGCTTAAGGCTGCTCAACTGTGCAAGGTTGCTTGGAAACCCTCTACTGAGTAAAACCTTCCAGTCACTCTCCTTTACCTCCCAAGTCATACCAGTCGAGTGCTTAGGGATTCAGAGGAGGATCACAGTCAATGTGGTTGCTTTTTGTGACCTTTTTGATGCTAAACCAATGACCTCTTAAATGCAGCTGTGTAGCCGCATATTGTAGCGTGCACGACTATCTAGCTAAAAAACAAACACTGCACCAGCCAGGACATGATGTCATCCGATGTCCACAAAGGCAGTTAGCTGATGGTTTAAAAAAATCCTAGGATAAGCAAAAAGCCTTACTAGTAGGTTCTGCTTTAGGTTATACCATTGGGAATAGCATTACCTTTAAGTTGTGCTGAGGTGGTTTGCCTTACATGGTACGTAATTAATGCTAAAACGACACAGTCTGGCCCTGATGCTCACCATACCTAGATTTTCCCTAAAATGCACTTCCTTTTATCGTGCTGTTTCCTTTTCTCACATTGCAGAAATCAATTGTATTTGATACAGCATTTCAGAGTGAATTGGTCATTATTATCTTGAGCAAGCTGGTCAAGAGGACAAATCAAATCCTGTCCTTATTTTATAACATTTAATTTGACTCATCTTTCTAAATAAGTGATCTAAAGAATCTCACTTGCTCTTTGTCTGTTATTTTAAACTAATGACTGTTTTCAGCAGCTGGTACGTTAAGTGTTTTCAATTGGTTTACAAGCATGTTTTATATCTGTATGATAAATGCTGAGGCATCCCATCTGAGCATTGACTGCATGGCTTCTTGGTAGTAGATATCTCTTTAATATGAAGAATATAAACAGTGTGTTGTAATATTATTAGGTGAAACATTGGTTGGTATTGTATTTTCTCACTGGGGAATTGAATATTGTGATCACCGTTCTCCCAGTAGCACGAGCTAAAGATCTGTGGAAAAAAAGATTGTTACTTCTACATGATAATTTAATCTGTTTTCTATTCTGATGGTTTTCAATTCTGTCTCTGCCACTATTTTGAGTTAGTGATTTAAGTATTAGATTATAAATATACATTGTCCTGTGTATCAGGATGTCACTGCTGACTTGGCTCCATGAGGTCTCAGGAATAATTTCGTGCTGGCACAGACCTCAGGACATTTTGATTTCTTTGCAATTTATTTGCCTTGTGCTTTTCTCTTCTTCCTGACACCTAACCTTCTTCTTTCCTCTTAAGGTTAAACCCGTACTGATCTAACTGATACATACCTATTTGTTATGCATCCCAAATCTTAATATTTTAGGAACACTGCATAATACTGTGCATTGAGTTCTGAAATTATAAAAAGATGAGTGAATAACACTTGAAGGATTGGAACTAAAAGATAAATTATGTGTATTGCCTCTTTTCACCTGCACCCAAACTTTTTAATTAGTTCACAGAAGCAAAGGGATTGGGTCTTTTCCTAAAAGAAATTAAATCCAATTGTAAACATAAGATAGCAAGTTGGACTGAAACAGTAAGACTAATGCTGGATATGAAAGAAGAGAGAGCAGAGTGACTCTGAGACTTTCTGGCCTGGTTATAAGCACTGCGTGAAATGAAAGAGATAACTAGACTTAGGATATGTTTGTTTCTTTCCGTTATCCCTAATAGAATAATGATGACTTGGGAGTTACTATCTTCCAAGTTTATATAGCCACATGTAAAGTCTGGTCATATGTAGGCCAATAAATATATAACTGAAAATCAAAAGATTTAAAAAAAATTCAGAATTAAAACAAAAGACATAACTTGGCTACCTGTCTCACTGCTAGTGTGCTGGAAGCTTCATCCTACGGTTCCTCAATGATGCAATTTAATAAGGTTTGTGGGGGTCCATAAGCAGAACAGATTCAGTCTTGCTACAGAATGAGATTTACAGCTGTTATATCAAATACTTCTAACTTCTTAAATCAAAAGGCTGTCTTACAAGAACATCTTTTGTGTCAGTAAGAATCCCAAAGTGATTTTGTTATCTACTGCCTGAGAGATTGCCTGGAGCATAGCTCCAGGTTACCAGGATAACTAGCAATTTCTGTAAACGTGTATGGATAAAAAGTAATTCTCTGGGCTTTTTTTGTCTGGGCTTTTGACTTTTTTTTTGAGGGGGATGTGTGTTTGGTTGTTTTGTGTTTTTTTTTTGTTGTTGTTGTTGGTTATTTGTTTGGGGTTTTTTTTGATTCTGCTAACTTTGGAGATTTTAGTGTCATTAGTCTGTAACTGTAGTAGCAGCTTAGTATTTTATTTTGCTATAGATAAAACCATACTTACAAAATCCTTACTCAAGTCCTCTAACTGTTCTTTTAGGCACTGTGAAAATAATAACTTACCAGTGTAGTGTAGTACACAGCTTTGTGAATAGAGCAGGTTGTGCTCAGCTGGAAAAAGCAACTATGACATTATATAGCTTGGGACCTCTTTGTTCTTAAGTTGTGCCTTTTAGAGTCCTAAAAGGTCATCTATTTCTCTTTGCTTGTTTTATGTATTTATAGGATGAAACCATATTTGCTTTAGTATCTAAATTAGCCTCTTCAATGTTTTTTTCCTGAATTAGTTGGATAATACTTTGAATGCAGGAAAATAGTTAACAGTGTGAGCAAACTTGGAAGGATTCAGTCACTCCAGATGCATGAACCCACAGGTGCTAAAAGAAGTTTAATACAGAAAATGTAAAACAGTAGTTCCAAGATCCAGAAACCATCATGGAGAAGCTGGGCCAAATGGGGGAAAATGCAATCCGTTACTGGGAACCAGGGGCTTACTCTTGAGGGGAAAAAAGAAAACTACAGATATCTGATATCACAGAATGTTAGGGATCAGAAGGGACCTCAAAGGATCATCTAGTCCAATCCCCCTGCCTGAGCAGGACCATCTAGATTAGATCACACAAGAACGCGTCCAGGCGGGTTTTGAACATCTCCATAGAAGGAGACATATGCAGACACAGCAGGGCTTCTTGGGAGTGGGATATAGGAGCTGCAGGCACCTCATGGAAGCTCCATTTGCTGTATTTCTGTTGCTGCTTTGGAGACTGTGCAGAGAACTGTAGTGACTATAGTATAGTATAAAGACTGTAGTATAATCCTATCGGTCCAATAGGATTAGTTGTGCAACAAAGTTGTGGAGATTGGACCATTAGTTGCCTTGAAAAATAGCAAATTTAGTGAATAGGGAAGGAGTTTTTAAAGATCGTTGAGGAGCAGTGTGGATAATGTATGTGGACAGTTCACTCTAAGTCAACGGAGATAATGCTGGAACATAAATCTACACAGAAGACATGAAACTAGGGGAAATAATTGATACAGAGGATTATGCGGTTCAACAAGGAAGCTGTTGAGGGATTCTTGATCTCAAAACAGCTAAATATGCCTTTAAATTTGAGGAGATTGAGAGATATTTATGGAAAATAAGAAACAAATTTTTTGCAGTAGATGCTTAAGGTGATCTAGGTGGTTGGAAAACAGTTTTTTTTTTTCTTGAAAAACGTATTCTTGTATTAAATGTACTTGTGTTAAAATGAAATTTGTTTTCACAACTATTTGTTGCCTTAATACCGTTTTATTTAAAAAGCTTTGGAAAGTTAAATATAAGAATATAGTTTCAGTTTTTTGGAGGAACTTTTTCTATCTTAATGTTTGTTTGGCTTTTTAGCTTTTCTTAGTGTATTTTTTTTTTCTTCTTCTTCTCCTCCAAAAAACCTAACTTTCAAAATAGATACAGTACAGGACACTACCTATATTTGGACTTCTGTATGAACCCAGCAATTGAGGGAAGTGATTCTGCCCCTCTACTCTGCTCTCATGAGACCCCACCTAGAATACTGTGTTGAGCTCCCGAGTCCCCAACATAAGAAGGACATGGAGCTACTGGAACGAGTCCAGAGGAGGGCCACGAAGATGATCAGAGGGCTGGAGCACCTCTGCTATGAAGACAGGCTGACAGAGTTGGGGTTGTTCAGCCTGGAGAACAGAAGGCTCCGGGGTGATCTTATAGCAGCTTTCCAGTACCTAAAGGAGGCCTACAGGAAAGCTGGAGAGGGACTTTTTACAAGGGCGTGTAGTGATAGGACAAGGGGCAATCGATTTAAACTGAAAGAGGGGAGATTTCAATTAGACCTAGGGAAGAAATTTTTTACATTGAGGGTGGTGAGGCAGTGGAACAGGTTGCCCAGAGAACTTGTGGATGCCCCATCCCTGGAATTGTTCAAGGCCAGGTTAGATGAGGCTTTGGGCAAGCTGGTGTAGTGGAGGATTTCTCTGCCCATGGCAGGGGGTTTGGAACTAGATGATCTTTAAGGTCCCTTCCAACCCTAACCATTCTATGATTCTGTGAATTGTGGTATTCCGTGTAAAATGGCATATCTTCCCTCTAGAGTCACTCAAAATATTATAGACTTAATGTTTATGTGAAGTATCTTTGTTCAAGAGAATTCACGCTTCAAGACAAGCAAGAACTGAAAGAAGAGGTGAAGATCCCCAAACCTTTAATCAACCTGACCTATTGCATATGCTGTCATTCTTAAACTTGTCAGTGTTCAGGATCTATGTTATTATTAACCTATATCTAGGAGGAGTTGATATTATAAGCAACTTAGACTAATATATTCAGTACCAAAGACTTCACCCTAGAGTTTAGTGATGCCCCAGCTGAGGAGAACATTCCTTGTGTATCTACAAGAGAGGTGGGATGTTGCACTGAAGACCAAGGTCCGACTGAGAGAGGAATGGTACAGGTGCAAAGCTGTGAAGGACATTATATATGAGAGTACAGGAGAACACAATGAAAGAAGTCTGAGACTCAAAGAATAACAGTATATATAAGAGGAAGGATATTAATGAAGTAAGGATTAGAAAAAGGAGGTAATATAGCTGACCCATGAGTGCTGGGGAAAGAAGTACCATTTTGTGTTGGGAATTGAGTCACTCATCGTGACTATAGTTTCCAGTGTCCAGACTCACACTGTGATCATTGAACATTATTTCTCTTTATTGCTTTGTATGCATATGTGTAAATACGTAAGAATAAAAGCAGCACACCTGTGTAACAATGTAGGAAAATCTCTTTGCCTCACTCTGTGGCATGGGAATGAAGCCCTGTTTACAAGATAAAACAGTATTTTAAGGTGGTCTTTTTCAGTCATAACTTAGTCATTACCCTAAAATACCTTGGCATTGGGTGATTGTTTTCAGCTATGATCTCATACACCTTAGGTCTTTTATTTTAAAAACTTGCTTCTATAATTCTCACAGTAATGCGTAATATATTATATGATCATATATATGCGTGTTCCTGAGTTTCCTTAAGAATTTCCTGTCATAAAGGTTCTTTAGTTCTCTGGCATTAGGTCTTAAATGACATATAGTTCCTAGATGAATTGACTTTTATTGTCAAATACAACCTTTGAGCAGTACTGTATATATTTATACAAGCCAACTTTATTTCTGATCATCTAATAAGACATAGTAGGAAAGTTTTAACAATGTGCAAGGAGGCTTCAATCACACTTTATTAACAGTTGTCAAATTCTCATGTGGTACGTGCTTCACAGCATCGGTGGAGTCCAACAGGAACAGGTAAGTAATGCTCTGGATTTGAAGAAGTACAAGTAGACATGAGCAGATTTCAGTCCTTAACTTCAGCGAAGGTTGGAACAAGCATCAGGGTCATTGTCCTGAGCACAGAGGTGTCTGTAAGAAGGAGTCTAATGTTTGAGTAAATGTCCTGTTGCACTGATATTGTGCAAGGTCTTATTCCATTGATTCTAATAGGATTACCTGAGCATGCCAAGGTATCACCCAGAACACAAAAAAAAAGTAAAATCTGGCAAGAATAAATACAGCAATGCTTTTAACAAAACATTTAATAATTTTCTTACATAGAGGAAAAAAATCTACTGAAAACAAATCTAATATAGTTTTGAAAATGGAAGTGAAATCACTGATAGCTCATTTAAAAAAATTACTCATTGTTTTTTGTCGATTAAGAAGGAAAAGCTGGAATATTTTAGCACTGAAAACAAGAGAACTTTAGTTAGTGCATTTTTTTTCTTCCCATACACACATCTCCTTGGAAATACTTAATGTTGGCAAGGGGAGTATACCTCTAGTTTTGCTTGCTGTTGGATTTGCTAGTGAGCTTGACCTGCTCTACTAGTTTGAATTCTAAATGAATACATCTCACATCCTTTCAAGATAGAATCAGATTAGTATGAACACTATGGGGGAAAAAATGGCATATAAAAGTATCAAACTTTCACAAAAAAAAAAAAAAGAAATAGAATAACGTATGGATTTCATTTCAGAAATAGTAACTTCTAAACCATAAGCTATTCATTATGCATTTGAAAACTTTGTGCAAAAAAAAAAAAGTATAGCTATGAATGAGGTTATATTAAAGCTCTAGTTTTAAAATAGAACTGCAGTTACAGATTCATTGTATGCCAAATTGAAAGGTTCATTTTTAACTGGAGTAATAGATGCCAAAGGCCAGATCAAAGAATTGTCATTAAGTATAACTGTATTCAGAGACAAGAATGTTATGAACTGATTCCTGCGTTAAACTGTATTTTGTGCTTAACTGAGATAAAGCAGTAGAAATGGGCCAAGATAAGAGTTTTCAATTAGCCTCCTTGTCTTTTTGTCCAAATGAAGAGAAAAGCCAGTGTGTGCTTTTAGGGTTGGGAAGTGGTAGTTAAGTGTGCACCACCCCTTGAAACTGTTTCTGTCCTCTAAGCCTCCATTGTCTGAAACAGTGGGAAGCAAGATTCTCAGCAATCACAAGATGTAATGAAAAAAAATATTGATATTCATATAGATTCCAACTTGTAGTGAGTAAAAACTGAGCCACATATTTCGCTCTTGGATTTAGCCTCCATTAGCTGGAGCGTATTTGAATTTTTTAATCTCATACTTCTGTTTTTATTGTCAGCTTTGGTATGGTAAGGAAGCTTTCCAATGGAGATTATAGAAGCAGAACAGATTTATTGGAAAAAATGTCTTTAAATTCACGTGAATGTAAAACAACTAGAAAATGGATATTATGAACACTGAAATGAAGTGAAACTTGGTGGATAGCTGTTGCTCTGTCTCATATGAGTATGAAATGTTCTGCTTAAAAATAAAAGGAAATCTTTAGGATTAAGTTTTTTTATTAAGTGAGAGAGAAATATTAGAGAGCTATTAGCTGTACAGACTAAACAATCATGATACTATAAACCAGAATCCAATATGTGTGGTAATTTTTTTATAAAATATGTCACTTTTATAATGTATAGCATACTCTGTAGGTTAAAAAAAGAATGGAAAAAGTATGTAATTTGCCAGTCTGTACAAACAAAACGAGGAAAGAATTGGGGTCGTATATGTATCATCATCGCTTTAGATTTAACACTAACAAAGAAAACAAACTTGGAAGAATTTGTATCTGCTTTCCTTAATTTTGGTTTGTTTTTCTCTTGAGTTTTAGTTGTGTCCCAGGGTGATGAGTAAAACTGGGGCACCTGTTTTCCATTGAGCCCTTTTTAGTTTCTGTAAGTTCACAATACAACATGCAAGTATTCCTGTCAGAGTTATTTGGGAAATCTGTTATGAGTTAAGAAATAAATGAAATAACAAACCACTCTTCTTTCTAGGTGGCAAGGAAAACCCTACAAAAATGGCTGCTTTATGGTGGAAATCAGTGATGTTTCAGGAAGAAACTTATTCAGTGGCATATGAAAGATTCAGGGTGTTTTAAAAAGTCTATCAAAGTATGTTATTTTACTAACCTGTATTCTTTTGGTCTTATGTTGCCAAGATTGTAATGTGAAGTGCTCAGTCTCCGTAACTTGCTGTGAGATTTGAGAATCAGGGTATTGCTTTGGGAGGAGGTTTGGAACCCCCCATCCAATATCTCACATTGGGTATTCAAGTTGCTGAAGACAATGGAGTGTATTTTGGGGCGATGTTGGGGAGAAATAGTTGGCTCTTTGCGAATCCTGTTGGCTGGGCAAATAACATTCAAAGAATTCCTAGTATATTATGTGGCAGTTTCTCGTTGAAGCTCAAGCCATCAGCACTGCAACTGGGTCCAAGAAAAGACTTTCCTTGACACTCTGTAGGGTGGGTTATAGGCTCCTCCTGTCCAACCCAGTGAAGAACTTTCTTGCCTCTGAAAGTCTCTGTAAAAAAGGCAGTCTACTACAGAATCACTCGTGAAAAGGAATAACTTGATCTGCTTTCAGGAAGTTTAAATGACGTATGTAAGAATTCATATAGGACTATATCTTTATTGAAAAATTTAAGGGTATGTAAATCAAAATTACTGAAAAGAGATTTTGATAGTTTGAAACACAAACCTTCCTCTTGAGGAAATAAAAAGGAGGAGGAATCACGTGCACATAATGTTCATGTGAAGAACAATGTATATACCAGGTCAACTGCATGCAAGTCTCTTGCTCTACTTTTTTGCAGGGTAGTTCTATACTGTGGGCATCATTTTCAAATGAAAGAAAGAAGCTCAAGGAGTCAGGTAGCAATACTCTGACACAAACATGGAGGGGGAGGGGGGGGAAAAGTTTAAGGTAGAAAAAAAGATAAATTCTTGTACATTGAGAGAAAATATTTTTATATTTTTCTTAGAGTTAGGAATTATGTATTTTCCAGAGTGGTATTATTACTGTGCTTAAAAAGAGACGGCTTGATTGCCATATCACATGGGAAACAGAATTTTGAAGAGCATCAGTAGTACAGTATGAAACTTCCCTACAATTTCACTGAAAATCTGAGTTACCCATCAAAACCACTTAAATATTATTTTAAATAAAGCTAGGTATAGATTAAAATGGTACTTCTCAAAATTATTTTTAATTTAAAACTTTACCTTACAGGATTTTTTCCATTTTTTGTTCTCATTCACTCCTACGATTGTCATTCCCTGGAGAATGACAGTTTCTGTAATGCTATAGGATCATAGAATGATTTGGGTTGCAGGGGACCTTTAAAGAACATTTAGTCCAACCTCTGTGCCATGGGCAAGGACATCTTTGACCAGGTTGCTCAAAGCCCCATCCAACATGACTTCGAACACTTCTAATGACAGGGCATCCCTAAGCTCTCTGGGCAACCTGTTCCAGTGTCTCACCACCCTCATCATAAAAAAATTTTCTTCTTTATGTCCAATCTAAATCTACCCTCTTTCAGTTTAATACAGTTCCTCTTTGTCCTGTCACTACAGATCTTTGTAAAAAGTGTGTCCCCATCGTTCTATAAGCTCCCTTTTGATTAGTCTTTGCATCAGATGAGATATAGGACATTCTGGCAGATGTAGCCTAGTGAATAGAAATTGCTGAGGCACCCGCTTTAGCCTGTTGGTGTATTTCACTCATTTCAGTTCATAACACCATTTTGTGTCCATGAGTAATGGCAAGTAGGTGGTTGAAGGAAAGGATCTTGGCCTCAGAACTGGATGTTGTAATTAGCCATTCCATTCCATCACAAGTTTGGAAGAAATTAAGTTCTGCATGTTGAAATAAAAGACTTCGTTCAGTATATTCAAAAATGTTCATTAACTTGGAAAATTAGAATACTTATGAATGGTTTTCAGATTTTTTTCAATTCTGAAATTCTACCTAAATATGAATGTGAAGATGTAAAACATATTGAAATGTCAAAATTTTCTGTAACATCGAAAACTTCCATTTTGTTCTGTTTTGTACATCGCTATTCGATTTGCTTTTCTTTCAGATCTGTTCTTGCATTTGCAAATGATAGTGAAACCAAAGCCAATGATTATCTTTAAAATTCCTACTAATTCTCATTTGAGTGATTTACTTGAAATGACATTTAAAAACAACAGTTTCAGTTGATGTTAAAATTTAAAAATCGGTTTTCATTAATACTTACGGTCACACCTTATTTTGCTGAAAAGTTTGGTTCCAGTTTTACTCATTTAAGTTTCAGTTAGGCATACAAGTTTTTCTTTTTTTTTTTTTTGACTGGAAGAGGAATTGGTCAACTAATGTTTTATTTGATGGATTAGTGTGTGGATTTGCAAGAAATATGAATAGCATTGGTGAAGAGTGATTTTTAGTTTCACTGATACTTACAGATGTGTATCTATGTATGGCCGATGGTGGGAAATTCTTGAGTTTTTCAGTGAAATACTGTCACTTCCCACAATTTTCCTCCTATCTTTTCTGGTGAATTTACAGAGGGGTTTTATAGAACTAGCTGATTTAACAGTAACAAGGTGAGGTCCAGTTACCTGTGCCTTATTGTATTTAGACAATAAGACATCTTTATCTGCTGCTAGGCAATAAGTAGTTATTTGCACTGAAAGTTGTGCATGATAGGGGACGTTGTACCTCCTGTGAAGGTAATGATGGAAGTATCAGTTATACTGATACTTATTTATGAGAGCTGGAGTTGACTTCAAGCAAGAACTTATGTAGAACTGTCTACCTCTACTCTTGAAATCTTCCAAGACTTTATATTGTTGTATATAAGTATTTATTGTTTTTTTTTCATATAGAAGATAATAGCAAACATCTCTTCTGCTAAAACAACTGTGAGAATTTGTTATATTAAGACCTAGCTTTCTTACTCATTTAAAAAATGACAGCAATAAATATCCATGAGCTTAGATGTGTTAAACTTATTTGAGAATTGAGTAGGATTAGTGCATCAGAACTCAAATATTTAAGGAATTTCTGTATCTGAAGGTTATGAACAAGAACTTCTGGTCATTAATGCAGTCTAGATATATCCTTTCATCTACCCTTAAAAGTAAATGCAAAACTTCTTTTTAGTCCAGATGAGTAGTAGGTAACACCTGATATAAACATATGGTGGTGGTTTTTTTCCTTCTTACCACTTTTCTCTAGTTGAATAGTACTGTCTTTGTTTCTGTATGTGCAGGGCCCTGAACAGATCTGGGAACTGATAAAGTCAGTGTTCTTGAAGAAATGTGCTTGCACTAAGACCCATAGATGTCAAAGTCCTATTGAAATGAAATAAATGTTCCATAACTGAGTGTATTTTCACTTTGCAACTGAATTTAATTGCTAAATTGGAAAGGCAAGCTCCCATGAAGGCTAAAAAACAATGGTGTTCTCTGCAATGAAGACATCTGATTTAGAGCTATTTATCTAAGCTCCCTTTAAGTCAATTGGGAGAAAAAGGAATCAGAGATACATGAATAATGGGTGTAATTTGTCTGATACTGAGAAAATCTGAAATTGTTTTGATCATTTGCATCCTATAAATTTCTGTTGCTCTCTGACTATAAAAGAAGCACGTATTAGTTACCCTGTAGAAGTCCACATTACATACACTGGAATATCAGTGAGATGCCTTTGCTGCTCCCCTGTTTCCTTAACTAAATATCCTGTTGAACTTAGATGTCATATTTCCCTGTATATTTTTTTTTTCTGACCTGACATGCAACTCTTCATTTTTTTCAATTTCTTTATAAACTTTTCTCTTTAGAATGTATAAAAAGTGCATACTTGTAATACTTCCTTGTTTTGCTTCCTGAAGAGAATATAAAATGTTTTATAAAAAGAAGATTTACAGATTAATCTGTACTGAGTGCAGAAAATTAGAGTCCACCTAGGAAGAGAAAAAGAGGGATGATATATAGTTGTTGATGTCATGGTAAAAATACCATCTAGTATAGCACACACAAAGGGCTCACTGGAGCATTCAGGTATAAAGAGCTAGTTTGAATGCCTGTTAGAGGACTAAGTACTGCTGCCTCTGGGATATTTAATACATGCCTTGCATTTTCTCATTTCAGCAGTTCATATGAGCTATATCTAACCCCTAGGGTTTAAAGAGGGGAGGTTCATTCTAACCATCAAGTTTGAAGATTAACAGTCTTTTGAATTAGTGGATATCCTGAATGCCTTTGCCTTTATATGAGGTGTTTTTATTGCTCCATAGTTAAAGTTCCACTTGGTTGCATAAGTGATTAATTTACTTAATCAGCTCTTAGTTTGTTGCTCTATACGTTGTGCCAACAAAATGCAGTTTTCTTTAACCCTAATGCTGTTTCTGTTCTATTTCATGGCTATTGTATGTTTTTTTTTCTTATTTATATTTTTTAAAACATCTGTTTAGTTAGGAGATTCATACGTTTTATCTAGGAAATGCCTTTGCCAGCAATTCTGGGAGGGAGGAAAGTTTGGGAGTAATGGCTGACTGTTAAATCTTCACCTAGTCGTCATCGACATGCTCAACAGTGAGTAGGTCAGTGCTGTTGATAAAGAGCTTCCAGAGGCTGGACACATTCATTTCATCCTTTTGCACTTCTTAGCACTGTAATGGGGCCAGGAACCCATTTCATGGGAGCTTGCTCTGCAAGAGTTTTTGGCTGCTTCTGCTTTTGGAGACTCGTTTGGGTTTGGGGAGAAACAAAAAGAGAAGATGGCCACTTTGCTTGTGTCCCAGCTCCTTTGTAAGTGATCTTTCTGTCCTGGCAAAACTTAATGCTCATGGTTCACAGAGACCCAAAATGGAGTCAGCAAAAGAGACAGCAAATGGCTTTCTAAATTTAAAGTGACACGGCATGTTTGCAAGTCACTGTTCAGGAGCAAATGATCTCAAAAGTGTAAGAATCTGTGCTTTAAACGATTATGAGTAATGTTAGACAGTGGTCAATGGTTTCTACTACCTACCGAATCCCAACTAAGAATGCCTTACCTTGTTCATTATACACTGAGAAATCTATGAATATTAAATCTTGATTTTCATTTTATTGATAACTGAGGATGGTGGTAAGCTACAGGGGCTAAAAATAGGCATTTTTTTTATCTGCAAGTACAGATTACTTACATCTAAGATTTTTAATACTTTGCTGAGGAGCTCTGTTGCTTTTGGATACATCATGAAACACTAGGAAGTTTCAGTAAGCAAACTAATTTTTAAAAGGATAAATGGATTTGCACTTAAAACCAAGTTTATAAGTACCATTTCTCCTCTGGATTATGCAGTTTACAGGTGAATCCTGAGGATGGTGATGGAAAGGAGTGAGAGATGAGAACAATGGTCCTTTGGGCTTTATACTCTGTGAGGCTATGTTTCAGGATCCCAGAAAGAACATGGAAGACTTGTTTCTTTATTTAGTAAAGGCACTTAAACTAATTATTAACTGCTTTCATTCTGATGAAAAGTGAACAGGAGAATTAGAAAGAGTCTGATACTTGAAACTATCCTGCTAATAATTTGCGAGTCTGTCCTGTAGTTATCTCAAAGTCAATTTAAGTTAATTTATTTAATGATATTTCAAAGAATGCTTAATTGTTTGAGGGTTGTCTGATCTTCATCTCCGTGTGCATCTGGCAGCTATACAAAACATTATAACAATGTGATGAAAAGTTTGGCATAAGAGATAAGCTCTACCCCAAAAATATAATTTAGGGTTAAAAGCAATTTCGTATCTGAAAACTCTTTCACCACAGGGAAAGGAGAGAGGAAAAATTAAAAAAAAAAAAGGCAATGAAAAAACCCAGATCATTAGATTATATGAATTAACATAGCTCCAGCAAAGACTATGAGATGAAGATAAGTCTTCCTATAGGACTTGAGCTCTTGCCTGACCTGAGGAAAAAAAACCAACGTGTTTTCAGCAGCGAAAATTTCATTATTTGCAATACTCCTGAGAGCAGCATCAGTTAAATTGTTTAAAACATAATACGAGTTCTTTCACCAAGCAGCTACTGCCTTTGTTATCAGCAAACTGTATTGACAAAACATCTTCAAATTTAATAACGTGCAGAATGCCTCAGATTGCCAAGAGGCCTCTTCAGCATCACAGTAACATGAGATGCAATTTATTTCTTGCCTGCTTCGTGCTTTGTTTTAGCTCTTCTCAGATCATCTACTCAGATCTTAAATACATCGTTTATGTATTCATGAATGCTGTGGAGCATTGTGAGACACCCATAAACTCCTTTATAAGTGTGCAAGGGAGATCTTAAAGAAATGAAGAAAAAACTCATAATTTTTACTACAATATTACTCCATTACATAAGTCACTTTGAATTCTATGACAATTTCAAACCCATGACATCATCATTTCAGGAAAGAGGACAGAAGGAAAGTAGAAATGCTTAATCAAAAGACCTTGCATGTATATAATTTGAGATGGGTTTTTTTATCTTTTCTCCTGAAGGCATTCACATAATGCTGTATAAAAAGATACACCTCTCCTTGCTGAAGGTTCTGAAGACTTGTACTAACTTCTCTGTTCTATGATAATAATACTTTTTTCTTCAAGAAAGTTATTTCCTTTTGGTCTCTAAAGAGGATTTTTAGCTACAGTCATTCATGAGTCAGTCAGTGAAAGTCCCAGGCACATAATAGGCAGCTCACGTTTTACTCATGGTCTATCTATATTCTTTACTAGGAGAAGATTACAAAGGGGAAGCTTTACAGTTAGAAAATTGAAAACTTTATTCAAACACATGCCTCTAAATAGAATAATGCAACTTTCTCAGTATGAAAGCGACTTTCAAACTCAAGTTTTGATATCTTTTAGTTATTTATTTTTGAGCACTGAATTGTTGCTGCTGACAGCGAAATTTGTTGGTGCTATGGAAAAAAAAACCTCTCACCCACTTATATTTAGGCATCTATACATTTGCTGATGAATATGCATAAAAAATCTTTCACCTCTTTAAGCTAAACTTCCATATTAATAAAGATAAAAGGTTAATATACTAAAACAGATTTTTGTGTAGCTTTTGAGTTTGAATCTGAGATGGTCAATATAATCATGGATAAGACAAGGCAAAGCATTTATCATTTATCTTAGCACATATAAACAAAAAACAGATTGTAATTATTAGACAGTTTTGCATATTTAAAGAAAGGTAAATTTTTTTTTGCATTTTGTGCCAAGTAAGTTATTTCACTACTTGCGTCTTATTTCTCATGTCACATCTCCTATGACTGCATTCATTGTACACATATACACAACACAACTCAGAGTCCAGTAGTATAGATACAGCAATTTATGTTTTCCGATATACTTATTCTTTCTCTAAGTGTACTAGAATTGCATTTATATGGTTGCTTAATATCCCCCTCCTGAGCATTTCATATAAAAATGTCTCAGATTGCCAACTTTATAATGTTCTTTCTGGGGATCTTGCATTGTCAAGGTATCAGCTTGTGGAGAAAACACTTACTCTTTGGGAATCAGAATCAATTGACTGCTCTTCCCATTCCACTTTTTGCTTAAAAAAGCAGTCAGGCAGAGCTTCTACACATGCTGATGTGTCATCAGGTCTCTGAAAGCATGAGAAGGCAGAATCCCATGCTTCTGCTGCAAGCTACTAGTCTCCAACACAATAAAGTTTAAGTACAAATTGCTCCTAAGTTGCTGTTGACAATGATGAAACCTGTTGTGTGTTAATATGGCAATGATCTCCTAATTTGGATGGAGATATTAGAACTATCTTCTGATACACATTTAAAAAAAAAAAAAAAGCAAATTTTGGGCATATCTACCTTTTTTGTGCTCCAGCTTTCAAGTGAAGGCTTGAAAAGACCATTTCCACTTTGATTAAATAAAGAAAGAAAAAAAATATTTATGGCGCATGCTATATTCCTATTCCCTGTAGACCAAGCATTTGAACTCAGCTACCATTGTTATGATAGCTGTGTCCCTCATCTGATTTCTAAAGGTTAGTTTGTGTTATCTTTATCTCTGCAGAGATTTCCTAGGAAGGATCATGACATGGTTCAGTGATCACAGTGGGGTTTTTCCTTCTACAATTTGTAATATTAAAAAATACCAGAAGATTACTGTATAGACTTTATCTGTGTCCTTTAGTATGTACAAAGAATAGCACAATTGTGGTTGTGCATTGGTGTGCAGCGATATGAAACATGAGCAGAATTTGAAAAGGTAGCACTGCCACAAGGAATCTATGAAAAAAATGATGCATATGCATCAGATATAGTATTCTGGTAATGTCCTGTGGCACTAGTGTCCGTCTCTGAATACAATGATTAATTAACAAATAACTGTGAAAAACTCCGTTAATAATTTCATTTTGTTTGTTCATTGTAATTAGGACCTCAAATCATTGAAATACAGTTTGTTAAATCCTTACTTGAGTGATGATTACATTTGAGTACTATTTCCCTTTTACTTCCTCAGGAGTTTAGATCTTTAAATGACAAAAATCGGTAATGGTTGTTCAAACATATGGCCAAAACCAGAAAATTGAATACTGTGTTTTTTTTCTAATTCACCTGTCTTGTGTAGATATTGCATGCATTGAAAGCTTAACTCTGCAGAAATTGTGTTAAAGTATACATGGACTGCAATGTCTTGTTATTGTGTTTATTTTTAGAATTGGGTTCTTCTTAAATAATTTATGATGTATGTTTAAATCCTGCAGAATATTTTCAGTATGTAAGCCTTTAATGTTTCAAAAAAGGCATAGGAAGATTATAACTGTATGTATACAGAAAGTTTATTGATCTTTTTAAAGAATTATGAAGAGGAGTATAGCTTGAATACTAGATTTACATAGAAAATGTCCCTGAAAAATTCATTACTGTGGGGAGGAAGGCTTCTGGGATTAGTGAACACCAGCTTTTTGCTTCTAGCAAGGCAACTGAGTTCCGATTTGGGTCAATGGTGACAGAAACTCTTACTGGGATCCCACCCTGAGCCTGTTAAAATCAATGTTGCTGTGTCACAATTTAATTGGAGTAAGGATGAGGCCTCCGATGCGGCACTCCCATGCCTGTGTGCTGTTAGCTTCTGAGAGCTCATCGTGGCCTTCCTTTTTTCAGCTCTGCATGTGCAAAACAGAATAAGCTTGCTACAGAATGTGTTAACAAGCCTAACGTTTTCGAAGTTAGTTATTTCACTGCGGTGAGATCCTCTCTGTATTTGTAAGTCTCTAATGACTATTACCATCCTTGCGTATTTCTGTGATCAGAATAATTTGATAAGCTTTCGTGTCATTTTGCAGGTTTGTTTCGTGTGCATGTTACATGGGTAGTTTCGTGACCTTTCCATTTTGGAGAGGTAGGGCAGTGACGGTAACGTAATTGTGTTCTTGTGTATGCTTTGTCAGTGCCTTGGGTGGGGGCAGAGGTTAGAGCTGGGAGCAGCTCCATTAATAATGACATCGTGTGCAAGAGAGAAGAACCTTAAGAATTCCTGTGAGATTTGTTAAGAGTCGTTCTGCTCGCAGAGGCCAACCTGCCTGGGTCAGGAATAGGACATGCTGGTTGCTCCTTCAACAGGAGAGGCTGGTAGCTGATCGTATTGGAGGAGGCTGGATACTTGGTTGCTGTTCGCTTGGCATATCTTGGGTTATTTTGAACAGCTATGTTTGTTGTGTAGCTAGCTGATGGGGGGAGCACTGAGCACTCAGAGAGAGCTTGTTACTGCGGCTCAGCTGGATAACAAATTAGACTTTGTGGATTTGTCTTCTGCTCTGGTGGGAGCTCTGTTGAGAGCATGCGTTTTGGGTTTCCTTTTTCACTTTAGTTTTTCCTTTCTTGTTATGGGCATCGTTTTTAAATTGCTGTGTGCCCTCTGTTGTCTCCTCTGGAGGAGATGCTGTGCTGTCTTTTACTCCTTTATTGATTATTGCATAAAGTCTTTCCCATGAGTATACTGGCTTAAATCCAGACACTCAAGGGTCGAAGATAATGTGTTATTTTTTTCTAGCTTATTGATATTAACAGTTCACAACATACGTTGCAGTGTAGATACTCATGCAAAAAAACTAAAACCTGTTAGAGGATCTGACAGGAAGGCATCAGCAGGGTAAAAGCTGGATCAAGCTAGGCACTCACTGGAGAATTAAGTCTGCTAGTATTAACTGAATAATGTGGTTTACAGTTGATTTCAGAAAGAAAAGGATGTAAGTCTGTGTGGTCCTGAAGCACAGTGGATGACGTTGTTCTAATGCATGTTTTCATGAATAACATTTCGGTGAATAACGTTATGAGCGCAGCGTGCGTTAGCACATTGTTGTAGCTGATCCTGTGTTCTTGTCATTTACTGCCACATTTTCCTATGGCCAGATTTGGTCTGCTGTTGGGTTCAGTTTTGCTGGGGATGCAATTTCCCATGGTGGTGGATCCAAAATAAAGGCATGTTGCTTCTGAAAGGTGCTGTTCCTTTCGCTTCTTGAGCCTGCGGCCGTGCTGCTGGTGCACAGAAGGCAGCACAGACAGCTGGATCTGCAGACAATCCAAAAGAAAACATGATTAGTTTTTCCCTGGATCAGCAGTCTGATCAGACTGGCTGTGCATTTCCTAGATCTGATGCAGGGGAGATGGCTGTACATACATGGGTGGACGCTGCAGGGAGCAGTCCACAGTGAAAATGGATTAGGCATAGCATGAAACTTTGCTCTCTATTTATTATTAAACAAAAACTGCAAATAATTAGATCCCAGTGTAGCAATTACTATCTTTATTAGTAGTCTGTAAACATGTAGATAAGCAATTTTTGTGCATCCATGTGTCTGTTTCTGCAGTTTTGCATTACTGGTGTAAAACCTGAACTGATGGTGACTGTGGACATGTGTATATACACAGCTCTACATATATGCTGTACACATCTATATATATTTCCAGTGATTTAGGTTAGAGTTTCAAGATTGATACTTCAAAAAAATTGCATAGCTATGAAATTCATCCAGTGCAGAGAGCTCAAAAAAGCATGACACTGTTGTTTATTTGTTTGTTTTTAGTATTTTGCTATATAAATAAGGCTGAAATGGATCTTAGGGGGTTTTTTAAATTTTGCATTCCTGCCTACACTTCCCCATAAGCCTTCAGTACTTTCTGCTAACCATAGTTAGTTTTTTCTTTCGTAAGAATTGTTAATAGTCATGATTTGCATTAGATTTTTCTATTTTCCTATTCCATGCTGCTTTGTAAGCTACAATGATTGTGCATAGATAGCACTGGGAGGAGGCTTTTTTGGGATCTAATTACTCAGCCTGGCCCTGGAGCACACCCTCATGTACCTGAAATTATTTTCTACCCAGAAATCATTATTCTTACACTGAATATGGCCTCCAAAATGCCTTCTGGCTTTGCAGCTCTTAAGAGGTGATTGCAGGCAAAAACCTTTGATAGTGGAAAGCAATTTCCTATGTGCACTAGAGGTGGAGATTCCCCTATGTCAGCCACTCCAACCCTTCAGCCGGTTTTCATGAGTCCTTGCCATTAGTCTGAAATGACAATGTAGTTTACAGTGGTGCAAGAAAATACTTAAGAGACCATTGGTGACCTTTGGCAAGAGGTAGAACTCGTATTGGCCATTGCCAGAAACAGCAGGAGTCGTGGGCAGATGAATGGGATTGAGCGGTGTTATCTGCAGTTACAGGTGGAGTTTTTATTCTCTAGAGGGTGTTTTTTGTCTGTCTCCCTTGAAACTACCTGACAGTAATAGTTCAAACTGTTGATTAGAAATTTAGTACTGAATTTAATCTTTGCAGTTTTACACATTTTGCCAAAAATGATACATTAACTCTGGAGACGTTAAGTATTGAATATACCTGAACATAATACATCTGATAACATTTTGCTTGTATTAAAATGCCAAAAGCTAACTTTTAAAAGTTGTATTTATTAGTAGAAACTTTTATATTAACTCTACAAAAAAAATCCCAACCTATTAAAGAAAGGTGTTTTATTCATAGTGGTTTAGATAGTCAGTATTCTTGTCCTGTCAGCTTTTAGAGCTAGTAAGTGCTATCCTCTAGCATCTCAAATTTATGCAGCTTTGGAAGTGAAGAATCATTTCTAGTTGTCCAGCTTTAGATGAAGTGATCATTGAACTAAATTACTTGAATAAATTAAAATGAAGGATTTTTATATCAACTGATGTGCAAAGACACGGTTGGCATATAGGAATACCTTGGTGCTGCAGTGAATTTTGATCCCAGGTGCTTAGCCATAGTTTTCAACAGTTAGAACCTTCAGTGCAAACACACAGGTATTACAGTGTAGCTTCACTGAGAGCTGTTTCCCAAGAAATTCAAGGAGCTGAGTTTACCTTTGCTGGAGAAAGGCGTTCCAGAATTTGCCTGGTCTAGTTGCTACTGCTTGTAGAGACACTGTATTATGCACCACAGTTTGCAGTATTATGGAATTTACTCAGTTTTTCAGTTGCTTGAATCTGTGGAGAACGAGCAACAAGAAGCTTTACAACCTGCACTGCCCTCGATGTGGCATCATGGAGATCTCCCCCATCCCCTTTCCTATTCAGATTGAAGTCAAGGAGAGTTAGGTGTTTGTTGTATGAGATGTGATTGCTGGCTGTAACTAGATACTACAACCTGTTACAAGTAAATTGTAATAATTTCTTTCTGTAACTTGATCGGTATCCAGTGATAAAGCACAGAGACCAAGGTTTCCTTAATATTTAGTGTCGTTAATGTTTTAATGTCTGTAAATATATTTATTGGAAGCTCAAGTAACTACTACATGAGCTCAAGAATAAAACACTAGACTACTTGATGTTTTTCTTTCAAATAATTTAAATAAGGATACACTTAAGCCTTAGTTAATAGTAACATGCTCTGTCTTAGTTTATGTTGTAACTTGTTTTACAAGAAATAGAAATTTTGCTGCTAACAATACTTAGTTTTAGATTTGGCTGAAATTTCTATTTGGGGATTCCCACTAAGGACAGGTTAGCTCCATTCTTCCTTATGTCCTAAAGTCACCTTATGTCTTCCTTATGTTTTATCACCTCGCATGGAACTGTTTTGGCTCTCGTACTGCCCTTCTGTGGTTATACATAATGACCACCAGATTCAAGCAAGTAATAGCCTTTCTTGTTTTAAAGGAAGGGCACTGAATTGCCATTTGCTATGAAGATTACTTCAGACTCAGAGAAATAAAAGATCAAACTTTTTTTTCTGTTTAAGAACAGACTATCTAAAACTAGAGAGCAGAGATAATCTTGCAAAGATAATCCCTTTTCTATGTTTTGATAGAAGGAAAAGCCAGACAGAGTTAGAGAATCTCTTGTAATTTCTGTACACAAATACTCATGTCTGCTGGCACTTTTCTCTATATATTTACATACCTGAAGTAAATAAATATTTAACTTGGTCAGATCTCCTATGGTGTAGAAGTAGAAACCTGAGACAATTATTCTGTTTAACTGCATGAACTGATTTTTTTATAGTTAAACCAAAATTTACATCTCTTCTGGAAAAAGCATTATTAGACCAGTAGTAACTGAAAAGCTTGCTTTTTGAACCGTTTTGATGATTTCAGTTAATATTTTTCCTTGAAAAGCTTCAATCAGTGAGACACTGCTGTGTACGTAACTGTAGTGAAATGCTACACTATTTCATTTTCAGTGTCACGAGATTTGAACCATGCATATGAAAATACACGTACATATGCACACAAATACAGAAACAGACTGATTACACAGTAAGAATATTAGGATGCATGCCACGCATTCTTTGATAACTGTTGGCACACGGCTTCAGCACATGAATTTGAGTTCCTAAAACCACCTGGTAGGTTGAGTTGAAAAACCTTTTGAAAAATACATCAAAAAGTTGCTATGGCACTGCAGGGGATACTTATGCATAGAATAAAAGAACTAGTGTAGTGTTCTGTTCAGCAATTCTTCACCCACAAACATTTCTGAATTCTAAAAGTATTTTGACACTTCTGTGTTAAAACACTATTTAGTATTAGTGCTAAGCATTTTGCTCTAACTATTTTAAAGTAAAATCAAAGTAAAACACTTAGTATTAGATTTCTTTCCTTTTTCTTCTGCATCTTTAAAAATGTATTATAAAAAGTTTTGGATAAATTCTCTGGTTCTTTTCCTGAAAGGCAGTGTGGGTGCCTCTGAAAAGTGGTAATCTTCTGCATTCTTTTAAAAGAATTCTGATTATATCATAGGGAAAAGGAAAATATAAGTATGTATATGAAAACCAAGGAGAAGAGTGGTTTTACCAATTCCATACAGTAAAGCTATCTGAAGATTGCAAGGGACAGAATTACATGGCTGTGTGTTTGTCATTGACTGCAGACTTTGTGTAAATCCAGTTTGAGGTGGAAGGAAGACCTGTGGGATTTGCCTGTGGCATATCCAGTGTCCCAGATTATTTGCATTGAAATCATAAACAGGACATCAGTTGTTACTCTGCTTCATTGTTAGCTGCAGAAAGTGTAGACTATGATGAGGTTTTACATTGTTTTATATGTCTATGCAAATCGCTTTTTCTGCTTCTACTCTGACACACCAAATTTTGTAGAGATACTTTTTGCTCAAAATTGAAAATGCCAAAATAAATTAAAAAAAAAAAAATATTTCTAACTGTATCTCCTTTGTTGAAATTTGTTTTGCAAACTTAAGTAGCATGATAATCAGGCAAGTTGTAACTGATTAGTAACAAAGGCAGGTATTTTCTATATTATATTATGAAATCATATCTGTATTCCAGGCTGTCATTTATGTCAATGTTTCAGTCCTTTCTTAAAGTACATTGGTATAATGTACTGAGTCATCCGAGAACCATCACAATATTCTTGATGCATGAAGTGGCTTGTGTGAACAATAGGAACACTGTGATAGGGACGTGTAGCAGACAGGAAAATAGAGAAGAGCTGAGACCACCAAGTGAAATCCCGCTAGCCTCATTGCTCCAAAAATTAATAAACATGACAAATAATACATTTTTGCATAATGCTTACATTTTTTTTTTAAGAAGTTGATTGGATTCTTCATTATATGTCCACTGCTGGTTGTTTATACAAGCCAGTTTTACTGGACATTTTAGGCAAGAAGCATAAAATCTTAGAATCAGCTAGTAGAGTGTTCTTAAGTACCTAATCGGTTCTCAGCATGTTTTCAAAAGGGACGTGAAAAAGAAAATTTTATAAAAAGAGAAGCTTTGTTCATGTAAAGACTTCATGAAAACCTGCTTTTTCCTCAGCAGTCTTTTCCAATTTTTATTTATTGTTTACTGTTAAAAATGTACCTCGATTTCTATGGATTATCTATCTTCAGATTCTAAGTATAGGATGTTCTTTAATTTTTCATAGTGTCAATGTTCAATTAACCTTCCAAACTTCTGCTGAGTATGCAATTTGAACATCTAAAGTATTGTCATTACGGAGCCTGCTTCTAGATCTTAACTTCATCTAGTTTTCTGTTTTCCTTGGTTTTTTTCAATACAGTATTTAGAAATGTTGGAACCACAAATAGTGTATTTGCAGAAGTGCTTCTTTTATGCTCTAGGTTAAAGCAACATCACTGCCTGCATTACACAGAGTTTACAGAAGTCTCTTGTGTTAATGCTGTTACTTTTGTCAACTGATCTGATGAGTCCATCAGACAGCATGTTTTGACAAGAACTGTTTTCCAGGGAAGTCCATTGATGGGGGGCATTCATCATGTTTCCATTCTTTATTTATATACAATTTCTCTATATGTTAGACTGAATTTGAAGTCCACAGTCAGGTGAAATTGTAGTCATTGTTAAACAATAGAGAATCTAGGACCTAAAGCATTTTCTAATTAAGTAGCCAACATCATATGACTATCTTATTATTTAGAACAACTATCCACATGTGTGGTTTAACTGTCATTTAAAATGATGCCAAATGCAATTGAATGATGGTCTGAAATGTATGAGAGATGCTTTCAAACCATTGTTTAAGTGGTTCTCAGACCAAGCTTTTAAGTATTCTATTGTAGAGAGAAATAAAGCGATCATCTGAAGTTCCGCGAGCTAATAATTGTTAATAGGCACACAAATGTGAAGACTATAGGGCAATAATTAGTGCCCCTGACAGCTGTCATATGGAAGCATCATCAGTTGTAAAGGACACTTGCATGTTCTTACAATAAGGACAGCAGCCTTTTTTATAGTTTCTGGAATCTCTCCTTCTAGGAAAATTTAAGAGAATTAGTAGAGAAGAGAACTTGTGGGTTTGTGTACTGGCTTTTTTTTTAGGTGAAGGGAAGGACTGGGTGTGTCAGTATGGATGTAATCAATCTAAGGTTAAAATTCTGCTTTCCATCCTTTTACTGCAGTGCATGAAAGAAGATCAGATATCAGTATTCATGTGTGTAAACTAAACCATCATCTGATACGAATTATTGGTATAACCTGCTATTAGCAAGATGTTTCACACAAGTTTCTGTGACATTATTTCTGCTTCTTTGTTGGCATCTGGAAAACTTTAGGACCGTGGTTATGATGTTTGTATTATATTTACATACTCTCTGTTGATCCACATGAGGCACTCCTGGCTTATATTCTCAGTCCCAACTGACAGTTTCATACAGTTGACAGCAGGGCACGATGCCTAGGAAAGTAAAAGAAATTGTTACAGCGTGTAAGTTTAGGAACTAACCATGTAGTCTAGCTCAGGTTTACCTTCTGCTTGTCATCTTGCTTGTGCTGTCACACGGGTCCTTCTGCCAGAACACCCTACAAAGAAATTGAAGTCAGCATCGTTTCCTCTTTGAAAGGTAAAAGCTGTTCTAGACAACAAATGTCTTCACAGAGACCAGGTTTTCATGGAATGTGATCATTAGTGGTTGCTCCCATTAGGTTATCTTCTTGTCTAGTTTCAGTTTTGTATCGGAACAGCTGTGTAATTGATCAAATCTCTGGGGTGATGTTCTGGTTGTTTTGGATCAAAATGGAGATTTCCAGAGTAAAATGAGATTATTGTATCTGAAGGTTCTGCTTTGATATCTTCTATGGGACAATCTTACTGGGAACACCATTGTCATTAATACTTTTAACTTCTAGTGCTGAGTTTAGGATGCATCATCTTCTCTGACTTTGTTTAAACAGTCGCATGTATTTGCTCTGTAGAAACGCTCAAATTATTTCAAGATGCTGCAAGTAAATAATGGCTTTTTAAATTACAATAAGCTAATTAAATAAAACAAATTCTAATACTTCTACAGGAATGATAAACAATTAACGTGTCATTTCTAGACAGACAACACAGTCTTCACTGAAACATTTCAGTGCTTGCTTTTAAATTAAAATTAAAATTAAATCTATTCTTTAGGCCATGAGATTAAATATAATAATCTAAAGATAATTTTCTTTGAATAGAAATCATAGCTTTACTTATTCATTCAAAAGAATGCGTTCTGTCATAAATAGACTGTATTATTGTTTTGTCCTATTTCAACCCACATGGCCAGAGAGAAGGAGGGTGCATGATCAGAGCTTCATACAAAGGTAAAGCTTAAATTTTCTTACCTCTCCCTCTTTTTAATGCTTTTTGGGATTAAATCCATTAGGAGCCAAACAAAGCACATCTGTGTTATTGTCCCTACTGACTGTCAGCATACAGTACATTCAAATATTGCAGCCAGAAGGCGTTTTACAAAAACGGCTTTCAAGATGTGCTCTTGGAATGCGTTTGTATACTCATTATGCAGCGCTATCTTTTGTCAGTGGGGAGTTCTGTAAATAAAGCACCAAGGTCTGATATTGCAGTAGCTGATAGCAATAAAGTAAACTAGAACCGAATAATCTGCTTTTCTTTACACAACTTGTTTACAACTGTGACCAGAGTATAGAAAAAACTATAAAAGTAATTTTTTGTTGTTTTTGCAAAACCTTGGAATATCTAAACTGGCTTTGCAGGAGGAAATGCAGTAGTTGTTTACAAACATAACGGGATTGACAACAATCTGCTACTTTAGCTACCTTATGTTTGACCTGTTTGAGTAAAATAACTATTTTGCGTCAAAACATGCAGATGGAAAGAGTACAGCTGCCTGGAATTTATAGTCCTTTCTGTTTCCAAACTCAGAATTAGAATCTGCTAATTCCAGAGTCCCGCTGCGAGGTTGGTAAAAAATGAGTTCTGCAATTCAGATTCTATGGGTTAAGAAAACAAAATGGGTTCTTGAGTATTTTGGTGACATTCACAGGACTATAGGTGAAAGTCTAGAGTCTAAACAGTCTACTAGACCATCTTTTCTTTTGAGACATATTCTTTTGGCTTCAAAACCAGTGCTTGCCATTTATAAAATTGGCATTGAGGTATCAAGTTCTTATTCAAAACATAAAGGAAGAAAACTTAGCACAAGTTTGTTCTAAGTACTTTAAAAATGAAATTTAAATGCTGTCTATTACATTACAGTATTATTGACTGACATTGTAAGAAAAAAGTAGTTATTTTTGTCACATATTTGTAAAACAATACTATGCAATAAGAACAGAACATGAAATAGTATACTAAGGTTTCAGAATATTGAAACGCTTTAAAGGAAACAACCAACAGGTGCAGCACTGCACTTTGACTTTTCAGAGAAATGCTTGCTTAAAGGTACTTACCTCTTCAATAACTAGTTTAAGAAGGAAACATTTTGATGAGACGCACTTCTTTTGTACAAGGAGCGTTCATTAGAGATCTTACAAAGGTGGACTGCTTCTGCTGCATTCACATGAATGAATCTAGCAGTACGAGAGTATCCCCCTGGCTTTTCAGTACTGCTGCCCTATTTTTATACTCAGTAAATGTGCTTTTGCTGAACCTGACAATAATACCTACTGGAGACTGCCTTACACTGGGCATTGAACTTCACTTTTTCAAACCTTTGTTGGTGGGACACTGGTTTCTGGATTGCTATTCTGTTAACATGATGAACTAATTGACCTAGCAGGTCTCCCTGTGGAATTGCAGCTTCTGCTTAGATCATCAGGAGTACAATTTGTTGTTTCATTTCCTCTTCGAGTCCCATCAGGGAAATTGAATTGTGAAAAGACTACCTACTGGGAGCATTCAGCCCTCATGACTGAATAAGTAACTTTATTTTTTTGGTACTGTCTTAATTAACAACAAAAAAGAGACTTTGTTATGAGGGAGTCTGCTGTGATTCTGATACAGATGACTAACCCCAGTTAGAGGAGCACTTGATCCACATGGCCTCCTGGAGACCGGGGGCCCCGCGCAGGTGCAAAGTTAACACAAAGCTTCAACAAGCTATAAGTGCTGTATTCAGCACAACTCCTCAAGTGTTACTAGACCATCACCGAGACTGAAGCCTGCAGGTATTAACTGTTTGGCAGAAGAATTCCAGGGCGAGAGGTCTGGTTTGTCTAGACTTTTAATTAGTAACATTAATTAACGTTAATTGCTCAGAGCAGTTTGTACTTATCTGTGAAAAGATACGGCCCTTAAGAGTTTTCTGTGCTCTGACATCGTAAGGCAGAGATGTGATCTTATTATTAAAGGGCTGCCTGGCGCTTTTTATTATACAGGACACACACATTTGCACATCTCTTACTTTTCCTGACCCTGAGCTATGTTCTGTTAAAATATGCTGGACATAAATCTGTTTAAATTTTTATCTTTGCACTATTAGACTTATTTTTCCCCAGTCTTTTCAAGTTCACTTTTGTCTACAGGTGAAAAAGTGATTTTGTAGCTGTTCACTAAACAGAAGAAATTTCTTAAGAAACAGACGAATAAAATCTCCTTTTTGAAAGTTTAATGCTGACAAGTCTTTTCAGGGTACCAAATTCCAAAGCAAAAAGCATAGGAAAGATACTATAGAAGGCTGTCTTGGTGTGGAGGCAGTTTCTTCAGCATAAATGTTCTCTGTATTCTCAGCTGTGAAATTTAATATTTTGAAATAAAAATAAGTTTGAAATAGTAATAGCTGTAGGTTTACTATAGGAAGCAGAAGGCAAGGAAAGATGGCATTAGGGAGACTTTCAGCAACCTGATCTAGTGAAAGGTGTCCCTGCCTGTGGTAGGGGGGTTGGAACTAGATGATCTTGAAGGTCCCTTCCAACCTAAACCATTCCATGATTCTATATTCATGATATACAAATCAGTCTTCATAATAAAATGAAATTCACAGGGAGGAATCAAATTTTATGTTTGTTTGACACAAGTTCATATTACTAAGTTATGAAGTAAAAATAATCTATGATGTGTGATTTTGACCTCTGTGCTGATTTTTAGAGGTTCTAGGACTGAGACTGGTATGAATAGCAAGATATTCCCTGCAGCTCACTGAGGGAAGGCTTGCTGTCGTGGAAGAGAACAGATGCTAGGTCTACCGATAGAGAGACAGTAGCAGCCATCTTAATTTTGTTTGCTCCTGTGCCTGACTTTGGTCTTTGCTAATATGATTTTGAGTTCTGAAGTGAAGTAATGCTTTCATTTTCTCAGAAAAGTGTAAAACACAGGCGGCATCTCTAAATTCCCCTTTCTTTTCCTGTTTATTCTCACTGTGCTTTTTTATAATCTTCCCACATGATTTCTGAAAGTTAGATGTGAACATAAACAGAAAATACGGAAGCGTCTCCAAAGGCCGCCTAACTGACCATCACTGTAAAGGTGATATGCAGAATGCCAGCTGCCACACTGAGGGAAGGAGCAGGACAGTGGGGCTGGGAGGTAGGGCATGGGGCAGTGCAGCAGTGTGAGTCCAGGAGAGCAAAAGGGAAGGAAGCGGTAGGATGATGAGCAAGGCCTGCCTCATCTTTGTGTCTGAGAGGATCATATTTTTTTTAATATTCCCGGAGAAGACAGAATACAACTTTCTTCAAAGGCAAAGAATAAAGATACGGGTTTACTTCTGGAACACAGCATTATTTCTTGCCATGCTTATTGATCATGACTCAAAACCAAATGTGCTTCTTTGGATGACACAACTTACGGAGTACCATTTCCAGAAATTTGTAGATACTCATTCTGTGGGTTTCATTCTCTTTCCCTTGGATTCCTGAATTTCATCCATAAAATATACAGATACTTCAAAGCAGCAGAGTATCAGAAAAATTTCTTTGGTTGAAAAGGCTGGAAAACTGCCTGTAGTGCAGAAGACGGGATTAGAATTTTGTTGAGTGTAATTTAGTGATGGCTGGGTGTATGGTGTTTGATTTCTTTTTTCTTGTTTATTTTTCCAAATGGATGTGTCTGGGCTGCTGAGTTTCAATGCCTATCAAAAGATCCTCCAACAATGTAGTGGGCAGCTTTTGTTAATGTTACACCAGCTCCTCTGTATTTCGAACTTACGGCTAAATAGATTTTCATTCCAATTTGTAGTATATACAAAGATCCATGAGTACAACACAAGCAAACATTCTTTTCAAAGGAGATAAACATCTAAAGAAGGTGGTCTTTGGCTGTGATGAAAGAGTTCTTCGCTGTCTGAGTTACACAGAATAATATGTGGACCATTAATCATGTTCTTTACTTACAAAAAATTTCCTATCATTTTCTTTAGGTTTGAATGGAAATTACATAAAATGTGACGTTTCCTTGGCTTCCATGTGAGGAATAGATGTTGCAGAAATTATGCATGTAGAAAATTTTACTGATAAGTGCAATCTCACTGAAATCAATGGATCTATTATACGGGGAAATTTGCTTCAGTTTTATAAATATTAGCAGGAGTTTTCACTCTTACAAATTGGTACCTAATTATCATCTCCTTCTCATGCAGCTTTAAAACTGAGTAAGTCCCCTATTTGGTCAACTCATTGAATGTCTTTTAAGATGTTTGTTTCAGGGAAGTTGAGCAAACATGTCTAGAAACTTATTAAAACAGATCTGTCCTAGACTGAGAATGCATTTATTTCAGAGAATTTTTGTCCTAAAAGAGAAGATTGGTAATCTAGACTTTTTGCAGAGAAAGAGAACGTATGTATGTGTGCATTTGTATACACAGATATCTAAATAAATATATAAACACGTTTATATGCACACCAGTTTTAACATGTGGTGCACAAATTTTTGCCTATATCAAGTTATTTATCAGTTTCATAAAAAACTTCAGTATCTCTAGGTTTTGTGTTGCCAAATAAAACAAATGATGCCAGACAAATAGATTAGCAATCCAAAATTCTCCTTTGAGATCTGCACATCCTCAGGCTCAGTCTGTGGACATTTGAATGAGGAATGACGTCTTTAAAACATATATTTATCTTTGATGGTGGATACTCAGAGGCATGACTGGTCTTGGTGAAAGTTAGGGAAGCCATTGTGTTTCTTGGCATTATGTTGGCTATGCTTCTATCCCAAGTATTTGTATTCCTAATACATCCATCTCTGTGTGCTAGAAAATCTTAAACGAGATTGAGGATCTGGCTAGCAGTACTGCACTGTTTCTGATTAGCATCTTGTACGTCACTTTTACGATACTCTGATTGAGCCACAGAGACTTTTTCCTTTTTGTTAATTAGTTCAGTCCATATGCTGCATTCAGCATGGCCGGTTTATAGAGGTGCAAAATAAACATATACTAAACAACAAGAAACCTCTACATAGGGAGTTTTGAGAAGTATTAATATTGTTTGCACATATGATGGAATTTTTGAAACTGTCTGGTTTTGCTGCCACTGTTGTTGTTGCTTTTGTTTTTCCCGGGAGTAGAAGAAATCTGCAGTTGAAATTCTGATATAATTGTTTTAATTTATGCCAGTAATTTTCAAGTGCCAGGATAAGAGATGCTTAAAAAATTACGAAGGAAAAGTAAAGGCAAATACTTGCTGTTTTATAAGAACAGACATTAATGTAAATAATGCTGTTAAGAAATCCAGTATGTTTATGGGAGGTTTTGTTGCCAAAGAATTTAATATTCAATTTTCATTTTTTTTGTCTTAAATCAGATACTTTGATCAAAGCATGTGGCTTGCCAAATAGTGTTTTATCTTATAGCAGAAAAAAAATGTAAAATATGAAGTAATTAAATTTGAAGCACCTCATAATGAGTTGAAGAACTATATTCAAGAGGTGCTGTGAAATGAATTAATTATTCATGTTTATGGGATATTTGCGTTTCCTTCTGTGGCAGGTATTTGTGTTCCTGTAAGGTCAATGTCAGTAATAGTAAAAGTTGCCTACTCTTTTTTGTTTCAGATGTTTAATGTTTTCTTTCTCTATTTTTATAACAGTATTGTTGAGGATAGATATGCTGCTGGTTTGAAAAAGAGAAGTCAAATGGGAACCTTTATAATGCATAGAAAAATGCATTAAAATTGCAATTTCCTTTCTTATAAAGTCTTTTTAATGTAATTTTACATTCCTCGTCAGCTCGTCTGTAAAACAAGATTGCGTTCCTGCTAAAAGAAAGCTATGATGTAATTTTAAAAAAGAAAGTTGTGTGAGTGGTAGTGTGTCTGAGAGGACTTTTAAGATGCTACATAACCATCTGTACAATGTAGCTTGTCATTATTGGCCTCTGTTTTTTACAGCTTTCTATCTCAGGAAATTTTTAAATATTTACACAGAGAGCATTAATAGTAACTCGCATCCTAATGCTGTAGTTGTGTGATTCTGAAGTGAGTCATCTGTATGCAGAGCTAGCAGAGTTCCTATAATTGTTTCTTCCTGTATTTGATACAAGAGATAAGAGAATCTTTCAAGCTAGGGGAATTCCCAAGTTATTGCCCTTCCCTTATTAATTACAAGCTATTTCTCAGTTCAGAATTTCTTTCACTGCTTCCACCTCAATCTTGTTTGCTTTCTTTCCTTGAACCTTCCCCCTTGCCTCGCTGGCCAAAGAAGGGTAGCAACATTGCGATTACTTTATATATAATAAAACAACTGTGTTGGGAAGTTACGATACTCATGAGAGCTGTGAAGTCTTTTGAGACTGGTCAGAGTAACTCCACCACAGTCATGTTGTCTCCATTCAGATACAGTCGTTCTGTACTGTGACCTTTTTTTTTTTTTCCCTTGAGGTGTTGTCACTGGCTCTGCTTAGAAGGCTTTGTACCCACAGTAGCAGCCCCGCACTAGAGTGCACAATCTTCATTATCTGTTTTGTATAGGTGCTTCTTTAATGCTATTTCATTGTCAAATTGACTGTACATCTTTGAACCTTTTGAATATAATGATCTGCTAATTTTAATTCATTTCTATGAACACTGTGTTTTATTCTATTTATAACTAATTTAGTCAAACCTCATATACCAGCTTGTGGTTTAGCCCAGCCAGCAGCTAAGCTGCCACACAGCCGCTCGTTTACTGCTCCAACCCAGTGGGGTGAAGAGGAGAAAAGTGTAAGGAAAGACTCAAGGGTCGAGATAAGAACAGGGGAGGGATCACCCACCAACCATGGTAGCCCTGGGCAAAACAGACTCAACTCGGGGATAAATCGGTTTAATTTGTTAGCAGTTACTTGAGAGAGGATAATGAGAAACAAAAGGTCTTAAAAACACCTTCCTTCCCCACTTCTCCCTTCTTCCCGGCTCTCCCTCCTCCCGCCAGAAGTGCAGGGGGATGGGAAACGGAAAGGGGGGCGGGGTTGCAGGTCTGTTCGTCACACACTATTTCTGCCGCTCCTTCCTCAAGGGGGAGGACTCCTTACATTCTTCACCCTGAAGGGACGTGGAGTCCCTTCACACAGGAGACGGTTCTCCACAAGCTTCTCTGATGTCTTTCCTGCAGGATGCAATCCTGACCTATCAGATTGCTCGAGAGTGGGCTCTTCCCATGGAGTCATGGCTTCTTAGTTTGCAGCCACCCACTCTGGCATGGAGTCCCTTCCCACAAACTGGAGATGTATCTCTGCTTCACCATCAATGTCCAGCAGCGTGGGGGTCCTTTTCCATAGGAGATAGTCTGCTACAAATTCTTTTAGGTGCAGGCATCTCTGCTTCTTTGTGGTGTCCTCCACGGGCTGCGGGTGGATCTCTGCTCCACTGTTAATCTCCACGGGCAGCAGGGGGGCCGCCTGCCATCTCACCATGGGCTGCAGGAGAATCTCAGCCCTTCAACCCCTCCCTGCTACCAAAACCCCACCACATAAACCCAGCACAATACCAAACCCTAAAGATTTTTTGTTGTTTTGTATTAACACTTAGATACTGAATGTATAGACATTTTGGCTAGCCTTTCATAAACAAATTAAAAAAAAATCTAAACAGCATTATTGATGTAAAGATGAGAAAACAGTTTCTTAGAGTACTTAGTCGTACGTATTTATATTAAGTTGGTTTCCACTGATTTTTGGTAAGGTCGAGAAAGAGTAGATTTAGAAGTGGAGGAGAGAGATACAAACGCAAAAGGAGCTTGAATCTGTGTTTTGCTGGATTAGCAGCACCTATTGGTTTAAATTGCATTGTTGTAAGTATAAATCGATATCACTGTCATCACTTAGAGTTTGTGATACGTAAGAAGGCATAGTGCTTAAGCAGGAAATATTCCTGAGTTCATGTAAAGTAGCACGAAGAGGCAATATTGCTCAAGTGTTTTTAAATTATAGGAAAGAAATTTGTGACTCAGCGTGTGTGTTCTTTTGTTTGAGACTTTTTTTTGTTGTGATTTTGTTGCATGTTTTGGCTTGAACTGAACACGTTTCTTTGCTGTCTCTTCCTTCAGCCTCCCTTAAACAACTCCTGTTTTTCTTCTGTTCTGTCTCACAGCTATTCTGTGCAAAGATCCTCCTTAGTTCATCTGCAGGAGTATATTACGTGTCATGTGCAGTATCCCCTGTAGTGAGATCAAGTTCCTGCAGATTTATACATTGTTCATACTGAAATAGGTAGTTCCCACAGATTGTTCTTTCTTGTACTTTCTGTACTTTTGGTAGGTTTTTCTGTACTTCTAAAACAGTGCTATCACTATTTCATTGATTAACTGATGTTTCAAGCTGATTGGGTAAGTCACTCAGATAAGCATTTTAACAAGATTTAATTTAAACTGCAAATTACACTTTCATACATCATTAAGTGCCAGTTGTTATGTGAAATAATTCTATGTTGGAGACTAATTTGTTTTAAGAATACATTTGAGGGAAGTATTACAAGCATAATGCAGTGAAGTATATTTAATCTTAGACATGGTAATCTGTGCTACCTCTTTCTGTATTGATAGAATTTTGTTGGCTGCTTTGTATATTTACCTGGATTGACATTTTTTCAGTTGTTGATAAAGTTCTTCTTAATGCCTGATTTTTGTTATTCGTATGCTTTGGGTCAGCACTAGAGAGTTATTCAGGCATAGCTTTGACAGAGACAACTGCATTTTGAACTTTGCATGTTACCCTATGGAGAAGGTCAGCATAGGTTGAAAGGAAGATTTGGTACCTGGGCCTTCAGGGGAGAAGCATGCATGCCAGTTGAGGGGCAAAGCTATCCATTAAGCAGTGGTAGCAGTAATAACAAGTAGGGTTGAATTTCTGACCATCTTTGAGACTTCTGGCATGAGCAACTTTGATTTTCTTTGCTCTTTCTTCCTCTTCACTTTTTTTCTGTCATCTACCTGAATCCCTTTCTTCCTGTGTGTTTGTCAAGTGCTGCCAGGCAGTTCTGCCTTCCTTTCAGTTGTGGCCTCCAGGTACTACTTGATACGGGTGGAAAAACAACATTATTATTTATAAATAGGAATATTGATCTTAGCAGAAGTGAGCTACCTCAGGGTCACATTTGAAATATACAGTGTACGTATAGCTACATTAGGAATCAAGACCACCCAGTGCACCAAGTTTTCGAATGCCAATGATTGTCCCTGGATCTCATTCAACTAAGGAAGAAGGAGCGTTAAGGCAAGGCAAATAATAGCAGAATACTAATTTGGCCTAAAATGCATAATTGCAAAGCTGTAATTCAGTAGCCAAACTAGTATTTCTACCCCTTTACTAACTCACCTAACAGCAAAGGACTATAAACCATTAACTCATATTTGTACTAATCCAATTCCAGGTGCAGACTGCATATTTTTGTAGTAATAAATATTAAATAGTATATATTTTAAAGAGCAGTGTGTGTCTTAGCATTCACGGTAGGAAAAAGGAACTTATAAATTTTAGTCCTGGCACTGATGTTGATTCAGAGCATTGCTATGGGCAAGTCACTTAACTTCTGTCTATGTTTCTTTAGCCATAAAATAGAAATAACAGTGCTTCGTTTCTTACTTCCTACAGGAATTGAAAGAAATTTTAACATTTGCGTAACTCTTCAGAGACCATTAATTTAATGTCCATTTAAGCTTTTAGCTGTATCCAAGATAAACGTACCCAACATTATTTTTACAGAAATTGTTTACAACACTTTTACAAATCTATTCTTTTTGATATTTTACCCAAGTAACAATCTTTTCATGGTAACAGAACATGATGTTTCCTTATAAATAAGAAAGATAATTAAGAGGGAAAAAATGAACATACTCATATTCTATGGAAAAGAAAAAAAAATCACATTTACACTTCAATATTTATATGCATCTACTTCTGTAAATGATAGTACTGTGATTTCAGAAGAGTGTGACCATACAGATCATTGTGTATGCAAGAAAAAGGAACACTACCAATGCGTTTTAGAAATTTCTTTTCAATTATTCGGCTTAAAATAGATGAAAATAACATTCCTATTATTCATGCAGATTTTCAAAGGATTGCTTACTGCTCATTTATTTCCTGAAACATACGTTAGTAGTGAAGAGATTAATTTAGCCTGAAGCTGGATGTAGAGATGGGTTCAGGAGGAAGATTCTGGAAATTTCGTGTGGATTTTGGCAAATGTGAGTCAAGAAGAAGTTTGAGGTCTACATACATCCGTAGAGCGTAAAGAAAATTATCAGTAAGATGCTGCAGGTGGTTGTATTAGTAGAGTGAAACATTTGGTCTTGGAGATGATATTGGATAGAATGAGAGCTGCAGACATTTGAGGGAACATGAAAGAGAATGTTGAGCAAGCAAAGTTGCATCATGAGAGGGAAGCTCTCAAAATGACAGCAAGTGAGATTACCACAAATGATGGCCCAAGAATATCCCACCTGTGTCAAAATTAATAGCTTTATAATTGAAATAATAAGAGTCTGTATTCTACAAGTCAAAAAGTTCAGTAATGTTGCCCACTGACAGGGTGATTTAAGCATGAACTTGCTGACGTGATCCACAAACAACTTAGTTTTTAGTTCTGCACACTACTGAAACTTGAGAATGTGAGAATAGGAAAATGTGGATCTAGTAGCTGAAAACTGTCTTTCCAAGGAATTGACTAGGAGAATATTAACATTATAAGCTTATTAGATTTCAGGAAATAAAATTTTTGCAAATCTTAAAATATACACTGAACAGCAGTTACTGGAAAGACTGAAAATCAACTTTGCAAAAGAAATACTTGCATTTTAAGATTTACTAAGCTGAGCGTTTGCATTAGCAAATATAGTTCTACAAGATAGTAATGTTATTCTGGGAAAGAAGGGAAGAGGTAGTCAATGTGACTTGATGAAAAGAGCTCAGTTGGCTGGAAAGGCAATCTGCTCCATTAGTTTTGAAAGCAGAGCAGGGGGAGGGAGAAAAAATATTATGTGCTTATGTTTTTATTTTTTAGACCAGTTTATAATAAGGATTAGAAAATTTAAACTAGGTTTCAAAAGAGATGTCGTAAGTTTTCTTCTCTTGTCCTCTCCTATAATAGAGGTTTGGCAAGTCATGTCCTGTTACACCTACACAAATCCAGTCACACAAGTATTGCTGAAAACAATTTATTTCTGTGACTGAAATGGAAACAGCAACAGAATGAGGAAGCAAGAGAGTGAATGCTTTTTCCCCTCATTCTGTTGCTGTTTAAAATTAAAAAAAAAAAAAAACTACAATTTTATAGAAAAACTTGCTTTAATAAATACTAATGAGTATATTGTTCTTTCAAGTTTGTATGTAGGTTCCTAAAATTAGCTGCTGTGATTAATCCAGTGTAGATGCTGTGAATCAGAGGATGAAATCTTGGTTCTATTGAGTTCAATAATAGAAGTCCTGTTGAATGCGTACAATTAAGTGCTTCCAGGATTAGGACACTCAGAAAATACTGAGAAAATTTGAACACTTATCTGTAAGATTTCATTTGATGACACACTTGTGGAATGTCAAAATTAGCATGTATATGAATGTTTTACTCTAGCAAGGTCTACTTCATCTGCTGTAGCTTATATTCAGCATAGTACTATAAGGAAGTTAACAATTCTCTGAAGTCTGAGAATTGTATCAGGTTGTGCAAAGCCTCATCCAAGCTGGCCTTGAACACTTCCAGGGACCAGGCATCCACAGCTTCTCTGGACAACTTGTTCCAGTGCCTTACCACCCTCAGAGTGAAATATTTCTTCCCTAGATCAAAATGAAATCTGCCCTCTTTCAGTTTAAATCTACTACCCCTTGTCCTGTCACTCCACACCCTTGTAAAAAGTCCCTCTCCAGCTTTCCTGTAGGCTGCCTTTAGGTACTGGAAGGCTGCAATAAGGTCTCCCCAGAGCAACCCCAACTCTCTCAGCCTGTATTCACCGGAGAGGTGCTCCAGCCCTCGGATCATCTTCATCGCCCTCCTCTGGACTGACTCCAGCAGCTCCATGTCCTTCTTGTGTTGGGGACTCCAGAGCTGAATGCAGTATTCCAGGTGGGGTCTCACGAAAGCAGAGTAGAGGGGCAGAATCACCTCCCTCAGCCTGCTGGCCATCTAGCAAACATTTTTAAAGCTGTCAAATAATAAGGAGAAAAATCTCACCTGATTTTCAGAGCACTGAGCACTTAGCGTTGCTGTTGATGTCAGAGAAAGCTGCGGATCTCAGACATGCAGTGAGTGATTGACTCCTGTAACTGGGCAACTGTACGTCCAGCCTTCTCTAGAGGAAACATTTGGAAATAAGTAATCCAGTTAACAAAATCTAAATACAGGCTAAAGTTTGTTTTTCCACAACACACTTCCCCCCCCCCCCCCAAAACAGAAAAAATCCTTTCAAACTACTTAAGATACTGGAGTTGAAAGAAACTCCACTTTCATGAACAAAATTTATTTCATTTTCTATAGGATTTCTACAGTACTTCATTGAAATCTGACATGATGCCTGGACATCAGTGTTAAAACTATCCCGTTAAGAGCAGGAGAAGCAAAGGTTTTCCTATTTACCAAACTTAAATGCAAATGAATTCACGCATCACATGGAAAAATTGTCACTTTTCAGACAAGCCTGGAGTTTACCAAGCAGATCTGACCACTTCACCAGCCTCTATTAGTAGACTCACTGGAAATGCCTAGTTCTTGTTTTCTGCTCTTAGAAAAAATATGTACTTTATACTGCTGCATACAGGAAATATTTTACTCCAGTGCCAATTGCCACTGAAGGTGGAAGGAGCTAAATGTATTTAGTTTGTCCTTGTCAGGCCTAAATGAAGTTGTGTAAAACTTCAATGACCTTGAGAATTAAATCCTGGTCAAGTAACAGTTGCATGGGAGAAATGCATCATTTGGGGTTAAAGACATCTGGAAATCTGCAAAATTTGACAATTTTTGCTTAAAAGTTCATGGTGTAAATTCATAGAAAGCAATGTTGTCAAAGATCAGTCTTGATTTTCTTCGGGGGGGCTCTAAGGGAAGGTGGAAATGCACTGAAAGGCCTTGCAAGTCCCATGTGCTTTCAGTCTTGTTTCACGAACAGATGTGGTTTCAAGAAGTCACTTTCATTTAAGTTGACACATAATGAGTAATAGTTAGAGGAAAGAGTTTTAAAAAAAAAAATCCCAAAATGTACAAATAATGAGGCTTGAGCATTACTTTGTTCTTTTAATGAAATGATAGTAATTTGTAATTGTTAATAAGTAATTTGTAATTAAATTATTTTCTGTTAACATGTAAGCTGACTTTCAAGGAAGAGACAGCTCAGATGCGTTGCTCATTGCTTTCACTACTCAATCTAAAGTCAATTCATCATAGTCATGAAACTGCATATAGCAAGTAAAAAAAAAAGCAGAGAAATTCAAAACAGTTATTTTTCTGCAATTTTTGTTCATAGACAAAATAACAAGTTGCATCAAGGGAAGTTTTATGTGTGCCAGGATTAAAGATCATGTCCAAAGTCTAAGGTGAGATAAAAGTGCAGAGAAATGCTCATCAGTTCTTCTCAGCTAACTTTTAATGTCTGTCAGTGTTAATATGGTAAAATCAAAAGAAAAATTAAAATCTATTTAAAGAGCATATTTTTCACTCATAAAAAATGGAAAATAATTGTTCATAGATCTGTAATGGAATTTGGTTGTTCATGGTAACCGTAGCACATAAAAGACCCATGCAGAACATAATTTAAACTTGATTTTATGGATGTGGGAAACTGGCCTTTGAAGTGATCTCCATAGAGATTCTATTTGGCATTCATAATATCTTGTGGGATGGTCGTCTTAATGTCATACTTATCTAGTGCCTAAAAGATTCATAATTGGGATTTATTTAAATTCTACTGGTATGTTACCATCTATAGCATTGTTTGGAACTTTTATTCTTTTTGACCATACATAATAGTTTATACAAAAATTCTGATCAGTATTTTCTTTTTCTTTAGATTAATTTTGATTCTTTAAAATACTTAATTATGAAAATGCAGTCTGAAAGGTGATAAAGATTTTCAAAAATTTTGTAGGATACTAATGCTATGTTCCTTTTAGGGTGTATTTTAAAGCTGTACTTCAATCAGCAGTCTTTTCAAATGTATATTCTCAAATAATCCAAAAACTGTGTCCAGGTTTGGCCTCCTCATTAGAAAATGATCACACATACCTCAGTGGTTGGGAGCTGGAGCACATGAGGCAGAGGGAACTGGCTCTGTTTAGCCTAGAGAAGAGCAGGTGAAGGCAGACTTTATTGCTATCTGCAACAACCTGATCAGAGGATGCAGAGAAGATGGAGCCATGCTCTACTCAGAGATGCACAGCAATAGAACAAAAGGCAGTAGAGAAGTTGAATACATGCAATTCTGATTATATATTAGTGGGTGAAAATTCACCATGAAGGATGGTTGAACACTGGAACAGGTGTCCAGACTGGTTGTGGGATCCCTTTCCTTGGAGGTGTTCAAGATCCAGCTCAGTGTGGACTTGAGAAAGTTGATCTGATTAGACTTGTTTTGAGCAAGGAGTTGGACTAGAGACCTCTAAACATCCCTTCCTGCTCAAATTATGTTATGTTTCTATAAGCTAAAATAATAGAAAACAGCAGTGGAGGATATGTGTTAAGTCATCTAACACATTTCACTGCCAGGTGAGGACTTCTCTTTGTTGAAACTAATTTAAAATAACAAATCTTAGGGTGAAATGTATTTATGTTATGTCAGAACTATTTTCTGTGTATGTCTCACAAGACACTTATGTCATTAGTATTTCCAAAACTCATCTCTTTCTGTAGATGATTGCCAGAAACCCATATGGTCACATCCTTGCATGTCTTGTTTCTTTTTAAAGGGATATTTTTCAGTATCTTCAGAATATACAGGTTCTGCATTTGTTATGACTTTAGTTGGTAAATCTTCTCCATATAATATTGGCAAGCTATATAATGAGGAAAGCATTATGTACATATTCCTTGTCCATTTTCCCCACACTATTGAAGCCTCAAATACTGAAGCATCTTAGTTGCATAAGGTACAAATAACTTTCCGAAGATTAGAAATGCTATCAAAGTAGTCTCTGTACAAACAAATTCTGACTTCAGAGCCTCTGCTTTAACTCTTTAAGAGGATTCTTCAACTCTTCTTCCACATAAACTGATTTTATAGATAGTTTTCCTTTATTTCTACCTAATTCAATTTATGGGCAGTAGCAGAGGCTACTGTGTTTGTAGGTAAGCAGTTTTATGGATTATATAAATTATTTATTATATAACACCTGAAGGCAAGAAGAAGCTTGAAGAAAATTGGAACAAATGGACTCATGACTGAAGACTGACTCAACAAAGGCTGCAAAATACTCATATAATTAAAGAATTTTTAAAGTACAATTCTGTCTGGGCAAATTCGAAAGAGAAACAAAAAGAGCAAGAATTGTAAATTTTAAAGTGTATTCTCATGAGGTTTTTGGAGCAAGATATCTTAGAGCTATTGCGAGCTTATCCATATGCTATGCCATGCCAAATACAAATCTACTAATGCATCTGCATATATAACAAAATATTGTATATGATTAAGTGATATAGTTGGTTATGGGTCTATTTCTGTAGTCAACAAGTGCAGTACTTCAGTCTTCCTTCAGTTTTCCTTCCACATTAACTTAGAAAGCCTGTGTACTGTTTTGTGGAAAAACTTGTCATAATGATTCACAGTCATAGAATCATAGAATGGTTAGAGTTGGAAGGGACCTCAAAGATCATCCAGTTCCAATCCCCCTGCCATGGGCAGGGAAACCCTCCACTACACCAGCTTGCCCAAAGCCTCATTCAACCTGGCCTTGAACACTTCCAGGGATGGGGCATCTATAACTTCTCTGGGCAACCTGTTCCAGTGCCTCACCACCCTCTGAGTGAAGAATTTCTTCCTTATATCTAACCTAAATCTGCCCTCCTTCAGTTTAAATCCATTGCCCCTTGTCCTATCACTATATACCCTTGTAAAGAGTTCCCTCTCCAGCTTTCCTGTAGGCCTCCTTTAAGTACAGGAAGAGTGCTTTAAGATCACCTCAGAGCCTTCTCTTCTCCAGGCTGAACAACCTCAACTGTGTCAGCCTGTCTTCATAGGAGAGGTGCTCCAGCCCTCTGATCGTCTTTGTGGCCCTCCTCTGGACTTGTTCCAGTAGCTCCATGTCCTTCTTATGTTGGAGACTCCAGGGCTGAACACAGTATTCCAGGTGGGGTCTCCTGAGAGCAGAGTAGAGGGGCAGAATCACTTCCCTCGACTTGCTGGCCATGCTGCTTTTGATACAGCCCAGGATACGATTTGCTTTCTGGGCTGCCAGCGCACATTGCCAGCTCATGTTGAGCTTCTCATCCACCAGCACTCCCAAGTCCTTTTCCTCAGGGCTGCTCTCAATCCATTCTCCGCCCAGAGAAAATGAGAATTTTTTCCCAGAAAAAAATGAAAATTTTCTCTTTAGGAGTTATTTACCTAATCTTTAACTAATAAAATCAATATGTTATTTCTTACTTCCATTAAATGCTTATATGCCCACTTGAAAGTCTAAATAACATAATGAGCACTATTCCAGTTAATTCACATATGTGTATAAGTGATATAAGTTTGCTGAGCCAGAGAAATAACTCCACCGTAGCTTCCAGGGATTGACAATGAAATGCTTGCTCTGAATACTTGGCGTGATACTGTTTCCTGTTCTTTGAAGGCATAGGAGTACTCATGGTAACTGTGGTAATGCAAACCTATTGTAATCCAAGGATTCTCAGCCTTCTAGTTTTTGGCATCAGATTCAGATGATGAACTCTGATTCTGGGAGTGAAGGATGAAGGCTTAGGTTACAAAGTCTGACCAGAGATGCTGCTCAACTAAAGCCTTCCGAGCACCGCTTGAAATCATTTATGTCCAGTTTCCAAGAAGTGAACTGAAAGCCAGATGTAAGATAACCTCCTAGAGACTGACTTTTTTGGGGATGATAAGGTAACTGTTTATCTTCTTTTGGCATATTCACTGGTAGAGATAAAGTTGGGAACATATTGTACAGAGCAACTTCAAATACAAATAAAATACGAAATTAAATAAAATCACATGTGGCCTTTTTTCTCAGGTAGATGAAGGACTGAGGTCTTTACAGATACTTGGAAATCTGTTGTAAGTAACACATGAAATATTTCACTAGGATTGCCTAGTGAGATGAGAATTCTGTCTTAGCCTATAGAGATCTACAAATAGCATCTTAGAAGTGAATTTTTATCTCAAAGCATGTAAGTCACTGATGATAAAGGAGAGACAGCTCTTTTGTGAGTTCGTCAGTGTATATATCCATAGACAAAATTTTCTTCAGTCTGAGGAGCATGAATCCTATCTCAGTTAGTATTTTAACTTCCGACAGTCCATTTTTTTTAAGAAATATTATTTTGTGTTCATCAATTCCAACTTTTCCAGTGTCTTCTGCCTATGTAGATATCCTGTGAGGATTACTGTAAATTATAAATATAGTAATAATTTATAGAAAAGCCTCATTTGTATACTGTGAAACTGTCACATTTTTAATATTTAAAACCCTTTTCTTCTATATAATGTTCTTATAAATAGACCATATATAATTGAACATTTTATGTAATCCCAAAACACGATGTTTTTCTGTCAAAAAGAGTGGGGTGTATTATCCTGTTCAAGGTTCCCTTTGTTAGTCAGCCATTTGGGCCACTTGCAGCTACTCCTTCTCTTGGCTACTCTTTTCGCTTCAAATTCAACTGTCAACTCTCTGAAATAGTGTCTGTATTTTTCGCATGGTAGTTTTTGTGGGATGTGTAACGCAGTGGAAACAGCTCTGGTTTAGGGTTATTTCTATCTACTTATATGCTTAGCTATATAAGTAGATAGAAATAGGAATATGATATGGTTTTATTATAGCTGTAGCATATAAGTAATTTCTGAGTGCATACACAGTGTCAGCTTCTTTGTTCCAGGGTGACTTATTAATTATTGTGAATTTGCTAATGATGGCTCCATGGTTTTGGTAGACACTGTCTAGATAGATACAGTGCAGTAGTGTGTGCCCAGAAAGCTCACACGAGGGAAATAAAATCAACGGGAAAATATTTCCAACATAGTACAGCTTCTGTGAGGATAAAGTCATTAATGTTTTAAACACATTTGAGGATTATCAGATAACGGGCACCATGTAAGTGTGAAGTAATAACATATGTATGTGTATTCATAATGTAAAATACATTAATGCAGTTCTGTTTCCATTAACTATCTTATATATGTTAAGTATTTTCCACGGGGAAATTAATCCTCATTTCCATTCTGCACTGGCATGAAATTTTTTAATTTTATTTAAGTTAAGGGTAGGACCCAAATGAGTATTCTCTTCCTGAATTAAAAACTTTGCTTTTAAATAGTAAAATAAATCCATGTGGAATATTATTTTTGGAGAATAGCTGTGAAGACTGTTAATAATGGCCAGGAAAAGACTTTAAAAGTCTTACAGTTATTTTTAGGAACAACTCTTTGTAATAGGGAAAATAATACTAAAATGTTATGTAATTTAGTATGGAAATTTGTAGATTGACTCAGTAGGAATTTGTTACAGATTTCCTTGCTACTTGCTTTCATTCCCACTTTGATATATGAGGAGGCATTCTGACAGCTCAGAAAGCCACTCTGACAGCTACACTTAAGTGATTTCCATGGAAAGTTTTGCAAGGGGACGCATGTGCTTTTCCTCATTCACTCTTCCTTCTCATTTACCTTTGGCAAGGGAGGAAGGGAAATCTCAACAGCATGGTGAAATCTGAAATTGTGGCTTGTTTTAGGGAACAATGTGAATTTTGCGAGACTTTCTTCACTTATAAGATCTGGCCTTTCGAAGAGTGTGCTGAGGGCTTGTAAGCATCCTCCAAAGAGCTGTGACTTCTGTGGACCTGGTATCCAGGGTACTGGCGTTTCCTGTCTCTTGCCTGAGAAGTTCTCTGGGAGTTTAAAAATCACAGCCCTGCTCAAAGACTCCTTTTTCTCAGTGTTTTGTGGTCCACAGCAGCCTCTCAGCAGCCCTTCCAGGATAAATCTGTGCCTCTCTTCCTCGAACATGTTTTGTTTGTGAATTTATTTCCCATGCTTTCCTATTAGGTTCCTTTAAACAAGTACAGGAAACTTGAATTTACTTTCAGTCAATTATTCTCAGGAGATGTAATCTAGGCTCCAAGGAGAAAATACTGAAATGTAGTGTACTTGCCCCTTCCTAGCAATCTTTGGGCTCCTGGAGAAGTGTCAGTGGAGCTGAAATAACTCTGCTGAAATGGCATTTGGATGAATGACCTTGATTACATCCTCATAAACATACTGGAGTTGGATTGTTTGCCAGAGGCTTATTCGGGCAATGGCAGTCATCTGAAGTCTGGATACTTTGAGTAACCCCTACAGGTTACTAGTAATACATCAGCATCTCCTAAGAGCTCAAGTTTGGAAAGGTCTTTGTTTTGTAGTTGATGCAAATAAGATGTGTATGGTCCCTATTGATTACACGTGTAGGTAGTTTAACTATGGTCACGTGTTGACACATAATCATACTTTGTTCATTGTTTTTCTCAAACACTCTGAGCTGGTCAATAATTGTCATAATCTCTTTGCCATTTCGGGTGCCAGATTCAGGCATGGCTTGGTTTCAGTTCAACACCAAGAGCCCATATGATTCTGATTTAGATATTCAGTGCTTTCAGGAGTTATGTGGTGGCTGGCAGTTCAGATGTTTTCCATTCAAGATAATTTCCCAGGTAGAAGAGACTTTAACCGCTAGGACTAGTAGAATCAAAGACTGGGGGACAGATCTGCTTCTAAATTTTGCATCATAAGCACAGGTTTTGCTTAACAATACATGCCATAAAGGTATTTCTCTTGAGTCTTCTGGTTTTCCTTCCAAGGTTTTTCCTCGGCCCTGTCTATATCCTGTAAGAGTGAGGAATATTCCTCTATTTGAGGATTTATAGAAGTTACTAAAACACTAAAAACTTTTGAAAACACTATTCAATTCTGTTTTCTTCTGCATCATCTTAATTGTTAGAGGTGATGGACTATCTCATATTGATTTGAAATGCATATTTTACAGTCTAACTTTGTATTTTCTATCTCTTAGCCAATTTTTATGAAATTGAGGAAAACAGTTCAGTCAATATTAAGCAGATCTATATACTGCCATAAGTCATGATTATAATTCAACCAAATAAAGGTCCTACATAAGTAATTAAGCTAATTATAAATGGCTTTACATGCAGGAGACATTTGGGATTTTTTTTTTTAAGTTATTGTTTGGTGAAATAGTACTTCATGTCTAGAAATCAAGCAGAAAATTGTATCATGAAAAATTCCCATGTGACATGTACTCTCGCCATGTTACTCTTCAGTGACTCAAGAATTAAATTCTTGAATGGAAATTCCTTTTTCAAAGAAGCAGGTACATGGTATTCCTTCCTGTTCTACATCATCAACTACAACTTCAACACCTCCATGTTTCTTGGTGTTTCAGTGCTCTTTAAAATATATTAGAGTTACAGAGTGAATTTTAATATTTCCTAAATTTGTGAAGTAGAGAAGCGTATCACAGTCATCTAGAATATATTTGCATGGAATTTTTTAGTAATATGTCATCTCATAACATTCTTTAAACTAACTTTAAATGAGAGTAAAGCTGAGAGATCAGTTGCTGAAGGATTCCATAGTTTGCTAGATTGCAAAAGTTTAGAGAGTTTGATATTGATGCTTGAAAGCTACTTTTACTTAGTGTTTCCAAAACTTTCCTTCTCTACATATGCTTATGTGCTATCCTTGGAATTACTATCAAACCTAACTTAAAGTTTTTGTCTTAATGTCTAGCAGTTTAAACTGTATTTAACGTATTACAAATTGAATCTTTCATGTAAGTTCTTATTAGGCTGACTGCTGCTACTCAACTCTGGACTAAATTTCAATTTGAAAATGTTTTAGCAGAAATACTCTTGGGTTGAAGTATGTAGGAAACAGGGTTGTAACTTCGTACAAAGGAAGGTGAGATAAGAAAGCTTGGTACTGATTGAGGTTTGTCTCTCGGTCCATCCATGTGAAAAGCTTATAATTATGTTAATCAAAAGGTATGTTTGTGACTCTCTTCTCTTTATTGGAAAGAGAGATGCTAAGTACAGAAATAAGAAATAATCATTTTCAGTTTATTATTTAGTTTTCCATTTATTTCAAGGTGTGTAATTTTTTTTTCTAAAATAAAAATGATAAATAGAGAATATTTTTCTATTGTGGAAAGGAAAGAGAAAAACTGATTTAAGCTGGTAAGCATCTTGGGATTCAGTAATGCAGTATATCAACTCTGCCACAGACAAAAACTGATATGAAGTGATGTGAAATTCCCCTTAGCTTAGTTTCCTTTTTTTTTAGAACTTGCACATGCCCTGATGGCATACATGACACATCTTCGCTCTCATTTCCAAACTCACAATTGCTTGGCTTTTCAGATGCAGGACAAATCACTCTTATCAGAATACAGCAGAAGTGAGTTTTAGTGGTTTGCTATTGGTATCCCATCAAAGCTTGTGGCTGTCAAAGGAACATGTTGAAGGATAAAGTCAGAATCTGGAGTTTCATTATTTTCATTTGTGCATATTTGTCGTTTGTATTTCTCTGATGACTTCAGAACAATGACTTCTCTAAAAATTCTATTGTTTTTCTCTAGAAATAACTCCTGGACATACGTGTCAAAATTAGACTTGTTTTATTGCGAAGTAGAATATCCCTGACAGTTGTTGAAGGTGTTACTATGGCTCTGGTTGTTGTTTTCTTTTTCCTTCTCTCTCATAAATTTATTAGTCAATCAACATGCTTCAGTATGGAGCTATGAAAGCAAGTTTCAAGAAATAAGACATATGCACTCTGTTGCCAGCCTCTTGGGATAGAGCTTTGGTCACAAGGCAGAGCTCAGTTTAAACCATCGCATGGCTTCTGATATTGCATTTGAAATGTGAGGGCAATTAGTTTAACATTGTGCAGATACAAGGGATAATTATGCCTTGCAGTACTGCTGAAATCTCCAAAGAGCTTTCATGCCAGGATCCCTGAAAAGTTGATTGCTAAGACGTAATAAGTAACAAAGGAATTATACATAGGAAAACAACAATTATTAAAAAAAAACCCTCATAAATTTTCTGCGTGATATTTACTCATCACCTCTCTGTGAAATAACTTCCTAATGCTTGTTGGAACAGGAAACTGTGCTGCATTTACTCTAAAAAGCTGTTGGTTACCCATAAAGTATATCCGCATGATTGTTGTAGTATCTGTGGCGTGAAACATAATAGTTGTGCAAGTGACCATGAAGACATGATTGTTGAATAGCGGATTTTCAATCTTTGCTTAGTCAGTTGTGTGACACTGTACGATGCTATTGACATTCTGATAAATAGGCTAAGCCTGCATGGTGGTTAGCTGCATGAGATGGAATTAGCATCCACTGGTAACGGAGATGCCTGCTGTAGCAGTTGCCCTGCTTTAAATCTAAACCCAGGGAACAACACAGAGGAATAATCCATTGAAGAATGCTTGTTCTTTAAAGAACTATATTTTCTCCTCTCATTCAAGAATTGCTTGTATTGGCAAATTTGTACTGATTTTAAATCATGCGTGAATTAAAGATTTAAAGCATTTTTTCATATGTTCATTAGAAATGGTACGAGTACTTCAAAACCTGAATGGAAAGGTAAAAGTTTAAACAAATTGCCTTATGTTGACAATCCTGTAGGTCTGAGGACATTTTGTTAATTACTTTTTTATTCAGCTTAATCAAGACTCTGATGCTTTCCAGGAGCTGGTGAATTGGGCCCCTCAACTAGGTTTATGAGAGTTAGTAGATACAGCCAGAATGACTTCATAAAATATAACATGCTTGTTTTTGTTAAGAATACTATATTTTACAGTAATGGTGTGGGTTCATTAAATTTACAGTAACTGAACTTCAACGTACTGTGACTTTCAGTGATGAAAATAGAGCTGTGTCTAGGCTATGATGCCTTGATTAACCTCAGATAAAGCAAATGTTCCTCCTAAATCAGAAGTTTCTCCTATATTAACTCTGTTACTGTTCAGATGTACGTTTTACCATCATATTATACAATTAAAAAATTCTCTAAAGAAGCCAACTATTTACTTACTAACTACATCTTATATTTGATGTACATTGTAATTATTAAATGCCCTGTTTTTCATGCCTGCAAGTGTGTTTAAGACCCAGAATACTTTATCATTGAAATTTCCATTATACATTAATTAAAACCAAAAATATTATGAAATGAGTCAAGATGCTGTTTTGCCCTTCTCTGGCACTCTCACTCTCATTACTGGTGGCAAAATGCTTTGAATTTTAAGTAAAGAGTTGTGGCCTATTTTTACCAAGTTTAATTAAAATCCTTGGGTTACTTGTACTGAAGAAATTGTAAAGGACTTACTGTAAATACTGACAACTTTTTAGACTAGAATAAATGGAGTCACTCAAGAGACATAGAGAAACAAATGAAGACAGTAGTTTAGAAAGTATTTTTTATTTTTATTTTGCTTTTATTAAAACAAAAGTCTCTATTCCAAGAGCAGTACACTTCCAAGATGAATGAAGCCTTTAAGAAAGGTAAAGGGAGGTAATTTACACTGCGTACTACTGATTAAATCATCATAGTATATGGGAAGGAATGCCAATCAAAATATCCATCCTATTTTTACTGATCATGTAGCCTGCGTACATCAGTATGGAAGGGTACATAAATTGGTTGCTTTAATTGACTGATAACGACTTTTGGAAAATGACATGAGATTTATTGAAATATTTGAAAAGTATCTCTGTTTTTTCTGTTTGTCGCCTATACATGTTTGAAATACTTTCAGTATTTTAATTAAAAATGCATCTTTTTCTTTCTTGATTAGGTGTTTTTAATTTTTAAATGGGCTGAGGGTACATGAAACCACAATAAGAGGAAAGGTGTGTTAGAAATAGAGTACTATTTAGTGGATATGGTGAAAGTTCACTTCAGGACTTTTACGCTAATGGATCTTCTTCTATCTTGTATTTTGAAAGATGTTAATTTGTTGTTTTGATTGTTTTTTTTCTCAAAGGGAACACATTAGAGGTTTTTAAATTCCTCCTGGAAGGTCTACCCTGAATATTTTTCCAAACTGAAAAAATTCTAACTTTTGTGTTTGACATTTTTGTGTGAGAGTGAAGGCTCTCACGGCTGCACCAGCTTGGCTGGGGTAGCTGGAGGCAGGGAGGGTTCTGGTGGAGCATCCTCAGAGCTCCCTGGGCCAAGGCTGTCAGGCTGCTGGCTGTGTGCCAGGGAATATTGCATTTGCAGAGATGGAGCACTTCGATGAACCTTCTACATTATGTCTTTGTGCAGTTAGTGGAGAATGGGGATTCCTTCCTTCAGGGGTGCCTGTGTGGTAAAGCCGTGTAATCCTGGAAGACTTGGGCTGTCTAAGGATTTGTCCAAAATCCAGATTAAAAAAAGCCTCACAACTAAACAAGTAGACAAAAGCAACTGATCGCACACTTCACCTCCCATGTTTTAGCATGATTTCATCAGAAGGAAATGTTTCCATAAATTGACAAATGCTGCAGTATAACATAAATAATAGATAACAGATTTTCTGTATTAAGAAGTCCTTTTGGTCAGCCTCAGGTGAAGATTCACGTTGACATTGAATAGCATTGTATATTCTAAATCTTAGCAATTTTTCTTCAGAGAATCATAGAATGATTTAGTTTGAAAGGGACCTTAAAGATCATCTAGTTCCAACTCCCCCTACCCTGGGCAGGGACACCTTCCACTACACGAGGTTGCTCAAAGCCTCATCCAACCTGGCCTTGAACGCTTCCAGGGATGGGGCAGCCACAGCTTCTCTGGGCAACCTATTCCAGTGTTTCACCACTCTCATTGTAAAAAGTTTCTTCCTTATCTCTAATCTAAATCTACTCTCTTTCAATTTCAAGTCATTGCCCCTTGTCCTATCGCTCCATGCCCTTGTAAAAAGTCCCTCTCCAGCTTTACTGTAGGCCCACTTCAAGTACTGGAAGACTGCTATAAAATCTCCCCGAAGCTTTCTCTTCTCCAGGCTGAACAACCCCAACTTTCTCAGCGTGTCTTCACAGGACGGATTCTCCAGCCCTCTCATCATCTTCATGGCCCTCTGGACCCACTCCAGCAGCTCCACATCCTTGTTGTGTTAGGGACTCCAGAGCTGAATGCAGTATTCCAGGTGGGATCTCATGAGAGCAGAGTAGAGGGGCAGAATCCCCTCCCTTGACCTGGTGACCACGCTTCTTTGGATGCAGCCCAAGATATGGTTGGCTTTCTGGGCTGCCAGTGCACATTGCCGGCTCATGTTGAGCTTCTCATCAACCAGCACCCCCAAATCTTTCTCCTCAGGGCTGCTCTCAATTCATTCTCTGCCCAGCCTGTGTTTGTGCTTGGGATTGCTCTGACCCATGTGCATTATTATATGGGTAGAATTCATTTGTAGAAAAGGAATGTTTTTGAGCTTGAAGTGGTAAACAGATTTGCAAGTTCAAGTGTTGTCTGTAGATCCAGCTATTAACTTAAATGAAAAATTTTGCTATATTACTTGGTGACTAAAGATCAAGTCTGAGTGGTAAATAGTATCAAATGCTACAGGATACTAATCCTAGCCACCTCTTGGGAAACGAGTAGGTCCTGTTGCTTATATTTAACATCAGATATATAGAACTGGTTGTCATTGAAAAGCTCTCGATTAAATGTCTTAGAGGAAGGGAGAGTGAGACTTTGTGGTAGTTGACAACGCCTCTAGCTTTGAGCAGTTGTGGGTTTTTTAATGTAGCCTGTCCTGTCGTATTTTAGAGCAGTTTGTGGAGACATCCGTAGTTTAGTTTGAGGAGGGCAGAGTGCTGGTTTGTTTCCACTACTCAGGAAAATCCTAGATAAACCAGCATCATTAGAGAATGCCATGTCATAATGTCCAAATACTTAGGGAACTGTCCTAGTCTTTGCGAGACATCAGTTCAGGACATGACCGACATGGGTTGCTTTCGTGACCTTGGCTAGGCAATGTGCTATGTTCAGTCTGTGTGGATTTCTAGCTTGTCCTTCCTGAAATTGAAGTGCTGAGTCCATGCTCACTTTCAAAACTTCTTGTGTTCTCAAATACGGAGATAGAGACAAAGCTACCTGTCTTCTGAAAGTGCCTTCACCTTTCTGTAGGCACCTAACTGAAAACTGGATTTCAGATTTTCAGGTGTCTAAAAGAAAAGATGACCGCCACTTGTAGTCCATTGGAACTGATTCCTTTTTTCCCATCTTAAAATGAAATTATTATACTTTGCAGGAGTAATGTTTATTTTATTCTTATTTTATTCTAAAAGTGTTAAATATGTATAGTATTTAGGCAACTTGATAATGGGATTCTGCAGGTATTCAAGACAGACAGCAAATTATGCTTCAGTGACTGCATTTCTTCTAGATCTACAGTTTGCTTCAGTTGGACAGAAATGCTGTATTTCTGCCTATTTATCCATATATATTTCTTGGTAGCTCTAATAGTATTCCTAGTGCAAATTCTCTTACCTGAGAAATAACATATCTGACACAGGGAATATCCCTGGGTTTTGGGAAAAGTGGCCTGAATTTAAATACATGAAGGTAAAGCTCTTTATGGTAGAAGAGAAATTAAGTCTCCTGGGCTTTTCTCATCATGTACTGAAACAGCGCTTGGATTTGTAAACATATTTCTGGTTTATTGTTGATTACTGCTTAGAATGTTTCTATGTGAATGGGAAAACTATCTTGCATAAGGTGATTGATTACATGGTAGTATTTTTTTCATCTACCAGTCCATATAGGCATTTTAACCCACTGATAACTTCAACTTAAAAACTAAACTTCTGTTAATGTTTAGCTGCATTCCTCCAGTAACTAAGGAAATCTGTACAGTAGCTGTAGGATCTGAAATCTGCAGGCTCAGATCTGGTATATGCTGAACTGAGACTCACTAAGATTTTCACTAAAATCTTAGTGAGTTGAGGTATTTTTAGAGAATTACATGGGAATCTATAGAACAGAGACATAGTTCAGAAAATAACTGGTGGGTTTTTTTTTTTTAATTTCAACAAGCTTAAAAATATTGAGCATCCATTTCAGGCTATGTATGAGACAAGGACAGGTAAAAGTACTTTGGTGAGTAAGAAAGGTTCTCTGGAAAGTATTACCTACGTGATGAGACTGTGCTTGTCAAGAGAGATAATACCTTCCAGTAAACTAGCTGATCTGTCTGGAAAAAGGGACAAGGAGTTGGGCATACAGATCCTCCTTCAGATCTGAACTGGATCACATAACTGAAAACTAATGCAATATATACGTACATAAGGCCAAACTGAAGGTGTAATAAGCAGTGGTAGCTTTAGCTTTCATTAAGGAGAGAATGCTTTTCTGTGCAATAGAAATGTTCTCATGACACAGATTTTATTGTTATTTAATGCTGATTTTAAGAGTATGGTGGTTTTTAATTTGTGTCCAGTAATAAAGCCTGTTGAGGTCTTTATACCTATAACCAGTTGTACTTTCATTGAAATCAGCTGCTCACTGTGGAACAATACAGTACCACTGTAAAAATGAAATATATATTTCATAACTGTAAGGCGGTATAAGATAGAAAGAAGTATTGGTTTATGTGTAAATTGATTAGTATTTTTAAAGTAGTGAAAGGGGGGTTTGCTGCTTTTTTTTTGAGCCTTTACATTGTAGGTTAAAAAAGCTGAAAGCATATGGTAGCAATTTTTTAACCTCTCTACATGAGGTGCTTGTCAACGGAGGTCCATACGTCCAAAGCTAGTTAATAACAGCTGCAGGCCAAAGTTCCTTTAAGAGCTATTGCCGTGTTCCAAGATTCTCAAAGACTTTGAACAAGTGAAGTTGGCCACAAGGGAAAGCAGCAGGTCTGCATTCTGCTTGTTAAGTGAACCCTGTTTGAACAGAAAAAAACGTGGCAGAAAGTCAGAATTTTCATACTATAAAACTTGACCATAAAATATCAGATAGGATTGGCTGGTAGGCTGCTGCAGTTTAGCTTAAATGAACTATTTGCTTCAATCTAAAACTTTATTTCACTAATTGCTTCAATGAACATATTTAAGGTTTTTTTTGAGGAAGATTTGAAAGACTAATTATGCGGAGTACTTTTTTTTGAAAGAATTCAGGGAATCCTGAAACACAGGAATACAATTCTGTTTGTGTTTACATTTTGTGTATACAAAATATGAAGTAGAAAGGGAAGAACCTATGTGAAGAAGAAAAAAATAGCAGTTCTCTTGACCTTGTGCTGATTTCTCAGTTTTATATTCATTTCCATTTTTGCCATGTTCTTTTCAAAGCTGTAGTGAATTATAATTAAGAGAATTCCCTCCAGACAGCTTTTCATGCAGTTTGTAGTTGCTTCGCAGTTTGGAAGAAGTCCAGACTTAAAATGTGAAATCACTTGCTCAAAAGATATGGTCTGTATATTTTTGCCTATTGGTTGAAAACCTTCATGGTATATTAAAGCCTTTATCAAAAAAAAAAAAAAAAAAAGCTCTTTAGAAGCATTTAGAGGGAACAAGGCTGTCTGGTGCGTTATCTGCCAGTAATAAAGTATCAATAAACAATACTCATCATTGTTGTTCAAACAGAATATAAGGCGGGATGCTTGACAGAGAATATGTTTTGTGCTCTACTCCAGAATGGTGCGGGATCAAAATCGGAGATTTGCGATACATTTCTAGGACGCTGAGTGCCCCTAGGTGGTCACAACTAAAAGTACAGCAGGAACAGTTTTCTCCTGCTCAATTCGTTGCTGCTGATGGACAGCTAATCTCCTGGGTGCTGCGTACTCATCGCAGCCTCGGTGGCACATTTTTGGGAGGCATTACTGTTAAAAAAGCACTTCTCTCTGTTTGATAAGTCTCTGCCTTTACAGAAGAGCGTTTGTGTGGTATTAATTTTAATCTGGAAATTGCTGACATTCTGAAGTGGCAGTCTATCATTACTCCCACTTATGGCTCCAATTTAGCCCTTGTCATTGCAGTTGTCGGTATCAATTGGGGATTAGAGATGAGGTTATGGCATGCAGAGCGGATGGTCAGTGGATCAGTACCACTTTTCATTCCTTTTTAACACAATCTTTTTATTATTGAGCCCATCGATACAATTTTGTTACTACTTTTCAGTTTTTTATGCATATAAAATGTTTTGGGGATAAACTGCTTCTGGAGTTGATTTTGAGTTCTTTGCATTCCATTTCTCTAGTGTATTTGAAATAGGTAAATATTGAAAGACAGAGAAGTGGTACCACTTCTAAAATACGTATTTCTAAAGTCCCAAAGTCAATTGCTTTGAAAATGCTCATTTATAATGCATCGATCCTTAGAAAAGATATGCATTGTAAGACTTGTCCTTCCAACTTCTACTCAAATGTGTCGTTGATTTGACACTGTAAGGGAGGCAAGCATTGCACAAATAATGGAAATATGATTTCCAAAGATTGTACAGCCAATTCCAAATGTTAAGGTTTTAAAACCGAATAATGTATTTTATTTTAATCTTCATCACATAAGCAGTGTCTCAAATCTCTAAGTACAGTATTTGAGAAAACAAACTCTGTATTTTATCCTAAGAGGTTTTGACTGACATAGACATTTCTGCAGAGGAGGAGAGGGGAAAAAAAAAGGTAAATCTTTTTCTTGCTCTCTGAGAATTCTGGTGAATTTGCTTCTATGGTAACCAATTAGCCAGAGCTTATTACTCATGTAAAACAGGAACTGTTTGCATTTTTAAAACCTTAATTTGCAAAACAGCATGTCTAAATGATAAAGTTAAATTTCTTTCCCAAGACCACAAGTCTTCTTTGTAGGTGGAAACAACTAAGTTTACAGTTTAAAAAAGCAAGGGAAAAGGCGCTCCTAGACAGCGGCATCCATCCACGCTAAAAGCAAATATTTGTTTTTGGAGGAGAGAATGGCTGTCCCCGGAGCAGCCAGCTTAGCAAAAGCAGGAATGGAAGGGCAGAGCTCATCTTTTATGGAAGTCAGATAAATTTCATGCTCTTTAACATCGACTGTGACTGCAGGCTTTTCACTGAAGCCTGGCTCCTTCCCCAGTGTGAACAAAATAGGAAAAGTGATTAAAGTTCACTCAGTACTGGACAGCAGGAGGCAACCGCTCCGGTATCTTCGGCTGAGGGAGAGGGCGAGAGGGCTCTTTAATAAGAGTTGTGAGGCTTCTTTGAAGAAAAGAAATTGGACTCGTAGGGTCTGTAGATGCCTGCACTAACATTCATTCATTTCCTGTACTTCATATGGCTTCTTTGACGCATTGTAATATTGTCATCCCCTTCATTAAAATGTTCATTATGAAAGGGTAAAGAGAGAAAATGTAACTGTTAGCTGGAGTCAAAGGTCAGCAAGTTCTGCTGTGAGCAAAGAGCTCGGAGCTGCCTTGGATAATAGCAGCAGCTCTGGGGCAGATGCAACAGACAGACGGAAAATGGAAATATGGACCTTACAAATTGTCCTGTTTAGTGTCCTGTCTTGTGACAGACGGGAGTCTTGAGCATCCTGACAAGTCTTGAAAGGCTGAAGTGGCTAGCAGATCCTCCTGGATCCTGCCTTTTGGCTTTTTCCCCTGCCTCTGTCTCTTTTTCTGTTTCTCCCTTTTTTAAGTTGTGCAATCAGTATTCACGCATTCTTATAACTAATAGGATTAGAGGCGTTGCGAAGGGATTTGAACAAGATAATTAGTTTACTGCTTAGCCCACAATATAACAGGCAAAACCCTTCTGAGAAAAGGCAGACAAAATGGGTCAGAAAATGTGTGGGAAATGAGGTAAGGCCTCTCAAACAGGGCCTCAATCTGCTGTACCATTATGAAAGGGTCCTGGAGTATTCATTCATTGCTGCGGACTGTTGACTTTTTTGGCTTGGCCACCGGAGATGTCAAGGAAAGAGACTGAGCCGAGCAGTGGGAAGTGTTGCTGGACACCACGGAGTCCGTTTCAAGTGCTTAAATGCAGTTTCACGTTCTTCGCCACCACGTCACATAGAGCAATGCTGGAAAATCAAAGCAGGCAGCCTCAAGCACTTTACAAAGCTGAGGCTGTAAAAGCAAAGCTTCTTGTAAACTTTGGGCTGGATCACATGCTCAGAAAGAGACAGGCAACTGAAGGATCAAATCAGGAAACTTCATGTTTAATATTATGTTTGAACCTCTATCTAGCAGAGTTATTTAAAACATCCATTTTCTAGCAGTGGGTTTAAGCATTCCATTTAAATATATCTTTTCTTGTTTTAAGATGTGCCACATAGGGAAAAAAAAAAAAAAAAAAGCCCCCAAATCCAGTTCACCACTGTTCTCTCTGGGTGATACCAGTATGATGCATAAATTACTAAGTGATAGTACTTGGTTTCCAAAGGAGCAGCAGGAAATGCTTCAAAGTTCCTGTGCTTTTTTTTTTTTTTTTTTCTCCTGTGAAACTTGTATGAACCACCAACCTGATCAAAGCTGCCAGAAGTTGTTAGGAGACATGTCGACCTGGGCTTGCCTGTGTATGGTAATTTAGAGGTGCCTCCTCTTCTGTGGAAGAAACAGCAGGAGCTGCTCTAATGAACTGTCCAGCAGCTCCATCTTGCAGTGTATATACAACCAGAGGTGAGTAGAGGTTAATCCATAGGGGAACTAGTTAGGAAAGCAAAGCGAAAAATACCAAGGAGTTGTATGACCAAAATTCAACTTGAAGTCAAAGATGGTTGCTGACAGTTTCTTTTAATGAAACTCTCCTTTCAGTCTGTTGCTTTTTGTGTCAGCTTGTGAGTTTTAAATACTTCGGCTGCAATGCAGGAGTATGCATTATGTACAATACAGAATGTTAGGTTGTCTGTAGCAAATTGACCTCCTGTTCATCTTAAATATCTTTATCTTATTTCTGACGGAGATTAGATTCCTAATCTTAAAATTAGGCTCACTTTTATTTCAGCATAGGGATTTGTTACTACAATCTTTATCTGCTTATAAATGTAAAGAAGACAAAGGTGTTCGCTGTTAGACATGTGCATACCTGTTAGTAATGTGAAATCCCTATGCAGTAATCCTAGCTGTTGTGGTCTTCATCATTAAGCGCATTTGCCCCAGAGTTTTATCCTGTTTGTATTTTTTTTAAAAGAACTGGCAGTTTCTCTTTGTTATTTAAATGCTTTTTCTGTGATCCACTGTTCAACTGCAGACTAAGATGTCATCTGTGCCTCAGCTGGGAGTCTCTATTTTGTGATGCTTATTAATGTATGTAAAGAAAAGAGAATCAAGAATATTGAAAATACTGTGGAAAACAGATCCTGTGAGATAGTTGCTGGTTCTTCAGGTCAGGCATTGTACCATACATACGTTTACATACATGGAGAGTAATTTCCCACTGAAAGTGAAATTTATCCCCAATTAAAAAACAAAACCACATGAGAAAACCCTCAGGCAGAAACTGGTGTAGGTATGCATGAGAAGTTTATATAAGACTCTTCTTCCTATTCTGTATAAAAGGAGATGTTAATCAGTATTATAAATATGTATTTATAATGAAATTTCAGCTCAGTTAAAGGAAAAGGAAAGTTAAAACAGACATTCAGGAGAATAAAATATATAACAAAGTTCATCAGAGCATTTATTTTTAAGCATAGACTTAACAGCTGAATAAAATCAATAGGACTGACACACAAACTTATGATTTATTTTGTATGGCCATCCTGTTTTGAATTCAGGCTTTGAATCTGGTAAGCAATTTTCCTTGCGGTACCAGGATTTTAAGTTCTATTTAGGATAGAGTTATCTAATATCTCTTTTCAAGTCTATATTTCTATATGATTGTTTATGTTTGGTTAAATTATTCAGTTAGTACAACTCAACAAAACATTTCTGGACATATTTTTCCCTTCAGATATTTGTGTAATACATGATATTAGTGAGGAAAAATTAGGTTTTGTTATTTATAGACATAAATGGAAAGATGGTTAACAGAGGCCAAAAGAGATACGGAAGAAGAAAATGCAAAAAAAAAAAAAATTATTCTGCAGATCTGAGGCTTAATTAGATATTCTGTATCCCTGCTGAATGCTGAATTTGATCTTTTCGTTTTCACAGATTGCAGACCTTTCATTCTCACCCACAGTCTAGTTAAAATTGATACTAAGGGAAAATATTTGAATATTTTTATCACTGTTTGGAGCAAACATTTGTAGACATATCCTCATGACTCCTTGATTCCTTTGGTGTTTTTAGTGTATTTTTAGTTCGCGTATCTGAAGCACTCAGTACCACTGCGGTCCAGCTCTCAGACCCACTCAATTGTAAGTCAGGGATGAATCCTTATCTGCGTTTACTGTAGCTCTTCCAGAGTACATTTCAACTACTTTTTATTCTTCCCAGAAGACCTACCACCTACCATGCTGTCCTCGGTAGCAAGTTCTTGTGTTATTCTGCAGATCTGACACAAAATTTTTTAAGTATAGTACTGTCTTGAATGGTCAGTCCTCCTGAAATACTGACTTTCTGTCCCAAAGCTTTCCTCTACCTTGCCAGGAGCCAAAGGAGATTTCTGTCTCTCAGGAAAGTCCTTTAAACATTGTCATAAGGGGTGCTAGGGAGAAGTGTGTGAGGACTTTGCAATTTCGAAATGAAAATCCCCATTTTTTACAGAGGATAACTGAGAACTTGGCCAGATCCACCCCCACTCCCCAAAGAAAACCCCCAAGGCAGCGCCGAAACCCTGAGTTTTGCTAAATATAAAAAGATAATTTCGTTAAGGATTCGTACATAGACCAGTTGCCTTAAATATTATTTGTGATGTCACAATGATAGTTTGTCTTGGGGTAAGATGAAAGTTTATAGAGTGATTATGGAAAACTACTTTCTTACTTTCTTGTTCTGTCTCTTCATCTGAGGAGGATTTTGTCTTTGTTCATATATGCTTAAATTAGGGAAACCTATAATTAAAATGTGTTCGCCGCTGTTTTTCAGTAAGTAGTTTGTGATTCAAAGATATATTTGATCACGTTTAACACTAAGCTTGTCAGTAGTTACAATAAATTCAACGGGACTTAAGCACATGCTTCAAATTGTACATGCTTCGGTACTTTCCTGGATTGGGATGAGATTGTTAGTATGTTTGCCATTTAATAAGAGCTATGTTTAGCTGAATTAGTGTAATTTTCCATCCTGCATGTCTGAAGGTGCTGTACCATAACCTATACACTTAATATTGTCACAGTTTATCTTATGAGAATGTAATAGATTTTCATTTAGTTGACAATTAAGAGCTTTGAAGAATAATACTTTTGTTTTGAGAATTGGTGGGGATGAGGAACATTCCCTTAAATATACTTCATTCCTAACCTATGAAAATTAAGGTTATTAATTATAAAAAAAAAAAAAACACACCAAAATAAACCAAAATGAAAACCAAAACCAAACAAAAACTCCCTAAACATGATCATTAGGGAGTTTGTTTGTTTTAATTTTGAGTTTGTTGGGTTTCTTTTAAGGTCAAATGTTAGTAGCACTGTTTAAGTACTCCTGGTTTTTGTGAGTGAGGAATGAGAGGTAAAAGATAGGCTCAGGCATGTCCGGGATGAGAAGGAAGATATGCAATAAGTGGTTTTGTTCACACTCTTGGAACATGTATTCATTGAAAACAGTTTTTTACTCTCTAGGAGGCACAGCAGAAGCTGAACTCAAACTTTTTTGCCTGTTTTCGAGACAGACATTTTCTGTCTTGAAAAAGTTTCTTCAAAGAAGGCATAAATACTGGTAAATGATAGGTGTATATAGAAACTACTTACCATACCCATCTCTCTTCCAAATTACCTTAAACATGTAGAACAGATAATTCAAAGAAAGTTGTGACTGGCCTGAATATACTATAAACATTTTGGTTTTAAATCAGGGAAATAAAGTTGTGTGTTTCTCATGCACTGGTTAAGAACTGAAGGAGAAAATCGTGCTGACAAATGAAGTGAATGGTAGCAGGATACAGAGTTACTCTGTGATTTAATACGCTGTCCTAAATATGTTATATGTATAACTCTGTAGAAATTTTAGCTCTTCATTGCCATAAAGCCATGACTTTCTTAAGTGATGTGTCTTCAATAATTCTACAGTATTTTGATTCATAAAAGTTGAGTAGATTGGAAGGGGCTTTAAAAAATGCATTTTAGTAGGCCTTTTGACAGACGTGATTTAAAAGCTTAGAGAAAGCAATGCACCTGTCACTTTTAATTGCAGAAAGCTTTCCATCTATTAACTTTATTTTGCCAGAGCCTTCTAATGAGAAAGTTCCAGTATCTAATTTAATTTCATTTTCTTTGAGTTTGCCAGAAAAGCAATTAATTTTTAAAAGTTCCAACTATGAAGTTGTTCTTCAGAAAGCAGTCTCTCTATCTTATATATCATTAAGTTTCATCATATGTTTGTCATACCTTAGGAACATCTTGATATCCTTGAAGAAATGTGGCAGTGAAACGTAGACATATTGTCTGTAGCACTAGGTAGGGTTTACAAATACAAATGTTCATATGATTTGGTTACTCCTATCCATCATTAGATTGCATCTCTCTGGAGCTGTAAGTACATCTGTGCCTGGCAGGCTTGCATTATCACCAGTGCATATGGGGACCATGTGTCAGTCTTCGAACAAAGATATATAGCCTTGTGTAGAAGCAGGATTGGGTATGCTTGTATTTCAGCCTCTAAATCAATTTCTGGGACCTTTGTTACAGATGTTGGAAGCTGCAGGTCCGTAAAACAGTATACTGTAACCTGAACTGCAACAGAAGAATAAGCATGAGAGGGAATTAGCCATATGGCAATAGATAGCGAGTGCAGTGGAGCCTGTGTAGAAGCAAATCCTCACACCTTCTCAGCTATCTGTGTAAATATCATTTAAATTCAATCACCTCATGGTCCCGTTCTCAGAGGAGATCTGTTCTTACTCAGCTAAAAGAGTGACTACAGATACATGCGCTTGCTGTTGTAAGATACATGTCCGAGGATTTTTGAGCTGGTGAAACTCTTACTGAATTCCTTAGCAGTACGAATGGATTTACACAGACTGCTTTAGCAGAAAGCCTGGCTGTGTAGTGCTGAGATGTTGTTCCCTTTAATGGCTTAAATATAAGAACACATGACATTGCACTCATATATATTTAAGCTTATTTCTTAAATCCCTTTTTTTTCTTTTAATTTTTCCTTTGAACAAAATGCAATCATTTTAAGTCTTTTAAAATGTTTCATTGTATATTTCAGAATTAGTCCTCAAGCAATAGAGAAGCTTATGCATTGTTTGTCCGAGGGGGTTTAAGTACATTTAGTAGTTCTTTCTTCCACTTACCACAACTGTCCTCAGTCTGTATATGGTTACCTAGACCTCTCTGTCCTGAAATCATCTGTTTACTCACCACAAGACTGTATAATAGCTTGTGAATGAAGACGTCAGTATCACCCTTATTCATCCTAGGTATGCTGCACTCTCATTTGGTTGCAATTACTTAACTGATACCCATCTCATCCAACTGCCTTTGTGCCTCCAAATAGCAAAAGAAAACAAACCCCTCTCCTAAATTAAAAAAAACCCTTGTACAACGAAAAGACCCCACCACACCATGCCACACACACAATCACTTTTCATCCTGTTTATTAGGGCTTCTCAGTAGGATTTTCAGTATACTTACTTGAGCAGAAGCTCCATCAGCTACTTAGAAGAGTCTGGAAAAAGGTTGAAGGAAAAGAATTTCGCATGGAAGCAATTTGGAAAAAAGACTTGAAAACCTGCAGATAGAGGAAAAAAGTCTGAAAGAAGGAGAGGAGGTGAGTTTTTAAAGTGCAGTTAAGAGTGGCCACACTTTGATGTTGTTAGTGGAAAAGTGCAGTCCTGGAACAGAGAATTGGAGCCTTGTGTACTTTAGACATTAGAAAAATGTCTGAATTAAAATTGTTACTAGTGCAAGCAGCTGAACTTTTTTTAACTTTGAGGGGAAAAAAAGGGATAAATACGGCAGAAGTAGCAATACAATTTAAGCTTTTCTTTAAATAATATTAAATTCAAGTTTACATGGATTATTTTATACATGAATTTTCCTAGAACATTTAAATGTAATTTATGTACTGGTATTGTGGCAGTAGCGTACAGCCAGGGCTGTAACATGCAATGGGATTGTGCACATTCTTACACTTGGGAGCACTCTGATCCAGGTTTTTTCCTGAGTTGTTCTTTTTAGTTTACTATTGATGGAGAAATTTGTTGTGATCAGTTCATTATGGAATTTCCAGTTTCCTTTTCATTGCTTACGTACATTTTTACCATTTTTACAAGGGCTTTCAGTTCTAAACGGACCCTGTGTTTAGCTAGAGTACATACACTGTTCTTGTTTTACAGACCAATTGTACTGCCACTGCTGTATTCTATGCTCCTTTTACAGCAGGAGACTCTTGAAATTCTGAGGCTCTGCATGGCATTGAGAGGAAAGAGACTGTGGTGAAAGGAGTTTGGGAGAGGTGGCTGGAGCAGCCACAGAAAGAGAAGGCAGGCTCAAGAAGAAACAAAAGCCTGGAACCCTTGAAGAGAAACTTGAGACTTGAGACTTCTGAGATGCTTAGCTAGAGTATTAAAGTCATTTTAATCCTCGTCAGTGGGAAGTTTTAGTTTCAGAATACATTAATATTTGTATTGGTAATTAATTAAGACAGTTTAATAGGTAAAGCTAATGCTGCACAAGCAAGCAAAGCAGACAGAGCAAAGAATTCATTCGCTACTCCCCATGGGCAGGCAGGTGTTCAGCCATCTCCAGGAAAGCAGGGCTCCGTCGCATGTAACGGTTACTTGGGAAGACAAAATACCATCACTCCAAATGTTCCCTTCTTCCTCCTTCTTCCCCCAGTTTTATATGCTGAGCATGATGTCATATGGTATGGAATATGCCTTTGGTCAATTGGGGTCAGCTGTCTCAGCTGTGTCCCCTCCGACTTCTTGCACACCCCCAGCCTACTCGCTGGTGGGGTGGAGTGAGAAGCAGAAACGGCCTTGACTCTGTGTAAACACTGATCAGCCATAGCAAAAAACATCCCTGTGTTATCAACACTGCTTCCAGCACAAATCCAGACCATAGGCCCATGCTAGATACTGTGAAGAAAATTAACTATCTCAGCCAAAACCACAGAATCACACAAAATCACAGAATGTTAGGGATTGAAAGGGACCTCAAAGGATCATCTAGTCCAATCCCCCTGCCTGAGCAGCACCACCTAGATCAGATCACAAAAAAAAACCCCAGCACAACAACACATAGAATAAACAAAAAATCCAGTCCAAAAAAATATCCAGATACTCAAATAATTCAGCTTTCTTACTGTTTTGTATTTCGTTATCGGCAAAGTGGAGGATGAAACAAACACACGTTTGTCATCCTTTCCATTACTAGTTTACTCTCGTAACAGCTTAAAAGTCCTAGTTCTTTGGGTCAGAAACCCAATGGTGCTAGACACTGTACAAAAAAAGAATAAAAAAAAAAGTAAACCCAAACAACCAGCACCCCGTAAAACAGTGTCTCAGTGAAAATATTGCAGTATAAGAATTGACAGATGGATATAAGCAGATGGGTGAAGCCCAGGAAAACAATGATATAATATTGGTCATCATGGTAAGCAGTAATTATTACGGTAGCTTAGCTGTTGTCAATTTTTTTAATCATCCATGATAATCCTTTTATAATTTGCTTTGGTTTATTTCACTATTCTTAGTGTAGTTTTTGGCACTGACAGGCAACATCCTCAAAGCCTGAAGCATCAGTGCTTCACATATATTGTGTGCCTACACACATATTGTATCAAGCTAAGACTGTACAAAAAAATCTGTCTTGTTAAGCAATCAACCTGTCTCGAAACAATCCCCAAATTGCATCATTCGACTCAAATGAAGGAAGAGTGAGCACGGTGCCATTCAACATTAATGATCTGCAAGATCATTTGTAGTTTACTCTCCAAAGTTTGGCTGTCCCTTGACAAACTGTTCAAGGTTAGTTTTGCTGTTAGGAAACACATGGAGTACTCAGATTATTATTAGACTAACAGTGTGGAGCTATACTTGATGAAAAATGTCTGTGTCCAGGGATGTAATTATTACTTACCTGTATTGGAATAGCAGCTGTGCATAATGGGGCAGGATCAGGAACGCGATCTGCTCTGTTTTGAACAAAGAGAGAAATGCCATAGTTCGCTGAGTGGTATTTCAGAATTGAGTATACAGGGTTATAGACTGTGTAGTGAAACTAGACAACATACCAGACAACCTTTCAGTCAGTTTCTAAAAGTGCTTACGGCTTCAATTCTAAAGCAGGTGAAACAGTATTAAATATTAAAGACATGTTGACAGCTGCAAACGCCTGCTAAAAAAGAAGTTTTGTTACAGGGAAAAGCAGTGATAGGTATTTTAGACACTGTTGAAGAGGTCTTTTGGAAAGTTAAGTATGCCATCTCATTTATTCTTAATGTAAGCAGATCCTCAAACCAAGCCAAATGGATATTTCAGTCATGCATATGCTGAGTGTGTAACGTACCAGAAGAAGTGAAAGTTACCTGGCAGCATTTTGCTCTATCCTTTTTAAGTCCTTAAGTTGCAGTGCATTTTCAAGTCTATCAAGTGTAATAGGTGATTAAAAATTAATCACCAAATCACCTATCAGAGACTGGTGGAATTAAAATAGCAGAATCCTCACTCTTTCCTTACAAAGAAATGGTCTTTTGTTGCCTTGTATGAAATAATAACACATAAAGGTTGAAGTGATTTTCTATTTTGCCTTCAATTCCAACCTGGTTAAATAAAAAGGAGGGGAAAATGCATGAAAAAAAGCGTATATGTTTTACAAGTTATTGGCTGGGCTAAATTACCATTTTTGAAACAAACATTGAATGCAAGGTATGCATCCATATGGCTAAAAGTCATCTCCCACTCTGCAAACTCCAAGTAGAGTTGTAGGTCAACGATACCTTCACACTTCACAGCTGTGCTGCTGTCTCGGCACTGTTAGGGGAATGGTACTGCCATTTGAAATGCATGACAGGCTGCAGTCAGTAAATGTCGCTCAGTACCTTCCTTCAGCTTGACCAATTTGAGACTCTGTGGGAGGATAAAGAATCGGCAAGTTTTTTTCCGGGGGAACGAGGGTGTGCTTAAGAGCTTCAAGTTTTTCTTTCAAGGGTCTTTTTCTATCAAAAGGATTACATTGAAGCCAAATTTGAAGTAGTATTGCAATGTTCTCCCTTTGAAATTGTGGGTGGTCCTTTCCTCTTTAGGAGCTACAACATGTAATTATTTCTCTTTTTTTTGGTAGTCCTAAACAAAAGAGAATAACATATTAATTTAGTGGAACAGGCTAATAAAGACTACTTTCCTTTTCAAAAATAATTTCCAAAACCAGTAAAATACATGTGTGGTCCTAATACTCCTATTTTATTTTACGATTAGTTTTTGCCACACTAGGATGCTCTGGCACAGTAAAGAATAAATGGTGAATCTCCTTAAGCAATTATTTTCAAACAGCACCTGCATATACAAATTGATTTAAGTGCACTTTTGGAGACATTGTAGAGTAGAATTGATTTTGTGGCCCATAGATTAACTTTCATGCCAAGACCGAGATCGGAGCATCACCCAAAATGTGATCCTATTAAAAAGTAAGAAGACCTAGTACTTGCACTCTGTGCTGTCTTAATTCTGCAGAAATTACCAATTACTAATACTCAGAATTATAAACAAGTCAATATTATGTGATATATTAAAGACTAGCATAATTGTCATCATTTACATTTTTGATGACTTGCCCTAAATGTTAAGGTTGAAGGTACTGATAGACTCTGAGATTATCAGGCTACCAGTACTGCTATTGTGTAGTTCATTAATTTTTATCTTTTGTTGTGTACATTCTATACTGTATGCATAAATGATCCGCACCCCTGCTTTAATAAATAGATAAATAGATAAAATAGATTGAAATATCTGCTTCTTAAATAATAGAAATAATAATATACCAATAGCTGTAATAAGTGCATTTACATTCAATTATAGATCTATAAATGGATAATGTTAAAAAAAATGAAGCATTAAGAATGAAAGAAACTTCAGTGATATCATTAAAAGTGGTATCATTCAAAACTGAGGGATGAAAGTGAACAGGGAAATTTAGCCTGAATATTCTTAGAAAAGTGGAAGATTCATTCCTTACCATAGAAGTTGCTGTGACTCACATCATTCTGTCCATATTGCAGTGATGATTGCCCTGTGTTGTGAAATATGAAATATGCACACCATGGCATAGGGAGTGATCCTACATTAGCGTAGGAATAGATTATGTGTCTACTGTGTACAGCATCTGAGTCTCTAGGGAGTCAACAGAGCAAATGGAAATTAGTGATGCAGAGAGAAGCTGCAATTCTGTGATCTAAATTTTTCTCATCTGCTTTGTGCTCCTCAGCATGGTACTGATTGATATATACTACTATTCATACATGTTACCTTGGTTTCTCCATCTGTAAAAGGAGGTTAGTAGTACCTTTCTCAGATGTGAAATTTTATCCCTCTTATGGCAAGCAGGTTGAAATGATGATATGACCTACAATAATGATTCACAAAACTAATGCTAGAATTTGTAATTCAGATTTTTGATCTTCACAAGGAAATAAATACGTGCCTAGAGACATATCGGCCACTTCTGGTAGTATTGGACTCCTTTCGTATATTCATTATGAAGAAGAATAGTTGCATTGGATGCTTTACTGAAGAACAGAAAAAAAAAGTCACTGAAATTAATAAGTGGCTAAATTTTTGTTTCATACTCAAAGAATAATGGTACAGCAGAGTTTGTGGGGTTTATTGGTTGTTTATTTTTCAGAACAACAGTTAAGACTGAATTGTTAAGCATGTATTTTTTTCAAATATTTCCTTCTGTCTGTCTTAATTGATCTGTAGACCTGCCAGAAAGCTACATCTTGCTAAAAGGACATGAGAAGCTATTTGGGTGTAAGATTATCTTCATAAATAAATTATGCAGTATGGTAACTTGTTATATGGTAACTCTATAAAGCAAAACATATGTCAGAATTGTAACAATTAACTAGATAAGCCTCATTTGACTGATGGGAAAGGTACTTACTTGTTTGTATATATTAATATATTTACTGAACATAGGATAAAACCCTGTTGTGTCATAGATTAAAACATTCATGTTTATTTAGCAAGCTCATGCTACAAAGTGATATATTTCTACTGTGAAGGAGTTCTAAATATGCTTCAATAGATTTAGTTGACCTGAGCTGTTTATTTTAGAGAAACTGTCTCTCTGTGATACTCTTCCTGCATTTGCACCTTAACGTAATAGTTTAGTAGCATCTATATTCTTGAAGTCTTTGTACTTTGGTTTGATTCTCGTTACATAGATCTGAAAATAATTTTCATGCTTACATACCTTATACTAATACAATAAAACTAATGGTTTTATTAGTTTATTAGAGGCAAAGCATGCCTCTATAGTGTTCAGCAGAGGTCTTAGATTAAATTCCTAGTCTTACTTGAACTTTGCAATTTAAGAACATGGCTATGTGACGATAAATGAAGGTTCATGAGCAATAAAAAAAATCTGATCAAAAGTTTTCCATGGTAACACAAACAACATAACACGGAGCAGAAATGCATATTTATTATTCAAATTTAGAAAGTGGGAAACTGTCTGGTATTTTAGGAGTGCAACCCACATCAGAGATCCAGTGAAACAGAAAAAAATTACTTTGCCATTTCATTGTCGTCTTTGCATTGGAAAGCCCGCTGCTACAGCAGCTTTTGCAGAGAGAGGCTGCTGTCGGCATTAATGATAACAAGAAAAAAATCTCTTTCCATCCTCCTCTTGAGACATACAAAGACACAGTTGAAACCTGGGGCCATGGCTCACTTTCCTTACGCTCTCATGTCACAGCATGTTCTCGCCTCTGGGACCTCAGGTTTTACTGCTGGTGTCTTCATTGCCTCCCAGTGAGGCGGAGTACTTCGTTTTCCGTAACATCAAGACCAGGGGAAAACATAATAGCTCATGCAAACAGAAGTCTTGCTCAGGAGTAGGTTCGAGGTTATAGATGGTATGCCTCATTAAGGTAACTGTGGCTGGAGAAGTGTCTTGGGCCATGCAAGACCTGAGAGACCTCTTGATGAAGTCCAGAATCCAGTGAGTACCCTGTGCCAGCACACAGACTCTCTCTGCAAGGAACTGTTTAATGAACAAGTAGTGTCTGTCTTTTCCCCGTCACCTAAATTTCTGTACTTTTTAAGAGGTACTCAGATACAGATATGTTATAGGAACACTGAATAGTACTGAGGAGAAAGCAAATCAGTGAAAACCGCTGAAAAGGAGAGGACTGTTGTATATTCATGAATGAGTCCTTTAGTTAGTTTTATTCTTTTGGGATAAATATGTAATTGATACTTATGTTCATAAAAAGAAACTGTTACTTGTTCCACCAAAATCACGTGGTTGGACTAGATGATCATTGTAGGTCTCTTCCAACAGAACTATCCTATCCTGTTCTAAAATATGTAGATATTTTTTTCACCACATTTGCATTCCAAGTGAAAATCCCCACATCCAAATTCATATATTTGTTTTTCAGTCAAATAATTTAAAGAAATTCTCATTCTGTTTATTTGTTTTTCAGTCAAATAATTTAAAGAAATTCTCATTCTGTTTATTTGTTTGAATGCCCTGCAGTCTCGTTATCTGTGACAGTTTGCTGCCCTGTAAGGGCATGGGAGATTTCATGCTGAATATAGTTAGCTAATGTTAGAACTGTTGTTTTCCAGTAAGAGAGAAGTAGTAAGCAAGGCTTGCTTTATTGATATGAGGTATATTTAAATAATTAAGGACGCTGATCATGAAATAACCACCTTCTGAGCTGTTTTAATGAAGTGACGTAAATAAACTGATAAGTATTCAATACTTAGTTTGATTCAGTATTTTTGCTTTTTCCTTTAAAAATCAGGACACATTACTCATTCCTAGTACTCAGTATTTTACAAAGCAGAGAATGGCAGTATAGATTTATGATATCACTGGTCAGACACAGAGGGAGGTTAAACCGTAGAGGAAAATAAAATTACAAGTAATTAAATTTACAAGCAGGTTTGCCATCTTCAAAAGATTTATTGTTTCAGAAGGAACAATGGTTTTAGCCACACAAGAAAACGGTGTTGCAGCCTTAATAGCGTATGATATAGATATTATATGTGGTGTTTCAATTTATATAATTAAAAATTTAGCACTCCTTTTAAGGGTAGATAGGATATTCAACTGGGAACCATACGTGGTGAGTAATAAAATAGCTGCAATGCAGTACTGTCTGCATTTTTTAAGAGCTGAAGCACTCTATCAGGCTCATTAATATCAGGTTATCTGAGGGCTTTATCCTCGTATAAAAAAGCAACAGTATTTATATGTTATTGAGGTTTTCTGTGGGAATAGGTTATTATGTTCTATTGGTATGAATTTCAAATGTTAACAGTATTCTAGGTTTGGGTGGGTTTTTTTTCCCTGATATACTTTTGTCTACTAACCGGTAAATGTGATAAATAGAAATGTACCACTTACATCTTGTTCTTAGGAAAGATTCAGTAGTAGCAAGGTTTTGGCAAGGTCTTTCTGCTATTTCCACAAAGCGTAATGCATTACGATTACTAATGTATTCCAGAGGAAAAAAAAAAAAGTTACTGAATACATAAAATGAAGCTGATTTTTGGGGGAAGGGTGGGGGGTGAGAGGTTCGATTTATTTTTATGGTTTATGAAATACAGACATCTACACTCTTGCAGGCATAATTTCAAATTAGGCAAGTTATACTGTAGTGTCATTGAAAATATTGGAATTAAATCCTTAATCTTTGCAAATTGGTTTAAAAGCTGAGGCATATGTGATTATCAGTATACATTGCATGTAAATTGCCTAGACTCGGTTTGTTTAAAAAGCAGTTATATTTAATGTAAGCAAAATAATTCCAGGACTTGATCATGGATCGTAGAGAGGCTATAGTATTTCTGGTTTTATTGCTAAGTTTGAATACTTGGGAAGACTATTTTAATTTATAAAAAAAACCCAAGTTATTTAGTCATCTATTTAGTCACATGTGACCTTCTGTGAGGAAAAAAATTATGCATGTTTTTCAAAGAATCATTATAACTGGGCAAAAATTCAGAAATCTTTGTGCATTTTCCTCAGTGTATCTTCATTTAGAGTAGGATTCAGCTTGGTTTGATGCATGGATTTGGTTTTCTTGTTTTGCTTTTGAGAAAAAGGGGTTGCAGCCAGAATCATAGAATATTACGACTAGAATAATGTTTGACATATACTCAGCTTAAACATATCTGAAACAAACCACTATAAACAGAACGGTGCAGTTGCTTTTAGAGCAGCACAGGTGCTCATCTGTGCCTTCTCTGAAAAGAGCCACTTTCAGCTGCTGCCAGCCTAACTTGCCCAGATGGCTTTTTGTGTGAAAGTCTATTTAACTCCAATATTACTGTCCTCCACCTTTTGGCTTGAGGACATCTCAAACTAAAAGAGATTGAAGTTATATATGGCAATTCTGGCCCCGAGCACTGGTTTGATAACGTATGAGTGGGGAGGTGTGCTGAAGGCCAAGTGGTTGAAGGTGCTGTGCTGGCCAGGGAATGAAGTGAATGAAAGTTGCACTAAGGATTTCTCTTGAAGGGTCAATGCCTAAGGTACTCCACTTCAGACTTAATAATTTGAAATATATCTTTCTAGGAATGATATAATGGAGTCAAGAACAGTTTAGTTGAAAGAAGCCTGTAGGACAGCTAGAATCTGCATAAAGATGAATTCATTAAAACACCTTGCTAGACCATTGTGCTTTATTCAAAAAGAAAAATTTGTAGGATAGCCTTGGCTCTTTCACTTTAGCTGTACACAAAACATTTTTGAATCAATTCAGCTGTTTCAGAGGTATGCTGGATTTTGATGTAAGGTCTTGGGCTGTAATAGTAATGGAGAATAATTTGTTCCAATGAAAGTATCTCGGTGAGATTGCTGGTTTCAAATGTGAAGACAGGTTCATGCCTTTGCGTTCAAAAATACAGCTTTGTTCTTGTAAAAGTACGATGTTCTGTTGTTTAGTGGCTTAAATTGTATTGAAATGCTTAGATCTTCTTTCATTTTAGAGGTACCAAGTGCCATCATAAATTATACTCAGTATTCAAATGCTGCTTCTTTTTCAGATGGGAGGTGAAGTTCAAACAGTTATTAGTGCAGGAAAACAATGACCATCAGGCTGAAAAGAAGGTTTGCACCTTTCTTCACTGCAGAATATAAGCTGTAAAGTCAAATCATAATGGCCTGCGAAATTGCCTAGTTTTATCTAAAAAATAGAGTTTTGCCTCCTTTCTTCAGAAAGTCACAGTGCACCCTGTGCTGCTTGTGACCTTTTTTTTTTTTTTTGTGAGCAATCCAAGAATTGCAGTGAAATGGGTTAAAACTTCATAAAAAAAAAAGACCACACAGCAACTTCTTACTGAGTTCTAGGTCTGCAGTGTGAAATTTAAGTCTAACTTATGCAAGAAGAAAAAGCTGAATGTTGAAGCCCTTCAAGGTTTTCATAAGGAAACCTCTTTATACTGAGGAGATGAAAACTTGACACAACCATTAAATAATTAGTAAAAACTTTCCTGCTTTAAGTAGGCATAAAATGTATGTTGAAAATTATAGTTTTTATAAGAGAGTTAGAATTTTACAATGAAGAAATGAATTAATAACTTACACTTTTGATACATAAACCATTCTAAGAAACTTTTGCAAACCAGCAGATGCATTGCAAAAAAATTTCTCCAGGAAAATGACATTTGCCAATCTTACTTAGGTCTCCACGTTTAGAAGGATGCTTTAAACAGTGCCTTGCACAAGAATGTTGGGAACCTTTGCAGTCAAGTATTTTACATTTCAAATATGCTAAAATTAGCAGGGAACACTGTACTTTAGTTTAAATGAGCCTGTGCTACATAGAATCATAGAATGGTTAGGATTGGAAGGGACCTCAAAGATCATCTAGTTCCAACCCCCCTGCCATGAGCAGGGAAATTCTCCACTACACCAGGTTGCCCAGAGCCTCATCCAACCTAGCCTTGAACACTTCCAGGGATGGGACATCTACAACTTCTCTGGGCAATCTGTTCCAGTGCCTTACCACCCTCTGAGTGAAGAATTTCTTCCTTAGATCTAATCTAAATCTGCCCTCTTTCAGTTTAAAGCCATTGTCCCTTGTCCTATCGCTCCATGCCCTTGTAAAAAGTCCCTCTCCAGCTTTCCTGCAGGCCCCCCTTAAGTACCGGAAGGCTGCAATAAGATCACCCCGGAGCCTTCTCTTCTCAAGGCTGAAGAGCCCCAACTCTCTCAGCCTGTCTTCATAGCAGAGGTGTTCCAGCCCTTGGATCATTTTCGTGGACCTCCTCTGGACCTGTTCCAGCAGCTCCATGTCCTTCTTGTGCTGGGGACTCCAGAGCTGAACACAGTATTCCAGGTGGGGTCTCATGAGAGCAGAGTAGAGGGGCAGAATCCCCTCCCTTGACCTGCTGGCCACGCTTCTTTTGATGCAGCCCAGGATACGGTTGGCTTTCTGGGCTGCCAGCACATGTTGCCGGCTCATGTTGAGCCTCTCATCCACCAGCACTCCCAAGTCCTTTTCCTCAGGGCTGCTCTCAATCCATTCTCCGCCCAGCCTGTACTTGTGCTTGGGATTGCCCCGACCCACGTGCAGGACCTTGCACTTTGCCTTGTTGAACTTCATGAGGTTCTCATAGGCCTATCTCTCCAGCCTGTCAAGGTGTCTCTGGATGGCATCCCTTCCCTCCAGCGTGTCCACAACACCACACAGCTTGGTGTCATCTGCAAACTTGCTGAGGGTGCACTTGACTGTGTGAACCCAGCAGTAAATCTAGCATGTGATTTCTCAGTCTGCTGTCTTTTGCACATGCATACATACTGACATACATATGCACACATACAATCTCAGTGTATTGTTTATTGAGAAACCTGGCTTGATAGCTGTTGCTTCTAAGTCCTTGCATTTGTGCTAAGATTCACATTTAATCACAGAAAGAAAGAATTTGGCCATTGATATTTGTAATTAGATTTTTTAAAATAATTTACATATTGTCTCAATCTTGTTCATCTTCCACTTTTTTTAATTATATGAAATGGTGAATGGTGATATTCTAATACCATCATAAAAAGTGTAATGCACCATTACCCATTACCTCCTGCAGTATATGTTTATGAGTATGCTAGTGGTTTACATAGATACATGCATATATCTGTTTTATAAACTAATCATTCATCATGATACAAATCACTACTGCTAACTTAACCACTTTATGCACAATTTTTATATAGGTAAAATGTATTAGTCAATTGAGCAGAAGTATAAATATAGATATTTACTGTTTATACTTATAATGGGATTTTTTTTAAAGGAAGTAGGCTGTTAAATCATGTTACCGTAACAAATGCTGAAGGCTGCTTTTTTCATTCATTGCCATTGAATTTATTGTCAGAGCAGTGCAGTCATATCCCATTTCAAGATTACTTAGGTGACTTGAAAATTAAATCACAGCTCACAGATTCTCTTTTTTCACACACTATTAATAATAGTAAAATTGAGTCTAGTTTTAAGTATACTTTGCAAGATATTGCAGTGCAGTTAGATGCATGAACTATGAAAGATTTAGTAAATATAATGTCATTTTCCATTATTTAATAATGAATTGGGTAAAACAAAGTTTCTGTCAATGTATGTAGAATATTTTCAAAAGGGTTATATTGATACGAATTTTGTTAGACTCAGGCAGTATGGGGTTTTTTAATGTCCTCAACTTACTTTAAGTTCCTAAATCTGAAAGAGATCTCCAGGAGTGATTACTAGCAACTGAAAATGTGAGCTCGTGGTAGATTACGTTTTAGGGAAAGACTATGTCAAAAGCATGCCTGTTTATGTCTAATCAACTAAATTATTCTTGCTTATTCGCTTCATCTCCACTAGATCTCATTTCTGTGCACCGTTTGCAATGTTTCTCCTAAAAGCTGTCTCTGAAAAGGTTGTCTGAAAGATGTCTCCAAAAACCAAGGCATTGTGCAACTTTACTTGCGTTAGGGGCTGGAGTGCATGTTTCTGGAGTGAAGGTCCTGATTTGGTTTTAGCCAAATGAAATCTATTTCTGCTCTGCAGACTGACAAAAGATTCTAGTGTAGACACAGCCTGTATGCATCTGATTTGTTTCTAAATTTTATTCAGGTGTTCAAGCAAACCTCTTCATATAATTTCTTGTGTATATGTTGTCCATAGATATATGCATCTCTGAAGGCCTCCAAAAGAAGATCTGATTTCATAATTTTAAGGCTACAAGGTAGATAGATCCCTTTGAAGGCCTTCAGATGTTTATGAACCATGCGCATGGTAGATATGTTTGGTCCAGGGGTAGCAAACTACAGTCTGATGTGAAACCTTCAAACTGCATACAGTGTAGATATAGCAGTAACGACTTTAATCTATGGATCATCTCCTGTTCCACTGAATTACTTGTTAATGGAGTATAGCATACATGGAAGGCCCTGGATTCTAGTTTTGGAGGGTTTTTTTTTGCTGTGTCCTCTGCTACCCTCTTCACTTGTTCTCTGGACTTTATTTCCAATGTGGAACTCCAAAGGCCAAAAATATGTCTAGGTTTCAGAAAAAGGATTGGTTATTTATACTGATAGTAAAAAATATTAACAAATATTTTTCTTCTATAAAAGATACGAGTTTCAGACAGCCTGGTACTGCTGGTCATTCAGGGATTTTGGGGAGGAGCATTAGATACCTGCTGCAGGATGGTTTTTAATGCCTCTTTTAAAATGTATGGTACTTGTCACTCTGAAACAAAATTCAGAAATTTCTTGATCTCAGATGTTACAGAGCTTGATAGTTGTTTCTTAACAGCTCGCTACTCGTTCTTTTTGCTTATTTTCAGTTTTCTTTTCATAAAGCTGAACATACTATCAAACATTCGATGTCATGACTTCGGAATGGGTTGAAAAGTAAAATCAATAAGTTAAAAATTAAATCAGTTTGTCCACCTTTGTTAAATTAAGTAATGCTTCTGCTCTTTTTTTGATATATATATTGTTTTGTAAAGGAGCTACTTAATGCAACACAGAAAAACTAATTTGAGTGTTATTGCTTCTTCTTTTTCTTCAATTACAAATCAGTTAAGGTAATAAAATAAGCTTCGTTGGAAACATTGACTGAACTGTAATGGCTGAAATTATTTCCTTACATGTTTGGGGTTTTTTTTTGTTATACACAGAAGGAAATGTATATGGCAGATTTAAAGTTTAATTTAATTATTTTTCTTCCTTAGTGATCTTAGTGAAAATCAGATTCAAGCAATACCAAGGAAGGCATTCCGAGGAGCAGTAGACATAAAAAATCTGTAAGTATTTTCCTTCTTGCATATATTCTGATTGTAATGTTTTGTCAATACAGTGTCCTTTTGTTTTATCAGATCTCTTTTTCCTGAGCAACTTTCATAGTGTCTCTGCATAAAGATAATACTTACTATTGTTTTGGCAAAATAATTAACATAAAGCATTCTAAAATTGCACTATATGAAATGGAGTTGAATACAACAAGGCGTTATAACTATTTGCTTATGGTAACGTGATTTAATATTTGAATGTCAGGCTATTTTAAACATTTCATTGTTTCATGTGGAAAAACTCATTTTGCCTTGGGTCTAAGAGTTTGCCTTTTGTTTGCTTGTGTAAAAGAAAGAAAGAAAAATCATGCAGTTATCTAGTTTCATCAGCATCTATTTTTGTACTTGTATGACTACTTTTCTTACACAGTTTTCGTCTGTGGTAAATAAGTCTTTTCTGAAAGACAGATATTCACTTTCCTGAAGATAGTGTCACTGTAGTTCATGGGCAGGTTTTGAATTCTTACGGCTTCTAAATGTGGAAATACATGAGTTTCCAGACAAAGGAAAGCAGTGACTTTTCGACTTTCTGTTTAGAGTGGTAGATCAGTTTAGTGGACTGAAGGAGCTGAACGACCTGAAGGCTGTGATGAACTTGTGTTGTAGGAAATGCAAGGTCATGCACTCAAAAGCTATAACCCCTGCTGCAAGTTGAGGTTACTCATCACTTATAAACAACCGACAAAGACAGAGGGCATATACTAGTGGATTCCTGAAAAACTATGGAGCTGCCAATGTGATGCAGCTGTGAAAAAATATAATTGCTATCTTATGTGGCATTAACAAAAATATGAAAGTATTAGAGCATCGTATGAGGCTTTCATGTAATTTATGTTGAAGTACTTTTTATTAATTGAAGTTATCAGGGTTAAAAGAAAGATTAACTTTCTGATTGTACTACTTTGAAAACAGACTGCTCTGTGATTACGAAGGGGATGCCATGATGTCATATCTCAGGAGGAGAGGATGGGACAGGAAGCCCTTTGTGTTTCTGTCTTCCTGTCCTGGATTCCACTTCATTCTGCTGCCCGCAGAATGCTCACAAATTGGTTAGGAGGACATTTTTTCAAAGATTTAGCAGAATGCCAAGAGTTTGGCCGTCTTGTTATGATATTTAGAAATTTTGAGTGTTTTTCTATTTAACCATGTTGGTGATATGGTTCTTCCCTGCAGTGAAATCCTACCACATCTCAGTGGAAACATTGTTATGCTCAAATCTATTATGTTCGAAACCATGCAAGTGCTTCTCAGAGTAGCTTTGTTACTTTGTTTAGTTGATGTTTTATGAGTTGCTATTCAGAACTGGTCCCATCATTATTCATGGTCTAAAAGAGGCTTGTCCACAAGGAGAAGCCTGCATTTTTCTGCATGATCTTTTATATCTGAAAATTGGTACAGCTACAGAAAGGAACTTTGGTAGTAAAAATAACAACATCATTGAGAATTTTCTAGTGGCAAGAAAATGTAATAAATATATATTGTGAGATAGCTTCAGTCAGAAACTGAATTAGGATGCTAATCTTTAGCTAAGATAGTATTTGTATCTTGATGTGTATTTTGAAGATAAGGATCCTGAATTATGTCTAAAACTTGCATAAAAGCATAGATCTGCACTTTAAAGCCTTTCTCTTTTGGGACGTAATAAAAAAAAAAAAAGTCATAAAGGCCGTAGTATTGCTATGAAGTCCAAATAATATCTGTGGCATATAGTTTATTGTGATAGCATAAATACTACAGATATCTCCTTTATTGGTGGTCCCGGGGGGAAAAAAAAAGAAAAATCTCTACCAAACCCTTAATCTGAAATCTTTATGATCCCATTACAATTGAAAGTACTAAGAAATACATTTCTCTGTATTGTAAATGCTACCTATGTTTCTGTAAGGAAGAGCACCTTAGATTGTGTGAGATATAGATGTGAGTATCAGAATGACGATTTAGTTTAAGGGATGAGTTGGGTGGATTCTAGCACAGCATTTATGTAATTAGATCAGGTTGTTATGCCTTCCCAGAAGCTTAGACAAGAAGGAGATCTGAGCCCTAGCCTTCCATCTAGCCTTTACATTACACTTAGATGAGGTTGATGGCAAGAATTTTACTATTTTTATTTCATTGTTCAAGAAAACTGAGGAGACAGCTCATAAGTGATAGGTATAGAAAGTATCACTTTGCAAACAAAGGAAACTATGAAGTGAACTACCCGAAAGGAGGTTGTAGCGAGGTGGATGTCACTCTCTTTACCCAAGTAACAGGTGATAGGACAAGAGGAAATGGGTTTAGACTGGATATTTGGAAAAATATCTTCTCTGAAAGGCTTGTCAAGCACTGGAACAGGCTGCCCAGCAAAGTCGTTAAGTCACCATCCCTGGAGGTATCTAAAAGACGTGTACATGTGGTGCTTAAGGACATGGTTTAGTGGTAGACTCGGCAGTGTTAGGTTTACGGTTGGACTCAATGATCTTAAAGGTCTTTTCCAACCTAAATGATTGTGTGATTCAATGAAGGAATTTAGCATCTATTGGATGATTAGTCTAAGGTCCAGGACCCAAGTATTTGTATATATTTACAGACAACTGTCATAAACAGAATTCAATATTTGTTCTTATTTTCGGCATTTCTTCTGTAATTGCCCAGTAGTTGAGAATAATGTTAAAAATGTTAACCAAACTTATGAAAGAGAGAGGTGAAGGTATAAAGAGTAAAGAAACCTGTAGTAGAACATATTGTAAATTCAAAATTTTCTTTGTGTAACAACATTAATTACATCGAGTTCCATATAAATTTGAGACTTTTTTTTTAATGCAGTGATTGATAACCATCTCATACAGTAGCTCTAGTAAGCTATTTCAAAAGCAGTTAACACATCTCACAGAACTTGACCTGATTACATATTTTATGTTCCTGAATGGAGACTCACCATTCTCTCACTCTCCCTAAATACTTGTCCATCCAAATCAGAAGGTGGAATATTTTGGAAAACATCTTACTATATGTTTTTCTAGTCTTCACAGAGCAAAAGGAATTAGATGTTAACTCAGATTATCCGAAGGAAATTGATTCTTTAAAGTTGATGCTACCATTATGATTGCTTGATTTCCTGCTAATATGTTAGTTCTAGAGACCTCTTGATGTTTCTCAGAAGAAGCTGTCTAGTTTCCATAAAATGTGGCCATGATATTTACTTTCTGGATCTTCTTAATAACGTTCATGGTATAGGTTCTGTAGAAGATAAAAGCAAAATGGACAAAACATTATAAGAATTGACAACCCAGTCAACCTGCCACACCGTCATAGTAAAAAGAAACAAAAAACCCGAAAAACCATCCGGCCCCACAAACCTACATTATACCTAATTGTAATTTACCATTTTTCAACTCGTTCCTTGCCTCTTGTCTTATAACTGTGAAGAGTCCGACTCTGTCTGTATAGGCAGTTGTAGGCAGCAATAAGATCTTCCCTTTGACCTCTCTTCTTAAGGCTGAACAAATGCAGTTCTTGCAGATTCTTCCCTAATGTCACCTACTTCAGCCCTCCCATCGTGGTGACCTTGGTTGGACTCAGCCCAGTATGTCAGTGTCTGTCTTCTACTGAGGAGGCTGAGACCAGACGCACAACTCAGATGTTGTCTCACAAATGCCAGACAAGAGTGTCCTGGCTTCACTCTCACTAATACAGCCCAATTGCTGGTAATGAGTCGAGTTCTTCAGAAGTGACAAAAACCAAGGGAAGCTTATTTTGTGCAAGTTCCCCAGACTGGAAGCCCAGTAACCAGTGTTCTGGCAATTCAGATGTAGGAACAAAACTAGCTGCTCTGTCTCAAAGTCTTGATTTTCCTGTGCAAGGACAATGACTTGAAGAATAATCCGTTTTTAGTATAGCAGCTGATCTGGGACTTGACAGAAATTAGGGTGCAAATTCTGGAAATACAATTCTGAAAGTTACCCCTAACTTGCTACTTTTTCAGGGAGGAAAATATGCACCAATAATTTCGGTTATTCAGAGAACACAGTGGCACCCACTGATTTTAAAAATAAATAGAAATTATCATATAAATTGGAAATAAAACACAGGTTTTTTAATATACGTGTTAATTATGGTTTCATAACCCTCCCTGGTGATATAGTGCTTACACTGGATGTGAAAGATATTTAAAATTTCCCCAACCTCAGGAGTTTTATTTGTATTTAAGATGGTAAGAAAATGCTTCCTCTGCCCAGATTATAAGTTTGAATGGGTTGTTTCTCAAATCTGATCACTGAATAATAACTGAGCTTAAAAAGCAAACAAGTGTGAAACGCCACTTGAAAGAACAATAATGCTATGCTCAGTTTCTGAGAATTAGATTTTGGCCCCTGCTCTGATGATTTTGATAAAATTTTATTAAAATATTTCCATTTGAAGTATATAAAATTTTCTAAGATTCCAACTTTCTCTTCTGCTGTGTAATCGATATTTGGCAGAGCATGGAAAGGAATACACCAACGTCATGGCAGACTTGTGATGCTAAGTATGTGCAACATCAAATGAAAGAATAATTGCAATAAATAGACACGGAAAACAAGCAGTTCTCTGAAGTTTGTTAAAAACTTAGAATAAATTCTTACATGATTTTGTTACATCTTCCTCAACTAATGCCTCTGAAATTATTGATTCCTCTTGAAATTGAGAAGGGAATTGAGAAACAGGAAACATAACTAAGTTCTGTTGTATACAAGGAGACATTAAAAACAGTGACTGTTTCCAAAAATTGTATTGCAGTGAGAAACATTGTGCACTCTGTTCTTTTCCCAAGGAAAAGTTCTAATGATAGGAAATCCAGCATACAATGTGCTAAACCTGGAAACACTTCCTAAATGTTTTACTGGGGAGGAAGCTACCGTAGGGATCTAGAAAGGCATCTGACTTTTTCTGATGACTTCTTAAACAATATTTACCATCAAGTTGATACACTAGGAGAATGTAATCGTTTCTGAACAAAGGAGAAGAAGATAAAACGACACAGTGCCTCTCTTGCACAGGGCCACAAAGCGTCCTCAAGCCATGAAGAACAGGAGAGCAAAGCAGATAGATTGAAATTGTTATAGCTTTTAACACAGCCTCTCAAATATGTGTAAAGAAGGTTTTCTGTCAGAGAGAGATACAAGTTTTTTCTGTGTGAGAGTAGTAGTTTTCTAATGTATGCAACGTCTTCTGTTATTCATTAAATGCTCTTCTTGTCGGAGAACAGGGTTTATTTTTAGATATTTATTTATCATTATCTGGTAGACAACATATGCTAAAAGGGAAAAAAATACAAGTTAGCAACATGTTTCTACATTGTAAGATGTATCAGTGAAAGCAATAAATAAAAAAACATTTTAAAGCAGACATTTTCTTATTAGTTGAATGCTTTTTATTTAGTTCTCACTAGTTCCCATAGCTGAACTCATAAAAACATTAACATTTTAAATAGCAATAGATTAGTAAGTATATGAAATACCCAGGTAATGCTGCAGATACGGATGCCAAACCAAATTCATTCTCAGAAACAAAGGAAAGATTTTGAGTGTGACAGCTGTTGTTAGGCATTTTATGAGCTTCACAGGAATGGCCCTGCCTAAGGTATCAGCTGCTTTGTGGAAGGGGGAGCAGAAAGGAAAGTACAGGAATAGAGCAACTTTTCCAAAGGGATGGAGATACCCCACATAGAAAAGACCCAATATGGAGATGAGGCAGGAGGGAAGAGGATGAAGGAGAGACTGGGGAGAGGGACAGGATGAGGATGAGCCAGAGCTGCTGATGCATGTCGGATCAGCTTCTGTTCTTAGGGTTTTTTAATAATTTGAAGAGAAGAAAAGAAACTCTCGGGAAGAAAAAGCTTTCTAAAATGGAGTTAAGATTATTGGTAGGCTCAATAACTTAGCAGTGAGAAAAGTTTTGTTATAGTACTGTAGATTTTTATGTGTGGTTTTGAAATTCATTATGCTAAAACCAAATTATAACTTGTAACAAAGTGTGCCTTTTTCCTCTAGTATTCTTAATTGTATCTTAAATTGTACCACTCATGCAACTTGCTGTCAGGAACTGGTCTTACCCCAAAAAATTCTGCCTCCTTCAGTATATCCGTTAGAGGGACATCATAAGTTAATGATATACTGGTTGTGAAATAATATCTAACTTTCTGTTTGGATTATATGTGCAGTGGATATCTTTACCTTAACACAAATATCATAAATTGCTATTCAAGCCAGGCACACAGTCTTCAAAGTCGTGTACCTTTCATAGCTTAAATATATATATATATATATATATCTCATGCCAATTGTTCTTCATGGTGTGTGTCTGGTCGTTTTATATCATGGCCATAACTAATGGAAGATCATCTGTAACATAAAGAAGGTAGTATCTTTCCAAGGCAATAATTTATAAAACTAGGAAGTATTTCTCCTTTCCCATCTGCAAAATTCCCTTCCCCCAAACTGAAACCAACTACTTAGTTCAGTGCAAACAAAGTAATCTTTCTGGTAAGAAGATTTAAATGAAGACAACTCACCCTTCACTAAGATAGTGGTAATGGTGACTCACTAAGGGAAGAAGACCAAAAGTTGCTGCCAGTCTAGCAGAAGAAATCTGCCTTTCAGTTTGTGTAGGACAAGATTTGCTCAAGTGCTTTCTCTACTGTTAAAAGATTTTCCTTTGTGTATAATATGGATGATTTAGAAGAAGCTGTGTCAGCACTGATTTATACATTGACAGCTAAGGATAATAAGATATGGGCAAACATACAGCTCACCCTTTTACAGATTAACCTGCAGACTGCATTAGGCAAATTTGATGGCATTAAAAGATTTTTCCAATTTGTCTGGAAACAATTTCTCTTTTGTATTGTGTCAAGGGTAACATTTCATGCCATTGTGCTAATTTAAATAGCTTTGATAAATTGTTCGAGAGGTTAGAAAATTGTACTGTGTATATATTTTACCTCTTTAAAATAAAAAGGCTATTAACTTAATTGTTAAATGAAATTCATTAGTAAAAATTGAAGGAACCTGAGAAAGTAGGCTTAAATATTCCAACACTGCAGCACTGGTGCTGTAACATTGCACCAAAATGATTAAATATCATATTCAGGAAATGATAGTTTGCATTTAGCTTTCAGTGCATAGAAACACAGACACTGTTACAGTTATGACAGTATTTTATTCCTGTATAGTAGTAATTCAGATGAAAAATATGGATGAAACTAGAAGAACTTTGTAGAAGTTGGTGCATTACATTCAACAGTGGGTGTGATGATTTATTAATAATCTAAAACGTCATAGATTCAGAAGAATCACAGAAAATGCTTTAGTAAAAGCCTCATTAGCCCTGCTAGCTAATACATAATTGAAGACAGAAGGTCAGAGTTCGTTTGTGTTTTGTTCATTCTCTTAGTATTGTTCACACACATTTACTCATATATATTATGTGACACTGACAAGTTACCAGCTTGGAGAAGATCTTCTGGTTGTTTAAAGTGAGGTTGTATCGTCTTTGCTTTGCAAGTTGTGCCTTGAAATGTGTAAGACGTGGCAATATTTATAGGAAAAGCTTCCCTCAGCAGAGAAACTGGGATTTTGTGTTTGCATGGTTGTTAATTTCAGCAGACTTTTTAAATTGAGTCGTAGGTACTGTATCAATGTTTTGAATTGAAAAGATAATAATACTCTTCAGAGAAAAGAATGTAAATTTTTCATAACTTAATACTTAAAGATTAATAATGTATAGGATGGATTGCCGAGTTTTATGCCCAGAATTCAAGTGCTCCCTTACAACATTCTATCTGCATATAATTGCAGAGAGCACAAAGTACGTAGTAAACCACATACTGAAGGTTACAGCAGAAACACTAGTTTCGTTTGGAGCAGAATTAAAGGAGATAAGTAAACAAATATGTAAATGCCTTGGACACTGTTATTTCTACGTATAGAAACACTCTAGAAGGTAATTATTCTGAATCGCCTCCACAGCACTGCACCTCCCACCCGGTCCGGGCGTACGCGCACACAGCGACCCTTGGAAGTGGTGCCTCTTGCCGGTCCCTGCCGCGGCGGGCGGAATTAACATGCAGCTGGGCTGCTCTGATAAATGGATTCTGTTAGGTCACCGAGGGGATGCGTGTGACATTAAGTGATTTACCGTCCTTTACCTTAATGAAATTGTTTCAGCGAGATGACGCTGAGAGCTTTTAATGGATAGCTTTTCTTGATGTAATGAAATTGCATTCCTTTGGCATTTAATATAAGGTGCGGTTATTATTTACTGGAGCTTTCCCAGCGCTGCTGTTTTGCGCAGACGGTTGGGAACAAAAAGGGATTTCTGTGGCAGCATCCAGGCCGGCGCGTGGGGTGACGGCCGCGAGCGCGGGAGCGCGTTTGTGGGAGCGTTTCGGCTGGCGTGGCCCGGCTCTGCCCGCCCTTCGGGAGGCTTGTTTGCACCTGGCGCTGCCAGCGCTCCTCTCCCTTACAAACACCTTCCTAATCTGTTTAACAGGCAACTGGATTACAACCAGATCAGCTGTATTGAAGATGGGGCGTTCAGGGCTCTGCGCGACCTGGAAGTGCTGTAAGTATTCCCGTATCTCTTACTTGTAGCAAGAGCTCAGCGTCTGGGGAGTACTAATGTAAAAGCTTATCTGCGAGCTGCAGCCTGGTGTCAGGATGGTCTAGTGAAAAGATGTCTTAAAATAATCCCCCCGCCATGTGCTGTAAAATGGTAAAAAGATGTAGAGAGGCAGAGATACTCCGTTATTCTCCAAGACAGCCATTAAACACAATTTAGAAAGAAAATAAATTAAAAAAAAAAAAAGCAGATGGCAGATACTGTAAGAAAATAATATATTTCTTTGTAAAGCGGGGGGGCAGTATTAATAAATCCAATTAATTTTGTAAATTAGCCATCACTGTTGAAGTGCCGAACATTTTCAGGATTGCCTTTGTTGTATACTCTGGCATCAATTTGATCTTTCAGACTCTGTTTAAGGAACAATGTACTATATATATTTGACAATCTGGTCGTTTTCAAAGAGGCACTTTTGCATCAAACACTACTGTTGTGTATTAAGATGTTTATCATGTCCCTATTAACTGGGGTTTTTTTAAACATTTTGAATTTTATGTGTACAAATATATATGCATGTAAAAATATCTTTTTTATGTCACTGAAGATTAGTATTGCAATACTCTTTTGCATACTTTTTCTCACTGATTCAAAGTGGCCGTCAGTGAGGTTAAAGGTAAAAAAATTATCATAAGTGACCTCTGACCTGAAAATAGTTACTGTAATGAGCAAAGTGCCTTGCTTCCCAAAGAATTTGAGGCACGGGACACTTTCCTGAAGTAGTTGCTCTGTCAGTCAAAATTTTTTCTGGGCTTTCTACATTAAGAGAAGAAAAAAACTTTGTATATCAGTGAGTTACTTCCTGGTAGTTTGAATCACACCTGGTAAATCACAGCACCTTGAGGGGGAGGAGGGAGGGTTGGGTTTTGTTGGGTTTGGGATGCATTAAAAAAAAAAAAAATAAAGTAAAGAAGCTTCTTTGGCAATAGTCTCTATATGTCCAAAAACCTAAAGAATATGTGAGCTGCTGGTGATAAAGTTTTTTATTATTAAGCAATAGTTGGTCTGTCTTATGAATGAATAGATCTGACAGTGAAATTTGATTTTATTTTTTTTTTTACTGTTGTAATTATAGAATAACAAGCCTATTGTTAACTTACTGGTACAAAGCCATGTAAAATGTACTGTAGGTTCAATATTACATCTAATTATGAAGTTGATGAATTGTTGGTTGTCTGTCAGTAATCCTGATGTTCTGTGAGATTATCTTTGGAACTCCTATATGACAGAATAACTTTTTCAATGATAGCTTAATCTGGTTATTATGTTTTCTAATGCAAGCCTTTCTTTACAAGTGAAAGCATTAAATGTATATTTTAAAAAAATGAACAAATATTTCCTGCAATTTTTAGTGTTCTAAAAAGGTCATCCTTACCAGTTGAAGTCAGTGGTAAAATTTTCACATCGATTTCAATGACAGCAAAAAAGGAAAAAAACTCTGTTAAAATAACAGTGAGATGAAAAAGTAGGTAGTTAGAATTTTGTGAAGGAATATACATAGAATATTAGCATTATTCAAATATACAACTAAATGTTCACTGTCTTGAATTATGTTATGTGATAAGTAATGATGTAAAGATTAAGTTTAAAAAAAAATTGATATTTCAAACAGTACTGAACAGCTTGTATCTAATTCAGCTTCCTTTCCAATATGGCTTAAAGAATGAAAGATATGTAGATCTGACCATACTGTATATGTGCTGAGTAGCAAATAAGACTACTTTTTTTTTTTCGTTTGAAGTTAATTATTCTATCTAAGCACAGAATGTTTTATTACTTCAAACTACAAGTATATGATAAAGCTTTTAAATAATCTTTAAAAAGTTACTTAGGTTGTAGTCCTGTTTAGTGACAGTTTTAAATGTTTACCAAAGTAACAGGTCTTATATATTGGTTAAATAATTGCAGAATCTTAGAGGCTGTTAGTGTTAAAGATAAAAAAATCAACCTGAAATCTGGACAGTTCTGAAAGACAAAAGCAATTATAGGTATAATCGTCTCTGTGAATTTCTGTGAAATTTTATTTTTCCTTTTCCTCTTTTTTTTTTTTTTTAATAAAGTCTACTGTACTGGAGAAACAGTCACTATGGGAAAATACATAGTACTGTCATATTAAAAAAATTACAGTATCCTGGAAGTTAAAAAAAAAAAAGCCTTTCAGTCGTTACAGTCTTTGCAATAGTAGGTAACACGTAGGTGAAAGTATTGAGCCAACTCTTTTTTTAATTTCATCTCTGTAATGAAATCAAATATTTTCATCGTTAGATAGAAATAGATATGAAAATTACTTAACTCCTTATGTATTCTTATGTCTAATCCTGATACTTTTCTGTACCTTTCAAAAAATAAATTCATAGCTCATGTATACAAAATAGCAATGCAAACCTCAGAAATTGAAAATTAAAACATTTGTAGATACATTTTCTTTAAACAACTAACAGCTACTGAAATATGTTCTAATTTCCATTCCCTTAATTTAAAAGACATGATTTTAAAACCTTGTAAGAAGTCATTCAGGAAGAATCATGGGAGCTGTCATTTACCTTGTGGACATTGTAAGAAAATTCTGCCAAAATTTACTGATTGTCATTTATTCATTAAGGCGCCTTTTGCGGATATACCCACATGGCCATTTTTTGTTGTTTCATTTTTGTTCTATTTTGAAAAAGGGCATGATTCTCCCTTTTTCTTCTTCTTTTGATTATTCTCCTCTTTGTTTATGTAGCCCTAAGGGCACACAGGGGAGATCCCTTATGCACAGTGAAGAAAACATTTAGGACATGCAATGAGCAAACCCACAAAGGTAAAATGCAGCACATTGCACCAGTAATTAATTGCTTGGTCAATGTGGAGATGCATAGCCTGATTCTGTTCGGGGTGATGTGAATTTACCTTTCTGTGTTTCAGGATTGGAGAGTACTTAAAAATTTATTCAAAATGAGCACAAATTACACTTTGTGGTTTAAAAAAATAGAAAAAAAGAAAAAAGTAAACCACTTTTTCTTTCAAAAGGAAAAAAAAAGGATTAGTCAGTGGGAATTATTATTTATTAGTGCCATAGTTTTGTGTTTAAAATCCCAGAGCGCATTCTCCATTCTGCTCAAATGAGTAATCTCTAAGTCAAAACTGTAAATTCTATCGCTTGTTTCCTTGTTCAGGAGTCAAGCGTGTTTGCGTTTTATTTGCAGCCTAAAGACAATATTTAACTGCAGGATCGTTCATGAAGTTTCATTATCTTTAAAAGCTATACTTACCAAGTATGATGGAAATCTGCTAACCAACAGTTGTCTGAGATTTGTTCCTAGTTCCTATCTCAAGTTCCAGGCATCTTGTCTAAAATTTAAATTATTAATTTACTAAAGTATTAAGATTCTTGACTCCTTCCGTTGTGTAGCAGAAGTTCCCCTATTGTTCTCACAGCTCTGGATCATGTATAGTAGCTCTGTTCCTTATAAAACCTCATTGCAGCCCATAGTTAAACTTTTCCTAAAATTCTTGAAAAAACAGGGAGATGTTTTACTTGGATCCTCCGTTAAAAAAAAACGGACACTCAGAAGCTAGAAAGATAAACTAGACTCCTAGAATCAAGGAATTTTTTCCAAGAACTCTCTTTTTTACATCAGGATGACAACCTTACCTTGAATGCCATAGATGTTCTCAACATTAGTGGAAGCTCCATTTGAGTGAATCATAGGTTATTGGAACCTCAAATTACTTAGGTTTATTAATGAAATGGTCAAACTGTATTGTTTTACCAGGGATTGAATAGGCAGATGAAGTATCCCTGAAAGTATGTTTTTTTTCCTGATACCCATCCCTAAAAATAGTACACCATGATCTTAATTAGCTATACCTTTTTTAAAAGTGTAGTAAATGTGACCTAACTGTAACATGTTAATATGCTCCTTCTTGACTTCGCAGCACTCTCAACAATAACAACATCACTCGACTGTCCGTGGCAAGTTTCAACCATATGCCCAAACTCAGAACATTGTAAGTAGTCCCACTGAAACTGGCTGCCATTTTTACCAGTCCAGTATATCATTTTTTACCTCTATCAAGCTTTTTCAGTGGTCTATAATACATATACAGGTAAAGAAAGCATAAGCTCAATTTAAAAAAAATTGAGGTATCTTGAGGTTGATGAGTGTGAAGCCTATGTGTGTGTGTATGGCAGGTAATTCTGAAAGGTAAGGCTAACAAGTGACCACAAAGCTGATACTTGGGCTCAGGAGATAAAGAAGCAGTTGCATCCTTTTCCATCAGCTTTTTTAGAAGGTGGGGTCAATAAGTCTATGAAAATGGTTTCATGGCCTTTTCTCAACTGGGTTTTCCATAGTGCTGTATTCAGTCACAGAAAGGCTTCATTTTCTAACAAAAAAGACGGGAGCAGGGGGTATTCTCTTTTATATGTTACAGCTGTATAGAGAAAGAAATTGATGTTTTTTGAAAGTCAAAAATTTGTTTTACTTTGAGCTATTGAATGGGTCACTTTTCATTTAGGAACAAGGAAGAATCTTTGATTGGCTGTCAGATGTGATAAATGGGAAATCTTTATGCTTTTATTACTGTACTGCTAGCAGACCTAATTAAACTAAACTGGCTCTCCAAGATTCTTTGTAACATAAAATTATAGCATCATCCGGTAGTGCTATTATAATTAAAGTTGTGTCAGCATTTGCAATAAGGTCCCCATTTTTAGAGGTTATGACTTTCCACAGAACACCTCAGGCTTCTAAAACAAAACACAGTGAAACGAGTGTGTATGCAAGTGATTCAGTTCCAGGTTATTTGTTTTGTATGTTTATACTGAACTAAGAATAAATGTATACTGTGTTGAGTGGCAAAACCAGAATATGTCAAGATTTAGTTCTGAGATTCTCTTTCAAACAGATTTTCCAGTGAAGTGGGAATCAAAAATGAATGGGATGTTTCAAGAGATGAGTTCAAGAGTAGTTCTTACTGTTAAAGAATTACTTTTACAAAGAGCCTGTCCATTTTCTTTTAAGCATGTTGGGTTGCACAACTGTATTGAAATCAGTAGGGCTATTCACTCGAGTTAACATACCATTCATAGCTGGAGAAACTTCACACAGGTGAGTAGTTCTGTTGATTTTGTAACAGAATCATACCTATTCTTGCTTGGACAAATACAAGAGTACTTAAATCATGCTGACCATGGGCTTTTGGTGGCCTCAGTTATATTTCAAGAATAGAATTTCATTCCATTGTTTTGGGTCTGACACTTGAAAACATGGATGTCTGTACCTCTTTCAAACCTTCAAATACCATTTATATTCTGAACCACAAACTAGAGTGAATCAAATTAGCAACATTTATACTTTTTTGATGGAATATTTCGTATTTTGAAAATTTATTTTAGAAACAAAAGAAAATGGACACATAGAGTCCTAGATTATAACTGCAACATCCCATTTGCAGACAGAATATGCTTGTATAACTGTATTGATTTCAGCAGCATTAGTTCTGATTTGCAATGGTGTTCTTGCCTACAGCTGGCTACAGATTGTACTGAATGCGTGTGCGGTGTTGTGAGCTAGATTTGTAAAACACCCACCCAAGAATTACTACAGGAAAACACATTTCCTTTAATTTCTATTAATTTATGGGGAGGAAAAAAAGTGAGTAATTTAAAATCTTTTGCTTATGTTGATTACATATTTCATGTTGCTTTACGGACTTTTTTTTTTTGTAATGGATTAATTAGACCCCTTGTCTAAATTCTGATTTTCTTGCACTTCCTTTCCAGTTATTTAGTTAAGATTGAGCACATCAGCTAACAAGAACCAAAATTACATTCCTCTATTATGGATGATCCTGAGTAAGGACTTGATTTATAGCTGTGGACATCCTTTCTGTAGTTTGAGAAAATGTAAGAGCCATAGAAAAGTAAGAGCCAGAGAAAAGTAATTTACCTAATTTAGTGAATACATTTGTCTGATTTTTTTATCAATGGCAAAGTGCTTTTTGCCACTTGGCAAGGAGCCATGGTCTTGTGTTGGACCCTGCCAACAGAGAGGCGACTTAATTCCATCGCTTGCTGCCATTTGGTCTTTTAATTTCAGGCATTGCTTAGAACGTAGGTCCCTGGGAGCCAAAAGCAGCTAATCCCCCTTTCTGTGATTAAACAAAAAGAGAGGAAACCAGAAAAGAGATGTGAAAGAAAGTGTTTTATATTGAGTTATTACTCTGTCTTGTTCAGCAGAAAATGAATATGACCTGTTAAAGGGATTTTGCAGGCTGTTTCTATAGAGACTAATAATGGCCAGACTTACAGATATATCTAATTGGAAACCAAATCTTTTATTAACTTTTTTTTTCTGACAGTATATTATCACTATAGAGCAATTTACTTGAGACATTTTTGTCTTAATTTTCTATTTTTGCAGATCTGGACTAAAGAGTCCCACAGCAGCGTTCAAGCTCTTATGTATTTACTTCTTTCTTTCAGACAAGAGAAAAGAAGCTACAGATAGGTTACTTTATTAGGAAGACGTCGTTTTTTCTTCCAATTAATTAGACCACAAATAAAAAGTGATTTTACTGCTTGTAGAGTTTTATTTATGAGGATTTAACTCCCAGACTTTCAATGAAAGATGTGAAAAATTGATTCCTCATTAACAATTTTTATTAATAAATTGATATAGTTGCTTGCTGAAGCAGGGGCTGGGCAAAGTGGTTGCTTTCCTATTTGCTCTTCCTAATTTAAAGGTATTGACATGTTTCTTTCCGCGCAGTCGTCTTCACTCCAACAACCTCTACTGTGATTGCCACCTGGCCTGGCTGTCCGACTGGCTGCGGCAGCGGCCGCGGGTCGGCCTCTACACCCAGTGCATGGGGCCGCCCCACCTCCGGGGACACAACGTAGCTGAGGTCCAAAAACGGGAGTTTGTCTGCAGCGGTAAGAGAGACAGATTTGCTCACAGAGTCCTGTTCTAAAACGCACCTACCCACAGCTCAGCAGCGATTGCTGGTGTTGCGTGTTGACTTTTCCTGGCTTTTTCATGATCCAAGCATTATTGTTTATTAAAAAAGGCACTAATCATTTTTATCGCTATTTGTATATTGGGGGGGGGTGCTTCTGTCCTTACGAATTTTGTGTAAATGCTGCATTCATATAGGTTATATAGCCTTCTAAAAGTATAATTATGGGGGAGAGATGCAGAAAGTGAAATAAAAGGTGTGCTGACTGAGAACATAAGTCCTTTAATAGTAAGGAATTATTCTTTTTTTAACTTTATAGGTTGCTGTTTTTTCCTGATGTTATTTTCTACAGTTTAAATAATATTCTGAACCCCTAAGTAACTTTCTGAATGTTACTGGTATGCTTTAGTGCATCAGATTATTTTCTGATATGAAATAATGAAATGGCTAACAGTTCATTACTAATCACATTTTCTCTATTCAATTTTTTTTCCTTTATTCATATCTTCTAGATGAGGAAGAAGGCAAGTTTATCTTTCTTATTTAAATATTTTTAGTCTCAGATTGAAAATTTTCTGTAAACTTTGACTGCTGTTTCGAGTTTCCTCAAAAACATTAAAAACCAGCTGGAATATAGCTATCTGTCTTTTCAGTGATACACCAGGGTTATCTACTGGTTGGTTTTCTGCAGACCCCCAGAAGCCTATTGTCCAATATGCCAAAATTTGCACAGATCTATGCTTTTGAAAGAATTTTATGCGAAGTGCAATGTTTTGTCCTTATTAAACAGTCTTTGACATCAAAGTGTAAGCTATTGCCATCTTTACATTGCAAATGCTAACAGTATTCTTGCCATTAATTCTGCCTTTATGTGCATTTAAAAGGGCTCCTAACAAGATTGCTTCTTGTGTCTTATTTGTAAATGGCTGCAGAGCCCAAGTGTCAAGAACAGTTTTATAACTTGGTCATTATAATGCTGATTTTGAGGCAGGAGAATAACCGTGTTTTCTCCCTGGATCACTGTATTTTTGTTTAATAAAGGCAGGTGAAATATTTCCTGCCCGTTGGTATAAAAAGAGTAGTATGTGTTATTAGTTTTGGCAGCTGTTTGTACTTTTGTAACACATGCATAAATGTGAACTCAAATTATTATATTGTAAACTACTATCTCAGAAGACTAACCTCTTAAGTAATTCAAAACTTGAGCAGTTGTTATTTGAAATTGCAAGTAGGAACGACACTGGCTGTAACTTTCATTATCAATGTACTCTTCCAGTGTTAATATGTGACATTAAATATAGTGAGAGAGATCTTAGATTAAGTTGTGATTTCATAGCCGACAAGTTTCTTTTCCCTGTGAATTTCACAACAGTCTCTAGCTATTTTTACCTTAATTAAGATGGAAAGAAAAAGAGGACTTCGTGCCTTTCTCATCCCTTTGTGCCTTTCTGTATCATTACAAAACAGCAATTAAATCAATACAAGAATGAGTGAATTAATATATTATAAAATGTGCAATCTGTCTATTAACAGGAATATATAATAAGTTGTTTACTTTATAAAACACACCTAAATAGGAAGTAATTATGTTTAAATGCAATTATAAATGCCAAGTTTAACACACTGCGCAAGAACTTGAGAGGAAAAAAAAATCATGTAAATTAGCCACTTGAGTTAGTAAGAAAGGTAGATAGTGGGAGGAAGAAGTCTGCTGAGCTAACACAGAGACTGAGAGTATGAGCTGTGAAGTCAAAGCTTTCATTTAGTTTTGTGTGACTGAATGAAAACATCATAACTCGAAAATTGTCTGTAAGCGATATATAACTGAAGGACTATACTCAGATAAGTATTTGCAGTACAGAACATACCTAGCAGGACACCTAATTTTTTTTAGCAAAGTTCATTCATGCTAAAAATTTTTCAAGGAAATGTAAAATGTGATGTTTTGCTGTTGAGATAAGCTGGACTACTGTTTGATGGTATTGTGCGATTTTAGGAGCAATGCTTTTCCTTTGCAGGTCACCAATCCTTCATGGCTCCGTCCTGCAGTGTCTTGCATTGCCCCACTGCATGCACCTGTAGTAACAACATTGTGGACTGTCGTGGGAAAGGCCTTACTGAGATCCCAACAAATCTTCCAGAAACCATCACTGAGATGTGCGTAATCTGACCTTTTTTCTCTGAACTGGCAGAAAACAGTTTTTTTGCTAAGTAACCATTTTGTTATTTATATAAATTCATCCATTATACAGGGTAGGAATTTTGGAATACACATTCAAATTCAGATATGAAAGGAATTTGTAGGTATATGAAAATATTTAAGACCTTTATGTTCTCTTATGAGCCAGTTTTGTATGTACTACTCACGATCCATAGTTAAAACTGCATTCTGAGTTGGTTTTAAAAGAGTTTGGGAATGCTTGCTTTTCTGCAAGTGAGTGGCTTTTCACTGCAAGCTATAAACCCCATCGTCTTACAGGCTGAAAGAGTTGGGGCTGTTCAGCCTGGAGAAGAGGAGGCTCCGGGGTGACCTTATAGCGGTCTTCCAGTACCTCAAGGGGGCCTACAGGAAAGATGGGGAGAGGCTGTTCAGGAGGGCCAGTTATGATAGGAAAAGGGGTAATGGTTTTAAAATAGAGGGAGGTAGGTTCAGGTTGGATATTAGGAAAAAATTTTTTACTATGAGAGTGGTAGAACACTGGAACAGGTTGCCCAGAGAGGTGGTGGATGCTCCATCCCTGGAGACGTTCAAGGCCAGGTTGGACAAGGCCCTGAGCAACCTGATCTAGTTGGAGATATCCCTGTTCCTTGCAGGGGGGTTGGACTAGATGACCTTTGAAGGTCCCTTCCAGCCCTAACCATTCTATGATTCTATGTCTTCAGAGTTGCTCCCTGTGCTGGTTTTGGCTGGGATAGAGTTAATATTCTCCATAGTAGCTGGCATGAGGATATGGTTTGGATTTGTGCTGGAAACAGTGTTGATAACACAGGGTTGTTTTTGTTATTGCCGAGCAATGCTTACACAGAGTCAAGGCATTTTCAGCTTCTTCCACTACCCCACCAGCAAGTAGACTGAGGGTGCACAAGAAATTCAGAGGACACAGCTGGGACAGCTAACCCCAACTGACCAAAGGCATATTCCATACCATATGATGTCAGATTCAGCAATAAAATTTGGGGGAAGAAGAAGGAAGGGGAGGACATTCAGAGTGATGGTGTTTGTATTCCCAAGTGACCATTACATGATAGAGCCCTGCTTTCCTGGAGATGGCTGAACATCCTGTCAACAGGAGGTGGTGAATTAATTCCTTATTTTGCTCTGCTTGTGCACATAGTTTTGGCTTTACCTGCTAAATTGTCTTTATCTCCGCCTATGAGTTTTATCACTTCCACCCTTCTGATTCTCTCCCCCATCCCACTGGGGTAGTGAGCAAGTGGGTGGGTGGGGCTGAACTGTCTACTAGGATTAAACCACGACACTCACCTTCAGTCACTTTATTCCTCAGACTCCCTGTTAGAAAATCACAGAATGGTTTGGGTTGGAAGAGACCTTAGATATCATCTAGTTCCAGGTCCCTTGCCATGAGCAGGGACACCTTCCACTAGATCAGGTTGCTCAAAGCCTCATCCAACCTGACCTTGAACACTTCCAGGGATGAGGCATCCACAGCTTCTCTGGGCAACCTGTTCCAGTGCCTCACCACCCTCAGAGTGAAGAATGACTTCCTTATATCTAATTGAAATTTACCCTCTTTCAGTTTAAAGCCATTACCCCTTGTCCTATCACTACATAACTTTGCAAAAAGTCCCTCTCCAGCTTTCCTGTAGGCCCCTTTTATGTACTGGAAGGCTGCTAGAAGGTCTTCCTGGAGCCTTCTGTTCTCCAGACTGAACAACCCCAACTCTCAGCCTGTCTTCATAGGAGAGGTGCTCCAGCCCTTGAACCGTCTTCATGGCCCTCCTCTGGACCTGCTCCAACAGCTCCATTTCTTTTTTGTGTTGGGAGCCATATCTTTGTAAGAAAGATCAGCAAACTGTACCACCTGTAATAAGTATTCTTGCTAAAGTGGTATCCTCAGAGGGTAGTCTGAGAAGGCAAAGGGTAAGGTGGTTGAATGAGATCTATTGTATAGTCATCGTGTTAATGCCAAGTACCTGTAGATAGAAGAGTATGAATGCTGGTACGGTTGCGTGACATGTTGTATACAGCAGAAACATTTCTGAAATGTTCAACCATTCCCTGACAATAGAGCAAAGGTGCTGTAGGGCCTGCAGGCTTCTAGAGCTATGTGGCTGAGAGGTTGTGTGGGCACAGTAGGAAAGTTACTGCTGCATTGTCTTCTGCGCAGGGGAGGAGCAAAAGCAAAAGGTGAGCTTGCTTTCAAGAAGGGCAGAGATTCAGTGTGAGCATCTTCCTACACTGGGGATGGCAGAGGCAGAGTTTTGGAAGGGAAATTGGGAGTTCCCATTAGGGAAATAGTGGGAAAGTAGCTGTGTCAACAACCTGGTAAGGAGAATCTGGCTGGAAGTAAATGAGTTGGAGAGAGTATTCAGAATAAAAAGCTTATGAGCACTTTGATGATATAAGATGGTGCTAAGAATTTCAGATAAGGGAGGTGAGGGGAACAGATGCTTGAAGTGAAAGGGAAGAGCTTTCCTAAACATATATCCTGTTGTACATAAGATCTTCTGGAAAGTTTGAAAACAGACCTCCATAAGAAGATTTTAAAAGATGAAGTAGAATTTAACAATTTTAAGACAATCTCACGGCTTGTTGATATGTGCCCTGTGTTTTTGAACTTCACAGAATTTGGAACTACTATGGTTTCTTTTTAGAATGTGAATAATAATCACGTCTGTTAGTTCATTCTTACTGCTGTTAAGACTGACCTGCCTGACCCTACCTGATCCAGTTCAGTCATTCAGCTATATAATACAAACACTTCTACCTTTTACCCCTCTCAGAAAAACCTCTCTGCTTGCAAATGAAGCGACTACTTCAGAAAATCTGTGCTCAGTGCCTGAGAAGGCTGCATAGACTTTTTTTATTATTTAATAAGTTGTATACTGGCTTTTATACTTGCATGTGTACATCTGTGTGCATAGAGAAGGAGGAAGAACATTGCAAGAAAGAAATAGGGAGTGTAACTCAAACATTCCCTACTATATTTCTGTCTCTAACCACTGGGGCTAACCACTGAATGATGATAACAGACACTGTAAGACTGACTTTTGCATCACTATCTTCTAGACCTACATAGTTTAGTGGGAGTACAAGCTATTAACGACTTTACTTGCTTGAGAAATTCAGTACTAGAGATTGCAAGGGTGTTCTTGACTATTTTAAGCGTCATCACTCCCAAAGAAATGATAGGATGAGAGAGTTACTAGTTGAATCTGAATCCACTGTTATAAGAAATGAGCATAAGGTGAAAGGAAATGGTAGTTTACAGAATGGAAAGGTGCTTTCCAATAATCTGTTCACTATACCTTGTATGTAAGAAATGCTGTTGAGTTTTAAGCATGTACTGGTGTGATCTTCAGCAGTTTATTGACCTGGAGAGTAAAAGCAACCACTTTACACTACCTCCAGCATTTGGCCAAAAGTTTTAACAGATTGCAGACTGAGGCTCAATGTTTCCTGCTAGGCTAGGCAGTGTTCAACTCCCAGAGCGAGGCCTTTTCACATTCTGAGATCCATAATCCATTAATAAATATGTATTTGTGTGCTTATATAAATATGTACAGTATATATATATTGTGCTATAGCCTATATGCTTTATAGTGATACAGTGTAAACTATGTAATCACTCTATTGTATCTAGTTTGCTAAATAAAATGCAGATCACAGTATTTTGCAGTTAAATAACACCTTTCATGCCATAAGACGTGCACATACATTTGTTCAAAAGCTGGTGCAAGAAGAGAACATTAGAAAGCCAAACTTGAGTAATTATTTTATATTAAACAGATACATACCAGTGAATGCTGGTGTGATAAGAAAACAGAACTTCAGTGATTGACTTAGATTTTGAGTAAAGCAGACAAAGGATTGAGATAAGATTTGAACCAGTGGTAGGCTGCACTTAACATGCATTGAGAACAAAACTTTCCAGTTGAGTGGAAGGTAAGGAGAGAAATGTACAAGAAACAAAGAAAATAAGGTACATGAAAGGCTCTGAAATGGAGAGATAAACTATGTGGAAGAATTAGAGGACCTTGTGAGTATTTGATGAGAATGACATGGTCTTTGCTGCTTCTTTGTCAATAGGTTGAAGAGGATTTGGAGTTTTGACAAGTATATTTCAATGCTTCTGTGGGGAAAGCTTTACACTATACTGGTTGCTTTAATGTGAGGAAAATAATTAGTGATTGTTCTTTCATGTTTTTCATGGGTGGCAGGAATATTTACCATCTTAGCGTCAAAGAGAATGAGAGAGAAAGCTGGAGAATGAGTGGTTTATGGACTTAGAAATGTTTTACTGATAATGAAGCGAGGGAAGTCTACGAGACTGGATCAAACCAGGAATCTACTCTGGCCAGTGGCTCACATCAGTTGTCCCTGAAGAATGTTCTATAAACAGCAATACAAAACTTGAGAAGTAAAACACCCAAAGGACAAATATTTTCCTTTCTCACAATGTGTTAGGGTTCTTTTTCTGAAATGTGAAAATTTGCATAGCTTTCAGGAAAAAAAACATCCAATCTGCTTTAAACCTTGCTATGTATTTAGTCTTCATGTTATTTTAGGCTAATAAATTTTATGGGAGGGGGTTGCACTCAAAGTCTTCCAGTTTAAAATATAGTCTTTGAAAATTTCATTAATTGTCCTTTGTCTTTGCAGAGGGAGGGAAAATGCATTCAGATTCATAATTTGTCATGCCACTTTCTATTTTGCATTCCACCCTCATTCATCTCTTCTCTAAACTAATTGTTCAATCTTTTTGGATGCCAAAACCTCCCATGTCTTAATTAATCTCCTCTTTTTTTCTCTGAACTCTTTGTTTTCTAAATTTTTTTGACCTGCAATGACCAGAGTTGAACACAATATTCCAGATGATACCATCACTTCATGTTACTGGAATTTTAGTTTTCTTTCATTTGCCTTTTGAAACCTAATACTCACTTGCTCTCTTTAACTGCCAGTACATGTTGCACCATGTTTTCCATTGAACTATCCATGAAGAGTCCTAGTCCTTTTTTCTTAGCTTTCACAGTTTTGTTAGGAATGAGAAGTTCATAGATATAATCCTATTATTCCATCCACAGACACTTCTGAACACAGAATGCGGTTGTATGTTACTTTTTAAAGCTGCTCTGTGAAAGACGTCAGTCCTCTCTAATTCTGACTAACTTCAACATGCAGAAAGATTATGACATTCCCATATTTTTATCATACAATAAAAAGTGTTTAAAAGCTTCATTTTTAAAGAAGTACTTTGCAACTGTTGCTTATAGCAACTCCTTGAGTTTAGATTAGAAAGAATGATTGTATCCTATAAAATAATCTGGTTTTCACTTACTCCCTATGTGGTAATGTTGTCAGTATGCCAAAATGGTAGCTGACAGTAAACACTTGAAGAGATGAGACCATGCTGTCATGGTAGTGTTGAGAAAGCTGAGGAGCTGCTGAACACAAGACAGAAGGGTGTAGTGGGCACTGTATTTCCACCACCGTTGTACAGTTCCCACACACATGGCTTTATTATCTTAATCACCAGTTTAAGCACATTCTTTGGCAGGAGCTTCTCACTTCTCAGGGAGAGAGGAAAAGAGAAATGTGCTGGTTCCCTGTTGTTTTCTGAAGAATGTACAGGATTTAACAGCCAAATTATTATTTATTCACTCAGCTTTATAATACTGCTATCACCAGATTCTTGTGCACACCACAAGAAAATTGGCATGATACTTCTATTTTACATGTGCCAGACATTGTCCAATCTTTTCAGTACTTTTCCATATTTGTCAAGCTTTTTCTGTATTTTCAAAAGAACATTGTAATCTGATTTCCTAAACACACTTCGTTGACAGGAACATTTGAAAAATCCATAATAGTTTCAAATTCCCTTACTCTGGACAAGTTTCTTCACCCTACAATGTTGTCCCCTGTTTATAGACTGTATTTGCAGAATCCAGTGCTGAGTACTACATGTCATGTTATGCTTCAGCCAACTTCATGGTCTGCAAACACCTCTGGTGCTTACATGTTTCCTACCTTTTGTCTTTGCTTTGTTGTATCTCATGTAAATAACCTTTTCCCATAAGGCTGAAATTAAACTTCATTGTCAGCCCTCCTTTATAGAATTTTTTATATATTTGCTTAATATTGGACAACTTTTTTTGTGAGATTTCATTTTTCCACCCATTTCTGCCTCAATTCTTTGTTCTTATCTGTATAGCAGGTTACTCTTAATAATCCATATTTAGTTTTTGAAGGTCTAGTTATTTTTTTCTTGAAGTTCTTGTGCAGTTTTCCCTCAACACATGCTGGTGTTTTTGTGATGTTTTGCCATGTTCTCTAGCCTTTTCCTCCATCCTTTCTCTAAATGGGAAGCCTGGCATCGTTCAACTCCTCTGGACCTTGTGAGTCATGGATTTCTTTCTCTTTGCCCAACACAAAGTTCCTGCAGATAAAATGTTGTCTGATATGTTTCTGCATGAAAATACTTTGTATTTGTTACGTTGTCAGTCCGTCCTTCTGGTGTGTAGAATTAAACTGTAGCTTTTAATGTGTACATTCCAAATTGAAAATTTTATACTTTTTTTTTCCCCCAGGGGGTTGATCAATTAACTTGTATCTAAATAATGTGCTAAAAATCCTTTTAAAAGGAATACTGAATTTCTTAAGTGTTAAACATCGGCTGTTTCAACTGAGTAAAATTTTGCCTGTTCAAGTTCTGAGCTCTTCAAGGAAAAAGAAAAGAAAAGGCTTTCTGTTTAGCATCTAGTACTGATGTCATGACTTTACATTGTCTTGATAATTCTGCTGGATGACTGTTTTGGGATGACATTTTAAGACAGTAGGAGCTGTCTTCTCTGTTGATGGCTACTTCTTCTGTAGCAGAGCTGGCAAGGAGACTATGTGTTTGCACTGCACTGCAGCCTCCCCGTCTCTGGGTTTGGTGTAATAGCCTAAACCACTGAGGAAAATAAGCTTGCACTGGAAGCTGAAGTGGTTTAGGAATGAGCGGGCGTTCTGTGATGGTGGGAGCAGAAGGAGGCAAAGCCAAATGCCCAAATGTTGTTTCATTCCAGTGCAGTTGGATTTACTGGCGAGCATCAGGTTGTTGAGAGAGTTTTGTCATACCACTCTGTCTGACTTCTCAGTCGATACAGAAGTCAGTTGGCTAAAACTAGCAATTCCCATTGCATGAAGTCAATTAGCAGGCAATGCATTGTCTGCCAAGTGCCTCTTGGGAAGAAGCCTTCAGTTACAGGACGGCTTATCTCCAAGTAGCTGCCAGTGAAAATGGAAGGAGAATAAAGCCTGTGGTGGTCCTCTCTTTTTCCCTTCTGGTGTGATAAAGCTCAGAGTAAAATTAAGTATTCAGCATCTCAGTAAATGTAATTCTTAATATTCATTGACTTAATACAATTGTATCTGTAACAGTTGCACCCTTTCTGCAAAATTAATTCTCTTTATTATCTAAAGAAACTCACAGCTAAATAAGAATACCTAAGCTTTTCTTTTCAGGGTCTGTGTGATTAATGTTGTATTATTTGAGAAATAAATACTTCATATCCCATATATATAAAAAAAAAAAAAAGAAAGATAATCAGTTGAGCACCAAGACTCTTCCAGTTTTACTGCACCTACTAATTCTGCAGGAAGCACAGAATTAAAAAGGTGCACAGATACACTTTTGCCTCTGGGCCAAATGAAAATGTTTCGTACCATAAATGACCTTCAGGAAACATTTTGGGAACTTAAGAAAATTTCCCATAGCCCTATTATATTAATGTCTGTATTGTGAATATTGTGAGGCAAAATACATTGCCTGTGAATCTCACACATTAATAGTCTTCAAACTTTTGTTATTTAGTGTGCCTGCCTTTAGCCTTTTTCCATTGACTTAAGCAAAGCATGCTACGTTATTCATTTATTAGAAGCCTGATAATCTGAGTTAATTTAGATTTGTTGTTTAAACCTCTCCCCTTTTCCAGGGGAGTTTAAACCTCTCATCCCTTTTTTTTATGGGATGCTCTTTCCTTGGCATGTTCAGTCTACTGAGCTTAACGAACTCCAGTGGTCTGACACACCTAGCTCTTTCTCCTTTGTCATACAGCCCATATATTAAAGGCATTAAGGTCATTCTTAAGCTTTGAAACTATTGTTCTAGTTGGTTTTAGAAAGTATAGCCTTTCTAACGGTGATAGCATTTATCAGCCTCTATGCAGGCATTCCTTCCACATTTTAGTTTTTCAGCACTGTTAATCTCTTTTCACTTGGTTGCATTTTAGAATTCACCTTCTGCGTGAAAATTCTTTGAATGATCAGCAGAAATAGCTCTGGTTCCCTTCAAATAGAGAGTTTCTGGCATATGTTCAAACAGACTATCAGAAACCTTACAAATAGCAACCCAGCTGCAATTCTAGTAATTGTACTGGTAACTTCTCTCAGAATGGTGTAAGTTGCAGGTTCCCATTTCAAAAAAAAGAGGCCAAAAAGCCATTAATGAGCTAGACTACCTCATGAAATGCTGCTCTTATGTTCTTCTGATCTTCTCTTCTCTTCTGGGGCTTGAACTACCAGTCAGAGTGGTTGTAAAACGTCTTTCCTTACTGTAGTATTATAAATGAAAGAAAATAAATAAAATTGCAATAAGTGTTTCTAAGGATGGTGCGGAGGTGAATTACCTGCTCTGATGACCACAGCTTTGTGTAAATGATTAATTAAGCAATCAAGCATGGAGTTAAATTGATTTTTGTTTCATTTTTGTTTATATTAAAACCATTTAAGTAATCAAAGGAAGGACTGAATTAAATTTGCTTCTTTGTACAAGGGTGGCAGTCACTACAATGGTGTTTTGGGGAGGAGGAAAGTTTACTAGAGGGGAGGGTGACTGGAGGGTTGTCACTGTTAACTAAGCAACAGTTGTATAAATAATTTTAGTCTTTTTAAGGGGCAGAAAAGAGCCTAAACCACATAATATATGAAACAAAAAAAACCATACAGGAGTCAGGAATTTTGACAGTTCACTTTGATAAGCCAGTGTAGTGAAAAGTCACTGACTTCCTAATTACTATGGCCTTCAAGCTAAAGTTGTTCTTTCTTGTTAATGGAGATTTCTGATGTTTGAATGCCAAAACTGAAGCTGTACAGTTGTTTCATGGTAACTTTCTTTACATTTCCCATGAGTTTCCCAATTTGTCCTCTCAGCCTTGTCTCGTCTTACCTTCCTGATTTCTACTATTTTTCTTCATGTTTTCATCTTCCTCCATCGCATTCTCCCTTATACTTTGTTTTCATAAGTCTGTTGATTAATGATTGTGTGTTATGCCAAGCACTCAACTACATCTTTGTGATGTTAAGCAGGATTAAAAGCTCCTGAGATTGCTTCTCACAGCAACACTCAAATTATATTAAAGGACAAGAGGAAAAAAAAAAAAAAAGAAAGGGAAAGGAGAGAAAGGGGAAAAAGAAGACAGAAAAAGGGGAAAGGAAATGAGATCTGACAGAACTGAACTTGACAGGTGGACTTAACCAAGATAGAGTGACGAGTGACCTGATCACGCTGCAGACACTGGGGAAGTGCTTTGCGTAAATGCAGAATTTTATTTGAGAACTGAGAGCTCTATATGTATCTTTTCCAAGCTAAGCTTGGCATGTGTGCAGTTTCACCACTTCTGTTGTCTTTAAAAATTCATCCTTAGCTAAAAGCCCAAAGTACAGCCTTAAATAAATAGCTATTGAATAGAGAGACTCTTACACTGAGATGCAAAGATGCTTCTTAGAATAAGGCTTTACAGAGAAAAGTCACTTGGGAATGGTTTAGGCACGTTATTGAAGACAGTTCAAAGACTCACATAGCAGGAAAGCTCTGAAATGTCAGAGATAAGGCAGCTTTCTCTATTTTTAGCAGCTCCAAGTGTGATTCGGCAATGTACAGTAGCCTGACGGAAATGAGAGCAAACCCTGCATCTTCGCAGCTTGAAAGGAGTGATGGCTCTGAATGCTGAGGGGAGGGTGCAATAAGTTATAAGACAGTAAATTGATGGTTGTTTCCCAGTGCCTGCATTTGTTTCTGCTTTCTAGTTTAAATCAAAACATTGGTCTTTTTAGGACTTATCCAGAATGTTAGCTCATAAACATAATTTACCTCTTAAACAGTTAAGCTGTCAGCTGGAGGTCTTGCACATCTACTGAAGTTCTGGAAAAGTTTTGCCAAGTTGGTTGTTGTTGATCTTATTTCACTACGTATTATTAAGATTTTTAGTAGGTTGCAAGAATCTTCCATAACCGTATCTATCTTTATCCAGAAAATATGTGTTAACCTTCCGATGCTACCCTAAATAGATAGATCTCTTTGGTTTCACTATAAATGTTTCACAGCCATTTAATTATTCTTGTGGGTCTTTTTGAAACTTTCTGATTTCTCAAAATCTTTCATAAATTCCTGATATAACAAATGCATACAATACTGCCAGTGTATGCAGGTGTCGTGAAAAGATGATGTCCACTTACGGATAAAAAAATTAAAATAATTATTATAATGTTCAATTGCTTGTGAATACTGATACATACTTTGGTCAGTAGGAAGCCAAAAAGTGTGGCAGCCTTTGAATTTTCAGAAATTGATGGACTGAAATAAAGCACACAAAAAGATAAATAACTAAGTACATTACTATTTGCTAAATGCCTTTTTGGCAATTTACATGATCTAATATTTTCTCAGCTCTTAATCTGACATTCCAAACTTTTGAGCAACTTCATATAGCTGCCATGGTTTTAAAATTAACTTTTCTCATATATGCTTCTTTTCAACTATAGTGCGTCTGTACTTTTCTTCAAGTCTTCTCTTATCTTCCTCCGTTCTCAAAGGTTTTTAAGACCAGTCCTGACTAATGCATTGAGCTTGATATTCAATTTTTTTACCAGTGGACTGGAGAGGCATTCTGCTTTTCAGTGAAATACAGTGCTTTTTCTTCTGTTTTTCTTAAAAGTTACTGCATTTTTATGTCCAGAAGCTTCTCTCCAATAATAGGACATGATTTTTAGATGAATTATCATTAGCTACCATGTATTAGTTACATGCTTATCTTTATCTTAGAAGTTTGTTCAAACTTTATCTTAGAAGTTTGTTCAAGGACCAAAAAAGGATCCCAGTGAAATGGAAATATCTGGTGCAAAATAGCTAACATGAAACGAAAATTTTAGTATCAATATACACTGCGACTGAACTTTTCCACATTCTGCAGCTCCTAATTTTAAAGGTCACACTGTTTATTCTCTTATGCAAATACAGCCATTAACTTTGGAAATCTTTGTATGAAAATAAACCTAATACTACTTTATAATTTTACTAGAAATGACTTGCCATTCCCTATCATAAGTGACACTTGATTTAGACTGTTCATCTCTGACATTGATGATGTGAATACAGTTCCCTCTGTATTTTTCTTTTTTTTTTGGACTGTCACTATTTCTTAGCAAAACCATTATTTATGCCCATTGCAATATAAAGCAAAATGGTTTGCTTTATCAAAAATGTAGAAATTTGCTAAAATCTTAACATCTTTCATATGATTTATGCATATAAAACAGACAATAATTACAGGTGAATGGCGAAAAATCCATTATCTATGAGACAATGTATTGAATAAATGTGAACTGAATTAAAATTGGGCGAAAGAAATCTATTGAGGTATTAACTTCATTACCTTAATATATTTAATTTGCTAATATAGATTTCACTGAATTACATTTAGTTTATCTTAGGGATTCCAACCTTAATATTTCTCAGGCAAAACTTAAAATATATTCCATCTGACTGCTTCAAAAATAGGTGGTTTTGCTAATTTGATAGCTAATCCTTTCTGCTTAACGCACACAAGAGAAATGATTGTCATGCTCTTACTCAAATATCTTCCTAATCTGAAAATTACTGGTAATCATGTGGCTTTATGCTTGTTTTTAGAGGAGTTTTCTTATTTTAGTTGTCAGACATAGTGATTTTAGTAAGTAGAATATTTAATCTCTTCTTTATTAGTGTATTTTCAGTGCTGCCATTGCTCACATCTTTGGCTTTCTTCATACCCTTGTGTCCTGTCTTAAAAACTAATTAAATTCAGAAGGCAGAGGATAATTTCAGCAGTCAAGAGGACGTAGAGTCACAGAACACAACAACTGGAGAAGAAACATGTAGAACCAGCACTGGTTTCCAGACACACTGGAAGTAGGTACTGGCCAGAATGAACAACGTTCCACCTCTGGGGCTTTTGTAAAAGTTTCTGGTGGGTATTGAAGTAGAAGAGGCACCTTGAGGCACCTCTCTGTACTCTGCCAAGGCAAAGAAAATAACTGAAGCATGGAATAAATTAATATTTTATATAGCATGAAGGGAAGCTGGAGAAGGCCTATCTAGCTGTTCCTGACAAACCCTCATAGATCTCTGACATCTGTGTCACACTCCAAAGATGATGTTACTCTTAGATTTTATTTTCTCATATGACTCTTCACTACTGATAACTTTTCCTCAGCAATAATGTGAGTGAAGTTATTGTAAAAGAAACTATGGATACTGACTTTTCACTATTTTGTGCTTCATCATCAATGAAATGCCTTCTTCCTTATTTGCATGTTGCTAAATACATGGTCCAATAAGCAGTAAGCACTTGTGAAAAGTATTCTTAGGTAAAAAACTTCATTTACAGTTTTGTAACAAATTTGCGGTGTAAGTCCATGTATTGTTTAACAGGTAGTTGTTGTGGTTTAACCCCAGCTGTCAACCAAACACCACGCAGCCGCTCGCTCACCCTCTCCTGCCCTCAGGGGAATGGAGGAGAGAATTGAAGCAGTAAAAGCAAGGAGACTCATGGGTTGAGATAAGAACAATTTAATAATTGAAATAAAATAAAATTAAAAGTAGTAATGATAAAAATAACAACAGAATATACAAACAAGTGCTGCACGGCACAATTGCTCATGCCTGCTGACCAACGCCCAGCCCGTTGTCGTGGATGAAAAATTTTAACATTTAACAGCAATTTAAGGTTTATTAATGGTATGAGGTCGATGAAAGGTTAAATTTTAGCAGCACTTAATGATTAACCAATTTAAAGGATAGCAAGGTGATTCAGTAGGGTATGTTATAATTAAAACAGTGACTTAATTACAGATTTGAAAATGACAAGATTCGCACTAACTTGCTACAAAGTATGCTAAATCAAATACATGTATGTATGTATGTGTAAAACATAAAGTGTGCAGACAGATAGAAATATTTGGATCCAGTGAGATATAGACACCCACATTTGTGAAGGCAAATGTGCATATTCAAACACATGGAAGAGGCTAGCCTACAAGTAAAATTTGCCTCTGGAGTAGGGAGTAAATACTCACAATGCGCATCAGCATTCCTCAATGGGCAGCAGTTGAGACTCAAGGATGGTAACTTGCCTCGGCCTTCCATCAGCTTTGTCAGCAGGCAGTCTGCAGAGTTGGTACCTGAGAGGTGTCCCAGCTCATGGGAGATGCTGGTCACAGCCCACTGAGATCCAGGAGAGCTCAAAGGATCTCCCTTAGAATCACTATTTATAGCATCTGAGATAATTTACTTTTGTCAGGTACTTTTCCATTTTCACCACAGTTTGTGTTAGATAATCTTTGGCAACTTTCAGAGTGGGCTGCAGTCCAGTCAGGAGGGGTTCCAGGTATGTTTCCCAGGCCACAGGAGTTCAAGTGTAGTCAGGGAGTGCCTAACTGCCCTAATGCACTGTACCTGTACCTGGGACAGAAAGGTAGTGGACTGTTTCAACTCACTGCTCCAGTAGATGAGATTAAAAAGCATCAGATGGTCCTGGCCCACTGCAGTTGCAATTGAAACAAGAACAATGTTGGTTGGTGCTAAGATCACATTGGGGTCTGAGGAGAGGTCTGCACCACCACACCCGTCCTCGGCTAGCAGTCCTGAAGAAGTGAAATCCCAAAATCGCAATCCCAGAAAGAGAGGGAGCCGTCGAAGAGAATGAGCCTCCTTGCCAACCCTCATATATGTACTGAGCATGACATTGCATGATATGGAATATTCTAATGGCCAATTTGGGCCATCTTAAGCCGAAAATCAAGTAATTGTGGGTCAGTTGCTCCGGCTATGCTCCCTCCCAGCTTGTTGCAGACCCGCACACTGGCAAAGCACGAGAAGTGCAACAACTAAAACCATCAGTGTATTATCAACATTCTTCTCATACCAAATCTCATACTACATCCAAAACACAGCAGTATTCTAGCTACTAAGAAGAAAGTTATCTCAGCTGAAACCAGGTCAGTAGTAAGGACTCCTGCTATGCTCTCTGTCTCACAAAACGGTGGGATTCTCAAGCTAGTGTTTCTGCTCAATGAGAAAAAGTTGACAAGTCACTGCTTGTGGTAGGCCAAGAATATAGTAGGATTACATCCATTTTTTGTGAACTTAATACAGTCACTCTGAGCAGCTCAAGTAGTTTTTATAGTATACAACTCTCATCAAAAATAGGCTAATTATAGAGGCTTGAACTTGACTCTAGGTTACTCAGGCTAATTCCACTGGAGCCACACTCTGAGAGATGCCAACGTAACGACGAAATAATTCCTTAAGAAGTGGTGCATTTTCCCTACAACTTACATCTGTAACAATTAAAGAATTAAGGAACGTAAAGCCTATCATCATTAATGGTGCTGTAGAGTTCAGAGCATGAGATGGCCCTTTCTATGATTGTGCTGGTTTTGGCTGGAATAGAGCTAATTTTCTTCATAGTAGCTGGTATAGTGCTGTGTTGCCGCGTTTAGTATGAGAACAATACTGATACTACACTGATGTTTTTGGTTGTTGCTGAGCACTCAAGGACTTTCAGCTTCCCGTGCTCTACCAGATGCACAAGAAGATGGGAAGGAGCATAGCCAGGACAGCTGGCCCAAACTGGCCAATGGGATATTCCGTACCATATGATGTCATGCTTAGTATATAAAGCTGGGGGAAGAAGGAAGGGGGCGAACGTCTGAGGTGATGGCATTTTGTCTTCCAAAGTAACTGTTACACGTGATGGAGCCTTGCTTTCTTGGAGATGACTGAATACCTGCCTGCCCATGGGAACTGGTGAATGAATTCCTTGTTTTGTTTTGCTTTGCTTGTGTGCACGGCTTTTGCTTCACCTATTAAACTGTCTTTATTTCAGCCCATGAGTTTTCTCACTTTTACCCTTCTGATTCTCCCCCGACCCCACCAGGGGAGAGTGAGGGAGCAGCTGAGCGGCTGCGTGGGGCTTAGTTGCCAGTGGGGGTTAAACCATGACAGTGATGAAAAATTACGCAAACGCAGGTTTGGGACTTGCTTTTGAGAAAATGCGATGAATTGTTTAATAGCTTTAGAATGACAATTCTTGTTACTTTTTTGATGTAATGCAGACTAAGGAGTTGTCTGTCATTTGCAATCAATCCCCTGAGGAAACACTTGATAGAACAATTAGACTGGATATTAACAGTTTGGCAAGCTTTAGGGCACCATTGACAGTGATTCTTTAAATGCAAATATTTAGGAAACTGTCAAGCAGATTTATTAATACACAGAATTAGAGCCTGAAATTCTAAAGTGCAAGTAATGCAGTTGTTCAAAATACATCTTTTGTTTTGTTAGACATGGATGATATCACAGATTTCAACAGAATTCTTTTGCTGCTAAAGTTAGAAGAGACATTAGTGGATATAAGCACTCTGGAGGTGCAGTTGTTGAGAAAGAAAAAAAAGGTACTTTGTTTAATAGCCTCAAGGACTCCTGTAGCAAAGGGAGACCATTACTGTTTCCTTATTTTAAAAACAAACAAAAAAACCCCAAAGACCTGGCAGATGTTGCGTATGATGAGAGATGTGTATTGCAGTTCTTCAGATTCAGGAGCTGCACTGAATCCCATCACTGAAATCTATTTTCTGTTTTCTGACAGCTGTTTTTGCCATTTACTTTAAAAGCAGATGGGGAAAATGCAAAGAAGAGCTGTCAATTTTATTACCATGTATAATCTGCATCTGTGCAATACATCAGACTCATTGCACAGCTTACACTTTCTTCTCTGTAGTAAAAATTCTTTTGAGCTTTCTTGACAAGCTTCTTGCAGACTGTCTGTAAATGAGTAGATGCTTGAATTAAAGGTATAAATTAATTAACTGCTAAAGCCACTGTTGACCAAATTTTCTTAATTTACATATTATGTTCTGATTGTTTAATTATAAAATATATGGACAATTTGCTGCTCCATATTCAAATTCATGTTTTCTTAAAGATGTTTTGTTTTATTTTATTCTATTGTTACAAAATACTGGTTTTTTAGATATATCTCTGACCCCTTAATGTGGATTTAGGTGCAGCACATCTCCATGCATTTTTTACTTTTCTCTACTAAGCAGGCTTAGTATATTGTACCCAATCTGCATGATTTAAAATAAAAATTATTCTGTAGAGAACAAGGTTTTCTTCATTCTCAGTCTGCCCTCTTTCCTGGTGCAGAGGTCTTTCAGAGAAATGACTTTTTATAGTGGGAAAATAGGCTAGTTTAAACGTGTCAGTATAAATAAGCATGTTGTCTGTCTCTGTAAGTGCGGAAGTGGTAATCAGTAATGGTGTGCTGCAGGTTTATAGTAGAGAACATCGTCCTCCTGGAAAGTGTCAAGTGATTTACATGTCACAGGGGTCTCTGGGGACCCGGTGGGAAGAATCTGTCTACTGGCTGGGGACCTACTTTGGTTTGATTTGATTAGGCTGGAAGTCACAACTGCAGAAGCACCTCTGTTTCTTAGAATAGTAGGTGGTTGTACATTATGGTGTCTGCAGTGATAAGCATTGGGGAAAAGATTTAGAAAAAGGAATGTTCACAGTACATTTCCTAGATAGGAGAGATTAGGGAATAGTCTTCAAAAAAAGGTTTCAACCAGTTCGGCAGTGTTAAAAGACAATAAAACACGTATTGATGCAGGACTTCTTTGAAGTGAAACACTAGAAGGAGCAGGAGACTTAATACTAAGAGCATTAATTAAAGTTTGTGTGATGATGGGCAGAGTACTTCTTTTACGTGAAGCAGTGCAAGCTTTGATGAAGCATGTACTTAACTGTCTTACTCCATTATCTTATCTTATTAAATATGCTACTAAAATTGACTGTGGGTTTTGAAAAAGAAACCACCAAGGCACTGTTTGTGATACATAGATGGTCATTTATAAAAAAGAATGACTTCTGGGATGACTTTGAAAGGACATGTTGTGCACAAAATTTAATACAAGTTCCATGGAAAAATACTGATATTAGCTTTTTGTTCTTCTGTAATATAACAGTACTTCTGACTATGTCATTTGCGAGCACTTAGTAGCTGATTTTTTCCTTAATAGATAACTTCAACACATCCTATTCTAGAATTAAAAATATTTCATTTAATATGAGGAATTAATGTAAAGGAGTTTTTAATTACTATGGGTTTTATCAGTAGAATGCAAATTTCCTTTAGATATTAGTCTATCTGTGCTTGTGACTTTGCAATATATCTAATTAGATTTTCTCTGGAACAGTAGATGCAAATTTGCACTCTGTGAAATTCAGCTGATTCTAGGAAGATAAAGCAGAAGATTAGAGGATAACAAAGCTTGACAATGTGAATTTGATTTACTTTCTTTATAGACAATGTTACATATAAAAGATTTTTCTTCTCTTTTATGTAATCTTATTTTTCCTTTCTTATATTAATCTCATTTTCTAAAACGTGATCTGTTTAGGTGCGTATACTTTGGCGTGAGTTAAGAAAAGACATACTTAGATGATCCTACTATAACAAATCCTTTATCCAGAAGAGCTTGTAAATTTATCCCAGCACTGCACAGTCTGTCTATTAGACTATAAATTTCTCACTAAAAGGAAATGTTAGGTAAAGTTGACATGGAGTTCATTTTACATATCCACCAGTGAATTGGTAATTCGCTCTGTTAGAACTGCTAGAAAATTAGCTTTCAGAAAGATACAGTAGTAGGGTTTCTTCAGGTTTTGGACCCATATAATTTGTACACAAAATGGACAGCAGTAAACTATATCTGCTATTCCGTCTTCTCATAAAAATTGGCATACATGTATCCTGTAAGTTACTTCAGTTTATAGAATGAACGTATTTTTAAGTTAAAAAAGTAAACTGGAAAATTGTATCTTGATTTAACGCTAGACCTTGTCTTTCTAGAGTTATGTGCCATATCGTGTCCAATTAAGAGCATTATATGTTTAAAGATAGGTGAATGTAGACTGGAGCCCCTCCAGCACTAGGTTACAAATCTCTATATCATGGGCTAATTAATGAGTAGCACTTCTACATGGGTCTTGTAACAGGCTTGTGTGGGAGCATCGACACTGCAATAACTGTCTCTCCTATACTCACAGAGGCATTTTTCCCCAATGTCTCTCTCTCCAGCAATTCAAGTCCTCCTCTGTAACATGGCCTGATCCTTCCCTGTCCTTTTTACTGTCTCCTCCCCTTTCCAGTCCTCTGCGTATGCCCTATGTGTTTCCCTGTGCAAGACATTGTTTGGCTCGTTTTCAAAGCTACACACCTGATAAATGTCTGGGGCGGCTCTCCCTGGTGGTTAGGCAGTTGGTTGCTGCCAAATAGAGTGTGTAACAGGAATGGATGGATGGCTGCCATTCCCTTCATGGCTGGGTTAATTTGGTTTCTCATCTCCTTCCCGTCGCTGAAATAAGGAAATTTTTCAAAATTTATTGTCTGAAAGTTTTACCTCTCTGTGACCTAGCCAGCTAGTAACAAACTGTCTAGCTGATAGCAGGCCTAATCTTTATTTCTGGGAAACTAAGCCTAGAAATGTAGTGTGAGAACAAAATTACTTGGGTTTGGTCTAACTTGGTGTTGACCTTAAGCAAGTTTTTACTTATTCAGATGTTTGCCTTCTGCATCTACTCAAGTGTACTGGAGAAGAGTGACTTTGATCCTTTATAGCCTAGTCTGATGCAAAATGTGTTTCATGGATGCAAAAGGCTCAGCCAAGGTGAAGAAAGTGTCTGAAAGAACATCGTGTTTATGGAAAAAGATAACAATCTTGTGCCATGGGAATCGCTGCAGTGTTTAAAATATACCTGAAAACTGTAGCAAGGTGGCAACATTTTCCTAGTTGAGAACTTTTAAAAATATGAAACCCTATCTAAAACAGCTCTGATGAGGTGGGATTTTCTGTGTGTCAGGAAGATTTTTTCTGAGGCTTTTTTTTTTGTTTTCTTGGCTTCTTTATAAGCCATTCAAGACCAAATTCAGATAAGGTAAAACATGGTCAGACTTCAGAGATTTTGAGTATTAAATGTATAAATATCTTCATCTGAGCAAAACTTCACAAAAGCAGAAAAAATCTTTCTTTAGTTCAGCTATACTGTGATTTCTGGAGAAACTATGCAAAAGAAGTGTTGCAAGAATAGTTTCTTGGAAAGGCTTACTCAAAGTGCATATTTGAGCTTATTAGTTACACTGCACACACAGACTCGAATGTCTGTTTATCAGAGCAACAGTGAAACAGAAGAGTTAATATGACAGGTGTAAAAGCAAAAAAATAAGCTAAAATTCCTGCATCTAGATTTAAAAAGTCTTTTTGTCCTTAGATTCTGAGTCAATGTCTGAGTGATTTAAAATAGTGCAGTAAATTCTACAGAATTTTGATTTCTTATGTGAAATAGATTTTTAGTGCTATCTTTATGTACTTAGATCACAATAAGAGTTGATAACTATGCATGAAAGAGGGAGATAGAAAGCTTATTAGATAAGCATGGTATGTACGTTTGGGTAATACTGCTTTTTTCCTGTTGTACCTTTAGTACAAATAGTTTCATTCCTTATGTCTACATAACAGAAATTTTTACACTGCCATAGCCAGGAAACACTGTGGTGTGTGAAGAAGTAGCTTCTATTTCAAATGTGCTTATTGCTGAATCTGTTTTGACTTGTTGGCAAGCGGGCCATACGTCTGTATCAGCATAGATTTCCCATATGCAAAGCTCTGGAAGTTCAAAAAAATTCTTGAAAAACTGTTACCATCAGCAAATTCACACTTTGCAGTATGGCAGGTTTCAGTCACAGTCACTATACATACAAAGCAAACGTGGCCAGTACATAAACTACAGTTTTAGATAGAAATACTTGGTTAAAGAAGTTAGAAGTGTGGCTGTGCATTCCTAGTATGATATCGTAAAGAAAGTGTGTAACGTACTGTATCTAAAGAAATCTTGTGTGCATGTTCAAAAATAAGGCATTTGCCTTACTGCAGGTAGCAACATATGTTATTTGTTCTACAGGAACGTTACTCTCCCCTTTTTTCTGGTTTGCATATTTGAATGATTTTCTAAATAAAACTTACTTGTAAAAATTGTTGCATCTGAATAATACATTGGCAGTCAATTAACACTAACTTAAATTTGATTTTTGTAATGAAAATTTTAGCTTAAATTTTTCAAAAATCTTGTATGCTCTGAAAATAAGTTTTCTTTGGATGTAAAATCAAGATTGGTTTTAATTTACGACATTATAGTCTATAGGTTAAATTGTTCAGTTTCACACACAAACCTAATCTTTTTGTAATGAAACCTGAAATGAAACGACCTTGTTTCTCAAGATAAAAATTATACTGAAAAACAAAGCAAAAGCAACCACCTTTGTTAAAGTTGTCCCTTCTAGTTTATTACAGCTTTAGAATGTGATTTGTTTGGGGTTATGTATTTTTATATTGTTGCTATTCTTTTGCAGACGGTTAGAACAAAATTCAATCAAGGTCATACCTCCTGGAGCTTTCTCACCGTATAAAAAGCTTCGAAGAATGTACGTACCAAATAATTTATATTTCATTTTTTACATACACACACATATATATAAAAATAATAAAAAACAAGTCAAGGTCATATGGAGGAACTGCAGTCAATGTGTAAGCATCCAAGAAAGTTTGGGCCGCTGGAAGATTAACTGGTATGACAGCCTGATTATTAAGATCATATAGCATCTTTGTCACATTAATAATAATTGTTTTTACCAAGTATTGAAATTATTTAACAATAAATAAATAAATAGAATAAATGCTACTGTTGTGAACATTCAATTAAAAAAAACAAATTAATGAGTATAAGCCACTGTTATTTTGGAACATTGTGAGGCTGCATAGTCCTGTAGCCATAGCAAACAGAGAATTCTTTATAAAATGTACTTAAGCAATTAGGAAAAGTAAATATTTTTGTAATTTTTTTTTCAATCGTTTGAAAGGTCTATTTTCAACCATGCATTTTGTTTCAGTGTATGGCAATTTTAGTGGGTTTTTTGTTAAAATTCTTTGGCAGTGTTTCACATGAATATTTTAATTACTCTCTCCCTTCCATGCCTAATTCTAATTACATATTATTTTAACGTTTGCTATTTTGAAAATAGCTTAAATTAATTGAATCAATTTTCATTTATTTCAGTGACCTGAGCAATAACCAGATCTCTGAAGCAGCTCCAGATGCTTTCCAGGGTTTACGTTCACTCAATTCACTGTATGTATCTCTTTGACATGTAAAAACAGAAGCAAATTTCTCATATTCTTATAGTGAAATAATTCTGGATTTTTGGCTCTCTGCAGAATTGTCATATAAGTTTGATCAATTCTGAAAGATGTAAAAATAATTTCAGATGTTAGAGTGGTAATTGAGTATGTATCACAGCTGGACACTAAAAATGTATGGTTTGTTTTTCTATAAATACGTTCATGGCAAGGAGATGAACAAAACCAAACATTTATTTTATTCCCCAGTTAGTTGTTCTTACAAACGACAAATCCACTTACCAAGGTCCCTTGGTAAGGCTGTAAACAGTGAGGTGCTGATTCTGCTGAGAGATCTCTGGGCAACACACCTTTTGGGAAAATGTGTGATCCTGCTACCTCACAGGACCACAAGGATCTTGCAAGTATCAAGTTGTTGCTGCTAAATTCCCTTCAGGAAAATGGAAATTTTTTATTTGAAAGTCAAAATCACATAGTATGTGCCTTTCATAATGGTGGCTTTGTTTTATTATTTCCTGGTACAGTGTCCTCTATGGCAATAAAATTACAGAACTTCCAAAGGGCCTATTTGAAGGGCTCTTTTCTCTGCAGTTGCTGTGAGTATTTTTTTTTAATATTTATTCTATTTTGGGGTAACTCAGAAGGGTAAACTTGATGAGAGTTATATGTTTGGAGAAGAACTGGCAGGAAATCCCATATGTAAGATCAGAGTATGATAAAACCAAATTATATTAAAGCCAAAGGAGTCAAGACTGTTATAGGCCAGCTTGTCATTCATTCACAGATTTGATCATGTCTCAGTTAATGTCTCAGCCTAAAGTGATTAAAATGAAACTATTCTCTCATGTGGAATTTATAAGGATAAAAGATAAAATAAGGTACTATCTTGCCCTGTAAACAGCAGATAGTATGTATGAAGTTGTGTGGGAACCATAGAAGGAGTATTTCTGTGTTTTACACAGAGAAAATATGTAGTGGAAATGCTATGTAATTGTATTTCTCATTGTACCCATGGAAGAACAGAGTTGCATCAATTTCATTGATGACTTCAATGTTTTCTGACGCTCTTCTGTACAATTCTTTGGCTTCATGAACTCTGCTATTTTGTTTAACACTTTAGAAATTGCCATGTGTAACCTTATAAACCATTTTTATATAGATTTAATACTGGGAATAAAGAAGAATGTCATGGTGATATGTTTATCAAATATTGTCAATATTTAGCAGAAGAGGCTGTGCACTTGTTATACTATGTAAAAGAAATTTGTGAAATAGTCCATGAAACAACAATTTCTTTTGGAAGAAATTGTCCCAGAATAACTGACTTGTTGATTTCAAGCTTCTTCTTAAAGAATTTAGAACTTCTTCCTCCTTGATTAGAAGTATTTAATGTCCAGAGTTTATAGTGTAGTGATAGGCAAAACGTGTATTATTAACAATTCAGTGAAGACGGCAAAACAGTAAGTAATTACAAAGAAAATGCAAGTTCTGGCACCACCTAGAGGTTTACATTTTGATTTATTTTAATCACAAACTAGTATAGTAGTGGGGAGGAATTCCTTTAAAGAGACTTTAGTTACAAAAACATTATTTCAGAACTTGTGGGAAAAAAAAAAAAAAAGGCATCTCTGAACTTCTCTTTTATTCTGTATTAAAAAAAAAAACATCCATAACTTGATACACTTTGCATAGACAATACATTTCAGTCTAAGTAAATTTCTACATGTGTGGTGAAACTGTTTATCAGAGGATTGGTTTTCAGGTCCACCATTCCATTCCATCTCTGGCTGGATATGGGAAAATATCAAAAATATTTGGTTATAAAAATGCATCTAGTTGAATGATTTTTTTTTTTTTCCTCTTCAAAAGCATGGAGGAGTTGGTTTAGATTGGCTTGTTTGTTTTAACTTCAGAAGTCTGGGAGGTACAGGGAAGAAAAGGTTTCCTTTGAAGATGGAGAGGAAAAAGGATCCAAGACAGATTTGGATATATTCCATGCCACCAGTTTTTACTACAACTCTGTTAATGCGGCAGCATGCTGATTAGTAACATATAATTAAAAGTGCCACTGCACATCTCTTCCAGCTAATGAACACAGTGTTCAGTTCCTTTCTTGTTTGTTTATTTATTTGGCAAAAGGAACTAGTTTTCCTTGCAGATACTTGATTTTTTAAGCTTATTTCTTTGCACAAATACCACACACACGTTCTACTAGCACATACAAGAAACGTGATTTTAGCTGAACAAACCCACACATTTCAACTCAAAGTTGCAAATATTTAGGAATAATATCAGAGCACCTAAGTAAGATATTCCAGTTCACTGAAATCCCTTATGTCTCTCTCAATTAATATTTGTTACTATATCTCTTGTTCGGGTTACAAATATGGACAAAGAATTATCTGTGAAAAACGGTGAGGCTGCAGCAACACTGAGTGAATTCTTACAATTTTATAATTGTCTTCCATTAAACAGATTATTGAATGCCAACAAGATTAATTGCCTGCGAGTTGATGCTTTTCAAGATCTGCACAACTTGAATCTTCTTTCTTTGTATGACAACAAGCTTCAGACCATTGCAAAAGGCACCTTCTCACCCCTACGTGCAATTCAGACCTTGTACGTATGCTCTTGTTTATGATTGTCTTTAGTATGACTTCATACTCTACAGTGTACTAAAAATACCAGGAACTGCTGAGACCAAAGGGAAATAATGTGTGAAATTATCGTTTTTTTCTTCATGAAAGGCATTTGGCTCAGAACCCATTTATCTGTGACTGCCATCTGAAGTGGCTGGCGGATTATCTTCATACAAACCCCATTGAGACCAGTGGTGCCCGTTGCACCAGCCCCCGCCGTCTGGCAAACAAAAGGATCGGCCAGATCAAAAGCAAGAAATTCCGCTGCTCAGGTAATTTTCTTAGTTCAGCTGCTATTTTTCTTCTATTGGCACAAACAGTGGTTACAGAATCTCTGATGAAGGCAGCTGACTCTCTGTGGAATTATTAAATGTTGCAGAATCCTTTTTCGTTCTTTGACTGAAGGGAGGAAATCATGGAAGTCGTAGACCATTGGATCACGGAACATTACTATAGTTAACACATTTGGCACTATTTCTGAGTAGCATTAAATCTAACAAAAGAAATGCAATATATAATACTTGAGAATGAAATGCTAAAGTTATTCACTACAAGTAAAACCAACATAAATCATTTTGTAAAATTTCCACAAGGCTCTGGAGTATGTGAAAGATCTAAAAGTTTCTAGCTAAATATGGAAACATGACATATTCGTTTTATACAGGGAGCTTACCTCATACTGAAATTTACTGTTTTCTTTTTCTAATCTTATTCCATTTCCTACTTACATTTCTCTAAATCCTAACTTTTGTCGTATGGTATCCAGCTGTTCCAGGTGCATTTCACATTCGACAATTTATTCAGTCTCAAGTGCAAATACCAGATGAGAACTATTTGTTATCCATGTTCCGGATACATTTATGACTATTCACACTTTGTTGTTTATCAGCTCTCAATGTGAATACACATTTTTTCACTTAATTATCTGTAGTTAACTGTAGTCCATACTTAAGCTAATAAAACTCATTCTTTGCTTGCTGACATTCAGGTGCATCTTCTATTTTTTTCTCTTTATTTAGCTAAAGAACAGTATTTCATTCCAGGTAGGTTTGGCACTGCAGTAAGATTGACTAACTGCAGATACTCTCTCCCTTTCCCCCAAAAAGCAAAGTTTGTTATAGCTTTTAGGAAACTGGTGCATGTGTATTAACATTAGTGAATACCTGTAGCTAGACATAGTTTTCCTTTATAGATTACTAGTAGTTGTTTTCTGAATATGAGAGCTTAGCATGCAGCTCCATTTACCCCTTTTTGTCTCATGAATTTGCACACAACCTACCAAAATTATACTTGTGCTTAAATTATTTAGAAGGTTGCACCTGCTAGTTCATATTTCAATTGACATCTTTACTTACCTTGTACCTTGCCTTTCTGCCACTACTGTTTTTAAAATGTAGCTTCTGAGCTGCTTTTAAACACAGGAAACCATACTACCATCAAAGAGCTAGCACAACTTTAAAAAAATAAACGTTGTAGAAATGAACATTTTCTTGCCTTGCTTTCATGCTCTACACTGGCTGCAGCTACTGCTTGCTCACCCTCCTTGTTTTTATGAAATCACAGCAGAACGCTTGGAAAAGAAAGCCGATATTCTTCCTTAAACGCATTCTATGGTCACGCACATACAATGAATCAGAAATGCTTTCCATTAAAGAAAATGTGACTTTAGAGCTGGGGTGAAACGGCAATTTACACACCGCGTTAAGCTACGATAAGTCTATGATATTTTCACAAAAGATTTACTGATGTTGGCCCTAGCTCTTTGAAATATGTTTTCGTTATTTATTTTACCTTGCTTGTCAGGTGTGTGCACTGATTTCTTAATAGAAAAAAACAATGATTCACTTGCATTATGTTCCTAACAGATTATAAATGATTGATTGGCAAAATAAACAAGAGAGTAATGAATCTATTGATGAATTACAGTATGTGATTTGCAAGCAGGGTTTTCTACCATAGTTTAATATCTAGAAAAATATCTATAATAATTGATTATGACACCAGTGCACTTCTTCTTTCAAGTACTAGAGGTGTATTGTCATTCTGCAGTGTTTGAAGTACTGATTTATAGATTGGTCTTAGTCTTTGTCTTTTAAGCTGGTATGTTTAACAGCTCTTCTCCTAATGCTGTATGATGTATCACTTAAATTTGCAGCAATCATGAAGTTCTTCACACCCTCATACTAATACGTTGGTTTGAATATGAAGAAAAGACAAAATGAAATACAAAATAAAGCAGCAATTTGTCAGCATTGGCAGCCGCAAAAATGTGTTTTAAAGCAGCATAAAACAGAGGGGGATTCAATTTCTCAAACCTGTAGTACCACTCAATTCCTTAATGAGTAGAACAGCTGTATTCCTGCCACAGAGTGACTTTACTCAGCCTTGCCAGCACAACTTTTGTCTCTGAGTTAGAAGTGTTTTCTTGCCAGCAAATGTCTTCATAGCCTGTTTATAATATGGCCACACATGCAGTTTATGTACCCTTTAAAAAATACTATTCCTTGGAAAAAAAAAAAAAAAAGAAGAAAAAGAATTAACAAAAAATGCTACAGACTTGCCTTTTGAAATATAGCTTCTGTGCTTTCTCTTTCCATCAGGTTATCAGGGAGATGCTGCATAAAATTCTTTTAGTTGTTGAAGACCTCGTCCCTGAATATTTTAGTTGTTTACTTTAAACCCCTAACAAGGATTTACACTAACTGCAGGAGGAAAAATAATGAATATGTAGCCTTGCTTATTGGGTATTAAAAAGTGCTAAAAACACTTCTTTACACTTCAGTAATTACTGTAAAAACATTAGCATTTCTTTAAAACCTAAATATTTTTTATGTTTGCTTTAAATATGTCATTGGGAGATCTTGCTCTGCAGACATTAGGAAGTCTTAGTAGAATTTCATTACAATCGTTTGGAAGACTAAAGGTTATACAAGTATTAAATCATTAATTTGAAAAAATATCGTTTGTCTGCTAACTCGTAGAAATATTTCATGTAGTTGTATCTTGTGTGTTACATAGACATTTACAACATTTACAACTTAGGTATTTACAAACGCTAGAAAACATAACACATGATGACTTTTGGGCGTTTTTTTCTTGCCCTGAGGAATCTGTTTCTCCTATGTTTCTTTGGTTTATTAAGGTTTTAAGTGGCATAGCATGTGTTCAAAGGATCAGCTTTTAAAGAATACATTCAAAATAGTGAAGAATAATGCATGGGAGGCATTATCATCCTATATGAAATCTGTAATTAACCCCAATCTTTTCTCAATTTTTTAATGCCACTTAAAATGAATTATTCTCTCTCTCTGCTGAAGATGGTACCCCTTAGCAACATCTTCTAATCAAACTAAAGTTGAGTAGAGAACATGAGAGCTTAGTTCATGTTTTTTGTCTTAATTGGGATTACTCTGTCTTTCTTTCCTTCTTGGCTATCTTTACTTTTGCAGGAGTTCATCATTTTGGCTGTAAGTAAAGTTCAGTGTCTGAGCTAAATCACAATGTACTTCCCAGCCCCGATGCACCTTCTGCTAGTCTCAGTGTTTTCACCTTTGTCCAAGAAGAACCCACAGGTCCTTTCAGCTTCTCTTTGTTTTCTTTGTCACCCACCCTCAGTTCCTTACTGGATGTTTTCTCCTCATATGTTTAGGATGTTTTCTTTGACTGACTCTGGGAAATGGTGGAGGAAACTTTCAATGTGGTTCCTTTTTTTGGTACTTTTTATTTGATCTGTGACAGTAATGCTGCTACTGTGGCACTGGACATTCAGTAATAAGAATGCCATGTCATGTAAGCAATGCTTCAAATGCTTCTGTAACTTATACCTACTCCTTCCTCTTTTCCCTTGCTCTTATCCTTGGCCTAATGGATGCAGTTTTGATAATGTAGCGAGATTTTCTGTTGTGCTTGATCTAACCATGTGGTTGTGAGGTATGAGTAAAACATGGTTCTGTCAAGCACCATGGAACGTCACGCAGCTTTCTACAGCATGGCAAGCTGCTGAGGCTTAAGTCAGGATCACACATTTTTTAAATTAAAGCTGAAAACAGGGCTTTCAATCTTATGTGTTTGAGATGATGTGGAGTATCGAGACTATAAAAAAACCACAGAGGTTAATGAAGTCCAGTCAACAATACAAATTTGTGACAAGAGAAAGAGAAAAGGTGGCATTCGGGATCTATTTATTCTTGATACAGAGAAAGAAAATAAATTCTAAAAGAATCAGTGGCATTTGTGTGATTAGCTATAAACAAGGCTAGATTGGCTGACAACATAATCAGCAGAAAGTACAGCTGTGAAAAGCTCAAGTTAATGTTATCCTGTTCTGTGAAGTCGGTCACAGTTTCTTTTTCCAGCATATCTTAAGCCCCTATATTTAACCCTCTCTTGAAGCCCTTGTGTCTGTTCAGTATCACAAAGTTTATCATCCATTTCCCAAGTTGTCCACCCGTTATCTGCACTGCAGACATCTTTTAAACCTTCACACAAGAAGCACATCTTATACTTTATTGACTCAGTATCTGTATTTTGACTTGACTCTTCCACAGGCACTGAAGATTACAGATCCAAATTAAGTGGAGACTGCTTTGCAGATTTGGCTTGCCCTGAGAAATGTCGCTGTGAAGGGACCACAGTGGACTGCTCCAATCAGAAACTCAACAAAATTCCTGATCACATCCCCCAGTACACAGCAGAGTTGTAAGTTGAACCCATAATAAAGCATTTATTTGCTTATGCAAAAACGAACTAAAATTTTCAAATATGAAACCAGTTTTACTTTTTTGGATAACAAAAATGAAATGTAACCTCTGTGGTACACTTCAAAGGACTAGATATTAATAGCAATTATTTATGCATCATTTCAGTACCATGTAGCCTTCAAAACTTATGATAAATAAATAAGGTAACTATTTTATGTTGCTGGTTCTTCAGTACATGAGCTGCCCACTTGGATTTTTTTTGAAAGGTAGTGGGGTTTATTTTGCTTTTTATTTTAACTACAAGAGCGAGTAGGACATCCGGTGACCATTGTCTTAAAAAAAGTGCTACCTAGGCGTTTAAAACAGAGCTGATTCTTATGCAAAGCACACATTATGTGTGTCAGGCAGAAGAACAGAGGAAGATAAAGCAGAAAAACAAAACAGAATTGGGTTAAGAAGATGAGATAATAATATAGTGAACAGAGATGAGCGGAAAAGAAGTCACAGATTATTACTCGCTTAATAAGTGCCATATGGGAATGATTTGTAGGCATTACAACTGAAGTGGTCTTCAAGGAGGGATTGAAAGATAAAATTAAGACAGCTTTACAAGGTTTTCTCATGCGCAAAGCCTAGTATGAAAGGGAATGCAGAGATGCTTGAAGGATCACCAGAAGGGCAGGAAATGAAAGTGACCATCACTGGCAGAGCAAAGGCGGGAGGAAATAGCTGGTTTTCCTAAGAGGTTTAGTGTAAAGAACAAGGCAGAATGTTGAGGGGTAAATGAGAAGGACTTTGATTTGATGTAGTGAAGCAGGGACAATGATGTGGAGACAGGAGTACTGCGATCCAGTTGTGACCCACAGGGGTGAGACGAGCAACACTATGGCACATCTCTTAAAAGTCTGCAACTGGCATCAAAGCAATAGTCCACCAGTGAAGGTATGAGATAATGAGACCATGGCTAAGGATTTGGATCATCTGGACAGGAAAATAAATTTGAGACTGAAATATTGTGTAAATAGAGATGGACATTTTTGTCTGTCTCTGCCCTGAGAGGAGGAGTTGAATTTGGTGATGTTCTAATTACAGATCTGAGTGGTGATTCTAGTTTTGCCCAGAATGATGGAAAATTTAATTGAAAAAGTGGCATATGTGGGAAGAGCAGAGCTCAGCTTTTGGCCATGTTCACGGTGTTGATTTACTGTTCATAAAGTAGTGCCAGAGAAGAAAAAAATGATAAACAGTCTTGAGTAGAGGGAGAGAGACCTCAATAGAGAAATACGTTTTTGTTTTTTTTTCATATAGGATTTGCTATATATATATATAGGGATACAATATAGAGGGTGAAGAACCAAAAAGGAGGGAAAAAGAAAGAAGATTTTAGTGTGGAGAAAGGTCCACAAGAAGACAATAACTACTCATCATATATATATATAATGTTATGCTATTATATTTTCAGATAAAATTACTTGCATTGAAGAATAAAACCTGATGGAACGGGTAGCAGGTTAAAGTGTAGCAGGAGATCATGAACTAATGGTTGCAGAACCGAGAGATGAAAAATGGAGTTGTTGAACTGACAAGCATACATTGTCTTGATTCTTAACAGGATTCATGTTTAATTGTCTCTGCTCTGAAGAAATAATAATCTTAATTTAGTATTTTAATTGTTGATTTTCATATTCATTTATTTACATGTGGAAGATAAACTGTAAAGTGTTTTCTTTCTGTAATCATGATTCATACATATTAAATTCAGGTGAAACAATTAAGTCATCAAGCCTCATCTGCTATGTATCCTAAATTCTCAAATTTGAGTCAACAAAGAAATTGTGTTTGACTAAAACATAATTCATATTTAGTTCCAGCACTTCTTTCAGAAAACATCCAGTCTTGTTTGAAGGTATCAGTGGATTAAAAAGCCACCATGTTCCTGAGAGTGTTACAGAAGTTAATTGTCTCTCTTCACTTCTGTTAAAGTCTTTTAAAATAGAAACTTTTACTTCCTGATGGAATCTGCCTCTCTTCAGTTTCCATCACTACTGCTTTTATATTTTTTTGTCATTAAAGAGCCCTTTTCTATTCAGCACTTTATCGAAGTAAGATGGTCTTAAACTGTAACAAAGTCACTAGTCAACCACCTTCTCGATAAGCTATACAGATTGTTCTTCAAGTCTTTTGATGTAAAAAAAAAGGGGGATAGAGGGGATAGAGAAATTACTTCTGCATTTTTTTTTTACTTCTTCTAAAAATCTAAGTGCTGTAGCTAAATACGCTCTTCTGGTATTTGCCTCACTGATGCAAGAGTTACAGTATCTTTGTCTTGTTTCCTTCTGCTGTTGCTGGTCTTTGATACACTGCCTTTGTTGCTCCTCTTGGGACTTCCCAGTCTAGTTCTAGGGCCACTCTGTGATATCCAGTTCACAACGTTTACTGGCATTTACAAGAAGAATTAGTCTTTCTTTTCTTTTATCCACAAAATTTGAGGTAAAGATACTTGTTAGAGCCAAATGACATTGATGCTTCTCTAACAGTGATGAAGAAGGCTAGATTATTCTCTGAAGGGTGTTTTCAGGAGCTGCGCCTCAGCTTGGAAGCAAAGATCAAAACTGAGGAAATGTCTAGGTTTCTTTAGGTTTCTCTGGCAAATATTTATGTTTCTCAAACAGTTTGCCTGGAGATGTGTTTTAAGTCTGAAGACATGGGAGAAGAAGAGAGGGCACAAAAAGAACATGGCTTCTTTTCATCCCTTAGCTCAGAAGGTTTTGAAACAAACAGGAATCCTGTAACCTCCAAGAGAATTTGTGTCACGGATCCCCTGCAGAGTGGCACTCTGTCTGAGGGATATAGGGAACAAAATAAGTATTTTCACAGTCGGATAGAATAATATAATGCAGCTTCATTAGCACTATCATAATATATGGTTGCAATGTGCAATTTAATGGGTTAAAAACAGTGAACTACTTTCATCTCTATCATTCTAGGGCTAATAGGTCTAGTGAAAAATACTGCACTAATCTTGAGTTCAAGAAAGCATGTAATGCTTCCTTTAAAGCTGCTTTTATAATGTCCTCTTGAAAAGAATTTCTTTGTATATTCCAGTCAACTGGCAACTTTGGGGTTTCAGCTCAACAAATGGCAATGAATAAGTTTTCTGACAAGGAGTTTGAAAGTGTTTTTTCTAAGTTTGTCCTCCCTGCTTTATTTGCCCATATGACCTGGCTAGAGTATTGATTGTATAGATTGCAACAGTAATAATATCATATCAAAAACACTATTTCTTCAGAGTAGTTGTTTTTAAAAAAAATCTTAAAATAATAATACAGCTCGAGATATACTTAATTGTAAAAGGAGAAAAAAAGTTATAAATAAGCCAAGTGCTGTTCTGTTTCTATTTTGGCACTTGCTCAGTCTTCCAGAGAACCAGTGAAAGATCTGTCTAATTTGCTATTGAAGTATTTGAGATAAAGTACTAGCCTGTAAATGCATCCCAGGAATAAAATATTTTTCAAGTGACATTCTAATGTATAGAAAATTTAGAAAGCATTTGATAAATCACTCAAATGAGAGTCCCCAGGAGAAATGTTAAGTAAATCAATTTCAGTCTTACTTATTCAATTTTTCTAATGATTATACAATAGCTGATAAAATTCCAGATCCTAAAAAGATAGTTTTTGAAAGCATGGAATGTCACTGCAGTGCATAGCCTTCCAGGAAGGTTCAGCTATTGTACCAAAACATGCAAATGTTACACAATCTTACCCATTGTGTTGATAAACCAGGAAAAAGCATCAAATAAAACAGAAAAGAGAATAGTTAGACATCATCATCAAATGTTTCGTTTGCTTATTTTTATTTTGAGAATATTTCAATACTTTTCTTTGAATAAACCAGATACAAGTATTTTTAAGATCATTTTCATGATCCAGTGATTTACAGGTACCAACTATCATTATTGCCTCTACCAGGAAAGAGCACTGGGCTCAGAAAATAATTAAATTGAGGTCCAGAAGAAAGACATCACCACTTCTGTTAATTTTCTAATCATTTGTAATAATTTTGATTCCTCTGTGTGTGCTGTCACTTACCATGATAATAGAATGAAAACTCCTTGCACAATTTAACATTTACATGTTTTATATTTACACAACTTTAACAATTAATATTTAACAATTCCATATCCAAAGCCAGTGGTCTCGAGCCATAGTAATGCCATGTGATCCATGTAGTCATTCCTCTGACCACAAACCCATAATTTGTAATTCTTGATGTCCCTTTATCTGTATATCTGCCCTCAGTGATGTTGCATGAATTGTGATATCACCATATACACAAAGTTAGAGAGATTTGTTCTACATTTTTAACCAAACACAATACAGTGATAAAACCAGTGCTTCTTTTCCATCATGGAGAAGCATGGAAAAACTTCTCAAACACTGAAAATCTTAAAAAAACATGGAAAATCCTTAAAATTGTTCTGTAGTATTGATAGTAGACTAAGACTAGTTTAAATAAAATAAAAATATAACTTCTACATATGACATTAGGTGTAGGACTAATTAGCACCACAAATACAAGATTGAAGAATAACCAACAAGTAGTTGAAGAGAAAGGCTGTGGTGGTGCTGTCGTACATATTAAAAGATGAAGGAGTGCCGTTGGGCACTGCTATAAATTTCATTTTGTGATGTATGTCCAGGAGTGTAATATGTAAGTTGAAATAATTTTACTGAATATAAAAACAGTAAAATATCAGTGGAATACTGTGTCAAGGACTTTACTTTTCAAGATCGGTATGAATCACTTGGAAAAAATTTCAAGAACAAGAATCATCTAGAAAAGAAGACTTCTGAGGAAAAGCTCAAAAGATAGAATGCATTTGTGTGAAGAAAACTTGAGGGAGAGACAAAGCAAATTATTTTTAATATGGAAAAGATTGTTGTAAAAAGGAAAGGAACAAATTTTTTACCTTTTTCAGTAGGGTTAGAAATGTTTGTGGTAGAGCACAGTGAGGAAGAACTATTAGAATTGATATATATTTTCACGAACAAGTCATTTCACTAGATGATACAGCACTTGAAAAGTCAACATTTATAGAATGCTTGTTGCTTCTGTTGTTGGCCGACAGGGGAAAAAAGACTGTTTACAATGATGTAAATTTGTTAATTGACACTGCAAAAATTCATTTGATATGTTCCCACTAAAAATCACATTAAGTCATCCAGCTGATTTTCACAGGTGGTAACATCTTTTGAAATTCATGTTCCTTGTATTTCAGTGTGGTATACAAATGTTCCATGTATATCCGAAACACTCTTCCTGTCTTCTCTGTTTTGTTCCGTGCTGAAACTATTGTACAGACATACCTTCAGATTTACAACCTTAATTTCCCTTCTGGCTATCATTGAGAACAAGCAGGAAGGAAGGATGAAGGAGCAGCTTTCTTTTATTTTCTAGGGGTTTTTTAATTGTCTTGCAAATAAGGCAATTCTGAAAAGCATTCTGGGTTTAGAATTTTGCTGAATTTCATTTCATGGTGATCTTGTCAGTCATCTCTTTTCCTTCCTATTTAAGATCTCTAAATAAAAGCTGGACAGACTCCCCTCCTTAATAAGATGACTCCATTAAAACTTATAAAGAATCTAAGACTCATAATTTCCGCTTTCTTTTCAAGAGAGGAAATGGCAAATACTAGGTCAGTGCAGATATTTTTTTGACATACACGTGGTCCCCTAACCTAGCAGCTGCTAAAGGTAGGCTGAGCCGAAACAGCCTTGATTCCTGGACAGGAAAGATCAGTATCCAGCTAGTATTTGTTGCTCAATGTATACCTTTTAGTATTGTTACAAAGCAGCATTTAATGCTTCCTTATACAATATGTGTGCTAGGTGTAGTGGTCTGAAGATAAACCATGGTCAGAGAAGTGTTTTTAAATTCTTGGAAAGACCTATGCAGTGTATTTGAGTTCCTATTCAAAAGAAGCATTGAGCATAAAGTAATTATTACATTCTTGTAAATAGTGTTCTGTGAGCACCACCAGATGTCTGGCAGACCCCACCTGATATCCTTTAAAGAACAGTAAACTAATCTTCAGTGGTCTATATGTACTTCATAAAGATTTTTATTTATAAGTTGCCATGGAATCCTTCCTTAGTTACATTTTTGTTTTTCTTCACTTAGAGGAAAAATTAAAAACATCATCTTATATTTCTCTGCAGGTTTGGTTGCGTAATGTTTTGTGATCTGGTTTTGATTCTGTATGTCTTGTGCATTCCTAAGCTTAATTAATGAGAACGTTCATTCACAGGAATTACACTGACATTTCTAATTCTGGTATACGGAAATGTTCTTCAGCTACCAGCTGAATACCAGCTATTCAGTTAAACCTGTCTAAAAAGCTCACTTAGTGTGGAATATTCTATACCAATGCCTGAATGTTTTTTTCTGAAATTGATGTCGTTTCTTGTAGGCGACTAAATAACAACGAATTTTCAGTCCTGGAGGCCACTGGAATCTTTAAGAAACTTCCTCAGCTGCGTAAAATGTAAGTGCAACTTCAGTGACCTTGTGCATTCAGAAAGCACATTAGCTCCTTGCTGTGTTTCTCTATCTTTCTTAGTTCTTATTTTTCAAAGATTCCATGGATTCTAATCGAGACTCAAGAATGGGTTTAAATTAATCACTGAGGTAGATCAGAGTTGGCAGCTCTCCTCTGTGGGACAAGGCACTGCCAGTAACAGCTTCTCACAGCGTATAGCTCCAGCACCTTCACTGCAGCGTCCAGCCACCTGGTCTGTTATGGAGCCACAGCAGGGAGCTCACAGTATGGGCTGCTCAAAAAAAGGGTCCAGTAGTCTTTTGTCACTTCCTGTACTGCTCCCTAACCAGCCAATTTTGCTCTTTCAGCACATTCAAGACATGCCTTTGATTCTGTGCTTCATTAAACTGTCATTAGATGAGGGGAATATCAAAATTAAATGACAGACAAAAAAATGGTTTGATAGCTCATCCATGTAAGTCCGTGTTCACAGTTCATGTCCTAAGAAGAGTTTATAATCTTACCAGTTGCAGATGTTATTAAAAATAAATCTAGGAAAAGCTTTTCTTTTGCTTATGTAAAGGACATGTTTGAGGGTAGATCATTTAGTTAGACTTAGTGACTCTGTGCTCAATCTTTTTAGGATTAAATCCAAGCACAAATAGTAAGTGAGGAAAAATGCAAGTAAAAATAGATCAGATTAATGAAAATGATACACTGCTTTTTGAATGTAGTCACCAAGTTGCTACCATTTATAAAAGCTCAGTATACATTACTAGTGACCAAAATCTCAAGAGGAGCAATAGTGTTACTTAAACTATTGCTAGCCTTACCCAGATCCTTGATGGCAGCTGACATGATCACAATTAGTTAAATACTTATTACTGAATTTTTCAGTTAGTAGGTCAAAGATTAAAAACAAAACAAAACAAAAAACAACTTTGCTTTTGACCTATCCACTTGAGTACATCTTGCCACTTCGAATTGGGCTGAGATACTTAAAAGATGAATGGAGGAATGCTGGCACAGCAGTGTTCTGGTGCTATACAGTAAATACCCAGTTTTCTTCATTCCTCAAGGATCTCAGATTAGCACTTTTTACAGCTACAGAGTGCCTTTGAAATAAATAAAATACTCAGTGGCATACGTACACACATAACAGTTCTTTATATTTAAGAAGAACAAGGAAAAGGGAATATACTGTCAGTAATTACATATTATCAGGCTATATGGGTAGCTTAGTAAATATTTAATGTCATCTAAAGCTAGTTTGCTGCTTTTTAGTTGAGGACATGTTCAAGACAAAAGAAAGAAAAGGAAGAATATTAATCAATCTCAGCTGTCTGCTGGAACTCCCAAGAGCTTTGAAATCTGGATAATTGAGGGGGAACAAAATTGAGAAAATGTTAATGAAAAGTCAACATTTTTAATAATACCACTCTGTAACTTCCTAATATAGTTATCAGTTGTTACAACATTCTTTAATTTAGAGAATAATGCAGTGACTAGTTTAGCATGTCTGGAAAGCAGTGAGGTAGTGATGTTACGCAGACACCAATACCAATGAATTCTGTATTTTTGTGGAGCTCATATTTCTTCTGGAGGTTCAAACAGGTGCAAAGGTCTTTCTGCACAGACGACATTGAAAAATTGGAGCCTAAATGTTTAATTGATTTGATAGTTCATGAGTAATAAAGCACTTGTATGCACTGCATCATTGATTAGCTATGCATCATTAATCCTTAAAATGCCTGTGAAGTGGGTGAAGTAGTATCCATGTTCCACCAGGAACAAATAAGATTTTAGGAAACTAAGGGCTTGACACGGATAAGCCAGCTGAGATGAGAAATAATGAGTTTCTTGCTTCCAGTCTTGTGCAGCACCTTACAGGCAACTGAACAGCTCCCCTGTGAAACTAAATTTAAGCGTTGATTGTATCCTTCCTCACAGGCAAGATGTATATTAAATTACAGCTAGGCTAGAGATGAGTAGTCAGCACTCAAGATTAAGCCACAACTCTTTGTTTTCTATGTCTTAGATAATGGTGGCAGTTCATTGTGGCAAGTGTATGAATTTTTCTTCTGACAAATAGTATGTTTCTTGATTCAAACAATTAAAATGCTGTTCTAGAAGTTGCATCAAATAACGTTTTATTTTGTTCCCAACATCCTTAATTCCATAAAATTAAAAGTTGCTAGCTTCACTTCATTTTACGTTGTCTCGGAGCATTTCTAAGTGCTTTTTAAAAATCACTAGTGTATAAACACTCTTTAGTGTGTAGATATGTACTTCTGTAATATTTGTAAGTAGTTATATAGAACGAACAAAACAAAAGGAGGCAAGAATAACATGAAAAATCTTTAAGAAAATATGTGTTGTTGTGAGTGTATGCTTTTGTATATATAATACAGACACTACCCATTTGGAATGTAATTTCCATATTTCCAACTAAAAACTATAAACACCAAATGTTTTGGCAGTATTTTAGGTCATTTTCCCACATTTTGATGTGCTTTCCATGTGAATTGTGGATAAATGAACTGTCTTGCTTATAAACCCTCCTTTTTAACTAATGTCATAAATGATTAACATTTCATTTACTGTTTACATTCACACATTTCATTTACTTATGTTGCCATTTATACTGCTTTCTTATATTTGTGTCTACCAAGACAAAATAAAGAAATCAGAGTTGTTAGTTGTGCTGGTACTCATACAGTATCATTTTGTTATTAATTCATCTAATAATCCTACAAAGACTGGAGACATGAAAAACATATACGGTCACTGACATGACTCAACATTCTGAAAAGATGTTCTTGTGTGGCAGCAGCACAGACTAGGTAATTGCCATTATTTAAAAACATCATCCAAAGATTGCTTTAAAAATCTTTATTTCCTCAGTTAGCAGGGCATTGAATTTTGCTTTTATTGGTTTGGAGTTGAACAATACATTTGTTGCTTTTACACAATAACTCAGTATCTTGAAATCTATGCAGTGTGCAGCATTTAACAGTTAGTTTAGGATATTTTAAAAAGAAAACGTGTTTTTCTGTTAACGTGTTATAGAAACCTGAGCAATAACAAGATTACTGATATCGAGGAAGGAGCATTTGATGGAGCCTCTGGTGTGAATGAACTATTGCTCACCAGCAACCGCTTGGAAAGTGTTCGACACAAAATGTTCAAAGGATTAGAAAGTCTCAAAACACTGTAAGTGTAATTATTTGAGTGGTTTTATTCGTTCTTTCTGCCAGGGATTTTTTAAAGTAATAGTCTATCTGTCCTAAAAACTTTGATTTTAGAGGATTAGCTATGGATTATTCAAGCATATCTTAGTTTCTGTTCCTATTTTACAAAAGGTTATAATACATTATACGAATTCATTAATTATTAATTATGGATACAATGTAGCTGAAATTCTTCATTGTGATTACTTGACTACATTACAAGTCCTCTAAAATGATGAAGCGGTTGAGAATGGGTAAACATCCAACTGCAGAAACGGAAATGGAATAATCATCTGCTTCAAAGTAACAGAATTTTGCATGGGAATTATACATTTTACATAATGGAGTCTGATTCAGTTCAGCTCAACCATTACTTGGAATTTTGCTAGAGGAAAAAATTACTCTTGTGGATATTGAAATGTGGGAAATGATTCTCTCCTAAGTAACTTTAATGTCATTTCAACAGTGAAGGGAGGAGTAAAAGCACTATAGCTTGAACTCATTTCATTCTTTCCATGAAGACAGTTTAGCTCTTTCCGCTCAAAAAAAGATGTTCATACAATCCACAGCTTCTTGGCCTTCTTCAGAGAGCCTGTCCTTCTGATCAGCAGAGCAGAGCCAAGATTAAACCGTTTTTGGGGCTTCAGCTGTCCGTAGACATTAGGTGCTTTTAATAAATCAGGCCTATCATTTCTAACTTTGCATTTAAAGCTGCTAAAATTATTAGAAGCAGCTATTCTTAGACAAATGTGGAGAAAAATATTCATTTTTTGATGGACAGATAGGAAAACAGCAAACTTAAAAGCTCTCATGTTTTACAGAAATAGAGATTTTAGAATAGGTGTTTCTTGCTTTGTGTTCTGAAATATTTGCTAAATCTTAGAGTCATGCTGAGGAGGAGTCAGGGTAGCCTGATTTCATTTAATTGAAATGCTTGAAAATGTAGTAGAAGTGGTTTCTAGAATTTCTCCTGAGAAAATTCTGGTTGAAGGCACCTCAGGAGGACGTCAGCTGGTACAACCTTCTGCTCCATATAAATAGCAGTTCTGGAGTCATTAGGCTTGGAAACGTGAAGAGGGGGCTGCTGTGTATCTCTGATTTGGTGAATTTCAATCAATTCCATTTCTCATTGATAATTTTATTTCAATTCTTTCATGATTACTGATTCTGGTATTGAAAGAAAAAAACCCGCAAATGCTTAGGGGAAACACCCCTTGTCTCTGTGATACCCACCCACTCACTTTCCTGTTGTCCTGTCCCCTCCGCGCACACTGCACTCCGTCCCTGCAGCAAGGGGACGGGCAGCACCAGGGTGGCGATCCCTTTGGAGTCAAACTTCTCAGCCCCTGCTGAGGCCACTGCTTCAACTCCGTCCTCGGGCTGAGCTAAGGAATGCTGGTCGTTCTTTCCTCAGGATGTTGAGGAGCAACCGCGTGAGCTGCGTGGGAAACGACAGCTTCACGGGGCTGAGCTCGGTGCGCCTGCTCTCGCTGTACGACAACCAGATCACCACCGTGGCACCCGGCTCCTTCGACACCCTCCACTCGCTCTCAACGTTGTAAGTCGTGCTCGTGTCATACCTTACCCAAGGCTAAATGTTTTGGGGACTTTTCTGTTAATGGTTTACTGCGTAATTTCACAGTGTGAGGTAAGGTTAAGGGAAAAAAAGAGTTCATAGAGGGTTTTTTTTGAGAAAGTTTATTTTCTGGACCATGTTGGATGCATGAAGAGTGTGTTTTCATGACGCCCGTTAACACAGTGTTAGACTGGTTTCCAGAAGTGCCTGAGAAGGCAGGAAAAATGTCCTGCTCGCCCCCCTCGCAGAAGCCCACTGATCTGAGCCAGGGTAGAAACGCACATTTCGGGTAGGCATCGCACGATCACAGCTGGTCGAATCACCATGTTGTCTGTCTTTCTGCACTGTGCTGTTCAATTATTGTCTTAAATTTCCTCGGTCTACTGAGGAGCTTCATTCACACGTGTTTTATAATGAAGCTTCAGTCTCATTTTGTATAAAAAGAAGCACCCCTTCTTTTGTTTAAATGTGATGTAATTTAAGGGAAGGGAAAATGGTGAGCTGGTGAGCAAAGTTGCCGCTCAGTTTACTGAAGAAATGCTTTTTGTCGATAGCAATATTCAGGAAAGTACTTAATCCCCTTTTTACATAGAAAGTGACACTTTGCACCAAGTGACTAATTTGTGCATATTAAGGATGGCATGTTTATAAATAATGGAATTGTCGATAGGTTTGCGCTGAAGTAAGGAGATGCCAAAAGTACTGAGACTTCTAGAAGTAAATTCATTTTTATAACTGGCATGTAATCAACTTAGCTGTCACTTCAGATAGGAAACTTATTCTCTGGAGCAAATAAAAGATGGAAATCTTGAGATGACAAATTAATGGAATAGCTGTTGTCAGGTTAAAACTAATAATGTAAAGTAATCACCCTTCATTTCTATATGAAATTATTGCATTATCAGTACAGACTGGCTTGACAAGTCAGGTCTTTGACAGTTTTAAATTATTTCTAAACGAGTTGTATCAAGATTCACTGCACAGAACCTCAATTACAGCTTTCACCTATGGTTTGTACATAGTATTGTTTGAAGAATGGTATTTAAGCTTAGCTTTTTGAAAATAGGAATAGAATACTTAGGATGAAAAAATTGTGTCGTCCGAAGTAAACTTTCCTGTGGTTCCCAGAAACCTCTTGGCCAATCCCTTCAACTGCAACTGCCATCTCGCGTGGCTTGGAGACTGGCTAAGGAAGAAACGCATTGTGACGGGGAACCCTCGCTGCCAAAAACCCTACTTCCTCAAAGAGATTCCCATCCAGGATGTGGCGATTCAGGATTTTACATGTGATGATGGTAAGAAAACTAATATTTGACCTTTTTATAATTCCAGCTTTCGTATGTATAACTGCATGATTCCCATAGATCCCAAAGTGTTATGCTTTAAATAAATTCATCTGTGCTTCATGCTCAGTTTCTACGTCAGTTTAAAAATCCTTCACCCATTTTTGGTTGATCAGCAGGCACACGGCTATTGTATATATGTTTTCAAAAGTGTTCCTTGCCTATGTTCATTGTAATAATTTAGAGGTAATATAAAAATTAAATAAATTTATCAAATGTAGTTCTGACAGTATTTTGAAATGCTGATGCTTGAGTCAAGCTCTTTCAGGTTACTTGATCAAATAACATGCCATTTTGCTTAGTTTGTGACTTCCTGAATGTCAGAATTCCCCTTAATGCTTAAAAAAAAAGATGGCTGCTATCTTACGTCTCTTACACATGCTTCCATTTATTGTATTACTTGTTTGTCAATTTTCAAGGCTGTAACATTTCTTTAGAGACTCTGTTTATTTTTAATAATTTATTAATTTTGAAAATCAACATATATTTTGCTTTATTATCTTTCATTTTAAGTATTCTTCATTCTTTAATGATCTTTTTTTCCCATATAATAGCATTTTTACCTAGTAAAACAACATTGTACTAAACAAAGCATTGCTTGAAATATAAATTCTTGTAGCAATGGTTTAGAGAGATGACTTACAAGTTTTTCCTACACAGATATCATAATGAAGAAGCATCACGTTTGCTTATAGGAATTCCAGGCGGGATTTTATTGCTAATACTGAAGGGACATTTGTATAGCAAGCTTAGCATCTGTTTGTTGGGTTTTTTTTAACCAGGAAATGATGACAATAGCTGCTCTCCACTTTCCCGCTGTCCTGCAGAATGTACTTGTCTAGACACAGTAGTTCGCTGCAGCAACAAAGGCCTAAAAGCTTTGCCTAAAGGCATCCCAAAAGACGTAACTGAACTGTAAGTGGCACACTTTTATCCCTTTTATGAAAATCAATGTCAGATTTATAGTCAGGTTCAAGAATGAGGGGAGGAAAAAATGAAGAATGAGATTCAGTAGATCAGTTGAAATTTATTAATGTACTGCTTTATAGATAGAAAGACTTCCACAATATCTTGAGAAATTTGAGGTTAAGTTTGAGTTAGCAACGCTTTGTAAGTCTGAAAACACTCTAAAAACTTTTACTTTCTTTTACTGAAAAGCTTCAAAAATATGTGTATAGTATCATAATCACTCAGAATTTATATCACCAACACTGAACCATCATATAACTGAATGTGGATATTATATTACAGTGAGTTAAATTATAGACAACAGTGCATCTGATTAATCTATAGTCACTGTGTAGGAAGGAATGAAGAAGTTCAATTACATTAAAAGGTCAAAAGAAAACCATCTATTAATGTGTTCTCATATTTTCAAAGTAAACATGGGTTTGTGATATTTCAGAAAGACTAGTTTTAATAGAAAGCCTTTTCATATAGGCAGTCTTGTACAATCTGGGATATTTGATTAATCTCTTGATACATTTTTATATGAGAAAAATGGTAAAGATTACATTTTATGACAAGTTATAATTTGAATATGCAGACTGACAGTGACATTGATATAAAAAAGAGCTCGCTACCCCACGTATTGTTTGAAGATAATAACTGAATAAGCCATTCATAAAACTAGATGAGTCAATTTTACCCGTTATGAAGGGGAAAATATAAACCTAAAAATTGGGTTAATCGTCTGATTTAAGCATCTTGATCAGATAGGTCACAAGATTGAAAGAAATAGATAGAAATTATTGACAAGAAAAAAAGTTGGTTTTGTGTTACATATGGCACATAATTAATATTGAATTATTAATTCTTCATAATGATTGATTAATTTGGAACTTTTTAAGAAGAAAACATAGCTGTGTATCTTAAGTCACTAAAACAGTTTTGTTATTTTCCTATTTAGTGTTATATAGAAGATTCTGAAATGTCCACCACTAGTTTTTTGCTTAATAGCATCCAAAAGGCTTTAGTCATTAATGAAATTATTAAGAACTCAAATTAGCACACAGCTATATAAACCTATAATTCATTTCACTAGATTTTGGTGGTGATGTTTTTTTCTTGAAGAGAAGATGACTTAATTAAATATAATCTGGCCTAATAAATACAGTTAGACAGTGCAAAATTAAGCAGCTAAAGAGAGATACTTTCCGAAGTGCAAGTGGAACACCGTGACTGAAAACTCATTTGTGTACAATTTTATATGCTTTAATTAGTGTCTGAGCATGCAATTTAGCATATTTTTCAAAAGAATAATGGAGGTGGTTCCTGTTAGCAGTCGCATACTGATTGATTCTTGTTCATTAGCATGCAGAACCCTTCCAAGATGTACTCTTCATGTGTTTTATAAAATATCTTAATAGTTGCATCATTTGAACAGGAAGGAATTTTTATCAGCCAAGTGGATACTTGTAGTACTTCAGTTCTTATGAAGCTAAAGCAATATATCCTAATTTGTCTGTCGTAAAGGCATTTTCTCAGAATACTTACTCCTTCAAAAAGTTTAAGTGTTGTTGGTTTCTTTTTTAATAATTAAGTATATGAGCCCATGTTCCATTCACCACCATTTATGTAATGCCATTAATACAGTGTAAACATAAAACTTGTTGAAACATATATTTTAAATTTGGCAAGCAGCCCTAAGGAAGCCATGGACCAAGGGGGGAAAAAAATAAAAAAAAACAGAAAGAAAAAGCTTTTTTATTAGATATAGATACTTATTTCATCAGGTTTAACTGTGTTTCAGCCCATCCATCTAGTCAAGACAAAAGTTTCCAAAGATGCTGCTGAATACTTAAAAACATTAAGTTCAAAAATAATCTAAGAATGTCTTTATCACAAACTTCTCTTAACTCAAGTGTGTTCCAAGCATTTAGATGGCTAAAAATACCTTCTTTGTATAGGGATAATGAGGGTATAGTTTTCACTTGGGTTCCAGGAGACACAAGTAATATCACCATAATACCACCATTAGCAAGTCATTTGCCCTAGTTGAGAACTAAAGACTTTTAATCTTCCTGCCACTGCCTGCTCCATTTCAGAGAATCAGGTAAATTCAGCACTTCTTACCCTCCCTACACTACTCGCCCTGGTTACACGAAGAGCCCCTCCACCACTTTTTAGCGACTGGCTGCATACTGGAGCAAGCCTTTAGGCAAGGCTTGTGACCTTCCTTTGCCTGTAAGTTAGGTGCCGATACAGCTTCATGGCTTTGCACCTGTTAACTCTAAGGATGAGGAAGTCTGTTATTGAGAATTATGAGCATGGAAGAAGAGCAAGCAATATAATACAGGAGCTGTGAACCTACAAAGAGCAAGAAAAACATGTTCTAACTTTTCTATGAAAGATAGTTGATTACTATCTTTAGTCCATAGGAGCAGGCTTATACTATATCGTGCCTGATATATCAAGAGATATACAGGAAGAAATTAGGGAAGGTGACCTGGACTGCAGGCATGACGAATTTGCTGTTAGAGATGGGACCAGCCCTTGCTGTTTCTGCTTTAAAGGACTACCTCTGCAATGTTCTATTTACGATAGCTCAAAATCCACACTTAATGTGACCTGCAGAAGTCAGATTTACTTTTTTGTCTCTGTGTGTGTTTAATAGAGATGATAAAGACCTCATTTTACAAAATAATAGAAAGTACTATGTAAGAGTTGGTTGTTATTACTGTTACTTCATAATACTAGTAATACCTGATTCAGTAACATTTGGATCTTAGGCTGCAGGTCCTCAGTTGTATCTCTATAACCCAAAATTTATGAGCAAGGTTTCTTATAAAATGGAAATACTATGTATTAATTTGTTATTAACTTTACTGTTGGATTCTAAGATGAATGGATGAAGATGCTACTGTTTTAATGAAAAAAAAAAAGCTCTGTTTTTTTTTTATTTTAGTTATTTGGATGGAAATCAGTTTACCCTTGTTCCAAAAGAGCTTTCCAACTACAAGCATTTAACACTCATGTAAGTAGTTCTAGATCAACATTCTCTACTGGAATGGAAAAAACCCAAACCAGAACAAAAAAGCCTACTTCATTATACCTGGGTTTAGTTATAAGAAAAAAAAAAAACACACCATGAAATGTGTCATACCTTTTAGCAAATATAGTACCCAATTACATTTTATAATTCAGGGTATTTTATTCTACTTACCACATCTTACATATAATATATTTGGTCCCATTTTATAAATGGGTGTTTCATTCCAGTGATTACATCACAAAATAAATAAGTAAAAATTACAGTTAACCTGAAAAGGGATGTAAGATCTTACAAAATGTGTTAGGGTAGTACAGCATTTTGTTACGCAGCTTCATAAAGGCACTAGAATTATTTCATTTAAAAAAGAAACATTCTGTGATATGCTTCACTCCACAGTATGCTTCACATAGGAATAGCACATACAGCTGTTTTAACACTTGAATATAACCCCTTCTGTTTCTCCCATAATATATGGTTTAATGAATCAAGAAGAGAGCTTGTCTAGAACACCTTATTCCCAACTCTGTTGCTGACTCACTCTGTGATTTGAGGCAAATCACTGGCTGCTCTAAAATTTATTACCTCTACTTCATGAATGATTTGAATATCATTTCTGAACCTTGTAAGAGTACAGTGAGAGAACAGGAAGACTGTCAATGTAAATGGCTGTAATTCCATGGCCTTTGTTAGGACTATAAAAATTTATACCAGCTGAGGTTGAACTGTGTAACATTCTGAAAGCAGTTTGTGGTTTCATTATAATCAGAATAAAAAGTGGAGGAGAGTAACAAAATCCCTTAAATTTCTTTCTGACTGGCTTCAGAGCTTTGCTGCAAAAATTGAAAATGGTTTGGCATTCAAAACCAAGAACTTGATTTCCTTTATTTACCTCATGCTAGACAAAAGCTGTCACGGTCACAAATTTAGAAAAAACATATTTCCAAAACTTTTTGCATTTTGCAAATAACACCAGGAGAAACCCTAGCAAGGTTCTCAAATGTATACAGCATAGAGGAAATCTATTTGGATTGTTTAGGGAAGTTATACAAGACCTAATGTGCAGCACACAGAAAATATAACCTTTGGAACCTCACTCAGTACAAGAAGCAAGCATATAGATTGGACTGTGTGCAGTAACAGTATCAGTGGAGACTGGATATATGTCTAGAGATTAGGTTAATTAGAGTCATAATGAGAAGACTTCCATCACAGAGATTAGGTACTCATGGTGTATTTTGGACAAACACAGCCAGAAATCATAAAACTTGATCTCTTAATCAGAAAATACACACAAACAATTTAGCAGAGAAATATAATACAACAAATAATAGATGAACAGTAGATAAAATGCAAATAAGATGAGTATTAACAGTCTCTATTTATCAGCCCTGAGAGGCACATTATTGTAATCTCTTCTGAGTCTATCCTCATACTGCTGTTACGAAGTTGACAATGTTCCTCAGCTATGTTTGGAAAACCAAAACACTATGCATAGTTCTTCTGTGGCCAAACAAGGAATTACATACGAGTCTCCTGAGTTCCAGATTAACAAGGAAAATTGTTTATTTCTAAATGTTCCTTTCTCTTTCAAATAGATTGCTTTGTTATCCTTGCCTCGTACGTTTATTATTATGAGTCAATTGTCCTACATGCTTTCATGATATTTCAAGGGGAGAAATATGTTTATTGCATAGCTATTCAACTGTACTCGTAAGGTAAAATATCAAGGTCCTCTCAGAAACAAATGCTGTATTTCTTCACAAAATACAGTAAACAATAGTGAAATAGTCAACATCAAATGAAAAAAGCACAATATGAGAATAAAGAACAAGCAGTATTCACATTTAATACAGCTTCTTCAAAGCTTCTTTGAAGATACTATCTTCGAAGCTATCAGCATACCACTCCAGCTTTCCTCATACTTATGCTGAAGATTTTATTCATTAGAATATTGAACAACAAGAAAGATGCTAAGGCCTTCTCTAGAAATCTCAGATAGTGTGTTAAGTAGAGTATTAGATGATATTTACTCAAGTGCCATTAGGGACATGACTAGAATGATTTCCACTTTGAAACATCACTTTAATTTCTACACTGGGGTTCGTGTAGAATCGCATCATTAACTCAGTAGCATGATGGACATTGCTGTTGTGTAAGAATGCATTGCACTGCTTTTTCATCTGCATTGAAATGAAAATGCTTTTCATTGATCAAGCTAAACGCTTGCTGGGCTTGTATATCGCATGTGAAAATAAAAATATGTGCTGCTTTGAATATTGATACCAATGATGATACTACTTCTACTAATAAAAATAATGTGTCTGTCAGTTTAACTTTCAGTGTTTCAGGACTGGGGCAATCATTTTAAGGTCTGAATTTCTGAATTTATTTTTTATAGAGATTTAAGTAACAACAGAATCAGCACTCTTTCTAATCAGAGCTTCAGCAACATGACTCAGCTGCTCACCTTGTAAGTTTAAACATGTAACAGTGACTCTTTGGAAGCATTACAGGGGGATTTTTGTCTTGGAAAGAACGGGCATTTAGTTGATATTAAAGCTTGCTTGTTGTGGAGGCTGTAAAATAACTTGTTTCCTAACTAGCTATGTATGCAAAAGCTGGTTTTGGTTATGCTCTGCATTGTATACAGAATGGCTGATATACTTGCTGACAGTATTTCATATATTTTCAGAATCCTTAGTTACAACCGCCTGAGATGTATTCCTGCACGGACTTTTGATGGGTTGAAATCACTTAGGTTGTTGTAAGTATTATTTTTTCACCATTGCTATTTTCCAGAATTTTCATTTTTGTACAACAGATAGCAAATTTGCAGGAAGTTACTAGATGTTAAAACCTATCAAGTATTTGAGAAGTGATAATTACATAGCCTTAAAATCTAAGCGGCTTCATTCTGGGTAAGTATACTCTCAAAATACTGCACAAGAAGTTATATGACCCTGGACAACATTGTATATACAGACTTATACTTTTTTCTTTTCTGCTTTTTAATCTTGGCTGTATTTCTTTTTTTCTGTTATGCTCTTTCTTATTATAAGCATTAAAGTCTAACAAAAAGGCCATACGCATGAATTCCTCAGTATATATGAGGGAGTTTTGCAGTTGAATTTTGAGTATTTTTATTCGAACAATAAATTTCTTTCTTTGTTGTGTCATTTAATATGGAGTATTTCCAAAACGATTACATCATGGTTTACTATTGAAAATCAAAAAAAAAATTACTTTTTGGTTCCAAGAAAACTTTTCATTTTACCACTAGGAAAAACATGGTTGAAAGGTCACAAAACAGGGACAAAGGAAAATAAAGAACAGTCAGCCTAGTTTACAGCTTCAGTTTGTCATTAATAAAAAAAACAACCACAAAACTGCAAAAATTCTTTCTCAAAAGTCCCCAGTGGAACATGTAATTTTTGCTTCCATTTGGGTAGTTTATAACCATTTAATAGCTCGATTGGATTAAATGTCTCAAGCATGGCATTATTTAAGTGTGCTTGCATAATGTCAATTATTTTATATAAATATGCATGATTTCAAGAACCATAATTCTGTATGTGTTAGATATACATGTAACTAAATGGATTTATAGAAAATGAGAGATATTTTTGTGCACATTTGCCACAGAGATAACACTGGTCTTGGTGTTGATGCTTAATAAGATCTTTAGTTCTTTAACTTTACTACCAAGTTAGGGCAACAACCTTAACACTTATATTAATGAATAGTCACTGCCTTTATTTTCCATGACTCCATGAAAGATTAAAAAAATATGAACATAATTAATAGGAATTTCAGGGAATTGCTGAAAAAGTCGTAAATAATAACTCTTCTGCTGTCCCTAAATCGAATCAGTACTTTGCAAAAGTATGCCTGCTTCTACTGACTTTTATTCTTTCAATTTAAAAAGAATCATATTATTAAAATTTCTTATGAAAATTCAGGATGAAGAAAATCAAGTGATGAGTAGGCCGCCAGTTAGAGCTTAAAAAAAAACAAGCAGCTGGAAACACGTAGGAACTACAAGAAAAAAAATGTGAAAAGCTGAAAAATGTTTACCAAAGATTAAATTTGCAAAGTTAACGTGCTGATTTTTTATATTATTCTGTTTATTTTCTTATTTTATATATATATTATTCTGTTTATTTTCTTTTTAAGGTCTTTACATGGAAATGATATTTCTGTTGTTCCTGAAGGAGCATTTAATGATCTTTCAGCATTGTCACACCTGTGAGTATTCAGATGATAACTGTAGTTTTTACATTACGTTTAGCAAGTTTCGTATAGTGGAACAAAGATGAAAAGCAAAGGCCGGCTCTGGAACAAGCTCGTGCATCAGTACCGGCTGGGGGCTGGCCAGAGAGCTCGCAGCTCAGCAGAAAAGTCCTGGGCCTCCTGGTGGGCAGCAAATTGAAGGTGTCTGCCATGTGCCCTTAGGGCAATGAAGGCTGAAGAGGCTTTGGGCTGAATGCTTAAGCAAGCAGCCAGGTGACTGAGGATAATGGTCACTCTCTTTTGCTCGGCCCTCCTAAGGCCACATCTGGAAGGTGTTCAATTTCTCCACTACAAAGCAGATGTGTATGAACCACAGCAAATCCAGGATAGGGGCAAGCAAGGTGGGAGGAAGCTGTGTCATACGAGCTATGGGGAGAGGTTAAAGGAACTGGGCTTGTTTAGCCTGGAGGAGGAGATACCAAGGAGGGACCTAATAGTCTTTAAATCTCTAAGATTTAAATCACAGCAATGATGGAGACTGATTTTTCTCAGAAAAGTCTCAGTGTAGAATAAGAGTCAACAGTCACAAGCTGCAACAAGGCATGTTTGATTGAACATAATGAAAAATTCTTCACTGTGAGTGTGATTCAGCTTTGGAACAGGTTGCCCAAAGAAGCAGAAGAATCTCCATCTCTGGAGACTTTCAGAGCTCAGTTAGACACAGCCCTGAGCAACCCTGCCCTGACTTTGAAGTAAGCCCTGCTTTTTGCAGGAGGTGAGACTAGGTGACCTCCAGAGTGCCCTATATTAGGGTATATGTGCATATATATTATTCTGTTTATTTTCTTTTTAAAGTCTTTACATGGAAATGATATTTCTATTGTTCCTGAAGGAACTTTTAATGATCTTTCAGCATTATCACTAGGGTTATTCAACCTGGAGAAGAGAAGACTCTGGGAAGACCTTCTAACAGCCTTTCAGTACTTAAAGGAGACCTACAAGAAAGCTGGAGAGGGACTTTTTGCAAGGCTATGTAGTGATAGGAAAAGGGGTAATGGCTTTAAACTGAAAGAGGGTAGATTTAGATTAGATAAAAAGAAGAAATTCTTCACTTTGAGGGTGGTGAAGCACTGGAACAGGTTGCCCAAGAAGTTGTGGATGCCCCATCCCTGAAAGTGTTCAAGGCCAGGTTGAAAGAGGCTTTGAGCAACCTCCCTAGGGGAAGATGTCCCTGCCTATGGCAGGGGCTTTGAACTAGGCAATTTTTAAGGTCCCTTCCAACCCAAACCATTCTATGATTCTATGAAATTATTCTGTGATTTTGTGTTGATGTCTGTTAAGTTGACGTTAAATACATGGCATCTGATTTCAGAATATCATTTGAGGCAATACTTTCCTTGGTTTTAATTTTCAGTGCGAACCTGGATTAGAACAAGTTACCTATCTGTAAACTATCTTATCTGCATGAATTATCAGTAAAACTTACACAGATTTGATCGTTATTTCTGTTATTTTTTTCTCAAAGGCTAGCAGTTCTCCTGGCTAACACTCTATTTTAGCACAGCAATTATGTTATCTCAGTTCAGGCTGACATTCACTTCTACAAATAAGGAGTGGACTTCTAGGTGTTTCTTCTTGCATGGGAAGTTCCCTATCAGTAGGTGTGATTTTTGTTACTGTTCTGACTTAAGCCTGACTGAACAAGTATATATCATTTCTTGTGTTCAACTGGAATTATGTAGCAGTAATTAAGAGAGGGCTTCCTGCTCAGTGTGGCAGAAAATAGCGTTTCAGCAGTGGTAGTTTCTACCGCCATTGCTTGTCAAAACTTTTGTTGTATCTCTAGAAGACCCACTGATCCAAAGTTGTTTAACATTCTGGAAGAAAGTGCGGAAACATCTGGAGAAGGAGGATGTTCTAAAACTGCCATTGGACAGTGTGCACACATGTCAAGATTATCTGTTGAAAGTTCTATGATTATTGTATTTCTTAAAAGGAATATGAGCACATTTTTATGTACGCAATGCTTCTGTCCTCCAAATTAACTACACAACATATCATTGTTCTCAGAGTTTAGAGTATTTGTAGTTTCTAGCAGAGAAAATAGACACTTAAAAAGCCTTTAAAGAAATTAATTCTGAAAATCTCTAGCTAAATTGTTTTTTAATTAAAAAAAATCAGATTTATTTAAAGAAGTTGATTTGCTTTCATAATGGAGCAGTTCTTATGTAACTACTACAAAGCTGGGATAATGTAGTTTTATTTACTTATGCAGCAGAGACCTGTTAGAGAATTCTACACATAGCTGTGAGTTCAGTGGGAGAGCTCCAAAGAGGAAATAATTAAATCAAATTTGGGAGCTTAGAAACAGATGGTGTGTACCAGCCTGGGAGCCATAAACTGAAAAGGAAAAATATCAGGGTGGAACTCTGTGGTGTTGCCTTGGCTGCTTCAGAAGAAATACTTTATTCTTGCTAACTTAATTTCCCAGTATCAGTTTCATTCTGCTGATGCAGCTGATCTTGGCCACTACATACCAACAGTGAAAGGGAACTAGTTACTATTAGCTCCCTAAAATTCACACATAATGCAGCTAAGAATAGCTATGTTTCTGAACCAGGTTTACTGCTAAAACTGTCACTTCTTGGTTTAGAACCCAAATCCACACACTTCATGCTCTTAGGGTCAATTTGTTGGAGGGAGGGCAGGTTTGTGGTTTGAAGTTTTTTTTGGGGTTCTCTTTTTAAAAGCACCCGTTTAAACTTAATTCTCTTTTTGTCTGTTTTCCGTAGGGCTATTGGAGCAAATCCTCTTTATTGTGACTGTAACATGCAGTGGCTATCTGACTGGGTAAAATCAGAATACAAAGAACCTGGTATTGCACGTTGTGCTGGTCCTGGAGAAATGGCAGATAAACTCCTTCTCACTACTCCTTCTAAAAAATTTACTTGCCAAGGTACTGATAGTTCCTTTTCTCTTCGAAGAGTCAATTTTGGATTTTTACAAATAGTTGAGCTGTGAAATAAGAGTCCTGTGTGCTCTAAATACATTTATTACAACATCTTTCACTCAGCCTTGTCATCATTCTTCTTCATACTGAGGGATGTAGCCATTGCTTCCATTCAGTAACTGTGTTTATTTTAAACACTTCAGTGCCTATTTCTTTTCAAACAGTTTATGGAGAAATTAAGTCTTTGGACTTGCAGTGTAGTATTCCTCAGTACATAGGTACTTGGTACTGTCTCACTCATGAACTACAATTTAAACATCTACGCTTCTCTTAGCCAAAGAATGTCCTTTTCCTTCAGACTGTTTAAAGTAAAACTGGAAATACATCCATAATGCTCGCAGTCTGCATTATCTCAGTGGTATGTAATTGCATCAATATGTCCAGTGTCCAGAATGCTTTCTCTGATATTTCAGAAAAATGCATTATAAAAATAATAAAAATAAAAGTCGATAAAGGGATGTGATTACCTCTATAGAATTCATATTCTAAAAAATTGCTATATGGGGACGTTTATCAGGGTTTGAACCAAGAGTATTTATCTCCATGTTCGTACCAATGTTGCTAGAATTTGTATCAAAACTTATATTATTGTCTGTTAATTCCTAGGTTCTTTTTCTGAACCTTACTAATTTTTGGTTAGAAAAGTACGTTTTTTACTCATATGTGAGAGAGAACTTGGTTTGTTTTACTATTTAATCTTCCTCTATTCCATCCATTTCTCCGTAAATATTTTGAAAACACAGAAGACTCCTGCTGTAGCTTCATTTTTCGTGGTCCTAATTTAGAAACACTGAAATGCCCAATTGGAAAAAAAAAAAAAAAACACATACTAAAATTTATGCGTGCTTATACTTGTAAGCCATTAGTAAGCTTATAGTTATTTCTGAGGCATCTGATAAATGTGATCTTAAGTCTTGTAGAAGTAACATCTAGGTAATTCTCATAGTCTAGGTAATCTTCAAGGTCTTTTGACTTGTTCATCTGTTAATGTATCTTCAAAGGTGAGCTTAATCTCTTCATAATTTCTTTCTTCAAAAAGCAATGGGACTTTGTCAGAATTTCACAGAATCACAGAATGTAATTTGTCTCATCCAAAGTTGTTTTTTACTGCATTTAGTCTTCTCTCCTTAGGCTTTCTGTCCAAACCCTTTTTTTGGTAAACAGAAAACACTGCAACTCATTTTGTTGCATGCGATGCCGATAAATTGTCTCTCTCTCCAAATCCTTTTTGCAATTTTTCAGCAGTACATCTCTCAGGTCAAACCAGTGTTCACTGCATATGACCTTCATCTGTTGCAAGGTCCCTTAGTCTGATTTTTAGATAGGACATTTGCTGGCTAATCTGATCATTTTCTCTACAAGCATCCACTGAACATTATTGCAGATAACGCTCTTATTACACACTGTTGTGAGGATATAAGTGAAAGAATATTTGCAGGGACATGAAGGATTTGTTTAGTTATTTTCCAGCTCTGTCAGTTTTAAAAACTTAATCACCCCTGCCTCCAATCATTGTTATGTTTCTGTCAGACGCTCCAGAAAGTCTGTCTTGCTCCCTCTTGCCCATCAGAAAATATCCTTTATATTATTATGCAGGGTAAGAACTATATTTGTTTCACTTCCAAGAGTGGAGATCTGGTATTATGGATACCTTTGAGAGAAAATAATTTTCCTGCCACTGTCCTATGAAGATGCTCATAATTACAGATTGCAAATCAGCAGCTTTTCAATGACATGATGGCCCTGTAAGACAATATGTGTCTGTTACTCAAAGATAAGTAATTTTATCTTTTGCTTAAAAATGAACTGCTGAATAGAAATTAGGAAGATGCTGTATTCCTATTAGAATCAAAATTTTAGGCTGTGAGTGAGAGGACTGTTTTTGGCTATGTCTGTTGATGGTCTGCTATTGTGTATATATTTACAGGAAAAGAGTAGTGTGTAATTCCCTCTTATCAGTATCTCTGGATTCAATGGAAAGTGAAATGGATATTTAAATTTGACTTACATAATGAATAGTTCCCAGCGAAAATGAGCATTTTAAAATGAAGTCTCATCACAGTTGTAAAGCTTCATAAAATCACTGTACCATACTCTAATTTTATGAATTCTTTTACTCTAGGAATCATCCATTAGTGTTTTCTGCTTTCAGTTGGTTTTCTAGGTTTATGGGTGTTTTTTTTCTTTTTTATGAGGCCTCTAACAGATTCTCAATCTTTTACTTTTACCCCTTTACCACCCATGCCCTGCTTCTAGAGATTCCAGGGCCTTGTGGTTTTCTGATTCCAGGTAAGGTTATAAGTAGATCTGGAATGGGCAATCTGATTAAGAACGGACCTTCTGACCTTCCTTTCGTGTACCTCAAGCAGGCTTCTTTCCTAAGACATGCATGTTTACTGTTTGTTTTCCCCTTTGATGAATTTACAGCTGACTTTTCATGATATTTCATTTAACATATTGTTTGCACAGTACTGTTAATTTAAAAGCCTGGCTTTCAGATCTGGAAATTATCTAACTGAAATGATTGTTTCCATGACATTGTACTAGAATAAGTGATTTCATTAGCAGCTTTAGTTTAAGTGACTTAGTGTAGATACTGATTTTGAGGCCATATGCAAGAGAGAATAGGAGTTCCTGAGTCATAAAAAGTCAGAGCTTAAACTTTTTCTTGCAACAGGTTTCTTTAGAAACTGATTTTGAGAATGTTTGTGTCAGGTTTTTCTTCAAAAATATTAGCTCTGTGTGTGTGTGTTTGTCAATGAAACATGTTTAGTTTTTCACTGTTTCCAAAAAACACTGCTTATTTTTTCTTTTATTTTAAGGATTTTTTTCCAGTCAGGGCTTATTCAAGAATATGTATGTCTTCAATGGGAAAACCTAAACAATAGTTATGAACCCAATTCTTTTTCATATACAAGTCTTTTAACACATACAAGCAGAAAGACGAAAGGAACTGTGTAGTGAAAATGAAAATATGTTCCAGAACTGCCTTTTCCAATAGACTGCAGTAGAAATATCTGAAACATTTCCATTTTTTGATCTTACAACTGAAGAATGATAAATCATAATGTTAGTTTCTATTGGATACTACATATATAATAGTTTGAAATAAACACAGCACAAAATCAAATACAGTGTTGTTTACTATCTTGTTGAGACTTAGGTTCCCATTTTCTGGCTCTGTTTTGGAAGTGAAATTTAGATCGCTAATCCGTTTAGGAAAACAGCCTTAGTTACTGAATGTTTTTTTAATTCATGCCAAATAATTAGCATGTTATTGCATAAGAAGTAGAAAAGAGGATATGATGTTCAGAATAAACAGTTGAGGCAAGGAAGCTTAGCCTTCCAGGCTACAACACAGTGTTACAATTTTATTTATTTTATTTTAGTATGTACCTTATTTTTTTCACAGAACCTCTTAATGTACTCTAGCAATAGTCTAGAGTACATGGGCAGGACTTTCTAGATGTTTATTCTATGGTGTTTGTTTCAACTCTTCTACCTCTGTGGTTTGCTGGTCTAACAGAAACTTTAATCAGGAATAGATTTCTCTTTCAAAATAAGGTAATGAAGATAAAAATAGTCAATGATCCATATGGATTGCGGCTTTGACAATAAGCATTTTATCACAGATTACTCTGTTCATCTTTTTGGATGTGCTTGCAAGCTGTGACACAGGAGGATACCAGCAACTGCAGATTGAAAAAAAAATTTTAAAAAAGTCAGCCTCTTCCTGTCTAACACCTCTACTGAATCCTTATAATTACATGGCTTCCTTCCATGCCAGCTTGTTTACAATGACTTATTAATGTTGCAAATAAAATTAAGTAAAGAAAGTTAAGAAATCTAAGTTTTAAAAAAAAAAAACAACAACAAACAACAAACCTCATATCTCAGTGCCCTGTTAGCTTGGAAAACTTTGCACTCTGGCTCATTTTGAGTAAAACCTGTTTTAAAGCAATCAGGCAGTTCAACCAGTAGATCTCAGGAGTTTGCGGTTTGTGTCTATTTAGCAAAATCAGTGGCTTTTCCTTAAAATGTACAAATCACCTGTAGATAACTGAAGGTTTTTATCATAGATGAAATCCAAAATCAAGCTGGAGGCAGTAATGTCATCAAGCAATAGAGCTGGAGATAGTAGAGAACGTATGTTCGTTCTCTTAATAGGCATTTGGGCAAGTTACCTCTGTTTTCTCTTAGAGTAATCAATCTTTTATCTATCACAAAGTGTATGAAAATGAATCATTGTTTATACACAGGTGATTTCTAATTTTTAACAAATAAACAGTGATTTCTTTGGTTGTTTGACACAACAAAAATATATATTAAAAAGTGATGGTTCCTAACTTGAAAATTCACCCTGAAAAGGCTGTATTAAAATTGACTATTACAATAGAAAAATAAATAAATATCTAAAAAATATTTATATGCCAGAGATAAGACTCATGTCAGCCAGAGGTCTAAGACTAGCTTCTGACACTTAAGATTTTGTCAATATTCTTTTCTGAATTCTGTCTTTATAATCATTAATATAAGAAACGAGACTGCAAGTATGGATTGCAGCCCTCATTTTCAAATAGGTTCATGGTACAGTTTGTCTTATTTGTGGGCTCAACTAATGCAATAATGCACAGAACTGTGGCTGACTCCATAAAGGAGCAAGGCACAATATAGAGCTATTTACGGTGAGATAGCTTGGACAATGCAATTAATATTACAGTTCACAGATGTTCAACCAATTTACAGGTTATTGTACTGGTTCATTTTGCCATCTCTGTGATCTTGCAGATAAAAAATAAATTAAAACAAAAATACATTAAAAATGTTGTTCTCAGTAACACCATCAAAAGCAGGATTGCAAACTGTGATAGCCTGCTCTTTTCATAGGCAATTTTTACCACCTAAAGAGACAAAAGCTGAAATTGTGTTCTTCATTTTGTTACTGCAAAGAGAAGGTAATTATCATGGATCAGAACTGTACAGATTTCAGAGAATAGGGATATGGGAATCACTTTGGGGTCAGCTTCTTTTTTTAATAAAAAAGTGATAATTAAACCAAAAATCCAGCCCCAAATTCATTTGGTCATGTCAAAAGAATTAAGGATATTCCAGCATTCCATTCATATAGAAATACCACAAAGTCTAAAATATAAATTTAATTTTTAAATTTAAAGCAACGTGACAGATATATCTTGTCAAATATAAATTAATAGTTGTTTGTTTCTGACTATTGAATTTGTATTTTTAAGGGCCTGTGGATGTTAATATCCTTGCTAAGTGTAACCCCTGTTTATCAAATCCATGTAAAAATGATGGAACCTGCAACAATGATCCAGTTGACTTCTACAGATGTACTTGCCCATATGGTTTCAAGGTAGGTACTAAATGAAGAGGAAAAAGCTTATTGCAATGTAAGCTTCTCCTTAACAACCTTTAAGTTTTATTTTGCTTCCTTCCACTAGCGTCTGTATTTTCTTATTAAATTATAATTGTTGTTCCCTGCGTAGGGTCAAGACTGTGATATTCCCATTCATGCTTGCATTAGTAACCCATGCCACCATGGTGGAACTTGTCATTTGAAAGAAGGAGAAAAAGATGGTTTCTGGTAGGTTGTTTTTAATTGTTACAACAGAATGGAAAACTACTGAGTTTTCTATGCTGAAATAATTTTGGTGTTAGTCTTTGTGTGTTCTGGTAAGTGCACCATAAAGGCAGATTTTCAGTGCTTTTGAAGTTTTCAGAACATGTCGCTGTCCTTGGAAAGCTTCTAAAGCTTTGAAACTGTTAAAAACAATAACAAATGGTTGTGATTAGTTGAGGCATATCAGGTCAGGACAACATAGTATTGACTCCATTATGCTAATTAATAGCTAGCTAGATCCCTGCTGAAAAAATCTCACAATTCATCTGTTGTCGTCTGTATTACTTCAGCAGACAGCATGTAAATGATAAAATGTAAATCCCAGTGAAACAGAAAATTAATGATTCATTTGAAACTCACTATGCCAGCAGATAAACATGCTGTGAGCATTTTTAATCTTGAGTTATTTAATCACATAGTACAATTACTCCAGATGTACTTCATGAATTATGAAATAAAGTTCTTTAGCATTCTTATGTGAAATTATTAGTCATTTAATAATCTACGCCTCAAGCTTGTTAGAAATGACACTTCAAAAAGATACAATTCATTATCCTGCAATTCATTATGACATTATTCTTATTATTTAATCCAAATTCTGCCCAAAGATGAAATAGTTTCCTATTAAAAATTAAGCATGTACAACTTAATACTATGCCTCTAGAATTTAAAGTGACATAGTCATGTCTCAGAATTTGACCTTTTTCATTTATTTGTTTAAACACTCCATATTTTGAAAATCAAAGCAATCTAATATTCAAAGCCACAGAAATTATAGATAGCGCTTATTACATGAAAATGTATGTGTAGTCATGTTTGAGTGATCTTTTACATTTACTATCTATTTTGATGTATTTGTTTTGTATAAACATATGTAAAAGCAAAAAAAAATCCTGCTTTGAAGAGGTTGTACAGGCCTTGTTTTTATTTATTAATGCATGTATTGTGCGTGGAAGGTTAAACAGAGCTTTATATTGGTGTATTTAACTGAACGATAGTGAAATACTACTATTACATACTAATCCCCAACTCCACAGACTTTTCCATGTATTACACTTAAAAAAAAAAAAAAAAAAAGATCACTTTCTTTAACACATATAATCTAATCTTCTAATATAAAGGTAGCACACTTTTCAAAAGAAATGTCTAGTTATTTAATTTAACAAGCTCCTTAAACTAAAGATTAAGGCACAAATTTAGAAGGTTTTTTTTTCTGTAATTTAAAATGTGAAAAATAAATGTTTTTTTTATGGTGTTTTACATTATGGTGTTTTACATTATGGTTTACAACATGGTTTTACATCAACCATGTTCCTTTATGAAATAGTGATTATGAATTATTGTTGCTATTAATTACAAAACTTCTTGTGTGGTCTCCCCAGCTAAAATGTCCATGTGGTTAGTTTTATTTTCTGCATTACAGGTGCACTTGTGCAGATGGATTTGAAGGTGAAAACTGTGAAGTAAATGTTGATGACTGTGAAGACAATGACTGTGAGAATAATTCTACTTGCGTGGATGGAATTAATAACTATACTTGCCTTTGTCCACCTGAATATACAGGTAGGAGTGTAAGAGAAAGTACAGATAATTCAAGAATTCCAGAACAGTAATATTTTTCAGTTTGTAGGTGAATTAGCCACTTTACAATTGACTTTAAACCCAGGTTTCCCTCCATATTTCTCTCCTATATGTGTTTTAGTCAAAAGTAAACTTAATGCTTGCTCCTTAATTCCTTTGTTACTTTTGAAATTACAGCATTTTGATATTTAAAAGATCCTTCAAAGTATGTCCCTCCCTACTGTTTATCTAACCCAGACACCCCAATGAAGAACTTCTGTAGCTGTAGAAATCTGAAAAACATCCTGCTTTCCTCCTGTATACCTCATGTTACTAACAGGGCAGAAAAGGATCTGTCTGTGCCAGCAGGGAACTGAATTTGGCACCTCTGGATACTGTCCTGCCCTGTGTTAGAAACATTAATGCAGACTGTGATACTTTCTATTCTAGCATGAGAAAAAAAAAATCATTAGAGAGTGTCTAATTATTTGTTTCTATGTGTTGGCAACTAGGCCAAAGCATTCTTCTCTCTTTGAGACAGAGGGTCTCTTGCTTGCTGTCATCCTCTCTGTGGAAATGGAGGATAGTTATAACAGCAGCACTGGAGAACAAGAAGTAGGATTTATCGATCTAAACATTAATCTGTTTTATAGTTTCTCTAACTAGATAGATCTATTTTCTGTCAGCTAGCTGACCACTAGGAGAATACAGAGCTTAAATTCACAAAACCATGATTTGAAATGCATAAAAAAGAAATGTAAAATCCACCATATCTTGGGAATTAACTCTACTCGGTTATCCTATATCTTTAATTAATCCTGTTGCCTCTGTCCAATAAATTTTTCACTGTCCTCAGAGAGCACTAAATTTGAGCTCTGGAAAACTGGGAGGAGATGTGAACTCCTGAATTAATTTAATTTATTGAAAACATAGCTAACTCCTTTTTAATCCAACGTATTTCCATCATTAGTTCTACAACCTATTTGATTGCTCAGATGTTTTAAGGTATTCATATTTAAAGTCAATATTCAGATCTTGGAAATCCACAGTGAGCGAAGATGACAGAACACAGGTATAAGAAATACAACTTCAAAATCTGTGTATTCATACAGTATTCTGGATAAATATTTGGTAGACATTTCCCCATATAGCATAAGCTACAATACTTACAGCAATACAGGTTAAAAGTGTAAGTAGCCAGAATAAGGTATTCAATAAGTGGAGAGTCCACATCTGGAAGAACAGACATAATATTCTGCTTAGACAAAATACCATTTTGCCAAGTACTGATACCTTAAATACCTAAGAGCAATTGACAGTTCAAGCCTTAGAAACAAATAATAGGTAACAGCATCAATAAGCAGAGACAGATGTTTGCCATTTCTCCTATATTTCAGCTATATATAAGTCATGCTTCAGCTCCCCAGGAATCAATTGCTATCTCCTTTAAAAATGTGACCAGATATTCTACTGTGTAGGCTGGAAGAAAGCAAACTATACCTCAGTCCAGTCTTCCTGTTCAGTGGCTTCATGCTAAGTGGTTTCATATCTGTTTGATAGTAGACAATTCATTTGCACATGCATTCCTTCTCTGCAGCTTTGCAGGTGTTTTTACCAATGTTGTTCATTTCTTCATTTTCAACATTGCTCTAGATGCATTTAACTGCTTGAGTCAATAGCTTGCTGTATTCACAGTATGCCATCGCAAAATATCCATGGAATGGATGCAAAGGCTTGTTTATATGTTGGCCTAAAACTTTGAATAAGTGTGCCTGTTGCATTTTTGTAGTATTTAGAATTGAAATGTACATTTCATATTTACAGTTGAAACAGCAATTATAGCTTTTCTCCATACATCTACGTAGTTAGAGCAAAAAGAAGAGCATAAACATTAGTAACATTTTTTATGTTTATATTGCCGTTGTGCTTCTTCAGTCAAAATACAAGACAGTGTATTTTTTGATTTGCTTCATAAGTGTGCATAATTCTAAAAGGAAACTTGAGTCTACATGGCAAGTGTTATTGTTTGCTAACTGTAATTCTTTCAGAGAAGGAGATTTGCTTTTACAGATGCAATTCTTATTCATAATTGCTACTGAAGCCAGTAGGTCATGTGAGTAGGTGAGAATCTTCTCAATGCCTCTAAAATACATCAAAACAATCTACTTTTAATCAGTAGATTTATCTGTTCTTTTTTAAAAAGTATTGAGAATTTACACTGTCTCATCAGATTTTTTTCAACACCTTACTAAAAACAAAGATATGTGTAGTTTTTTAAACACAGAATACCAGAGCCTCAAATAATTTTATGTATAAGTTAGGCAAAAATAGTAGCAAAAGTTCAGGTTTGTCATTCCACAGGATACAGTACAGAATTCTGCAATATAGTATCTATCTTACACAGCATCTGAGGATAAGAGAAAATACGTGAGATCCTAAGTAATTTTTGAGATTAACTTTGAAGAGAAAATATAAAACACTGAGCTAGTCAAGGGGGTCCTCACATCTGTAAACCTTGATTTTGCATAGTAATTAAATAACCTTCAGTGTTAAGAATTAGACTGACAGTACTCTGGACACATCAGGATCTAGAAATGGTAATGTTCAGAATAATCTCAACAGGTGCCTCAAGTGTGTATGAGGTTCCAAATTATTTACAGGATTTTTTTTTTCCTCTGGCCTGTAGCTTGATTTGAAAGATAAGTAACAGAATCCCTGTCCAGGATGGATACAATCATCTTCATGAGGAGCTTTGAAAACATTTGGATTTTGGTATCTGTTTCAACAGGTTAAAATCAGATATGCATATTGCTAATGTGTGCTTTTATGAAAGGTATTTTTCACTAAATTAATTCATGTACTAGCTGGGCAAAAGTAGATTAATGATCAGGAAAACAGGCTATATATTCAGTAAGTTAAAAGATTTTTAAATTCAAAGATACTTATCTCTAGCTCAGGAAGTCCCTGAGCTGTAAGTTGCTGGAGATTGGGACAGTATACATATCAGGAAAATACCACTGTAGGTTTGTCCTGTTCTCTTTTAATTCTGTTGGCAATACTTTGAATTGTCTGTGTTCCGAACGTGGAAGTGCACCAGCCTAGAATATTTTTCTGGGTGAATGGTTATCTGCAAATACTCTTTACACTTCAGTAGCATAGTAAGAGAAACAAGTCAGCTGAAACTTGCTGGTATGAAATGTAAATCATTCTTCTTCAAAGTTTTTTTTCCATGTGGCAGGCTTGTTAGAATCTCAAATTAACTCTGAAAATTCATACAAAAACTACGAAAAATGTTGTAAAGAATGTTGCAGTGCAAAACCAGTCACTTTTTGACTTTTGTAACGATCCCTTGAAAGTTTATACTTCTCAAGTATGCAGTGTTGATTTAAAACCAAACAATTAAAAAAGCTGATTATTTTCTTGCTTAAGAATGAGGAATCCACTTTTTTTCTGCCTTTTTATAATTTTATAAGTTTTATAATTACCTCCACAGTTACTATACTATGAGCTTTCTTAAGCATAAGTTACAGTTACAGACTGTAACTGAAACAACAGTAACCAAATGGAATCAATGGACACTCAAGAGTGTCTGATGAAACCTCGAGAAATAAAACATTTAAAATACCTCACTATGTCCTGCACTCTTTAACCTCGCTATTCTCTTACATTATCATCTCCTTCATTTTAACCTCAGTGTAGTAAACTTCAAGTCATTTTATGTACATTCTATAGATTACAGATGATCATTTCTCTTGCTCATTATCATCAGACATTAGATCACGGATCTAACTGATCCAGTAGTAAAACTTTTCTTATGCCACCAGTGGCATGTACTTCTTACCTTTTCTGTTTGTTTTGCTCTGCTGTAGGTGAGACTCTGAAGCTTGCTTCATTTTGCTATATCAACCTCTCTGCTGCTATAGTTGTGCATTAGCTTAATGTGCTATGCTGTTGTATTACAATGTAAAAAGTCTCTTGTCTCTTCTGTCTTTGTCACTGCAAGCTGCTAATCTGAATGAAGTGGAAAAAGGTCAGTTGTCTTTTAAGCCTATTTTCACCTACTTTCGTTTCCCACTTTCCTTTCCTTAAAGGTGCATGGATTTCAGTTCTTACAAATGATCAAATAAATCATACATAGATGTAACTTAGAAAGCTCACTGCAAATCCTGAAATTGGGCGCTTGGCTCTCACTGTGAATACATGTCAGAAGAATGTCATTGAATATGCAGATTGCTGTGCAGAAGTACTTTAATACTACTTTCATTGTCTATTTTTCAGATATATTAAAAATTTGTGCAACCATTGATAGGACTAACAAAAAAGTTTACATGGTGATCTTCTGAAATCTTTATTCTCATCACCTTAAAGACATACCTTGGTTCTGCTCTAATGTGTTCTCTGTTTTATAGCACTGTTTTGCTTTAATGTCTTTGTTAGATTATGATACTAGAAAATACGATGCAGTATAAAATGGCAATCTTAATGCTCATTTTGGTGGCCTTTTTTTGCTGTAAATATCTACAGAATGTGAAAGGACGATATTAAGCTCAGGCTATGGTACAAGAAAGGTAATAATGGAGGGATTTATGACACTAACTTTAGGTATTACTGATTTTTTTTTTTTTTTAGGTTTCTTCATAACACCTGTCTCACTAACAGAGATAAACCATCTTCTGTACAATCTTAGAGCTAACATAATCATGATGGCACATTAATGAAGTTACATATTTAGTTTTAAAAGCAAATCAATCATCTTGTAGTGTATTTGCCATTAATTTAATTTGATAAGTATATTACGCAGTCTATAAAGCGATATAATATTTCACTAGTAATAAAAATATTTTCATTATCCATTAAATAGCATGTTGAGCAAGTCTGCAATTATACCATTTATGTTGATTAATATAGGCACGTGATGAATAATTCTTACAACTGAAACTCAGAGCCTAAACTCTCTCTGTAACTGATGGAGAGAACAAGACATCTCCAGAAAGTGATTCCGTCCACAGGTGTTCCATGCTTAAAGCTTAAGTTCCATTTAGACATGTTGCCTTATCTACATTTTATTATTGCTTATCTGGACAGCAAAGATAGCCTCCTGTTTTTCTTTCCCCTAAGTAATTTTTTGTACATTGTTCCATTACTATCCCAGTATGAAACGAGCTGATTTTATAAAAGAGTAGTTGTCCCTAGAATAACTAGAAAAGTGCAAGCTCAATATAAATAAATATAAAATTTGAATTCTTTGTTATTCTTAGTTTGAATTTAAAAAAAAAGCACAAAATGCCAAAACAAAAAAAAAAAACAAATTTCAATAACTAGTTCAACATCTGTGTTTCATGAATAAAATTTTGCTTTGTCACTGATTTCCAGTAGTGTAAATTACAGAATTTTACGATTTACTTCCAGAAATTAAAAGAAAAACTTAACTTCTATGTTCATGAAAAATAGCTTTTCAAATGGACTATAAAGGGAAGATGCTACTACGAAGAGACTCAAGTCTCTCTTTCAAGTTCAAACAGCTGTTACCTGTGTATAATTTGTCTTGCTGATAGTTTAAATGTCTCTAAATGTGATTAAAGGTAGAAAGGCAATGAATCCTGAACAGAACTGTAGTCACTGTAAATGTAATACACAAGTGTGAACTCTAACATATTAGAATTACTGATTATATCAGGAACAAATTTCTCACAAATTATCAAACACCCAGGGGACGTGAACTAAGTTCAGCACCAAAATTAAGCAGATGTGTATGTAATACATACTTGTATTAGCTTGCCCAGCTGAACATGAAAGTTCTTAATGCTCTGTAAGTTGCATAAAGGATTAATCAGTTTTATCATGACAGACATCTTTGAATTGTGACAGTAGTAGGAAAAAAGAGATACTTTTAAGTAATCATCGCAGTTTAGGTGATACAGTTCTAGATACAGATATATATCTTTATGTTTCAAAATTTCATTACATGGCCACCTTGCTACTACAAGAAAGGAGTTGAGTTACTGCTTTCAATTCACTTAGTAATCAAATAAGTACCTGCCTAAAATTTAAGCATGCAGGTAATCAAATGCAAATCATGTCATATCAAACTTGATAAAAAGTTTGTTTCATTAAATCAGGATCATAATTCTCATTCTTGTTAAGAACTACACATAAATGTTACAGCTTCTTAGAATAAAGAGATACCCGTTTTCTACTCTTGCTTTTCATCACTCATTGTAAAATTTTCTGTTTCATCTAGCTTTATATACTTCAAATGACGATATTAAAAGCTTGAGTATTAAAGTCATTTTACTGCATTTTCATAAAGGGGGAATATACATGCCATCCTTGACCAGCTGAGCTACCTGCTACTAGTTTGGTCCCTGCCTTTACTGATTCTGGTCTATGATCCTTCCTTTTGTTTTCCTTAGTTGTCTTAAAGCTTACCTGCCTTGAAGTTGCTATTTCTTTGTTGTTGCCAGACACTATATGTAAAACAACCAGAAATGTTAAACAAAATAAGCTCCATCTTACACTGAGATCCACGAGCATGGTGCGTGGATGAACCGAGTTAAGTAATGGTGAAAGGCAGGAATAGTCCAGCAATGAATCTGATCTAGAATTTGACTTTTAAATTAAATTCCAAAAAAATGTTCAGATTTGTGGTTATAAATTGCATCCCACTGTGACTGTGAACTTTTTTAATTTTAAGCAACATTGTCCCTCATATAGTAGATATTTTTAGTTGTCTTTTCTGAATAATGAGCTCAAGACTTTAAATAATTTGTTGTCTACTGTTCATCAAACTCAAAACTTCATAAAAATGCAGCACTTTTCTGTATATAGTTTGTTAAATGTCACTGACGTTTTCCAACAACTGCTGTGCTCTATTGACTATTTGAGTTAGAAGTAATTAAACAGAGACCTCCAGTCAAAGACTCAGATAATAATACCTAATTGATAAAATACAAATACTGCAGAAGTTGACTCACAATATATCACAACCAAGCTCAGAAGTTGGAATGGGCATATATGTACATATAAAATCATGCTATTCTAGCAATTACCAGTAAGTCTGTAATATGTATTTGTTATTTTAGTTTTGGAAAAGCAAGTAAGTCTTCTAGAAAAAAACTGATTTTGATAATTAAAACTGACCTTATTTCTTTTGCATTCTGTCTCTAGTTTTTATTCTAATATCACAGTCAGCTTTGCTAATAAACAATTTTAAGCTTGTTTCTTCAGTAAGCTTGCCTGTAATTAGTAATCTGCTATTATATTCGAAAGCCCATGTCTATTTGTGTTAGAGCTCTCCTCTTCATTCAGAAATGTAGTGGCTGACATTGCTTTATTCAACTGTATTTAGAATTTTTTGCCCAATTATTCAAAGTGGCAATGATGTAAATCCTTTTTCACCTCATTGCATCGTTCCTCGTTATTTGTTGTACTACGTGTCTTTATATATTGGAAAATCCAGAGTTAAGTTTTTCTGTGATTTATAATCTCATCAAGTCATAAGAGTGAATTAACATACACAGAGGAAACACAAACCAAACTGTGAATCTAGCAAACTTTTAACTTTGGTTAGTTAATCAAGGATTACCACAATTCATCATCAGTATTTAGTAGTGTTGTCTGGCTGTTTAAGTCTGCATCATCCTCTATATCTCACTGCAAAATCTCAGTAAATATTCCAGTCTTGGCCTTGGAGGGTTGTGTTCATTTGGACTGTGCTAACCATGCAGAGTTCCGTTGGTTGCAGTGCTACTCCATACCAGTATCCAGACTCCCTAGATTAATTAAGCAAGATGCTTTATGAAAAGAATTATTGCTGGTTCTAATCAAACTTTGGAAACTTTTCACAAGATTTTTGACACTTTATCCACTGCTTATTTTTAAACAAACTAGTCTGTTGCTTATTTTCCTACATACAGAAATGTTCCCATCTTTCAAAAACATAATTACTTATCCAGGCTCTTGCAGAAGCCTCAGTTACAATATTATTAGATAAATAAAAGAATGTACACAAACGTTGGTGTCAAGCTTCCTTGAATTGAGACATTCCTTTCACAATCTTTTTCTGTTATTTTGAAGTATGGTTTTTAAAACATTGTGTTATGCTTCCCAAATCAGGGAACTCTCTAACATTTCCTTCCAGCAAAGCCAAGGAGCTAAACTTGGTAAATCTCATCTTTCCTTCAATGAGTGTTTCACTTTCATCACTATCTTTTTGTTTCAACAAAATTACCTTCTCACCTTCACCTTGTCTCAGTTAAATTCTGAATAATGCGTTGATTATTCAGTATGCTGAAAGAGATGTTGCTTTACCAGGAAACTATTCTTCAGTGGTTCAGATTCCATGTCACGTATTTTTTCTTACCTTTTCTATTAACTTTTCCACAAACAGTTCTATTTTGGTTATGGGAACACTCCATTCAGAATATAAATCTATTAACAGTATAAATAAAGACCTTGCACTTGAGTTATTTTGGTTTGGTTTTCTGATATTTATTTTTTGTTCAGAATTTCAGTATCTGATGTACATATTTTGAATTTCATCTTGAATTTTTGTTTTTACTGATCTTATGTGCAAGTCTGTCATGAATTTAACTCTGATTACAATGGAAGTTTGGACTTTATGTGAAACCACCTTTTTTGTTCATAGATTTTTTTACATTATTATTTCACTGCATGGACTGCCATGTTTACGATGTCCTTTCCTTGATTCCTGTTTCCTTCCCTAGGCTAGCTGCTAATATGTTTAACTGAAAGCTCTCTCCAGTGATACGATTCTGACTTATTTCACAGCACAAACGATTTGCCAATGCAAGGGAAAACTTTCCTTCCTTTTATTTTGTCATGGAACAGAAAGTCCTGTCTTTTAAAGACAAGTGTGTTTTTGAATTGTTTATCTTCTTTTTCAGTCTGTGCACTTTTCTCAGTGTACTCAGATCAAAGTCTGACCATAATCTCAAAAACACCTGATGATGCTGAGTGATCGTGCCCCTGTACTCAGCACTGGTGAGGCTGCACCTCGAATACTGTGTTCAGTTTTGGGCCCCTCACTACAAGAAGGACATTGAGGTGCTGGAGCTGTCCAAAGAAGGGCAATGAAGCTGGTGAAGGGTCTAGAGAACAAGTCTTATGAGGAGCGGCTGAGGGAACTGGGATTGTTCAGCCTGGAGAAAAGGAGGCTGAGGGGAGACCTTATGGCTCTCTACAACTACCTGAAAGGAGGTTATAGTGAGGTCGGTGTTGGTCTCTTCTCCCAGGTAGCTAGCATTAGGATGAGAGGAAATGGCTTCAAGTTGTGCCAGGGGAGGTTTAGATTAGATATTAGGAAAAATTTCTTTACTGAAAGAGTGGTGAAACACTGGAGAAGGTTGCCTAGGAAAGTGGTGGAGTCAGCATGCCTGGAAATCTTAAAAAAACATGTAGATGTAGCACTTCAGGCCATGGTTTAGTATGGCACGGTGGTATTGGTTTGACGGTTGGACTTGATCTTAGAGGTCCTTTCCAACCTTAATGATTCTATGATTCTATGTTTGCAAGCCGTTTGGCTGCAGTAGGCCTGGTAGAGTGTAACATTGATCTTATGAATTGAAGTGGACATTTTTCAAAACTGAAAGCCTGTTTCAAACTTAAACTTCCAGTTTGACCCTCAGTCTCGATGCAGGATTCACAGCTATGACTTGGGAATTAAGACTTTTCAAGTGCCCCTGAGCTTTTCATGGGCCAATGTTGCTTTCAATGTAATTCAGAAGATATTAGGGTCATCAACCTATGATACTAAAATGCAGGGTACTTACCTAGTACGCTGCATGTAAATAGAGTATTTTATAATTTCCTGAACAGAGGAGAATAAAAATTTTTTAAAAATGGACAGACTTAGACATTACTCAATAAAGCCGTTTGCCATACAAGAAATTTTAGAGGTCTGTGCCAATAATCTAATCCATGGCCCAGTTACTATACTGTAGCGAAATCAATGCCAGTTCAGTAAAGTTGACAGCAATGGTGAGATTACTTGCTCCTATTGTACCAGCCCTAATTGACCTTTTTCTAGGTGTTTTCGGAGGTTTTCCACCGAACTTTCACTGTGAATCTAACTAGAGAGAGAAAACCTCCAGCCCTGCTTGAAAATATGTTACTTTCAGAAAGTCTCTGATATGCTGTTAGAATTAATAATCTTAGAAATGTTTAGAGGGGGTTTTATCCAAGTCTTCTAAGTACTGAACAGCCATATTTCTATTATTTGTAATTGAAGTGTTGTATATTTTGCACTTCTGCATGTAATTTAATACAGAATATATGCCATAATAAGGTATTTGTATAGGGGTGTGTGTATATATGCATATATACACATATATGTAGACACATATATGCATTTCAAAGCCATAGGAATGTGTGTAAACTAGATTTAAAAAAATGATTTTTGCTCATTCTGCTTCATGTTCCTGAAAATCTGAATTTTGTGTTCCCATATTTATATCTCACTCTTAAAGGTTGCTGGCCTTTAAACGGATTTCAGCTATTACAAGTTCTGCAAATTGACTAAATGCTATGTGAAGAATTACTTCCTCTTATGTATGCATTTGTTTGAACAAAACCCTTTGAAAAGAGAAAGGGATCTGGTTTTTGTTTGATATATCGTAGGATGCAAAGAATCCCTGGTATTTCAGGATTCTTTGTGCACTGACCTAGTCATAACAATTGTGCGTTTCCAGACTAGTAAGTCCATTGAGAATGTGACGAGGCTTTGAGGATAGAATTAAAATCTTTTGTATTAGTTATCTTCAGTGCCTACATTTGATCTTCATTCAGTTTCCCACATACATTGACTAAGTCACATTGTTACTGACAGTTTTCCTGAGGACAGTTAAGTAACCTGTGCTTGAAGGCCATTTTCTTGTGTTAACTCAAAGCTTTATTTGGTTTTTGGTTTTGTAGGGAAAATGCACTATTTGCAAACTGGTAATGCGCTATCAATTTTTTTTTTATTTATTTTTTTAAATCTTTGTCTAGAACCAGTCTGGATCTTTTGGATGGCAGCAAAGTACTTGTCTAGCTGGTTCTGCCTTCTCTCATTTTTGAAGATGTAGATGTCCCATGTCTTACCACACTTAGCATACATGTTTCAGTGTTTTATCCAGCATAAGCATGTTTGGCTCTGGTTTAGTTTTGCCTTTTTCTCTATCCTTGCTTTAATGTAGACTGTTCCTAAACTCGTTTAAGGTTTTGTTTATTTGTCCATAATTTGAAATAAGTTCTACATACCCTAAGAGTTAAGTCCCAGAAGTAATGTCTCAAATCCTGGGTAGTCAGTATTCATATTCACGATATGTAGTTTTAAACACCACTATGTAAACATACTTGCTGTGGAAAGGACAAATTTCTCTGGAGGATCTGTTGAACCTGTTTAAAAAAAAAAAAAAAAAAAGACAAATAGGCCTTTAACCATCTACTATTGCTTTCACCTTCTTATGATGTGTACTCCTATGGTTCCAGAGAAGCCCATGTAAGCAAGAAGGTAGCTTCTGTGTGGTGCTAGGCACTTGGCAAGGAGCAGTGTAAAATGTCAGAAACCTTATTTCTTAGTGACAGTAGTAGCTGATGAGCTGAGACACATAAGCACACATGCATATGTATTCTGGAAGATATCTTCATTCATATATACTCTCTCCGAAATCTCCATTCCAGTGGTTTTGTCCTATACCTTTCTGCCTTTTTCCAGTCTACCCATTCCTGATTCTACCTGAATTGTGTCCCTAAATAGTCTGTCCTTTTTTCCTCATATTGTATTCATGGTGGTGCTGTCCTTATCCTCAGGACTGTGTTAACAGTTACAGGAAAGAGGTGAAGCCATTATATGCTATTTAAATCTCAGGCTGCCCTCCAGCACATGCTGATTCTTCAGCTGACTACACTGCAGGCCACTACCACACTCAGATAAGTAAAACTGAGGGATACCAAATATTGTGCCTCTTTGAAGGAAAGATCAGCTTGGGCAATGAAAATATCTGCTCATCCACTGCTATCTTCTGCTCTTTTCTTCTTCATTTTGGTGTACACTTCTACTTTTTGTTACTCATTCATCTTTTTTTACTTGAAAAATGACAAGGGGCAACCCTACTCCTTCCATAGTTTTAGGGCCTGATGGACCTGTGAGTTGCTAAATGCAGCAGGCACAGGATTTATATCTGTTGACTATACATATATTCATATGGATGCTGGAATAGGTATATCCATCTTACAAAGCAGTGATAAACTTTGCAAGTGCACTATTCTTGGTATCTTCTGATTAGTTAGTCAAGGAACAAGACATTGTTTGTCGGTTAAACACACCTGTAAGTGTTTACTTGTCATAAAGTGGCAAATGAAATCATGTTTTAATTATATTAAAGTATTTTATAGATTATACAGCCCATGTTGGAAATTAGAGCCACTGTTAGGCTTCTAGCAGCAGGGAAGGGTAGACATTTGACATAGATTTTTTTTTTTCCTTCTCTTTTCTTTTCACAGAACAGATTATAGATAACCAGGGTACATTAACAAATGCAAAAATTGGATATTCATATTTAAGAAAAAGTAGAAAGCAAGTTTTCATTTGGGATAATTTTAATTGTATTGACATGCAGTGATATTAATACATGGATACTCTTTTTCAGGTAATAGATTACTTATAGTGCAAATCTGGGTATTTCTGTGTGTAGTGTGCTTGGAAATAAATGAGAGAATCATATTGATTGCTCATTTGTCCTAGTAAGAAGAGATTCAATCACTAGTATTTTGCTATATAGCATAGCTAGATAAATATTGTAAATGAAAAAAAATTTTTCACAAAATTATCTTTTATATCCATGGATAGATGATTAACATTGAACTACTTTTTTTTAGAAAGGAGTTATCAGACAGATTTGTATTTAATGTCATTATTTATGTATTAATATTTATTATAAAGGTAGTATTTATTATTATATCTTTAAAGTATGCATTTTTCAGTTTAACAGTATAAGTTGTAGCAGTTACTTTTAAAATACAAGCAGCTATTTTCAGGTCACTGTGATATTTTCAATGAATTGACAGCATATATTATATTTTAGGTGAGCTCTGTGAGGAAAAACTAGATTTCTGTGCTCAAAACCTGAATCCTTGCCAGCATGATTCAAAGTGTATCTTGACACCCAAAGGATACAAGTAAGTCTAAAATATTGTCACAGTCTAACTGAGTCTAAATTTCTATTATTTTTTATCCTGCTTAGCTTCTTTTCCTTTAGTTTTAGTGGAAGCAAGTTATATTTTCTAACTACTAATTTCAGTTATTGTTAAGCATTATGGCAGAATAGACCATTATCATGTAGATCTACATTATTATCTTAAATACGTTTTATTAAATTGTACTGATCCTTAAGAATTTTAATTCCAGTCACATTTTAAATAGGAATGCAGAGTAAAGCAGTTAGTCTATGTGACAGTCTATACAAAACCCTTTTAGTAGCTTGGACATTAGGAAAATAATTGCATTTAATCGAAGTGGAATAATTATACTGCTTTCTGAAAAGTAATTGTGAAAGAGATTATTAGGAAGGCACACCGGAAGGTATAAACTAAAGAAGTCCATGCCCAGGAAAACTAATCTTTAATTACACCATATCCTTATCATAATTAATTAGTAGGCACAATTTAAACTGTTCTTAATAGGCTTTAGGTTAATAAATACAGGGAACTTGCAGCTTTCAATTGCTGTCATAAGCACCTGTTTTATGCACCGTATGATCTTGTACTAAAATCAAATTATTTATTATCATACCTACTACTTATGAAGTGATATTTTAATTAAAATATGGCAAAAAATACTCAAATGTATTAAATATTCAAATCAACATGAAATGAAGTTGATAATTTTCAACTGGAAAATAGAAAACTTGTTGGATTTAAGTTATGTGCTATGTTTATTTTCTTCATGCTACTTCAGTGAACTTAGTTTGGCATCTTATACTTTACTGCCTAATTCATTAATCTGTCATGTTACTTTCTGTGATTTTAAATCAGAAAATAGCACATGCAGTAACTTCAAGCATGTATCTCATGTCAGCTTTCTAATAGTGTGCTTTATATTCTTTTTTCACTTATTCATATATGATGTTGACAAAAATTGAGACATTTGATTGACTTACTTAATTTAAAGTTCCACAGCTATTTAAAATCACTCTTGGCACTTTAAAGCAAATTTTAGATACTAAAAGAAACACCACCAAGAAGGGAATCACAAGATCTAATGAAATCAATTACATACATCTTAATTTTTTAAAAGATAAGTAAAATCATGGATGCACGAATTCATAATCGTTTCCATTCATTTTTCACAGAGTTCTGGGCGTTACTCAGTCTAATATATGAGCATTCCCTGAAAAAATGCCACTAGCATTAACAATGAGAGTTGCATGACGGAAAAAAAACAACCAAACAAACAAACAAAAAAAACACAAAAACAAACAAACAAACAAAAAATTACATGCTGTCTTGAGGATATGCTGTTTCTAGTGCAGTGGAATCTCAGAGAGGGCAGAGGTGGTGTTTTGAGACTTCTGTTAGTTCACCAACCATGGAGCCATTTATAGTAAATCAGGCTGGTGGAACTTCAAGGCGAAAAAAATTATGCATAACCTCTAAACTGTATTAACAGAATATTGGTCCATTCATAGCTGTTCAGTTGACAAAGAAAATACTCATCGGTATACAAGGCTTGGATTATTTGTCTGTTTCAGAAACTTAGCACATTGATTATTTTTAGTGTTTGCAGCCACTTACAACATCCTATAACATTCTGCATTACTCAGAAATTCCAAGAAGTCTCAAAATGATTCATGAGGGCTCTCTAGATTCAAACCACAATTCTTCAGTATAATGGCAGATGAGTAAGCATGTGTAACTAGCAAACCTGTATTCATTACATATTTAGATTCCCCATGTAATAACATGGTTAAGCTACACAGTCTTTACACACAAATTCACAGTAATGCATTTTTTTTTTCTTGGGTTTTAAACATTTCTGTAGTTCCTTAACTTTGTCATAAGCACACTCAATTGTTAAAAGGCACTGTGCTATCCCACTTGCTTTCGTGTTTCACAGATGTGACTGCACACCTGGATATGTAGGTGAGCATTGCGATATTGACTTTGATGACTGCCAGGACAACAAATGTAAAAATGGAGCACAGTGTACTGATGCAGTTAACGGATATACATGTATTTGCCCAGAAGGATACAGGTGAGAAAGATCTGAAGACAGTACAAACATGTATGTCTTATGTCAAGGTTGCTTTTTTTTTGAAACTACTAAATTTTTCTGTTTGTATTTAGTGGCTTGTTTTGTGAGTTTTCACCACCAATGGTTCTACCTCGTACCAGCCCTTGTGATAATTATGAATGTCAAAATGGAGCCCAGTGTATCATAAAAGAGAGTGAACCAATCTGTCAGTGTTTATCAGGCTACCAGGGTGAGAAATGCGAAAAGCTGATCAGTATAAATTTTGTCAACAAAGAATCCTATCTACAAATCCCTTCAGCTAAGATACGCCCCCAAACCAATATCACTCTACAGGTAAGATTGCTTGTGTTTCAGTTTCTGATCTGGAAAGGAGTGTAAATGACTTTTTCGTGGTGCGGAAAATCAGCCAAAGTTCTCATTGGCTCACTTAAAGAGCCTTTCACAGTTTGAGCTAAAAATCTAGAAGAGTCACTGGAATAACTCTATGTTCATATTGAAGTAGATGGGCTTATTGATAGGAAGAGAAAGAATTTTGTCAGTTTGTCCATCAAGAAAGAATTTTATAATGAAGTAATACACTACTGCAGTAAATGCAGAGGTTCACTTAATACAGTATTTTGATTTAATATTTATTTTTAGTTCTTTCTGTTTCTTTCTTTTAACTAGATTGCCACAGATGAAGACAGTGGGATCCTGCTCTACAAAGGCGATAAGGATCATATAGCGGTAGAGCTGTACCGAGGTAGAGTGAGGGTCAGTTATGACACAGGATCTTATCCAGCTTCTGCTATTTACAGGTGAACCCTGATGAAACAAATATCTAACTGAAACAAAACATGTATGAATTCCTTATAAAAGTCACATTTTTGAATAGATGGTTAAACAAAATATATGCAAATGAATGTATTTTCAGACATTTAAAACCTATTGCCAGAAGACATGATTTGGCTTGGAAAATAACTCTAATGCAGATATGTCAGAAAGATATTATTTGATCCATTAAAACTGAGTAGGAGTTAGCTTTCAGCAGAATATTTATACATTTGTGTAAAGCTCACATGTGGAAGTGGAGTTTTTTCCATGATGTTACTGCCAAATAATTTCCTAGTGTGCAGGGTAAAGTGCAGAACTATACTGCATAAGCAGAAATGACATGGAAGTTTTGTTTCTCTTCTCTTCTGTGTTAGACAGTCATATAATGTGGGACTTTTCCCTGGCAAGAGAAGAGAAAGCTAAAAATTTGATTCTGAAAAAAGGCATTACCCTTGAAAAGGAAATAGGTTTTGCTTCCAAAGTCATTAAGAGACAGAATCCACATCTGCTTCTTGAGCATAATTTTTCAGGTCTTTTTTAAGTCAAATTTCTCTCATTCTCTGAAAAATTACTGCCTGAATTTCTGGGGAGGTTTTATGTAACTTCTTAAGAATCTGCAGACAGACATTGCAAGAATGAGCAAGAAGACAACAGGCATCACTGCTTGGCCTTGATTGCCCTATTGTTGCTACAAATACATTCAGAAGTAAAGAGGAAGTCTTAAATGAGTTTTACTTGAATCTTCTGTTTGCTGTATTTACACCTTTTATGCTGTAAAATTATATCTAGTATATATTTACTTGCTGGAGTTTATAGCAGCTGACATTGTTTTGCATTCTATTAGGGACATTTCATTGAAAATAAATGATTTCTAGAAATGATTACACTCAAATGGCAACATAAAATCAAAAGCTTAAGTTTATATAGCAGGGAAACAATGCTAAACTTTGTTAGGTAGTAACACCAAGGGAACTGTGGTTTTAGTAGATTACTAAAAGCATTCCACAGAAAAAAAAAGTTCCTATAAAATACAATATAAAGCTATTTAGTAAAAACATTGCCTTTTACAATAAGCATCTTAAGGCTGCTTTTATTTTCTGATACAATATGTATTTCATAAGTCTTTTTACAATTCTAGGAAATGGTTTAACGTGGAAATAGTGTATGTATTCTAATTATATAAATTTTTGTATATTAAAAATAGGATTTGATTTTACAGGAGATTGAATTATTTAACACAAATTTAAAATTGCATGAAACATTCACTTTTCTCAATGACTACAATTCAGAATAAGATTATTTATCTTTTCTATTTGGGATAGTGCTAAAGAAGAAGTTTAGATTGTTTTTTCAGGATTTTTAATTACTTTTGTTGATTTTTATTTTGATAAATAGGTACAGCTGTCTGAGAAAAAAGAAACAATAGGAATCAGGATCATACATAATTTCAAGTTATTTTTGTTCCTATTTGTTTAATCTATCAAGAATACTTCTTCCCTTTCAAAACATATATTTCCTTCTCCTCAATTTAATGCTTTCTCTAGTATTACTGGAATATAATACATACTGGCAATTTACACTTGTCATTTTAATTTTCTAGAAAAAGATTGGAAAACAATATTCACCTAGCTAAAATTAAAAACCATAATGTAGAAGGGATTAATAATAAAGTAATAAATTAAAAAACAGTCCCATTGTATTAGTGTTCAGAACAATTAGAAGCATCTCCCCTACATAGTTGATCAGCTGTTTAGAATTATGTGACAAGTGGAGAATGCAGTGAAGAGAGGAGTGAGAAATGTAGTGAAGTGTTGCAGGGTGACATGGTTGTTCAGTGAAGCAGATACACACTTGTAGTAGTAGTAGTATTATTACTAGTACTTTTATTATTAACAACCTCCTTTTCATTTCCAGTAAGCATAATGGCGAGTTTCTAGGAGATATTTGAAAATTGTCATCTAATGGTATTGAGATCTACTGTAATGAAGTCTTTTGCCCTTGAGGGAAGTGCATGTGTTGGAAGCCACATATACATTTCCACATCTGTATATATGCTTGTGTATCCCGTGATCACCGTACAAATTAGATATTATTTCATTTCTATTTTAGGTTCTAGAAAGGAGTATATTGTAGCACAGGATCTTTTACACAGTATACTCTAATCCCTTCATCCTTTCCAACCTATTCCTATTTTTCTAAATTTTGTTTTCAGACATCTGTGTTTTCTGATTTACCTTCCTAGGATCTTTGTGACATTTCCTGCCCTTTTTTGGCTCTTTACCTTCTCTTCACCCATTCATTGCATGTTGTCTTCCTGTACCTTTGTTATTTATCAAAGCTGTCTCCTGTCATGTTTCCTGTCCTTCTTTCAGTCCCTCCTTTTGGTTTCTTTCCTCCCATCCCTCCCTTCACTTTTTTCTAAGCCAGCTAGATCTGATCATCTTTGCTTAAAAACTGCTCACAGATATAATCTGCACTAACCTACTGATTGACTTTTCTCTGTTTCATTCTCAATCTTCGTGTTGACTCAATTTCCAGTCCTGTTTTCCTTACAATCTGCTACCATCCATTACTCTGATTCTTGCTTTCTTCCAACTGTTTCTTTCCAAGTCCTACCTCTTTCTCTTCTTTCTCTCTAGGACTAATTTTTGCTTCTACTGAATGAAAACCATAGAGTTTCTTTCTCTGTCCATGTAACCTTGATCTAGCTAAGGCAATACCTTCTCTTTGAATGGGTTGGCAGGCCCAGATCCAGCAAGTACTCCTGCAGCCAAAAATTGCAGCTGGAGGGAAGGTGCTAGTCATCTGTGTGTTGAAACATAGCCAGCATGGACAAAGATTTTCGGGATTCTAGCCCTTCTAGTTTCTGCAGACTTTCATGTTTTCAAGATTTTCACACCTTGTCTCAGTGGATTTTCAGAAAGATGACAAATGGATAAACATGGTGCCAGCCCACTGCCAAATGTCACGACCTGGTTAATAGAAGCATAAGACAGGAGTGTGTTCCTTTCAGTTTGGTAAACTATCTGGTATGTTTAGAAAAAATAAAAATCAGTTTCAGGCACCATTCATTATGGAAAATTTAGAAGAAACAGTTGAAGTTTTCCAAAATTATACATAGCTAAAATAATATTGTGAAGGTGTTATGGGTTAACCTCGGTAGGCAGCTAAGTGCCAGGCAGCTCCTCACTCACCTCTCCTTCCACTCTCACTGAGACAGGAGAAGAGAAAAGGAAGAGTAAAAGAAAAATCATGGGTGGAGGTTCATAGTTCAACAGCCTCAGGAAAAATGGAGGAAGAAAAGAAAACAAAACAAGTAATAGCAGTCACTCACTATCTCCCATAGCATAGACCAATGGAACTTAGCCAGTTCCCAAGCAGAAGATGGCTAACCTACCTAAATACCACCTCCTTTCCATTTTACTACTAAGCATGACATTATGTGACATAGAATCATTAGAATAGTTTGGGTTGGAAGAGACCTTCAAAATCATCTAGTTCCAACCCCCCTGCCATGGGCAGGGACACCTTCCACTAGATCAGATTGCTCAAAGCCTTATCCAGCCTGGCCTTGAACACTTCCAGAGATGGGGCAACTTCTCTGGGCAACCTGTTCCAGTGCCTCACCACTCTCATTGTAAAAAATTTTTTCCTTATATCTAGTCAAAATCTACCCTCTTTCAGTTTAAAGCCATTGCCCGCTGTCCTAACACTACATACACTTGTAAAAACTCCCTCTCCAGCTTTCCTGTAGGCCCACTTTAGGTACTGGAAGGCTGCTAGAAGGTCTCTCTGGAGCTTTCTCTTCTCCAGGCTGAACAACCCCAACTCTCTCAGGCTGTCTGCATAGGACAGGTCCTCCAGCCCTCTGATCATTCTCGTGGCCCTCCTATGGACTTGGCTCAACAGGTCCCTGTACTTCTTCTTTTGGGGGCCTCAGAGCTGAACACAGTACTGCAGATGAGGTCTCATGAGAGCAGAGTAGAGGGTCAGAATCACCTCCCTCGACCTGCTGGCCACGCTGCTTTGGATGCAGCCTGGGATAAGGTTGGCTTTCTGAGCTGCAAGCGCACATTGCTGGCTCATGTTGAGCTTCTCATCAACTAGCACCCCCAAGTCCTCCTCCCTGGGGCTGCTCTAAATCCATTCTCTACCCAGCCTGTAATTGTGCTTGGGATTGCCATGTGCAGGACCTGTACTTGTTCTTGTTGAACTTCGTGAGATTCACACAGGCTCACTTCTCCAGCCTGTCCAGGTCCCTCAGAATGGCATCTCTTCACTCCAAACTTGAAGAGGGTGTGCTCGATCCCACTCTTCATGTCACCAACAAAGATGTTAAACAGCACCAGCCCCAGTATTGACACCTGAGGAACACCACTCGTCACTGGTCTCTACTTGGACATCAAGCCATTGACTGCAACTCTGAGTGCAACCATCCAGCCAATCTTTATCCACCAAGTGGTCCATCCATCAAATCCATGTCTCTCCAATTTAGAGACAAGGATGCCATGCAGGACAGTGTCAAATGCTTTTCACAAGTCCATATAGATGACATCAGTTGCTTTTTCCTTATCCACCAACGCTATAACCCCATCATAGAAGGCCACCAAATTTGTCAGGCTCAATTTGATCTTAGTGAAGCCATGTTGGCTGTCAACAATCACCTCCTTATTTATCATGTGCCTTAGCATAGTTGGAAATCTTGATAGAGAAATGGAGATATCATGGAAGATCTCTTTGGTTAATTTGAGTCGTCTGCCTGGTTGTGTTCCCTCCTAACCTCATGCACACCCTGAATATATTCACTGATGGGGCAGAGTGCAAAACAGAAGGCCTTGACACAGCAATAGATAAAACATGAGTTCAATATCAGCATTGTTTTGGTCACAAACCTAAAACACAGCACCATATCAGCTATTTTGAAGAATATTTACTCCATCCCACCCAGACCCTGTACAAATAGGTAATGAATTATAAAAGCAAACAAGTTATTGTATTATATCAAAGTGATATGAAGAAGATGAAAGAGCATTTTAACTCATAATGTTTGAGAACAATCAGGTTTTAGAACAATTTGGTAACAGGGTAGATAGTTTGCAAACTAAGATGAGAAGTTGCTTACAGTGAGAAGGACAGAAAGGAAATAAAAAAACTCAGAAGTTTATCAAGAGATTTACAGATTTCATTAAGGAAGGGAAGATTCATGGATAGTATAGAAAAAAATAAGACAAGTCTTACTCCACTGAACAATGATGAGACACCTGAAACAGGCCAAAAGAAGAAAAAAAAAAAAAACAGCCAATAGATTCAAATAGAAGTTTCATAATATAAATGGCAGTCAATAAATGATGTGTTGAAAAGGAGTCAAATGGGAGCAGTAAAGCCTACAGAGGTGCTTGCAGTAGCAACAAAACAAGTTACAAACGATGATTTAATCATGATAGATATGGAGAATCAACAATAACAGCAGTCTAGCTGGGCAGAGTGAATGAGAACTGCTTTACCAATGGGAATTGACTGCAGAAAGAGCCATCATCTGAAAAGCACTCATCAGTCAATCTTAGTAACAAGCTGAGATGATGGCAGTGCCAAGACCAGTAAAGAAAATTAATTCATTGGAGATAGTTATCTGGGAAAAGTTGATCCACTTGGGTTTTGTTCTGACTGGATGTCCATTTTTAATGTTTGTTTTTTTTTTACACAAAAACCCACAAACCAAACAACCTTTTCATTCTGTAAGCTAGTTTTCATCATATATTTATTGGAAATATGGGACTATTTCTTCCCAAATCATTATTCTTCTGCAGAGTTCCAGAAGCTTTAAATCAGTTTTTCTTACAGCTTTTTATTAGGATCTATGTATTCATCTCTCATTTCTCCAATGGGAAATAGGCTAGAAGTAATGTCAGTGCATTGGCAGGAAATATTGCACAGATATGCCTTTAAATTAAACCACCCTTACCTAGGAGGGCTTCTCCTTCTGCAGTAAATTTTTACCAGTAAAACAGTTTAAACTAGAAGCTTTTAATAATCACTTTTAACAGAGACATATTCCCTTTATGCATTATGTTTTATACATTCCTGGAATGACCTCTTGCTATACAAAGGCATGTTTTGCGTTGCTCTCATCCTTTTAAATACTATTGTGTGAAAGGTTGATAAATTTCCTTGGAACAAGAACATTATATTCGAGTTTCTTGTTTACTTAAGAAGTCAGATGCATTATAATTTCTTAGCACAACTTTTTCCCGGATTCACTGATATGTGTTAAATAAATTAATTCTGGCACTTTTCTTATTGCTTGATCACAGCAAACAAACCTCTTAATACCTTAAATAGACCTTGCTCTTTAGGAATGATGAACCCTGACCTTTTCCTTCACCCCATGGAACCTAGCAGTTCCCTCCTGCCCACTCCCAAAAAGTGTTTATTCTGCTAGTGTCTGCTCTGTTGTGCTTTTGTGCTTTCCCATAGAGCTGAGTCTATATGTAAAGCGTACATGCTACCACACAGATCCTTTATCCATATTGAGCTCAGCCTGTCCGCATAGTGAGAGTTGGTAATAAATAGCTAAGAAGCTATTTAATATCACACAGCTGTAAACGACCCATGTGAGTGCTTCTGATCTGTTCCAGGACAAAAGCAGTTAGGTTAATTAAAACATCACTAAGGATGTTATACGGTAATTTACTTGATTTTTACCTTGAGATTTGAGATTTAGGAAGCTAATCCCTTTCAGCTGTACTGCTTTCCTAATGAGAAGAGCTAACTGACTATATGACTGTTCAGTCCATCTCAGGCTATCAAACAATTGGTTCATTGAAATAACTTTTTTCAAAGGCTTAAGCTCACTTATTTGATGGTGCCCTGAAGCAAATAAAGGCTCTCATGGCAATGGTTATAATGTCTGGTCTCTGTACAGCAGCTCATTGTCATAACTTTCATGCATCCATACATTCAGCTTTTAATTCTCCAGTGGAAAATGGGCTAGATACAAGTACAATGGATATTCAGTTCCAGAATTGAGCAGTACCATTCTTCCTTCTCTGATATGCTTAAACTGTGTTCTAGTGCAGAGTAGCTACCCTGCATTTGCGGTGTAGATATTGAGGCTGGTAAGCACAGACAACCATTTCTTGTACTGAGTAACTTGTGCAGGCTTGTCCTTACACAGCATAAGCACCATGCTTGAAACAAGCCTTTTCTGCATGACACCCTTTGGGCCTTCTCTTACTAGCACGTCCATATCTTCTTAGTAGACAGAAGGAAATGGTATATGTAGTAAAGAAAAAAACCTACAATATTCACTGTACTAGCCAGAAGCTAGAACACACAGAAATAACCATGCCTAATAAAGATAACAAATTACTTTATTGGCAGCATCGGTGGAGCTGTCTGGACCAATGCTGTGATTTTGTCTAGCAGGACTAAGGTCAGATGCAGTTCCATATTCCACGAAATAATAGATTTATATATCACTGAGGTCAACTCAGGCCTTCATACTTACAAAATATGTAAACTTAACACTCACACAAATAAGATCTTGCACACGCACACAAATAAGATCTTGAAATAACATTAGAATCATAGAATGGTTTAGGTTGGAAGGGATCTTTAAAGAACAACCCCAACTCTCTTAGTCTTTCTTCATAGAAGAGATGTTCCAGCCCACTGATTATTGTTGCAGAAGAACTCCAAACTTTTTTTTGTGTTTGGCTTCCTGCCTAGTAAATGTATTTCAACTGATGTTTAGAATATCAACTATATTTACACAGTTCATTATTTGATAAGGACAGGAATAAGTTTGAATGAAAAAGGGCTATTAATTTACAATACATATTATTAATAGAGTGTTATTGAAGAGGTATTATACTGTATTAGCTTTTAAGTATACATGCATGTCCTTGCTTAAAATCTCGTTTTCAGGAGACTTCACTCCTGGAGAAGTTCTGTTCTGAAGCTGTATTAACTCTTAAAGGGGAAGAAGACCAAAAACCGTTCTAACCAGACCATCAATCGTTTAAAAGTATTATTAATGTTTATTTTGCAGTGTGGAAACTATTAATGATGGCAATTTCCACATTGTGGAGCTGCTAGCTATGGATCAGATTCTGTCTTTATCTATTGATGGAGGAAGCCCCAAGATAATTACTAATTTATCCAAGCAATCCACTCTGAATTTTGATTCTCCACTGTATGTAGGAGGTAAGAGGATCTTACTACTTCATATTAACAATATCATAGCTATTACTCTGGTAACATACATTATTAAACACATGGTAAGAGACTCATTCATTGAGATAACACCTCAAGATGAAACTTCAGCAGTTAATCTTAATAGTTTCAACTTTAACAAACTATGTCCTCAAACTGCACCTGTTGCTTTTTTATCAGTATGCACGCTTGATGCCCACTGTAAAATTCTGTTAATTTCTACTGTTATGCAGCTTTTCATTATACTGTCCAAGTGTGTTTAACATTGTTTAGCTACCTGAAGATTCAGTAATGCCTATTCAGAAAGTGTAGAATGGTAGCATTCTGTTTTGATCATGTTTTACATTTCTATTTCACTGTACAGGTATCCGCAGGAAATGATAGCAAGGTATAAAGCCATGAAGCATAATTTCTGTCTGGAGAGCTTATTGATTAGGGCTGCTAGGAGTTATGACATTAGTTAAGAAAGGAGCCAACTGAACAGTTGCCTCACAGAATGTGGCAGGGTTTGTTGTTTTGGGTTTTTTTTGTTTTGTTTTGAGAATAAAGAATTGCTTGTTTCAGTAAAACTGATAGTAGATGATTGTGGAGATAAGCTATTTGAAACATTTTTTTCATTTGCTGCAATTTACTCTGTAGAACTATGGATTCAAGTCCATTGTTTTAAACAGCAGTTTCTGTTGAATTTCTGATGGGCCTGCATAATCTAGGTAAAAGAGAAACTTCAGCCACCAATTTGTGCCTTCTTATTGACCTTGGTAACAAGTCTAAGTTCTTAGTGATCAGAGATTTGGCATGATTTTTAAATACTGCTGATCTTCTACCAGTCTTCATCTTCTACTTAGTTTAACCTTACACTGTTATAAGAGACATGTAAGGAGTCTCCTTCTGATCTGTTCTTCCTGTAAAAAGAATACCTACTTTCTTTTTCATTTTGTCTAGTTCTTAAGAACTGTTTTGTGTCTGACAAAGTTTTTAGAATTGAGCATCTTGCCTCCTTTCAAAAAATTATGCTACCAGAAGTACATTCCTGAGATACATATTTTCTCTAGAAAATGTGCTATTTATCCTTTCTAAATATACCGAAAAGCTCAGGGTAGTTGCTTAGATTTATCTCTAATGGAAAAGAAAAACAGGAAGCTGCTTTGATACCAATCAAGAATAGTCTATTTCTCCTATAAAACTAGTATAAAAAGTGCCTCAGTTACAAGTGATGAGGGGTAAATTGACTTTTGTCTCTGAAAATCCTCATTCTTACGTTGAAACACTTCAGCTTTTTTGTCAAATCTTTTCAGATTTTGTCATTGCCTGCTTCCAAGATGGAAGTACAAGATAGAATTCAACATTAGTCATCACTTCCCATACCAGCAGAGAAAAGAATTAAAATTACCAAATGTATGAGCTGACTTTAAAATTGCTTCATACTGTGAATCTTCAAAGGAGGATTACCTTGTGGAAGCACATCTGTATTTTTTCATGTGTATCACTTCTGTTGTTTATGTAGTGTCCTATGCCACATTTTTTGGAAGGAGAGATAGTCTTAGATTCTAATAAGACACTGTGCTTCCTTACTTGTATCGTCAACATCAGTTTGTTATTTAATGACTGCTAAGGCAAATTTTACTACTTCTTGAAAACTGAACTTAGTGCAGAATGATCCCTCTGTCTGTTATGGGCACCTTTTGATGAAATGAGGCTAGCTTGCCAACTGTAGAAATTTATTCTGTGCAGTGCTAACACTTACTTGTTGATTTGTGACATACGGTTCTCCTCCTTGCTTCTTCACCTTGCAGATCTTTGTCTCCATTAGGAGAATCACACTAATCTGCATCATCATTTTGAAAAATCAGAATAAATATTTTCTGGAAATAATCTTTTTCTTCAGTGTTTTGATTCCTAAGAGTCTTTTTCATCCTGGTGCATATTCTTTAGAGAGGTCCTGTGTGCCTTCTATTTCTATTCATCACATTCAGGCTCCAGACAGACAATTATTTTGACTGTCATAGAAAATGTTGGTCCAAAACAGAATGAAAACTATTATTAGAAGCACATTATTGCAAAATCATAGAATCATAGAATCATAGAATGGTTAGGGTTGGAAGGGACCTTAAAGATCATCTAGTTCCAACCCCCCTGCCATGAGCAGAGAAATCCTCCACTACACCAGGTTGCCCAAAGCCTCATCTAACCTGGCCTTGAACACTTCCAGGGATGGGGCATTGTCGTGGTTTTTTTTTACTGAGGGTCGAGACAAGAACCGAAAAGGAGCACCCACTAACCATGGTCTCGGGCAAAACATGACTCAGGCTTTCTTCATAAAAAACAAAACAATTTATTAACAGTTACTAAACAAAAGACAAAGGGGAACGAAACCGGTTACTTGAGAGGAGAAAGAGAAAACAAGGCCCGATCTTAAAACAACACCTCCCCACCCCCTATTTTCCTTTCGTTCCTGGCTCTGTCTTCCCCCCAGCGGCGCAGGGAGACAGGGAATGGGGGAGTACAGGTCAGTTCATCCATGTTGTTCACTGCCGCTCCTTTCTTAAAGGAGGAGGAGTCTTTACACCATTTTTCCCTTGCTTCGGTGGATCCCCTACTCACAAAGAAAAAAGTCCCCAAACTTTTCCAAAGTAAGTCCTGCCCGCAGGATTGCAATCCTCCCCATGGATCGCACCAGTTCGGGCTTTACCAGTCTCAGCCTCTTAGGGAGCTGCTGCCACTCGCGTCGGCGTGGGTCGTCCCACGGTCTCCAGATGCCTCCACGACCTCGTCGTGCATTCCATGCCCCGTTATCAACAGTACCTGGTCGCGCATCCCCTGCTCCACGACCTCTCCTGGGCTCAGGCATCTCCTTCCCGACGTGGGTTTCTCCACAGGCCACGAGTGGGTCGCTGCTCCGCCGAGTACACCCTGGCTGCAGGGGGGCCGCCTGCCATCTCACACCGATTTGCAAGGGAAGCCTCAGCTCCAGCACACATCAAACTATCACAGGCATCCACAACTTCTCTGGGCAACCTGTTCCAGTGCCTCAAAATAAGGCAAAAAAACAGTAGATTGATGTTCAGCTCTTAAACTTTTCTGTTCTTTATCTATGTGTATCAATTTATGATCTTTAAAATTCTTGAGACAGTTCACTTTCACTCTGGTACCTTTATATTACCCATCATTTTGAGATTCATTCAATTTTTTCTTATCCAACTATATCTAGAATTTTTAGAGAATTTGATCGCACATTTCCATCAGTTAAGAACTCAAATTCTCACTAGGATTTTATGCAGTATTTTTATCTTTGCCAAAGTCTTAGTTTGACACCTATACCATCATGTAGTTTACACTTGCTCTTATCACCTTCCTGCTAAAATGGCATTTCTGGTAAGCATCACCTCAGCTGGCAGGATGAAATTCAAACTTGACAGCGAGCCCTTGTATGGTTCTCTCTCTCATCGTCTCTCTCTCTCTTCCCCTTGCTCCCCCCCCCTTTTTTTTTAACAAAGTTATTCTTCATTCACAGTATTTGGCTTAGTTTGGAAGGGATGGTTTAACTTTATTTTTACAGAAAGTGGGCTCATCGATTTATACTCTCTTTTTTTAACCTTTTTCCAACTGTATGGCTCTCTTGTGTGGTCAGAGTACACAATGCTAGATATTTTTCAGTCTTTCTAGAACAGATTTCAGTAAATCATACTGAAAGCTCATGGCTTTTTGTAAGAAGTCTTAAGGGACAATCTGTTTCTTCTCAAAAACTATTCAAAGGGGTCACAGACTTCACTGATACTTCACATTCTTTTCTCAGAAATTACAGCATATTTTACTATTTGAGAGTGGCACCTTGTTCCATGGAAGTTGCTATTTCTGAGACAGATAGGGCATCAGATGCTTTTCATTTGTGCCTGCTCTGTTATAGCCAGCTTCAAGAATGAGATACAGTGTTATTGTATGACTGTTATTTAATAGGGGTCTTACCATTTACCTCCTTGAACAGTAATTTGGTAATTTACCTGTAGGCAGGTTCAGTGACCAAAAGCTTAAAGGGAGGCAGGAACTGCTTTCTTACCTCTATATTTTGGAAAATAGAGCTGAAATATTTGTTGGCATTGTTTCTGTGGCAGTTCTTTCCTGATAAAGAACCTTTATCTAAAAGTTTCTCTAAGAAATACTGCTAAAGAACATGAGCAGCTTTTGCACATGCTTTGGCCTTCTAACACTTGGTAACTTGCTAGAAGAAGCAAAAAGTGTATAGGCTAAAAGCTTGTGTATATGCGTGCTTTGGGTTTCCACATGTCTTTCATATTACAGATTATAGACAACAAATTCTCTGAATCACGTGTGATATACCTCATATTATCTGATGTCATACGTGCTTATATGGTTCCCAGAAATCATACCTAAATTTCCTGACGCTTACAAGTGTAACATCTAGTTTAGCATTGCATTGGTGTACGTAGTTTTATGCAGCTTTTATTTTTACAATGGATAAACTCAGTGCATCTATTCTGCTGGTAGATACCTCAAGCCCTATGCCTAAACATTTGCTGAGTGTTGCTTTCAGGTGAGACATTAGGTTGAATAGGCCATGATGACTATGTCTTGTCAGTGGATTTTGAGAATATGGCAAATACTTTTGAGGAAATGGAAACTAATGATTTTTTGCAGTCTGAGTCCTTCAGTATAGTAGTCCCAAGCCTATTCTACTTAACTGATGAGATCAAAGAAGATTAGGCTCTTCAGCAGTATGGATACAATATTGTACATTTCTATCATCACTGAAGATTAGCACGAATGAAATTACGATAACCTCTAAATGAAAGGCATGTCTACTTCATTAGGTCGCAGAGCACTTCTGCATTACTCTTAACTGTTCAGAGTAACTATACAAAACCATTAGAAGTATCAGTGTACATGGTTAAGGAACAACAATGCAGAACATTACCTCTTTCTTATCTAAGTACCAGAATGAAAATTGTTAATTTTACCTATGAATAAACCTATGCAGTTAATAAGCATATTTATTTTCAGGTAAACAGATCATTTTTTCTAATGCTTGGTACACTTTGATTTCCTTTACTTCGTAGTCTCAAGAGGTATTTAGGCATTTGTGTATTAATTATTTGAATGTAATATCTTAAGGACTAACTATTATAGGCCAATACGTTGGCAATAAGTTAAAAAAAAAAAAAAAAGCAGGGGGTAGGAGTAGAAAAAACTTAATTTTTACAAGGAAACAATGTTTAACAGTAGTGCTCCTTCTGAATTAGTCTTAAATAGTTAATTGATCACAACAAGATAACTGGATCACATATACTTCCTACTCCAATTACACCTGTAACAATTATAGACTACAACAGAGGACTTATTCTGAAAATGGTCAACATCAGGGGCATTTGCACTAGCTAGAAATATCTACAGAAGTATTTCAATGTTGAATTATTGTTATTATTGACTATCTTTGTTCAAAACTGTAATGGCAAACTATGGGTTTTATAATTAATCTCTTTTTGACACATGGTGAACAAAAATATTTTTGAAAGTAATGGAACCTCCTCCTATTGCGCTTTTCTTTCCAAGAGTTTTCACTAGCAAAGTTTCACTTTTGAAATGTATATGCCAACTCCAAACTGATGAACTGGTCCTAGTAAACTCTTCTGGATTTGAGTATCTTAGCAGCTTACAAAAAAATCATGTATTAATTGCTTTCGATAACTTTTGGTTTTCCAAGATTCAGAAACTGTGTACTATCTTGGACTTAATTGCACTAGGTCAAAACCAGGCATTTATCTGAACCTTTTCACAGTTGTGAGCTTCCTGTACCAAGTCCTATATATATCTCTTTAGTTGGACCTGGAGACTTAGGGATTTGGAGCTGGTTTACATGCATGCTTGACAACCAGGACAATCTCCAAATACTAGATTATTGCTCATGGTTGTAGGCTGAATATCTAAGAATAGTTAATTAGGAAGAAATACGTCTTCCTAAAAAATAGGAAAAGTGGTATAGAAAATTGTACCAAAGATTACATTGATTATTTGCTCTTATTTATTTCCTAGGCATGCCTGTGAAAAATAACATAGCAGCTTTGCGCCAGTCTCCAGGACAGAATGGCACCAGCTTTCATGGTTGCATCCGTAATCTGTATATCAACAGCGAACTCCAGGACTTCAGAAACGTGCCACTGCAAGTGGGAATCCTGCCAGGTTGCGAGCCTTGTCATAAGAAAGTTTGTGTGCATGGAACCTGCCATGCTACCAGCCAGTCAGGCTTTTCCTGCGAGTGTGAAGGAGGATGGACTGGACCCCTCTGTGATCAACAAACCAATGACCCATGTCTTGGAAATAAGTATGTCCTTCCTCAAGACAGAACAGTAGTGTAATATGCATGTGTCTTGTGTTATGTATATTTTTTTCATAAAAGTTCACACTTTTTTCAGCAAGGAAAAAAAAATATCTTGGGCATGTAAAAGCGAAAACAGCATCCGAGTTATAGTATCTTCTTTCCATAAACTTAACAAGGAAAAGTCCCCAGTTCAGGGGAGATAGACACATCTCACTGAAGTTCTGCCTAAAGCCTGGGATATGCTCTTACATACTTCTGTATGGGCTACTTCTTTAATGAGTTGCGCTGAGGCAAGTGTTGGTACGACAGACACTTTGTACAAAAATCATTTAGAAGTTGCAAATGGAAAAAAAATCTATTTGCTTATTTATACTTGTATAGAATGAGGAATAATAATTATAATAATATTTATTATTATTATTATTCTCTATTATGTTTCAAAAACTTGATACAATATGTATCTCTAATACTTTTATATTTTTACAGTACCTCAGGTTTTAGCAGGAAAATAGATTTCTACCTTTATGGTAAACTTGTGTTTAAGTCTGTGTGTTAAACTGTGTTAAGTCTGTATGTTAAACTTGTGTTTAATTCTTTTTGCTGATTTGTTTAGAACATTTTATATTGGAAATTTTGTGTAGGTTTATAAAGAGGGTCATGTATATATGCATAGAGAGAAAGTGAAAGAAAGTGTATGTATTTGTCTATGAGAGTATTGATATCGATGCATATTCTTCTACATTTACTGTAGAGACAGATTCCATTTTTTGTCTCATGGTCTCCCAGCACAAGAAGATCAGAAACTTCAGAAGTTCAAAGTTCTTAAGGATTTATTGGTCGTGAGCAACAAGATGTCATTCTGTTCACCCTTACCTCTGTCCTTACTCAGTTTAGCAAACTTTTTTTTCTTTTTTTGTAAAGTAACCCTGCTTGGATGTTTTGGCTGCTGCTTTTTCAGTGCTGTGGCCTATATAACTTTTGACTTTTGTTGATCAGTGGCCTGAGTTTGCTAAGAGATTCTAATAAGATGATTTTCAGCTCCCATCTAAAATGATGTTTAAGTGATCTTTTCACATAGTGTGTGTGAATAGTCTGACCCCTTAAAGCTTTATACACCAGTTAGCATGCTTTACAGTGCAGTTAGCATTGTTTACAGTGGCTATGGGCTCTTTCAGTACTCTTAAGTTTTGAACTCTTCCCAAAGCCGCCGCAGTGAATTTTTGAGGCATATCATTATAGCACTTCATTTTTTATGGGTCCTTTTCTTACCCTGTCCTCATTCACGGTAAATTAAGACATAAAGAAAAGAAGTCACAGCACGTTAAAAAATACAATTGCAATGTCTGTCAGGTCCATTTTATACTTGAGGAGTCAAAAAGAACATGAAACTCTAACCAAGTTCTATAATAAGAAAACCCAGAGAATTTGTTCAAACCGTCCTTGAAAATTTAGGTTCTGTGTAAGTTCGTATAACCAGACACATCAACACGCCAACTGAGTACTTTTTGCAATAAATTACAAAACTTGGCAAGTATCAGATACAGGCAGTATCAAGGATAGAATTAAGTGAGCACAACATTAGTATTTTTTTAGCTCTTGAAAGTATTGGTTTTGTTTCAGCTGTGTACAGTGCTGTGAGCTTTTAGGAAAGAAAGCCAAACCAAAATTGTTTATTTGCAGTGAAGGAGTGTTTTGTTGTTCTTTAGTTCCTGGGGAATTTGTTTCTGTATTTCTTGATTCATCTCTAAATCCTGTCTATTGAATTTATACATTTTGTCTAATACAGTATAACATTCAACTTTATCTGAGAAACAGACTCGTCACTGTGATCTGTTTCATAAATGTAGGGGATCTTTTGCAGATTTCTGCGCACTATGGAAAGGCTTAAGGCTTAGATTTATTTTGCCTACATCTAGGTGCTTGACTTAGGAACATAGTGACCAGAGTTTGCTCTATAGTCAGTAAAAGAATAAACATATTTTTAAAGCATAAATTAGACATCAAGTGGTCTGATCACCCTCTGGATAAGCTCATTTCTCTCCGTGACTGTGTGGGGAGCTTATGGCAATTATACATCCAACTTGGGTGCCTGTCATAGGTACCTAAAATTAGATAAGATGAAACTGTGCCTGAGAGTTTGCACTTAGCTTGATGTTCCTTTCAGTACAGTCTGAATATGAAATTTAGGGCTTCAAATAACAGGTGGAAGCATAAGTATGAGAGTTGGCATTAGCTAAGATTTAATCATCTTCTAAGTCAAGCAGAACTTTACCAAAGATCCTGACACAGATTGCTTTGATATCTGAAACAGCCTGTATAGAATATGACATGAAGTCAGTGTCACCTGAGTAACTTCAGATGTCCTAAAAGTGGTTGTTTTGTAAACAGTGAACAGATCAAATGCTAAACACAATGAAAACTAAACAAAAATCATCTGCCTTGTGATAACTGTCTAAGCCTTTAACTTTGAGTTGCTTAACCTAACAGTCTTGGAATATCAGACTTCAACCACAGGAACAATTTGAAATCTTTTAGGGTACATAGTTGCTTCAAAAGTATGGATTCTTGCATAATAGAGAAGTTGGAGGTGCTTAAGCAATTAGTTATGTTTTATATTTGCAGTTTTTAATCCCAGACTGGAGGTGTGAATGGAAGCTATGTGTTGTGCCTTCCATTCGAATATCCTGTGATGAGACTGACTTCTCATACTTTTTCCTAGTTACACCATGCTAAAGGGCTTGCACAGAATTAAGGGTACAGATGGAGAATTGTCATGTAGATTTCATTGATTAGTGGAACTTGTTTATAAACTGAAACAGTTTTAAATAGTTAATGCAAGTTTGTCAGAGTTAAAAAGTGCATTCCTTTCAATTTTACCAAATTTCTTACTGTACTGAAGGAGTCAAGTATAAACCAGAAACTTTCCAGAAAAACAGACTGTTATCTAAAAAATTTCAAAATGAGATGTTGTTTTAAAAAGAACTCTTTTTTTACTATAAAATGCAGTTTTAAATTCATTTTTGCGATCTTGTAACTGAAACAAAGGATTTTATTTTAGATCAAACTGTATATTTTATTTTTAATCTAAAGCTTTTCATTTATTTATTTATATATTTATTTAGTTGGCTGCCACAACCTACTAAGGAGGTTGTGGGCTCAGGAATTTTACAATACAGAGAGGAGAAACATTAGGGAGAGTGACTGTGACCTTCAATGTCAGGACTGCATTCCTCCCCACAAAGGAATCTTCACTGTGGTCTCCCTAGGAAACAGTATGTAGATAGAAAGCTTGTGTATCAATATAACAGTTAAAGAAAACATTATTTCTAGGATGAAAATTATTGACCCTGTGCCACCAAATGAACAACGGGAAGTGATTTTATTCCCAGTCATTGGTGATGTTTTAAGCAGACGAATTCCCCTAGTCTTCAGCTTACACTTAGGAACATGTAATTAAACATCCTCCTTTTGGGAAACACCACCTCCCTCTCAAAAGAAGTATGACCAGCTATGTGTTCCCATACTGTACATCTGAACTTAGAAGATATGGTTTAACTCACGGCCTTTTTTGTTTAGCAACAAGATTTGAGCCTGCCACAAATGTTTACCAATGCTCAACTGAGAGAGTAGCTGGTTTAATCACTTGAGTGAGACTTGATAACATAGAACCTCGTCTAGTGTGAGTTTCTGTATGAGTATTAGAGGAGTGCTGTTGGCTTTCAGTGAGGTGAAGACCTGCCTTGGACATGATATGACCACGCTGCTGGCAGTTGGCAAAGCAGACTAATGTATTTGATGGGACAGCATGTGTTCAGCTTTGAAACCACCATTGCTGGGTCAGAAAGGTATCAGTGAGGAAGTGCCTGACCTGTCTTTGTGCTGGGAGCTTCATACTTCGTGAGTGACAGTATACTGGTTTTTTTTAAATGATACAAGAACCAGAATTTCAGATGAGTATCCTTTTCCTCTCCTTAATTCTAGTGGATTACGTTTGAGCTTGATTTTGCTGCGTTCTTCTCAAAAGCATGATGAAAATTTAGGTAGACAGGAAATGTTGGGTTTAATAACTGTGGCCTATGAAGGTCTTCCATAACACATCTACAGTGGCTGTTTTCTGGTGAGGCAGAGTTCTGTACTGCAGCTTGTTTTGTGTAAACCTGCATACCAATTATAAACCTCTTCACTGCATCTCACTGAAAAAGTCCATTAGAAACAAAAGCAATTTCTTCTGAGCACAGTCCAAAGTATTTGTAGTTAATGTCGCTTAGTCTGAACTTTGATGAATAATTTATTTTTATTCTTTTGGGCTTGTTTCCCCTGTAGATGTGTGCATGGTACCTGCTTGCCGATCAATGCATTTTCATACAGTTGTAAATGCCTGCAGGGACATGGGGGAGTCCTCTGTGATGAAGAGGAAATGCTGTTTAACCCCTGCCAATCCATCAGGTGTAAACATGGCAAATGCAGGCTTTCAGGACTTGGGAAACCATATTGCGAATGCAGCAGCGGATACACGGGGGACAGCTGTGATAAAGGTAAAGAAAATTTAAAAATCATGCCATTGTTTTGGTCATAGAAAGGAGATTTTTTTTATTAAAACATGAACAGCCAGAAACATTACCAACTTTTTTTTCCCCACAATATACACATTTGTTGCATTTTTTTTTACCATGAGAATTTATCTCGATGAGAGAAAAATCAAACTTTTCCCATGAATTCGTTTACATTTTGAGGATTTTTTTCATCAAATGTTTTGCTGTGAAAACATATTTTTGCCTTTATTCAGAAACACATTTTTACTATATTTAACTATTACCTTTTACCTGCTGTATCTTTCTGTATTTATTGTTTCTCTGCTTTCTGCAACTGAGAAGCCAAATCCAATGATTCTGCTCCTAGTTTTATCACAAACTCTACTTTTGACCTCTCAGCTTCAACTGATTTATCACAGCGAATTATGCAGGTGAGATGGATGAAAACAGGATGACTTTTCCCCCTACCTTTTTCTTTTTCCTTTGTCTATCAAAGCTCTCCCTCTCCTTTCCTTACCCCAGATGGCATTTATTTTGTATTGTACATAGATGTGAATAGAATAGAAGAATATGGTTGTAGAACTTGTAACAGATGTCTCATTTTTAGCTGGTTTTATACCTCAGTAATTTATGAAGTTAGTGGAATGTAACTTGTATTAAATAACAGTTTGAATAATATTAAACTCCAGGTCTAATAAATTAAATTGCATGCTCTCTGAAACATTTCCCTATGGTAAATAGAACCAGCTGCAAGCAATGTAGGAACAGAAGATGTGTATTTTTGTAAAAGAGGAAAAGATTTAAGCTTCCAATTTTCTTGTCATTGTAATAGCTTTGTATTTATGGTTTACATATACATAATATAAACTTTGCTGAAAATAGGAGGTATAGAAAATAAAACCCAGCATTAATCAAGTTATGTTTGGTAGAACCACTACTTTCCAATATATAATCTAAGTCGAACCTTAAAATATCAATCCCAACTGCAATTAGAAACACAGCATCTTCCTTAGCAATGTCAACCGTTCTTTGACCTGTGCCTCAAAAGCCTATCTCTTATTTTACATGTTGTTTTCTGCAGAAATCTCTTGTCGAGGGGAACGAATCCGAGATTACTACCAAAAGCAGCAAGGGTATGCTGCGTGCCAGACGACCAAGAAGGTATCGAGACTAGAATGTAAAGGAGGATGTTCAGCTGGGCAGTGCTGTGGACCACTGAGGAGCAAGAGACGGAAATACTCTTTTGAATGCACTGACGGGTCGTCATTTGTGGACGAGGTTGAAAAGGTGGTGAAGTGTGGCTGTACAAATTGTCCCTCCTAAGTGTCCCTGTCACACTTGTCTTTTGAAATGTTGTATACTTATTGACCGTGTCGGACTAATTAATGCTTCATAGTGGAAATATTTGAAATATATTGTAAAATACAGAACAGACTTATTTTTATTATGAGAATAAAGACTTTTTCTTCATTTGAAAAAAAGATTCAAGTGCTTGAACTGAGACTTCTCATAACCAAGAGGAGCTTTGAAGAAAAAATAAAGACCTGGTAACATTGCAACAGAGATGGGAAACTTTAACTGCTTTTAACATGGATTCTTCTTTATAACATGCTGAAGATACACTGACACTATACACATGTGACTTTCAACTTAACAGCTCAGAGATGAAACACTGACCAGAACATGAGGCTTGTTTTTTTCACTTTGGTATCAGTATGTTTTATTGTCTTGACAGAACATACGAGTCACTTACCTATGGATGAGGAAGCATTATGAGTGAAAAGAATCAGATCATACAGAAATAACAATTGTATGAAATACATTTTATCTTTTGGAATTATTAAGCATCTTGAGAAGATGGAGTCCCATTTAATGGATGGGAAATGGGAGATACGAGAATATACTATAATCCTGAAATCTCCTGATGATGTATACTTTTATGTCAGCATGTTAGCAAAAGAAGCATAAAAAAAGTGTTTATCTGCCCTTTTCCAGTATTAATTTCTTGTAATATAAATGTTTTGGGGATGATAAAAATAGATTATTGATGGATAAATTAGTAATAATATGGATTTCTGTTTCTAAGAGTTCTAAACAACTCTATACAGTATTCGGTTTCATTGAGAAATATTTATTGTATCAAAGTACATTGTACTTAACCCTTTTAGGTCATCCCTTTTACTGTTTTTCAATGCTTTAATATATATTAATTTATATTTGTCCCAGTATTTTTGTAATTTTTTTTATTTTTTTTAAAAGGACTTAAAAATCAGGATTTTTTGCAATAGAACTAACATAGCATGTCGTCTTGGGGTAAATGTTTTCAGTCTGTTTTTTCCTCCCCTTCCCCATCCCTTTTTCTTTTCCTTAGACTCTGACCGCTTGGTGTCACTGAATCTGAAAGTGATGACAATCTGCAGTTTTTACATACAGCAGATATTCAGGACACCTTCCAAGAACCTGTAATGTAGGACAGAAAATGTCTTTACACTAGGTGGCAATTGTAGAGAAGTTAATTTTCCCTATATACAGTACTTACAGAAAATAAGATGGCGTGTAGAAAATGACATTAGAAGGTAGATCTATATAAATTAATATTCCCATGGAGCTCTTTACCTTTTTTATAAAAAAGAAAAAAAGGCTGTGCTATCAAGAACTGTGACTTTCCCCAAATAATAAAACTACTTTACTGCCCTAATGTTCCCCACGTTAACATGTTGCTGCTAAATTATAATGTAGAATTAGTAATCAATAGTGGGTTGCGTTCTTCTTTCAGTAAAACCCAGGGTACCCTGTAAAAATGCAGATGTTTTTCAATTTTATTTTATTATTTTTTTTACAAAAAAAGTTAGATGTACATGTGTAATGCAGTGTGCTTTGTCTTATTTGGACTGATATCAGTAATGCTACTGATGTTTGTAAATTAAACAGATATTTACTTCATTAACAGCTTTTATTTGTATTCTTCTGAGAAGTTTAAATTGTCTAACAGCCTTTAATTAAACATCTGTAGTTGCAAAGAATATTTGGTAAAAACAGAATAAAACCCAACCCTAGACCTAGTGTATTCATTGCTGAAAATCTGAAGAAGGAATTAACTTGGGATTATTACACCTACAGGCAGTGACATCTGAAAATGCTGGTTCATTACAAACACAGCTGAACTCATACTAAAATTAACAAAAGACTTATAATTAGAGTACACTGCATGAAAAGGCAAATTGACTCCATCCTGATGTTTTAATGGTTACACACATGGCAATTTGACAGTTGTTTTAGCAAGCAATTTGATTCTTGGGGGATTCATTTTCACTAATCTTGGACTAAGTATTTTAAATTTAAGCAATTGAATGGGATGATACTCAACCAGGTTTCTCTTTAATATAATTTTTACAGATACTTCTGTATTTATTTTACTTAGTCTACTTTAGAATTTGTCTAAATACCCAATGAAACAGCCTTTAGCATGAGGCCTTCTTTGCAGTTTCTATGAGTTCTAAATAATCTTCTGTAAGGAGGGGTAACTTTGAGGAAAAATAAGCCAATTTTGCATAACAGTACTTCTATATTATTCTTGGAGAAAATGTATTATTTTTCTGTTTGTGATCAAAATCCCTGTACAAGTCTCTGGGGTTGGACTGCTTTCTGTCCTCATACTGAAGATAAAAGAGGGACTTTGCACTGATATTCAAGCAATGCCAGCAGCTACAGGTGATCCTGAGGCCATCACGATGGACTTTTTGTGGTCTCTAAGCAGAACCAAACAAAAACTTAGGAACTAAAAAAAAAAAAACCACCACCAAAACAAACACCCAACAAATAACTTAAGCACGTACTCTTCTGGAGGAATATAAGGCACCTAAATCAAATAATGACTCAGCTCACCTTGGATACTCGAGCAGCCTTGTATTCTCGCCACTGAAGGTCCTTAAACGTCAACAAGGTGTGCCATGATGCATGACAAGAGGTAACTTTCTCAGTGAGATGGGTCACCTTGACACCTTTCTCATGCCCAAATCAAGGTTCTTGTATTATTGCTATAATAGACTGCCTTGTAACTGTATTCCCCAAACAGGAAATGGAGATCCAAGGGAATTGTAGCTATAGGCATATCTAACAGTGGAGAATTTAGTTCAGTGCAGAACTCTCTAAACATACAGGTTTTCATTCAAAAACATAAGTTATGCTGCTTTTAACATAGTACTCAGAGATTAGGTTTCTCTCCTAGTATCTGCTGCCTGCTCTAGGAATCACTCTCATACAGTCTGCTTTTAATGTATTGAATAAACTGCATAAACAGCACTGAGTCTGAAGGACACGACTTAGTACAGTAACCAAGTTCTTCACTTCGAGTTAACACTGCCTACAATTCAAATCCTTTTTTCATTAGAAACCAAGAAAACTAAAACACAGATTCCATCACTTTCTGCCAGTATTCTTAAAAGCTATAAAAAAAGCTCTAAAAGAGAAAGCTCTTGCACAGCTCCTACTGTCATCTCACAGATGATAAAAATGTGAAAGAGCATGGAAAAAAGACCACTCTTCTTGAATGGAACAGTAAAAATAATCATTGGGTTTTTGTTAACATTGGAAGTCAGCTCAGAATAGGAACTATCAGACATGGAACCAGATTCTACAGCCTGTATTAAAGCTTCTGGGGAAGACGGATATGTGAGTGGTAGAAATAGTGTTCTAAGCAAACCAATGGCGGGCCTTGAATAAGCTTTAAGAGATACATTTTATTTTCTAAGCTCTATTGTAATAACAATTTTATCTTGTATTCAGAATACTTTTTAATTGCCATATGGTGACGTTTATCTTAATATTAGTAGGCTTAGTATACTTAGGCTTAGTATTACAAGAAGCATTGTAATATGACGATGCTCTGTGTAGGTGCCAATATGATATTCATACGATGTTATGAAGGCATTTGCCTGGAAAGACCAGAATGCAGAGGTTTTATAAACGACAACAAATCTGGCAGACCTGATGATCCACAGTATACTTGCAGGGATAGTAGCAAGACAATAGAGAAAGTAGATATCACCATGTTAGTTTTGAGGAGATGAGTGATGATTAAGAGATGAGGGGAAGGGGATGGTACATTTTGGAAAGGAGCTTGCTGTTAAGAAAATAATGCCCAGAAGTTTTGGAAAAAGGTCGAGAATGTTGGAGGCTGTTTGCATTGAAGCTCTATTTTGGGAGCATTCTCTGTTATTCCTTGAAGCTTACGTATTTAAAAGAAACCTCTTTAGAGTTCTGAAAAATGCACACTTGATCCTTCTATCTTGAGTTAACCTTCTTGTTTGAGGAAAAGTTTCATTTTTCAAAACAATTCAAAATCCCATCTTCTTGTTCCTTTTCTTCTCCTTTAGAAGCAAGTGTTATTCTGGCAGTAGCTCATTAGGCATACAAGTGTCTGTGCTTCAGCTATCCCACCTTACAGTGGAGAGCCTGGCATGTAATTTCAGTTCCCATAAAGTGCAATTCCCCAGCTGAGCCATTCAGGATTCCTGGCTTTTAGAAGAAATATTTATACACTGAGCTGGTATCTCCAATCTATTTAAGATTCCTGGAGTGGAAATCAGAAAATCGTTGGTAGTTGTGACTATGTAGGGGCTGTCAGGAGTGAAGTAAAACTGAAGTGTTTGCCTGCATGCCTGGAGAGCCTGGCTCATCTTGGAGAGCCTACTGTTTTACTGTCCTCTTTATGTATTGTGTTCCTGGGAGAGCAGGAAGTCATCGTGCTCATCCTTTCAGAAACGCCTGAGAGCAGAGAGATTTTGTGTCCTTTTACAAATAAATTGTCCAGGCTGGAAATCGTAGGCCTCTTTGGCCCTCAGCCAGGTTAAACTGTGTATGTATACCTTAACATCAACCATCATCTTGGACACCGACAGCTCCTGATGTTAAAAAAGTGAATAAATCTTGCTCTCAGTTTAATAAAACACAGATGGGAAAACCAAACCAAACAGAGAGTTAACAGCTCTATTCACTAGTCTCCTGGGCTCCATGTGATTAAATCAGCGTTGGAGGGTATGTTCCTGCTGCTGCTGTTCTGGCCAGTGTCCGTAGGGGTGATGGCCAGCGAAGGAGAAGTATTCTGTCAGTGCTGCGTGTCATTTGTCAAGCTGAGAAAAAACAGTCATCTCGCTAAACAGCAAGACTTCTGGCTATCCACAGTCCCAGCAAATATGCTCCAGCTCTACAGCATGACACCCATGCTGCAGGAATTTTGCTCAGCCATGGGAACAGACTTTAAAACTGCCTCCCAGATCCACAGCTTAATTTCAAAATGTTGATCTCAGTAAGGCTTTCTGGTCTTTACAACTCCGTCCTTTTATTTCATTCCAGTTCAGAGGTAAACTCTTCTAAACATCAAGCCTCGGTACTCCCAATAGCTGCCCTATGCTGCCTACAAGAGATTAAGACTTGGGTTTTGTTTCTTTTTAAGGTATTTGTTAACATTTGTAGAGGAATCAGAAGACCTGCCTTCTTCTGAGGAGGAGACAGACAGGTTACAGAGATCCAGCTACAGAGATCAGACATTTTAATGTCCTTTATAATTTGGAAAATGTTACATTACCTCCTGTGGAACAGTCTGATAGAAACTTACATATTTTATGGATGTATAGGCTCAGACCAGGGGAATTGTTATCTGGTTTTGTCTGCTGGAACTTTCTTTTTAATTCCTTTTAGGATACTTTCCATATCACAAGAGACAAGTAAAGATAGAATTAATGTGCCTGGATTGCTTACTCTGTCATTGAAGTTCCTTAAAAAGATCCAGTAGCCTTTTTCCAGGACATTTTTCTTCTTTCTCATAGCTTTTCACATTCTGGGCTTCAATCTGTTGTTTCTGTATGATGGCCCATTTGTCCACTTTGGTTAATTTCCAGGACAGATTTAATCCCTCTAAAGAGAGGGAAAGGATACCTTTTTTCCCCTGCAGCTGTGCCTAAAATCTCTCACAGCACATCTTTAGAAGTATGTTTTCTTTCAAAGTCCTCTGAGAATAGGTTAACTTGAGCTGTTTTTACTGCAAACTTGTTTTTTTGCTTCTGATTAGCTTTATTTATTTAATCACATTTCTGTGTTTTTGCTATGGTAACAGCAATAAGAGCAGTACCAGCTGACCTGTGCTTTAGAAGTTCCTTGCTGTTTTGAAATAGCAAGTTTAAAGAGTTTGAAGTTTGCCTGGTCTCTCTCCTTTCCTTTTTTTTTTTTTTTTTTTAATTGGATCTCCTTCCTTATCATTTCACTCGGTTTTGTGCAGTTTTATGATTATACTCTTGAGGAAAGGTAAGAACTTGAGTCAAAGTCAACAGTAAATAAAACTGACCACAGAAGACATACAGATCTATCAAAAAAAATTGCTTCTAAACTCTCAGAAAAATCAGAAGTAATTGTTCAGTAGTTGTTGCCTTCTTTTTTGCTGAACAAACTTCTACATGATTAGTGAACAAAGCTATTAAGCAGCCTCCAAGTACACCCCTAGAAATAATTACTGCAGTATGTCCAGGGCTAGAGAAGGAAGAAAAAGGGGCCTAACAGTTACTCTATTCTAGTATACCTTTGCGAACAGGAAGGTTTGGGCATGTTTCTGTGTCTGAATATCCACTAGGAGACCATGCGGTCTCCTAGTGGATATTCTGCATAGATGCTCTGCAGAAAAAGGTTCACTGTTATCCTAAATATATTAAAAAAAAACGCTCTGCAAAGCAGCTTAAAAATGAGAAGCAAAACGTTTGTTAACTCCCACTTGCTCAAAACAGGGCTTATCATCCACTATCACAATCCACAGACCAGCCTTTGGCATCCACTCCTTCTCTCCAGCTTCCAGGCACTACTTGCTTCCCCTCCACTCCCCACCCACTCAGCTCTGGACCTGCCTGTGCCTGCCATTCCCACCACCCTCCTAGATGAGACACTTCTTCCTTCCCTTTGCAATAAGTCACAGCAATCTCCTTCCTGCGTGTACCTTCACTAAGATAACTGGAGGTATCTGGTAGGGAAAAACACCATGCTGGTGATGGAAAGAACACTCTGCAACTAATTAATATTTAAGCATTTAAAAAAACAAGTATCGTTTATTGAACTGTTACAGCAAAGTGCTTGCACCAATCAGCAGCAATGGTGGCTGACAAAATGTTTAAGTAATAAAATCCCTACTCTGTGTGTGACATGGAGAATGAGGCCTCTTCGTTTTCATGGTGAAAAGCGTGTGTAACTTCAGGTTAATTGATAAATGATAAAGAGACCCAGACCTAGCTGAAAATCTGCTCAGCAGTCACATTCGAAAGCTAGAAACAACCAACCAAACAAACAAAAGATGCTCCAGTTTGTTTGTTGTTTTTTTTTTAACTAAGCGAACAAAGAGTAAACAATCAAATAGGTAAGCTACAAGTGCCTGGGAAATGAGAAGAATGAGGAAAAGGAACCAGATCTGGCTATACCAAATTGCTGGGCAGTGAACACACAAGGGAATTTACTGCTGCAATTGCTCATGGGTAACAGATGCAGCCATATATTTTCGAAATTTTGTAGAAAGGACGCTTCTAGTCCAGAGGGTTGTGGCCAGCCACAGCAGTCATCCTGCTGTTAAGTCATGCTGACGTGAAAGAACCGTTTGGGCAGTAACCTTTTTCAGCGGAAGTGACCACAGTCCGTTTGAATTTCACGTGGTAATGAACGGGCTTGTAAAATGCAGAAAAACAACAGTATTGGACCAGAGAGAAGCAATTACAGATTTAAGATATCTAGGGCCAGATTCACTGTAGGCTCAAGCTGCTTCACGCTGTTTCAGTGATGCAAAGCAGCTGCAAACCCAATTTAGCTGGCCTGGAGCCACCACAACTTCTATCTGCTAGAAAAAGGAGTTAATGGTTTCAGTACCCAAAACTTGGGTTTGGAACTGTAGTCCATCCTCCGGCGTGTTGGCTAAAGGAGTCATCACTTGAGTTACTCCAGAAAAACTTTGTGTCCCTCTCGCTCAGCTCTGCCCCTCTTCCCCGCAGAAGCAGTGCAGAGGATTTGTGGGAAAGGCGCTTGCTTTTCAGTGCTGCTCTCCGAGCTCCAGAGGAGTGAAGAGAATTGGCAATTCCTCTTCAGCAACAGCAGTCAAAAATGAAAGACAGGAGGTCTTTAACCAAAAGAACAAAATGAAGTGAGTACTGCTGTAGTAAAACTGCTTCTAGTGAAGTCATTTCTTTAATACTTACTTTTAAAGACTCGCTTAATTGTGGCTCTATAAGAAAGCATTATGGAAAACAGATTCTTCTTGTAAAATCTTTTCTTTAGTGTGTGTATATATATATACGCACATATATAAGGGTAGAAAGTACATACTACTTTTTTTTTTTTCCTCCAGGATGTGAACTTATTTATGCCTTTTGGTTCCCCTGAGCAGCTTTGAACAACAGCAGGTATGATTAAGAATTCAAGGTAGCTGGCAGTGAGGAAGTTTGACCTAATCTATCTTGATTTTGCACTCTATGCATTTAAATGCAGCATGTCTGTGTGGAACACACTGTAGTTCACTGGGGTACAGCACAGCTATTTTAGTCACATGCACACACTGAAATAGCTGTGTGCACATGGAGATCACTTCTTTATTTTTTTTTGTTGTTGTTTTTAGCCACATTAGGGGATCAAAGCCATGTAAAACCTTTTGTAATGAAACTTGAAGCCACATGTAATGAAACCAGATAGCTTTTCCTTTCTGATCTAAAGTCTTTCCTGTTTTCAGGCATTACTGTAAACCTACATCTTGGTCCAGTCTGTAACTTGGTCCAGCTTGGATTAGATTTGCAAACAGTTTGATGAATCTGGGATGATTTATAGCTTGAGGTAGAGAGAAAACAAACAACAGAATCTAAAGTTTGGCCTGCTTTAGGCTCAAAATCAAGCATAGCCTCCTACTGACTCCTTTTGGATTTTTGTGTCTTTTCAAATCCTAAAAGAAAAGCACCCCACTGAATCCTAAATCCAGCATGAAAAATGTAAAAGTAAGTTTCACAAATATCTTTTCCTTTTCTGGGAAATTTCCGTTTAGACTTAAATGACGAACTTGTACACAGGGAGATCAGGGAAGATATTTCTTCTTTAGTACCAAAAGTTGAATATACTCTTCTTTGTTCAGAAGACTAGAAGTCTATCTATCAAAGAGCACTTTATTCATGCCATCCACCAACTTGTTCATTCTCTTTTAATTCAGCTTAAAAGGAAGATGACAAACATCAGCAGGGAGCTGTTCAGCTAAAGGAAGTGTAACATTCAGAAAAATCAATACAGATTTGCAAAGAGAGCATGGCTTAAACTTAGCAGGAAAATAATGTGAGTTAGAGCTCCTATTTCCAATCTACTTTTCAGTATTACAAGTCTAGATACAAGATATGTCTTCAGAGAATAAGGGGATGTCTGTGACGAATATCCCACACCACCATTTCACAAAGTGTATTCTTTCAAAAATGCTTCTTTACTGGTTTAAAGAAATCCATAAGGCCAGGTTTTTCTTCAGAAATCATGCTGCTGGTTGGTATTTCTACCCGCTACCAATGCACATACACCAGGTGACACTCTTATCTGGGCCAGGCCATCTTCGGTTTTGGCATCAGCAAGCAGGAGAACAAACCAATCCCACAAGAAACAGCTGTGCAAAACATGCCTTGAGCAAAATCCGAGTGAGCAGATGCTTTGCTCCATTGGACTGGTGTGGGTAACACTTCGTCCCACTTAAGGGAGAAGCTCAAACGAGGAGCTGATTGAAGCTATTTGTGTATTCCAGTATTTGGCCAGAATGAATGAATGTAGTATACCTTTTGAGACACTTTAATTTCCATATAGCTAGAAAATAATGGTATCAATAATCGCAGATCTCTAAGAACATCATATTGAAGGTATCTCTGATCCTTCTGATAAAAAAAGCATTTTGTGCACACAAATAAGATCACAGAAGAGTGACCCTACAAGCCTGAAACCACAATTATTTCCATTATCAAAATTTAATTCATGGCCTCAAAGGATTTAAATCTGTATCACATTGCAATACGTTCAATATTTAAATTCTCTTTCTTATTTAAAGGCATCCTAAACAAGAGACCTGTGTTTATGTTCCAACAGGTTATGTTTCCTATTATTATCAACAGTGGGTACTCTCAAAGGACAGATGGACAGTTGAGGCTCAGAAACCTAGTCACGAAATCTATCCACACCTTGTGTAAGGTCAATCATGCACAAAGCCATTTAGCCACCCTTTAAAATACACATGAATCCTTTAATTCAATCTAGATCAAAATGCTGTTTTCCTCCATCTGAGGCATGAAAATGTATATAACAGATTCAGAAAAAAATCCACATAATTATCCTTGTTGGATGTGAAGCTTCCTTCAATCTTTGATCTATAATGTAGTAATGTGTCAGCTCGACCAAAGTAGTTTTATGTGCAGGAAATAAGACAAGCTGAGTAGCTTCATGGTTAATTGATTAAAAGGTTCTAAAGAAGGTGCAAGATCAAAGAGCAACTTAATGGTTTTATGTTACTCTAGAGAACTGTTGGTCCACTTGCCTGACAAGACTGACCTTGGGCAATGAAGTAACAGGCAATTAAAAAAAAATTGTAAAACTAAAACACAGATCATATTTATCTAGTTCAGCATCCTCATTTCTTTTAGCAAGTAATAGGTGGCACACCCCAGTGCTCTAAGACATGTGGCATTTTGTTAGCCTTTTACGCTACACAGTCTAAATACTGAGCACACAAATTTGACTGTTGCCTATACTTGTCCTGGAGAGGGGAAAAAAAAACCCAACACAGAAACTCAGAACCACAGGATGCCATGCTGTTGGTTAAAAACCTGTGAAAGAGAACAAATGTCAAACTGTAGCTGAAGGACAGTTCCTTGTAGAGTCTTTGGTCTGTGGAATCACTGAGCTCCCTCGGCTATCTTCACACCTTGTAGCTTACAAGATTGGCTCATCTTGAGAAGTATTTTAGGAAATGGGAGCTGCTCTACAGTAATATAACTGCTTGCAATAAAGGAGAGGATAAAAAAATTGTTAATGCATTGACTCTTAAAGAAGAATTTAATAAGGCCATTCTCTAAATGATACTTTAAAACACCAATACGTTCTGGTTAGGCTGTCGTCACTAAGCTATTCAAGACTCTCATGAGCACAGTTTGGTTTATGTCTTCTGAATATGAGCATTATACTTACACAGAGGTAAAAGACAAATACTGGGAATATTAGGCAAAGGAAGGCAGGGATTGTACACAGTAAGATTTCTGCAAGCTGCACTGTGACCTGGATCCAAATTTTTCTGAGTCCTGATCCAGTGTGGTATTTTGTACCCACGGCCAGATAATATGTTGCTATTCTTGAACAACTGATACAATCAGTTAAGACACTAACACTAATAAAACTGGAGTCAGACTCAGTCTGGCACTGAATTCTACCAATAACTCAACCTCCAGTTCTTGGGCTTCTGGAAAATGGTATTGCAGGGGCTTACAAGTTAGATGCAGCCTCCCCTTTGTGCTGCAATGGCTTCACAAATCAAATGCAGAGCTACATTAAAAGAAAGAAAAGTCACATTTTTCCTGTTCTGAATTAATCCTATTCTCATCAAAACCACGGTACCGTTTCATGTTTTCTCATATGTTTTCTAATGCTTATATAGATGCTCTTGCCCCTCACCGGCAAATTCTCACCTCATTACTGTGAAGTAAGGCCCCTTCCTCAGGCAGTCCTGCCACTGTTTCCACCTTAGCAAAGAAGAGAACCCTTTCTCTAGGTATTTCTCTCCCCTCCAACATCATCAGGAGACCTCGACCACGTGACGAGAGGTATCGCAAGGTGCCCATCACTTAGAGCAAAAATATAAAGGCATCATTGAGTCTGAACACAACCTCCCTCGAAGGACAGCCATTCTGTTAGAGGCATCCAGCAAATGACTTGAACAGTCTGAGCTATTGCAAACAACATTGTTGATTATAAATTAATTAACACATCTGACCGGTGTGTTAATGACACTGTAGTATGCTTTACCATTAATGTCTTCTATTTACATGAACAGGACTTTCAGGTCAAGGAAGTAAAAGTTCCCTGTTGTTCTATTTACTTAAAACAAACCAACAAACCCCTACTGCTGCTCATGCTGGCCTGCTTTGCTCCACAAAGAAGAATATCCCACTTGAGGTGACCAGCTGACAGCTCTGCTAAGCGCCTGATAAGCTGCCTTTCCTGGGTCACCACCGAGTGGGAACTTCTGAGCTGTGTAATGGGATTAGCTTTCCCACACCGTTCCCGGAGAGCCCATTGTCTAAAGAGGAATAGTTTTATTCATGGCAACAAGTCAAACACAAACCCTTGGCAAGTCTAATTAAGAAAAAATAAACAAACAAATGGAGTTTTGGCAGAATCTGGGATTTGCCCTATTGGAAATTTCTTTGTACGCTGATGGAGAAGTTGACTGATCTGGAATGGACCACTACTTTTACAACAGAGCTAAAAAGTAACTTGTTAAAGACTCCTCTTTTGTTTTGATAAAAGATCTTTCATTACCTCAAAGCCCTTTCCTTCACAAAGGTCCTAAGAAAACAATCTCAACCCCACACTGCATCTTTGGGATGAGGGGGGAAAATAATAACTGTTAGACTTTCTGAGGAGGAGTCTTGAGTTAGTCATTTTATAGTTTTGCAAGTACAAAAGCCAGTGAATTGTTGTGATTTAAGGATATAATAATTTTCAATGCACAAATTCCCTTTATTGGAGTATAAATGGTGCCTTGAGGGCACATAACAGCACTGAACTGGGCCTGGCAGAATCAGTTTTATTGTATTCTACTGTGCAGAAACAATTACTTTAGTACAAATTGTCATATGCCATTTTTCAGCCTGATCAAGTTCAGTCTTATGATTGTAAATTACTTTGTAGTTGAGAGGTACAGCCAAACGTTTGTGGTTAACACTGTCTTGAAGCTTTTCTTTTATAATCTAAATTTCTTCTCTTTCTGTTTTGCTCTAGCCTTGAACACTTTTGTTCCCATGTAAAACTCTATAGTCGTACTTCCAGTCTGAGCACTTTTCACAATTATTTCTAAATCTCAGTTCCACTCCCCAAATGGTTCTGCTTCAGTGTCCAACAGTACTTCAAAGAGTCTCACTGGAACTGGTACTTCCAATTTTGTTTTTCTAAGTCTTTGGTGGACCTGATGTGCTTCCAATGTGTTGTTATCAACAGATTGTCACTGAGGCTTTGCTTGTCACCTCTGCTTTTTGGTGCTTCTTTTTTTCATAATGAACCTGTGACCACATATACAGTTAAAATGCATGTGCATGTGCAGTTGGACCTTAGGTTTCTTCAGCTTGGCGAACCTCTCACAATTTACTTAGTGATTATGGTACCTTCATATATCACATTTTTTGTTTATGCATCAACCATGCACCTGGGGAAACAGGGCATTGTACAGTCTCACAAACGTCACAAACTAAGCACAACTGAGAGGCAGAGTGAGTTGTGCTGGGGTAGGGACACATTAATGCAAATATACTGCTGTAGGGATTAGCACAAAGCTCTCTGAAAGGAGCTAGGTTATGCTGTGTAGACGTAGCAGCTCAGCTGGAACTAATCTGGGAAATCCTCATCACTACATAGCGTGATTTTAAGTCTGAAATATCTCAGGGTCTTGCAAAAATAAGAATTTTCTCTTATTAAAATAACTGTTGAGCTTTCCAGATTGCAGAGAGGATTTCTCATACCTACAGCCACCACACCGGGAGCTGGAGAAGTATGGTGCTGAGATGGAGTTAATAAGCCCAGTCAGACTTGATGAGAGCTAATGAACTCTTATGGCTTCTTGCTGACTGTGTGGCACCACGTGGTTTCCTTGCTGTACTTTTCCTCATCATTTCAGGTCCAGGGGAGCAGTGTTGGGTAGTTGTTGGCATGAGTCCATAGGCCTTATTAACACCACAGCCCTGCTCGGTGCTGCGTACGCACATGGTGCTTCTGGACACACATTGGCTGTGGAAGCAGTACTACGTTTGTACCTGCTCATACCTAGTTTCATAAGCTCAGGCTCAAGAGCACAGGCTCCCTGGCATAGCTGATGCTCAAGACCCAGCTCCCAGGATTTGCTCTTTAGTGGTCAGGGAAAAGCACTCCAGAAAGTTGCATCTGTACCTGTAAAACTGAAAGGAATAATAATACAAGCAGATTTTTAAAACACATGCCTCAAAACTAGAATACCTAGATATGTTTGGGTCTAACTATCAGATTGAGCTAAAGAGATTTGTCTCACCTATAAAATACCTGGAGCTTGTCAATAAAATACCTCCATCAAAGCAGCAGACTAATCTTTTTGTTTTTCCTTTTGACGAAGCCCAATGTCTGAGAGTACTAAGAAATAGAGTTTTCATGGCTGAGATGTGACATGTTGTTGTAAGCAGAAAACCAGTTAAACAACAGAAATCAAAGAGTAGGTTTAAATGGTCATTGCCTCTTCAATTTAAGAACAAACTATTAAATAAAATCCTAACTACTGCTGTCACTATTCAAAGCCATATCATAAAACCAAAAATCAAAATTGGTGGAGAAAGATGGTGTAATTATTATTATTATTATTATTATTATTATTATTATTATTATTATTATTATTATTATTATTATTATATTTTATTTATTTATTTATTTTGAGTCAAAGAAATAGTGTAAATGATAAAAAAACCCACTCATGCAGCACTCCTTGCCCTTAAAGGATAATTAGTACTCAGCAAAAATCACGAAGCATTAAAATACTTATTCAAACAAGAATGTAGCTAGTCAGAATAAACAAAACCAATCAACCGAAAAACAAAAACCCTCCAAATGGTGATCTAACCTCCCCCCACAACTCACGGCTTTTCTTCACTACTTGGGGAACGCATGCAGTATCTGTCCTAACAGATACAGTCCTTCTGTGACTGTGCAAAGGACACCAGTGTATTTACTACTATTCATCCCTCATTGATTGCTTCACTTTCCACATGAATAATACCACTATTAATTATTTGCTGAAGTCATCTTTAGGACACTGTACCAGTCTGCAAGACTTCCACACTATAACTTACGGGGTCATTTTAGAACTGCACTCATGGTATATATGCTAAATAAAATGGATGGATGCACAGAATGGAATATTCAGCAGGACTGAGTTCACATTGGTCTCAAGAATACGTTTTACCAATCTTTTCAGTGGGACACTGTGCTTACTGGATTGGGCTTTTAATGAAAACGGTGGAATTTTCAGTTTTGTGGATGGAAATTTACAGAGACAGTGGCTGATATAACAATGCAAGAGGTAGGGCTGGAACAGGGAATGGATGGATAGTGGCCTGTCCAAAAATTCTATCTATTTCCAGAGTAGCAAAAGAAGTAAATAAACAAAAGAAATAGCAAAGGAAGGAGGGTAACAGGGGAAAACACCTTGAGGTCTTTTGTGTGTAGTGAAATTTCTATACATAGTGTGAGCCACATGATAGTTATAAAGTACGCTCTGGCCCACTACAGACTGAACTGCTTTACATTACTGATTAGAAAAACTGTCAAAATTTAAACAAATTTTAATTTTATAGAATGTCTAGGGAAGTTAAAACCTAAAGAAGTTTGAGACTTTAGGAACAGAGAGATGGTACTGAGATTCTGAGAAGTGACACCGTATTTCTCATTATCCACTAAAAAAATAAATAAATGTGGGATGACATAAACTCGTCCTACTCTTGCTGCAACCTTGAAAGAGCCTGAGCAGAAGAACTATTTGATAGAAAATAAAGCTAGAATGCAGCAAATTCATAACCAAAGTAAGAAGGTGAGGGTAAGCCACAAGACTCCTTGTCACATGCTGCTTGTGCATACATATCTCCTGAGGTTCAACAGGAGAAATTCACATTGGAGAAATCCCTTGAAGATTGCCGAATATGCAGCAGTCATCCCTAGTTTAGGATGTTCCTTGATGGCAAACGGCTGAAAGCTGGGAGAACACTCATGGGAAATGTTACATACAGCTGCCCTGGCTCACATAGTCTTTTCTAGGGATCCTCGTTGGTTGTCTCAGATGGGACATTCAATGACAGGACACTGTAATGTATAAATCTTTGATCTGACCCAGCATTCAGTTCAACAAAATTCTTTCAGTTAGACAAAATGTGCAATACTGTTAAAATGATTTTTTGGTGAGATGGCAAGTTCATAGTATTTTTCTTTAATACACAGTTCTCTGGTGAACTGAATTACCCTTGAAAACACAAAACTGATAGCAAATGTTATACTGACCACTTATCTGTACCTTGCCTCATGGTAAATATCTGGCAGGCTTTTGCTAAGTGTCCTCTTTTGCATCACATGTTTATCCTACAGAGACTACAAAGGTTCCAGGCTCTTGCATTCCGAGCCTTTCTGACAACACAGTTTTCTTTACAACCTACTCTTGTGATAGTCCCACATACTGCAGCACTTCCACGGGGCCATCATCCCATGAGATTCACCAGCCAATCTGAACGTGTGGGCCTACCTACGTTGGCATCCAGCAACAGCGGTGGTCTGCAGCTGGGCAGTGCAGGGAGGTACTCATTCCCCATCTGTACCCTTCTCATCCTTTCTTTTTCCTTCCTCAAAAATACACATGCTTATATATTACTATTTCAAATAAAGATTACGGAAGTGTACTAAGATGAGGAATATTGCAAAAGCTTCTCTCTCCACCACCTTTCTCTCTGATTCACTGTTTAAATCCTCCTTCAAATCTTTCCCTAGATTCTTTCCAGGTCTCTTCTCATATCAAAAATTAGAACTGTGGAAAACCAAAATTATGTCTGAATTACAGGAACTACAATCCATGAATGGAGGAAGTCTGAAAGTCATGAACTTGAAGATTTTGCTGTGCTCTGCTTGCATTTCCTCTCCAATATCCTCATTTTAATTATTTTCCCCTCTCTTCTACACTCATTTATGCATTCTTTCTCACTGCTTTCGCTTGGGATTCCAGTGCACTGTTCCCTCTCCTCCCCCACCTCCTACCACATTTCCTGGAAAGATATTTTTCTTCTTTTTTCTTTTTTTTTTTTTTAATTTGTTTTATTTGTTTGTGTGTTGGTTTTTTTTTTTTTTCAAAGCAGCTCTAATTCATCCCCCTCTAAAATCCAGTAGAGCAAATGACAGCAGAGTAGCCTTACCCCACGCTTGCTACTCCTGTGTGGGCAGGGACAGAGGGGCTGTGGGCTGTTGCTACATCACTTTCTGAAAAGAGGAAAGATGAAAATTATTACTACCAACAACACCTTTGATTCTATCTATATTAATGAATCATGCCTGTTACCACCGCTCCCATCTTCATCATCATCACTACAGTCAATACTCCCAGGCTGTTACTAGTTCTCAGCCACCAACTTGAATTGAGTCCTATGGATCTTAAGTCTGTCTTTCAAACCTTCCCTGTATTATAAACAAATTTTTGCTACCATGCCTGGACTTGTTATCTCAAGTGCCAGCTGTGCTTAGTGTGTGGGAGACATTAAATGCTTTTGTGAAGCAGTACATCCAAGCTGTGTGTGCCTCAGAGCACAGCCTGATGCTCTTGCAGCAGCTCTCCTCTATGTGTGATCCAGCAAAGGGAACCTCATGGACTAAGGAAAAAGCTGAAAGGTCTATTAATGTTATGAAAGACAACGTTGTACCCAGCTACAGCTTCTGCAGCCATATGTTTGGTTAGCCAAAGCAACAACAGTTCTGCCCCAGCATGTTCTCTGCAGACTAAGAAGGATTTATTCCTGTCGTTGGGGAGAAAAAAAAAAAAAGAAAAAAAGAAAAAAAAAGAAAAAAAAAAAAAGAAAAGTGGAAAGACAATGATGCCCTGTGAATTCGTGAAGGACTTTCTCATATTATTATTTACTTCATTCTGTGCAGAGCTATAAAGTCCAGTAAACTCGGTCTTAATCAATGCTTTATATATCACTGCTGATCTACACCCTACAGTGGGAAAAAAATTGGTAAAAGGCTTCTTAACAAAGAACACAATTTCTCTGACAACTGAACTATGAAATACGCCCATTTCCACTTAACAAACTCCTCTATTTTGCCACCTTTGATATTTGAAGTAACAGAAAACTTTGATTTTTCTTCTTTCCCCAAACCGACAGCGGCTGCAGAATGCAGAGCAGCAGCTTCCTCGGAGAAAGCACATAGGTGGGAAGGCAAGACAGGGAATGATTGCCACCAAGTGGGAATACACCAAACTGCAGCGTGTGCCTCTCCACTGTTCTTTTCCTCTGCGCAACCTTGATAGGGAAAACACGTCAGTCAGCTCTGAACAATCATCTGCAAGTTTTCAGCTTTTGCTTAATTATTTCGCCCAGTAGAATTTAAATTGTATTTACCCTGACTTAGAAATTTAGTAGTGAGTTTTTATTCTCAAATAATTACAAGAGAAATCATTTGGTGTTATCATTTACAGTTAAAGCCCACGCATGTCTGTCTTGCATTTAAAGAACATTATCCCACAAAACCTTTGTTGTATGCATAAAAGCAAATTCCAGCTTCACAAAAATCAGCAGGAAGAGGATAACGGCATCCTCAGCAGGCCGAAGAGAAAGGCCACCCTACCTCTCATGTTTTTTTATTCGCACAGAGGGGCACTCATGATATTATATGAAGCTATCTGCAATAAAAAAGAGCAGTGAACATTTCTCAACACACCCAAAGTTGTGACAAAGTAGTCATCTTTGAAAATCCTGTCCTTTTTGTAAAGGTAGATTGGGGTTTATACAGAGAACATGTTGTTTCTAGTTCTGTTACTATTTTCTGTGTCGTTGGGTACCACTCATCTTTTAGGATTGCTATGCTCACAGATACATTCTCTCACAATGTTTCTACTTACAGGCACCTGCACCTGTTCAGTGAAAAGCATAATTATTAAAAGTTGGTACTCTAGGACAGTGCAGAATATCATTGGGATATCCTAAAGCAGCTGAGAATAGCACTTGGATACAGCACCATGTGTTCGACAGGTTTGAGAGGCAGGAGAGTCTGGGTGCAAGACCATGCTCCAAATCATGCAAAAGCAGATTTTTGAACCTGAGTTTTCCATAACCCAGTGAGTCTTCTAGCACTGCTTCCAAAACCTTTTGTTAGCTTTGAACACTTGGAGCATTGTGAATTCCAGAAAAGTATTCACAGACACATAGCGAGCTCCCTCTTTTCTTCCCCCAAGTGTCTGGCACCTACTTTTGTCTGAAACCACAACCTTCTCCTTAACATTTCCCATGAGCTAGTGCTGGCCACTGCCTGCGCAACTTTGGTACTTTCTCTGAATCTTGTTGTTTGGTGTTTAACTATTAACATGCTGTGGTAAGGACCTCTGAAACAAATTAGGGATGAAGATTCCAGTGAACTGCAGGGAGGCAGGAAATCAACTATCATAAAACTCATATTTAGGTGCAGTGACTCAAAGAAATATGGGTTCCTAAATCTTACTTTTTTGACTGTACTCGTGGGAATGGATCTCGCTCCATAAATAAGCAAAGTACTTCTACAGAAGTAGCTGTGATTGCACTACCATCTGAGAGATTGCAATGGAATGAACTGTCCTTCCTGAGCAATTGGCATCACCAGAACAAAGAACAAATTCAAACTGCCATTATTGATGGTAATATGAAAACTGAAAGAATCAGGGAAAAAACAAACAAGCAAACAAACAAAAACCTACAAGACGTCTCATTTTAATCCTTATTTCATATTTGAGGTAGTGTAGTTCACTGATGGGTGGGTATAAGTGGTCCATTTTGGTTCCTGATAGTACTGGCCAACTACAGGACATGGGAACATTGTTTTTGTATGGCCGTGAGTACAAGATGAATACAAATATAACCAAACCATTGCAGAGCTGCTCTAAACACTTCAATAAGCAATGAAAAGTGGCATAACGATGAGTTTGTATCTCTCTCTTTGTGAGCATAACTTTCTCTGACTCACTCAGGTACTCATCAAAAACCTGAATTTCCTAATTATTTCAGATCAGTGGGATATCCTTGAAAGCAATCAAAAAGCCTAGTGTGGAATTTAGCCGCAGCTGTCCATGCAACTACTTGATTCTTCTCAGTCTTGTACCTTAGTTCAAGAACCATAGCCAAAGCATGCTAATGGTAAAGACCTGTGTACTCCACGATACCCATTAAGAGTCTCATTCAATTCCTAAATTTGGGTGTCACACCTATTATGCATTTTTGTTACTCTGCAACATCAAAACTTGAAAGTATTCCTGTGAGTCAGTCTGCTTCTTGGGAGTTTGCCTCTGAGTTTTACACAGGACTTTGATCTGCTAAGCAAAAAGTCCTTACAGCAATTTAGCACTTAATAACATGTAATCAAGTGATTTCTGGTGTAATGCAGGAAAAAAAAAAAAAAAAGAAAAAAAAAAAGGAAAAAAAAAAAAGCAATCCAATAGTATCTATGGGCTGTTATCCAGAATTGTTCAACTGAAGTGATGGTTTCACAACAATTTTCACTGAGGATATAAGGGAATATTCGTGGGTCCATCAACTTCTGACAGGCACTGAACTAATCATCTGATACAGCACTTGTTAATGAAAGTGCCTGGAGCATCTAAATCTTTGCAGAGGAACCTGAAAACTACAATTAAGAGTCTACAGTCTGTTCTGTAGCTCACGTTTATTGCCAAACCCCATAAAATAACTCCTCTTTTATAGAGTATTATTTATAAAGTATGTGTGGTTAAGTCAGGATAAAAGCTCTGGGGAATGATATTTGAAGACTATCTAAGCAAAACACTCCTAGAGACTTCAGTTTGAAATGTGCACTTTTTGAGAGACCAGTGAGGACTTCTAACTTTTCAGAGTTACTAGGGCAATAAAAAGAATCACCAAATATGTTGAGTTGAGGACATATGTTTTGTTCTTTTACTGTTCTTGCTAGGTTGTAAGAGCTGTTAGCACCCAAGTGGGGTTAAAATTGTGCTTGGTTTAGAAACTTCTAAAATAATCTCAAATGAAAATATATCAGTTTGTATATTGTTAGGTGAATATTAAAGAATATAGTAAGACGTAAGAGAAATCAATTTTTAAGTCTATTGGTAATCCCTTTCTTGTATTTAGCAAAGTATAGAAAACAAAACAGTATAAAACACTATTGTCTAACAAAAAGGCTGCTACAAATAGAGAGGGAAATGTTGACAAAGTAAATCAATGAAATGATGACAAAAATTCAAGTACCAACTCCCTTCCTTCCACATTCAAAAGCCCATACTTCTGAAGAAATATTCTCTCCACCATTTCCCAACTGGCACTGGCCAAATGCCAAGCCTAAACCATACCAAACGAATTAGCTTAAAAAAGGTATAAATATGCTCAGACAAAAAGATCTAACATGACCGTTTTATGCAATGCTCTTTTAATTAGCCGTATTCCAATAAGCCTCAGTTTCAATTTCATAAGCCTCACAATCTATTTTGCTTTGGTGAATTCTCCTCCCCCTAAGTAATTAACCATTTAACTGTGACTAATGAAAAAAGAAGTCAAATTGCATATTGGTTTTATCAGCAGTGATAGAATTAATCATTGGTTCTATTTGAATTGGTTGAGTACTGTTATTATGAAAAAGTAATCAGTCCAGACTTAGCTTACATTTTCAGATTTCTATATGCTCACCTGAACACACTCATACATATAAGTGATTGCATTTCTTTTAATGATAGAAATTCCTTGTGAATTATTTATATTTTTATCTTTTAAAGCATTTACAAAGGTTTATGGCAGTTAAAACAAACAAAGTAAAAAATACATATGGAGAAATTCATAGTAACTGGAGCTAATACTATACAAGTATACAGTAATAATAGTAGCTCATGACACCATATTTAAGACTACGAAGTAGTATCATGACAACGGAGAAAAATGCTAAAATCTGTCATGTTTTGTTGATTTACAGTATAGCCCTTACAGTATTTTTCCTTCTAAATTGTCCATCCACTAAACATGTCTAAAATGTCACAGACTAATTCCTATTACAACTACCAAAAACAGTGGGACACAGTATGAAAAGTATTTTATTTTGAACAACCACATTTAATTACACGTGTTTTGATGCATATTCCCCATGTCGATAATCAGCAAGATCTTAGAAAATCCAAGGCCAGGTACAATAACAAGGAAGCAACTCAAAGAGCAGGGGATCTGCAAATTCAAAGGAAAAGTGTAATAAAAACCATTTTAAGATTGTACTGTAGGAATCAGAAGAGACTGAATGTGTGTTTAACCTTAGGACTTTTCTTCTCCTAATTCTTAAAATATCATGTAGGTTAGAAAAAGATACCTGTAAGGGTGTAGTTTCATCCTACCCTATTCTAGGAATTTAAGATCATTTTAGTCTGCACTCATCTCATGGGGGTGGATGAGTCAGGCTCCTGCATGAAACGGTTGAGCCCTCCCAAGACCAGCAGGTTCCCAGCACTCAGGTGCTTGAGTCTTGCAGACGCGGGTGCAGGACCAGAGTGTATATCCGCATGCACGCAGTGATGCCTTGTGCCGAGTGCCCTGGTATGGAGAGGGATGTGCTGGTGCTGCACCAAAGCCAGACCAGCACCCCTGGGTAGGACCTCACGGCTCTTTCAGCTCCACTTCCTGGAGAGCCAAACGTAGTCATCTCTCCCAATGCTCCAAGACATGAAATGCAGGGACTCTCGTCTATCCAGCATCCACAATTCAGTGGGTATCTCTCAGCCCCTGATGTCAAACATCACATCTCACTGCAAGGTGAGCAGTGCAGTCTGTATATTCAACGTTCAAAGTACAGCAGACTCCCTGCCGTACCATATACACCACTGCACCATAACACTCTTTTATTTTGCATTTTTCAGGAAACCAATTGAACTCTGAACTAAGCCCTGCTCTTGCACAGAGCCTGAGTCTTACTTGTCCTTTTATAACCCAGTCGTTTCTGTGCCTCCAGGAGCTCAGTGGGAGCTGCTGACTCCACAGAGCTGATCAGTGGTATTTTGCTTCATGCAACACAGCAGTTCATACCTCCTACGGATTTAGGAATTGTACTACTACTACTTTCTTCCACGCTTGAACGTAGCTGTAGTCTGTTCTGTACTCACAAAGCAACTATAGCAGATATATGTATAAAATGATACTAAAACACTGAACTAAAAATAAACCTTGCTCAGAAAAGCAGTTCTTTTTTTCTCATTATGGAGATGATCATGCTGGTTTGCATTTTGTAGTGTGATTTTTCAAAGGCTTGCATGGTCTGCTTTACAAACATTGGATTTTTCTGAGATCATTTACCAGCCTGTCAAATTTATGGATAAAAAGACACCCATTCCTCTATTGCTTTCAGTATTGTGGAACAGTAAAATAATTTTGTGAAAGTACTGTAATGTCTATCAGGTTTAGTTAAAAATACTTAGAAATAAAATAGAAATCTTCCCTTCTCCAGCATGACTTTATAATTCTTTTCCTTCTGTATTTCCAAAAGGTCTCTTGCACTAATGGATTTCAAAGGCATTCAACTATGCAGCCCTATTTTAACTCTGCCAATGTCCTCACTTAAAACTTCCCATTATTGGCAGATAAAAACTATTTATGCTGCATAAAACTAATTATGAAATGCCAGCATTGGCCAAAATCTAATGTCGATGGCAGTTTTCAAATAGCTGATGGCTACTTTTCAGCACTGCCAGTGCATTTTCCTGTGGTTTTTTTTTTTCATGGAAAACCAACAGAGTAGCCTCTCTTACCCACTTCTAAAGTCCCATTCAGTTCCTTGTTAAAAATTACAGAAGTGGGAAAGAATGCAGCAGCGGAAAGATTGTATCCCACACAACTTAAGCAAACCAAGAAAACATCTTGCTTGGACATTTATTGTCAAGTGCATGAAAGAATAAACACATCTCTTGCAGAAAGCAAAAAAGCACTCTGATGATTAATAGGGTCTGCGGAGGGAAAAGAGGCACCTTTTACCCAAAAGGTTGTTTACCACGTTCCGATGCGATGGCGTATGAACAAATACTGTATTTGTGACAGACTTCAGTATCATATGAAAGAAGAAACTAAAAATTAAACTTCTACCACTGTATTTGGAACAAAAACGATCACAAACGGGAGCGTGGCCCCATCCCTGAAAGCCAAACTTTTGTCGCATAAAAATAAAAGCAAAGTTAAGTATTTCCCAAATGCTGTTTCCCCTGGGAAGCTATGAAGAAAGTGGATAAAAATGGAGTGGCAATGTCACCTCAAAATTTACTGTCCCCATTCTAATCACAAACTTATAAGGCAGGTTAAAAAAAACAAAAAACAAAACAAAAAAAAAACACAAACAAACAGACTTTTAATCTAATTTCCGCTCTTTCTTCAGCAAGCACTGAACTCTGATGAGCTGAAGACGGTGCCGCAGCTTCCCGGCACTTCCCGGCGGCCGAGCTGGCCCGGCGGCGCCACCGCCACCACCGCTTCCAGCACGGCACGACGGTGCTCAGGACGAGCCCCGCGATCCCAGCTCCAGCTCCCCTACGCCTCCGCCGCCGCCACCGGCACCGCCACCTTCCCCTTGCGGGCAGCGCGCTCCCCCGCCGCGCCTGCGCCCGCCTCGGGCACGGGCGCGGGCTCGGCCTGCCGAGGAAGTTTGGGCTCCCGGCGGCCCGTAGTTTCCCTGGCAACCGGCAGGAAGCGTACCGCCGGGGTTCGGGAGCGTCGGCGGGGCCGGGCGGCGCCGGGCCGTGCGTGTCGCCGCCGGGCCGCCTCCTGCAGCGAGCCCTCGGGGCACTGGGCGGCCGCCCTTCCCGAGGGGGCCGTGAGGAGGTGGGGGGGATACCGCTGCCCGCCGGCGCGGCGCTCCCCTCCTTCCCCACTGGAGAGCAGGAGCTGCGGGGAGGGGAGAGGGGCCCGAAGGGGTGTGCGTGTCCCTCCTCGTCGTCTCGCTGGGCCTTTCGGGGTCCCACGGTGTCGGTGAGGGTCGGCCCGGGCGCTCGGTGGTGACGCGCCAGAGCTCTGCTGTTGGAGCCTCCTATCTCCTGTTTCCAGTGCCCGAGCTGCGCTCCGGGAGAGCTGGCACTCACCAGGGTAAGGAGCAACCCCGCCTTCACAGTCCTGCCTACTTTCATTCTGTCTTTCTTAAGTGACTTCTAGAACCCAACTCCAGACCGCATTTTGCCCCCTTTGAAAGGTATCTTTTAAAGGTGCTTTTTCTGCTTCTGTTTAAGGCTTTCTGTCCTTTACTTGAAGTCTGTCATCTGCCGGTAGGATGGTTCCTGCTGTTTCTGTGTCAAACCTTGTGTGTCGCTTGTTTGATTCGCGGCTACACCTCCGCTGTCTGATCTCTCTGCAGGTGCGTGTGACTCTCCCAGCTCTTGACTACGCGAGAACTTTCGTCTTGCTCTGAAGACCGAGACCTGCTTATGAAAAGTCTTTTCCACTTTCTGCCACCTCCGCTTCTGCCAGTATCTAGGCATGTTATCTCAGTTGCCTTTTTACAAAACCGTTATCACTGTCCTTTATTCCTGTCTTTGCTTTTTGTCCCAAGGGACTAACATTGGTCCCGCCTGTTGTCACAACTTTTGTTGTTTACTTTCTCTGATGGTACAACCAGTGACTTTTCAAATGCATCTAGATTTTGTCGTTAGTTAAAACCTCAGTAAAGTCCTTGCCTTGTATCTTGATTACTTCTTGGAAAAGAAAAGCATTTGAATACACCTGGATTACTTCTGAATACTTTTCTGAGAAACATATTTACATTGTTATTAGCACAATGGCTGTTCGCATTACGAGCGATTGTACATTTCAAAGGCTGACACTGATATTTTGTGATATGTAATGCTAATTTCAAAAATTTATCTGGTGTTTTTACAGTATAAAACCATTTTGATTCTTATTTTTCTGATAGTTAAAAATATTTTCTAACTCTAATGTGATTAGAGTTTTGTGATAATAAGCTGGCACTTACAAAATCAGTGTTATTGTTTGTCTTTTAGGGCTTCAGATTATTTCTGGTTTTAATGATTTGCATTTTACAAACAGAATAGTTCCCATAAGTGTCATGGAAGTTTTTGAGTGTTCTGAAGAGACTTAATTGTCTAATTATGGTATGTGCTTCTTTTAAAAAGCCTGTCACTGGAGGCAGGCCATATTCAGAAAATGGTAGGAGAGAGAAAACAAGATGCACAGTGGATGAACTGGTTTGAATCACTACTTCTGATTAAATAATCAGTCAAGAAGTTTTGATTTAAACTTTCAATTTTAGTTTTGCTTTGTATTTGTATTTTACCTAATTTGGTAATCATTATTATATGCTGTTTCTCAACATTCAGTAAAACTTAGGCGCCACATTTAATTCTGTCTGCAAGTCATAAGGACATATGCTGGGACTTTATCACTTCTTACTGGAAGCAGAAATAATCCTAAAAATTTAATAATTTAGATAACGACAAAAGTACCTGACTGGAAGTTCTGTTTAGAGGGAAGGATTAGAATAACCAAGCTAAGCATGGGCTGCATATACAAGGTTCTGGCAGAGGTTAGAGCAGGTGGCTTATAGAGAAGTAAGTGAAGTAATACTTGTAGGAAGTAGTAATACTTAAGTAAGTAAGTAATACTTATAGGAAGCCGCGTAGCAAAAAAAAAATCTGCCTCTCTAGTTCGTCTTGATCACAGTATTTGGAATTTAATCATTTTGTTGAAAAAAACAGATGTCATCAACTTGCAAAAAGTGATGGCTGGATGGCAAGCACCCTGCTCATCCTTGTGGCAATGTTTGTTTATGTGTATTATTTAGCCGACTTCCTATTGTTTTCATTTCTATATAGTGTCAATTCTTGTTTACTAAAGGAATGTAATTTCTTATTTACTGAACTGTTTTCTCCTTCCAGAGTACACTACAGCATAAATTACTGAACATTAATAATATTCAAAACTAGCATTTTCACACTTTATAATTTTACTAACGTTTGATAACCTATCTTTTCCCAGGACTAATTTATACTATTCATCAATCATAGTGTGAGGTGAGGTTTGGTATGTTAAATAGGCAGTAGACTATTATTTTTATTAGGGACATTTTAACCCAGTTACATACATAGGTAGTAACATGTGTAGCTGATGCATTAACATTTAGAAGATATGTGTACCTAAATCAGTATTTAAGGATGTATACAGAAAGTTATTTTTGCATTCTTTTTAACAAAATACTTTCATTGATCTTACTGGTATTGGAATTCATTTTCTGTGTTCTTTATTTACCGCTTTGCATTTCTGCTGATTCTGCATCGGATTTTGTGTCTTGAATCTACTTGGTCTTCTGTTCATTCCTTCATCCTGGTTATTATTCCTCAGATTGTTACTGTCTTCTTCTGTAACTATACCCAACCAACCTATTTCACTCTGGGCTGTTCTGCTGAGTGCTGTAATGCTGCTTGGATTTCTGTAGGCTACCCTAAAGGCAGACTGTAGCTAATTTCACTCTTGCTGCTGGTCTCAAAGTACAGAAGTAAAGGGGAGCAGTGCAGGATTAAGAAATGTGTGCCTTTGAAATATCGAGTGACAAGACTGTTAAAATTATTCCATACACTAATTAGGATATATAAGAATAAGCATTTCTTTTGTAGTACACTTACTTACATTTTCTTGATGGATTGTTCATGTCAGTCTTTGGACCTGGGGATTCTAAAGCTTGATATTCTGTCATGTAGGAATGAAAACTATTTTACATTTTTAATCTTTTTCTATTCTAGGAAGCAATGTACTAAGAATGTCATCAGACATCAAAATAAAACCAAAGACTGCAGCAGAGAAAAGCAAGACACCTTCTCCTTTGCCATGTTCTCCAGAACCTGCAGTTAAACCACAGCCAAAGCCTAGTGACAAGCTCAATCCTAAAACTATTGATCCGGTATGTATAGGTGGTGAGTTTTCTGTTTGTTTGTTTGAAATGGATCTCTCGTTGGGAGAAACTTGCTTGCTTTATAAAATACATGCAGGACATGCTGCTTCTGGTCTTGTTTTGTAAATTTAAAAGAAAAGTTTGTTATTAATCATACATTTCCTAGTTTCTAAGCTCAAATGCCTGAGGTGTAACATCTTTATTGCTTTTTTAAAAAAGGAGTTTTGGTACAATTGTGGCTTGGATGGTAATTTTTTTGTTTTCTATGTACTTTTACCCTAAAAAGATTTAGAGCTAAAGGCTAAAAAAAGTTGGGGTTTTCTTTGTTGGTGACGTGGACAGTGACATGGAGTGCACCCTCAGCAAGTTCGCCGATGACACCAAGCTGTGTGGTGCCATCGACACGCTGGAAGGGAAGGATGCCATCCAGAGGGACCTTGACAGGCTGGAGAGGTGGGCCCGTGTCAACCTCATGAAGTTCAACCAGGCCAAATGCAAGGTCCTACATCTGGGTCGTGGCAATCCCAGGCACAAATACAGACTGGGTGGTGAATGGATCGAGAGCAGCCCTGAGGAGAAGGACTTGGGAGTGCTGGTGGACGAGAAGCTCAATATGAGCCGGCAATGTGCTCTTGCGGCCCAGAAGGCCAACCGCATCCTGGGCTGCATCAAGAGGAGCGTGGCCAGCAGGTTGAGAGAGGTGATTCTCCCCCTCTACTCTGCCCTCGTGAGACCTCACCTGGAGTACTGCGTCCAGTTCTGGAGCCCCCAACATAAGAAGGACATGGACCAGCTGGAGAGGGTCCAGAGGAGGGCCACAAAGATGATAAGAGGGCTGGAGCACCTTTCCTATGAGGACAGGCTGAGAGAGTTGGGGCTGCTCAGCCTGGAGAAGAGGAGGCTCCGGGGTGACCTTATAGCGGTCTTCCAGTACCTCAAGGGGGCCTACAAGAAAGATGGGGAGAGGCTGTTCAGGAGGGCCAGTTGTGATAGGACAAGGGGTAATGGTTTTAAAATAGAGGGAGGTAGATTTAGATTGGATATTAGGAAAAAATTTTTTACCATGAGAGTTGTAGAACACTGGAACAGGTTGCCCAGAGAGGTGGTGGATGCTCCATCCCTGGAGACGTTCAAGGCCAGGTTGGACGAGGCCCTGAGCAACCTGATCTAGTTGGAGATATCCCTGTTCCTTGCAGGGGGGGTGGACTAGATGACCTTTGAAGGTCCCTTCCAGCCCTAACCATTCTATGATTCTATGATTCTATGATTCTCAGTATAGTTGTAAATTTTGGCACCTGCTGCTTTAGAGGACTTGATCTCAGTTTTGTAATGAAACCAAGAATCAGGTAGATCTTGAAGATCAACTAGATCTCATAAAATCTAGTAAATTAATTGCTAGTGAGCATTACTTGCAATTCCTAAGTACTGTGAATTTTGAGAAAAATTCGGGCTCTCAGGAGAAGACTGAGGAAAGGAGTTGTTTGTTTCACGGAAGTCCTGCACCTGGAGAACTAGCTTTGAGTGGGTGAATTCTAGCTCACCACTGGGCCATATCACCCAAACAATTAGTAATGTCGCAGACTTTTTGGAAAACAAACTAAATGCAGGAGTACTTTGGTGAGGTACTAGTTTGCCTTAAACAGAGACTGAATATTTTCATGTGGGTGTTTTTTTTTCTTGAAACATTTTTGCAAGTAGTACAGTGACTTAATTAAGTCAAGAAGCTGCCAAATCGTGCATGCAATTTTAACAATGTTAATCTAGATTCAAATGCTCAAAAAATAAAAATTAAGATCTCGTGTTATTTCCTGCTATATGCTTTGTGATAAGGTGTTTAATCTGAGAAGTAGCATTGAATAATCATGCTAATAGATAATATCATAGTTCATGTGCATAAGAAGCATGTATATGATAAAAATCAACTTTTTTGTTGAAAAGTGCAGGCTTTCTTCCTGTGAAGCTCCTGGTTTTCTTCTCCAGTGAGTTCTTCCTAGATTCTCACCCAATATGAACCTCCCTGATGATTTCCACTGCCCTCATACCATCTTGCTCAACATTTAGTGTTTCTCCCACATCTTGCTACCTGGTATTTTTTTTCTATATTCGGATCAAGATGGAATTGGAATAAATCTGCCTTCTGCATGTTACTAATATAACAACAAAAAGAGCATCAGGAAAGTGGGAGGTCCTTAATCTGTTAAGGAGAGAACCCATAAGAATTCAGTGTTAAGATTTGCAACAGAAAATACAAAAATAAGGGTATTCCATCAGGAGAGCACTCATTCTGCATTATTTATTCATTTTCACAACTTCCTAGCCAAACAATCCAGAAAAGCAGTTTTCTGATAAATGTACCGAAGCTGCAGTACTGTACCGAAGCTGTACTGTAGCTGCAGTTCTTTTTTTGATTGCCTTTAGAATCATATGACTAAGTTCCCTTTTTGGTAAACTTCAATTTTCTCATATTCATAATGGTTATCAAACATTACTGTTATCAATAAATAATGCTTTTTTTTTTTCTGTCCTCACAGTTTGGTGCTTATTCTCGACCGCCTTCTGCATTTGCTGCTATATATGCTAAAGGTGGCATTCCGTGCAGGTGTGTTTGTTTTGTTTATTTTTTTACTAAATATATTATGGTTAGGTAGAATTATACAAATTGAAATACGTCTATTCATGTTTGATCTTTTAGTTAAGCTGTTTGATTCCATTAATTTCTGAAAAGATTTCTTATACTTAACTCTCTTCAAAGCAGAAAGCTATTTTCCACGTCTTTGAAATTGTTTTCTTTTGATTCTTTTTTAATGCTGTTTTAATACTGAAGCTGCATTTTTAAAGAATAGCTAGGTATTTGCAGATTTGATTTGCTAAACTTTCATGAAAGAAGTTGATTTCTTCAGGTAACAATGTTTACTTCTCTCTATTAACAAAGATAAAATCAGTGCCATTTCAGAAGTAAATACCTTGCAGTCTTTTTTTGTCTGAAGTAAGTATGACAACATTTGCTTGAATATTCCAATTCTGTAGTTGTCAGCAATATCAGATATTAACAAAACTACTTGTAAGTAATAATTTGTGGTATTATAAACTACTTTTGTCTATTAGATATTTGCCTGGACAGTAAGCATTTTAGTGTTTTTTCAAGTGGATGCAGAATTACTTAAAAAAAAAAAAAAGTAATCATTAATACATGTATATACATGTATAAAATAGTCATTAATACATAACCTTTATCTGTATCTTAGGAGTAACTGATGTATTCCAATATGATTTTCTTTTGGTTTCAACTGATTTCGCTTACCAGTTGTTATTTAAGGAAAATGTTTCTTGATATTTATAAAAATAAGTAACTTTGCAAAGGGAGTACCTTCTGTGTCAGTATGAGAGGCATCTATAAGTTTTATAATTTTATTTTCTGATTTCTGTGTGATTGGGAGCAGAATTTTGCAAACTGCCATATTTGAGAATTATAATAATTGCACTGTTAAATACTATCATACCTTTCACTAAGGAGAGCAATAGGTATTGAAATTGTGTATATAACCTTACAGTAATATTGCAAACCAATTGGTGATATATTCAAAGTGAATAGTGTTAGCAATAAATTATGTGTTATTATATGTTTATTTGTTAAAACCTTATTCTTTTTATAGGTTAGTGCATGGCTCAGTAAAGCACAGACTACAGTGGGAATGCCTTCCTGAAACTGTTCCCTTTGATCCTCTCCTTGTAACACTGGCAGAGGTAAAATCAGTTTTCTTGCAAAGTTAAGGATAGAGGATTTCCTAATTGCAAATGGCATTTTGTGACAGCTAAGCTGGGTAACTTAGACTCACCTACTAGGGAAATATGAAAAAAACATTTCTGAGGATCTTGTATGAATGAAGATGGTCAAGAACATTGCTATTTGAAGCTCCCTAGTTAGAGCATTTTAGGAGAGCTAGGTAAAGTTATTTAATCTTCGAGATACTGGCCAACATTTCTGGCTGTTGAATGAAATACTTCAATCCATTTGTGGCTTTGCATGTTCTTTTGTAAACAAATTTGTATTGATTCTTTTTGTATATAAAGCCTACCTGTTGAAGTAAGAGTGCTCTTCTCAACAGATTGAACTAATGTAGTAGAAATAGGATCCTGTACGTAAGTGAAAGAGAAATACTATACATTATGTTCAGGCTTCTGTTTTCCCAGCATCATCTGTGGCATTTATCACCAAATATGTTTCAGGAATCTTAAATTAACGTTGAATCCAGTGTGGTAGATGGAATAAAGTGCATACTCTAGAGATGCCTGTTTTTTTTTTTTTTTTTTTTAAGATTAAACAGAGCTGCCAATTCCTAAAGTAACTTAGAGCTCCTATTGTGGAAAGAAGAAAGACTTCAGCCATAAGGCTTTAAATCTTCGAGTTCTGCCAGTCAGGTCTTTGCTAGAAGTGCATATTTGTACCGTCTACAAGTTTTTGGTATTGCAGAGGGGAGTGTGGTGGGGGATATCTTTCCTTCCATAGTTCACTTTCTAGTTTTTTTTTTTTTCTTCAATTTATGAAAACCATTTACAAATGTAGCCTATTCTTGTTCATGGTCTCGTTGAAAAATTACTGTGTGTAGTTAGATTACAGGTAATGAAGTACAAACATTGATTGAATTGGCAATATTGATAATGTAAGTTTTAATGTTCCAAAAGATGTTCCAAAAGAAAAATGAATCAGAATATTCTGTGAGCAGAGTTGTACTCAATGGCTCCACATGGTGGAGTTAGTGTATTTTATGTTTTGAACTGATGTTAGAAAATCTAAACATTATCTTACTGCTGTGTAGAACTTTTAAAATGTATTTTTGTTGGAAGCTCACTATTAAGCAAATGTGTTCCACTTTTGCAACAGGGTCTAAGAGAGACAAAACATCCCTATACATTTGTTTCAAAGGAGGGTTTTAAAGAATTACTTATGGTTGAAGGTGCTACTGAAAAAGCAGTTCCCTTGTTACCTCGTCTAGTTCCAGTGTTAAAGGCTGCATTGGTATGTCTTACTCTTCATGCAGAGATTTTAATGGTTTTGATTTTTTTTTCTTTTTTCTTGTCTGGTGAGAATTACATGGAAAATATTAATGTGATTATTGCATGGGCTTTTGGTCTGGATTTTTTGGGGGGTGGGAATAGTTTCTTTTTCTCATGTTAACCCTGCCTTGGTTTTAATAGCTAAATATGTCTTTAACTGTAAATTCAGATGGGCAACTCCTTGCATAGCCGTATGACTATGGCCATAGTAGCTATGGGCAAATTCTGTGGAAATGTTCTAGTAAAGATGTGAATATAAGCAAAAATAAACATATGTATTGGTGATGGTTTTATATGTCCACATAAGAACATGTGAAAAAAGAATTGAAGTAAAATGGAGATGCAAGAACAAATATTTATCTGTTACATTTAAAAATTCAAAACATGGTACAAAGATAAAACAGACTAACCCAATGGGGAAAAGGGAAGAATACAGTTAAAATGTTTGAGGTCGTATTCTTCGTTTTTAAAATGTTATTAACTTTTCTACTCCTTCAGAAAATAAAGTGAGGTAAAAGTATTGGCCTCGCAGGTAATATCTTTTGGATCTTCTTCATATATTTCAGAGCTCTTTTCTAGTTCAGCTTCTTGCTGTCCTTTATTCTAGCTGTGTTTCAGTTCTGGTTTTATAGAGATGGCTGAAGGTTTAAAAATTGTCTCTGATCTCAGATCAGAGGTGTAATAAAAGATCAGAATTGTGTGTTATCAGTATCTTCGGTTTAGTTTGGAAGACAAAATTAGGAAAATTATTCTTGTCTGTTCTTCCAATTACTATTATTAATCTGATAATTTTCATTAAACCTTCTACTACACAAGCAAGTGATGATTTCTAGTTTAAAAAAAAAAAACAAAAACAAACCAAAAAATCCCAAACATTCAGGGCCCAAATGACAGAGTGGAAAAGTAACTGTTTAAGTAAAGGTCAGTATTAGTATAAGAACAAAATAAATTCTTGTGAATCAATTTCTCTGCTAAAGGAAGAGTGAGATAACTAAATCATTAGAGAACTCGGGTGCAGAAGAACCTTCCCGTGGGAGTAGTAAAGATGACAAAGCACCCTAGAAGTAGATAAGGGCCCGATAATTGCTGGCAGGTAACAAAGCTGTAGTTGGCAGGGGAATAAATTAGTTGAGCCAGAAAGTCATTGCCTGCTGTTTTTCCTCGACAAAGACAATTGTTTTTATGAATTACCTAGAAATTACCATTCATTACATTTGTAACTAAAATGTTGTCTCCCGCATATCTGCATTTGAAGGATTCTTTCTAATATGCTGTGAAGCACTGAAATTGTTGGTGTAGTAAACTGTTGGTTTTGCCTGCTGAATTTTTTATTTCACTGGTAATAAATTATTTGTTTCCTTGTCTCAAAAGAAATGCAAGAGTTTCACTGACATTTTGTGGATACTTCTGTTTTCTACTTTAAAAATGTGCTTCTGTTTTTAAATGTTACCTCTGGATACTAATATTCAGTCACCTGATACTTGTATTTCTAAACTTGGAACATTATAACGAGTAGAAGTTGCACAGTAGTTTTTAATTTTTAAAAATGCTATATACAATCATAATATAGAGATTGCAGTTTTGAAGAACTTGTGCATTTGTTTAAATATTACTGACAGGATTTTCTTTTCTCCCCCTCTGCAGGCCCATTCAGATGATGAAGTATTCAGAAGGGGATTGGATGCTTTAGTTCAGCTGAGTGCTGTTGTTGGCCCATCTCTTAACGATCACCTTAAGCATCTTCTGACAAATGTAAGTTTTTAATGCTGTAGTAAAAAATCATCAGTATTTTTACGGTACTTTTGTTGAGATGTTTACTAAAATATCTGCACAGATACAGTGGAGGACTCAGCAGTTCCATGAAAAGCATTACTTCATATATTCCTCTGTGTAAGTCCATCATTTTTTTTAATAATATGGTGACTTATAAAGTCCTAGCAAGGTCCAAAAGCTGTCGTTAACGTAAATTGGAGAATAGTGGAAGTCTTGCCTTTACTATTTAAAAAAGATCCAGCTTCAAGCCTGAGATGAAATAAATGCAATGTTTTGAAGAGAAATTTATGTTTATTGCATTGTGTGTGTGACTATAATTTGTGAAAATTTCAAGAAATTAACATTAGCAAATATTCCCACTTCTTTTAGACAAGAATTCTGCACAAGGAAGCTTTCATTAAATAAACTTAGAGTGGAATTGTGGAAAGTTCTTCTGTAGACATCCTTTTTCTGTCAGACAGGCTTTTTATGGTTTCGTTTAGCCTGCTTCCAAAAAATAAAAGGACCTTTTAGGTATTGAATGCAGAAGAGAGAAATTGCAGTAGCTTTTTTTTTAATTATTTTAAGTATTTCCACTATATCTCTTTCAGTGCATATGAAAATACGTTAACTTTTCATGTAGACAGCACTTTAAGAAGGAATTTTTTTTGAGGGTTGATACCTCTTTAAAATTTGTTTGCTAAAAGAAAAAAAATCAAAATAAGTATTTTTTTTTGCTAACACTTGAGCCTTCTTTGAATTTACGTTTCTCATCAGTTAACATTTTATTGCTTTTGCCTTGACTGAGTTCCATACTTTGACATCAGTTACAAGCTATAAAGTGATCTTTCTTTTCAACTTTAATTTTCCAAATATAAGATGAAATAAAGTATAAAAATAGAATTGTAACGGCCTCTTTGCATATATTATACTATATTGTGCAAAACAAACGTTTTTATTTTACTTTTCCAATAGCTTTCAAGGAGATTAATGAACAAGAAATTTAGAGAAAAAATTACTGTTGCTTTACAAAAATTGGAGCAATATGGTGGAAAGGTGAGTTTGACTAGATGATTGTTCTGTAATCTGTACATTTAAATGTAACTTTGCCAAAACAACTTCCATCTGTGGCTTTCAGATTAGGAACCCCATTATGAAAACTGCTTATTTTTACATGTCACAACTATTCATATATTGCATAAAGCACAGGATTTTGCACTGTGGCAATCAGCTGAGCTGTGTTCCAGTCCATAGTAAAATAGTTGGTTTAGTCTGTTTGACATATTGAGTGATAATAAAAATGACATTACATCTACTCTGGGTGATCCGTATTCTGCCAGTAAGGTTTTATTGTCTCCCTTTTTTTTTTTTTTAACTCCTGCTTTTCATTTGTATTCTCCATTGTTTTAATCTCTGAGCAGGAAATACAGGAGTATGTCTCAGTAAAATATTCCAGGGAATCCATACCTACATCAGAAGGGTTTGAAATGCTGTGACAAATGGGTTAGTTACATAGGGTAAGATCCAGGATGCCTAATATAAGTCTTTACTCGAACTTAGGCATTGCAGCAATTAGAAAGTACGTGTTTACGCTGAGTAAAGCATGTAAGCTTCTTAACAGACCATAGAGTAGGATAGATTCCCATGAAGAGTGATCCAGGAATTCACCAAACGTTAGCTAGTAAGTAGCTTCTGGCCTCTTCTGAAGTATTGACACCTGAACGAGGCTGAATATTTGTCTTGCTTTAATGTACCAGAGATGCAGGCTCTGTGTTCCTTTTCCTGAGCCTAAACACTTTTCTCAACAGGACTTACACTTGATAAAAGATCCTTTTTGGTGTTATTGATGATGTGTAACCATTCCCATTAATAGCTTAATGTTTAGGTCACTTACTGAAGAAATCGGAATCATAGAATCATAGAATGGTTTGGGTCCTTAAAGATCATCTAGTTCCAACCCCCTTGCCATGGGCAGGGACACCTTCCACTAGATCAGGTTGCTCAGCACTTGGCCTTGAACACTTCTAGGGATGGGGCATCCACAGTTTCGCTGGGTAACCTGTTCCAGTGTTTCACCACCCTCATTGTAAAAGACTCTTCCTTGTATCTAATTGAAATCTGCTCTCTTTCATTTTAAAGCCATTGCCCCTTGTCCTATCACTACACAACCTTGTAAAAAGTCCCTCTTCAGCTTTCTTGTAGGCCGCCTGCAAGAAGTGTAGCCCCCTACAAGGTTTTGGAAGTACTGGAAGGCTGCTAGAAGGTCTCCCCAGAGCCTTCTCTTCTCCAGGCTGAACAGCCCCCCACTCTCTCAGCCTGTCTGCATAGGAGAGGTGCTCCAGCCCTCAGATCATCTTTGTGGCCCTCCTCTGGACTTGCTCCAGCAGCTCCATGTCCTTCTTGTATTGGGGACTCCAGAGCTGAACACAGTATTCCAGGTGGGGTCTCACGAGAGCAGAGCAGAGGGGCAGAATCCCCTCCCTCGACCTGCTGGCCACACTTCTTTGGATGCAGCCCAGGATACGTTGTCTTTCTGCACTGCCAGCGCACATTGCTGGCTCATGTTGAGCTTCTCATCAACAAACACCTCCAAGTCCTTCTCCTCGGGGCTGCTCTTGATCCATTCTCTGCCCAGCCTGTACTTGTGCTTGGGATTGGCCTGACCTACATGCAGGACCTTGGCCTTGTTGAACGTCATAAGGTTCGTACAGGCACAGCCGTCAAGCCTGTCAAGGTCCCTCTCATTCCAGGCCGCCCTGGTTAACCCGAGGTTAGATCTGCGATTGCTATAAATCAAAAAGATGCTTTAAGTAATAGATGGCAGGGTATTCTGCTGCTGAACGTTCGGTTGCCATTTTCTGCTGTACTGTCATTGTGCAGAAACGAGGAGAGAAGAAAAAGTGAGACAGTCTTGGCTTGGATATTTATCTAGAAGAGAAAATATTTTCCCACGACAAATAAATTAGCATGAGTTTTTTATTTATATGTAGTGAGACAAGAAAAGGAAAATTACATCTTGATGTTCTGAAAATTTAGGCCTAAATATTGTAACTAATTCAGTGAATCATTAACCACTAATTCTTCTCTCTGTCCCCTGATTTCTTGTAGTCTTACTGGTTTTGCAAGTAGGTCTTTCTGTGTGTCTTTTAAAAATACTGTAATAAAATGAGGCAGAAAACTGGAAACAAACTCCTAAATTGTGATTACAAGCAATATTATATAATCCAACTAATGAATTTATCAAATATCTATTCTAAATGAATTATAATGTATATGATTCTTACTTTTATAGGAAATTCTTTCCAGAATGTCACTCCTCTATTTATTAAATCCTTTATTAAAAATCCTTATTATTTCACATCTATTTTTATGCCCAGTTTTACGTACGAATTTACATATCTGTCTCAAATATTTACTCTCCATCATTAGTTATCACAATACTTCATTTTTTCAGTTCATTATTTTCAGCCCTTTTGACAGTAAATTTCTCAGCAAATATTAAATTTTTAGTTTTCTACTGTTTGACAATAGCAAAGATAACAAAGTAAAACTTGTGAATTGTACAGTTTATAGAGACTATATGAATACTGTCATATGTAGTGCTAGTGCTCCTTATTTTGTTTAAATTTGTTTCATTTTCATCAACAGGCAACTGTGGCTATCATCAAATCTAAAATTCCAACCTATTGTTCTATCTCCTCTTGAACAAGAACACTGTAGTGATTTGTACTCTAAGGTGAAGTTTGGAAAGAAACTGTCTGTGAACATCACTGACACTTATTTGTGATGTGATATATTCTCTTAAAATAATCACAAATATTCAGTGTGATGGAGACTGGGAAAAGTCTATCGGTTTGTGAATATGTAATTATGGAAGACTTTAACATAATTCTCTCTGTATTGGCTGCTATTTGCATATGCATTGTGCTTACAAGACATTGACTGACTGGCTGTTATATCAAAAGCAGAGTAAGTACTGATTCTTATTTTGTTGTAAATTACAATTTCCTTTAATTGATCTGCAGTGCTTAATATGTTTTGTACGTTTCTGTGATGCAAAATAATTTGGCTGTAATTACTTAAATAGTAACTAACTTGGTGTTAAATTACATACGAATACTTGCTTTTGAAACACATAACTAACTTTGTGCCACAGGCACAGATGGATGCAGTTTGGGTTCATCAGGACTTGCTGGGTTAGATGGAGAAGTGTGAGACCTCATCTAGACTTCTTGAGAGTCAGCATTTAAAGGTATGAGGCTGAATGCGCTAAACAGGCAGCATATGGTGCAAAACTGAACTTGCTCAATGCGTTCTCAGCACATTAGTTTGAGAAGCTGGAGAGGCTCTGGAGAATACAATGCAGAGGCATCAGGTTGCTCCATACAGCCACAGCCTGGGTTTTGCTCAACTAATTAGTTCCAGTTAGCTTTGAATCTGCTGAAGGGGAGCTAAATGTAGGATGCAACTTAGGAGTATTTACACCATGCTCCCTTTGCATTGAGTTCTGTAATGCCACAGATATGATTGGGACTACATTGTGAATTCAGCTCTGGAAAAGCTAATAAACTTCAGAATGTGGAAGCTATGAAAAAAATGTGAGTTAAAGACAATAAAAAGGTCACAGAAGCCAGCTTGCCTGGCTGTCAGGCCTTGTAGGGCGCAGCGTTTGTCCATGAACATATTTGAACTTGATTGCAAAATAATTCCTAACAGGTCGTCTAATAAATACTGTTCAGGGTTCACGTTATGAGTATTTGAGTTACTCTGTGAGGGAGAGCTAACTGGAGTAACAAAATTTGCTATAGAACTTTTCCCGAGGAAAATTCAATTCTTGAATTTAAAGTTGTTGGAAAGGCTTTTTTTTTTTTTTTTGTCATCAGAAGATGCTGTTGCATCTTTTAAAAGAGTCTCATGTGAAAGCAATTTCAGAATTTTTGGAAAATTACCACTGCTTGGCTAAATTAAATTTTCTTCAAGACTCTGCTAAGATCTCTGCTGAGAACAGAACTGTGCTAAGTCAAGATCTGTGTAGTTAAGCTTTTTTTTAAAAAAATAATTTTGTTGGCAGAAATATTTAATTTGAAGAAATACAAATGTTCATTTAACAACTCAAAAAAATCGATCATGCTGCTTTTTTTTCCATATTCACTTTATTTTTTTTTTACAAAATGTGCACACTTAGTTTACACAAACACATTAGAGCGGATTTCAGGTGTACATGTATTGTACTACTCTTATCCTACACTGGTGATAGCAGAGCAGCCTTCAACATGCCTCTCACATCCCATCTCTACACCAGAATAGATACCTGATTTATTTTTGCAAAAGAATACTTGCAACATTCTTTCTACTTCATTAGTCTCCTTTCTGCAGCAATGTCACAATGAAGATTTGCCTATCTCCAATAGCATTTCACCTATTTTGAAGTATTGGCATAACTCTGTGGACAATATATCCTAAAAATTACATGGATGGAGGGCAGTATTATATTTTAGGTACATACATTTTTAGAAAAATCTTTCTAGGTTCAGAATTAAGATAGCTCCAATCTTAATGAAGATATGATCCTAAAAAAATGTTATACAGTTATCACATATAGATGATAGTATATAGCTGCAGTTTCCATTTTTTTCCTGATTCTGTCTCATAATTAAAGATATTACAAAAAGCTGAAAGAGATCTTAGCCTGTCTAGCAGTAATTATTAGTAGATGTTACTACATAGTGATATTCATTCTGAGCACCGAACTGGGATGGAAGTTTCAAGAAAGTTAATGCCTTTTTCTTCATTAAAGGCAGAAAACCACGTACTCATGAAAACGGTGTTAGGATCCAGTTAAGGTTTCTTCATGAAAAATCCGAAGTCAGACAATCCTTAATTATAAGCAGAGAGCTTTGCGGACATGTCCAAGAAGAATTAGGAATACAGTATCGAGGACTCCTGATATTCATGTCATGATAAATTAAATGCAAAGTTACTGTGTAAGTGTGATTGATAGAAGCTTACTTGTATTTGTTAGGGAGTAAAAGTTCCTTTAAGCAATTTTTTTTGTTGTTCTATCAGAGAGAGAGAGAGAGAGAGAGAGAGAGGGTTCCTCCTCTCAAGTTACCTATTTTGTTAGGTTTGGGTTTTTTTTGAAGAGAAAAGCAAGTCAAAAGTGGAAGGCAATTACAGCAAGATGTGCATTGCACATTGATTGTAGCACTTAAAGTATTAAAAAAATGAGGACTACACCATACAAATGTGAAAAGAAAAAAACCAACCACATGGTAATGCCTCTGTATAAATTAGAAGCTAAGATTTAAGAAATACACTCAAACACCTGGAGCTTAATCCAGTACAAATGAGTAGCAAAACTAAGAGTATTGATTTAATCTCCTTGTGATAGTATCTATTTTATCTAGGAGCTGGAATGATAATAAAGCTGCATAATGTAACATCTTGTTTTGTTTGAGTTTGGAGTAAAAACCTGACTTTTCAGAACTATCTTGTTAACTAAGTAGCCACTGTTAAAGTGCTGAATTGTATATTTTAGATTTTTGGGGGGAAAACTTTATAATAAAAAAATTATTTGCATAATACATGTCTCAGTGTAAAGCTGAGTAACTTTATTTATGATAAAGTGGGAAATCCATCTTTTAGATAATGTTGCAGAATAGCTCGTTTGTCCATCAGTTGTAGACCTAATGTCTTCATTAAATCACATTTTCAAAGAGCTGCATGGATCGCATTATGTTCTCATCCTGTAAAAAAAGACAACAAAAACTCGAAAGTCATACACCATCACAAAAGTAGCTGGAAAATCTGTAGTGAAATTTGGTAGAACTAATTGTATTTTAGTCAATGGCAACATCATTATTCTGCTTGTTTGGAGAAATTGTTAGCAGAAAAAGGCTGTTAATGGATCTATGCTTAAACAGACTTTTTAATATATTAATTAAAACAAAACTATTTTGTCCAGAATGCAATAACATACTAAGAAAATTGTTTGTAGTACTTCAGAGGTTATAAGTTTATATCCAGTATAACAAAATACATATAGACAATTAATACTCAAGGAACAATTGTATCTGAAGTGCAAATCTGTACATGAAATTGCTAGTCACGTGTGTCGTACACAGGAGCCTTTTTGCAATTCTGGGGCATCCTATTGCATAGCAAGGGATGACTCTAAAGTAAAACAGATTTAAGTGTGCATCTTTGCATGAACTGAAGAGTCAGTAAGTTCCACAGATATCACTGCAACAGCCTTTGACTCCTCAGCTCAGATTTTCTGTGTGTTTACACTGAAGGATGTTGACTGCTTTCCAATACTACTTCTGCTTTCTGATTGCTTTGCATGAGGTAGGTAACAAAACCTTCAGCCTCCAAGTTCTGCATAATGCTTACTGATGCATGACTCTCTACTCCAGTTTTTGTTAGTAAATAACTCAGCACTGCAGTCAGGAAAAAATACTATTTTTTGTAACATTTACTTTTCAGTGTATAGGAGAAAGAGTTCGCTTGTAGTAGCCCATACTTGGTGGTGCTTCTGGATCAACAGCTGGTTGCACAATACAATATATCATAGAATCCTAGAATGGTTTGGGTTGGAAGGGACCTTAAAGATCATCTAGTTCCAACCCCCTGCCATGGGCAGGGACACCTTCCACTACACCAGGTTGCTCAAAGCCCCATCCAACCTGGCCTTGAACACCTCCAGGGATGGGGCAGCCACAGCTTTTCTGGGCAACCTGTTCCAGTGCCTCACCACCTTCAGAGTGAAGAATTTCTGCCTTAAATCTAATCTAAATCTACCCTCTTTCAGTTTAAATTCACTACTGCTTGCCCGATCACTCCATGCCCTTGTAAAAAGTCCCTCTCCAGCTTTCCTGTAGGCCCCCTATAGGTACTGGAAGGCTGCTATAAGATCACCCGGGAGCCTTCTCTTCTCCAGGCTGAACAGCCCCAACTTTCTCAGTCTGTCTTCATAGCAGAGGTGCTCCAGCCCTCGGATCATCTTCGTGGCCCTCCTCTGGACTTGCTCCAGCAGCTCCATGTCCTTCTTGTATTGGGGACTCCGGAGCTGAATGCAGTACTCCAGGTGGGTCTCACATGAGCAGAGAAAAAGGGGAAAGATCACCTCCCTTGACCTGCTGGTCACACTTCTTTTGATGCAGTCAATAAATATACAATAAAAGAGGATATTACATGCTAGTTAAGCATTTGCTTGTCTCCGCTGCAGCGATCCTCTTTTTCCATCTGAATCCACACTCTTTAGTACTTTCTTGAAAGATAAGCTAGCCATCTTTAATTTTAGGGAATAAAAAGACTGAACTTGATAGATATTTTAGGACATGTCGTCATAAGAGGTGCATAAAAACTCCACTTCTTAGAAAGGTTATATCACAGTATTCTCCGCTACTGACAGGTATGTAGGCCATCTATACATTGATGTTCCAACAGCACATGTTCAATATCAATTTGCAGTTAAATTATTCACTTTTCAGTCTAGTGGGTGATTTGCTTTGTAGAAAATGACAATTCTGAGTAATTTTCTTAATTTATTTTACGCCACTTGCACAGCGGGGTTTTTAATCTGTGATTCCGTACGTCATCTCAAGTCATGTTGCTGTAAAAAGTGATCTGCGCAATTTTTTGTGCTGATAAACTCACGTATGAAAGCAATGATAGGTAATTTCAAAAAAAAAAATGTAGATTAATGCTTTAAAAGTTTGTATAGGAAATTTACTATATTAAATTACTGGAAATTAAAATAAACTTTTTCCCACTGCATTTTTTTGAAACATCAATATGCTGTAGAAGATAACTGGTTAATGTAAGGTTAAAGTTTGATTTAAATGGAATCATTTGTCATTTAATTATTTACAAATGTTTTTGTATATACATTGGCCACTAAGCTCAGCAAATGTGCAAAGCAAACAACATGATCTTAATTTAGAAAGTGTTTTGACACTTGCTATCAGTTTTGTAATATGTATATTGTCACTAATGAAACTAGTGGTTTTCTAAAATCAGCTCCATATTTCTGAAGTTTGCTGTTTCTATATGGAAGATTTCCAATGCCCCTCCTTTAGTTAGTCAAATGGGATGAATCTTCACAAGAAAAATATAGGCTTGTCAAAATATTTGGAAAATGTGACTTTTAGTAGGAGTTTTTTCCAATCTTTAAAAAATAAATGAAAAAAAAGCAGATGCTTACATTGTAAGTCTTTCGCAAGTGCAGCTTTCTCATTTGCCTCTTTTTCAGTACATTTTTCTAAATAATTTTTGTAATGTATTTGTTTAATGATTCCTAACTCAAGACATTAGGAGGTGTTAGTGCATAGGAAGCATAGTCGGTATGAAGCACAAAACATGAATGACTGTGCTTTGCCAGATCTGACCTAACTTCAGGTCAACTTCGAAGTTTTTCTTGCTGATGTTTGAGATGGCTCCTTTGGTGTTTTCAGGCTAGCCCAAATCATCAGCATTGTGTGTGGAATGGCTTACTCCTGCAGAAAATATCTATCCCAGAAGCCTTTTTATCATTATCAGAAGGACCTTTAAGTCGTTCACTCTGACATTCACCTATGCACCCCGCATGCCTTAGTCCTGTGCCTCTGTTCTTCACGGTGCTGCTGTAGATATGAAGCAATGCCCGAGTCAGACCACTTTCTACCAACACCAAGCAGTGCAAGGAGGCAGATGAGGAACTGGTTAGCACCTAGCCCTTGAGTTAGGTGTTGGGAAACAGTAGTGTGGCTGTCTCTGCTATTTGGTAACTTACATAAAGCAGGACAGACAGCAGCCACTTTCTGGGACTCAGTCCAGCATACCTAGGGCAGGATAGTCCATTTCTCTGTGGGAGCAGGGAGACTCCTGAAGTCAGGACAGCTACTGGAATTCAAGAACATGGGTATGTAGGGCAGGGAGGGCAGAGAAATCAGGTCATACACATTCCCAGTCCAAGATAAAGGGAGAATGAGGGGAAGCACCTTTGCTGCCCTCACTTAATTATGGGCAGTGACCAGAAAGACCACGCTCAAAGCCTGAATGCTCTGTAATTCCTTACATAACTGCTTAACACTATGTGAATGGACAAGCCATTCTCTGCTTTGGGACTGTGAATTAAAAGTCTTGAACTTGCTGTGTACCTCAGGCTGGACTGTGCTACTGCATTGGTAGTTGTGCTAAACCAGTACTCATTGTGAGGAGGCAATTTTAGAAAAGGCACATGCATGTATAATGAGTGTTAAAGAACACACTCTTGATGCTAAAAAAAACCCCTCAGGAACCTGAAGTGGAGCTTCTGTATTCAAATATGTTCTGCTGTGTTCCTTCTTGCTCTTAAAGTAAGCATGCCACACTTTCCTTAATTATCACAAAACACCAGTAAAAAGGATGTACTTCTAAGACCTACTAATTTAGCTTCCAACTCAAAATAGACAAATGGCAGTTCTTAGAGGATGGCAATTCTTGCCTGAGATATCATTCAAAGAAAAGGCTCCTGCAGCCTTTCCGTGGCAGAACAGGTTTCTAGTCTGCTTGAAGATTCAGACTGGATGGGATCTGAGCTTTCGAGTTTGGTTGAAGGTTTCTTGTTGTGCTTGTCTCCTGGCACTGTTTTGACTCTAGTCTCACAGCTCGAGCTAGAACTGGCAAGCATACGCTCTGCATGTCTTTAGCTTATTCTCACATGCACCAGATGCAGCTCTGGCTGCCAAATACATCAGTGGGCCTTTTCATTCCAAGGTCTGAGGTACAGTCATTTGTTAGGCAAACTAGCAGGGAAGGTTTTGAGCAGACGTACTCTAACATCAGCCTCAATGCCAAAGGAAGGTTTGTAGATGACGAAGACACCATAGCTGTCAAAGCCTAGGGAGCAGCTGTGCCCCTGTGCTGGATGTCCTGATTTTGCTAAGCAAAAGGTAACAGTAGAACTAGCAGTGGTCTAGAGAGAGGGCCAAGGGTGATTAAAGGTATGGACTGGTTTCCCTAAGAGGAAAAATTGAATAAATGACTACTTTACAGCTTAGAAAAGAGATACCGAATGAAGGGCAATAACGATAACCAGTGTTTTTCTATAACACCGGAACATATGGAAAACATAAAAATATTGTATGGCACGTCTAAAACATATGCAGATTTACTACAGGAAAGATAACAGAATCATTTAATTTTGGGTTTGGCATTGTCAAATGCTCACGAAAGATGAGACACCTCACTCCTGGAGCAATGTGACTCACTGCATGCTGAGCAATGAAAGGAACCTGAGCTTAACCTTTTTAAGATCAGTCTCATATCTATTAGGATATTTAAAAAAAAGATTTTCCTACAGCTGTGTTTTAAAAGGAAGCAGCCACTGCTGTCCTTTGTGAAAAATGTAATCCTGAACAGGCTGAAGCCATGTTAACTCCTGAATCAAGTTTCTTGAAGGGCTTGGATTGAATCCTAACCCCAAATCTCATTTCTGAAACCAAATCTTGATATAAACATGAATTATATACTTTGCAATTCAGAGGCCTTAATAGCAGAACAGGTCTTAGCAGGTGGAGAGATAAAAATTTAGGCAGTGAGAGACTTTTTGTATCAAAAAACATTGCCACCTTTGAAATTAAAAGCTAGTGAAGCTGAAGTAAGTGGCACAATGAGAATGGTGTCTCTGTCACGTAGCAGTTTAGAGAGCATCTCTCTCACATGTATTCTGAATACTCAGAAAAAGTAAGAAAGAAATCTTCTAACAGACATGAGAAACTGGGAATCACACTGGAAAAGGAGAGCAGGCAATTTCTTACTGAAGGTACTAATTTTCTTTGTAAATGAGTCATTCACCCCATCACCATAATTGCTGTCATAGCCAGATTAATCTGTCATCGAACTTCCAGAACTCTGCAGGCCTCAGCTGGGAAATGAATCTCATCTCTCTTTCTGATAATCACTCAGCTTTAGCACAGCAAATGCCTTTCATTCGTATTGAACGAGACTGACAAGCTGGAACCATGGTTAATACAATGGAGCACTGCTGACAAATAAGACACTGCACAATATCCATCTCTAAGGATATACAGAACAGCTACAGTTGGAAAAGCTGTTGTTTGTCATTCATCCTCTAAAATCGGTGGATTAAAATCAGAGAATCACTTACTAGGTAGCTGTGCTCATGAGAGCAACCCCAAGGAATAACTGCAAATGCATATAAAAATAGACTAGTTCTAGAGCATCTTTGCTACTTCCTGTTCAGCTTTCCCTATTCCAAATGGTGAAAAATCTGTCACTCACTCATTGCATTTATCTTGCCAGTCTTGTTCTCTCCTGTCTCTTGTCTACTCTTTCCTTGGTATAGGAGGTAAGAAGCAATACACACCGGCTGTATTGCTGGTCTGTGTCAGCTTCATATTACTCAGAGTCAGCCTGGACAAGATATCAGTAGAACACTACTATGATTCCTTACATTTCTTATTATAACAAATAGTGTTGGGTTTATTTGCCCCACCAATTTGCATAATTCAATCAAGCCTATCTTATCACTAGGTCTAATGTGACACTTTACATAACGACCTCTTATCACACCAAAAACTTGTCCTCATTATTTGTACTATATCATGTTCCTTTTTCTTGCATTTTTTTAACCAACAAATTAACAATACTTCCTTAAATCTCTGAAAATGCAACTTATCTTTCCTCATATCGTCTCCTGGTCTGACAGCAAGCTGGTTTTTGAAGGGCAGAGAAGTGAGAACAGGCTGTAACTCCTGCTGCAGAAGCTTATTCTCATTCCCAGCTCTAGAGACAACGAGCTGCTCTCAGCAGTTGAAGGAAATTAACAGCCACCTGGGTAGTGTAAACACTTGCAACCCATAATCACAATCAGTTCTCATTCCCTTGCCTTAAGTAAACTTGCCTGCTGTTAACTCCTGCCATCTAACACTTGGCAAGTTCCAGCAGGTCATGATTCAGTGTTGGAGAAACACTCCTATAGATGTTAAATTGTCAAGCTATATTATTATTATTGCTGTGACTATATATCAATTGTAACATAAATGTGTTCCTCAGCATGGGCAGAAGACAGAAACAAAAATTTAGGTGATCGTGACGAAACGTTTTGCTATCAAGTGTAAAACAATACACTATTAAAGAGAGAGGGATGCAGACACATTTGTCTAGTAAGCAATGGCAGCTTGTATATAACATCTCTTCTACAGATTCAGGTCACAACTTTATTTACATTGTTTAGTATTTTCATGTTATGGTGTACATACATAGTCTACCTTGGGAAAATACTGTCTCTGGTATTAGGATTACCATCACCATCACTCCAGAAATCTGTGTAGCACTATGATAGCACTAGCCAACAGATACAGGTTCAGTACTTATCACTGGGTACTTACTTTCTGGCAGCTCTCGATGAATTCATCTATGGTAACTACCCCATCTTTGTTTTTGTCCATTTTCTGTTCAGAAAGAATAAGAATGCATATTTATCCTCCTGAAATCCTGTGTAAAACAAGTTCTTTTGAGTAATTTCAGCTATATGTCAGCCTAGGAACAACCAGCCCAAAACGCTGTAAAGATGGAATAAGTGATATGCTAGAGTAAGTTTAAAGAGTTTATTCTTGAAAAGACAAAGTGTAATGAATATATCTGAGAAACGTGGGATGGAACCACAGCAAAGAAAAAGGATTACAAACTTGGAAGGATATGCAAAATTGTTACAACACTGAAAATCTTTCCATACTGCTAACAGAACAGTCTTTTTGGCTCCCGTATTACCCAACCCACCTGGAAAAATGTTTCCACATGTTGTCTAGGTGCATCCTCCTTGAGAACAGGATAGGTACATTTCCCCATCATATCATATATTGCTTTCATGATATCAAGCATCTCCTGAAGAGAAAAAAAAAATATGGTGCGTTGTAGACACTGCTTTAACTCAGAAAACAGAAACTGACTTTTAGGATTTACATTTTAGAATAAAATTTTAAGATTTAGCCTGTCATTTTTATGACTGAACAGCTTCAAGAAGGAACTATTATGTTGCTAGAAATTCTAGCATGTTAGTTCAGCTTTCATAGATAAACTTGTTAAATAGATGCAGATGTACGATTTTGATTTTCAATTATTTAGAATATGTGCAAGTTCATGGATTGTGGGAAAAATCTCCTGAGGTTTTGTGAATAAAACTAAACTGGAAGAGAAGTTCTGTAACAGTAAGTGAATGGCCAAAGCACATCAGCTTCTTACAACTGAGTTTTCCCTAGAGAAAATAGAAACACCCAAGCACACACTTGCACATATGCAAAGAGTCTTCCTTTTATATCAAAAACTTTGAATTTTGTTAATAGAGTGGCTTGTGAAAACTATAAGAATAATTAAAAACAAGTCATCTGCCAGTATGCTGAGAAATTATTCCACAGATCACCCTTTTATAATAATCATGGAGCGTTTTTCTAAAAGTGTAAAAATTATAAGTGTTTTTAAATATGTATTTACATAAAAAGACTCAGTTTTGAAAAACCATGTATTTTTGTGAAAGCACTTATTTGGTCCCACTGTAATTTAAGTATGTGTTTGAATCCTTGCAGAATAAAAGATGTCAGAATCTTTTCATATATATTCTGTTTCAAGTAAAAAGTTTTAGAAGTAGATTCATAAAACGAGTTACAATTATAGCCCACATACTCAATTCTTTTTTGTCCAGATGTCCTACCAAACTACTTTATTCTAGTGACTGTATGTGCAAATACATAGGTATAAGTTGGAGCCAAATATTTATGTACCTAAAGAATTCTGACTTTTTACAATTTTTGTGAAGATTTTCCCTTTTCAGTTTTTGTATATGCCTTTAAAATGAGAAAATTACTTTAGCATGTCTAGATTCATAACATATGTTCATTTATTAATATGTCTAATTCAACAATGAAGCCATCCTTCTTTGAAAGCAGGACTTAGATACACAACTTTAGTTTTAGTTGTTAGTGTAAAAAATAGACCTTACCTCTTTAGTTATATATCCATCCTTATTTATATCATACAAATTGAAAGCCCAGTTCAGTTTCTCCTGTACTGTCCCTCGGAGTAAAATTGAGAGACCCATAACAAAATCCTAAGTAGACAAAAGGTCTTGGTCAGTTTGGAATTGAGCAGTATTTCCACAAGTACTCAGGAATCCATTCGTCAGAAGCACTGAAATCTGGAAAGATGTGTTGTTTCTGTTTCTTTTGCTTCACACTAAGTGTTAAGGATTGCTGGTTTTTAAAATAACTAACAATCTAAGCACTGTTTGCTACACTCATAATTAATAAGTAAATTGAGCAATTTTCTATAAAATAAGCCGTAATTTTCTGTTAGTGGAAATGCCTCACATAAGCAGTTCCTGTTGAACTTAATACCAGGGAAAAGCAATCCTCATGGTTTAATGGTCCAAAAAAATGCTTAAGTGGGAGTTAGATTAATCTAAGCACAGGAGACCAATTTTGGGAGAGCTATCTACTAAGGAACATTAAATTCTTGTTAAATCTATACCTTGTTGGAAGTGGAATATGTGATTCTCAGATCTTAGATCTATCTGCTGCAGTCAAAGTTTGAAACTTTGTGTATGCTAAAATACACCTTAATACTTAAACCTTTAATTGGAGATATAATAGAGAATAATATTAATTATGTGCCCATGTACCACTTTAATGCTTTTGTGACCCACCAGCACAGAAACAAATCAGAAGAATTTTGAAATTATTTATATGTAGTATTTGGTTATGGGGTTTTGTTTCATAATTAATACTCTTTTGACAGCACAAACCTGATTTACTTTCAGTAAACATCTTCCAGACCGGAGAAAGTATCAACCGGGATGTGTCATCACCTGTGTTCTGTATTTCTTAGCATGTTAACGTTTTTAAACAATGGCTTTTCTTTCCTAACCATTTCCTACACCTTTTTTTTTTATTTGATAAGCTTGTAAACCCATAAATCTGTGAAACTGTCTCCGTAATAGGTTGAGCAGACTATGGCAAGAGCTTATATTTAAATGTGCATTTCTATGTCACTGGCAAAGACGTACACAAAGTCTTAGAGTAACAAAAAATCTGAAAAATTTTGTATCAGCACCAGCAAATTTTATGCATTTCCCTAAAACAGGAACAATGGAAAAGACTGCACTGAGGTTAGACATAAATTACAAAGGTCTGATGTACCCCACAGTCAAATAAGTGTACTCGACGCTGAAGCATACACAGATATCATGGCCTCAGATGGTCTAGTAGGCATAGACAGCTCTTTTGACAGCTTCAGTCTTTTTAACAATTCAAGTGGTGTGCTCTGGTTTTTCTTAGTCTGACATAAGTTTCTGTCTTATTGGTATATGTGCCCTTTGGGGTAAATGGATACATGAATCTTGAAAGAGTTTTGCTCAACTTGTCTTGTCTACATCTCAATGACTAATTGAGGGTCACAGGGTTAAATCTCCGAACAGCTCTTTAACAATGTACTATTAAGTATTAAAATATTCAAGAAATTCTGAACAGATTTCATCACATTACAGCATTAGCAATTAACCTTTTTATTTCAGTACCGTGTCTTCAAATCTTTTCTGCACTCTTACATTCTTGATGTAGCTTTTCCTGAAGTCTATTCCAAAAGTCTCCAATAACTTTATTTTCTTAGAGTATTATCTTTCAGAACTCTGAGTTTATTTTAAATTTGTCACCAGCAACATTTTTGCTATTTCCTGATTATTTTTTTTTCCTGATTGCTATTTTTCTTTTCCTGATTATTTCTCTTTCTTCCCTTCTGTGAGGCACCACCCATATGTTAGCTGGCTTAATGGCATAGTTTATATCCCCATTTGCAAGGCTGCCCTTCTATAATTGGTTTTAAAAACCATGCATAAAACCGCCTTGACTTTATGCTGTTTTGCATGGGACTAAATGCACTTATAAAAGCTGAGACAACTCAAAAACCTTCCAGGTGCATGCTCTAAACTTTGCAAGAGCAGATCATCTCCTCCCATATTGCATCAACATGTCTGGGAATCATACATAGTTCAGTTCAGGTGCATTGCCTTTGTCTGACAGTTGTGGAGGAGTCCATCCGGGAACAAGAGAAAGGACTTATCATAAGAGGTTGTGATGAGCTGAATAAGGACCATTTAGGATGGGATATCTTTTCTACATACTTACTTTCATGCAACTGAAGAATATAACAATAAAATCATACAGGAACAGAAAATCCAATTCAAAGGACATAGGCTAAATCCACAGGGTACTTTGGACTAGATCCTCAAAGAGAAAAATGCTCTGCATGGTGGAAGGCGATGTCTGCATCAGGAGCAGTATAGCTATGCCAGCTGTAATGTGCTAGTAATCCAGCACAGAATGCCATAGTAAAGCAACAGCGCTGTGGGTAGCAGCTGAGCTCAGAGAGCGTCTGTCCATATGCTTGTTACCAACAACCCAGTGATGTATGAATCAGGCACACCATTTAGCACAGAGCATGAACCTCAGTCCCCGTTACAGTGTTAGAGGACCCAGATGTGTTTTCCTTCCTGGTTTAGACATCTGATTCCTGGGGAGAGAGGAATTCAACTTTCAGAGCCTATTTATTTTTGAAGTAAGATTCACATTACTGCTTGGACACTTCCAACCCCTAAGGATGCCAACACTGTCCGCTGAGAGGGACAGTCCTGCTCAGCTGAGCACCTAATGAGGAGAGGTGCATCAGATTAGGGTCACAAAGGAGCCTCAAACTCCAGAGGAGGTCTGGACTGAGACAGAACTCTAGATCAGGTCTATGTGACAGCAAAGTTAGAAGCACAGAAGTCTGTGCTTTAGTACTTGCCTTTACTCCTTTCCACAGTTTCCTATTTCTAACTGGCTAGCTTCCTGCCGAGTGTGCTAATGCCTGTGAAGACCTCCATTAAATGCCAAACTCTCCTGCACCTAACTTTGATTCTGCGAGAAAGAGGAATGTCTCACTGAAGGGCTGCAAAACGGAGCAGCGTCGCACCTGTACTGGAGCCTCTGTGTGCTCTGCATCACAGACTGCTCGCATTTCAGTTCTGCACTACAGCTGTATAGAGCCTCTGCTTGTAATCTGGGATTAACTTGCACTTGTATTTTTTTCCAGCCATGATTAATTATCTCTTAGCAAGGTTGTTGATGACTTTCTGATTGCATTATCCCTCAGTAAATCTTTGGGGAGAACTAGTTCATTAACAAAATAATTAACAAGCTTAATAGAGTGCTGTCTCAAATCCATAGGAAAGCTTAAAATTATTTCACCTGATCATATGTTCTTTTATGTCTTGTTCGAGGCCAGAAGAAGTAGGTAGGCAGGCACCTACATCCATTTTTTGACTTAGTCCTTAGGTTTTCGGAAAGGAATCAAGTGATGAGTATTAGTCACAGAAGTGGTGAAGCCCTGGCACACATAAAACAAAGATCACCAAGGAGGAGCTGCTGTTAAGAGGAAATATATTTCTTTGTAGCTACTTTGCACCAGCTGGTATTAAAATGTTTATGAGATCACTACTGTCCTAAGAAAAATTAGCTCATTTCATACATAACGGGAACAAGGCTTTTGTGTTTAACACTGAGAATCACACTTGGAGACGTTCATTAAACTGCTACCCTTGTACTGCCTAGGAGACACTGGCTGTTTATCACAGTTATTATTAGTGAAATATCAAAGTGTTCTTGATCTTAAGATCTTGTTGTGGTTTAGGCCGACCCGGCAACTAAACTCCACACAGCCGCTCTCTCACTCCTTCTCCAGTGAAGTGGAGAGGAGAAAAATATAATAAAAGAACTGAGGGTCGAGACAAGAACAGAGGAGCACCCATGGTCCCAGGCAAAACAGACTTGGCTTTCTTAAAGCAAAGCAATTTATTAACAGTTACTTTAAAAGGATAAAGGGAAACAAAACCAGTTACTTTAGAGGATAAAGAGAAAACAAGGCCAGATCTTAAAAACAGCACACCCCCCAGCTTTCCTTTTCTTTCCGGCTCTACCTCCTCCCCCAGCAGCGCAGGGGGACAGGGAATGGGGGAGTGCAGGTCAGTTCATTCCATGTTGTTACTGCCGCTCCTTTCTTAAAGGAAGAGGAGTCCTTACACCATTTTCCCTTGCTCCAGTGGATCCCCTACTCACGAGGAAAATCCACAAACTTCTCCAGCGTGAGTCCTACCCGCAGGATGCAATCCTTCCCATTGGATTGCTCCAGTGCGGGCTTTACCACAGTCTCAGATTCTTAGGAAGCTGTTGCCACTCGCTCCAGCGTGGGTCGTCACACAGACTCTAAATGTGTCTCTACCTTGTCGTGCGTCCCATGCTTCATAACCGTCCTCAGGCTCAGGCATCTCTTCTCTGACATGGGCTTCTCCACGGGCTGCGAGTGGGTCTCTGCTCCACCGAGTCTGTCCTGGCTGCAAGGGGTCCACCTGTCATCTCACCACCAGCTGCAGGGGAAACTCAGCTCTGGCACACCTCCTCCTGTTCCATCTTCACTGACCTGGTGTCGGTGTGGCCGTTTCTCTCAGATCTCAGTCCTCTCTGGGTGAACTCGGCCCAGCGGCACCCCGGGAGTGGGGTGCTCCCTGGGTTGCCCAGGCGGCTCTGCCGCCACCATCCTCCGTGGGCGGCGCCGGCCCAGTGCAGGCAGCTGCCTGGCTGGAAGCTGGGGAGCAGGGGCAGTGCCCTCCTCCCCTCTCCTCGCTCCTGGGCAAAGCACCTTTTCCGGTTCCTTTGTCCCAGCTTAAATAGGGCAATTTGCAGAGGTGCCTATTGGCTCAACCCCGAGGGGGATGGGAGTCCGATCTGGTGGCCAGAAACGGGTCTGACACGGTTCCAAAACCAGGGAGGTCACAGGGAGCAAATCCCCTTTCCTGCCACCAGAAACCATCCCCCCCCACAACCCCCCCCCCACCCCCATCAAACCATCACAGATCTGCACTCTCCTATGGAACTGAGTTAACTCATTGTTAATTTATTAATTAATGTAAAATTCTCAGGTAACAATTGAGGAATAAAGCAATCAGAAAGTGAAAGTCACCAACAACTTTGCTAAGAATTATTAATCATTTTTGGAGAGACGAGTACAAGTTTGGTTTTGATTAAAAATGACAAAAAATCTTTAAACGTCTCCGTTGCATTTGGGCACAGCTTTGTACTTTAAGGCACTGATTACTGGCACTGATTTGAGGCAAGGATTACTGGGTGACTTTCCTCTCATCAAGAACACATTGAGAATAGCCTTAGTCTGCATTTACATCAAACTAAGGATACTGATTTGAATATTTGCATGTGGGTGCTACATGCTTTACCTTTGACTATATGCTTGAAGTTAATTAGCCTCATTTTCCTGACTCTGTAAATAGCCTTGAGGCCCAGAACTTTGTTTTGGTTTAGTTACAATATTCACACAGCAAGTGGAAACCTTGCTTTCACATCTGTCCCTGGCTGACGGGAAAAAGAACTCCATTTCACTAGTATGCCGAAAGAGCCCTTCAATAGCTGGGTCACAGGTTTTCTGAAACCCTGTTTGTTCCTCATGATAAAGCAAAACTGTTTGACATAACTAATGAAATAAGATAGTCTCAAAATTGATACAATTATAGGATAAGAAGAGAGAGGTTCAAGCAGCTTATTTCCTGAGCTGGTTTTTTATGCTGTATAAAATGCTTCAGCTGGAGAGCCTGACTCTTCTCAGAAAGTATACAGATTTAGGGATGACATAACTCCGAGGACACAGCAGTCTCACCAAGCAATCTCATCCAATGAAGGTGTGCGTTTAAGTTGTGCTAAAGTCTAACACTTTATTGTTGATTGTTGAAAATATGAGGAACAAAGAGCAAAAAGCTAGAACAAATTCTCTCTTTCTTCTTCCCCCCAACTCCAGCTAACATTGCTTCATTGGAAAAAGGAGAATGCAACACAAAAAATGTCTTTCTTACCTACATTCTTAGTACCATTTCAGATTTTCATATCCTTTTGACATAGAAGAGAGCCAAAGAGTGTTTTTCATTGTAGATCATTATATTAAATTGTATTCACTCCTACACATTGATATAGAAAGTAAATTGAGCTGAATGATTATTTAATCTTCAATTTTTTAAATCACTCCCTTTTTCTCTACCTTTTGTGCTGTGATATAGGTGTTTTTTTGGTTTTGTTTTTGGTGTTTTTTGTGTGTGGTTTTATTTTCTTTATTCCCTAATGGAAATTAGAAAACTAGAATACAGACTGGTATAGAAAGAATACAGCACAGTTGCACGTAGGATAAAAAGGTGCAGAAAAAAAAATGACAATTGTATTTTTCACATTTCACAATATCTACTTTCACATTTTGCAGCTACTTTCACATGATTAGAAAAAAAAACTAAACATTTTTAACATAAAGAGGGTGCTTTTAGAATGACTATCATGCAGTTTGTAAGTATAGTGCTGCTACATGGTACAAGGACACAGAAGCAAGAGTCTTTAGGTGGCCATAGAGTTATACTGGGTTCATAATTAGTGCAAATAATATCAAAGTCTAGATTGCTCTGTCTGAATTGATCTTGAACAAAAGTAAGCTAGAAATGTCTGTTTTGGTAATGAAAAAAACACTGCATATTTTATTTTCCTGATTAATTTTATTCCAAAGCCTTTTTTGTACACAGATCTGTACTTAGAGATATTGAAATCCCTTAAAAAGGGCTTCATAGGTACTGCATTTCTTAAGGCTTTCTGTCTGAGATACAAATGTCAACCAATTGTCCAGGACAGATACAAAAGCTTATTTTGTTCTCATTATTCTTAATGATAACAGCAGAAATGCTTTTCATATCTGATGCTAAAAATGTTTTCTCTCATTGCCTCTGCTGTTGCTGATTTGTCCAGAAGTATTCCTTGTAGAATTAGCCTATATTCAGAAAATGTGAATAAAACTTCCATTCCCACTTCTAGTTTCACACAGAGCCCATTGGTTTCAGATGCTTGGAAAAAGGTAGATGGGGTTCATGCTTTTTTAAAGAAACGCAGATAATCCCCCAGAAAATGATCTCGTTATAGTCCTAGTCGAGGTATAGATTTCTGATGGCAGTGCACCTGCTTGGCGAGGCTTCTCCTTCCATATTACATCAATAATAAAGCAATGGAAATGCTTTCAAAAAAATTTCTGTCAGACTTCACAACATCATTCACTGAAGTAAATCATAAAAACATGTATAGGACATTAAAACAAATTTAAAGTGGGGATATTTATCACAATGCAATCTTAAGTTGTAAAGATATCATTTGTCCATTATAAACAAAAAAAAAAAAGCAAAACATGACAAAACAAATGTATCCTTTGCAAATGAACTGAGGTTTTTTTTTTTAAATTCTATAGCTTAAAACAATGGCTCCTTCTTAGTATTTTGTATGTTCCGTTTTCATCAAACTATTGCAGTTTGTCCTTTTTATCATGTTATTGCATTGACATCGGCCTTTGCAGCTGATGACATCAGCCTTAGCAGGGAAAGGCAGAATTTTGAAAACAGATTGGGCAGTTAAATGGAGGAAAAATGAACTTCCAACTCCTGTGCTTTTAAATACATTTACTTTAAAGCTTTTTTTTTTTTTTTTTGTAGAGCCTTCCCCTGGAAACTAATAGAGTGTGTGAGCAATCCTATTTTGGCTGAGTCACCCCCATAACATTAGTTGTACTTCAGAGTCCTTCTCACCTTGTAGAGGCAGGGAAGAAGATAAGGATTATTTTATGTAACTTGCAATTAAATTGGGTTACATTTTAAATGAACAGATTTATGAAAACATTAGACAACAGTGCAGTCTGAGTTACCATTTTGGGATATACAATTGTAAAATAATAATAATGACTTTTGTTAATATATTGGAAAAACTTGAGTCACATAAGCTATTTTTTTCATAATGTGAGCCATATAATAAAAGCCGCCAAACTGGATCTAATTACAAGGAATGACAAAATATTCAACTGCAGAGAAAGAAGTAACAACATCACTTACCTCAAAACTTACAGATCCATTGTGATCAGTGTCAAACGCATTAAACAGAAAATGTGCATAATTCGTGGAATCTACAATTTAAAATAGTTAAAATGATTCATAGTAAGCACAACTTTTTTCATGTAATTTCATTCCATGAAAAAAAATTGATACCAAGATATATTTTGATGCCAAAATTTGATAGCAAGACTAAATTTTCAAACCTCAGTTTAAGCTTCTTTTTTTGGCAGGGGAGGAGGGATAAATTATAAGTGCAAGTATATGAGTAGGCTACACTGTTAGGAGCAGGAAATCTAAAATTCTGGTCTATAATATCTTTATTCATTTTCCTTCCCATTTCTGCTAGTCACTGATATCTGAATGAATAGCAAGGAAGTCATGTTATTGTCCTCTGAAACAACGTGTGTTAATAGGAACACTACTTTATCAGTTAAATGACTGTGATAAGGGATCTATCATCTCATGTGTTAAAAATGAAAAATGTGTTCATTTGTTCACTTTAAATGAGGGAAGCAGACACTACCATCCGTGCATCTGGTGTATTGTTTATCGTCTGAAGACAGATCTGTTACCCAGGTTGCAGCTGAGCTTCTCAGAAAGCTGCTGCGGCGTTCGGGCCATACGCTCGCTCACCCACAGGTGAGACTAAAATCCTGCCCAGAGAAGTAGATTCTTAAAGCTGGTTTGTTGCTTAATTCCCATAAACATCGTACGAGGGCGAGGTGCTTAAAAACCTTGGAAAAAACTGGCTGTGACTAACTGAAGTGGTCAATAAGACTCTGAAAGCTGACCTTAAATCAATGATCCCTTCCCTAATTATTTGTATACTTTTCAAGCCTACTGACCAGTGCATATAGACCCATTTTAGAAACACGGGATAGCACGAGTACAAATCTGTCAAGCCTCTAAGTTTTTGTAAAGATCCATCTTTCCATTTCCACTGAATGCCTTTCGAGAGGCATAACCTGCTCCAGAATTAATATATTGTGAAGACAGAAGTTCTCCAGAGACTGCCCTCTTGGAGTGAGGTACAAACTGCTAAGGGTTATGGGAATTCAGCTTTCCTCAGCATCTTTTCCCTCCTTCAGAACTATGCAAATTAACGTACACCGAGGTACCATTTTCTTTTAAAACTCATTGCTTTGCTTTTTCTACTTCATGTATTTACTTTAATTTTAGGTTAATTACCATTAATCTCATAAACTTCTAGTAAAGTGAAAAGTGTTACGAAATCTGTCTCCCCCTAGCAGGAGAAAACCCTTCCTTACCCTAGAAAAAACTCATCAGTGCTGAGATGCCTTTTTCTGATCTTTTGACAATAAACCATTTTACCTCTCATATTAATCCTGAAAAACTTTCTTTGTCACAGCCCCAGATATTGTTTTGAATTTAACTGACAGTCTTGAGTCACACCTGAAATGCCACCTTGACCCCAAAGAACCAAATATACCAAAACTCAAAGCTTTGTATTTCACAGATTCAGACCTGATATTAGTAAGTAAAGTCTCTGGTCTTTCTTCAATATGTTAGTTTCATATGTTGTGAAATAACTGTAAGAAAAAACTCTGCAACCTTTAAATCTGGTGTACATTAATGCATTTTCAGAGACTTAAAAACTGCCTACATTATTGAGACATTCATTCATTCATTCATTCATTCATTCATCCTTGTATCCAGTCACCAGTGTAATTGCTTAAGCATGGCCTAGCAGATAAATTCCCACTTTAACTGAAAAATGTAAATTTGTTGACTTCAGTTTATATTTAGGATTTTAATAGTCATATTTTCTATAATCTACTGAGACTTCTGTTGTGCAACAGAATATATTATGCAAACCATCTTCAGGGAAAAAACACATTATAGAGGTGTAATTACTGTAAACTGAATTTTAAATAGCTTCTCATTCTCTTGGCATTCATTTCTTAAAAACATGTGAAATATTCCTAATTATTTTCTGTAGATTTTTCAGAAAACACAAAGGTTAACACAAGGTTTTTTTATTGTTTGCTGCCCATACATGATACAATATACTACTCTTTTTGTATGATGATATATGAAAAAAAAATCTCAGTTGAAGAATCTTTTCTTTCTAGTAACTTGTTCTGGGGGAAAAAAAAATCAGAGGTCTTTTTCAGGGTTGCTTGCTCAGGCAGTTCTGGTCTGAAATTTTGCCTTCAAAAACACGGCAGGATGAGGTACACCAGTCTTTTAATTACAGCTACTTAATGTTATTACCCCTTGCCTCCTCCCTCCTAAATCTGGAACATTAATTGTGTTAGACAAAAGCTTAACTTGTAAAATAAAATATGTTTTCTTTTCAGGGATCTGATATCATAACTAGTAGGCTAAATTGATATTTTGACAGGTTGAGACAGGAACAGATATTAAATCAGAATTTCTTTGAAATACACCATTAAAGCATTTTAAACATCAGAGGCAAAAATGGTAGTCATTATATATCCAAGTGTATGCCTTATCAAACCATGAACGTAATCTGTTCTGTTTGTAACTGAGGAGTATAATAATTACTCAGTGCATGGATTCTCATCTACGACCTGCTCAGCTGAAGAACAAATCCCAAGTTACATTTCAGGCGATCCATTGCGTGAACACAGAGGGCCTATTCATTCACCAGTATGGCTGTGGTTTTCTAAAAAAAAAGTTACTGGAGTCCCTTTCTGGCATGGAAAGATTTTTACAAAGCTGCTTCTGCCTTTTAAAATACATTGCTTTTACTGCAATCCAGCATCCTTTCCTTTGTTACTCTTGTGGCCCCCTTGTCCTCTTTCTACTCCTCCTGTACCTTGTCCTGGATAGTCTTGAAAGTTGCCTCATGAAGTGACTTGCTGGATGACATTGGAAAATGACTTTTTGGTGATTGCTTGGTCACCCTGAAGCTTATAATCTTACACAATATCGTTCTATTTCCTCAGGTATGAATTATTATTATAATACACTGTGTTGTATTGGGCTTTGCATTACAAAGACAATTGGGGCACAGATCTACATGTATGACACACGTTTTAATGTGAGGATAATTTTCAAACTTTTTTTTTCCTCCTCTTTGATATTCAGACATATATATAAAACCAGTATTTTAAGCACAACTGAAATTTAAAGGCCTCAGCTACACACGATTTTTTGGCAATGCATTCAAAGATTTAAGTATCCAGTCTGGCTGCTTAACTTCAATATGATGATCTTAACCCTATTGTTAGCATGCAGGGATATGCAAATGCAGACAATTAATTGGACGTCTAAGATACCTTGGCTAATGTGAGGAACAAATAGACTTTGACTCCCGTACAGCTCAGAAAATGGCAAAAGTCAACACAGGCACATACAAAACAGCACAAAACCTACTCAAAACAGTTCAAGTCTCAGTGAGCCCACAAAAATTAAAGGATTACTGATGTGAGCTGCTATTCTTCCAAGCAGATTCAGCTTTTCTGCTGTTTCCACTGAATACTTTTCCTGAAATTTTGAAAAAAACTACATACGGTTTTCACATTTGTTTGTGCTGTCTTTATGTACTGCTAAGGCTGCACGCTGCTTCATGGAGGCCATGGATGATGGGGAGAGGAAGGGGATAGCTTAAGATGGTCACTTCTTGGTGCTGTTCACTGAGATCTCTGAAATGGCTTTACTAAGAAAGCTAAAAGTGCTCTTACTAGTACACAACAACAGCTGTTACTGATGAGTGAATTATCTGGATTCAATACTTTTCTACGCTGCTAAAAATCTAACTTTTTACTGTATTTTACTAAAGTGAAACAAAAAAGAAGAAAAATCATATTTTTTTTTCAGAAAAGTGTATCTCCCTTGTTGCAGATGGTGTAATGGCACTGTTGAAATCGCATCAAATAGTGTAACGCAGTATTGCCATTGCTACTAAGAAGCCACAAGTTTTACAGGGAGCTTGCCCCAGGATAGAGGCTCGTCAGCTTGCAGCTTTGTTTCCTGTGGTTTAGCTCTGACAGCAGTCTCTCAAATCGATCAGGTTTCTAAGACTCATTGATTTTACTTTTGTGGTGCAACTGTAGCTTTATATAAGCAGCAGAAACAGGCAGTTATTTTCTATAGAAGTATTTACGACTCTAGTATAATGATGCAGTGGAGAGAAGAACTTTTTGCCTCGTATATCAGCAGAGGCCTTGAGCAGCAGAGAGACGGGATGCAGGGTAGAGGAGAACAGGTGTGGGATGAGATAGGATGGGTGTGCAGGCTGGCACTGGAACCCAAAGCTATAAACAACTCGTGGTCAGTTAAAGAAATGCAGATGTGGAGCTGGACAAAACTGGTTTTAGGGGTAGCAAAGAAAACAAATAAATAGGATCTAACATATGTAAAAGTCACCACCTATAATAGATTTGGGTGTAATGTGGGACTGCAAAACAATGGAGAAAAAGAAAGGCATAAAAACATGTTAGTAAACGTGTAGAAATGACCCCAGGTGAATTCTAGAGTGAGGAAGAAGGAGGCACCAATGTGAACTTCCTATTCGTCCCACAGAAGGACTCCAGATGCCAACAAACCACTGCAGTTCCCATCTCCTTTCCCAAATGATGCCACTGTCCTAAAGGCCCAGAGGACAAGTGGAAGTGTGAGCATTAGTACCAGGAAAAGGCGTAGAAACTAAGAACTGTGTATATAAGGATTTTAACTACATTAATATATTTTGCTTTTTGTCACAATTAGGTCTGGACTAAAAGGATTAGGCTTAAGATTAAATTTATTCTAGCAATAGATTTTAGCTTTACTGGTATAAAAGGTGTGCTTTCTCTTTGCCCATAAACAACTTTGAGAAGAATAGGAAATATCTTTTTTTAAAAAAAATTTCTTATTTTAAGTGTAGTAAAGGTGTAGCAAATCACATACAGAGAATTATTTTCACTAGCCAGGGTAACTAAAAAGTATAATATCTGAAACTGTAATTGTTAGCCTGGTTTAACAGCTTACATACAGAAGTAATCAGTAGGCAGGTCAACTCCTTTAGCTTTTTGTTCTTTCCTACTGAGTGTGCCTACTTGTTAAGGATTTCAGTGATGGTAATCCAAACTGAATGCTGTTCTTTACCTTCTAGGTCTTTATCCAAAATAAAACTAATTGGGAGATGTTTTGTTCCTACCAATTTAATGTGCTTTAAAAATACAAGTGAAAAGAAAGAGCTATGAACAGTCCCAGGGAAACATGCAAATCTCAAGAGCTGTGGGAGAAGATGAAGAGGCAGGATTGAAGAGCTGTGGGAGAATATGTAGAGGGAGAATTGAATGGTAAAAGTAAGAGGCGGAAAAGAGAGGAAAACAATTCACACTAAAAAAAAATCCAAGGTTCAAGGCAGAAAAGTATTCTATGTGTTACTGTCATTGCACTAAAAGATAATGAAGATAAAGAAATTAATGAAACCCCTGGAAATTAATTAGTTGAAAATAAGGGTAGCAAAACAAGCCCTCGTTAAGGTAGAGAAGCCCCATAGAGGTCAAGGGGGTTCTGCCACTGATATTAGAGGGTACCCGTAATGCCTTCTACAGTTTTCATTCCTACTGTGAAAGGTTTTGTGAAATAACAGGGAAGTTTGAAAAGAAATAATCTATTCAGAGAAACTTGGTTTTCTGAGATACCCATACGCAAGTGGTAACATCATAACCGGATACTGACTTCTTGCAGATATTGCATTTCATTCAGACATATATAATTTAAAATATGTCCAGCCATCAGGTAAGTACACCATGAGTTCAGATAGAGCTTGAGACAACAATCTTGTTAATTTGAACAATATGCTCTTTTGTCAGACTTAGAAACTAACAAAGATAACTCTCTGTACACTGCAGCACTAATTACATCCGCCAAGTACTCACCTCCCTGTGGAAAGAACTGAGAGTAAATCTCTTTGAAGGTTTCTTCATTGACAACACCACTGGGGCATTCCTGAAAAAAAATGAAAGACAAGAAATGAATAGAATTCAGTATAATTGAGTCAAACCGTGTGTTCATGAACCACACAGACATGTATGTGATTCTGAGTTTAACATGTCTGATTTTGCACTTTCAACCAAATATTAACGTATTAAGCATGTATCACTTTGAAGAGTACCCACGGGACAAAAATTTCTTCTGTGCCACATATCTAAACTTCAGCCTTGAGACTAGAGCAACAGCCATGAGCAGCAACTGCTCTGCTGCAGTGTGTGGAGCTGTCGGTGTTGATGTGGGTGGTGGGTGGTCACTCCTGCAGCTACCAGCAGCACTTGACCAAGCAGGAATGTAAACTCCATTTGCAGTTAGGTATTAATGATACAACAGGCAGTCATATTCTACCTGAAGAGTTACATTCATTTAACTCAAAAGACCTTGCCACAGAAGATCTTGTTCAAACCTTGCAGATCCTTCTGCCTCTTTATATCTTGTTCTTAAACTGAAATACCTAAGAAAGAATAAGCAGAAAGTGTCAGAGCAGGGCGATTACAGAGAAAATTAAAGGAAGTGCAGGAGAAGGAAAAAGAGGATTAGAGCAGTGACTTTACAAAAATGACTTATTTAAAGAGGTCAGAAAAGCAGAAGGAATACTATATTATTTACTAAGTCATGCATAGAAATCAAAGACAAGACACCTGACTTCTAGCCCTGAATTTGCCAGACTGAGCAATGACTTTGGGCAATGCATTTAATATCTTTTTGCCTTAATCCCTTCTTTAACACACAGAGTTAAAAAAGCATGGCAAGCTTTTAAAAGGAAAGTATCTCTTGAAACAGAGGTAAGTAAGAAAAGACAAATGAAGTGTTAAGGTTCATACATTTATTTTTGTCCATTGCTATTCTACTTGGGCTAATGGCTCAAACTTATGCACTCCTAGTCCTCAACTGAGGAAAGGAAATAGCTTTAAATGAAGATAAAGAACAGTGTGACATCTTTTACCAGTGTAATAACAGCTTTTCTTGTGACAGCAGATAATGTTTCTATTAGATCAAATAAGGAACACTGAAATGTTCATAGTTCTGACAGCTTCTGCTAGGAAACAAATACTATAATCTTGCTAATTGAGATGAATGCACGACCTGAAAAACACATCAGATCTGTAGATCTAGGATTACTTTGATTTATTTCACTTATCCTCAGCCAAAATCAGCTCTTCATCATAACTAAGCATGTGCAAACACACAGTAAGAAACAACTCTGTTTAATCAGAACAGACAGACAAAGAGTGATCACAGAGACAGAAGTACGAAATTATTTGTCCTGGTCACAGAGGCTGTCACTGATGGAGGCAGAACTAGAGCACAGGTCTCTGTAAGACCTGATGTATACCAACTGCTGGGCTACACTGCCTTTTCAACCAAAGCCTTTGGGGAATTAAGGGAACAGTGAAATGCAGCTAGCATCTCTACCCTTCATCAGGTAAGGAGCAATCTGTTAACTGAGGTGGCATCTCCCTGCCTGTCATGTATTTGGGTGTGAGGACATTCTAAACATCTCTCTCTGCTTTACCAGCTATCCAAAATGACTGTAGTTAGATGGTCTAGTGTCTCTGTGGTCTAGTAGGTTTACTACACTGCTTGTCTTTTTATGTGAAGCCTTTTGGAATTGTATATGTGCACACAAAAGAGCAGTATTTTTGCTTGCATTGTACTTCACAATAAAGAAAACATCTGTGAAGTGTTCAGATACTCACTGAAAGAACAATATAGTTATTCAATGTAGAAAATATAACAAAGGTATTTTGCAAGTTCCTCTTCCAAGCATACATTGATATATACTCTACACCATTCCCAGACCTGCTCCAGGAAGAATAACGCAGCCTTCTCTCTGAGGCGGGTGGGAGTGGGAAAGGACAATGCGGTATTTTAGAATTCAGAAAAAGAAGCTGTGGCTTCTTTCTGTTCTGCATGCAACTACTTTTCAGACAAAAAGCTAGGCATGTTCTGAGTGAACTAAAAAGAAAACCTATATATTTGAATTGGTACAACTCAGATTTTGCTTTTTTTTATTTTTCTGAGAAGCTTAAGAAATAAAGAATGATGAAATGTGCCTTTAGGTTAAACTAACTCTATAGCTTATTAACATGTAAAGCAATTTTTCTACCTTTTCCTTGGATGAGAAAGACATTCAAAATATGTTCATTTCGCAAAGAGAGCTTTCCCCCTTTTTACAGGAAAGGTCAGAAACTCCAACTGTGCCAGTCCTTAGTCTGGAGCAGTGAAGAATAAGACTCTCATTTCCTGAATGCATTTAAATGTTATGATGTTAGAAGAGAATTAAAGATATTCTGCAAAAAAATGTCTAATTTATTCTTTGTTAGTTCAAGACAAATTAGCAGCCTGTTTTTAGAGAAAAACATGATCTACATCCTTATTTAAAAGTAGTATTTTTTATGTCACTCAATGAACTCCAGTTTCACTATACTGTTTGAAAGAAACATTGCTTGAAAAGGCAACGTGCTTTCACAGAATTGCATATTAGTAGAGCCAGGAATGACCTCTTGAGTTTATCTAGGCTGACTCTCTGCATTTTTCACTGCTCTTCACCAGTTGGAGATATGTGGCCATGGTATCTTAAGGACATTCATTAAAAATCTGTGATGCTGGCCAATTAATCTTATCAGAAATATTTAGTTGAAACTTTTCTTTCTTTAGCTTGGATCTTTCCTCTGAAACTATACAAGACTGTGAATGTTACTGTTCTTAAATAATTTTAATCTCAATATATATGTAGATCAAATAAGGAACACTGAAATGTTCATAGTTTACCTCCAGAATTGCTCTTTTCTTGACTCATAAATCTAGATTTATTGTGTTTATCAGGAGATTTTTCTAGTTTAGTGAAAGAAATTTAATATTGTAATTTTTAAGTATGTCCCATGGCTTTATGTCAAGCTATTGCTGACTTCTTCCATTTTACCAACTGTAAGTAAAAAAAATCTTTCTACCCTTTCATTAAGCTCTTATAAAAGAAAGCAAAGCTTATTTAAGCAATTCCCTATATTCTTTTTTCCTCCAGCTGTATATAATTTGTTTTGTTAAAGAAAATTTATGTTTGACAGTCTTTTAAAATTGCATTAATGATGTATTATATTTTTCTTCTGGAGAATAAAAAGCACGAAAAGTTCATCTTGAACTGTTTTTTCTGAGTCCAGTCCTCTCTCCTTTAAAGAGAAAATAAGGTAAACCAACAGAAAGAGATAGAGAATAATAAATATCATTCTGTCTTTTGATGATCTCCCTTGCCTGCAGTTTTACTGCAGGGAAATTACACCTCCAGCACACAGTCTTATGAACCACTCCGAAACCTGTAAATTATTTACAAGCTTCGTGTTGTCTAAGTTGTCTTTTTTTTCAGTATTTGTAAGAGTACTGCAATAAGTGAATTCTTCTTTACTACCTAATCCACACCCTTTTTAAACAAGAGGGAAACCCAAGCAGACACAAAAAAGGAGAAACAAAGAATGTAGGAAAGAGAATGAAGGAGATACAACTCAAAGCTCAGACTTTTGTCTGTAGAATAACCAAATTTGTATGATGGATTAAGCTGTAATAGGAGCTTTGGCAATTTTAAATACATTTTAATTATGTGCTTTTGCGTGACAGGTTCTTCATCTCATGCTTTATCTGCTGTCAGTGTCTGTTCTGCTTCATTTTAGATAAATGTTCATGTCCATTGACTTAATTATCTCTGACTGACAATATTTTCTCTTTTTGCATGTACTTTCATTGTGACTGAAAATTTAAATTTTTTATAAACACAAAACTTAATGGAAGAAGACATACGTAATTTTGAAATAGCATGCATATACTTTAAAGCTACTTCTACCAAAAATCCCACAACCTAAACCCACGGTGGCTTTTCATAGCCCAATCCAGTTCCTAATTTTTCATTTGAGTATAATAGGGCTTTGATCTAAACAGTACGAGAATTTAACAAGTGCCCTTGATTTAATAACATAATCTATTCCAAATTGATAATGAAATCAGGGCCAACAGGCACCTCATGAAGCTCAACAAGAATTGCAATGTTCAGCGCCTGGGAAGAAATTGTCCTTTGTCCCAGTACCAGCTCTGAAGTGACTGGCTGAATGGCAGAACTGCCAAAAAGGACGACGGGTGACAGTGGTTGTCAAGCTGAGTATGAGCCAACAAAGAATTCTTGCTGCAAATAAGCTAAACCACCTACTGAGCCAAGTAGTGTTCAAGATAGAGGGATGCGTGTTAGAGACTTGAGACAACAAACTTGCATTTTTTCAGTCTTCATTGCTTTTCAGGGTTATGAAAATTACTTTATGATTTTATGCATTCCGTGCTTCCAAAGCTGCATACCTAAGGTTGATTTAAATTTTCTATATCTAATGTTTGTTCTGATGCATGTAATTGAAATGTAGGCCTTCTTGTCACTTTCAAATTTGCAGAAAACTGAGCCAAATGATAATTATACAATTCACATGGGTTGCAATAGCAAATTAATTTCTCCCACTAAGAAATACAATTAGTGTTTTTGGACTACACATGTAGTTTTATTCAGAAAAAATATAATGTATTTGGTGTTTAATCAGTGCACATTGATGTGTATTTAGCCTATATTGCCTTCCACGGCAAGACATCAGTGGCTATGTAGTAAAATTACTCAGCAAAATTATCAGCAAACCGTTAGTTCATGTTTTCGCAGATAGAAGGATTTTTTTTAGTGTGGCTACACTAATGTATTATATCAGCAAAGTTTTTTCTAGGTTTATAGAAAATTTAACCTCAAGAGAACTCAGATGATCTGAAAATTCATTCGCTAGAGTATTTAAGCACTATATAAATTGTTTGGAACAAGTCCAGCGATACTCAGTTAACAAATTACTCCTATCTTGAGCATCCCCCAACATAAAATACGTGTCAAAAGTAGCACATACAAGAAACTAAGATACAAACAGTCTCTCCAAGGGTGGAAAAGGTACGAACTTTGGTGCAACCTGTCTAACATGATCTCACTATGCCTTGGAAGAAGAAGAAAAACAGATAAATCTCACTCTAAAAGCAGCCCTTCGTACCCTGACACAAAGGTTGACGCACTGATATCAACACAACATCTACCCTGAAGACTTTCGCCAGAACGGTGTTGATCAGGGTCATACTGCAGCAGCTGAGCCAAGCTGGTACGTGTCGTACGATACGAGGCTAGAACCAAAACCCGCTCACATTATAAATCTTACCAGCTGCCACCTTCAAACCCTAAATCTAGATCTCCTACCCTCTATAGCCTCTATGTCTTACCAATTCATGTCAGATAAAAGTCTCAAAAGTCAGATAAAACTGCCCAGAGAAGCTGTGGATGCCCCATCCCTGGAATTGTTCAAGGCCAGGTTGGATGAGGTTTTGAGCAACCCGGACTAGGGGAAGGTGCCTCTGCCCATGGCAGGGAGGTTGGAACTAGATGATCTTTAAGGTCCTTTCCAACCCTAACCGTTCTATGATTCTCGCTTCCCACTGTTGCTGTTCAGGGAATGGCTCCGTAGCTGTAGGCTGATTGCAACCAGGAGGGTAAGTAGTTACAAAAGCAGAAGGGTGATGGTGGGAGGATCAAATACAAACAGAAGTTCTCAAACAAGCAGCATCCCATTAAAAAAATTGTTTGGGTTTGTTGAAATGAGGAATACGATTCTAAGTGTTATGATTAAGCTGCTGGGTCATTAAAAATGCATATATCTCATGTTTAGATGGGATAATTGGCTGAGCAGGGGTTGTAAAGTTATTCTGCATGAAGATAAAGCTGTTGAAAAAAATAAAAACTGAAGTGACATAAAAGCCAAAGAGCAACAATGGTATGGAGAAGGAAAATTCAATGTCAAGTTTTCTGAGGTGTTTAATTTTCCTTCCTACAGCTGCAAATTCACAACAGCTTGTTTCAATAGCCTTCCTTGAGTCCTGCTGTTTAATGTAATATCCCACTTTGCATACAACACAGGGTAGCCCAAGCTCTTTTTTCCCAGATTTGTCAGTCCATTGTGCTCGTCCAGAGCTGCTCAGTTCTGCTGAAGGACGGATCTCATTCCTGGTCATTTCTGAGCTCATTTCCCTGCACTCTGCAGGGAGAGCTCTCCTCAGCTCCCTGAGCCTCTTCTCAGTTTCTCTGGCTGCTGCCTTACTCCTGCCTGTCTCTTTTCTCCCTTGCAATAGGGCACCAAGCCCTATTTCACATGGTCTTTGTTTCCTAGTCCTTGGAAGAAGAGGTCTATCTGAATTCCCACATCTCAAAATCTTTTCCAGGTCCTAATCTTTTCTTCCATTTCAGAAGCTCCTTCACAGGTGACTTTTAATCAGGCTATCACCAAATATTACCCCATTTCTCAGACAGAACAGTCCAAGATCAAATCAAGAAGGCGCCAGGTAGATGCAAATTCCCAGTCAGACAGATCCAAAATCCCAGCCCACTTTTAAGAGCTAGCATATTCTGCGAAAAGCATGAATGTATATATTTCCTATTATTCTCCTGTATTCTCACTTGGTGTCAAATCTTGACTTGTGCTGTTTCTGCAGCATAAGTCAGAGAAAGCTTGCAGAGAGTGAGCCCTTTTCTGGAAAGAAAGTGGGTGCAATTCAGGATTGCCAGCATGAGGGAGTGTAAGCAATAGCATCATGTTACATTAATATGGTAAATTCTCATGGCACACAGGAAAATCCAGTGCTATCTCAGTACCTGCAGCGCTTGTGGGCCATGAGAAAGGGGTGATCTGAATTTGACAAGCAGAAGCAATATTGAAAAATTACTTATTTGGACATTAAAGAAAACTATTCAAAGATGATATAAGTAAGTATATATACAATTGATGAAAATAGGTTTTATTTTTACTTAGTGTTTTATTTAATTGCAAATAATTAATGGTAGTGGATAATGTCCTGATGTAGACCTGCACATCCAAAATCTTAGTTAGGAGAAGTTTATACACTAAATTTGTCTAAAAATCTCATAGTCTGCAGACACAGGAAGAACAGTATTCAAATGGCTGCTGCACCTTATTCCTTTAGGGCTAATACAAGGATTGGCTTTTTATAGTTTTACTATGCCTTATGGCTTTGAAATTTAGCTAGAAAACAAAAACACAAAGGTAATACACCTCTAGACTAAACTTGTTTATATTTTATTTATACTTAGTAAAATTGCTCATATTTTATAGGCACACTAGTCCTGGTTATATACTGAATTTAGTTAGGTTACATGGTAAAAGCTTGTCTGCACACCCACAGAGGAGCACAGACAGACAATAGCAGGTGGGGGACCTCAACTAGTGCCCTGGTCCAGCTGCTCCCAGGACATCCCAGGAGGCATCAGCCATCAAAGGCCCAGGTCCACAAGTCCAGGGGACCACACAGGCACAACCCAAATTAAGGATCTGGAGGAAGGGACACACTGTCCTGGCCCGTCCCGGGACTGTCCCAGTAGAGTCTCAGCCCCAGTGTCTGGGCATCAAGATGAGTCAATGCTTGGACTGAATGGGATTGCTGCCTCAGGGTAGGGGACATATCAGGAAATGAAGAAGAAGAGCATTTTGAGATTGCAAAGGTTTTATCATGTGATGTTTAGCAGGGAAGCAAAGGTAGGGTAAAGGAGGGATTTAGGTGATTAAGGGAGGAACAAGTGTGGGGAAAAAGAGGGATGAGGGGATAAAACGTCCTGGCCACATGTATATGGTTGGCTGGTCAGATTGCTTGGCTGGCCATGCCCTGTGCCTTACTAGGGAAGTCTGTCCTGTCTTCTTATTAAGCTCTCTTCCAGCTCTCTCCTGGGTGAGGGCTCTCTATTATGTGTGTGTGCACAGTGCATACAGGGGTGTGAGTGCAGCAGCTGGGGTCAGACCATAGGTTGGAGGGCCTGTGTGCCCCTGGTGGAACAAGTGGCACGAGTGTGGGTGCGCGAGCAAGCGTGCGAGCACTAGCGAAGAACAAGCCGGATGAACTGGCAAGTAGGTGATATGGCCTGGGAGCCAGGATGTGAGTGGGTCTCTAAGGGTAACATGATGAGGGAGTTGGCTACTAGGAACCAGGGCAGTCCTGGCCAGCTTCTTGTGTGTATGCATGCATGAGATGGTCTGTACCAGCAACTGGAGCGAGGCTGCAGCCTCGGAGGCTCTCATGCTCAGGTGTATATGTACACATATATGTGTATATACATATAGATGTATTCCTAGCCACAGAGAGGATCAGGATGAAGCTGCTGGCATTGCCTGTGTTCATGTGACTGCTCTCTATGTCTATCTGTGATCTGTGTGGCTGGCCATGTGTATAGGTATATATGTGATGTATACATGTGCTTTATGTGCATGTGCCTTCTGGGAATACCTCTTCAGTCCCACTGCTGGTTGGATCTGGGGCCATGGCAACAGCCTCTTCTCTCTCAGGCTGTTGAATCTGGCCTGATATTTTCCCCTAAGAAATGTAATTCTTTCATTTATTTAATTTGATAAATTTATATAATTTAATAATAGTGCATGAATTTATCAGTATTATATAGATTTTACTTGGGATATATCTACTAAATGTCAATAAGGCTAAACTCAAGTTTTGACCAACCTTAGAGACACATGCTGAGAATAAATGGGTTTGTAATTTATTGTAATTTAAACAAACAAACAAATTTGCAATTTCGTAACTATTTTTTCTGTATATCTTGTCCTTAATATATTAATCGAAAATAAATTTCATTGCCTATTTATTTTGAAATGATTGCTAGTGTGATTAACTTTATGTCATGAAAGTACTCTTAGAATACAAGGCTTGCTTTTGATACTGGTGTTTGCTGTAAAAAAGCAAAACAGATATCAGAAGGGATCTTCATGAAAAGGGGCTGGGTGGTTTGCTGGAGTTCAGATCACCTTATCAGCCAACATGGGAGAAACACCAAGAGTTGGTAAAAAAAACCTGCAGCAGCTAATGAAAGTGAAATTATTTTAGTGGGATTTCAAAGTAAATGGTACAAACAAAATGAGGTTTCTGGGGGAAAGAAGGTTTTGATGTCATAAAATGAAAAGCAAATGCAGTCTGAAAACTATCTCGAAAGTATGCTTAAAAGAGAAGCCATGCACTACCCTGTGAAGCAGCCTCAAAAAGCTAATTCAGAGAAACCCTCTTCCTTGAAATGTTTGAAATGCAGCTGAACAAAGTGCTAGAAATTAAGACTGGGAAAACTAACCCAGGAATAGTTAGATAGTTCAAAAGATCTTTTTCTTTTCTCATTAATACAGAATAAAAAAACCCCAAAAAACAGACAAGCATGTTTATACTTCATTTCTTTTATCTTCACCTTTGCTCTAAATACTTCTAGAAAAGCAATAACAGAAGAAGATGTAGGGATAGGAGAGAAGCTGTTTTCTGGCAATAGCTATGTCCCCCAAGAGGGCAATGAATTCACAGAGATTGAACTATAAGCAAAGACTTGTCCATTAGGTGTTAGTAATATTTTCAGGGGTTATTTCTCCTATGGATTAAAAGAAAAAACCCCATGCCTTTGTAATCTATTATAGACAGTCATTTCTCTGAACTGCTTCTTTGAACTGGTGTCTTCTATAGTGCTGTATTGTCAGTATTTGGGCTCCTGCTTTCTAACACCTCTTTTTGAAACTAGATGAATGACAGAAACATTTAATTTCTTTTGTATAGATTTATCATTTGACACCTCAACACATCAAACAAGAGCTTTGAGGACTTTTTTAGGAAATCAGTGCATGTATGAGATAATTGCAGTGACTACAGAAGAGATATCTACTTTGGCTCTTTTGATCAGACAATTATATTATTCCCTCACCTCAATGTTTCTCTTGAACTTTGCTGTTTGCCTACTATAAAAGCAAGTTTGTCAAAGGACTGGGAGGCTGATTGGCAGGACAGTGTTTCAATCTCCTCACAAAGGAAAAGAGTTGATTTTATTCTGTCTTTGCACCTACCATTTTGAGGTCTAGCCAGGCCTATGATATGATGGAATAAGTCCAGATCTTAACTGCCTTTCTTCTGAAAAGCTGTTGAAGGAGCTGCTGTTAATTATCAAGAAGTGTGCAGAGATGGGAAGGGGAGCAGATGCAGGCTGCAGTGCAACAGATGGGTAAAAGAAAGTTTTAAACACGTGTGTTGGATGCTTGGTCATTAGCAATGGCAACCAAACAGGCTCAAGGGAAAAGTGTTTGGGCTGCGAGTGATCTGTGCAGATGAAAACATAGAAATGAGATTTACAGGAAAATTTACATCATAACATCTCAGATTAAACACATAAAACACACTCAGTATAAATAAGAAAGTGTCATTTCTTTCCTTCTGCTAGACAGGAGAGACCCTTCCAGTTTTACATCCTTTTATAAAGGTTTAGTGGCTGGGTTACCAGATACTCAAGCCAATAAATAGATCGTCCTTCTTCATGCCAGTTAACCAATAATAGAAAATCAGTTAATTTTCTCAGAGAGAGAAGATAATTCGTCAAAGAACTCAGAAACATGAATTTTTTACTTGAATCAATTTTCATATTCCCTTAAATAATTGAAATCTTTTGTTAACATTCCTAACATTTTAAAATTATTTCCTGTATTTATTTTAATTAATGAATTATTAATACTGTACTGATAAACAAAGAATTTTCAAGCTAATGTAGATCTGGGTATATCAGAGAATCCAGAAATGGACTTTTTCCCTTGTTTGAGCATAATTCATTCTCCATTATGCTATGCTATTTAAAGTAGAACACATACAAAGTATAGGACGAAGTGTACTTAAAATGCAGTTATAGCAGAAAGAGTTTAATACAGTTTTTGTTCTAAAAAAGCTTCCTGGAGTAAAATGAAGATTAATTAGTACATTAGCAAAGTCTTTCCTACTTTGTAGAAGAGTTGAGAGTCCCAGTACATTAATATGTGTAAGACACATTAAGATACTCAGAGAAAAGAAATTTTGAAAGTCCAAAATACAAGATGGTATGGGTTTTTTTAAATTTTTGTTTATTACATTGCTTGAAAATATAGTTACGAAAAATTCCATTCTAAGGCTAGTATTAATATTCTTTTCATCTGTGGGTTATTATCCCCACTATGCACAACAATATACATTATATAGATAAATGAATATGTTTATAATGACCTATCTCTAGCTTGATAGATTTTTCACATATTTGCTCTAATGAATAACCTGTGTTCAATTCAATTACATTGAAACCCACTAGTGTTTTTAATTTCAATTATCACTTCTACTTTTCATGTTATCAGGAAAGGGAGAGCTATTAATTTAACCTCCTATCTATTGAAACTGAATTAGTTCTTGGGCTTTGTTTTTTGTTATGTTTGGGGTGTTTTTCTGATTAGATTTCTCATCTTAGTTTTCTCAGGACTGGGTTATAAAAAGACCTTTCACAGCACTGTTTCTTTATTAAAACAGTTCTTGTTTTACATTTTTAAATGTAATTTCTGTGCAATCATATCGGAAGATGCTGTTGTCAAACACTGATGAATGATGAAATACATTGAACAAAGGTATACTTTGGATCAGACTTATTTGATGATTTCAAGAGGGCTGAAATCTCTTCCTAAACCAGCTTGCTATTGTTTTAAGTTACTGTAGAATTCAGCTTTACAGATCAGCACATAACATAGTCTAGTCTTGCATACTTGAATATACTTGTGAGCCTTGGGGGCTAGTAATGGAGGTGAAGACATAATTTCTCTGTTGTTTTTAGAAGCTGTATGGGATGAATTGGGAACATCTCAAAAGAAAAAGGGATGTCTACAAGTCTTGGAAGAATGGGCAGGCATCCAGGAATCAATACAGGGAGGAAGTTAGGGCATGTAGGGAGATAATCAGGGAGGCAAAAGCCCAATTGGAACTTAGACTAGCCTGCTCCGTAAGGGACAACAAAAAGTCTTTCTATAAATATATTAATAACAAAAGGAGGGCTAAAGATCACCTCCAGCCCCTACTGGACTCAGGGGGTACGTTAGTCACTAGGGATGAAGACAAGGCTGAGGTCCTTAATGCCTTCTTTGCCTCAGTCTTTAATAATAAGGTCAGCAGTTCCCAGGTGAGCTGGCCTTCGGTGTCTGAGTGCAGGGAGGGAGAGCAGATCGAAGCTCCTGTGATCCAAGAAGAACGGGTCAAGGATCTGCTCCTTCGGCTGGATGCCCACAAGTCTATGGGGCCTGATGGTATCCACCCGAGAGTCCTGAGAGAGCTGGCGGATGTCATTGCCAAACCCCTGTCCATTATCTTTGGGCAGTCTTGGCTCACTGGGGAAGTTCCGCTGGACTGGAGGCTGGCGGATGTTACCCCCATTTACAAAAAAGGGCGGAAGGAGGATCCGGGGAACTACAGGCCTGTCAGTCTGACCTCGGTGACGGGCAAAGTCATGGAACAGGTTATCTTGAGTGCTATTAATGAGCACATACAGGTTAACCGGGTGATCAGGCCCAGTCAACATGGGTTTATGAAAGGCAGGTCTTGCCAATCAAACCTGATCACCTTCTATGACAGGGTGACCCGCCTGGTTGACGAGGGAAGGGCTGTGGATGTAGTTTTCCTGGACCTCAGTAAAGCCTTTGATACAGTTTCTCATAGTGTTCTGGTGGAGAAACTGGTAACTGCTGGCCTGGATAGGTACACCCTCCTTTGGGTTAAAAACTGGCTGGATGGCCGGGCCCAAAGAGTGGTGGTAAATGGGGCTAAATCCGGCTGGAGGCCGGTCACCAGTGGGGTTCCCCAGGGCTCAGTGCTGGGTCCAGTTCTGTTTAACATCTTTATCAATGACCTGGATGAGGGGATTGAATGTACCCTCAGTAAATTTGCGGATGACACCAAGCTGGGAGGCTGTGTCGATCTGCTCGAGGGTAGGGAGGCTCTTCAGAGGGATTTGAACAGACTGGATCGTTGGGCTGAGGCCAATGGCATGAGCTTTAATAAGGCCAAGTGCAGAGTCCTTCACTTGGGGTATAAAAACCCCAAGCATCGCTATAGGCTCGGGGAGGAGTGGCTGGAGAGCTGCCTGGCGGAGAAGGACCTGGGGGTGTTGGTTGACTACCGGCTTGATATGAGCCAGCAGTGTGCCCAGGTGGCCAAGAAGGCCAATGGGATACTAGCATGTATCAAGAATAGTGTGACCAGCAGGAACAGGGAAGTGATCCTGCCCCTGTACTCGGCACTGGTGAGGCCGCACCTGGAATATTGTGTCCAGTTTTGGGCCCCTCGCTTTAAGAGAGATATTGAGCTCCTGGAGCGAGTCCAAAGAAGGGCGACTAAACTGGTCAAGGGGCTGGAAAATAAAACTTATGAGGAGCGGCTGAGGGAGTTGGGGCTGTTTAGCCTGGAGAAGAGGAGGCTGAGGGGAGACCTGATTACGGCCTATAAATACTTGAGAAAAGATGGTGGGGAGGTAGGGGAGGGGCTCTTTACATTAGTGATGGGTGATAGAACAAGAGGAAATGGGCATAAGCTTAGTCAGGGGAGATTCAGGTTGGATGTTAGGAAGTATTTCTTCTCTGAAAGGGTTGTCAGCCACTGGAATAAGCTGCCCAGGGAGGTGGTTGAGTCCCCATCCCTGGATGTGTTTAAGAATAGGGTGGATGAGCTACTTGAGGATATGGTTTAATGGGGATTAGGGATGGTTGGACTCGATGATCTCTAAGGTCTTTTCCAACCTAGAAATCTATGAAATCTATGAAATGAAAGAAATAGGGAGTAATACAACATTCTTCTGAAATGGTTAGGGATGATTATCTCAGACAGTCTTTTGTCCCAGTCCCTACTCTAAAGCATTTCTATGAATTTGCCTATTTATGGCTACAAGTGTAAAGCATAAGCAGTTTTTAACAGAGGACCTATAACACAGGAGGCATCCCCAAATGGAGCACCCTGGTTACCGGCTCTAAAGGGACATCCTTCCTTTTGATCTTTCCTCCCTGATCTAAAGTACAGTAGAATTACTTCAGCTACAGGCTCACAGGGGCAACACCTCAGGTTGTTGCATGATTATTTCTGTCGCAGAAGCTGTAGACTCTTTTTATAGCTCAGTGGCGGACTGTTGTGGAAGTCAATGGATCTGATAGTATCAATCTCCATTGACATCCATTGGTGAATTACATGCAAGAACTCCCTCCTTCCAAGCCTCATCTCATCAGGTAAAACACATAACTTCTCAGTTCTATTCAGCTACCTGTCGAAAAGTTACCATAATGCTTCTCAACAGCACAGCAAAGATGTACAAGATTTTGAGCCTCCCATAGAACGATGCTCTAAGGAACAAAAACCTCTTCCCACCCCTTACTTACTGTGGCAGTTTCAGAGAAAAACAAGCAGAAACAACTGGCTCACATCCAGCATGTGTGGCTTCACACAGTAAATAACAATCAACACTTTGGGTGCTTCCACGATGCAGTGGGCAAGGTGCCAGCAATGCTTTTAATCAGCACTGTTCTTCGTTTGGCATTGCCCTCTAACTAGGTAATTTTTAGTTTCCTATTATTAGCACTGGCAGTAAAACAACAGTAAACAACATGACTAAAGAGTTGAACTTCAAAGCTCACCCCAAAGCTTGACACTTTATGGATGAGTCCCTGGCATCTGAAAGGTGCTTACTGTTTCTGCCCTTGCTTGTCACTACAGGAGGGCATTTTACAATCCTGACTTCACAAACAGGCGGGAGCCATAATTAAATTAAATGTAGCAGAACCCATGCTTCAAATACTGAGTGGTGCAGTTTGCTGTACACTTTGGCAACGACAAGGTACTCAGCCTCTTGGGAGAAGCTGTATTTAGGTGAGCACTGCTTCTGTGACTTGCCTTTCACACATTCCCACGTGAGCGCGCTTGATCAAATCCCTTCAAATTGACTGAAATCCTAGGTGAGAAAAGGAGGAATAACTTCTTGCTGGCAAGTGCTGGGCGCTCAGGTGCACTCCCTTAGACCCACTTAAGTGATTCACTTGAGCAGAATGAAGGACATCACCAGTCACTAACAGCAATATTTGACTATAGGTCAATTCCTTACTTTAAAACAATGGCAGGATTTGTTTTTTCTTACAAAAGGGAGTTAGAATTTAAAAGCTCAGTTGGTGCTTTAGTTTTTCCTAGAAGCTCCTTGTACCCTTAAAGAATGTAAGATTCACTGAGGAGGAAGCTCTACTAACAACTTTCTGCTAAAGGTTAGCAGATTGACACCATCATACTTACTAATATTTTCCAGCCATATCTGAAAATGAGAAAGACTAACTTTAGCACAAGGTATTTATGAAGCAACCTCAGTGTGTCAGAGTTGAAAAAAAAGAGTCATATTTTGTCTAAAATGCTGATCTGATTTTTTGTGCGTGTGTTTATCAGTCAACTGGATGTTGATACTAAGCACCGATACCAACTCAAATTTTCATTTTAATCATGAAGTAAGAACACTGTTATTTTTGCATTCCTGGGACACATGTCTGCATGAAAGACACTCAGCCTGAAAGTGTGTCCTAACTCATGTTATTTTAGCATTTTTCAGAGTGGTGGTTCTTTGTTTCTCTCAAATAAGTGCAATGGTAAAGGCAGACAGATCAATATTTGGTGAGTGTTAACGATGATGAAAAGCACCGAGGAATTTCAGCTCCTACAGAATCCTGCCAGCTCACAGAAATGCCAAAGAGCATAAAAGTCAATGGGGAACAGGTTAGAAACTAGAAATCAAATATTGTACTCATTATTTATATTTCATATAGTAATACATTTATCCTCTAACAAAGGTTTTGTTATCTCCAGTACTAACACCACTTTTTCTCAGGAGAAGGATCACAGAGTTGCAAACATAAGAACAGAAGTGCTTACCTGCATAAATATTTATAAAACTGAGCTTGACATTAGCATAAATAGGATCTGATTCACCAAGTACAGTGGTGAAAATCAGATAGAAATGAGGCAGTGACATGTATGAAGCTGCTGTGAGTGAGAGACAGATGTGGTCCATGGGAAGAAACGTTTCTTCCACGTTCACACAGCGAGGGCAATGTTGCTCATCCTGGAGGTTCTCTGGCATTGTGTCTGCCACAGGCTCCCCTGTCCATGTCCCAATACCTCACTGTCACATCTGAGCTTGTCCAGCCTGCCAGCACACCACACCGACATCTCCTTTATTCTATTGCCCAAAGGGCTCCTCAGACAATGTGTCCATGATATGGAGAAGATACTCAACCACTAGAGCTCTGCTGATTATGACGATGATGGAAGGGCCAGAGTGGGCTTCGTGGCAATGCTTTGGGCCATAAATCTACACGCCTTTGAGAAGAAGGAATGAACAGTTTCATAAGACAGGGTGCCATTGCTACTTACAAATGAGATACTGTTTCTATAATTTAGTATAAGACATGAGAAAAGCATCAGAAAGGAATTTGGAGTTTGGGCAGGAATGAATTGAAAAACTTTTTTAGCACCGCAGAAAATCTAAAAAACCTACATAAATCTCCTTTAGCCTGTTCTGAAGGTTTTCCTGCCTCATATGTAGACACTTGATACATTGCTTTTTGCAGCATGTTATACTTGTAGCATAAGTCAAATAATTGGAACTGAATATTGATATAAACCTAAACAAACGTTGATTGATATTTGCTGGCATATTTTTGTAAAAACATGAGCAGCATAGAGAAACAAAAAAGAAGCAGAAGACATCTCCCAGTTAAAACGGATAATAAGAAGGGAAAAAGATAACTAGAGAATCAGACACATCTAAAAAAGAGTTATCTATCATACAGAATAGGCCTAAAAAAGAGATTTCATTTCTCACAGTGATATCATTCCTTATGGAGATTCACTGAGTATGAAATTGCTGGGCATAAAAACTTCTTGCAAAACCTGCTAAGTTTATGGCACATAAAATTTGTCTTTGTTCCATAATTGCAGCTTCTGAGAGCGGAATAAGAAAATAAGACTGTTACAACTTGGGCTCCATTACAGAGGATGGTACTACATCTACTGTTCAGTGAAGCAAATGTTATATGACTTGATTTATTTATTTTCGACACTACTGGAAGTGCAGTGAAATGTTTGGAAATCGGATATGGTGTGGTTATTTGATCAAGTCTGAGGGACGATATGAGACTCAAATCTGGAGGATTATACTACTTAAGAGACAAGAAACAGGAAAAAAAGAAGAAGAAAAGAATTGATGCCTGTGCATAAGCTTCTAGTCTGTTCATGGACTATTCAGTGTTGAGACAGTTACATTAAAAGAAAAGGGATGGGTTTCAATCTTAGGATCCTAAGTAGGTCTTCACTGGGAAATGGAGCAGAAAACTTCCTAGAGTGCCCTGAGATTTCCCAAAAGTTGCTGCTCCCAGGAGCTCTGAATGCAGAAGGTAATGACCAAATGGAGAAAGACATCTCGTTTGCAGAGGTTTCAGGTTATGTTCTGAACAACTGAGAGTTCTGAAGAAGCCCAGCATTCTCTCAATTGAATGGAGGGAGGACCTTGATTGGGATGCATACTCTTTCATGGCTTATAAATGCAGGAGGAAAGAAAACGTTATTTGGAAGAAACTAGAAAAAAGGATCAGATTTGCCAGCACAGGGCAACAGGGACAGGTACTTGCTTATCTACTGGTAAAAAAAATAATAATTAGACTACATTTTGGTATTGTCTTATGGGAATATCTTCCTCTGGGACTGGACTGGAAGATATTAGAGCCAATTACCATTAAATTACAGTTGTCTGACAGATTGAAGGAATGTGCAGTTCTTTTCATCACAGACAGCTAACGTGGTGGTGGACAAATCAGTTGAACAAAATCTTAATTGCCACGTTTCTATCTAGAGCTCTGGAATTCTTGAGAATCATAGAATCATAGCATGGTTAGGGTTGGAAGGGACCTCAAAGATCATCTAGTTCCAACAGTGAAAAACACATGAAAAGGGTCAGAAAATCTTCATGACATTTGGGCAATTTCCATTAAAATCAATGAATATTTGCAACTGACTTTAAGAGAAGCAGGATCTTTAGCCTGGAAAAATAATATTATAAATTCAGTAGCTAAATGTTACAAGTATCCAGAATTGGTGAATCTATAGGGGTAATTGAAAACTGATAAACAAATTTCCTATTGCTCTCTGGCGTCAATTTGAATCTAATTTTGCATCTGTTTTCATATTAGAATTCTCTGTAGTTGTCTGTTGTGTCACTTCTTTCTCATCTTGTCCTGGAGGAAGATAACAAACATTGCCTGTTTTAAAACTGTGTTAATAGTAATGAATCACCTATTGTACTGGGTGACATGGAGAAACACTGACAAAGAGCTTTTGCCCTAAAAACTTCGGAAAGAGGTGAAGCTGGACTGTCCAGCAGGACAATATGGCAGTTAGTTATTGAACCTGGATTTCCTGCCTATCTAACCAAAGCTCAGTAACCTGTACTGTAAGTTTCCTGTGCACCTAGATCCAGTGCTTAGTGCTGACATTTTTAATCACAACCGCAAGCATGTGTCTTTTGCCCTGACACCTTATAATTGCTGGTAGATATCAAGCCAGAGACAAATATTGCTATATCCAGCTAGAGGGGGTTTACTTGTAAAAGTTAGCAATGACACTTCTTTTTATGAGGTCACAGTGAAGCTGCTCACAGTGTTAGAGATGCACAAATGGAGCAAGTAAATCATTGTTAGAAATACCATGCAGAGGGTTTCCTAGATTAGTGTGTTTTCAGACATGAGGTTACTGTTATTTCCACTTCACAGATACGGAGCTTAGTCATGGAAGGGTGAACAGTCTTGCTCAAATACACTGCCCACAGAACACACATTTCACTCTCAACGCCAAGGAATTTGGTGTTCATTTTTCTCCCCTGTAAGGACGAACTTTGCTATCTCCAGCTCCTGGGAAAGTTCAGTTTCCCACAGCCACCAGCCTCCCAACCGGTGCTCCCCACATTTTTCCCAGGGTGTGTTTGAGGCGGCTTTGATCAAAGGCCGAGAAGCAATATCTCAGATAGCCAGTGACATTCTAAAAGGTTTTGGCTGTCAGACCAGAGACATTAAATTAGGCAGTTGTCAATGTGGAGCCCGTGTAGGCAGCGAAGCACTGGTATAATGCTCTCTTGTAACCCAGAAGGCTTTTTAGTGTGATAGTTAAGGCTTTTAAAGGTGTGTGGCAGTTAATAAGCCAGCCAGAGAGCCAAAAGGCTAGAGTCTTTAGACTTCTAGTTTCATGCTGTGTTTGCTGAATCATGCTGTCTTCTGAGTTATTGGCTCCTATTTCTTCTGTTACACTCACCGTATCTAAGGTTTTTTAAGAGTATTTCACAATGGAATTGATTGGGTTGAACAAATTCCCTTACTTGAAAGTTAACATGAGAATCATTCACATAATTGGAGTGAAGAGCAACTGTGGAAGTGTCCAGCTGATCTAAAGAATATTGCTCTGTTAGATACTGGATTTTAGACTTTCACTCAAAGGTAAATGCAGGTTGGCCCAGGACTTGTAATAAACTTCTATGACACTGAAAGGCTTGATCTTCATGCTCTGGCACTTGTGATTTGCTGTTTTATTTGAAGATTTATCAGCATTTATTTTTATCAAAGTCGTAGATCTAAAGAAATTTCAAATTAGAAGTTAATTCTGTTGAAATTAAGAAAGGACTTTTGATAGTTTCACTGCTTTCTGACAAAACCTACATATTGCTGATTTTATTTAAACTGATTTGGAATTTAAACAAGGAGAAATGATAAAGATCCAAAATTACCTGGAAATTCCTGGGATCCAGAACAGATCCCTGAGTCCTGCACAAATAAGATTTCATCTGTAATGTTTTGAAGTAATCAGGACTCAAATGCACCACCCAAAAGTATCACCAGAAGATGTATTTATTCCCTTTGCCGTCATTTTGTAGGCTTAGGACACCTACCTGAAAATATGTGTGTTCACTTTGTGTCTCTGAATTGCAGTGTAACAGGGAGATAACTTAGCACAGGATTTAATACAGAATTGTCATGTTACATATAAAACTCTAAAAGTAAGAAAATCAGTAGCAAGAAGTTCAAGTAGAGGTTTTTTTGAACACTATTTTCTCAAAAGGACAAATTAGCTCACTAAAACATTTCATACTAATCTATGTGTTATAATGTCTAGTGTTCATAGCAGTTACAATTAGTATTCATATTACCTTCTGAAGGGGACAGGTGGGAGAAAGGAGAGTAAGAGGTCTCTGCTCACCACATTTTTAAATTACAACCTCATCAATGATGCATTACACCAAATTTTACTTCTCTAACATTAGTGATTACCCAATGTCATGGTTTGATGTGGAGGGGGTGGGGGTTCTGGTGTCAGGAGAGGGGCTTTGCTCCCTGTGACCTCCCTGGTTTTGGAACCGGGTTAGACTTGGTCCTGGCCACCAGATCAGACTGCCATCCCCCTCGAGGTTGAGCCAATAGGGCACCTCTGCGAATTGCCCTATTTAAGTCAGGACAAAGGAACCAGAAAAGGTGCTTTGCCCAGGAGTGAGGAGAGAAGGGAGGAGGGCACTGCCCCCGCGCCCTGGCTCCTGGCCGGGCAGCTGCCTGCCTTGGGCCGGTGCCGCCCACGGAGAATGGCGGCAGCGGAGCCGGCTGGGGAACTCGGGGGCACCCCACTCCCGGGGTGCCCACTGGGCTGAGTTCACCTGAAGAGGACAGAGATCTGAGAGAAACAGCCGCATCGACAGCAGGTCAGTGAGGATGGAGCGGGAGGAGGTGTGCCGGAGCCGAGTTTCCCTTGCGGCTGATGGTGAGATAGCAGGCGGCCCCCCTGCAACCAGGACGGCCTCGGTGGAGCAGAGACCCACTCGCAGCCCGTGGGGAGAAGATGCCTGAGCCTGAGGATGGTCGTGTTGGGACGCACGACAAGGCAGAGAGGCATCTGGAGTCTGCGTGACGACCCACGCTGGAGCGAGTGGCTACAACTCCCTAAGTATCCGAGACTGTGGTAAAGCCCACACTGGGGCAAATCCGATGGGGAAGGATTGCTTCCTGTGGGCTGGACTCACGCTGAAGAAGTTTGTGGATTTTTCCTCGCGAGTAGGGGATCCACTGGAGCAGGGGAAAAGGGTGTAAGGACTCCTCCTCCTTTAAGAAAGAAGCAGCAGTAACAGCACAGAATGAACTGACCTGCACTCCCCCAGTCCCTGCTCCCTGCGCCGCTGGGGAGGGTGGGGGGGGAGGAAGGTGTCAGTTTTTAAGATCTGGCTTTGTTTCTTTTTATCCTCTCACGTAACCGGTTTTGTTTTCCTTTGTCCTTTTAAGTAACTGTCAATAAATTGTTTTGCTTTTAAGAAAGTCAAGTCTGTTTTGCCCAGGACCATGGTTGGTGGGTGCTCCCTCTGTTCTTGTCTCATCCCTCAGTCCCTTTATTATATTTTTCTCCTCTCCACTTTACTGGAGAAGGAGAGACTGTGTGAGTTTTAGTTGCTGGATCAGCCTAAAACCACGACACCCAGAAACAAAAATCCAACAATTTCACATAACTAAAGTACCAAGCTTTGTAATGCATATTCCAGTTGCTGGAAAAAGTAGCTACAGTGAGCTGTAGCCAAAGAAGATATTTTGCTGCTCATATTCTAGTACATAAACATTCATATTCCTTAGATATCACATACTGACACACATGAATGCTCTACGGTAGAAACCATCTCTGTAACAGGTGAGTTACGCCTAGCAGCTGGTTGGCAGAGTAGAAGGTGTATAATGTATATCAAGTGTCAGTCTGGCATGACTGCTGGCACGCTGAGGGCACACCAGAGCACAGGACAGGGCACTGCCAGTTTCAAACAGGAGGGACAGACAAGCACACAGAGAGATACAAGTCCATCAAAATATAATATATATTGACTTTTTTAGAGTAACAAAGAACTTCAGAGGAATTTGGTGTTCTGCACTATTATTGACATTAGGCACTTAAAATCATATTCTTTTTACATGCTGCTTAATTAGGCACTTGGCATCCATATTTTTCAGAGATTATTCAGAAGTAAGCAATCACTATTATGAAGACAGTCCTTGGTATGCCAGATGACAGGTTTTCCCTAGTGAACTCAACATGAAGTATCTCCATGAACAGCAGTAAGCCATGAGATGAATAGAAGTGTACTGACTGAGTTCATTTTTAACTTTCAAAAAGAAGATTTCAATCTCTGCCAGTAACTGCGAGACTAATTGAAACTAATATCTCCGCTGAACGCATTAAGGTCTATAAATTTGTGATGACTGACAACTATACCCTAGGTCTGTCAAACTATACCTCCAAATTATTTTTGCTCTCATATATTTGAAAAGTTTCAGGTTTCTTGACTAACTCCTGAAGGAAATATATAATTAATGTAAGCATTATTTATTGCTCAGTTTGTTAAAAGATTTTCACATAACCTTGTTTGAAATACAGAAAAGTTCCCTCTAAGCCCCTAGTAAATAAATAGCAGTGCTTTTGAAACATAGTAACAAAATTCTGGCAAGGATTTTTTTTTTTTAAAGTTTTTCTTCAGTCCTCTAAAATTGAGAAAACAATTGATCTGAAGCAAAACTGGTAAATAACAACTCTATTTCAAAAAATCGAGATTTGAGCTACGTGCATTATACATGTCTTCGGAAACTCTCTCTAGATAGGAAAAGATGATTTACAGAAAACTGTCTGTTGACAGCAAACATGATATCCAGCTTCTAGGTTTACTTGCTTGGAGTTTCATTATGCAGTTGTGTATTGCTTAGCTTATTAAGGTTAAGCAATGCACAGGAATTTTCTAACATGGGGAGATATTAATTTTCAGTTTGAATTATTGCTATCTGATTTTCTAGTAAGATTCAGAACTTCTTTTATATTTTTCTATTTTATTGGCATTTCTATGTTACAAATTTAGCAGGTTTAGATGCACAAGGCACAACCTGTTCAAGTGTCATCACTGCATTTATTTCAAAAGACAAGTTGTTGGTGCTCCTTAGCATATACATCCTCTTTGTGTCCAGAACACTGCTGTTCAAACACTGCTTGTGCAGAGGGGTCAGCACCTCTTTAAAAACTTTCAGCACAATGGGCATGTTTCATGCACTGTTACCAAGAAGAGCAACCCATCCCTTGTTTGATATTCAGAGTCACAGAGGGATATAGGTCAAATGGTTATAGTATCGTTTCCTGATAGCCAGAAGAGCTAGGCAGGAACCTTTAACTGACCTATATTTTTATTCCAGGCTCTCTTCTTTTCTGTTTGGTCAGAAAGAAAGTCTGCATCTGGAAAGATACCGCTCTTGCTAAGATTACATGTTGTGTGACGCAAGGACTTCTACAGACAGTCACCAAATCTTGAGGCAAAAGCAAGTGCACTGGCTGCTGGTGAAATGAAAGCTTCCTTGCTGTCCTAGGACTCCGTAGGGGAGGGTGAAAAGCATATTTAATTTCTGAGACACCTCATCTGCAAGAACAAGCTTTGGAGGATCGATGTGAGGGGCAAAATACTCTTGCACTAGTGCCATTGTCTGCCATGCTCCATTTTGTTTTTTTCTCTCTCGTCTTGCCTGTATTAATCTTGAATCTGCATTTATTCATTACAACAAAACCACATGGATTCAGTGTAGAACTGAACGAGATCACAACGAACGGAAGACATCCTATTGACTCTGTGAGATGGGGGAAAACGATGACTCAGATAGAGCTGATCCAAGCTAAAGTGTTATTTCTCATAGTGTTGAAACCTTCTGTTTCATAATACACGGTGTTCCAGGGATATAAACTCAGAGGACTATGTTGTCTTTGCCCTTTGTCATGCTTTAGAACAGATGGAAAATTTTAAGGAAAGAAGGAATTAAAACGGAATGGACTTTCAAAATCTCTGTTTGGATCATCACGGAGGTATTCAAACTCTGCATCACCGATTTTTAAAGTCTCTTTTATAGCCAAATGCCTATGTCCCTTGTCAGCTTGTAGTGTCTGACAAATATAATGCAAGGGGACACAATTCCCGTTTATACTAAATAAATTCTAATCAAGACATTGATTATCTTAGAAACTATGTTTGAAAGGCAGAAATGAAAGATAGAACTGTACATCTCTATTAGTCATAAATCAGAGGCAATGCAAACAGAATAGGTGTAAAAGTCATCCGTGTGTAGGACACTAATATACATTTCTCATATCTCCTTTCTTAACAAGTAATTTCCAATTAAAAACAGCAAAACAACTATATTTATTGTTCCTATAATATCATGCATACAAATGTATAAGAAAAGTTAAACCAGCCTGAAAACTTTAACTTCAGTACCCTCAAAATTACATTGAGATGTTTCATTTTTTGCACAAGTTAGTGCATATACTGCAAGATGCACAGTATATACTTAACCTTCATCCTTACAATTTAACAAAAAATTGCAGTAGAGAAATTATTTATACAGTGAAAATTATTTTTATTCAGTGCATCAACTCAATTTTCCTCTTCAAAGTTCCAATTGATTTTCTCAAATTTATAATTTTTCTTTCACTTTTTAAAACTCTCATTGCATGGGAAAATGCTCTAACTACCAGGCTGTCGCACCAAATGTGGATAAAACTGCCTTGTTCTTTCAGGCACCTATTCTCAGCAGATCACTGTAGCTCATAAAGGCACCTAATATTTAGACCCACAAGCTTTGGAGAGGGACACAAATTAAAATAAATAGTTCATAGGCTATATCTCTGAACAAACTGACTGTAACAAGAGCTGGTGCTAAACTTAAGTTTTATACACCATACCACTGAGCCTAGCACAGATCTTGAAGTACATAATATGAGAACTTATAAGGTCTAGAACTAGTGTTTGAAGATCTGCATCAAAACTTTGAATGACTTCCTTGTCAGCTAATGTTAATGATGATTTAAGATTCTGTATCTCAGTCGTCCCAAATTCTTTTTTAATGTCAGAGTGCCAACATTACTTAGATACAAACCATATCAAACAACAATCTGAATTTCCACAGTAAGTACTTATGCAGATTTTATTTATTTATGGAGACTTTTTACAGCTAAGAATGTGAAAATTCACACTGTAAGTGTATTGATGTTTCAAGGGGATTAGGATGCTGTACATAATACAGAAACAGCAATTAGTTTCAAACTATTACCTAATCTTGTTTATTGAATTACTTGTCTAATCTGAATATGGGCAGTTCAGATCACAAACTGATGGAACTGATCACTTGAAGAGACCTCTGCAGGTCATCTAGTCCAACTTTTCAAAAATATCCTACGAATATTCTTACAGTTCGATATGCAGATATGCCTTAGACAGACAAATCCGCATGACATGAACCGTATGTTTTTATTTCCTACTCATTAGACAGGAAACATACCTAATTAGATAAAAGCACTTTTTCCTCACTTATTTATTTTTTTTCTGTAGCAGACAAACAGCAGAAAAAAAAAAAAAAGGGAAGGAATTTTCCATAAAAGGACAATGTGAATAGTTGTATTTTATCATGCACAACTTGAATGCTCTAGACAATCAGCTTTATAACCTATAAAACAAACTTTCATTAAACTTTCTGTGAGACCTACAAATGCAACATACAGTAATACAATGCTTGCATCAAACCATAACTGAAATGGAACAATCTTTCAATAATTTAGCATATTTTGAGTTATGCAAGACCGAATTCTTACATGGATGGGTAGTGTGATGGGGGAACCTATTTTTGAGCTGCAACATTATCAGAGTTATTATCTTACTGCCATTGTTTGCCTCATTTACTAACAGCAATAGGGAAGAAAGATATCTTAGAAATGCTGTTTTCCCAATTAATGGCACAAGTATGGAGCTGCCTATTTAAAGCTACAGTACGTATCCTGGGACATTTTCATGCGCATATAACTTCAGTTTACACTTTCTCTGATATATAGCTGGGTAAGACCAATGTTCATCAAAAATCTTTTCACTTTTCTGGGAAAGTCTAGTAGTTTCCCAACACAGAGCTGGACAGAATTTTTGATGAGAATAATCAACTAAAACTAAAAGATCGTTAACATTTATGTTTAGCACAGGAGCATCTTTTGTGCAGCAAAAGCATTATCTAAGTATTTTTAAAATAGAAATGTGCCACAGCTCAGGGTCATTTTTAAAACTGTGAGAGACCTATCAATTGACAAAAGAGAAAGAAAGACCACATGTTGAGTGCATGCTTGATAGTCTGTGCAATTTATTGTGAAGTACCACTTGTACTAGGCCTGCCACAGAGCCATTGGTTTGAAAGGTTAATGAGTGCAACAATCACAATTTCAATTTACAAGAAATGGGATGACAGGAAGCCAAATATAAAATGGAGAGGTCCCACTGTGATGGCAGCTGAGTAACAATTCATCAACAAGAATGCAGGAACACTGTAAAACTGGAGTGCTGGGGACAACTTTTTGAGCCTGGGGAGGGCTTGGGTCTTCCGTTAAGCTCATTTTTCAAGGATAGTATAGAAGCTTTAAAATGCCTAAATTACTGAATATAGGCATAAGTTCTCCCTTGGTGCTTTTCCTTGTAACAGTTGTTAGGTCATCTGAAGGTGCTTATCCCACCTCTTTATGTTTGCTTTAGTGTATCCCCTCTCATATTTTAAATGTTGACCTTGACTACTACCAAAACAGCCACTTCCAAGATCGGCATTTCAATCTCTTTGGGCTTTTCCTGCAGTTATTCTCTACTTGCTTTCTAGAGCATCAGCTGTACTATAGTGTGATCTAAGATTCTGAATCTTTCAGGTGTGTACATATACACAGAGATGCTATCTGAGACCCTACGCTCCTTCCACTTGAATTACTTTTTGCTGGATTTGGTGTGTAATTTGCGTGCACTGGTGTCGTGGTTTTTGGACTGAGGGTCGAGACAAGAACCGAAAAGGGAGCACCCACCAAACATGGTCTCGGGCAAAACATGACTCAGGCTTTCTTCATAAACCAGAACAATTTATTAACAGTTACTTAACAAAAGACAAAAGGGGACGAAACCGGTTACTTGAGAGGAGAAAAGAGAAAACAAGGCCCGATCTTAAAACAACACCTCCCCACCCCCTATTTTCCTTTCGTTCCTGGCTCTGCCTTCCCCCCAGCGGCGCAGGGAGACAGGGAATGGGGGAGTACAGGTCAGTTCATCCATGTTGTTCACTGCCGCTCCTTTCTTAAAGGAGGAGGAGTCTTTACACCATTTTTCCCTTGCTTCGGTGGATCCCCTACTCACAAAGAAAAAGTCCCCAAACTTTTCCAAAGTAAGTCCTGCCCGCAGGATTGCAATCCTTCCCCATGGATCGCACCAGTTCGGGCTTTACCAGTCTCGGCCTCTTAGGGAGCTGCTACCACTCGCGTCGGCGTGGGTCGTCCCATGGTCTCCAGATGCCTCCACGACCTCGTCGTGCATTCCACGCCCCATTATCAACAGTACCTGGTCGCGCATCCCCTGCTCCACGACCTCTCCTGGGCTCAGGCATCTCCTTCCCGACGTGGGTTTCTCCACAGGCCACGAGTGGGTCGCTGCTCCGCCGAGTACACCCTGGCTGCAGGGGGGCCGCCTGCCATCTCACACCGATTTGCAAGGGAAGCCTCAGCTCCAGTACACCTCCTCCTGCTCCATCTTTGCTGACCCGGTCGTTGTGGTTGTCTTCTCTTAGATATTAATCCTCTCTAGGGGAGCTCAGCCCGGCAGGCACCCCGGGAGCGGGGTGCTTCCCGAGCCCCCCGTGCGGCTCCCCTGGCGCCATCTTGAGCACATGGTGCCGGCCCGGGCCCGGGCAGCCGCCCGGCCGGGAGCCGGGAGCGAGGGCAGCGCCCTCCTCCCCTCTCCTCACTCCTGAGCAAAAAGCCCTTTCCCGCCCCTTTGTCTCAACTTAAATAGGGCAAGTCGCAGAGGCGCCAATTTGGCTCAACCTCCCCCGGGGGGGATGGGACTCAGATCTTGTGGCACAGGGAGCAAATCCCCTCCCCTGCCACCAGAACACCCCCCCACACATCAAACTATCACAACTGGAAAATCAAATTGATGAAAATATCTTTAAAGGTTTACCTTTCTACTTTTGTATAATTAAAACTCACATAATAAATCAAACTTTGTAACCGTCAACACTATAGAAATACAGAAATACTTTCTGCTTTCTCATCTGAAGACAGTCAGAACTATAAAACCTCCCTGGTGAACCTGTGCTAGTGCTTGGTTATCCTCCCAGTGAAACAATATTTCCTGATGTTGAGAAGGAACTTTCTGTGTTTAATTTTGTGCCTATTGTCTTTTGTCCTGTCATTGGGCACCATGAAAAGAGCCTGGCTCTGTCTTCCTTGCACTCTCCCTTCAGATACTGATATGCATTGATGAGATTTTCCCCTGAGCCTTCTCTTCTCCAGGCTGATCAGTTCCAGCCCTCTCAGCCTTTCCTCATAGGACAGACGCTCCAGTCCCTTTACTTATCCTTGTGATCCTCCACTAGGGACTCTCTCTGGTATGTCCATGTCTCTCCTGTACTGGGGAGCCCAGAGCTGGACACAGCACTCCAGGTGTGGTCTCACCAGTGTTGAGTAGAGGGGAAGAATCATCTCCCTCAACCTGCTGGGAATACTTTGCCTAATGCAGCCCAGGATACCATTTGCATTCTTTGTTGCAGGGCACATTTCTGGCTCATGTTCAATTTGATGTCAAACAAGCCTCCCATGTCCTTTTTTGCAAATATGCTTTCCAGCTGGGTGACCCCAGTATATTTCGGTGCATGAAGCACACACATGAAGCACACAGGGATGGAGGTACTGGCCTAATACTGTTAAGCTGGATCAGAAAGAAGGGGAGCGAGAGAAGAGGTTGCCTGTGGCAAAGTGAATGATTGAGCACTGTCAGGGGAGACCATCTAAGCACAGACCATGGGAGGCACTTTAAAGCCATCCTGTATCAGTACTCACCAAAGCTGCTGAAACTGTATTTGCTAAAAGCTAGATATGTAACAGGAAAGATGAAGTAATCCACATAGGCAAGCTGCTCATAGAACTGTAGAGAATTTTACAGTAGAAACTGATAAAGATGAGAAACTAAATAAACTCCAATCCAACTGAAAGTTTTAAAATTTTTCATTTCTAAAGTCTAATGTTTGCGCTAAAGACTACTGGTTTAAATTGATTTACTTTTATAACAGTCACCAGCCCTAGGCATGCTTTACAGCATTTTTGACAGTAACTAATAAGTTTGCAATTACGTTAAACACAAGAAACCTGATGTTCATGCTCATTAGATCTAAAAACTCGAAGATATTAATACATGCATGTCTTGAATTATCATGTACTGATAAGGAAATGAAACACCCGAATAAAGATGTATTACCATGTATTACCATTGACACTCCTTTGATGTAAGTAGAACTCATATCTTAGAATACAAAAACATATGAAAAGCCGGAATTCCTCTTTTCAAAAAATGGTAAACCAGTAATCAATCAAGTATTTTCTTATAACCTATTCTCTTTTTCCATACCTCATTTTATGCAGAGAATTATCAAGGTCCCTAATTTCTGAGACTCTAAAAATAATTATTCTCAGAGAAACAGACAGAAGGCATATTTTATCCACTATACTTTCTACCTCTTTGCCTTAGATAATTAGGGACATTGGTTCATGATTTGCAATACCTAGGGAATACTGTCATTAGCAGTGGAATGTTCTCTGGTACCCTGAGGAAATGAAAAGCTTTTAAGAGCAATCACTGTTAATCACTAACATACCAACATTTTATACCTTCTGGAACTGAGGATGACATATAGACAGGACACATTAAGTGACTATATTTTACTTGCATTGCAGGCTTTCGATAAAAATGTAGTTTTAAAACATCCATTTGCATGGCTTGCTTTCATTACAAAATACATGATATCTAAGAATTCTGTAAGATTCATACTTCTTGTACAAGCTGTTGAAAAGATTCTCTCTGATTCCACAGTTGAACTTCCTCGTGCTTTTAGCGTTATTATACTTCATTACACAATTTCACTTGAGTGGTATAAGCCAAGGGCAAGAAGGCAGCCCTTTTGTAAGGGTGAAAAAAAACCTAAATCGAAAGGTGATAAATATCATTAAATGTATCTTTACCTCCAGCTCTACAGGAGACTGAGCACTTGCACAGCTGCAGTACTTGCAACTGAGTACATAGATTAACATTACACACTCATGATTTGCAAGCAATTGCTATTATTCAAGTTTTTTTAATATCAAGTATTTTCTATCTAATGTTAATGGCATATAATATCCTATAGAAATGTTAATCACATGAAAGACAGTAGAATAAAACAGAGAGAAAAAGGCTATTTTTTTAAGAAAGCAGCTTTTTTTTTTTTAGTAGTATTAATAAAATCAAGGGCAACTCTTTTGATATGCTACAGAATTTAATAATACTTAATAAAGTCTTATTTCTCTGCTGTATGAACCATGGGTGCCTTATGTGCCAGCACCAAGCCCAGCACCACAGAACAGTATGTACACACTGGGAAAAGGAGGCAGACTGCACTCCTGCACTGGGATCCTCAGTGAGGATCCCCCTGACTGAAAACATTGGACCTGCCAATAGAACACATAGCAAAAAAAAAAAAAAAAAATCACAAATAACTAGTCCCAGTAAAGAGATCTGACAAGTTTATATACTTGGGGAGCTAGAAAGACTGAAGAAATCATCTACTGCTGTCTCCATCTAACAAAAAATTCCTGTAGTGTAATTTATTCCAATTACTTCTTGTGATAGCTATTGTGAACATAAAAATCAAAATATTTCTTCTCACTAACTAAATTCTTCAGGACCTCCATTCTCTCCCCGTATTTCATCTTTAGATAAAGAACTCCAACACAGTTTTCAATATGTCATTGATCAACATTCTACTATACTAAATTATAATTATTCTCTTCTGGATGCTTTCTAATTTGTCATTCTTATACTGCTGAGATTGCAGTGGCCTATCCTGTAAACGAATGGTAATTCAAAAAGGATGTGCTTACGTTCTTGAAACCTCTATATAAGATCTGAAGTTCCTTCTTTGTGAATTTACTCTGTGCTTCCAGCAGTTCAAGAGCTTCAGGTCTATGTCGTACTGTGGCCATTTCCATTTCATCTTCTACAGTGTCTGCAGAATACAAGAGACAGAGAAGTAAAGCTCAACAAGAAATATAGGGTGTAGAAATACCTAACCCTTGCAGAAAAAAGGAAAGTTTTAAAGAACAGCTTTTGCAGCTCTGAAGACAAACAGCGTGTTCCTTTTGAACTCATAGGGAGAGGGTATCTGTCTGCTTCAGTGGCTGCACAGAACATGGAACAGCAGTGATGGTTCAACAGTCTGGATGTTATTACATTAGTATAAATAGCAATAAACTGGAAAGCCAACATTTTGCAAGGGCATGCATGACACATTGAGAATGACTTTTCTGTTTCTAAAACTCCCTGAGCAAAGAAAAAAATTGTATAAAACTTTAATGACTCCAGAATACTGAAAATTTTCTCTTGGTTAGTTAATGGATGCGCATTCACTGTATCAGACTGCGATTCTCAGTGTTCTCTTTTTACTGTGAAGTTGTGCTTTGGAAAGTGTGTGAGATTGATGTTGCATATTCAACAGCACACCTTACTTTGAGTACTGCATAACAAACCCTTCAGGAGAACATGATTATTCACTGTGAGCAGCCCAAGTGGAGAACACGAGTATTTTAGTGACCTCATCATTAGGTGAGTAAGAATGTGGATATACACATTCAAGGCTTACAGCTGAATGCAGCCCTAAAAGAATGTGATATAGCAATGCATTTTTTTCCAGGTAGAGTTTTAAATGCGAAAGTTTATTAAAATAGCTAAAAAAACCTCACAGAATGTGTTTTTTATATGGGGTGTCAGCCACATACTTGATTAAGAATATGTATGTGTGCATCTGTTTTTAAGTACTCTCAGCATTAAACATAGCTGATGTAGTACTCCAGACCAATTTAATCAAATCACTGCCTTATTCTGGTTTAAGATTTATACCAACTATAGAAATGTAACTTGAGAGAAAACACACACAGAATTGTCACTTCTACAATGCTGAAGATATACATTTTATTTCATCAGAGTACAGGACTATATTCTTAAAATAAAGTTTTATTCAGTTCAATTTTCATAAAAGCACAATATTAGAATACTCCATTAAAATTGTATTATTCTTATATCTTCGCATATTTTGGTTCTGCTATAACGCAGTAATAATAACTTTCAGCTGCTTGGGAGAAATCTGGCATCAGAAGATATAGTTCAGCTAAGCAAATAATGAACAACCTTTAAATAGATATAATCAAAATACATAAACTATTTGGATAAATCTTCACAAAATTGTAGGGCCTTGCCTTTTCTCCTGTCAAAGAGATGTTGCTTTTGGCACTCATCCCAGGAAGATGATCTCAGTGTCACCCGTAGTCTTATCTCAGAAAGTCCACTGTATGTTGGCTTGTGGACAAACTATAACAAGTTTTTCTCTCATTTTTCTTTATAGGTTATCTCAGATGACTGATAGACCACTACCATCTTTGCAAAAATTTCCAATCTAAATATTATTGACAAAAAACCCAACTGACACAACTTTACATTGACCTTATGATTTTTGATGATAGTTTTAAAGGGCCAGCATCTGAACTCACAATAAGAACATTTCCGTTCTCTTCTTAAAAAAGTTTCTGATATGCTAAGGTGAAAAGTGGGATTGTTGAAAATCCTGCCCTTATAGATGAAACTGGAATAAAGCTGGTCAAGATTTAAGAATCTCTTCCTCATCTAGGGAAGCTGTAGCAAAGTTCCTGAGTCTCATTTAATTCTGCATAAGAACATCCAGGGTTTATTTTGCAAGGTTTTTAAAGCCTTTCCATCATGTTTTAAGATATTTATCTTTTATACTCTTTATATAGTCTCTAAAGTCTGTATAACAATGTCATGCTGTAGATATGCAGCTGATTTTTTTTTTTGTCAACTGCAAGTCAACACTAGGTGCTTATACCAAAACGACAAAAGAATACATACTGTTGAAAAGTCACTTGTATTTTATATGCCAAGACTTATATGAGATTTAAATGGGCTATTGTTTAGACAGAAAGCAACTTAACTGGAAATGAGCTCTCTAAGCATCCATTTGTGAAACATCTGGCTATCTAGAGAGACATCTACAAGCTGTTCTAGAAGCTAAATGAATATATATCATAAATGTGAGGCTAGAGATAAAGGCCAGACAATGTGATGCTGAGCACAATGTTTTGTATATCCTTAGTAATAAACATTTTAATCACGTTTTTATGATTTGGTGAGAATGTAGAAGACTGCAGTGTGGTCATGTTGTCTTTCTGTTAATGAAAAGTTTCAGTATAACAGTCTTCTCATGCTACATTTCTGTAGCTTCTTATAGATATAAAAAATTCAAAAATAAGATAATAATAAACTTTCCTATAATGTGCCAACTATGCTGATTAAAATATTACGGCATTCATGAGTCACTTGAAGGTTTTAAATTTTTTTCTTCACGCTTATGGTTACTGTTATCTGGGCTGGAAAAAAATGTACACTTCAAAAATTTGTGAAAATATACTTATTTCTAAACATTGATGATTTCTATGTCATTAAAGTAAAATAAGTTATTTCAGTTGTCTAGTTTCTTCAGCCTAAGAAAGCTAGAAGTTCTTTTTTTTCCCCCTATAAAAGGTTAACATTTATCAACTGAAAAAAAAAGAAACAAGTTCATATTCACTCAATATATCAAACAAAATATTCTTACTGATTTCATTAATGAGTAGCTTTCTTCCAGCTAAATAGTAAAGACAGTTTTTAATATATTTGCCACAGCAGCTATGCTTTGAACCTTTCATTGTTCATTAAAGAACAAAATGGTAAAAGCAATGCAAAAAGCAGACATACTCTTCAAATAACGGCAGTTGGAGAAGCATGTCCAACTTTAGAGCTCAGATCATATCTGTAAAAATTGTGCACATGCATTTGCCTGCACAAACCCCAAATTATAGCTCCCCTATCTATTTAATAACTGCATGCACACACACTTCTATTTTCCAAAACCATTCTTGAGTCTAGTCCTATCTCTAGCACACGCATTTAAAAATTTAGCTAAGGAAGGATGGATTTAAGTCTAGGCTTACTAGGCTAAAGCATACAAATAAGAAAAAGCATATGTTTGACATGCTTCGTTGAATGGGAATGTTGAAATAAGATTGTATTTTTTCAAGCAACATTTTTCTGCACATATTGATAGAAGTTAAGCATAGAAGTGCAAATTCAGGCTATGTATATTGCAACAATTACTTGTTCTAAAAATTTTCCACTTAAAATTTCTAAGGAATTCACATTATGTGGTTGTTATTGTAGGTACTGCTGGCTTTGTTCCCAGTACATTACAATGTTGCTTCTTTCATGCTAGCAGAAATCAAATAGCACATTATGTCAAAATGGGATAATAACAATGTGTGTCTACAATGATATTCTTATTGAATATAATACTTTCATTTAATGTAAGTTTCTTATTTAATATAGCATTTCATTATGGATGAGAGTACAGAGAAAAATGCCGAATGCCTCTTTTTTTACTACTTGGTTCTCAAATATGAAATATTTAATGAAAGTTTTATTTTGACTTCTCTTCTGGTTTATAAAACACTTCCAGAAAGAAAATACAAGTTTTGCATGGGCAAGGATATTAAGACTGACTCTAAATACTTTTTGATACCTGTACAGACAAAAACCTCACACAGAAATGTTCAAGGAAGAAGGACGTGTTACTCTCCAACCAACTTCAAACAGATCAAACTTTCCATTCCTTCTATTTTATTTCCTTTTTCTATTCTATGCCCCATCATTAGAAGTGTGCAAGGTCAGGTTGGTTAGGACTTTGAGAAGCCTGATCTAGTGAAACATGTCCCTGCCCATGGCAGGGAGGTTGCACTAGACAATCTTTAAAAGTCCCTTTCAACCCAAACCATTCTGTGTTTCTATGATTCCTATTACAGTTTAAGGCTATACTACTCAGGCCACATAGCTGAAAGCAGCTACTACATAATGAATTACTAGCAGGTGTCATGACAGTAATTGACTTTTTTAAGCTACTCTATTTTCAAGTAAAACACATGAGCTGAAGCCACCATGAAAAAGTCACTGTGCATCCACATCTTCAGTGCTTTTCATCTTTGAGATCTCAAATAGTTAGAAAGGAAAGTAAGTACCACAGTCTTCTCTAAAGAGGACCATATGAAAAACAGTGAAGTGAGGTAGCAAAAAGAAAGCCTAGATCCATATCACCAAAGTCTAGGCACTTAATAGAGGCCTGTGTTTGTAGCCAAGTTGCCTCAGGTTGTCCCATAATCACTGGACACAAAGAACTGCTCTGGGAGGTATTTTTTTTACCTTACATTGATTGATAGGGTTTATCGGAAAAGTATACAGGAAGCATAGGGACCACTCAACTTGTAATTTTAGGTGTTCAGATTAGTGCCTAGAATTAAGACAAACTAGTCTAGACTGAATTGGGTCTACAGGGATATTTTAAAATCAGTTATAATAGCCCATTTATATAGGAAGACAGTAACGTTACTACTACAATTTATCACTATCTAGGTATATATATATATATGTAAGTATATATCAATGTATGGATCTCTCCTTCCCTTCCTCCCTCCCTCCCTCCCTCCTCCTATTTTTATCTGTTAGCTAATCTGGAGATTAGCATATTAGGACATTAAAGGTAGTGTCAGTGTGCTTTTCCTTTATCTCTACTTTCACATTTGTTTTCAATCTTTTTTTTTTCTTTCAAACACATACTTTAGATCTCGTTTAATATTACATAGTGAACACCTGCAAAGGCAAGCCTTTCCTCCCAGACCAGTACTGCTGATACTATCCTGCGTATTGGATAGCAGGCACACAGAGACACGGGCACACATCTACACAAAAAGATACCACTTTTCAAATACATCAAGAGCAGGTATTTAATTTAACCAGTGAATCACTTCTCAGCTAGCTTGTGGAGCATAAGAGCCAACCCAGCAGCTTCTACACGGCAGACCCTGGCACTGGTATCTTGCCATCCTGCTCTGCACAGATAAATTTGTTCATCACTTCCTTTTAAACCTCAGTAGAGCACACGATTACTTCAGTTGATATCTTGTCTCTCAAATGAGTAGTTAACGAAACTATAACTTTTGATGCATGCAAACCTAAAAAAAAAAAAAATCAAATTAAAAATAAAACTTGCTTTGAGTAACAGGAGATGTCGTTTTGGCAGCCGAGCAGGGCAAGAGCTTCATAAGTCGCTCTTTAATGCTGCGTTTGGTACTGTTCTGAGCGTAGAGGAAACCTAAAAAATATATTATCAGGACTGTTAACATAGGCTTGAGAACAATTTCTGTACATGCTACAGAGTTCATTATTATAGCAGAATCCTGATGCGAAAAGGGCAAACAGATGGCAGCCATCCTGAATTGCAAAGGGCAACCAGAATTTTTGAAGAGGACAACAAAATTGTTTTGTCTTTGTATCTTTCCGATTAAGGGGATTTTTTTTTTTGTATGTGTGCATCTCTTAAAAAGTTCTTGTAACCCACTTAAGTTCTTATAAACCACTTTAAAGCATCTAACAGAGAAGTAACAGATTATGTATTTGAAACAACACAAGGTAAGAGTGTTTGTAAAAATTTCAATGCTAAAGTATTTTAAAGACTTTGAAGTCTATTTGATTTTGAAGTTTAATATGGAAAACAAAACAAAACCCAAATAAAATCTTAAACATATCTTTTGTTGTCCTTTCTGGCAGTCTTCTAGTTCCATGGCTTAGTTTTCCCATATAATTCATACAGCAATAACCAACCTGGTACTTTTGCCTTTTCTGAATATTAAACTATCAATCATGATATGTAGCCAGTCTCCCTTTTCTTTAGTATTTGACATTCTACTTATATATAAAAATAAGTATTATTTATATTTTCATCTTTAAATACTGACATGGCTGAATAGTTAATGTTCATGTGCCATAAAGCAGGTGAACAGCATTACCCTTTTTTACCATGAAGGAAAGTGTCAGAGTAATGGCCTGTGAGGTCAAACTAACCGTTTTATACAAAATGGGTCACATGAGCAAGCATCTCCTGGACAGATATTTGCTGCAAATGACAGAATTAACATCTGTAAAACAGCTGACTAGATGATTTATGTTCCTGAGAAAGGTAGAGCTCAGTTTGGACATTATGCAACTCCTGTACTTTTAATCTCCACTGCAAGTGCTCAAACACAAACGCTGCTCTGCAATGGCTCTTGCCACAACAGTACGAATGAAAAACAGACGAGCAAGAAATGAAAGACACGACTGACAGTTCCTGTGTTAGAGGCACAGCCACCAGGATAGTCCTGGGTTATTCCCACTATGGCACTTGTGCTGAATGCTGGTGTTAGTGACATGATGTAGAATAGTTTTCCCTCTGTCATCAAACCAGAGTGGGAACCTCCCACCTGTAACACTAAGTGGAGCTTGTAGGCAATCTTGAGAAAATATGTACTCAATTGGGAACAGAAGGAGAACAGAAGGAGGCTTTAAGAATATTAAACTCTGTAAACGAAAGAAAAAATATTTCTCAGTTTGTACATGAGTAAACCATTGAAGGAAATGGAATTAAAGAAATGGGGAAAACCAGTAAAAACTCAACCACAGCCTTAAGAAAATCAACCAACTATCACCAGGCAAATTCTGCCTCTGGGAGAACAGCAGCTCTAGTGAAGGAAAAAAACAATCCAGTTTCAGCACAAGGTCAGGTGGACCTAAATAAGCAGCTCTGGAAATGTCAAAACCTTTTAATACAAATAATAAGAATGAATACACTTATTATCTGTAGCACTTAACCATCAGCTCAACTCAGAAACACTGTGCAGATAAATGCATAAGATAAAAGACAATCTGTGATCTGATGGGTACCTCAAACTCTATATTTTCAGTTTGAGTATAAAAACTGAGTCTTTAAACAGATACCTTGTGGTCTCAGCTTGCAGTGTCTACAGAATCACACTATGCCTGTACTGTAGATATCTGAACATAAAGTAAATTTGTTTATCTTAAAGATTTTTTTCCTTATTAGGTATTCTTCTAGCATACACATGATCTAGAAATGTCTAGTTCTAGCTTTTTAATTTGAATTAAGGTTTGCAAAGGTTTACTGTCCATGTATTACTTACATAATTACATAGGTCCACAACCTATGTAATTACTGAAGATGTATACAGCGCTTTGCAAAACCTAAAGGGATGTGTTATTTCCAAAGGGAAAGCTCAAACAAAACTTTGAAGCTCAAACAAACTTTGAAGCTCAAAGCCTTGAGTAAGCAAACAATTTTGCTACCTTAATGCTCACACAAAAGCTCATGGAATTCAATGCAAACCATATAGGCTTTGCAGTGGTATGATCAAGGTCAAAAATAAAACAGAATATATGGAAGAAAGTAATATCAGAGGAGAAACTTAGAAGGATGGTACAATTTTTGTACTCACTTCTGGCAGCTAATTTAAAATGCTGACACTAAGATAAGGACAGAGGTGAAGGAGTTGGTTTATCTTCTCACAGTATGAGGAAGCAGCACGGAAGTTTTTCTCTCTCAGTGGCTGCAGTCAGTTTATTCTGCAGCTATTGCAGTCCATTGATATGACCTCCTGATCAGTACTACAGCTTTCAACGTGATTTTTCATGAGTAAAGGACTACTTAATACAGAGAAAACATGTTGCACATGGGAGTTATGCTGAGTCAGTGTTTAATACATGTCAAAACACTAAAACTATTAATCAATATGAAATATTGTAATAATTTCTGTGAATTCTGTAGCTATTTGCCCAGTTTGAAACATGTTGAGGAAAAAGCTGTGGTCATTAAGAAGCTAATTAATCTAAGCTAGATTAAAATTTATTCATTATATAATAAGAGATTCTTATTATATTACCAATCTTCAGAATGGCTGATCATGAAAAGATGAAAAGCCATGGAGCACCAACACAGTGATAACGATGGACTGATGCTGTGTCCTTCAAAATTCCAGAATAGCATCGTAGTTATTCTTAGCCTGCAAAGAGGTGTTCAGAAGCAGCCAAATTTTCCAAACTCTTTTTCATTGTTTTTTTAATAATTGGTTGTCCAGAATTTTCATAGTTGTTATCCCTAACCCAATCAGCCACAAACTCCTCTGGGCTAAGTGTGAAGGTTCTTCAAATTCAGGTTAGCTAACTGGTGCTGCATGCTCTTGGGTTTGATAATTTGTTCCTGTGCAATGAAAATTAAACTCTGAGACACACTTCTCCCCGGAATTCACTGTGGGAGTGTCCTAGAACTCATCTTTGTATGACACCACCTGGAATTGTGGGCAATTGTCCCAAGAGGTGTTCACACTTCACAAAACGCTCTGTAACTGGAGCATGGCTTACATATTCTCATATCTAGGTACTGCTGTACTGATATATGTGCTGCCTATAGATATCGGGCATACTAGACATCCTTTAGGAGTGACTGCTATTGAGCATCATTTATATCTGTAGTTGCAACTGAGAAATGCATCAATGGCTTAAATCTCTGGTTTACAGATATTTAAACTAGAGAATTGTGACTCTATAATTTTATTAATAAAAGTTAAATATGGAAAGTATCCTGCATACACATGGTCAGTACAATTGTTTTCTGAATTGCTACTTCTAAAAATCATATTTGGCCAAAAGCATCCAGATCATTGTTATGTGTGTGACCTAGTCACTCCAATATCAAGATGTCGACAGGCTGATGTAGATCTGACACTGCTGCTTACAAAATAATACAAAAAGAAGTACTAAAATTCTTCCTCATTAAATAACAAATTGATATAGTAATATAAGACTTTAAAAGATCAGGGAAAAGGATGAGATAGAATATAAAAATTATTATTTGTAAATTATAAGTGATTTATAAATTACCATATATTCCTAACCATATACACCTATACCGAGACTATCGTAACTCTTTACATATTTACTTTTTTTGGACTTACAATTTCTGATTCAGAAAGACAGTACATACTACATATTGCCCTGTTGTTATAGAGACAGGTGAGACTACCGCAGGAAAGACTATCAAGCCAAGGGATTTTTGCAGGAGTTTTCAGAGTCAGAATATCTCTCTAAGAGCGACTGTTTTCTTTGCAACTTCTTTGTAGTCAGCATGAAAGCGAGGGCAGGTAGGGCACTTTTTGCTGGTGTAGCAGATAAATCAGATAGTCTGTCTCACATCCCCACTAAGTGCACAAGATGGACCATGCTGTGGCTGCCCTTGCCCCCAAAGTCTTGTCCCCCTTTCCTGTCTGCATCAAATACCCTCTGTTCAAAGAAGCACTCTTCTGCCTTGCCTCTCACCTCATTGCTGCCTCTTTGTAATGGGATTTGGGTGGTAAATGTCAATGTAGAAGGCACAGTCATCTGAGTACTTAAAAGAGCTTTTGGGGCGGGTAATCATCCTATTTCATAGGAAGTTCAAAAACTAGAGGCAACTCTCCCAACAAATTCTTCCTTCACTGTCAATAAAAGAGAAATGTCACCTGTAAAACTACCTCCTTTTTCCCCCACTCTTTTTCCCTCCATGTTTTTTTATTTTTGTTTACTTTTATTATTTCTAAAAGTCTCCTCTTTTATTTGTCAAAGACAGCAGATGAGCTTCCACTGTTTAATTCTCCCTCCACTTTTTACTCAGCAGTATTTATTTAGAATTTGCTGGCCACATCCAAAACCTTGGCAGTACAACTAATCTCCCAGTAGTGCTGGAATTTGGATCTTGTTCACCTACACGATTTTCACGAGTCTTCTCATGAAAAAGGGGAAAATGCCTATGTTGCATTAGTTCTGAATGTGATCTTTTTGGTAGAGGGTTAGTATAAGACCTGAAAGTAAAGCTGCACAGGTCATTTTTCTAAATCTGAAATTTTAGTAGAAAGTGACAAAGATTCTGAAAACCAAAAAAAGAAATGCATGAAGTGTTTTCTTGGCATAATGGTTTACACTCAATTTCAGCTGTATGATGGGATTCCTCCCACGGCCTTAAGGGCTGTTGGCCCAATTTAAACTGTTAATGGTTCAGCATGGATGGAGAGGCAAGGGAGACAAAATGAAGTGCAGATTTCATATTCACAGTTCAGGACGTGTGGAAGACAGCCAAATCAGAATATGTGTTCCTTCTGTGTAGTGAGTCTGAGAATTAAATAAAATTATGTACAACATACATATTTATAAGTCTTAGCCTCAGTTCTTTGGAAACACCTGCTGAAGAACTGTGTGAGTTATCAGTAGGCTACTCAACAGATCATCGTTTTTTGCCAAGCCCGGAAAACGTTCTTGCTAATCTCATAAGTACAAATGTATTTTTAGTGATTCTTCCTCAACTGCCCCTAACTTTCTGTTTTTCATTGCAAAATATACCTATCAGCTTCATGGGCTACTAAAGCCGTATAAACCACATCAGGTCTGCTACAAGAAGAAGCCATGAAGGTATTGAGCTGAAAAAATGGATGGCAGCATTTTAGGGACTACCTTGAAACACTTACTCAAGAGTAAGATTGCTCTCCTTCACTTTAAATTCTCTCATATATGCCATTTTAAATCAGCCTTCCAATAGCAGACACAGATTAAGAGCTGGTAGTCACACTTCTCTGCCCATAAATTAGAGGTCAGAGTCATTCCAAAGTCTGGAGGCCAAGAGAACTTGAACATGGATTGAAAATGAAGAACAAAGAACAGGTGGTCTTGTCAAAAACAGTAACTACAGTTGGACATTTGTGGGATGGGCAAATGGAAAAGATGAGAGAGGAAAAAGCTAATACAGAAGAGAAGAAATAGAGATGTGTCAAAGTATAAAAAATATAAAACAGAGAAATGGCCACACTTTTGTCCTTGCAGTCTTCATTAAATTTCCCAAATACAGCTTTTATTATTCAGACCATGCCTTCCCACGACATACGTGCAGCTTTTCAACCTGAAAAACTGCTTATGTTATGAACAGTTTCTATGCAAATGTTTAATGCAAACATTATCTAAAACTGTTATAAACCACTCCAGGAGCATAAACACTGAAGATTCTAGAGCTTCTTCAGTGCAAAGCTTTAAAATATACTAGTTCTTCAATATCGCTCTGTTCATTTAATACTGCTTAATACACTTTCACATGCACTCCCAGAGCATGGGTAAAATTAAGCTGGTCCCCTACGACAGGAAACATACCAGATCACTTGCTTTCTTTAGAAAAATCTCACTTGAAGTGGACCATATGAGCATATGAGACAATGCACAATGAACTAGATTTGTTTGATTGCTACTCTGAGCTATGCAGTTTCCTTTATTTTTTTCCCCTTCTGTTGTTTATGAGAAGAATATAGACGTTTTCACCTAACTGTACTATATACAAACAATCACACAATAAATTACACCACAGAAAGTTAGTTATCTTGTGGGGATCTAGGAAGGGGACAGATTAGGAAGAAGAAGGTTTGAAGTTAGAGGAGATACGAGTTGAAAGGAAAATAATACTTAAAGAAGAGTGTAATATATGGTGCAAAGAAATTTAAAACAAATAATAAAAAAATCTGTTCAGTACAATAGTTTTAATTTAGGCTCTTCTTCTATCCTGAGCAATAAAATAGCTGTATGCTATTCTTAATGAAATTCCTAATTTAGTATTGCTCAAAGGGATTATAAAATTGAAATAGAAATTCTGAACTACAGAACTTAATAGCTAACAGCTTTTGTATGTGACATTTTCTAACAGACTTAAAACCCAGTGTGTAAGTAGGAATGAAAAGAGATAAAAGAACTATTATTTTTATTTTTCAATAGACTTTGACTCAAACATGTTTGTATAGCTTTTATGGAATGACTTCTCTCAAAGAAACAAGCAGCAAATATAAACTCTGCACCAAAGAAAACCTTTATATGACTCAAGAATGCTTTATTTCGTATTCAGGAAGGACACTCAACTTAAGAAAAATCACACTGTCTCTGTCTATTTACAGGCAATTTGGTGTAACAGATTGGCAGATGAAAGCAAGTGATGCTGAGGAACCTGAGATCTTGCAGATGCCTTATGGATACAAAGACTGAAGAATAATTATTCTCTGAGCACTCCTTTGCTTACGGGGCTGGTAGGCTCAGTATAGCAGGCATGGTAGCATGAACCCGTAAAGGAAGTCTGTTAAAGAGGTTGAATTACTGATTGTGATTAAATAGTGATAATAAACTTAGTTTACCTGGTTTAGGAGAGATTCATTGAGTTTTGCAATGGAGTAACGCTCACGGATGCTTCGATCAAAATGAAGGAACAGTTCTAAACAGGGAACTAAAAAATAGTGATATGTAGTGCCTGTGCTGTGCAATATGAAAGCAGAGAGGTATTTTTACGTTGTAAAAAGATCAGAGAGACCAGCAGAAGACAAAAAAAATGAGTCTTTCAAAAGTGAGTGACGGATGATGGAAAGAAGTCAAATGAGTGATATGAGATGAGCTAGAATAAAGAAGGGTTCAGCAGAGAAAGGAAAAGGAGAGAAAAAGTAAAAATGTTAAAGAGTTAAGAATTAGACTGAAAAATTAAATTGAGTGATATTAAAAATTTTGAAAGAATTTTCAAATATTTATTATATCCATAATTAGCTTCTCCTCTAAACTATGTGTAGGGTGTACGTGAACATGCGCAATGCTGGACTCAGATATGCTTACATTTGCCAAAGGGCCAGCAGCTGGACTCAGACTAGGGGTGCAGGTGCCCCCCGGCATGTGGTGTCAGTACTGTAGACAGTGAGGTCTCTGTGCTGCCCAGAGGAGCGGGTGAGGGTCTTGGCCACAGCCACTGGCCTGGGAACGGTGCATGTCCTGAAAACCAGCTATCAGGGGATCCAGTGTGAGTGAGGGTCTCAGTGCTGGCAGCTGGAGCGGGACTACAGGTCACAGCCCATTGTCTGGTGCTGGCTGCTGGGGGGCAAGTGTCTGTGTTTCTCCCAAATCATGTATGTAGGGCGTGGTATAACATCCCTTAAAAAGCGCGTCTATACTTGTAGAGAAAAGTCTTTTCATACTCAGTAGGAGAGCTAGAGAAGACCAGAAAGAAATACTTTTAATAAATAATTTGTGGAGTGTAACTTTATAGTGTTCACACTGTTATTCAATTATTCTAAGTGAAAATAATTAACCTGCAGTGCTCCAGGTTGTCATCATAATGTGTTTTTAAAATCCTTTATATGAATTTAGTTCTTAGGAGAGATGTTTTGTTGAGAGCTCACACAACTTTCACGAAATGGTGACATGAAACCAGTGCACGCTTTTCAATTCTGCTAAACTAGCCCCAAGAGAGTCAGCTGTGACCTAGATGGTTCAGGAGGAGGTCACCTCCAAGCCCGTTGTCAAAGTCAACAGCAAATTTTCCACAGAGTTCAGTAGGATCTGTCTAGAGCTAAAGTTTTATATTCCATACTTGGATTGCTAACATTTTTCTACATATTTCAACAGTTTGCATAAAGCTCATTTTGATTTGGGCTGATGGTGACATTACACCACCTTTGTACAGAAGACACCAAGCCTTTCTTAAACACTGATAGTTTTCAGTTGCTAAGCTGCCAGTCTTGAGGTAAAGTGCTCTACTTTTCACTGATAATCTGTATCCTCCTTCCAGAAAAATAACATTTTTGAACAAGACAGAAAAGGGGCACAATAAAATAATGAAGAATATACTTTTCTCTTTTGCAAAGAGATTTAAAGAAAACAAAAATAGTGCCGTTCATTAAATGCTTCATTAAAAATATTATAAAGAAAAAACCAGAAAAGAGTATCAGTCCTTCCTGTTGATCAACTAGCCTTAAAACCAAGTGTAACATGATGTTTACATTTGCATTTCCTTGGTACAGATTTGAGCTATTATTAATTACTCAGCGTAGTTAGATGCAGTGCAGTATTCCTACTAACAAAGTAGTAAGAACAGTGGTTTATTTCAAAAGTGTTCCGGTTTCCTTAAGAATGATGCAGCTAGTCTTGTAGCTTATACAACTGTGTGTACAGTTCCAGCTTGAAAACCACCTCCAAGCACGCAACAGATGACAGTCTTAACAAGCAGTAAGTTAATTAAAAATACCTTGTATGTGCTTATGATGAATTCTGGTGTCTGGGTAAGTGTGATGGATTTGCAACTAGGCTGGCTAGAAGTAACAAATACATTCTTACAAATCTTATCCTTTATAAGGACCAGTGTGTAACTTGTTACACAAACATGACCTTGTGCCAAAATGCAGAACTTCTACTCGGTCTTATAGTCCATCTTGACTACAGTTGCATTCTGAGACTATAATTTATCTCAGATAGGTTTAAGAGTTAATGATCTGGATAGCACTGTTCAAATACTGTCAAGTTTTCACTAGTGTTCTAAATGTCATAATTAAAGAAGTGACTTTAAAGCAACAAATTCTCCTTAGCAGTGGTGAATACAAGATCTTAACTGATAAAAATTTCATGTGCAGTTTAAAGGCTTATTAAAATTCAGGACCACATATTTGCAAATATGTAAAATACTAGGATGCATTTGCACTATTTTGAAATAATGCTTAAATAACTTACAAAGTACAAAAAAAAGCAAAATTTCTTCCTCTAAGTCAAACTAAGTCTGTGATTCGATGGCATCTGTGAGAGGGAGACCCAACTCCCTGAACTGATGGTCCCTGACTAGTCTTCTCTTCCCTCACATTGATTCCCATCACAGCATCGCACTGCTTAAGAACAGCCTTCTCCTATGCAAACCCGATTCTATTTCTTGATGCGTCTGACAGCACATCACTGCAAATAATTTTGTCTGCATGCCTGCGACAGTGATGTATTCAGGTAGGATGAAAATGAATGGCTAACCTGGGAAAGTGGGAGCTTCCTAGGTCTATGTTGCTGCCAAAGTTCACATAGTGCTGAACCATGATCTCATTTTCTACATCACAGAGCTGGGGGGAAGATGAAGAGTGTTCTCCTGCTAATCCTTACGAAAGAAAGAAGTTGAGGTATTCCAAGCTACTTTCCGAGATTAGAAATTACATTTATTGTCAGCTTTGTCCATTAGTGTTTTGAAAGGCATCTATTCTATTTCAGCTGAAGGATATCATGTAGAGTAAAACAATGAAATTATTAAAACAACAGCTTGAAAAAATATTAGATGATTATACACTGTCATAACAATGAGATATATCTAACACTTGCAATAGGTATTAAAAAAAAATCCAAAAATCTATTTCTGTTAGTTTTTCTATGAATTACCACATTTTAAAGGCTGGTTAATTCACAGAACGTTATGAAGACAATTGGAGCAAAGTCCTTTTGTTTCCATCAGCCAAAAATTGTAATAAAATCAGTTGCTTAAACAAGGAGATACAAAGAGTATCCTGGCTTATAGAGGAACTTTGAAACTTTTGCACAAAAATATTAGGAAAATGTTTCAGCTCATCACTAGCTTTCCATCTTGATGCTTTGCTGAGTTGCAAAGGACCTAAGGAAGGAATGACGTTGACACACAAAAGAAAGGTCATTTACTGAATTAAGAGTTTAAACCTTTATATTTTGTACAGCTTTTTAAATATGTTTTTCTCTATGAACCAACACTTGCATGCACAGGCACACACACAAACACTGACTGCAGCATGCAGATGCTGATTACAAGCCTTCCCTGTGGCAAGTCAGGCTGCAAGATAAAAGAAAGAAACTGCTGCAACAGGTAGGGATGTTTGATTACATCCTCCTGATTTAGTAACTATTAAAACATGTAGTTTTCTGTGGATGCAGGGCTTTTCAGTTGCTACTGCTCAATTTCTTCTCTTTTGCCTGCAGCTTCCATTTCTCCTTATAACCTTCATATTACTGTTCTCACTTGTTGAGCATTTATTACATTCCTAGTTTTAGTGAGTACGTCCTGCAGTCTGTTCAAAATCTGCTGCTAAGATAATTTTTTTGCCTTAACATAAATGTATTGTCCTGACATAAACTGCTCTATAGCCTGGATAAAGATCTCAAACTTCCCTCCCTATGTCTCTCCTCTGGCAGCAATATTCCCTTCTTGCCTTGTAGAAACTCCACAATTTGACTATATATAATTCATTTAGAGTCATTACTTTAATATAAAGTTGATGTCTTCCTTTGTTCCCTTGTTTATCTCAACTTTTCATCACCCAGTTCTCTGAATTTCTAGCTAAGACTTTAACTCTTTCTACTCATATCACTGCATGCACAAGGAAATGAGAACCTGACCATGTTCTTCAGCCATCCCTTTAGACTCTTCTATTTGTGTGCTGAGCTAAAACTAGATTGAATTTTTACATAGAAACATGGAGAGCTGTGAAGGGCATGAATAAAGGCATTTAAAACATTAAATGCTTTGCCTTTTATTTGTCTTTTATTTCTACTTTTATCAGTGGCTCCTCATCTACCTACTGGTCGCTTGGGTCCTACTATGTGTGGGAGGACAAAGATATTAGTTTACGTTTGCAAGATACCTACTGCAATAAATCCCAAGCTGACTCTGATCCTGAGGCAATAATCTCATACAGAATGTTAATAAATAACAAAGGATTTTTTTAAAAACTCAAAACAATTACTAGAAAGAACAAAAGAAGGACTAGTGGAAGCTACTGAACAGGAAGAAATGCTTGATTTTTTCTTTAGCCAAAGAGCCTTTGCAGTGCTCTGTCATGAGCTACATGAAGCAAACCCTTACACTGAGCCTGACAGAGGTTTCAACTGTGAAGGAAGAAGATATGCTGGGATTGCAGCTCTCACGGTCATAATCCTCATGATTTGAGACAATTGTTTCCAAACAAGTAATAATTTATTGAAGAGGATACTATCCTGCTTACCTGGTGTCAATCAGAAGAAATACATCTGACTTTTGAACTTGAGAGATCCTGGTATAAATCAGTTGTAACTTATCTGCTATACATAAAATCCCTATGTCTTTCTCATTCCTTATTAATAAATGTTTTTCCATTTAGTGTTCAAAATTTTCAGCTAAAATAATCAGTAAAGTAATCATGTGCAATAACACATACCAGTTTGTGTAAAAAGGAACAACTAAAGGAATGTATATCTACAAGTGAATAAATGTGGGAGAGAGAGAGTAGGTGGGAAGATCACTTCTATATTAACTCTAGCACACAGGACACAACAAGAAGCAAGCTCCCAGCAAAGAAACCCCTGCCCCAAGGGTCCTATCACTAATAAAAAAATGTATTTGCAAAGTCCCATTAGAGCAAGAGTTATTGACTTGGGAGTTCTTGCCAGGGCAAATCTGCTCAGTTCAGAGATTCCCCAGGGATTCTGACAACACATACTCTTGTCATACTGCAATAAATTCTCCTGCTGGGTACTGTTTTTTTCAGGCCTAAAAGCAAGCTAATCCACATGCTATTTTCTTTCACAGAAGGCTCTGATAGGGCTTTTTTTTGTTTTTTAGTTTTCTTTTCCAGACCAATTCCACTGTTGACTGCAATTAAATACAATATCTTGGACTTTTTTAATATTATAATTTGGCAGTTATCCTCATGCTGCTCTCTTCTCTTCCAGAAGCCACAGTTAACTCTTTAAAGTGTGAAATATAGAGACTTGGCAATAACTCCTGGACAATGTAAATAAGGCAGACACAATAAAGTAGAGAAATAACAAAATTCATTATGGATTCTTACACATACATGCACAAATACAAATAGCACACCTGTCTAATGTAAGCTGCTCTAAGACAGAAGCTTTAAGGTCTAAAATGCTATCTGCAAAATTATATGGGTTTTGTGGCTCAGTTTAAAATCAGGTGAGCAGATAGAGGTGTAACCATATTAATATATTAATAAATATATGTAGTTATATAAATTCTCATAAAAATACTTATGTCCCACTAAAAAATCCAGAATGACTACACATATTATAATTTTTTAACATTTTTAATTAATACACTTTCTAATTAAGACATAAACAAAGAAATATTATAAGTAGATATATAAATCTGTAGTAATTTCTTAAAAAGAATGAAACAAAAAGAAAAAATTATACAGCCCTTGGTAAATAATTGTCACTTTATATTTGAATAAAGCACTCAATTTTTCTGGTCTAAATTAAATCCAAGCAGGAGAAGTAGTACTCTGTTTCTTATTATATTGCTTAGTTGTTTATGCACAAAATAAACAGTAATTTATTTCTAAGAAGATTACTAGATGACTAATAGCTAGGTAGATAAAACCTCTTAATTGTTATTCAAAATTATGGAAGGAAAATATGAGTAATGGTAAGCTGTTGAATTTGCAGTCCTTTTTGCTTGTGGAACTCCCAGAAACATCTGAATATAATAAATAGTTCATTGTAGGTTTTGTTTTACATAGAATATGGTGTGATTTTAACTCAATGGAACAAATCCTTAATTCTGTTGAACAAAATCCACATTCAAGAAGACTAATACATGACTATAAACCACCTGCTTTGGTGTTCTGTACTGATAGTCATCAAAATATGGTTAATTGCTATTACTGTAGAGTACAGAATACGTGAATGCCAATTCTTGTGTAAAAGTTCTGCAACTAGAAAAGCACGTAAGCAAATACTTAACAGTCCAAATTCAAATCAGTAATACAGGAGCTCTCAAGCTTTTCCACTTGTGACTCAATACAGAAAATGGTAAAATAACAGATATTATTAATCTATGTAAATGAAATAAAATGGATTAGGTGTGCTTTTTAGAAATGAATTAAAAGAGAATGCAACAGTTTGACAAACCAGAGCACAGGAACTATACTATGGATAGAGTAGTTAGCTTGTAAAAAGGTAGCTAGATCGCTTTGGAAGAGACACGCTAGAGCTAGTGTCAATTGTTAAAGACTGGGAAACAGAATTAAAGCAATAAGATAATAGAGTAGAAAATTATTTGCATAGAAAGTACTTTTCATTTCTAGTCTTGGACATGGATTGACAAAATTATATATATCAGAATTTTTGATACATGTCACTACAGTTACTTTCAGGAGGACCAACAACTGTCACTCTATGTAATAAGAATTAAGAGAGTAAGAGAAGTTGCAGATGACCCATTGTTGCTCACCAGCCTGGGCTGCAGCACCAAGGACACTGTTGCATCCTCCACAGCCAGGAGGAAATGGCCTGCCTCTTGTAGGCAGGATAGGTACCTTGAGTTGAGTAGTTAATTAGTAGTTCATTATCTCAACTCAGTCCAGCTAGGTAAGAATGATTGGTGCCATATCCCATCTCTGGAAGTGTTCAAGGCCAAGTTGGATGAGGCTTTGGGCAATCTGGTGTATTGGATGGTTTCCCTGCCCATGGCAGGGAGGTTGAAACTAGATGATCTTTGAGGTCCCTTCCAATCCTAACCATTCTATGATTCTATGATAGCAACTCAGTGACACAGTATATGTTGAAAGACGCAGTAGCAAGGGAAGGGTCAAATTTTAATTCCTTCTAAAAATCTGATGCCCATTCAATTAATCTAATTTTATTTATTCACAGACAGTACAAATTTAAGAGAGAGATCCAGAATTAATCAGAATTCTATGCCACTAATATGGAAGAATGCTCCTGATTCAGACAGTAACTTCCCAACTACAGCATTTTCGCAAAACTTTCTATCTCCTTTTGTAATCGGCTGCAACAGAACAGCTATTCTATTTGGCTGCCTTTATTTACTTTTAAAGAAAAGAATCCTACTAAGTATTTCTGATGAAATGAAAAAAATAATATTAAAACAGGCATTAAAACATCAGCTTGTATTTTCTAAACAATGTATAATTCAATGGTTTTCAAAGGTCTACTAGGAGGTAGTGAGCAAAGTGTTGCTGTTGACCTATAAAACTAGAACACTGGAGATACTGACAGAAATTAGATTTGTTTAAAAAAGAACAGTAATTGTTTAAGATATTATTTCTGATATGAGTTTCTAACGACAATTTTTTGTGACTTACATCTACATTTTCTTATTAAGAAATAAAATCTCTCTACTGGTTCTGGTGTTCTCAAAAATAAGAAAACACATTGTGTGATTTTTAAATTGATGCTGCTGCTCTGTACGTAGAGAATGTTTGCATGAAAGCCTGATCCTGTGAGTAGGACAGAAACCGCCCAGAAAATTCTTGTTTTGCTGACCTGTGTCACAAGGAGGATTATTAGCCAGCTCAGAAAAGTAGAGTAGCACTCTCCTTTTTCTTCCAGATCACTTACGGTTGGGGAAAACACATTTGGGGAAATCAACACTCTGGACAGTCAAACCCATTTGAGTGGCTGCACTCCACTAAGCAATGATACGGATCATTCTGTCTGCAATTACCTGTAAAGGAAGTCTGAGTCCTGAAACTTCAGGAAATTACTGAGGTTCAGGAAGTGGGCCATCTGAACGAATTTCTTTCGAGATATCTTCTCCTAACAAAAGAGCTTGGACTGACCGAGAAAAAAAAGATACATAACAAAACTCCTTTTGGAAATCTTTTTGGCAACTGTTTGGAATAAATAATCAATGATAGCTAGATAAGTCCTAACTAATTAAGCTTTGTTTAAAAAAAAACCTGTAGGTATTTGGTATTAATTTTCCTTGAGCAATTTAGCAAGTTTGTTGTTTTTTTTTCAAAGTGTCACTCCCATTTGTAATTATCGACTTTTAGAAGGTATTTACACTCTTTAATTCTTGCAACTAAAAACTGTAATGCTTTTGCCATCTGTAGCACTAGTATTGGACAACTTCACATACTTGCTAACTACATTAAAAAAAAAAAAAAAAAAAAGAAGGAGGGAACAGGATAAAGAGCATTGAGAAAGCAGCCTGATCATCCATCGGTCAGTGCTTCAGAATCAATAAGCAATTTACTACAGCACTTTATTAAAGTATAGCTTAATGAGTTCTTGAGATCAAACCTGGCTATTTTTCAAGGTGCAATATACCCCAAATTAACATCTACCATTTTTCTTTCTATCCATGAGTAAGCAGTGACACAATCATTATGGCAGTTAATTCAGAAAAAATCTCATTACTCAGCACATATATATCCTTAGACATGGTAGCAAAATACTATTGAAACTGTTTACACTGATGTGGTTTATTTTTGAGACTGAGCTAATAGATCTGGGAGGACAATAAGCTCCCCAGAGTGACAAATGGCTGTGAGAAAGCAGTGGATAATAATCTCTCTTGCTGTCAAAGCTGTAGCTGGAAGTGATTAAGCCTTTAGGGTCCTACTGATGTCAAGGTTGTTACCATTTCTTTTGTCAGGCAGGATAACTATCTGATAAAATTAAAATAAATATGTATCATTAGCAGATAGAAAATGCATTCACTAAAATAACATGTTTATATTTATATACAGAAAAATCCATTCCTAATTGCTCTTCAGTTCCAAGTGAAGCATTGTATGAAACCACCCTACTCAAAAGAATTTTATCTTTTAATCACAGTTGCAGGGAAGACATATCAAAGAAACGAAAGTATATTTCCCAGTGAAACCTTTGATCCTGTGGCATTTCTAAGTTGGAATGTTATTTTTCTACATGGGATTTTTATTATATTCTTCTAAATGTTATTAAGAATACTAGCCTGGGGATCTAATCATCAGAGATTTTGTCTAAACTTTATTTGTTATTGTGGTTAAATATTCCTTACACAAATTTGTGGGACTAACATATCTCATTTGGTATTTGATGTTTTCATCTCATCCCCTCAGACAATGATGCTACTAAAGAAGATGCTGTACCACGTTTATTGAAATCCCTCCTAAACTATCTTTATCATATAAATCCCTGCTAAATGAATTCATAAAAACAGTACAAGAAACATGTTATTTTCTCCCCTCAAATTACTAGTTAATAACTTCTAGACTGTGAGCTTTTTCAGATTTGCAGAAACTTTATCTTTCTGCCTTAAATACTCCAGGGCTCATTACAGTTGAATAAATAAAATTCTAACAACTGCTTAGTTAAAATTGCTTTTGCTGGAAAATGTGTGTTTAAAAGGGCTCCTCTCCATTCTTAAAGGACTTCTTTAAGAGATGATTCCAAGTGACAATATTGTATTTCAAAGCAATGTCAGTAATTCTTTCAAAACAACAATGTGAGAGAGAAAATTCTGTTTGAGCATAGTCTAGAGATCAGGATTACACCTCTCGGGTGACACATTTGAGACCTGTTACAGCAGAAGCCCAAGCTTCTTAAGATAACCTTCTGAAATATTGTTAGAATTTGTTGAAATCTCACTTTGTGTGAAATTTATAAGACTAGTTCAGCAATGCTCTGACCTTACTGAAGAACCATGTAGGAGTAAATCAAAGCCTGCAAGTGGCACACACAGCTCCTACCCCTACCATGTTGTCTCACACAAAAGCAGTAATTCCAGGAGCATAAAGCCAACAGCAGCAACAGCAAGAGAACGAATAAAAGAATTCAGCCATAACTTCCAATATGAAAAAAGAGAAACCAAAGAGTTTACAGTTTCTCTTTAGCATTAGAGAAGATTCACATTCTTCATAAATACAGTTTCTCTTTAGCAGAGTACATTCACATTCTTCATAAATGTAGCCCAATGTTCTTCTCCAGATTGTTCTGATTCTACTCAATCAAAACAGCTGGACTGTCCTAGGACCCTTCAGGATAAATCTGTTTGAAAAGTTCAGATTTGGACAGAAGTGGACCTAAGCAAGACAGAAAGTAAAGGCGCTGCAGTCTTGTGCCTTCATGAATGTGACTTGAATTAAAAAAATTTCAGTTCTGAATTAAGCCTTCTGAGGATGCTTATCATTTTGTACACTAGAATTATTTAACTGAGGAACATTTCTGCAGATTAAATGGAACTAGCAATCTAATAATATTTAAAAAGTCAAAGATGATATGGTTTTATAGGCTAAAAGCTATGCTGAATTATTAGATATTTCTCTTTCATGAGAAATTTAGGGAAAATGATGTCAAGGACGCAATGTGATCACACTTCCTCCTTCAAGAAGTAAGAAAATCCTTAAATTTTGTAAATTCAATCTTATAGAAGACAGAAATATTACCTAGCATGAGTCTCTGCCACAATTACTGGTAGAAAGAGTGGCAATGTCAGAAGTTTACAATGCGTTTAATTGCAAGCACAATGACATTCTCACAGTAATATGCTAAATAACAAAAGCATGATTTATTTACAATGATGAAAGCATATTTAAAAGTCTGAGCAAAGTAAGACTTTAAGGACCGATAATTTACTTTGATGGTGAGTATCCTGGGCATTAAGACAACAAAGCCATGAAGCATATGGGTTTTGCTGGATTGGAGCCTTACTCTTTATCTGTCCATATTTCTACAGAAAGACACTGAAATCTACTGCTAGGGATTCTGGTTTTATTCAAATTTTCCTTACGGTATTTTAAATGTTTAAAAACTTAAACACGTAAGAGGATCTGTTGTAAGAAACCCTATCAGTTCTAATAAAAGAAATACAAATAGCACAGAGAGTAGCTACTACAGCTGTTATTTCTTTCCAGATTCTTCAAATCCAGGGGCAGACTTGCTGAGATATCTGGAAGGCTGTCCTCCTCCGTTATTGCTGGTTACTTGGAATATACACTGTGTTCTGATGACAGAGGAATTTCCAGTCTAACCTCTTCTTTATGAAAGCTGCAGTTCAATATTCAAAACTGCCTGCAGCTGTGTTTTGTTCAGTAACACCTACTGTGCAAAAAGAAACACAGCAAGAAAAGGTTTTACCTTTTTTTTTTCACTTCACTAAGTGTCACAGCCAAAAGCACGATAAGAAAAAAAAAAATGGCATATGCATACATTTGAAGCACTGGAATGCTTAAATTTGAAAAGCCCACATACTCTTGGAAGATCTTCCGTGACTACCTAGAAACCAGCTTCTTTTCAGAGACAGAATATCAAATTAGCCTAAATCATTTAATTAAAAATGTCAAAATGGGACTCTAATTGGATTTGAACCCTCTATAAAAATTTTTGCCTTTCAGATTGCTATTGGGTGTTTTCCATTACATTTATTTCTGTACTCCAATAAGAATCACACTAATAATCTGAAATGAAAATGTGCCCCGGGGAACATTTGATTAAAATGTGTAATACTGAGGAACAATGATTCATCAGTAATCATAAATTTGTAATGCAGATACATTTATAATGGCAGATGAAATGGTATCATTTTCCAGCAACCAATATATTCTCCAAGATCAGGTGGATTTGAAGTCCTTCCTAACATTCGATTATGTAGTCAGAAACTATATGGAAGAGCACATGGAAGTGACCTTTAGTCTGATTGAGTATCACATCTTATTAGGCATATGTGTTCATAGAGACTGAAGTATCTTCACTGACTTAATTGATTAACATGGCTTGGGTATCACTATTGCATATCATTGTCTGTGTAACACAAACAGAATTACTCATAACAATTAGAGGTTGCATAAAAAATGTGAGAGGTAGACACTGGGCAAATATAAACATTGCATCTAAGTCACTAAGGCTATGCTGGTTTGGATTTGGTTGCTATGATGCAATTATAATACAGAACTGGATCTGTATTATAGCACTCTTGAGCAGGGAATAAAAAAGCGAGTAAAAAGCACATTCTAAAATGCATAAAATAACATTTTCATAGCACAAATTTTACCTTAGCTGTTAAAATATGCTAACCAGAAAGATTATTTTGCAAGACTTTTCATATCACTTGTCAGATAACTCATTTGCATCTTCGTATAAATAATAAGGCAGGAATTTTTTTCAGTACTTCAGCTGAAAAATGTTGGTGGAGCAAAATTGCAAAAAAAGCCAAATATTCACATCAAGTCATTAATATTGTAGATACTTTGAGCTGAGCTTATTGATGATATCAAACAGGGAAATACCATAAAACTGCACAAATGGCTGATTTTGCTATGATTAGGTGGCTTTTCTGCCCAAAACTTACGTCTACTCCAGATAATCATATCCCAACACCGGTAAGTTACATGAAATAATGACACAGATAGTAAAATTAAAATAACTGTTGTAGCAATTGTTTGGGAAGAACTGGAAGCACACTAGAGACAGGATTAGAATTCAAAGAGATTTGTTCAAATCAGAAAAAAAATTAAACTCTCAAGAATACAAGTCAGTGAAGAGAAGTGCAAAGTGCTCCCTGAAGAAAGAATGACTTGGCAAAATTAGTAAAGCTTCAGATGTGGGTTTATGTCAGTGTCAGGGAACCGTTTTTTAAGGACACAGACCTGTAGAAGTGAGTTCTCAGATGAGTATCAGGAATGAAAACGATTCTAACAGAAAAAACTTGAAAAGGCAGGGTGTTTTCTTCTAAGGAGGACAAGACTGAAGGGAAACAATACGACAACCTTTACTCTGTGGAAGGTTGTCACAAAAAGGACAACCTTCTAATGTTTGTTGAATAACAGACAGTAAGTAATAAGCTTAAGTTTCAGAAAAGATTTAAAGTAAGTTGTTTTTTTTTTTTCAAAATCATCCTGATATAATCAGTCAGATTTCCTAAGCATGTTGTGGGCTTATCATTTCTTTAATAGTTTCCTAACATTTGTCAGAAATGGATCGAGCCTTAGAGCTACGCAAAAGACCGAGTACCTCACAACCTTATCAGCTTTGGTTTTATGTTTCTATGAAAAATGACAATGCCCTAAGAAAAGCAAATGATCCCTCATAAATTATAAATCTCTTTCTCTAAGTACAGTTTATTAAGGATTGTCAGTTGAGTCAAATGTGACTTTGGATTGTTAAATCTTTGAGGCAGTGAGTGTGCAGATACTTGAGTCTGTGATGCATTAGCATAGTCGTTGATAAAAACAAACTAACAAATCATACCAGTAACCCTGGTTCTGTAAAGGCTGGTATAGTGCTGCAAGTGAGCTCCCAGCAAAACACATACGCAAGTTCCTGATAATGAGCTCCTTCCATCTTCTTCCCCTCCAGATACTTGGATAATGGGTGGTTCTGACTATTTAGTAATCTGTTAAATTAGTCATTAGTAAACATTTTTTCAAGAATGTTTTATCAAGTACAGAAAGAAATATAATGGTATATAATACAGATTTAAAGACGATACCAAGATTTCTAATTTTGCAAACACAGAGAACAAATGAATCATGTCAACCTTCACCTACGTCAGATAATTACCTGAACCTAATCTGACTAACACTTGCTTAAAGATCCTGTCACTAACAGCTGCCTTTGAAATCCAAGTCTTTCTGGTTTTCTTTCTCATTTAAGGTTTCTTCTAATCAGCATCAGAAAAAAAAAATATTACTGATAACCCAAATAGAGACAAAAAAGATGCATTTTGGTAGATGCATTTTAAAAGCATGTATGCTATTTTCTTTAATACGTATTTCTGTGCCTCTGTGAAGAATAACCACTTAGGAATCAGAATTGCCTTTAAGTCTAATGAAACAAAAGATCTGTATGCAAGATCAAGTGCACAGTTTCAACTACTAAAACAACATCCTTTATGGCTTGCAGGAACATTAGTGCTGCCTCCTCCAGGGTAAAGGATGGAGAAAGCAGCTATTTACTGGTGTTTGAGTTTCGTAATGTTTCTGTGTTTCTCTTCGGCACTTAGAAAATCTAATTTCCTGTGAACAGGGCTTGTGTTATCATCCATCACAACCCTTTTGTGCTGGCTCCTCACTATTATTGCTCATAACAGCTTGCACTGATAAGATGTCTGTTGTCTTTTCCAAGTACAGATGTTTGCACCCAAATCAAAGACTACACTAGTCAAACAGTATGTGTTAGGGCAGTACCAGCACCACACAGTAAGCTTTCTCTTCTCACTTCTTCTCTGACTTTAATGAAAGATCTTTTTTATCTAATTTGTAGTGTTCCTGGAGTATAACCCTACTGCTGTCACCAAACTGTATTATTAGTAATTTAACAGCACTGAAAAACTGAATGAAAGCAGCTGTCAACTGAATTCTAAAATTATCCAGTTATTTGATTTTTTGTTTTCATACAGTAGGAAGCATACTCCAGAAATTTTGTGTCTACAGTAGGCAGAGATACTATTTTTTCACATCTTTCTATACATCTCTTGCAACTCAAACCCAGGTATTTTGCTACTGAGATCTAAGTCCTGAATGCTTAGAAGCACACAAGCAAAACAGACATACGAAAAGTTTAAGTACAAAATGCATGCAAACCCAGCCAATTCTGCTTAGTTCTGAAAGATGAGCCAAGTTACACAGCAAGCTAATTGCATCAAAAAGGTATTCAAACAAATTTGTGGTACCACTATTGTTTGTTTACAAGTTGGCAGAACAATACACTGGTTTCAGAGAGCAGAAGGTAATATGCAATTCTGCTTTTGTTTTGTTTGGTGGGGTTTTTTTGCTGCTCTTTGAAAACATTATTACAGGAAAAGTTAAAACCCACTTTTTTAGACCTATTAGGTACAAAATGCAAATTGTATTAGTAAAGAATTATGGATTGAAGATTTCAGAAAAAGTCATTGAAAGCTGGACAACTACCATGTTGTTAGCCAGAGAAAGATTTTCAGAACCCTGGGATAATTTTTTTTTTGTACAGATAAGAGACTTAAATTTCTCAAACTGATGATCTTAGAGGTTTCAGTTCTGAGAAAAGAGCTACTTAGAGCTGGCTAATAACAAAGCTCCCAGCAGAGCATTTGTGCAGGTATTTCTAGCTTCTCTGGAATATAAGTACTTTACCTCCCATGAAATCATTGGCATAATATGCTTAATATTCTTTGCACTTAGAAAGTAATCATCATAATTAGTAGCTGATATATGAAAATATGTTTGAGATGTTCAAAAGGCATAAGTTTATCAAGATTCTCAAGCACAGGACGAAGAGAAAAGCAGACTCTGTGAGGGCAGAACACAATATTTCTCATTGCATTCAGCCTTCTGTGTGTTTAAGTCAGGTCTCTACAACAGGTTATAGATGAGGCTCCACATAGTGTCTGCAGTGATTTCAGCAATGCTCTAGACCTGATTGCTGGGTCCTTAAAACTTTAGAAGTCTCCTCTTAGTCTCCTTCTATGCAGCTCAGCTTTGCAAATACTCCCCCTTGTGAGTGGTGCTGATTCCTTCTCAGCTGTCTGAAGCACTAGTGGCTCCAGACGGGGAGATGGAGTGGGGTGGTACAGAAGTCATACTCACAGAGGAAATTTTACTATGGTGTCAAATTTAAAAATTTGAGCATAGGAATGGTGTCAGGGAAGAAAATCTTAGCAAAGCTTATCCCATCACTGAAAAATGGTATTTTCATATCTGTTGCCTTATGCACTTTTACAGTAACAATGATATCTTAATCCATTTATTACATTTAATTTATTATTATACTTATTATATATAGCTGAAATCAAAATAGCCAGATAAGCCACACATTTTCCTACACTAGAATTTTCTTTTTACTTAAAACATAATGTCATAAAATTGTCCCATCAAAGTGAAAAGCCAATATCGATTGTATTCTTCTTTCTCAAGTTGACATGGAAACAAAATTATTTTCTTCTCAGTCTACTGTACTGTACAGCACAAATGTAATACAATGGAGGATCACCATTAGGTGTGCTTTCAATCAATACAGCTGTATTCAAACCTTCTTTTTATAACCCTGGGAAGAGCCAGACTTGTATGTCTTGTGTGATACATCAGCTTACACTGGTGGCTATTAACAGAAAATGGCATTTATTCTAGTCTTCAGTCTTGACTTACAAGCACAGTAAAAAGTGATGTGAATTATAAAAACAAGATGAATGGTTTAAGAAGGCTGACTTCACAGAGGATTCTCGACAATTGATTGTTATTTTCTAGACTTTACTCCAGAATTTCATGTCTCTGGATGGAATCTCATACTCACAAAAAAAAACTGATTAAATGAAACCCAACAATATTTAAATAATTTCTTCCTAAAGGTGACTTTCCAGGCATCCTAACTGGTATCCTGTGGAAGCTGTCGACTGTTGAAATGAGGTATAGCATCAACCAATGTTGATTAGCAGGGGTAGAGTTCAAAACAGGAATTTCTTATTCATAGAGATAAGTAGCTTGTACTCCCCTGATAATATAAAACATTTGAAGACCTTGAAAATCTTTGATTCATGGTGCCCATGAACCAACTAATGCACCATTGACAGTTGCAGGCAGCTTTTAAATGTAGATGAGTGGAAATACAATGGGAAAAATGACTTATTTTTAGAAAACTTTATTCGACTGTCAAAAATGCTAAAAAATTCTCTAACAAAGAAAATAATTTATCTCTTAATTTTTGCCAACATTCTTGTATGTGTTTCAATTTCTGGTGTAAATAGCTTATCTGGTAAATTACAAATTGACCAATAAAAGCAAATATAGTGAGAACTAAACATTTCTTTAAAATTTGTAGCATTTTTAGGGGGCTGCTTTCCAAGTGATGTTCACTTGTTTGTTCAGTTCACTTTGTAGTATTTCACTTTCGCTTGATTTAAGCAACAAAATGCAGTTTCACAGGTGAGGAATATGTGAAGAAACCTGAAGTCCCCCAGAAACCATAAGCCTGAGCAGCACATTTCATTAAAAGCAGTAGGATTTGTGCTCTAATGCAATTTATCTCTAATTTGGGGTGACTACGGAGAGAAGAGCAATCCCCTGAAGTGAGGTGATGGCACATGTCTGTGGGAATAAGAAAGAAGTAAGAAATGAGAAATCCAAGGAAATTCTGATTTACCGGGGTAAGGCAGAAGGGGGTGTGATTCCTCCATGCTGTATCTCAAAACACAGTATTAGATACTGGGGAGAGGGGTTGTAAAGCTCTGTCGTCGCTGCTAGGGTAAGCCCAGCAGTACTGGTGTGCTGGACGTGTCAAGGCACAGGAGCTGTGCTGAAGGCATCCCAGGAGAATTGTTCACAGCACAACATGGCAGCCTGTCACACCTCTTCCCTTCCCACACTGCTGAACCTCTCTGCTCTGAAGACCCTTCAAAGAGCCTATTGACCATGAGGACCCCCTACAATTACTGAAAGTGGCTGCTGTGTTGTAGATATTTGTTTATTTCTGCTCCCTTGGCACCTGGGCTGAGGCTGGGGGTTCTCAGCCTTGTAAGATAGTCTGCAATTCATTCTCCTGACAGAGCTAAGAGACAAACTATTATAGTAAAATAATAAAACAAAATGATGAAAAAGGAGAACCACAATCTAAACCATTTGCAAACCAAGTTTGCTCCCTTCTCTCATCACTTAGATTTAGAAAAATACCATTAGGGATGCTGTTCTTTTCCTGAGAACCAGAAGACGTGCTTGTGAAAGGCCTTTCCTCCTCCTCAAGCAAATTCAGGATGTTTCTGACGATATACTCTTTGAAGGAGCTCTTCTGCTCTCTCTGCTCCTTCTTTTGTACTGACTTTTGTATTCAGTCGACTATAATGACTAAGACATTATTTTGCTGAGTTCATGTTCAGCTAAATCAGTGAGCTGCACTCATGAGCTCACACAATCCTTACTTTCAACATGAGGAAGACAGAAAAACGTGAGGCAAGACAGATACTTGTGGTTGGACATCCTGATGGGATCCTCAGGTATATCCTTTGGTATATCTAGTTCACAGTTAGATCAGATGTAGCATATTGTGAAATGGCATCCTAACGATCATTTTAAAAGCATTAATGACCACTTAGTACTAAAGACAAAGTTATAGGCTATACTAGACGTGAATGGTATGCTTTTATTCATATTCTACTGGTATCTATTCTACACTAAGATGAGTCTGATTCTTCCCCTTATTCTGCAGGAGAAACTGTTCCCTACAATATGCAGCTGAGAAGAGAAGAAAGGTATTGGAGCTAACACTATCAGAAGTCATATACCAAGATGAACATTTTCATGGTGGGATAATCACTATTTCCATTAATAAGTTCTTCCTAGTCAGTGTATGTGTCAGACAGAGCCCTAAAGTGATAAATTTCTTGAATCAACATGTCTCTGCAACTTCAAGCTTTTCCGAGCTCTGAGATAATTACAACAACTCTCTGTTCATTTAGAAGGAATAATATTTCTTGAGAAAAAAACAATTTCAACCACAGTATGGCCCTTGTGATCTAAGAAATCATAAATCATCTGGGCAGAAAATATGTGGAAGCAAAGCAAAACAAAACAAAACAAAACAAAACAGCCTCTGTGGGAGCTGTATGATCCGCGTTAAAACTTTACTATCAAAAATCACTCCTGGAGTGTTACACAACATGGACACACAAAGAAGATGAGGCATTCAGAATTGAAAAGCACTAAAACCATTCATCCCTAAGCCTCTGCTTTTCTGCATGCAAAGTAAATTACTTATCATCAACCAAAGCTGAAATGCATAGGGCTTGAGCTTTTTGCAGGCAGAGGTTACATAAATGATTGTCATCCTCACTTTACAATTTTGAGAATTAAACAACAGAAATTATAAATCTCAATTTTAAAGGAAAACTTCACTGAATGAAAGAAACCTGTGTATTTCATGAGTTTCATTCTATATCCAGTCCCTGAACTCTCACAACTTTAAATAGCTAATAGACACATTGTTCAGGCATAGTTAGCTGCACTGAGATTTGGGTGGCAGGGCAGGTATTTTCTTCAAATATCAAATCAATTGCATGTTGTTTTTCCAGCAGGCTAGAAAATAGGAATAACTTAAGTGTTAATGAAAATGCTACAGGTGCATGGATTTGGGCAACTAACAGACCTAAAAAGTTCTGACATAAACACACCTGTGGCAGCTTCACTAATGGCTGTTGCCATGGAGACACCAAAAAAAAGGGAAACAAATCTGGGGGATAAAAAGGAAGAAAACAGTATATATGACTGCCACTCTGTGGTTATCATCTTGGTAGTTTACAGCCAAGTTTATAACAATGACAACATGCTAGAATGTTTCTGAGATCTGCAGGTGGAAGCAATCCTCTCCTTCTTTGTTCTTAAGGTTCCTTTCTTGTCAAGCAGGAAAGATGAACAAATCAGTTTTACTGGAGCCCACAAAGGTCATTAAAGAAAAGAACAACTCAGTATGTGATGAAGAGGGTATGTGGCATTTTGCTTTATTTGTTTTTATTAGCAGTATCGAGACATTTAACCAGTAAAAAAATACTTCTTTACAGTATATGTACAAATATTGCATTCACCTGACACTTAGCTCACTCAACTGTTTGAGTTTCTGCCACTTCCTTCTTACCCAGAAATTATCACAGTTTACCAGATAGTCCTGTCTGTCAGGGATGTTTAGTTATATTTATTTCTCTTCTTATCTCCCATCACAAATTTTTGCTACAGTAATTGTTTCACTTCTTCTAATGGTCAAATTTCTCTCCTTCACAGATATTCACATCAGTACCAAATATTGGTACTGGTACAAGGTACAATACCCTTGTACCAAACATTAATAGCAAAATAACAAGGCTTTCATAAAAGATTTTGGCACAACATGCAGAAGTGGGCTAAATACCCTAACAGCAGGAAAGGTGAACTGGACAAAGGATCTCCTTACTTTGAAATGACAGAGAAACTAAAGACCTGCATGTATTATTTGATCATACAATGATCATCAACTACCAATCCAAAGTGGCCATGACAGAAGACGCCTAAAATGTTTCAACAAAAGTTTTTCCATTACTGCCAGGAAACACTAAGTCTTTGGCACCAGGGAGACACACTTAGTGATACCATACAAAGTTCTGCTCAGACATGTTTTGAAAAATGAAATGAAGTTGGAATAGATGAAGGCAAAAACTCCCAGGAAGACCTGATGCTTGTTTAGCTTAGTGAATGCAATGCCAAGAAAGTACATGGCTCTTGCCTGCCAATATACCAAAAATGCAAACTTCAGAACTGGAAATAATGCTATTTAATCCAAAAAACAATATTGGCACAAATGGGTATGAAATGACTGCGAATGCTGTTAAGCTGGAAACTAACATAAGATTTTCAGCCACCATGAACCTGGAGTCCTTTAATAGCACTAGTAGGGTCAAGAACATATCAAGCTTCAAGGTAAATGCTTGATTAAACGGCAGAAAATATTATATGTCTGTTACCTTTGAGTCTATGGGATTCAGTGACAAAGAATATATCCAGTTTTTTACTTCTACTTGTATTTGCTTTAAGTGGCAAGGTTTTGGTAGCGGCCGGGGGGCTGCAGGGCCACGTCTGCAGCACAGAGAACCCCACACCAAAGCAGGAGGATATTTCCTGAAGTAAGTTGCAGCCTCTGGACAGACCAAGCTGGAGCAGCAGATCACGGGAAGGACCCACTCTGGAGCAGGGGAAAAGTGGAGGAGGAAGGAACAACAGAGGGGAGCTGTTATGGACTGACTGCAACCTCTCATTCCCCACCTCCCTGTGCTGCTTGGCCTGGAAGAGAAGGTAGAGGAATCAGGAATGAAGGAGTGAAACTAGATTTTTTTTCTCAATATCCAACTCTACTTTTAATTGGTAATAAATTAAATTACTTTTCTCTCTCTCTTTTGCCCATAATGGTAATTGGTAAGCGATCTTCCTGTCTTTATGTCCACTCATGAGCTTTTCCATCACATTTTCCCTCTATCTCTAAAGATATATTGCTAATTAGCAATTAATATATTGTTAAAGATATATTGCTGATTGTTAATAATTGGATATTGCTAATAATTTTCAACTTCACATCATTAATTTATTGTAACAAAGTAACTAGTGTTCATCAACTGCTTGTTTTTGGCTACTTGCTGCACTGACAGACTGCCAAATTACTACAATGTTAGTAATTATGTAACTAGAGAAAATCAACAGTTTAGATTGAGAACTCAGTGTTGTCCAGAGGTATCTGGAAGATGAGAGAAATAAAGGAAGGGGAAACATTGCCTAAAAATTAGATAGCCTAAAATAAGATAAAAGTGATGTTATCTGAAGTCATCTGCCCTTGCTATAGTCCATTTTACTTGTCAGAAAGAGAAAAGCACACATTTATCTCATCTTGCTGATTTGGGCGGAATCATGACATTTGACATGTTGATCCAGAACAGCCAAGGCACAGCTTAGGAAATCAGTATGCAAACTACATTAGATCTGCAAGCTACAGTATGCTCCGAGATGAACATCACCTTCAACATAAAACACGCTGTAGCACTGAAAAACTAAAAACAGACCTTCTAAAAATGTCTTTTTTATTCTTAAAAAAAGTATAAATAAACATTGCTAAGGGATTCCAGGACATTCAGTCTGGAAGTTATAGAAGATACTCAGTGTTTCCACGAAAATATGCAAAGATGAGTACCATAACTTACCAGTCAAGACTTTGTAACTCTTTCCTAAAGTTTTGCCTCTGGAAAGGAAGCAACAATTATTCCTCTTGAAATTCTCCTAAATTCCTCTGTTGATTTTTAGTGCAAGTTCTACCAGGATTATGCTTACCGGAGGACAAAAACCTCTAGCTAGCACCAAATCTTGTAGAAACTGCTTGAGAATTTGTTAGGGCAGCTTGAAGGCACAATTTTTCTCCTAACATCCCAGGAGATCACATTGTGAACAATGAATTCCTTTAGCAACTGTGAATGTTGTAAACACATGTCCTGAAAAAACAGCTGATTTAAAAGAATATTTCATGTTCCTACTTTGGTTTGTTGATTTTTATGGCTGGCAATCATCACAGCTTTGGTAAACCTCCCTTTGCTGAACATTCCTTATGCTGTTGTTTCAGGCTTACTTACCAGGACAACATTTTTTGAGTTCTCAGACTTTAAGTATGCTAAATTGTAAATCGTAAATCTGCTTTTCGGTCTCAAAGCTGTCTCAGTACATAGTGGTCCCCAGACAGCACCCTACTGTAAGAGTTAAGATCTCCCACAGTCTAGCTTCCTAAGCCCTATGACAAATGCAAACTTTCCCAAATGCTTCAGTTATTAAAGAAATGTCCTTTTCCAGAGCACCAGGTTTGACACTTTGGTTTATTATTTACCTCCTCTGGATCAGGCAACAGTTATAGCACATATGTGCAACTTGTAAAAACCTCCAATATACTTTGTCCTGACCTTAGGTATCTTATCAAATATTAAAAAACAAACAAACAAACAAAAAAACAACACTGAAACCAAAACAACAACAGGTGAAAAATTATCCTATTTCTTTAACAATTAATTTTTCCTTTCTACTTGGATCAAAGTTGTGTAAGTAGTGCAGGGTCCTTCCTTGCCTCTTGGACATGAATTTTTACCCCTCAGCAAAATCTCTCTCATCTACTATCCCTCTCTTCAAAACACCAGATCAGAAAATGTCTTTTACAACTTCCATGCATATTCATCAGATGATGTGTAATATCTTTCTCAGGTGATCAAAGGTCACCTGTGGTAACACTCAAAATTGCTCAAAAATACATTCAAGTAAAAAAGCTTGACCGTGCTTTGTTAGGTTTTTCCAAAATGGAGGTAGAAAATGGAGTTTTCAACCTGACACAGATACAAGTATAGATTTTGTATTCCCAAAGTGAGTTCAGAAATTATATATAGGCATATTCCCTAAATCACCGTGGTAATTACTGTGACCTAGAACAAATACCTTCATTTTAAAGTAATTTTAATTATGAACATTGGTGAATTGCAGAGGTTTGGGAGAGAAACTGGGGCAAAGCGTTGCCATATCTCTGGTACAATGCCGTAGGTTTCCTGTTATAATTGAAAATCTGTTAATCTGAACTATTTTTCCTTTTAGCTAGGGAAAATACCTCAAATACCTGTTAGGAAAAGGCACATGACATAAACCTGTTTAAAAGATAATAAAGACTGTGTCCCTTACACACATCTCACATTAAGTTCAACTAACATTGATTTTATTTTTCTGCAATTAATATGAACAGTTTAGCTTAGTGTTTTTGTTAGTAATGAATGAACTCTTTAGTAAAGAAGACCTCAGGAGTTACATTTCAGTTCTCATATCTTTTTTTGAGTTCAGCATCCCACTCTATTTCTTGCATTAGTGGTAATACAAAACATGTCTATCTACCAAAGACAGATGTGCTCCTATCTGTCCTCATTAGCGGAAGCTTTCTGTTCGAATCCTTACACCATAAAAAAAAAATAAGGGATAACCATCTCACATTTCCATGAACATACTGTGTAGTAAAACCTGCACATAGGCATTTAGCAAAGAACCAGTGATTCACAGTAACACATTACATATTACTATGTCCATAATCTCAGCTTCATACAGCATGCATAAGATACTGCTTAATAACACAGTCAACTTCCCAACCCCTCTTCACATTGTCATTACTTTATATTCCAGCTTGACATAAGTTTTCTCCCAGATTTTATTGTATCATCCACTTTGATGTTTCAGAGATTCAGTGTTCTTCAGGCATTGACTGAAAGGCTTCTCTGTCAATAAACCACACACTCAGAATAACTGCTTTTTACCATTCAGATGTAAATGGAGCGCGATATAACTTACTGCTCTGCTCTGGCATCAGGACATAAGCCATGGAAACCCATAAAACAGACAAAGAAAAATCTCCTTCCTGCTTATGTGGAGATAAGCACAATAGATGTATCAGAAATGACACTAACACAGAATATTCCTGATTGCTTCTTTGATCAGCAGGAACTGCCATTTCAAGCACTGGGAAATAAAGGTTAAATTCCTTACATTGTCATGGACTTTGAAAGTGATCTTGGTGAATCATAACCTCTTCTGTCTTATAATATATATACATAATAAACCACACTCCACTTGTCTGCTATGCCTATCTTTTTAAAGCAAGGATTGCAGAGAGGAATACATTGGAAAATCAAATCAGTAGGCACCTGCCAGTCAACAGAAATACTAATAAAGCCAGTGAGGAGCTCAGAATGAAAAACAGGAGAAGAAAAAATACAAGCAAAGAAAAACTCTGTGACTACATTTTACTGAGAAATACAGCTGACTTGGTAGATGTATTATAAAGTCCTAAATGCCAAGCACAATTGCACATACAGCTTAGTAAAGAAGTCTAGAGAGACAATATTTGCAATTTTCTTCTTGGGAGGAAGGTATAGAACTGGCAGTAGAAATCTGCCTCTTGTTTTGTTCCTACCATGCCCTGGAACCTGGTGTACATCCCCAGAAATTTAATAGGTTATTAGAATTTATGTGAGCCCTATGTATGTATCTTTACTCCTACACTAGCAGAAAGAATTGCCAAACAAAAAAAAACCCAAAAATATCCCCTCGTTATCTAAAGCCAGAAAAAATTAGAGGGTTGATGATCTGACAGTAGACAACAATGTTGGCATGAGATGAAGAAGGGAAATTGGAAAACAATTCCTATTAGACCAAGATAGAAGAAAAATGAAATTTCTTGCAGACGTAAAATTACATGACTGAGATAATGTAAAGCAAGAGTTCAGAAAATTGTGAAGAAATTAAAATGTAGCTACTGAAGGTTTCTCAGTGACCACAGATACAGTCCTTATTAATAAAGCAATATCTGAGAAGGCTCCCCCACAACTACCAGAGATCAAAGGAAGGACCGGTAACATGGATCACGGTTTCCAGTAGACTGAGGGATGTCAAGACATATCAGACACCTTCAAATTTAAAACAGATGACCTGAAGGAAGAGCCTTGGAAAAATATTTTTAGATGGAAACAGGAAGTTGAAGTTGTGGTAGAAGAGGGAAGGAATGGAGGAACATACAAGCCACTACCAATAACGCTATCTCCAATTTTAGCTCATAGAGGTTCAGAAGAAAAGCAGATTCTTCATCTCATGTTACAGAACAAGGTGAGAGGGGAAGCTTTATGGCAATGTTTTAGTACAAAGGATTGTTTAAATTAATGGATAAATGTATGAATAAACAATAAAATCAGCCCAACAGGGAAAGTGACACAACCTCTGCAAGTACAGATGATAAATTCCATATTGTCACATCTTTATGTATGCTAGTGTCAAAAAATCCTGAACCCAATAGCTGTTAAGATTAATAAAATGTTCTGTAACAGACTGTTAAAGAAACTATTTTCCAGAGAGCCAGGCAAAATATTGAAAATTCTTTACATTGTCAGTCATTTTATCTTGAAATAGAAGAAGAGATATAATTGATGCTCAGAGTAAGATGGGTTTAAAAAGTCTGAAAAGTAGATGTGACCTGCAAATCCTTATGGTGAACAATCTGAAACTTTGCAAGAATATATTACTTTGATATCTCTGATAGGCAACACAACACAGAGTATTGCAAAAAGCCAAGGTTACTAACTAAATAATGATACCAAGCACATTTTTTATGTTCTTGAAAGTGTATATTGCCATGTGGAAAAGGACCTGGGTAAAGGATAGGAAACATACAAGATCTGTTACAATTTTAGCAACGGCTTTGGGAATATGTAATCAATTTGCTGGAGTATTGGGACACAATTTTAGCATGGAATGCTGAAAAATAGAATAACCACACAAAAACTTAGGAATAATGCTAGACAGACTAGACTGTTTGTGATAAGTTTGGGACAGAATCTAAGGAAATTACAGTTGTTCAGAGGAGTTTCCCATAAAAAAGGCGAGTGTATGCAAAACGCCAGCCAGTCTGGCACTTAAAGCACAGCTTTGTGGAGTTTTGCTTCCATTGCAGAAGAGTTATTTCTCTATTCAGAACACAAGCCCCTTTGTAATCTTCAGAATTTCTAGATCTTGTCATTACAACGTCCATATTTTCTTCTTAGACACCTTTTTAAGAGAAGCAAATGCCAATATATTGACACAAAAATATAAAGTCACAGAGGATGACTAATTACATCAAGTTTACATTTTATTTGGGTGTTTTTGCCTTTTACCTACAATTCAGTCTTAAAATAATGTTTCATTCATGTATTCCTGCCTCATAAAATTCCAAGTTAATTTGGATTAATATATTTTAATAATGAAATGAAGGTTTTATGTGTAATTTATAAAATTAAGGTTATAAATTGTAGTTCATAAAGTGAGTAAAACAATAGAGAAGTGAAAAAGTGAGTGATTTACAAATTTAATGATTGAAAGAAAAGTTAACGGAAAGCTAAGCCTTCAAGCTGCCTATAGCAACTCTCATGTAATTAAATGACACAAAAAAAAAAAAAAAAGTAGCAAGGCAGATTCATCTCCATGAAGAATCTGTTGTCAAAGATGCCAAAGCTGCTTAAGGTTCTGCCAAATATGAGATTATCAGCATCGGATTCCAACAATTGTCCTCACCTGCTGTGAACTAAGAAATGGTGTACATATGACTTTCCCAGTCCCACCAGATGGAGCTGTGTTTAATCAAATTTAAAGAAAAAGGGATTTTCAGTCTGCCAAGAACATGAAACAGAGTAAAGCCTTATCTAGACAGAGGGTCCCATTGGCACAGACTGACATGACACTAGAATGAAGTTTTGAGGATATGAAAAGCATTAGTGATGATATCACAAATACAAGAGTGGTATTTTTGATATCTATTATTTTCCATTAAACTGTAATACATATATTTGTCCACATTCTTTTATTTGTCCCTGTATTTATGAAACCATGATCATTTTCATTAAGCCTTTTAGTGCAATCAAATGCTGCAAGTAATTTTTGTGATGATGGATTTCTACGAAACTTTCGCAAGTAACAATTGGTTGCACCAATTGAAAAGGAAAGTTTGTAAGCAGAAAAAAGTATAGTAGAACAAAATCTCCAGAGCTCATGACACAATAGCGCTTAAGAAACACCTAGTCATCTCTCATGTCCTTTTCACAGGTGATAATACTTCTTTATAATAACTTCTTAGGCTATCAGAGTAGCTCACAAAACATCCAGGAGCTATTCTGGAAACATTTGTTCCTCTTTTCCATAGCCCCACAGAACATAGCTGTACAGGACCTGAATATTTTATTACATCATCTAATAGGTAGAATCCTCTATGAGTTAGGTGTCATTTCTGTACCAGCAACCCACAATAATACCATTGTCTAATTTGATTTTTTTCTGCAGTGACTACAGAGTAACTCTGACTCTGCATATTAATACAGTACATTTTTAACATGGTTTATTGGAGACCCATAAATTTCCACAGTAATCCAGCTGCTACCTCATATCTAGCACAGCCAAGTGCTCTGAGGTCTGCAGGATTTATGTTCTTCAACTCAGCTACAGAATGTATGGTTTGCAGAGTAAATGCTTTAGTGCGTCCATGAAAGAACTGCAGTATCCATGTATCACTTTGTGGTAATTGTTGAGAAAGGCTGATTTTATAATGATGACTAATGCACATTTCTGGGTACACTGGAAGCAACACCAGACCTAGTTTAAATAAGAGGTTCTTATAATCACAGACTGCTATGAGTTGGAAAGGACCTTAAAGATCATCTAGTTCCAAACCCCCTACCATGGGCAGGGACACCTTCCACTAGATCAGGTTGCTCAAATCCTCATCCAATGCAGCCTTGAACACTTCCAGGGATGGGGCATCCACAACTTCTCTGGGCAACCTAGTCCAGTTCCTCACCACCCTCAGAGTAAAGAATTTCTTCCTTAGATCTAATTAAAACCTACTCTCTTTCAGTTTAAAGCCAGTGCCCCTTGTCCTATCACTAAATGTCCTTGTAAAAAGTCCCTCTCCAGCTTTCTTGAAGGCCCCCTTTAAGTACTGGCAGACTGCTATAAGATCTCCAAGGAGCCTTCTCTTCTCCAGGCTGAACAACCCCAACTCTCTCAGCCTGTCTTCACAGGAGAGGTGCTCCAGACCTCTCATCATCTTCATGGCCCTCCTCTGGACTCGCTCCAGCAGCTCCATGTCCTTGCGTTGGGGACTCCAGAGCTGAACACAGTACTCCAGGTGGGTCTCACAAAAGCAGAGCAGAGAATTAGAATCACCTTCCTCAACATGCTGGCCATGCTTCTTTGGATGCAGCCCAGGACACGGTTGGCTTTCTGGGTTGCAAGCGCACATTGCCTGCTCATGTTGAGCTTCTCATCAACAAGCACTCCCTAAGTCCTTTTCCTCTGGGCTGCTCTCAATCCATTCTCCACTCAGCCCGTACTTGTGCTTGGGATTGCCCCAACCCATGTGAAAAGCCTTATACTTGGCCTTGTTGAACTTCATTAGGTTCTCACAGGCCCACCTCTCCCACCTGTCAAGGTCTCTCTGGATGGCATCCCTTCCCTTCAGTGTGTCGACCACATCACACAGCTTGGTGTCATCAGCAAACTTGAGGGTGCACTCAATTCTGCTGTCCATGTCACTGACAAAGATATTAAACAGCATTGGTCCTCATCAGGGACCTCATCACGTCCCATGGACTTGTGCCTCTTCAGGTTCCTCAGATAGTCTCGAACTTCATGTTCCCTTACAGTTGGTGGTTCTTCATTCTTCAAGTCCCTGTCTTTGCCTTTTGCACTTGGTCAGTGCGGCTAGAGAACTTAATCAATGTATCTTTCAATCTCCCTTAATTTTTTGTGCCATAATACAGTAACACCACATGCTAATGACAAGTTTCTGAGTTGTTGATTTTCACTGGTGTTAACTTTTTACTTGTTATTTTTATCACTGATGGTTTTCAAGATAAACCCAAGTTCATACCATAAATTAGGTCTAATGGCTAACCATATATTTGACTCAGTTCTAATTACTCTGAAGCTATTCTAACTTTAAGTTTAAGCATAGTTCATTCAACTGATTTTTAAGTGCACAGACTTTAATGGAAATAACTGCTTTTTAATTCACACATTTCTGTAATTGTTTCCTGGAGAGAAGAAATGTAGTTAGCACCCTGCAGCACCAAATTTTTTGTAAGTAAACTCTTCAGAAATACAAGGGTCAGCTGAAGAGTTTCAAGCCCCTACAAAGGGTCTAAGTCACATTTGAGGCATGTTACTACCATTACTTGTTCTATGGGAAAGGCTGTGTTACCAGTTTTGAGGACAGACAACGCTACAGTCTTATTTGGAAGTAAAAGTTCCAGTAAGATATTTTTTATAAACACTGATCAGAAAATCACATGCAATTTCTTGTTTGGCTTTCTATGGTCTCAACTGAAATGTCAGTCAGACATTCAGCCCTTTTCCTTGATCAGTGAGGTGTTTTTTTTTATATAGACAGGAAGAATGAACTGGAAAATAAGACAGTATCTCTCTATATATCACTCACTTTCTAAGACTTTCTCAATCTTTAACACCAGTCATTGCAACTGTAACAGACATTTACAGAACAGACCAAGTTCACTAAGCTGAGAGGTTAACATAAACCCTAGCCATGGTGATAACTCTTATATAGACTGATTCCTGCAATGTATGGAAATATATTTAGAAATAACTAAGGTACCAATTTTTCACTGTATGCAGGGACCTAATGAGTAGAAAATTTAGAATTTACTGTCATTGATAAGCTAGGCAGTGGTGAACGTCTACTTGTTTACCATAAGGGATCTAGATACAAGAAGTGATTATGGCCTCATACTCTAGAGCTTGATAAAAAGTCTTCAGTAAATCAGGTTTGGACCTTTGTCTGCAGGCAAATTCCAAAGTTCAGTTGAACCCTGAGTGAGGGTAACCAATTTTTCTGGCTCACTGAAAAATACTACTGATAAAGTCTTCTTTTTGGAAAAGGACCAAGAGCCTGACAGTCAAGATAACTTCTACCTTGGCAGCTGTAGCTAGAGTAACCTCTAAGCCTGAAAAATGTAGTTGCAGACTGCTTCTGGACAAGAGTCAATATCCCTTTTCCTCTCAGCACTTTGTACAGCATTTTCACGCTCCATCTTAAAAAAACAGGATTTGATTCCAAGGAAAAAGTTCTCTTCTTGCTAAATCAATGCATTTTATCTGGCCTTTCTCAGAGGAACTTGTAAAATGTATCACTTTCCAATTTGCCACTGTCTGTGTTATAAGTGTTTCTATAAAATAGCTTGCATAATATTCAATTATCTCTGTTATTTACGGAGATGGTGTCGTGGGTTAAGTTGAAAACTTCCCCCCACACACACAGCGGGTCACTCCCTCTCCCCCAGCCCCAGGAATGAGGGAGAGAATTAAGGGATAAATGGGAAACCCGTGGGTTGAGATAAGAGTGATTTAATACAGATGATTTAATACACAGTGTAGATGCTCACCACCCCCTCGTATGCGAAGCCCGTCTCGTCCCGAAGCTGCAATCCCGGATGAACGCGAGACCCCGAAATAGAGAGGGGCAGAGAGAGAGAGAGAGAGAGAAAAGAAAGAAAAACAGCAGAGCAACAGCGCAGCAAGCACAAAAGAGCAAAAGTGCAAAAAAAGCCAAAGCGCAAAAGCCCCTCTTCCCGGCTGATCCTCGCTTTTATACTGGGCATGACGCTGCACGATATGGAATACTAATTGGCCAGTTTGGCCCTCAGTCTTAAGTTCCACCACAAATCACAAGGGGAATCGTGTCCCCCTTGTCCCAGCTATGCTCCCCCCTTATCCCGCCATGTTTCTGCACTCTGGCACACCGAAAAGTCCTTGGCAGCTTGCTATCAGCGTTCTTCTCAGAGCGAACCTCTGAGTAAAACCAAAACACGGAGCTCTTCTGGCTGTTAAAAAAAACTCTGTCCCAGCTAAAACTAGGACAGATGGTCAATGTTGCATCAAATATCATAAATTTTCTAGAACATTTTTTTCAATGAGCAACAGTTACAAATAAACTAGAAAACTTAGTTACATCTGTCTCATTTCCCATATGTCCATCAGTATTTTAATGAAACCAGATATTAGTGCTTTAGACAGCAACTTCAATGATTCATTTTTCAAATGAGCAAAAAGTCCAACATGACCTTACAGTAGAAGACTGTGTGATTCCCTAATAAAAAATAAAATATTGAATAAATTAAAAGGGTTACAGCTCAACAAACTCTTAGATAACTTTGAAAAACACATATACATTTGTCTTCAATGCAGCATACTTAATTGTCTTTTTGAGATATTAATTTCCTTTCAGCTGTATTACATTGGGAGGTTTGGAAATGGTGCTGTGACAAACAGCAGATAACAGTCCAAGTACTACATGAAGTGTCTTCCATAGGAATGGTAGGAGATGGGTGAGAAAGAGAGAGAGATCATTTTTCTGATAATATCCCTATGTACACAAGGTAGTAGTTGTGTTATACATAAAAGTGGACCAGTTAACTTGCACTTTCATGTATGACAAAGCTACCAGTTGTTATTATTCCCATTCTGATTACCTGTTTTTGGTTATGACTCCGATTTTACAAATCCAAAGGCATTTGAACTAAGATTTCTCATCATTTTCCCCACTCTGTGAAGAAGCATTGCTGTTATTTCCATTGCTAGGAAAATACACTTTTTTTTCTTTACTTCAAGTGTTCCTGAAGACCTTTGTCAAGCTATGTCAGTTTTGAAATTGGGACTTGAAATTTAGCAAGTAGTTGCCCATTACTTGAATGGACCTTTGGACTCTCCTTCAAAATCTACTAAAATTTCGCCATGATTCTGAATCATTGAAATTGTTCACAAAACCACAGTAGAAACTGTGACAATTTTATTGTTAAGTTCCTTTAGTTCAAAGGTTTGGAACGCAAGGAAGTCAAGGATGCACAGGATTTTCTCAGCAGTAGTCTGTGCACAGGTACCCTGCACTGAGAGTAGGGAATAAAACCTAGGCAACATGAAAGAATGGTCTTCCCAAATTAAATGCTCCAGATACAAAAGCCGGACTGGTTGAAGTAGTAGTTTGAAAATCTGAAGTTAGAAGACAATGGGAAAACATTGAAAAAAGTAATCAACAGTGAAAAGAATCTGCATTAGAAAATGTTAAATAGAAACCCTGCAGGAAAACTTAGAAATAGATTTTTATAATAGGATCTAAATTAGATTCCAGCTTGAGAACAGTTTTGGTCTGTGAACAGAAGAGAAATCCTGTGAAAACTGACTTTAGATCATGATTATACCAATCATTTAAGTATTTGAATCATTATATATTAAGCCAGGTTTTATGCATGTATGTATATCTGTATCTCTGTTGAGAGAGGAAAAATTTTGGCTATGAGAAAAATCTTCTTTCACGTCCTTTAACACAAATAGACTATATTGTGAGGTTGTACTGACTTCCTGATTCCAGATGGACTGAACGAAAAGGGAACTGAACTACACAGAATTTTACAGGCCCCAGTCCAGGATAAGTAAACAGTCAAAAGTACATAAGTAGTAAAGAGAGAATCAGTTTTAAATTAGATAATACTTTTTTTCTGAGTTAGGTTTCTTATTCTTTGTATTAGGAAATATTACACAGGATGTAAGAGCAATCTAACATTTCATATTTTACTCAAATAGTGAAAACTTGATATGGATTAAATTTGTCAGAGAGCCAAACGTCATTTTTCACCATTCTTATATGTATTTTCAGGCTGTTAGAAATCCTCAACAGAAACAACTCTGAATAACAGACCAGCTGACAGAACACTGCTTCCCTATAAGAACTCTACTCCATATAGAACACCTTTCTTCACAGAAAAAAGTTAACATTTTGCCTTTTTTTTCTTTTCATTTTTCAGCCACAGTAAAAGAAACATATATTCAACATATAAAATGTGGCTCTACATTTAAGAATTTAAAAACTTAATTTGCATAGAGTATACCTGTCAAACCAACATCTATGCAGATGCACTAAGAAAAAAATTTAGCATGAAAGAAATTACAAGTGCATGAAAAGTAAAAGCGAAAAGTTCCCACTCAAAGCCTGCTCAATAATTATCCATTGCAAGTTCTTCATAAATAAGTAGTTCTTTACACTGAAAAGTACCTTTTTTTAAAAAAAAAAAAAAGATGTGTTTTGAAATTAATTTTTAAAGAAGAGTTTTTTTCCCCCAATAAGGAAAAATAAAGAAAAATGACACCATGTCTGGCTTGCTCTTTACTTGATTTTGTAGATATTGTAGGAAGATGTCCATAACATGTACAAAGACAATGTGCATTTTGACTTGAGGAGCTTGAGTTTCGTGGCCTTTCAAGGGTTTGGACTCTTAAAATTGAGAATGTCAGGAGAAAGCTTAGCAACCCAAATGATCATTTTTTTCACGGGAAGAATTTCAGTGTTTCAGGGACAAGCAGTTGCTGTGGAAGTTTTGCTGTACTAAGTAAATAACACTGGTTAATCTCATTGCTTACTTTGGTAGAACAAAACCATAAAGATGGTCGGTCGCTTACTAGCAAGGCAGTAAATATAAGAGCAGAGTAATTTTTGCTTAGCTTTTGAACTACTACAGACTGAATGGACAGATGAAGAGTTACAGTCAGCAAACCCAGGGAACATAAATCAATAGTTAGAGTTACAACATGCAGAAATTTTTTGAGCCTTCTCCAAATAGGGTGATAGAAAATGTACTGTCATGCAGAAACTATAAGCAAATTCCTTCAAAACTGATCGATGCTCCTGAAGAGGAGCAGAAGTGCTTTGCTTTCCTTATATATCAAGCTTCATGGAATATATTTTTGCTACATTCAATAACCAATTAATTTATACAAAACATTAGTCAAGTATGACAACTGAAGGACCACTATAATCAGCACAGCAAGAATTTACTCTTCTGAAATGTGTAAAAGAATAAGAGATCCAAAAAACTAGTTCTTGAAAAGTCTTTACCAGATGTTCCTAGCAATTTTTTTGCCTCTACACATATTTCAAGACTATATTAAGGTTTAGCTCCCCAGTAGTCTGAAATGGGAACTGTTTTATACTGTCTTGCAATGCCTCATTCAATACCACTTGACAGTCACTTTCCATCTTTAAGCCTGATTTTTAAAAATATGAAGGCAAGTGTGAAAATATTAATGTTAATTAAGCTGCATTTTAGAAGGATGATGGAGAAGGAATTGTATAAGTACAAATTCTGTTTGCTTTATTGGAGACAACTGACAGAGGAATGGAAAATGATTAAAAGAGCTAAGTGGACCATGGGAGTCAAGTCAGTTGAAACAGTTCAAATTTCTAACAAAGTCTGATGGGAAAATGAGTAATGTCTTCCAGAGGGAGGCAGGGAGCAAGATTTAATTATTCGTCAGACTGGCTGTCTGCTTCTAGGACACATAAAATGCAGTTCTCCAAGTCATTCCTCCCCTGGGAATGGAGATGCCACTTCTTTACTGTGGAAGACAGGGTGCCGTGGAGGGTTAGGTAGAGCTGTGCTGTCCCCAGGTGGCCCAGCTCTGGCAGCCTGTTGCTGACTGTTGGGAAAGGACCAGAGCTTGTTTGCTCAGTTGCTCTCTGCAAACTTTCACTGCGGTAATTTAGGGTCAGGATACGGTCTGATCCGTCCCTGTCAAGGGGAACCGACAGCTGACAGAGGTGGCTTCACCCGTGTTACCCTTGGACTACGGTGTTCGGTGGCCCGTCCTCTGCATGGCTGAAAGTCTGGGTGGCAGCCCTCATGCTCCAGCTGGGAAAGCCTAGCAAAACCAATTCCCTGTGCTGAGCTATTTTTCTCTACTAGTCTGTGAAGAAAAGAATAAAGGTTACAGAAGAAACCAAGGGGTGATTTTACACCAAATGAATTGCCCAGAAAGGTAGATTTTTTTCACAGCTATTATAATAGTTGACACTATGACATAGCAGTTTGTCTGAGGGATATGTGCTAGTGAAAAACAAGACAAAATTAAAAAAAAAACCAACCAAAAGACAGTATTTTACACAATAAATATCTCATTTTCAGAATGCAATTTTGTGAATGGATAAATTTGTGCATCATCTGAAGAGGAGACCGAAAATCCTTTGACATTTAAGTTTTTTTCTCCTCACAAAAAAGTTCTTCATTATTAATAGGTCTTATTAAACTAACAGTAGCAAGCAGACAATTTCACTCTGTAAAAAACAGACAGGTAGAAGCTGACCTTTATACTCTTTGAAAAACAGTAATTTATTCATTTTCTCTGAAGATTATTGTTTTGCTGATAACAATAAAAAGGAGTCATTCTGCATTTCTTATGTATTCTAAACTCCTGGTGACTTTAACAATGAAAATTATCATCGAGGATTCTTCTCAGGGAAATGGGTATTGGCAGAAAATACAAAACAGGCCCCAAGTAGTTATGCATTATGAATGTATACTGTGAACTATCACAACTGTGTTTTCTTGTCAAAAATAGCTTTTACATGAAATAGCTATTCAGAAAAATAACCAGTCTATGGTTCACTGTTTTCATTTGAATGTGACAGGTAAAATGCCTCAGTGTGTATTAACCTAATTTAAAATAATGTTGCAGATAGAATAATAAGAGGTTTTTTAGCCTGAAGTTCATTTAGATTACACTGAAAATACTATTCCTAACAGGCTGTGCTGTCTGAAATTTGCTTTGGTGCTGAAATGTTGCATGGTGTTGCACGTATTTTAAATATATATAGGAAAAAGGCAGTAAAGAGGTTATCTGTCTCCAGAGCAACATATCCCACATCCATCACAGGCACTGTCAAACTCCCAGCTCACTGCTCAGTGATCTGGTTGCCTATTTGTCATATGGAGCCAGCATTAGACTAAAAGTTAAGGTATGGTAAGATACAGCTTTAAATGGGTACAAAGATGCCTTGTAGATCCAGCCAGTGAACAGCTACAGGAGGATAAAGTAGCAGCACTCTGCAGTACTCAATGCTTAGAGAAAACAGAAAAGTCAAATCCAATAAATATTGACAGAAGTTGTACCTTTTCAGTTAGCTTTGACAATTACCTTTATTCTTCAATTAATTAAATCAGCTTAGTTCTGGAGATTAATTATTAGTCATAGTTTCTTTTCTCCTTTTTATGTGATACTTAATTAGAGTCCCTAGTGGTACTTCAGGAATTTGTGAACAGATATTGTCTTGCTGGCTAACATTTACAATACTTAGATAATTCTTGCTCCAAGAAGCTTTTGTTATTCTTTACTGTGACGTGCAACAACAAAATATATCACCATTGAAGGGTTCTGTAAGCAATCTTCAGATCATTTTGACTCAACTTCTACATTTTAAAGGGACTGTTGAAGTATGGTCATAAACTATGGGACTGTCATGTGATATCTTTCTCGTACATGCACTTACTGAGTCCCGCTTTCCTCCTTTAAGCTTATACACTTCCACTGTGTACCACACCTTCATAATCCAGTACCTTATCATATAGTCATAAGTATTTTGAGGGAGAATCACTCTACTCAATCCCAATGCAGCCTTTCTTATGAATCTATCCCTTCCAAAGAACAGTTGCAAATCACAAACCTTTGAATTACTATTTACTATTTATTTGTAATGTCCTATTAATTCTATTACTCATAGAATATGCCCTCTTTAATTTGTTAAAAATATCATGTTATATGATTCATTTCATGTTTGTGATGGATATTTACACATCTAAAGACATAGTAATTCAAGGAAGATTAATGAGTTCCCCAAAGCATACAAGTCAGGAACTCATTTTAATTGTCATGAAATTAGTATACATAGAAATTACTGAGGTTTCTCTCTGTTGTCACCATAAAGCAATGTTTCAGAAGTGAGAAGTTTACTAATTAGGAAAAAAAAATGTGAGAGGAGTCATACACATATACAATTGTGTGAAATATCAGAGTGCAATTCAGGTCTCTACAGAAGAACATGAAGTTTGGACACTATAGATATCCAAGTTATGACTTACTCTTAGGTCTTAAACAACTCTCCGTGGATTAACTTCTGTGCAAGCTTAGTAAAATTATCTTCAAAGAGCTTTGCACACTACTATTATATTTAGGCTGACAGATATGGGTGAAAATTTCAGAAGAGGTGAGTTCTCACATAAACATTCTCCATTAGGAACTGCCCACTATTGAGTGTTTCTAGAATCTAGCTTAAAGAGAGTTTAATACTTTTGTCTGCTTTTAAACCTTCCATAGTCTCATCTTGAAAAGTGCTAAGTATTTAGTATGACTAGAGGATAAATTTACATTAAAAGAATACATTTGAGATAGGAATCTAGAGACTTGAAATTAATTCCTTTCATTTCCTCCTTTTTTAATTCTGCTATTCTTGCAAGTTTTGGGAGCGAAAACCATGATTTAAAGGTAAAACATTTATCAAATATGAAAATAGATATTAAACAAGATAATCAGAAAACATTAAATGAGGTGAAACTTTACCATATTCTGTCAAATAATATTTATAACACCTCCATGAATTCCTGAGTTTTCATTCAGTGAAAGCTTCGTATTTTCAATTTCTCTCCATAAACACTAAAGGAAAATAAACAAAACCTCAATTCTAACTTATTAACTTATTCTTCCTTCTCCTTTTTAATAATGTGACAGAAAGACTTATAGCAAAAATCCTCTATATAATTTTTTAGGAACTAAGGTTTCAACTCAGAGACATATTTTGCAAGATGACCACAACTGCAAGAAAGCAATAGAAAATATGAATGTTACTACTTCTCTTTTAAAATACCTGAGTAGAGACAATATTTTTTCCCCATTCATTTTTAGAATTAAACTCTCTTAACCATTCTCAAATACATTCCAAAGCAGGAACAATTCTCTAATTTATGAATTCAATTATAATAGGATTAAAATAATAAAATTGTTATTAAGTTCTTTTTTGTTTTCTCAGAAATGTGCAACTGTATAGTACAATAGTAATACATTGTGAATAACTTGATGTTAAATAATGTTTCTTACTGCCTGCAAGGTAAGACTAGTCTTTATTGAAACAAGAATGAGGGAGATTATTCAAAAAACAAGTCTATGAAATGTGTTTTATCAGTATGAAGTAGTTTAATGTAATTTCCACGTAGCTTCCTGGCTACTTGAGTCTGCTACACTTCACACTAAACTACCAAAATCTGGATAAATTAGGTATCAGGGCATGCTTTAGACCTCCCTGGATTCATCTCACTGAAGAGATTGACCATACAACTTAACGGTCCTAAAAAAAATCAAAAAAGAAAAAAAAAAAAATTCTACTGAAGATAAATATCATGTGAAGAATCACCAGTCCTTAAAGCACATTTTCAAACGTAGGTGTCTAAACTGGGTCACAAAGATCAATATCTAGGAATCTGAATTGAGGTGGCCTGACTTTCAAAAAAGTTTCTTCTGAAATCTGCCACAAATCTTATAGTTCAATGCGTCTAAAAACCAAAACATCTTTATTTATATTTCTGCATTGCCAACTATATATAGGCTTCTTTGTTTGAATGCAGTTGTTTTTCAAATGTTCACTTATCATTCAATATAGTAAATAACTATACTTCTCTGGGAAAACAGCAACAACAGAAAATCCTGAAGTTTGATTATTTTTTTTTTTGTGATGTCCTTCCCCTGCCCCCAAGTTCCTCTGGGTTTTGTCTGCATGGCCATATATACATGTGCACAGATATGTATACATACATTTAGTAGAAGAGCAAAAATTAACAGGAGCTATAGCTTGCTTGCCTTGAGCCTGTGAAGCCTGTTGTAATTGTCCTTCAATTTTATCTAATCTTAAAATACTGCTAACATCATCAGGTCCTTAACAAACCCTGCTGTGGTTCCTTCCTTGCAGTTCCTTAGGTGTTTCACTGTCTTAATGAATTAACCCATGATAGTTCTAAGTCCTCCTTAAAGGAGAACAGATTTAGATTAGGAGATTTCTCTCCTTAGGAGAACAGATTTAGATTAGATTTTAGAAAGAAATTCTTCAGTACGAGGGTGGTAAGACTTTGGAATAAATTGCCCAGAGAAGTTGTGGATGCCCCCTCCCTGGAGGTGTTCAAGGCCAAGTTGGACAGAGCCTTGAGTAGCCTGATCTATTTGAGAGGCGTCCCTGCCCATGACAGGGAGGTTGGATTAGATGATCTCTAAGGTCCCTTCTAGCCTATGCCATTCTATGATTCTATGATTAAAAACAGCATTCAAAAGAATGGGATTGCTGCTCCAAGGCACCAGCCGCCTTCTCTCTGGCTGCTTCTGAAGCAGTAAAATAGAAACATCCCTTGAACTATAAAGCCTTTGGGTAGAAACTCTCTTGTTTTTTAAATAATAACCAATATAATGGATGTGACTACTGTCTCTGGTTATACAAATAATACAAAATTGCATAATTTAGTAAAATTCATAAAAGTAAGAGTTTGCTGCTAAGGATTTTACTTAATTAAGACTTTTCAGATACTTCTATTCAAGCATTCATTCATGAGATACACGTTTAACCTGGCACAGATAAGAGATCTGAATAAAAGCTTTTAAATAATGCTATTTCCAGCAATTACATCTTCATTTGGAAAAAAGCTAGAAGCACAAATTCATGGTAATATATGGGTACACAGCAAAGCATCAATTTATTGGTATTACTTTGAGGTTCTCTACTTTTATAAAAACAGCCTATACTTGTGTTGATTGCTGTATTCAGAATGCACTATTTTATGCATCTCTCTCCATAGACAGAGTAAAGTGACGGACATGTGTAACCTCTGTTACATAGTATAACCTCCATATATAGTGCAATGAATTAGATTTGTTCATCTGAGAAAAGTAAGCAGAAAAATTACAGTTTTCTGATATACCTGAGGATCAGGGGCTGAATCGAATCCCAAAACGATTATTGCGAGTTAATTGATTGGGCCCCATTTAGTGATTTCAGTAATGAGGTTGGAAAATTACCCAGAGGGAGAAAGACCTGGATTTTTTTTTTTTTTAGCAATGTAAATCATATTACTTATTATTAAAATAAAATGAAGAAACATTTGCTTGCAGTGCATCATTATTGAAACATAACAAGGAGTCTATCTGCAATGTTACGCTATAAAAAAATTCTTTTAAGTTATTATTTATAATTTATTTTGCAAGTTTAAATTAAAATAAATTATATGTCTTATGTTTAGGAAAACAGAATCCAGTAGAGAGTCTTCACACTTGAATAATAAAATAGCATCTTGTACTGAAATTAAAAGTGCAATCATATTACAAATACGATGTATTAAAAGACTGTTCACCTGATTAAGACATTGAGAAATACGGCCTGTATTTTGAAATATTTCAAAGCAAATACAAATCAGCAAAGAATTTTTTTTTAATTTGTAGTCTATGAAATTCTCCAAATCCATCTACTTATACATAGTACACCATAAATTGAAATTTCAAATTATTTTCCATATATATTAAACTACATATGTGTCTATATGTATTCTATGTGCTATCTCATAAAGGAGTGTATTCTTCTCTGTATGTATAAGCTTAAATAAATTATATTGCTCATAATAAACAAAGAAGAAAGAGCAAGGTTTCTCTTAAAAACAATAGGTAATATGAACCATTTGTAACTGAAGAAAGTATATAAGAGGACAACAGAAGATACTTACTACGCTACAGTAAAAATCAATGTAATTTATTTTACAATAGCTTTTTATTGGAATCTGAGATGAGACTACCTGCTTTCTCAACAAGAAAGTATATATCATTTGTACTAAAAACCAAAATCTTTGATATTGACTGATGGCAACAAATTTCTGGTTGGATTCAGAGTGCCTTTTTTGTTTAAAAACTCTCACAAGATTGAAGCTATTTATAACCATCGCTCACTGTGATCAAGTTTCAAACTTGGGCTCCTAGTTTTGCCAGACTAAAGAAGTTTATCGATATGTGTCTCAATACTCATACAGCCTCACTACTTTATCATCTGTAGCAACTTTCAATCTACTTACTCTCACAGCGGCCAGCAGCCAGTGAGTTAACTAGTACAACTTTTACCACTGTCTAGAAGATTTCCTAAGGTCACAAAGGAAAGGAATTGTAATGAGGGATCCTGAATGCCAATCAGCTTTCTTACTATTTAATTGTGATTCTTTTAATTATGTAATTGAAGTTGCTGATAATGAAGTTTCTTTCTGACAGAGAAATAATGACGTACCTTATAAACAACTCAAACTATAGAAGAAATATAGGGAGAGGCTGAATGCAGATTAGCTAATAGTCTAAGGATACTAATCACATATATTGTATAAAATAACTAGCAGTAAGCATTTCAATGTAAACAATACCACTGCTCTACCATTTTGGAAAGTGATATCTTTCACCAGGAGCTATATTTCACATCTAGTGGAATATTTTTCTGTTGTCATCTCAGAGGGAGGGATACAGATTATTGTTTCATAAATATAATTTTGCAAGACAAACGCTGACCTACCCAGTTTGTATTAGCTCAAATTTCATGATGACATGTAGAATTTAGAACTCCATCTTTTATCAAGAAGCAAAGGAATCTAAAGAATATACAGTACAAAGAGAATATAGCTCAAACTGTTAGCACATAGGTTAAACATTGTGACTGCATGTTTTAGATATAGCTAGGCTGAAACCAGTGCTTCTATCACTGTAGATATCTGGAGAATCACAACTTAGTAAGGTGTTCCCCATTAGATCACAGGGGAATATAATTCTCTTTTTTTTTTGAGCATGGAATGCTACATTTCCTCTCCTTATACAGGAGTACAAGCTCAAATGTAATATGACTGACACATGACATAAAAATTTAATTCATTGAGACTCATAAGCCTTTCTACTTACTTTCCTAATTATTCCATTTAGGTTTAAAATTTTTTTGAAGCCCTCCTTAACTCTCTACTTATTCGTTTGGTGACAGATCACTAAGCAAATTAGACGTTTTTTTTCCTCTTACTTCTCAACCATCTCTCCTCTAATTCCACTAATTTCACTCTCTAACTCCAAATTCTGCAGATTTATCTGCAAGGAACAAACCACCTCTGAGAGCATCATGAAATAGTCACTGAACTGTTGCACTTCATTTTGGTTTGACTCATTTACATGAACTTCGATCAATATCCATCCTTCTAACATTTGAAAGCCCTGTTGGCTGAACAATGATTTGTTTTACATGACATAACTCATTCTTTCTTAAGTGATTAGTGGAAGGCTAAAAAATGTGCCCAAAATATGGGCATATGTCTATCAGAAATATTCAAGGTCTGTTCATCTATATGCATACTCAAAAATCAGGCAAATATACATATGGAATCCATCCATCTACGTACAAGCAAACATAAAATAATTAATCTGCACAATAGCCTACATTTTTAATATGGAAATATAGACTATTCAGTAGTAACATATTTTAAAGACAAATAATGAATTGATCAGTAATGATAATTTTTTTTTTTTTAAACATTAAGAGTGACCTACGTGCACCTATGTCAGACCTTCTGGCATACAGTCGTCCCCTTGGCATACCATACCATACCATTAAAATTTACTTAGTGTTTGGTACACAAAGTCTTAATTTTAGATTATTTCTCTCTTGAACAAATGTATGCACAGGTACCCAATCTACTGTTAGGCTATTTCAAAAAGTTCATAGACTACAGACTTTGGAAGGGTATATTACATTTCTATAAAGAGAACAGTCTGATTTGTGCTTCTTTATACTGCTATAGGAACATGAAGCATCTATACAGCATTAGTATCCAGATGAGTGCAAAACCAGCATTATGGCTTCTTTTGCAATTTTTCCCAAAGGTAGTTCCATAAGAATCTTTATTATGAGCTAAAATGCATGCTAGACAATGAAATTATAACATAACGTCTTTAAATTCTGCTATTATTTTCACGTTACATGGAACAGATTCATCTGCTTTGGAAATCTTGATGTTTCATATAGGTCTGAATGTAAGCAAATACACATAATTCACTGAGTTTCTCCCATGTCTCTTTAATATCAAAGGTCAAAGGATTCTGGTCAAAAACTGCGTCAAACATGGAAAAAATAATTTAAGAGACCAAAAGTGCCTACATTATTTCTACATCAGTGCACTATTATGGATGTTTTTTTCTTTCGTTCAGTCATTCCATCATTTCGCATATTTAATCTTATTCTGTAATGTCACTTGAGGCAATGATTATTTATGTCTTTGCAAATATCATATTCTAACAGTAAAGTCTTCTAGATTCTCAGCCCTAAAGTACACTAGTGATAAGGTAATGCTTTTCTCTCCTCACCTAATCTCATCTGAGCAAGTGTAGTAATTTTTCAGAAGCATATTTTGTCATACCAAATCTTTGTCATCTTAACATGAATTATTTTATGTGGAGCTACATTTGAAAAGCAGCCTTAGCCTGAAGCAGTGACAAAGTGCAGAGGGAAAATGCCTAAGCAGGGCAGTCTGTAGGAAGCTCCCTGTATCCACTCTGGGATGCACACTGGTTAGATGCAGACTTTGCTACAAATATCAAATGTATATTACCTACCTTTATTTTGGGAGTTTGTCTCTATATTCTCAGAGAAAATACCTCCTTCCCTTTTCAAAGATATGTAATTTTGACCAATAATGGTTGTTATGATTGAATACTGGCTGTTTTCTATGTGATCTTTCCTTCATCTTCTGATTTCCTTTGTTGATAAAGAATCCATTTATTTTATTATTCTGTAAAAGTCAGATGCAGGGTTGGTCACAGTTCATACATACAGTACATCCTTATAAAAATTAGTACTCTTTTTTTTCTACTCTGATTGATAATTCAAATATATTTTACTCCAATTGCATCTCAAATGTGTTTGTACTCAACACAGGGATTCATAAATGTACTTGAACAATGACAGTAAAATTGTCCTGAGAAAGGGACATCTGATCTAGCATGGAAGTAGAAGTGGTAAAAACCCTGATATCTTTGGATGAATGATCTGCTTAAGATGAATACTATCCCTTGAAGAAACTTCAAATGATGCTTAAAAGTAACTATACCTTTGCAAAGATGGATACAAGGAGAAGCTGCCCTACCTGCTTGCAAATAGTCAATCTCTCAGGCTAAAATGACTATCACTAAGAATGTTTTCTTGAAAAAAATAAAACATCAAGACTAGGAAAAGTCCAAGTGGAGGAAACAATGATTGAAGGCAAGAGTTCTCACGGGGCAGTGTGGCCAACAGGAGCCCTGCCCAAGTTAGGATGTACCTATACTGTGTGATCCCGAGCCAGAGAGTAAAGTTTTAGTATAGTGAATGAGCGCATACTAAAAAGAAATGTTTTCTCTAAGCAGTCAAGAAAATTCATAATGCCAGATCATTCTGTGAACTGTCATGTGAAGAGACACCACATAAGTTGTCTTGACAGAAGTCTTCCTGGTTTCTATCATTATTTTTAACATCTCTTACATATTTCTCTCCACTTTTCACACAGTATCTAAACTTTGAATTCAGATTGGTATGGATGCATCTTATCATTAGATCCAGGTAGGAACACCACTAAAGTAAAAGCAAAACAAAAAATTTTCAGTTTCAATGTAATTATGTTAAGATTATTAAAAAAGTTAATCAAGACAGTGCTTCCCAAACAAAATCATGCTCCCAAGCCTAGAAGAGCCTAGCTCTTGAGGGAAGCTGAAGCATAACTAGAACATCTTCAACAACCCTGAGCTATATGTAACGGGTGGTTACAAGTTTCAGTAAGTTTCAGCCAGTCTCGCACCCAACATAAACATACAGAAACACATATGTCAAGAATATATGTCCTTATAAATGAGTATATTGAAATTTTCACCTCAATTTTTACACCAATTTGGATCAAGATTGGATTTAAAGCAACTTAATGCAGTTTTGCATTTGGTCTGAAGTAACTATTCTCTGCTGTGCAATCTATAGATAATTCTATAGACTGACTTTTCTACAGTGACCTTGAATCTAGAATCTCTGTCAAGATTTACAAAGAGGGTTGAGGAAATACCCAAAGAAAAAAGGCAATCCAGTTTGTTCACCTCTGAGAGGAAGAATTATGCATCCGGAAAGGTAATGTTTGAACTTTAACATCTTTCATCTAGACACATTCAGCAAATAAACAGTCTAAGTGCACAGGTGCTAATATATTTGATGCTGAAGGAATTATTCGTTCTCATTTTTGATGTGAAAGATTCACTGATGATCACAGGAAACCTAACACTACTGTGTACCTTGATGTCATGAATTGGCACTGGGATATCAGCATTTGTGAACAGAGTTTTTTGAGGCAGGTGATAGATACTACTCAGAATAAAGTAGTTCCCTCAATCCTTCAAGTGTCTCTAGAGAAGAAAAAAGGTAAGTAGGAAATGGACATTTCATCATGTGAAATCTGAACAGCTTACTGACAGCAGATCCTAATCAGGTGTTACAAGCAGATGCTGAGAAAAGGCAAGGGGATATATACTGCGGTGTGGTATATTCCTTACCTTTCTGTTTATTGTGGAGCTATATTACATTGCATCCTGTTTGGCTGAGAGAGGTGATACAGGAGAGGGAGCACCAGAGGAGAGTCTGTTGGAAGCTGGACTTGTAGCACAGCCACCAATGCACAGGTAGGGCATTCAAATCAAGATCATTTTTATCAGCCACATGTAGACAAGGAAAAAACTCTCTTGCTTTTTGTAGTTCTTTTTCTTAGGAAAATATGAAGCAATAGGGAACTTCTCAGCAATATGTCTTTCCTCATATCATTAATTTTCTACGAGTGAGAGTCATACTGCACTCGAGACAGTTTTTTAAACCTTACTGGTTTTGCTAAGCCATAAGGGTAACTAAAAACATGTTAACACAGATGTCTGCAGACAGACCCAACCTTATTCTCTCTGTGCTTTTAAGTATCCAAGCTATCAAAGCAGCCACATTTTAGCATGTTAGTGTGACAGAAGAGATCAATTCAAATGCATTAACATGACTTCTGGACTGAAGGTGGCTTCTGTCCATCCAAATTAGATCAGAAGGAAAAAAAAAAAGGTCTTTCTGTATCTGCACAGAGCAGATATGTCCTAAGACAGAAAAATATCTCTATTTAAAGAAAATCCCATTTTGCCCAACTTCTGAATTCCAGCCAAAGCAACAAATTACTCTATTTAGTCTCAAAGCTGACTTTGCAGCCAAATATGTTTATTGATAACTGTGCACTGCTCTTTGCTTTGCATCACAGTAAGAGAAACTAACGATCAAATATTCCTACCAAGCCTTGATGGACTATTGAGTTGAAAGATATATAGAGACCAGTGGGTCATACTAGCCAAAAGATTTCGAGTTTGTGGGACATTCAATATATCAGACATAAAATTTATATCTGAATAAGCATTTGAAAGATACTAACAAACTCTGGAAACCGTTAGAGATTAGTGGAAGGAAAAGGGGAGGAATAGCAGGGTCTAAAATAGATTGCAACATTGGTTGATTATATTCACAAGCAAAAGAAAAACATTTCTGAATGGGGTGTTATACTTCAAAACATAATCAATGCATGACTAAGGAAGAGGCACAAAGTTCGTCCTTTTAAAGACTTTGATTTACACAGTCCTCTGATGTTTACAAAGTTGCTCACATATATTTATGTAATCTCTCCATGTAGTTACCACTTGACAGATATTCTGGACACACAAATACAAAGTGAATCCTTCATTTTGCCATCTCTCCCCTCCAAGTTTCTGGTGGATGAGTTCCCTCTAAGCCTGGTGCTGCTACTTTACTGCTCTGATCCTTTGCTTCAGTTCTCATCACTCTCCTCTCCTCCCCTTCCAGTTGAATAACAAAACAAAAGCTTTGGAGGGAAGCTGCCCAGCACCAAAAGTTTCAGGCAAGGAAGCTGGAGGGAAGATATTGATCCATGTCAAACCACTTTCAAAGTAATGGAAGGAGAGCTAAAGGAGAGTTTCACTCTCTTCTAGTAAAAGTAATATTGATTCAATTCTGTCCTTATAACTGAAATAGCTTGCTGGCTCCAGTGAAACCAGATTTCTCCTTATTCTGGTCTCTCTTTCCTGCTTATTGGAAAGTAGAGGATGGATAGAGCTGACAAACATAGTACTTAGCCTGGGACACAGGATCAAATCAGGTTCGCTGTCCTGCCAAATGTTGAACACTAACAAAACTAAGTAGATGGCCTGGATCCTCCTACTTTCCCATGGAGGAGCGAGGGCAAATCAGGCTCTTTTTCACCATAACTGCTTTGCTCTGTAAAGGAAAAGAGGGTGGTTGTCCATCACAGTACAGTGAGACCCCCATTTTTTTGCTTGTTCAATTGAAAGTCCATTTTTGCAGGAGAAATGACTGTGTGTCAAAGAAGCTGTACTGGGTAGAACACTTCCAGTATCTGTGTTAAAGAAATTTCTCTGCAAGTGTAGTATTGTTTTAACCCTGGTTTTTTTTTTTAAATAATACTGAAAGTGCCTGAAATACATACTGCAGAGTATTTTATATCTTATTGTAAATGTCTATAAAAATAAATAATAAGCTGTTGCAGTTTCACAATACAAACAGATTAAGGAGTAGTGGAAGCTGAAGCTACCTCTACACTTCTGTGGACAGAGAGGAAAAGTGAACTGGAAGGATGGAAACATTCTGGTTACTCCGTCCATGGTGCTTTTGCAGATCACTTCAGTTGTTCTCCTGCTGCTGACCCTTGGTTTGGGCTTAGACAAGTCACTCTGTTCGTAGAAACTACTGTAATGCATCATCACAACCTCACTAAAATCAGTGGAGTTGTAACAAGTTTGCAACTAAGGATTTGTCATTTAGCAGTCTTCTCTGTCCTTTATCAGCAAACATTTGGACAAGCATGCTGTCCTATCTTTCAGTGATCTTTTCAAAATAAGTCAATGTATCGGGAATATTAAGACAAGCATATTAAGACATCAGAAAGCCTAACTAGGGCAACAGATTTGTTTCAGCATACGGTTCATGCCCTGCCTCCTTGGGGTAGATGGAGCGGGCTCATTGCTTATTTTGGTTTCAGGATCATCACTGGCCATTCAAACATAGTCCTCCTTCTACATCAACAGAAAACTTGTCCTTGCATTCAGAAGGAGAACAATAAACCATTAGTTCTGAACACCCTATAAAATATTGCTTAATCATTTGAGGCAGAATTCCTTTTTAATGGTGATGACAGTGCCCAAACATGGAAGAGTTAAATAGCACAGATCGGCCTTAGGGGAAATGAAAATCCCCAGAGTCACTGGAGTTTTCACACTGCAGATGTTATAAATATATATCCACTGTATTTTATAATGTTTAATCTTTTTACACTTAGAGATCAGTTCATGTTGCTAGGTACTTTTGAGTGAAAATATTACATTATCATGTGAGAAAATGCCATGGCACTAATGGGTTCATTAAAACAAAAAGTTATACTTCAATTGATATATCACCTTGAACTTATTTATATTAAAATCAGTATAAGGGCTTTGTTTTTATGAAGGTGATTTAACATAGTTGAAATTTTCCCACAGACTTAAAGGCAATATGATTCTGTGAGAAATCAAGAAAGGGATGTAACTGTACAGCTGCTAAAGCACCAATATTGTATTTTAATCTTTTTTTTCCTATCTGTTACCGTGTTATAAAGTCAAAGCTAACACATACCTACTATGAAGATTTTTTAGATGTTAAAAATGCTACACATCCAGAGCATAAAAAAAAAACAAAAGTGAGCACTGTTTGATAGAAAAATTACTCACTTTCTTAGAATTCAAAAAAGTAACTTTACAATTCCATAACCAATGCATTATATAGTAGCACAGCAAATGTTATACATTCTCACCACATGTGGTTTTAAGGATGATTTATTTCAATAGTTCAGTAACTATAAAAGTGCTGTGTTAAAGATTTCACATTTTATCAGCACACTGAACAATTTTATGAGGTGATGATGTGAATCCACATCCATCAAAGAGTCTATTCCATGATGAAATGTTAACGTTTCAGAAAACTGAAGTGCTCTCCTTGGCTGTGTGATTTCAATGGAAAGCAGTCATATAGCAAAAAGGATTGGTTTAGGTTCACATGTACAAACATACTGACAAAAGCAAGTATTTTTTGAGCCACGGCTGCAGTAAGTGAATAGCTTTTGTTTACTACAGCAGTCCACACAAGATGTTTTGTTAAAAAGTTGACAGCAAAAGATCTCATTAATAACTGAACTGAAATAGTCTATTTTTATGAAATGCAAAAAAATCTCACTTTGTATAGAAATAAATATCCTATTAAAATTAACATGAAGCCCTCTTTGAGAGTAGATGAAATGATATGACCTGTACAGTAGAGAGCAGACAGGAATCTGAGCAAGCAAACAGGAATTTTAAAACATATATTCATTATATATATTTAAAATACCCACATTTAATGTTGGCATCTATGCCTTCTTTTGAAAGGTGTTGAGCACACTTGATCCTCAAGCTTATCCTGCACTAACAGAGTTTTGCATTTATCTATGAAACTGATTTTTAAAACATAGATACTGATACAGAACAAAACTCTAATTGCATCATAAATCAGATGAGCAAAGCATGTTATGAATGTGAACTGACCTAAGATCCACTTAATCTATCAAGTTTTGTAGCAGAGAACAGCTTTCAAAGGCAACTGACAGACAGGCATTATGTTCACTGTTTTCAGTCTTTCTAAATAACCTCCACTCACAGACACTTGGCAATTCACTGTAAAATACAAATTTCAGGCTAGTGGCTACTTCTGTTTTACAATAACAAAGTAAACCCAGCAGAAGCATACCCAGATTTTTAGTCAGGATGTTATTATTTTCACTTTTCGAGCCTTTTCATTTCACAGCTTTTATACCCGACGCTCCCTAAGTCTATTTTAGCAGATCAGACAGCACACCTACAAACAGCACAAACTGCGAGTGACCACTTTACCTTCTGAAAAATCAATCAGTCCCAGCAAATGAAGCAGCTTCAGAGACGCAAATATAATCACAACAATACCCACTGTTTGCAGTCCCTCCGACTCCCACTCGAGAGTCAACATCCTTCCAACAGGCAATTCATTCCAGTCTTCACGCCGGTTCGCAATCAGAGGGAAATTAGAGGATTTTACCAAAGAGTTTGCTCTGAAGAAAGTTGCAGTGGTGTAACGCGGTGCTGTGCTGAGCTGCGGCGATTCACTGGCCGCTCTAGCCGAGATAAAGTATTAGATGAAGCCCCGCATCTCATGCTTCTCTAAGCATCTGATTTCATCAGTAGTGAGTCCTCTCAGAAGGCTGAGGTGGACCACGAACCCCTGGGTATGACATGGTATCCGGCGAGCAGCATTACTTCAGGGCTGCTGGAGGAACATCTGTGTCGAGGCTGGAGACTTGGCTGTGTCAGTGCCAAGAAGAAACACTCCCTGGAAACTCGCACCAGGGAGCACCCTGCTATCAGCGCTCTGCGCTCCAGCGCTCCCAGACCCGGGCTCTGCGATTCTCCCCCGGCTTCGCAGCCCTTCCCCAGCTTCTCGCAATACAATTTTTCTTAAGTTCGACAAATGACAGCTTGCTGAAGACAGACATCTGTTTTCACGTGTGCTAAATGCTGCATGTCACAAAACTCCTGCCCTCTGCCTTTGAAAGAATAACGTGCAGAGAAACACTGTCCCTTCCTCTTCCTAAGCATCACCAGAATCTAATTAGAATCTTCAGTGGAAATGAGAAGGGAAATTAAAGAAATACACATCGGCATGACTGGTGCCTCCAGCTAGCAAAATATAGTGCTGTCAAGGAAACGTGCCCTGCCCAAACTCCCGTTCCGCAGCCAGGAAGAGTGTGCTATTTATTGATTGAGAAACAAAACAGTGCTTTTCTGTCTAAGGACTTAAACCCCAAACTCCAACATGTATGAATGGGAATTAGGTGTTTTCCACAGTTCCTGGGAAGATCTTGCCCAGGCTACGCATCAGGGAAAAAAGAAGAGGCTTGTCAACCCAGCTGATTTATTGGATAGTTTGCATAAAATTAATTGTAGTGGGTTTATTAAGGCAATTACCAAGAGGATACCTAGTGTGAAGAATAGGCTCTGAAGAATATTTAAATAGTATAAGAGTAAGCCTAAAGGTTTGTTCTTGCGCCCATCCTAACAATTTAACTAAATCCTGTCCACTGGTATACACGGCACTAGAATAAAGTGAAGGGAAGCCACAGAAAAGACAACGTTAGACGCTCTTATTACTAAAGAAACACATACGATCTAACACTAAAACGATTTCATAAAGTATGTCTGATATCGACCACTCAGCTTAAGTTGCTTAACTCTTTCCATTAGAAACGATTTTTACTAACTTTAGAGAAACTCAGAAACTTTTATTTTTGTTCAGAAAGGCATTATAATTTTAAATAATCATAATGAAAAACTGTAACATTAATAATCTATTGTTTATGGACTATCAAGTAGAGAAAGAAAAATATAATCTCCAACTTACTATCAGTTATTTTTCTTTTTCTTTGAAGGCTCTCTGTATTGAATTACAATAACTAATCAGAGTCACAGATTTTTCCATATAGGCAGGACTCTAGAAGATGCGTATTTTTGTTCATTTGAAAAATCATGTGCATACTTCACTAAATTTTAAGTTATATCTAGGCAATATATAAGCAAATTATTTTTCTCTTCTGGATATTTAAATACTAGAATGTCATGAGTCCTGTATTATTTAAATATGCTCTCAAACTGAATGTCAGTTCCTTTCTTTATTAATCTGTAGAGCTAAACTGATTCCTAAGAGGAAAGCACAATAAAAATAAATCAAACCAAATACATTATCCCACATTTGCACACCTTCCAAATATGTCACTAACTTTGCCTCATATTGTCAAACAATTATACAAAGTATTTCGATTTTAAGTTCTGTTCCATTTCAAAGAAAATAAACATTTTGTTTCCTCTTTTCAATTTCTAGTTATTCCATATCATCTTCTCCTTTTAAGGTTCTGACATGTTCATCTTAACTCATTCTCTCATTCTATTTTTTTTTTTGTTTAGTTTATTCCTATTTATTTTTGTCTTTTCCTTAAATTATTCTTCTTTTTCTCAAATAATGAAGCATAGCCAAATGTTCATGATATTTTAGGGCTAGTTCTCAGTATGGGAACTTTGACCCATATTGGTTTACAGGCACTACAGAAACAATAATAATAATAATAATAATAATAATAATAATAATAATAATGCAAACAATCATGTTATAACAGTGAAAGAGGCTTTATTTATTTTTAATGAACAGTATAAGGGAAACTATCAAATAGAGAAGTCAGTCTACATTCTCCTTTCATGCAGTACCTCCAGGCTACCTTGAGTTCTTGTGTTGTACACTCTTGGGAGCAGAGGCCTTTCTATTCCACCACTGAATGTGCCAACCCACATGCAGAAACCCACCCAGCAAGAAGTGGTGTCAGCCATAACCAGTGTTTTGTTTCCTGCTTTCACACAAGAAGAGACACCTAGATCCCTACTAAAAATATGAAAGGGCCAGAGACTATGAATTTGAAAAGTTTTAAAGGCCAATTGTACCTGTGCAGCAGATGAGTCACAGAATAATTTTTAAAGAAAAAAATTAACCTGAGAACATCTAATTGAATTATATAACTGATTAATGACTTCAAAGATTACCTCCTTAAAAAGTGGAAGATTTGTCCTGTTGTTTCTCATTATAGTTCTTTAGGTTAGGGGAACTACACATGGACTCCCAAGTGTTGGCGCTGAAAAGTAAAGCACTAAGGATAAGAAACTATGTGGAAAAGAAAAAGAAGTGATGTATGAAATGTTTCCTTTAACACACTATGCAATAGATTCAAACAACAGTGTCACTTACAGAGGTGAATTCTTCTGGAAAAAGTTCAATCAAAAAAATTCCATGCCTCAAAGCATTTGAAAATTTAATCAATCTTGAACAAGGAGATAACAAAATTAAGTTATATGCGATACCTCTTTGTATTCTGATCCTTTCCTAAATTTATAGTCAAGTGCAATTTCTTTCTCTCACTTCATATTTTGTTCAATTATTTCAAAATAAATATTTCTGAGACATGTCGTTATAGCGTGTCTGTATTGACTCTACAAGCAAATTTTAAAAGCTGTTCAAAGAAAAGGAATTTTTCACCCATGTCACATCCAGGATACAAAAGAAAACACCATCCTATACACGAAGCACTAAAACCAGGGGCTGACAGCTTGCAATATCCAAGCATTGCTCTGGCTCATTGTCTTTTCCTAATTCCTGTAATCATTTTTGACATTGCAATGCATTCTGGTGGTGATTTCATAATCTAATTAAGTTTCCATGAACTTTCTCGTGATTCTTCAATAGGTTGCATAAAAAAAAAAAAAGCATTGTTAGGAAGCTGTCCCATCTGAACAGTGCGTCTTCCACTGACCGTAAATTCCTCTCCACAAAGGTTTGAAGCAGAACCTTTATTGTGTGCCTGAAACTCAGGCACTATCACTCTGTGGGTTTACTCAACCATTAATTGCGGGAAAGCACAAGCATGCAAGTATAAACTCCAACAGAGAGCACTCCTGAATTAGCAATAAACATGCATAGAAAGTACAGCATTAGGGTCATCTGCCTTTCCACAAAGTAAGGGGAGTAGATGCTGCAGCGGAAGGCTGTGGTAGGTACAGATGCATGGCAAGGCATGGCACTCCTCAAAGTATGGAATGAAGATCATGGCCATGGGCCTGTTCCTGTCAGTCCCTTCTCCCTGGTGACTGGATGTGCGAGCATAAAAAGAAGCACAAGTTTTTTTCTCTCCTAAGTAAGTAGACAAGAGAAACCTGTGTTGAAGTGCTGTAGGAGATACCTTCTCTCTAGAAGCACAGATCCCCTGTGAGTACTGAACTGGACAGTACAGAGCTACCAAAATTAGCAAGGTCTACAAGAACAATCCCATTTTGGAGTGCTTACATTTTTCCACAAACAATCTCAATTAATTACCGGCTACTCCAATCATTTAACAGAATGATTTATGTATGCAATAAATACCAAAAAGAGTACTACATACTAAGTAAATGTATATCTGACAGCTGTGTGCTTATAGAATATCCACAATTTTTCCCTTCTCTTTGGAAGGAAAAAGAAATACTCAGAAATATTTATAAAGTTTAGATATGGGAAACCATATTTTAATAATTTCAAAGTTGACTAAAAAAAGCTGCCATTTCAAAACAAAAATATCCACCTAATTTAACACATCAGAAGAAATAGCAAATGCTTGAATGTAACATGTAGGATGCTATGAATTGAATAATTAAGGAATAAACAGTTTTGAAATCCTAAAAATAGCTAAATAATAATTCTGTGATTAGTGTATTAGGGTATAAAATTTCCCTATAATTTTATATGATTACATAGTTCTTTCAAAATTATCTGGTATTATCATACTTCTTTTATATACATTGGTAAACTAGTTTAATTCCAGTAAATTCTTAGTTTTGCACTATAACCTGACACTGTAATTAGCACAGTAAATTGAAGTGTGTATTTTTCTTTAAATTGCTTCAGTTTTTGTAAAAATTTTTATTTTACTTATTTTAATGCTTACAAGAAGGTTTCACTGTATTTTATAAATGCTTCCTTCTTTCAATTTCTTCTAGCTTTTGCACACGAGAGTAGAGAAATCTGAATGCCTACCTGATCTTAGACACATTGTAGTGTTTTATGTCTTTCCACTATATTTTGTTTTTAACTCTGCTTGTAAACAGTATCACTTTTCTCAGGCTTTTGTCAAAGAGAAATCTCTTTGTACTTAGAATGATTTTCATTTCTCTTCTGTGCAGACATTCTGAATTTGCTGTTGCCTAATGTAGAAAGGGACTGATCAAAATCGAACAGTTTTCAGGTAAGAATATATTATTGTTCATTAATTGACTTGAATTATATTGCTTTCCTAAGAGATGAAATCTGCCCAGTGTTGTAACTAATTTACAGGAGGAGGGGGACACACGTCTTAATTGGCTAGCAGTAATAGTTCATTAGACTCTATTTGATATTTTCCTCCAATGTAGCTGAAAAGGGAAACTGCTGATGAGTTAGAAATAGAAACAAAATTTGGAAGTATTAATTAGCTGTCCTTTCTGTACTCTCTTTTTCCATACAGAAATGTCAGTCAGCCAGAAGAGAAAAAAAATTGTCAAATAAACGCTGAAAGGGCACCTAGGTACAGGTCAGATGAACTGCTAATCTTCGGCTTTTTGTTCATGCCAGACCTCAGCTTATTAGAAAAGTTATCTGGCGGATAATGAACTTAATCCTCCAATTAGCTAGCCAGTAAGAAATCTGTTCACGGGCAATAATCTACAGTTTTCTACACAGAAAAGTTTCTATCTTAGATGTGCAGAGAAAACTAGGCCCACTAGAAAGCATTTTGAGAACCAGAAGTAATTAATATACACAGATCCTTTCAAGAATTATTCTCAGGGTAAAATAATTCATATTTTGTTTAAACATAACACCTCCTGCTTAGGATGCTACAGCTAATCACAGGACATCATGTAATTTTCATAAAATGATTAGAGACTAATGTACAGAATCACTTGTCTCATCCGTGCTGCAGCTACTGAAGAGCACAATACTGCACTAGCAGAGATTACTTATCCAATCGAAATTGCAAGGTAACTTCCACTAGTTAGAAGAATTAGGTAGAGTGTAATTACCCAACATTAAATTTGTCAGGTTTCATATATCATCTGTAATATTTACACTGTGCTCTATATCTTTAATGACTGTAAGTGAATATAGGCTGAGAAAGAAAAAATTCAACACCTGTACAGGCAAGATAAGATTCAGTGGGTTGTAATCAAAGGAAACAATATCATATGCAAGCTTTTGAAGGTTTGGTCGCATACTTAGAAGTAAATTACACTAAAATATTATTACAGCTGTAGGTGTGTAATGTGAATTTGCTCATTGTAGTAGTCTGGTTCTAGGCTATGGTACTTTATTTCTTTTTTCCCCTCTTCATTTTCACCTTCTGACTCTCACTTGCTCCTAAGAAGCTTTTGTTCTTGCTTTGATCTAAATCAAAGGACTGCTGCCATTACTGATCTGAAAACAAGAGTTGAAAAGAATCCCACAAGACAACCTTTACCAACTCCCCTCATGAAATAACAGCTACCAGTGGTTTCATTTTTCTATAAAATTAATTGATCTAGCATGTTGTACAATTATGTTTAAACTAGCTAGAGTGCATGTGCACTGTAAATTAAATGGCATGGCCATGGGAGTATCAGTAGCATTTTAATTTATTAAGTTTTAGCAAAGCATTACAGAGAGGCTATCTGTTTCCTAAACAAGGTTAAATTACATTTAGTAATAGTAAGTAATCAAGTTCTGGCTTGCTTTACTGCAAAGCTCACTGGTTTGCTTGACAAATGAAATTATCTCTAAATTATGTGACTGTTTTCAGACTACAGACCTGTGTTTTTTTTGGGTTTTTTTTAAACATTAAATCATAGCTGATCTTGCAACAGCAGGAATTGTCACTTCCAGGTTTGTAAGGCTAAATGTATGTCTACACAGGAGAAGTGCAGTATAGTGGAACTACTAGGGGCCAGTCAAACCCAGCTACTTTATTAGCTATAATACAGCTGTGTTATCGTAAAGCTCAGACTGCGTTAACCTAAACTGGCAGAGAATCATCAGTAAAAGTAAACTTGCCCCCAGAAAGCTTGCTGTAGATCGGTGCTAAAATTAAGCGATTGCTGATTCTCTGGCCATTGAGCTACTTGAATGGGAATGCAAAGAGTATTTTTAAGAAAGCTCAAGCCCAAGAAATGCCTCACCTGTACATCTTTAATTCCCATCCATTCCTTTGAAGTATTACCTGAGCAAATCTTTGACTTACCTTCCTCTGACTAACATGACATGCAAGATGTGCTTTTCCTGCTTATAACAAAACATGTTTTTTTTTCCTCCATGACCTGTCTCTTCAATCTTTTCACATTTGGAAAGAACACAGTAACAGTAGTGTCTGACCTGCTGATTTTCTTCTTTCACTACAATTTTTTTAATTATACATCAAAGCAAGAGGTCACTGTTATTAACCATTTTACTTACGCAAAAAAAGGAACTACTGGGAGGCCTACAGATCAAGCTGATAGAAATGATGGGACAGAGTAGCAGCGTTCACAGCTCCATATTTAGTCATTTTCTGTTAGCCAAATTATGAATATATCCACTTAACACTTGCCCATACATCTAGGAAGTTATGCTTTTAAGGACTGTACAGTTAGATGACACCAGATGAGTTCCCGAAGAAAGGGACAGGTGTTTTCTGCTGTGACGAATGAGAAAAAAATAAAAGAACCATGTATGCTAGTAATAAAAGCTAACACTTCAGTAACTAACAGGAACATTCACCATCCCAACCTCCAAACCAACAATCTATCAATCCAAAACTCTCAATCTATCCTGTACAATGCCTCTATTTCAAAACCAGTGTGTCTGGCTCCCTATAGTTCAACAAAGGGTTAGCAACTAAACTAAATAAAGAAAATATATTATTAAATGATCATAAGGACATTCTCTTCTTGTGATGCATCTGTCTTTCTCTAATATAAAATAATCCATGCACAATAAATGTTCTAATTCTCTCCTTGGCTTTTAGAAAGGTGAAGCACTGTATTTTTCCATAGCAACAGGAAAGTATTATAAATGAAGTCTGAAGTGGCTGACATATTTCTACATTTGATGTGCTCAGTAAAAGATGAGTGTATCAGTCCTATAAAGATGGGCTACAATAAATTAATAAATTAAGCCATATTACATAGCTGCAGTACATTCAAGAAACACAGCTAAAAAACTCTGTAATCACAATCTTGTCCCTTCGGTGTATATAATAAGACTTGAACTATATAATAACATATGCACAGATGTGACTACAGGTCTGCAACATGGAATCATAGACCTCAAAGATCATCTAGTTCCAACCCCCCCTGTCACGGGCAGGGACACCCTCCACTACACCAGGTTGCTCAAAGCCTCATCCAACTCCTTCTTGAACACTTCTAGGGACGAGGCATCCACAACTTCTCTGGGCAACCTGTTCCAGTGCCTCACCACCCTCTGAGTGAAGAATTTCTTCCTTATATCTAACGTAAATCTGCCCTCTTTCAATTTAAAGCCATCTCCCCTTGTCCTATCACTACATGCCCTTGTAAAAAGTCCCTCTCCAGCTTTCCTGTAGGCCCCCTTTAAGTACTGGAAGGCTGCAATAAGATCTCCCTGGAGCCCCAACTCTCTCAGCCTGTCTTCATAGCAGAGGTGCTCCAGACCTCTCATCATCTTCGTGGCCCTCCTCTGGATTCGTTCCAGTAGCTCCATGTCCTTCTAGTGTTGGGGACTCCAGAGTTGAATGCAGTATTCCAGGTGGGGTCTCACAAGAGCAGAGTAGAGGGGCAGAATCACCTCCCTTGACCTGCTGGTCATGCTTCTTTTGATGCAGCCCAGGATACGGTTGGGTTTCTGGGCTGCCAGTGCACATTGCCAGCTCATGTTGACCTTCTCATTGACCATCACTCCCAAGTCCTTTTCCTCAGGGCTGCTCTCCATCCATTCTCCGCCCAGCCTGTACTTGTGCTTGGGATTGCCCCGACCCACGTGCAGGACCTTGCACTTGGCCTTGTTGAACTTCATGAGATTCTCATAAGCCCACCTCTCCAGCCTGTCAAGGTCCCTCTGGGTGGCATCCCTTTCCTCCAGCGTGTCCACACCACCACACATCTTGGTGTCATCTGCAAACTTGCTGAGGGTACACTCGATCCCACTGTCCATGTCACCAACAAAGATGTTAAATAGCACCAGTCCCAGTACTGATCCCTGAGAAACACCACTCTTCACTGGTCTCCACTTGGACATTGAACTGTGGACCACAACTCTTGATGTCCCTGGCCAGATTTAACTCTATCAGGGCTTTAGCTTCCCTAATCTGATCTTTGGTTGCTCAGACAACTTCTTTGTATTCTTCCCAGGCTACCTGTCATAGAATCATAGAATGGTTAGGGCTGGAAGGGACCTTCAAAGGTCATCTAGTCCAACCCCCCTGCAACAAACAGGGATATCTCCAACTAGATCAGGTTGCTCAGGGCCTCATCCAACCTGGCCTTGAATGTCTCCAGGGATGGAGCATCCACCACCTCTCTGGGCAACCTGTTCCAGTGTTCTACAACTCTCATGGTAAAAAATTTTTTCCTAATATCCAATCTGAATCTCCCTCTATTTTAAAACCATTACCCCTTGTCCTATCACAACTGGCCCTCCTGAATAGCCTCTCCCCATCTTTCTTGTAGGCCCCCTTGAGGTACTGGAAGACCGCTATAAGGTCGCCCCGGAGCCTCCTCTTCTCCAGGCTGAACAGCCCCAACTCTTTCAGCCTGTCCTCATCGGAAAGGTGCTCCAGCCCTCTTATCATCTTCGTGGCCCTCCTCTGGACCCTCTCCAACTGGTCCATGTCCTTCTTATGTTGGGGGCTCCAGAACTGGACGCAGTACTCCAGGTAAGGTCTCACGAGGGCAGAGTAGAGGGGAAGAATCACCTCTCTCGACCTGCTGGCCACGCTCCTCTTGATGCAGCCCAGGACGCGGTTGGCCTTCTGGGCCGCAAGAGCACATTGCCGGCTCATATTGAGCTTCTCGTCCACCAGTACTCCCAAGTCCTTCTCCTCAGGGCTGCTCTCGATCCATTCTCCGCCCAGTCTGTATTTGTGCCTGGGATTGCCACGACCCAGATGTAGGACCTTGCATTTGGCCTGGCTGAACTTCATGAGGTTGGTACGGGCCCACCTCTCCAGCCTGTCGAGGTCCCTCTGGATGGCATCCCTCCCTTCCAGCGTGTCGACGGCACCACACAGCTTGGTGTCATCGGCGAACTTGCTGAGGGTGCACTCCATGCCACTGTCCACGTCACCGACAAAGATGTTGAAGAGGACCGGGCCCAACACGGACCCCTGAGGGACGCCACTCGTGACCGGTCTCCACTTGGACATCGAGCCGTTGACCACTACTCTCTGAGTGCGGTCATTGAGCCAATTCCTTATCCACCGAGTGGTCCATCCACTTCCTTGCTTCCATCCTCTGTAGGCCTTCTTTTTGTGTCCGAGTTGGTTCAGGAGCCCTTTCTTCATCCATGCAGGCCTCCTGGTGTTCCTACCTGACTGCCTCTTTGTTGGGATGCACCTCTCCTGAGCTTGGAGGAGGTGATCCTTGAATATTATCCAGCTTTCTTGGGCCCCTCTTCCTTCCAGGGCTTCATCCCATTGTACTCTACCAAGAAGATCCCTGAAGAGGCCGAAGACTGCTCTCCTGAAATCCAGGGTAGTGAGCTTGCTGAGCACCCTCCCTGCTTCCCTAAGAATCTTGAACCACTTCATGGTCACTGCAGCCAAGGCTCTCCTTGAGCATCACATTCCCCACCAGCCCCTCTTTGTTGGTGAGAACAAGGTCCAGCAAAGCACCTCTCCTCATTGGTGCCTCTACCACTTGGAGAAGGAAGTTGTCATCCATGCATAATGGTAACATGTGGTTATTGTTTGGAATTATGCAATATTCAGAACTAGTTCATAGCGTTTGCTTATATATTATTATTAACAGCTTCTGAAGCATGTCATTGTTTATTTTTTTTTTATTTATCAGTAACAAAAAAAGATGCCTCACCAGATGAGGCCACATCTAGAGTAATGTGTCTAGTTCCTAGTACAAGGGAGACATGGACATACTGGATAGAGTCCAGCAAAGGGCCACAAAGATGTCTAAAGAACCGGAGCATGTTTCCTATAAGGAGAGGCTGAAAAAGCTGGGACTGTTCAGCCTGGTGAAGAGAAGGCCCAGGGGGAAATCTCATCAAGGTATATCAGTACCTGAAGGGAGGGTGCAAAGATGGAGCCAGGCTCTTTTCAGTGGTGCCCAGTGACAGGACCAGAGGCAATGGGCACAAACTGCAATACAAGAGGCTGTCTCTTAACATCAGGAAACACTTTTTTACTGTGACCGAGCACTGGCGCAGGTTGCCGAGAGAAGCTGTGGAGTCTGCCTCCTTGGAGATATTCAAAAACCATCTGGACACAGGGCTGTGCAACTGTCTCTAGGTGGCCCTGCTTCAGCAGGAGGGCTGGACCAGATGACCTCCAGAGGTTCCTCTCATCTCAATCATTCTGTGATTTGCATCTCTTCCAATAACATTTTAGAACTTTCTTTCTTGAGCAGAACTTCTTTCAGGTGATCTAGTTTCTCATATTATACAATTTGATTAATTTTTAGGGGCAGTAAGTTTGGGTTAAATCTAATTCCAGGTACACTTGAAAATAAATCTTTTAAGGCTAGTTCTCTTCTTGCTTCTGGACATTGAAGACTTTTTTCTTTTCAGTTTAAGGTCTAAAAATTCACCTGGAGTGAATGAGTTAACTGCTGAGGAATGCTAAGAGTAGCAGCAAAGGGAAATGAACAAGGATATAGGAATATAAATGCATATAATCCCCACACTGAAAGGGAAAGGAGCTCAATCCCCCCCACCCACCTCCCCTTAGCTTTCACTCTTGGGAATCTCAGAGGTTTTTGAAAGTCTTGAATTCTCCCATCAAAAGTATACGTTAGGCAGAGTACTAATGGTTTAGCAAATGTAAAGGTTTTGTGTGCTGGACTCTGATTCTTTCACAAAAGAGAGAGAGAGAGGGATTATGGGGAAGAGGTTGGAAGAAATAGCATAACTTGATGTAACGCAGCTCCTAATGCAGCTTTTTCTTGGCTCACAGTCCTATCTCAATGTAGGAACCTACAGTGATATTTGAGGATCCATGCAACACAATGTAAAATTATCTGCTCCAGCAGTTTTGCTGTTCTAGCGCTCTGGAAAGAAGCAGCACTATAAAACCAAACCCTGAAGGGACCCATGAGCTTACAATGCCTTGTTATCACTTGAGTAAGTACAAGGAAGGTTACAGTTCTTCCCTGAGGAAGCACTATAAAGTCCAACTAACTGCAACATCATGAGGTTCTTGATGTTGAACTGAGGGAAGGAACAAAATACAGAAGTGCACTATCTTGAACCTCCAACAAAACTTTAGACAGCACTTTTGACTGTGTTCCTCTACTGCAGGGATTGAATATGTTCTTCTTTAGTAGCTTTGCAGGGTTTACCACAGCCTCTATACTATCCCTGCTTACAGCTTCAATAAGCAGATATTCCATCAGGCACAGTGGATTTATAGGTCATGAGAAGTTCGCTTTCACATCCTTCTTGAAACACACACGACCATACCCAAATTCCATAAATGAGTAGCATACATGTCTTCCTTCTGTTAGAAAAACATGATTTGGAGCTGACTCAATTTTTAAGCCATTTTAAAGCCATTTTCATCCATTTTTAAGACCAAGAGTATTTTTTCTGCCATTAATACTTCAGGAATCATTTCCCCCCAATAATAATCTTTGCAACAGGCTATGAATTTAAATTTCTCTAATCTTCTCAGAAGCAATTTCCCTAGCTTTCCAATCATGCGGCTCTTTTCTGAACTCGCTCTAATTAGAAAAAACTGTTATATGGCAAAAATTTGGTAACTAGTTTTTAGGTAGAGCTCGATTAGTTATGAGCAAGATTGTATGACGAGATGGCCAGCCATAGCCTTAGCATTTCATTAGCATATTAAACGTTTAATAACATTTTGCCTTGTTTATTACTCAAAAGCAAATAAATCTCAGCACCCCTTTCTCCCACAGATGCCTATGTATGCCCTTAGTTTTCAGGAACTTGTATTTCAGTTGAGATACCCCAAGAGTGTTCCAAGACTTCAGCCCATTCCCTCACTGCAAGTGATGCTTGTTTTGGTAATGTTTATTTTCAAACTTATTCTTAGAGATCTTTCTTTTTTAATAGTGACAGTAACACACGCCGCCTTTCTTCACTGAAGCAGCTCTGTGGTACACTGGAGAATAATTAGGCTGTTCCAAGGCTGCCTGAACACGTCTGACAGTTTGCTGCTCTGTCCCTAGCACGTTGTTCCTTCTGCACTTTCTTTGGTCTTTGTCTGACAGCATCTGAGCTTTCACACATTTTTAAGTCAGATAAAAAATAATCTGACAAAAACAACTTAAAAAAAAAAAGTGGAGCATTTGTACTTAAGATACTTTACAGTGCTCATTTCACTTTGAGTACCAATCTCATGGTTGTAGCCCAGGACTAGCAATCCTGCGCAGGCTCAGGAGAAGGACAAAAGCCAGACTAATGGTAAAAGAGCAGGCAAGCAAGTAAACAAATCCTGGTCAGGTTTTAACTGACATAGCCAGCACAAAGTTATTGCAAGACAGAGTCAAAACTTGCTATCATACCAAATGTTTGTGAAGAAAAGCAGCAGCCAAGCAGCAACACCATTCCTTACTGTGTGGGATTCGACAAGATATGCAGCCTGTGTGCTCACATGCAGTAGCAGAAAAACGAAGTTCAGTCCAACTTTGCATTTTTAACATGTTTTATGATTAATCCTGATTTACACTTCTTAACATAAGTATACAGAACATGTTTATAGAACTAGTACCTCTGAAAGGTATTCCTTACATTTTCTGATTTCGATCCTGGCTGTAGGAAGAATTTAAGTTTATATTATACGATTTTCAGCCAGTCAGTAAATTTCTCTTGGTGAATTCAGTCTAGTACATCTTTTCTTTCTAATGAATTACACTAGCATACCAAGAGAGATACATATGACATCTGCTCTGAGTCACAAGCTAAGAGAATGCAGTGGCTGTCTGGCTGCTTCACTGCCCCAAGGCTGTTTTCTTTCACTTTTAATTGTTTGGGGGGAAAGGGAATGCAACTGCAGTAAAGGTTAAGCAATACTTGCTGCCTTATTTGTTGAACTGAGGATCCTACTTAGCCGAGTGAGGGAATTTCTAATCCCCAAAGAAACATCTCAGTGGTATTAATGAGTTAAGAACCATAAAGCTTTTTAGTGTAGATGGAGGAAAAAATGCAAACATAGTTACACAGTTTGAACAAATGCAATAATTTCTCCCCATCCCAAACCCCGGTACATACTATATTACTTGGAAAGATATTCTCTATGGATGGCTAAGTTTAACAAACATGTATCTATCAACATTTTTCTTAAAAATTTAATTTCCTAAAAAATAAAGAAGTCAAGATATTGTCTTTTTTCCAAGGTACTACTTACACCAGATGTTTTTGAAGGAGATTAGGAATAACAGGATTGGCTGACACAAAACTAAGGTGGTTTTATACTCTTCAGCAACACATCAGCAAAAGCCAAGTTTCAAAAAAGCAAGACACAAAAGTTAAGGAATAGTCCCAACAACTTCAGCCTCTCTGGAACCATCAATCTCCAGTGAAAACAAAATTAATATACTGTAGCTGCAGAGGAGAGGTGTTCGGCTCACTTTTGCACTTCCAGGCTTTCTGGTGGTTAAATTGGTATTTTGCAGAGTACGCCCTGTGCTGACAAGCAATAAGGGTGAGCAGAAGTCCTTAGACCATATTTGACAGGAGGGGCAATTTTAGCCCACTTGTGGGAAGAGGAAAAGGGTCGTGGACACCCTCAGAGTACCAAATCCAGATGCCAGACCCCAGCTGCAGCCCTATCCATGGTCTCAATGATTGGTTCAATGCTCTGTGCAATACAGCTTTCCTGAAGCAAAAGAAGAAAAAGCAGGTATCGTTACTCACTACAGGGGATAACTGTCTCATGTTTTAGGAGTATCCGCAGCATTTTGAAAAGCATCAAGAGCTGTTTTGCAAAGAATAAAGAGATTGAAGCTAGACACGTGGTCCCAGGCATAGCTGCGCATTGCTCTGTGAAGCAGCTGGCGGTCAGTGACCCTGGTGACTTGGTCCAGTATACTCCTTTTAGTTCAAAAGTGACTCACTTGGAGTAAGAGTCTAGCTTTCACCTTATCATTATTTTCATTTTGTGCCCTGAGCTACCAACTGCCCAGCAGTAAAATAGACGTTGAAAATAATTTTTCAGTCAGAATCATGACCTGATGTACAAAAGGACACAAAAGCAGCAGTAAGAGAACATTTAATACTAAGAAAAGCTTTTCAAGTTTATGTGTCTGTTTTGTTTTTTTTAAAGGAGACTTTGTCTTAGGAATTTCTTAGTTCAAATTCAGAGGATTTTTTTTTATTCATCCTTTTCTTGCCCCGTGCAATTCAAATAACATTTCTGTGCGAATGTTTGAATTTTAACATCTAGAAAAGTCAATCTTTAAACAGACAATGCTCCTGTACGTAAATATAGCACGAAATATACTTCAGAAAACTCAGATACTGCATATACCAACATATCTCAACGTATATCAATCTCTATCCTATACATTGGTGATTTCTATTAAAAGATACGGGATTTTCATATTTTTAAGGCTTTGTTCAAACCAATCTTTTGACCTTAGGCAAACTTACTAATACACTTAAATCAAACCACTGTAATCTAGTATTAGAATTTAGAAGTTTAAAGTTTGAAAACATCATCTTTAGGACAATGAGCAAGGGAAAGATTGTGTAGATTTTGGGTTTGCTTAAGAAAAACAACAAAAAGAAAAACAACAAAAATAAAAATATGTTGACAAGCTGCTAAATCTGTGATACTCAAGACATAGAAAAAATCCAAACTATTAATGAATCATAAATTTTTACTCCCTTTAGATAGGGGTGAACTAGTTAACCTGTGTAGACCCTTTACATTTCTTTCTCTACTCCTGTACTTCAATGAAATGCCTCTAGGATATTTATAAGTGATAGGTTATTTCACCAGTGGAAGTTTATACTAAAGATGTAGACTGACAGTAGGTAAATATATATCTGGCATCTAAAGCCTTCTTTTAAAGACTCAGGAAAAGCATGTATAAAGAGACACATCCACCTATGCTAACATACTTTTTAGAAACTTGCAGTACAAACTGATCGGATCACAATACCATAGCAAACAGACAAACAGTTAGGAAAGCTAAAAAAAAACATGTCTCAAGGCAGACACTTAAAAATTTGTGAAAGAAAACATCAGGTGCCTAATGTGGTACTTCTGATTCAATGATGCACATGTCAGAGTGCCTTCCCCACCCCAGTTTAGCTGCGTGTGGTCAAGGCCAGCTCCCTGGGGAGCGAGAGCTGCTTGAGGAGCTGTGACTGGCCACGAAGCTCTTCAAGAAAGAGCTGGAAGAAATCACACTCTTTCTCTCAGGAGCTGCGTTTACATGGAGGCTGTTGTTCTTGCTCCCTTCCAAGGCTACATTGCAGTCATACTCATAAGTAAAAAAAAAAAAAAAAAAAAAATCTTCTACATCAGCAAAGTTTGCACATGGACTACTGACAAATTCGATAGAAGAGTCAAGCAAAAGATTTTCTATGTCACAATAACCTTTAATATACAAGTAAATACACCATGAATGTTTGAGAAGAGAGATCTAAACCTTATTAACCAACAACTATGCTTACAAGATGAACACAAAATACTTATTCTGCATCTCTGGCAATCCGTTTGTACACACTGTAACAGACAGAAATTAATATGTCTTTCATTTTTGGAAAGCTAGCCGATTGCAGAATTATGACTAAAGAAGATTTATATTGTTATTGCTCTGAGATATCTCAGAAACTTAGATCAATAAAATATTATACCACTTTCATCTGTCTGCCATCTTTTATCTGTTGTTTTCATTTTCCTTGAGAACTAACAGCAGCCTTTCTCACACAGCTGTAATCGTTCTAGCTGTGCCTCCAGCACTCTGTGAAAGAGTGCCTATCTACATCATCTGCTGAATCTCTTTATTTTTTCCCCCCAAGTTGCAAACCAATTTGTAATGAATACCAAGTACCAATCTGCTTCTAAATTTAATGGAAGAGATATCTTCATCGTGCTTGCTGATCAGCTGCTTCTTCCTTCCACCGCCACTGTATTTTCATCTGTTAGCAGATCGTGATCCCCCCAATTAGTCTTTTCCTGCTAACAGATAAAAACACTTTGGTTTGAAACTCTGTGCATTTGTGGACATATCAGACTCACCAGATATCACTACTGACACATCAAACAGTTCTGCTTGTACTTTGTTTTAATTCTGTGGTTCACTTCTATAGCTTAGCAAAGACAAACTGGTTATGTTTTACTGGACTGAAGGAAAGGAAAAGCAAAACAACAGAAGTGAGGTAGAAAACCAGATTCAAGTAGTTTAGATGTAAAAACCTCCGGAGAACTAGCTCAAACCAAGGAAGACCATGCAAATGTATCATAGTTGGTGATCCTACCTTTATTTTTAAAAAGGTTAGTGGTGCTCATCCTTCTGGAATTACTAGGTATCACTGAAGCATAACCCTCCCTTTCCAGTAGTCGCTGCTCCTTTCTCAGTAGCTGCAGTGATGAACAGTTGATTAAAATCTTAAAGTAAAAAAAAAAAAAACACAACCCACAAACCAAAATCAAAATAGAAAGCTCTTGCTTCTAAGTTAGCAGAGTTACTAAGTTTTTGCTCCAGACAACTAGCCCACCAAGTCCCCAAATCTAATACTAAATCAGCCTAATTAAACTCCAGGTGTATATATGTGACCACATATACAGTCAACAATGAGTCAACAATATTTAGCAGCAGTGCAGATGTAGGCACAAAGAAGCCCTTGGCGAAATTCAGGATCCAGCCTTATAACAAGTGTTATCTCCATTTCCCACATCCCTCCTCCAGTACCGTGCTACCATTTTTCTTCTGAATAAACTCTGACTCCAGAATGTGCCATTTACCAGAGAGGATAAATACTGACCCTCCTATAACATTGTCTTTTTTTCCCTTAAGATGTCTTTGCAACAAAGAAGAATCAATCTGCCTAAAAGACTGTCGTGGTTTTAGGCTGATCCAGCAACTAAAACTCACACAGTCTCTCCTTCTCCAATAAAGTAGAGAGGAGAGAAAAAAAAAAAACAAAAGGACTGAGGGTTGAGGCAAGAACAGAGGGAGCACCCACCAACCATGGTCCTGGGCAAAACAGGCAGCGCTTTTCTCAAAGCAAAACAGTTTATTAATGATTACTTAGAAGGACAAAGGGAAATAAAAACCGATTACTTGAGAGGACAGAAAGAAACAAAACCAGATCTTAAAACCGACATCTTCCCCCCCCCACCTTCCTTTTCCTCCCGGCTCTACCTCCTCCCCCCAGCAGCACAGGGGGCAGGGACTGGGGGAGTGCAGGTCAGTTCATTCCGTGCTGTTACTGCTGCTTCTTTCTTAAAGGAGAAGGAGTCCTTACACCCTTTTCCCCTGCTCCAATGGATCCCCTACCCACGAGGAAAAATCCACAAATTTCTCCAACGTGAGTCCAGCCCACTGGAAACAATCCTTCCCCACAGATTGCTCCGGTGTGGGCTATACCACAGTCTCGGGTACTTAGGGAGCTGTAGCCACTCGCTCCGGCGTGGGTCGTCACTCAGACTCCAGATGCCTCTCTGCCTTGCCGTGCCCCCAACACGACCATCCTCGGGCTCAGGCATCTTCTCCCCACGGGCTGCGAGTGGGTCGCTGCTCCACCGAGGCCGTCCTGGTTGCAGGGGGGCCGCCTGCTATCTCACCATCAGCCGCAGGGGAAACTCGGCTCCGGCACACCTCCTCCCGCTCCATCCTCACTGACCTGCTGTCGATGCAGCTGTTTCTCTCAGATCTCAGTCCTCTCCAGGTGAACTCAGCCCAGTGGGCACCCCGGGAGTGGGGTGCCCCCGAGTTCCCCAGCTGGCTCCGCCGCCGCCATCCTCCGTGGGCAGCGCCGGCCCGACGCAGGCAGCCGCCCGGCCGGGAGCCAGGGAGCGGGGGCAGTGCCCTCCTCCCTTCTCTGGTCGATCCTGGGCGAAGCACCTTTTCCGGTTCCCTTGTCCTGACTTAAATAGGGCAATTCGCAGAGGCGCCCTATTGGCTCAACCCCGAGGGGGATGGCAGTCTGATCCGGTGGCCAGAACTAAGCCTAACCCGGATCCAAAACCGGGGAGGTCGCAGGGAGCAAAATCCCTCTCCTGCCACCAGAACCACCCCCCCTCCACATCAAACCATGACAAAGACAGATAGAAACCTGTTAGTTTCTCAGCCATATTTCATCTGTCACTGCTTTCGTTTGTGTCCATAGCTCTGTATAGAGGAGAAAGCAGTGCAGAGCCTGAAAATCTTACTTCAAATGGAAACGTTCCTTTATGAAATAGAAGAAAATAAGGTTTTGTCTTTGCTTGGAAGCTGAAACGTCTTTAATGAAGTTTCAAAATTCTAAGAAGCTTTATCCTAGTCTAGGTTATTTAAAATTAATAAAGTAAATAAAACTGAAGTGTGGTTTTACATCTTATTCTGTACAAGTTAATCCCTACTAAGATAGCTGCAGTGCAGTTGTGTCATAGTATTATGCCATTTCCACTTCACACGTTCTACTAGATGAGTATTGCAACTGTAAATTAGTTTTGATCAGTACTGCCACCTGCTAATAAGGAAAGCTACTTTTGTATGTAGCAAGCTGTTGTGCTGAATACTAGTGCTAAGAACAATATTTCTGCTAATAATCGCTAAGATAACTGATAGGAAAAAAAACTGCTATTTTTTTTCTCTTTTATTCTTGCATACAGAATATCAGAACGAGGTTATATGCAATGGTTCCTTGGAGGCTATGCCACTTCAAGCATTAAATACAAATTAGGAAATACTAGTTCAGGTTTGCAGATGTATTGCTAATATATGGGGAGAGTGAACCAGACAGTCAATAACAGATGACTGAAGACAGGTAGTTAGAAAACACAAAAAATAAAAGACAAAAGAAAAAATGAGCTCATAGGAAGGAAAAGGGAAAATACAGCAGCAGTAGGAGTGATTACCTGGCTTCTGGCAAGAGCTGGGCATTGCAAACTTTTATTTAAACAGCATAAATAGAATATAAAAGTTAATTATTTCTCATTTAGTATAACAATTGAAGTATATCCATTCAATAAAGGCAATAAATAACGTGAATGAGCCAAGAGCAATGCACAGTTGAGGAAGATAGCATCAATGGACAGAATGTTCACAGCGAAAAAACATTTGTAGCACTCCTGAACGTGAAGAATGGCACCAAGTGATGGCTGAATCCAATAGTTCTCTAGCCCTGTGGAGTATTTTGAAATAGGTACTTCCTAATAATCTGTTCAACCTATTCTCTCAAAGTTTGGTTTTTTTTTCTGTTTTTCAAGTGAATATGAAATATAATCCAAAATATATTAAGAAAACATATGATGAAATCTACATATATAAAAATCTCTTTTGGTGATACATTGCACTTTCTAATTTTCTAATTTTTGAATCTTTGTAGATTTAAAATACAAAAGTAACAGATTTCTATTGATGCTAAAAAGGTCATCTATCCATAAGACTTTAAAAAAAAATCTTAACAAAGACATTAAAGTAGCATAAAGTAGACTGTAATTCTAGATTAAGAACACTAAAAGGTACCGTGACTCAGTCTCATGCATTGAAACTCGCTTATGCTCTCTCTCTACCTTTAAGTAAGTGTTGAAATATAACTTGTTAGAATGCACTGGCAGTAGATCAAGTAGGTAGAACATACCGATGCCTACCTCTTTCCAGTGATTTCTTCAATTCAAAGTGCTAAACTGTATCAGCTAAAATAAGTAAATTCACAGTTACAGCAAAAAGTAAAAAAAAAAAAAATAAAAAACATTGCTGTGAGACAGAAGTTCCTCTACTTCTGATTCTAGGAAGTATGTCTTTGGGTGTTTAGTTTGTTTTAGGATTTTTTTTTTTTTTATATTATGTGACCTAATGACTATGGACTTGAGTACTTCTGACAGTCCGTTGTGTGATACTGCTGTGTCTTAATAGTAGAACTGCAAAGGCAAGTTATACTAATGCTGATTAATATGTACTCTACATAATCTTCATCCCCACTGACTTACTGTTATACTTGATAAATGGAATTACTGAGTATTTTAACACTACAAGAACCTAAAGATTCACATATTGGTTTTAGATTAGAGTATTTAAAATTAATCACTCTACTGAAATAATGAGACCAACTCTGCTTCAGGACATCATCTTTAGCCAGGTTAGCACTGAAGCAGTATGTCCTCAAGATGTACCAAAGGCAGTGAAACTTGTAATTCCTTCTGTTAACTTCAGGTATATGTTCATTTCTGTATTCACTGCTTGCACAAGCAATTTGTAGCACCGATGTTACAAAAGGAAACAGAATTAAAGGGCACTGCTAAATGTTTTGGAAAAGAGTTTCATTACTCTCAAGTTCAAGAGCAGGTTTAATTGATTCAGAAAGAAAATCAACAGCAAACCTCACCAGCTGTGACATTAACTGATGGATAATTTCTGCATGTTTTAAGAATTGTATTGAAAGTTTAAAGATAAAAAAAAAGGTGAAAGAAAAAGCCACATCCATCAGCATAAGTGACATGACAGACAGAAGCAGAACCTGAGTTACATTCGTTAAGAGATACTGCTGATAAAAAGAAAGAAGCTGCACACCCCAATGGAATTCTGTTATTTATAAATACTATTCTATTTAGATATACTAACAATAATAATTTCACATCAACATTGAAAAAAAAGAACAGTTAAATACTCCTACATTGACAGGTTGTAATGGCTGTGAATGTGGTACAAAATCAAAACGACACAGCCTCCCTGTACACAGGATAATTCCCTTATTTTTATGAATTTCATGCTGCTATGAGCATTCCAGGAAAAAAAAAAGACGGAAAGATAAATGTTGTTGTAAAACTAGTTTCAAATACTAAATCTTCCTGTCCTTTGAGGCTTTTTTGACTTGGCCATACTCAGTCAAATGAAGATGACGTTAAGTATGCAAACATCTCTGCACTTGAAGTAGTATTTTCTGCTTACAGAGATGTCACATAAAGTAGAAATCTATAGTGAGTTCTTGTTCAAATGCTGCATGGTCCAGGAGTGAGAGCAGGAGCTCTTGCACTACACCTTCAGAAAGCTAAAACCCACTTTTGCCAAAATACGATCATGGTGGTGGCGAACTGTTTCAGGTTGTGTTTTTGTTGTTTTGGTGTTTGTTTTTTTTTTTTTTTTTAAGTTATATTCTTTCTCTTAGGAAGATATTCAGTTGTGAGGCTTACTTTGTTAATATTTGGAAAATTATTTCAGATTCTTTTATGATAGCCATTGAAATGTCCGTTATTGCTGTTTTGTCATCCCCATCACTACCTGTTGATACTTATAGTTCCATCAACATCCAACATCACTTTCACTTGTTGAGCTTTTTGTTATCTCTGCTTGTATTTTTGTTATTTTATTAGCTCAATCTGTTGCTGCACATAGAAATTAAACAAAAGGGTAACAGATCTGCTGCTTTCAGTTTAAAATATTTAGTAATATAATCTTAAATGGAAAACATGTAGCAAGCACTAGAGAACGGCAGAAACGTAGGACTTCTCACTACTGGCAAGTAGCCTTTTTTCCTAGGCTACAGAATCAGGCTGCACTTGCTTATTCCTTTTGATCCTACAAGCCTGGCTTTTACTGCTAGGCTGCTGTGCAAAAAAAACCAAACCCAACGACATACTGTTACCACTTCTCTTCTGTTACAAATCACTCTTATAAAGGAGATTAATGTTTTGAGTCCCAAATGGATGGGCTACTTCTGAGAAGTCCTAGATCAGGCATTTATTCAGATACTTCTTTGTGGCTATTAGAGAGCTGAGAAAATTTCCTTTGACTTGTATATTGATAGGGCTACTGTATTTCAGAAATAAACGGAGAGCAGAGTGGAGAACACAGGCAGAAAGAAATAGTTTTCTCTGATTGCTCTCTTGCCCAAAGGGGAGTCCCAGACCGAGATTTCATTGTTTCCTTGACAGCTATCTGTCCTCATAGACCTGAGTTTCCCCTTCTCCCCCCTGCACACAACCACCTCTCACCTACTACTATCCCAAATGCCCAGCCATCTGGGAGATGACATTGCTCCTCTCCTTGAGATTTTTCACTTTTCCCAGGTCATTCACTGTTCCACTGGGAATGGGAATTGCTTTTCTCCCTCAACAGGAGTAGTGGGAAATGGGGAGGTCTGGACATGGGCACTTTCACCTTCTCATCTGTCACATTTCTGGTGGGACACTGACACTGGCCCTCCCAGCAGCAAAAAAATGCTTAAACGTACCAAGCTATTTCTGATTGAATTACTTGTTAATATTGATATCACCTCTGCCTTTTACTCCGATGTAAGTAAAGTTGGATTCAACTTTATACTAATGAAAGGCCCCTGACTTCCAACCAACAGCATTCTTGCAGAGGTCTGGGCACAGCTGCTGGTATACACAAAAGCACATTCAAGAGACAATTGTCTAATCAGCTGGAATTTTGAGTTATTAAGATTCAATCTCCAAGCACATTTAGTGTGCGTTCTGGCATGTTTTATTAGGCTATTATTTCTTTTCTCCAATACAGTCTTTTAAGCACAGAATCCAGCGTGATCAATATAGTGGGAAAGATTACTGGCTGTAATGGTTTTGGGGCTTTTTTTTCCCACCCCTTCCATGCGTTCCAGCAAGCATATTGCCAAACTACCTTAAATTTCATGAGGCATTCAACTGAACAAATGCAGAGCAGACACTTGATCACAGTGCTGTGGCGAAAAATCCTGCCCTGACTGCCCAATGTGCAAACACCAAACTGACTTGGAACTGTGTAAAGTTTCAAATATTCTTTTCCATTTCTCTAGATCTTACTACTGTTTTAATTATAGTGCACATTCAACATTACTAATTCACATACGTTAGAGTGCAGTAATCCCAGGCATTTTAGCAGCAGCATCCTCTTACATACACAATTTCAGGCATTCCCACCACTGCATTATATCAATGATTGTCATAAATAATAACACACTTCTAAATAGCTTTCTTTCACTGTCTTATGCAGTAGAAAAAGCAGTTTAAGAAAGATGAATTAACGGATTTTTAATAATGTATTAGTTCTTCACATTCCTATTGCATCTTCTATATCAAAAACAATTACCAATGAATGAAACATCCCTGATTATAGGCAATACATTTTATCAAGACAAAAATCACAGGGATTAAATAATTATGTTTGGAAACTTTTTGCAGCTGTTTAGCTGTATTTCATGATTAAATTCCTTTGTGACAAGAGAGCTGATTGGTATCTCACAGTAAGTTGACATGTACACATTCCTAAATCTTTTCTATTCCCATGTCAGTCACATCCTGCCTGTGTGGATCATCCTTGTTGTGCTAAGTTTCATGCTGGGTGATAGAGGCAGCGAAGCAGGATCACTATTAGTGGAGCTGTTTGAAAGCAGGTATGGCATGTTTGACACGCTGTTCTTTAGAACAATCAAAGTTTTCAAACATGGCTTTTTGCTCAAAGGCTGTTCCAGTGTTCTCATCATGAACACCTCATTTAGAGCCTTGTGACTCATTTGCTCAATATCCTCATAATTGAAGAGGGCACTAAAATATGTTTAGAATGATGAAAATTTCATTAAATGAGATGAGTTTGAAAAGGCCAAAAAGTTATTTTAACTTAAAGCATAAAAAGTGTGAGCAATCCAACTCTGAGAGCATTTGTTTCCGTATTTCATTTTTCTGAACATTTCAAAGAAAAACTTCAAAGGCAGATGAATTCCTGGCCACACAGACATCACTGATAACTCTTATTGTTCCAACTAAATTCATGTTTTCATCTACTGTAGTTGAAGACTGTGCTCAGCAATGTATACCTTAAAAACAAACAAACCAAACAACTACGTTTTTTATTGCACACCTACATGGGCTGTGTGAATTAGCTTTTGATTATTAATGGAAGTTTGGTGTCAAATTAATTTAAATATTATGAATTTTTAATTCAATTTGTATCTCCAGATATGGGCAAACCTGAAATAAGTGATAATCATAATACCATCTTTAACACATCGTAGTAGCAAGAAATACAAGATTTATGCAACACAGAATTGGTAGAGAGGAGTGTCAGCTTTGGAAAGAACTGGAAATTATCTTTTTCCCCACTGGAACAAGAGAAAAACGTGCACACATATCTCTGTTCTGGGCTATGATTTGGTTCAGTAACCAATTCAATTACAATGTTTTCTGATACTGCATCTTTGGTTAATATTACACAGGAGTTATGATCACTGTGTAGTCATTTGAAACTAATTCTTATTTAAACAAAAAGATGAACTTTTTTTTCAAATAAAACATTTCTGAAATGCTGTCAAGATTCTCTTGGAACCCAGTAGCATTCACTCAATGTCATCTTGAGGTGCACTTAATTTCATGCAAGCATTTTGCTGTTGATGGATGGAAAAGAAAAATTGCCATTGAAGAGGGCTGCAGGCAGAACTCTGTAGCTTGCAAATGGTGCTTTGTCGCATAGATTGATGTGGTGGGAACTGTCTGAAAGTCTCATGGAGGAAAATCAGTATCCAAAAAGATTATATGGTTTACTCTAAATTTGATAAGTCAAAAAATAAAATAAAATAAAAAACCTCAAACTGTTGTGGTCAGTGACAATGAAAGTTGCATTTACCTATGCAAACTAATTTGACCTAAAGGAAGAGCACAGCATATCAGGCTAAAAGAAGAGTGGAAATGATTCTAAGAAATTGCAAATGATGTGCTAGTTGCTGTCACAACTGACTCGATATTGTGCTAAAAGAAACGAGACAGCTTTAGTGGTTGCCTCCGGGCAATAGGGTCTTTATAACTGACATGAAGAAAACACCTAACCTTTAGCATGACAAGGTGTTAATGATGACAACAAATCTCACTTGATCTTTATGACTTACCAGGAGACTCATAAATCCACGTGAAAACCCTAGACTCTCTCATCAGTGAATCTCAATGACAAGCCAGGTACTAAAAAAATAAAGTAATCCTCATAACTCCACTTCTGAGATTTACTGTGATAAAAAAAAAGGCAATCAGGATCCAATTAGCTCTAATATATTAGCAAAATAATTGGAAACAGTAAATTCTGAGAACATTCTGGCAGGAAGAAGCCATGCACAACTATCCAGACAAAAGCAAAAGTTAAAGGATTGCTTCCATGACTTAAAATGTGGGTAGCTGCTTCGAGCCACTCTAATAATCCATAAGGTCTCATGAGTATCTTTGTCTTCACAGAGGATATGGCTGTTGCTAAATATAGTGCTGTAAAACTTCAGACAAAGAAACACTGCTAGGCTATGCTAAATTCACTTTTCTCTCCAGTAATCATTTCACGAAAATATGGAAGTAAAAAATTACTGAAGTATATCCAGCGATAGAGGGGACTGATTTCAAGAGCATATTAGCAACATGGACTTAATCATACTTTATGCTGACATTACAGATTCCAAAACATGGTACAGAATTTGAAAATTTTCTTGCAGTTTTTCCTTAATGAAAAATACATGGAACAGAACAGAATAGAACTCCTTCAGTTGGAAGGGACCTACAACAATCATCTAGTCCAACTGCCTGACCACTTCAGGGCTGACCAAAAATTAAAGCATGTTGTTAAGGGCATTGTCCAAAGGCTTCTTAAACACTGACAGACTTGGGACACTGACTTGGGGCTTCCTCTCCAGGAAGCCTGTTCCAGTGTTTGACCACCCTCTCAGTAAAGAAATACTTCCTAATGTCCAGTCTGAACTTCCCCTGGTGCAGCTTTGAACCATTCCCACGCATCCTGTCATTGGATTCCAGGGAGAAGAGATCAGCACCTCCTTCTCCACTTCCTCTACTCACGAAAGCTGTAGAGAACAACAAGGTCATCGCTCACAGGATATTTCTTCCAGCTCTTCACCAGCTTTGCTGCCCTGCTCTACACACGTTCAAGTACCTGAACACCCTTCTTAACTTGCGGAGCCCAGAACCGCACACAGTGAGGTGAGGCCACAACAATACTAAATACCATCAGATAATCACCTCTTTTGACCAGCTGGTCATACTGTGTTTGGAGCACCCCAGGACACAGTTTGCTCTCTGGAACGCCAGGGCACACTGCTGACTCATGGTGAGCCTGCTGTCGACCAGCATCCCTAGATCTCTTTCTGGAGGGCTGCTCGCGAGACACTTCTCTCTTGGTTTACACTTGTGCCTGATGTTACTCTATCCCATGTGCAGAATCTGGCACCTGGAATTGTTAAATTCCATGCCATAGATGGGAACATTGGGCAGTCATCAATCTCATCCCTCAAGAGAGTCAACAGCACCTCCCAGTTTGACCAGCAAGCTTGCCATTGGTGCATTCAACTCCTGCCTCCAGATCATTGATAAAAACATTGACCAGAACTGGCCCTAGGATTAAGCCCTGAGGAACACTGCTGGTGACTGGTCCCCAGCCAGATGTAGCTCCATTCAGTACAATTCACTACTTAATTTTAAAGTGTTAAAAACGCATACCCTTAGGAAAGAATACAGAAGATAAGGTAGGCTGTGGTTGCTTAATGAGGGGAGTGGTTAAAATGTGCTCAAAGACTCAGTCTTTTTCCAGCCACCTTTGAGGAAGGCATTTCACTTTTGGTCTTAGTTTGCTGATGAGTGTATCGAAGCTATGCTGCTTAACAGAAAAAGATAACTTTCTGAGATCTAGTTTAATTACAATATGAAAGAAGTTTGAATTAGTGTAATTATCTTTCTCCCACCGATCTAATTTACTAGATTGTCAGAAAAAGCACACTTTGTTTTCCCACACTCAAATGCACACATCCAAAATGCTACAGTAAATTAGTGAAAATGTTGGCAATGCAGTAGTAATGATATGCTTAGTTCTGGTATATTACCAGTTCTGTTCTACCAAGTTTGTACACAATTTTTCAAACGCAATGTGTTATAGCTACAACAGCCATGAGTAAAACTCATATTGAAAAAGTTCTATGTGAACTGTTTCACATCAGCTTTTTTTAATAAATCTCTTGAACAGTAAAGATGCAGAGGTCATAGTAAGACATTATTCTCCAGACACAGATCTTTGGAAAAAGTAAATCAATAGAATTTTCCTTTTACTGGGTATCACAGTAGTCAAACAGTCTAGCCAAAAATGATGAAAATACACTATAGATGTTGTTCAGAGTTTTCAAAAAGCTTCTAATAACTAATTAATGAACAAAAAAAGTTTCTGATATTGTTTTAAATTTATTTTTTCTAAATATCAAAGATTAGGTAAGTTTTCTGGTTTTATCACATTTCCCTGGGGAAGGGGAAAGCACAATACATTTGTACTGCCATAATTTCATATACTGAAAAAACACCAAAAATGGGGTCTGATCATGTACACAATAATTGTGGAATCTCTGAAGCATAGGAATAAATTCCATTGGTAGTATTTAGTATGTAAGAAATTATCAATTGTACATCGTGTTGTACAGCATGTTAAACAGAAAATGGCTTCTCTGTGAAAATCATCTTCAAAGTTTTGAACAATCAGATCTTAGGAGGCATTCACAAGATATTTCATAGCAGTTTTGAATGTACACGGCTTGTTGACATTGTGTTTTCAGATTATGGATTAAGAACTGAGTTCCACCAGCAGTAAGTAGAAATAGAGGTTACCTTGAAGCCTCAGAGTCATTGTGAGGCAGAGACCAAAGGTGTAAACACAGGCTTAGAAACATTTAGATCACAAAACAAAACAATGGAAAAGCCGTAAGTAGAGGCCAGATCTGCTTTCCGTTTTTGGGCTTGAATCACACATTCATTTCTCCATTTCTAGTGACTTAATGGATTTCCAGAGATTTGCAGGATCCAGTTTATCAGAAGAAAGCAAGCAGTATTTGGCTGACTACTCAAGACTTCCTTCTTTCAGTAAACAAGAAAATACTTATATTGTTCTTCTGGTTTCCAGTGAAATCATCTCAGCTGGAGTCACTTTCAAAATGGGAACCATTTGAATGATTAATACATTTTGTTCTTCTTCTTAAGTATTCATACATTACAATGCACCAGGAGATTATTTATTTATTTAAATCAAGCTTTCAAAGTAGAGAGAAGCAGGTATTTCCCTACCTACATTTTCAAATATCAGCAAGAAAGTGTTACCCAGAGCAAACAGAGGCTGCTCCTGACCCTTCGCCATGTTATCCAACTATGAAGGGGTTAAAATTTTTGTGTAAGAATTTCATGAAGGGTTTAATAGGCGGTTTACACATACCTAAAGAACATAACAAGATGACCATCCTGAAGCTGACAGAAGTGATTTGAAAGGAGACTCTTTATCCATAACTGTCTGCTCTTGAAGCAACATATCAGAAAATGTATAAACTTTGATGTCATGTTTTTCTGAATTGTGAACATGCGCAGCAGGGACTTGGGGAAAAGGTAATTTCGGCAGGGGGAGATTGCGACCACCAACTCATGGACCACCTACCCTCAACATACCTCAGACCCAAAAGAAAGAGGCAGAGGAGGAGAACTGAGCATGCGAAGTAATTTACATGTAAAGTGAGAGAAAATTAACCAATTGTTTAAGAGAATAATAATGAATATATAAATATGTTATAAATATGCATGACTGTAGTGCGTAACTCAGTTTCTGTCCAGGGGCCAGGTGTGCATGCTAGGAGGAGATATCCCCCATGCACCCAGCGCTGCAATAAAGAATGCCTGCTTTCTAAAACGAGTCTTGGAAAGTTCAATTGCACCGCCTTTTTGGGTATCAAAAGAACTGACTTAAAAGACTACACCTTTCTATAAAAGATTTTGTCCAGCTAAAGCTGGGCAAGGCATAGGTTATAATGTTCATTTGACAACATAGACGATGCACAAAGGATATTGATCTGAGAATCAACCCAAATCTTTATTTTCATTTTTTCTCTTTTTCAAGCCTCAATGATGTATTCTAAACCAGCTGTCAAAGCCTGAAGAGAAAAACTGAACCAAAATTTGCTAAAATTTCATATATTCATTACATTAACACACTAGTATGGCACTGTATAACGTCATGTATTTAAAGACTTTTTAAACCTTACATAAATCACGATAAGAGGAACATGACTCAAGTTCGTGAGCAGTCTAATAATGTGCAGATACACAACATTAACTAATCTGAAATCAGCCAGTTTGTATTTATCATGGATTACGTAGCTACATGCCACCATTTATTGCAGAGTATCTAACAGGCCATAAATCTGATTTACAAGTGCAGCATAAGTAGTGTATGCTGCTCACAAAGGGCCCAATAAGGCATTGTCAAGTGACTCACCCGAGACAATGTCACAAGTCACAGGCTGAGCAGAACATCCTGGTTACTCATCTCTACTCCTTCACCCAACACAATAAAACTTGTACCAATATATTTCACACAAACTGGGATAAATGCAGTATTTATTCTGCCAAGAAAGCAGGCAGCTGGGAACTGATGAGAGATTTTTTAGTTAACCTTTCAAAATAGTTTATTTTGAATTTACCTATTATACCTCACCTGGACTTGGATTGATTCTTAACGTATCTTAATGAAAGTATTGACTATTACTGTAGCCTTTTTCCCCAAAAAATTAAACTGTGAGATGATATTTACCAAAATCATTCAAAATGAACTCAAGAAATGCATGTATTCTTTCCATCTTACACTGCAGACAAGAACATTTATTGAAACAGGAAAGCGGTTTTGACTAAACTTCATAAAGGAGAAGGTGCTCAATGCTGTTTTGAGGATATATAAGGAGACTGAAATATGATTTCTTATTACTACAAGCTACCACAAATAATCACTGCTCTGTTATATCACAATGCTTGGCAAAGATTTATTTTTGTAAGCCTTTGTGGGTAAAAAGAAAGTGTTTTCAAAAAAATCCTGAAAAGTTATTATTATAGAATTTCAGAACATTGATATGCTTTATTTATAATTTTATTTTTAAAATTTTATAATGTATTTATTATTTATGTAAGCTACCTATAAAACATAACAGAGAATAATACCTAGAAGTACTGTACAGCTAACATGACAGGGATAGCACCTTAAAAACACACACAAACCCCACCCACAAGTGGGGAAACAAATGAATGTGCATTATCATGGATTTTGTATGTCAAAATTGTATCTAAATAAGTTTATTATACAGCCAAAAGAAAAACTGAAGAGAATTAGTGGTGATATATATTTCCTGTTCTTATAAGCAAAGCCATATTCCCTAGATTATATAATGCTGAGGCAAAAAGAAAAAAATCTGTTGAGAAGCTTAGGAGAAGAAACAAATTGCATTTTATAAATAAATTTCAAAGGCTTGCTATCTAACTTAATAAAAAACATTGCTGATTTGGCATTAAAAGCTCCTTTGGCATTGCTTCACCAATGTCCCCACAAAAAAAGGAATGTGAAGAGAGTCCTAGAACATCCACCATTTAAAAAAGGTTACAATAGAAATTAATAATGTTATGATCTTACTGTTATCAAAGGGCAATTACTGGACTAAAAATAGATAACAGTAACATTTTACATAGAAACTAAATAATTTTTAAATTTCAGATTCCAGATGCTAATTTGCAATATTAATTGCAAAAATATTATCTTTTGAAAAAGCTCCTTCAAACTCATCCATATACTATAATTTGATACATTCTTCACATATTTATTGAATCAAACCTACTAACGAGATTCTTGTTTTCACATAGTTTTAATGTAGGAGGAAAAAATAAAACCCCACAAAATCCACTTTCACCCAGATAGTGTCTTCCGAATAGTCCTGAATAATTTTGCTTGCCAAGAAGCAGGAAGTTCTCTAGCTGTGATGAAATGTTACATTTTAGAAGCTCTTTTGAAACTGTTCATTTGGGATTCAAGGACCCACATTCCTGAGCCTGAAAGGTAGCCCCGTTTACCTCTGTAAAGCAGATGAGAGCCATTTATACTATTAATGGTGTACAAAAAAATTAATGGTGTACAAAAAAGTTAATGCTAATTCTCTGTGATTAAGTCAAAATGGAGCACAGCATGTTGGTTTCAGCAGGTGACAGAATCGCTCACAGCTTAAAGCAGGTCTGCTCTGATGTTTTAAGATAAAAACTTTGCAAGAAGCTTTTCACCTGCTAGTATGACTTTATGCTTTGGAATCTCTCTGCTCTGAGGTTACTCAGATTTCTTTTGCTTCAGTCCTTTCTGCAGCTATTTCTGTGTTTACTAGTTCAGTTAATGAGGGGTTACATACCACCAAATCACATCTAATATCCTAATGGGAAGCTGAAATCATACAGGGAACTGTGCTTCAGAGGAAAAAAAACAGCAAAGATGCTAAGAAAAAGAAAGGCCCTTAACAATTCACATACAAAGTGAAGACTTTCATTTGAGAAAGAACAGGGAGATTTCTCTTAAAAACATCATGTGAGGAAGGAAAAGGTTAAGAAGCACTATTAAGGTCCAGAAGTAGGCACTAGAATGGGTTCAATTCCTCCTCTGACGCACACCTTGCGGAGAGAAACTTTTTCTTTAGTTTTTAATTCAAGTCACAAATCTCCCTGGAAAAGTTTAAAGCGGTGACTTAATCACCCAATGAAAACAGCGGACACAAAGAAGCGGAAATCTATCAAGACCATGGAGTAGCAGAACAACTCAGCTAATTTCTTTGTTATTTGTAAATCCTGCCTGAGCTGCATTGCAAGACCTAAGACACATTCAGCAAAGACAACAGTGGTTAGTGAAACCATCACCAAAATAATTTGCATACACATTTTCTACACAAGGAGGAGACGGAGGGAGGGGGGGGGGGGGTGGTAAGAGAACAAAGCTGTTATCCAGGAAAGCTGTCTAGGACAAATAAGATGATAGCTACTAGTGGTGCAAAAATACTTCATTTTACTCTATGTATCTGATGATTACTTGATAGTTATTAATAGTCATACTTGAAAGTTACCTACAAATGCAATTTTTCATGAACATTTGTTCTTTCCCAATGAAACTGAAAATTACTACAATATCTATCTCCAGAGAATAATTAAATTTTAACTCCAACTTGTTTTACAAGTAGTCACTTTTAGTCTAAGAACGTGGAATTCACATATGCTCAATTTTCCTTTTGCTACATTAAGATGTCGTGGGTTAGGCCGCTCCAGCAACCAAACCCTACACAGTCGCTCACTCACCCTCCCCCAGCCCCAGGGATGAGGGAGAGAATTAAAGGAGAAACAGGAAGCCCATGGGTTGAGATAAGAACACTTTAATACAGATGAGTAATACACAGTGTAGATGCTCACCACCCCCTCGTATGCGAAGCCCGTCTCGTCCTGAAGCTGCAATACCAAACAAACGCGAGGCCCCGAAACAGAGAAGGAGAGAGAGAGATAGTACTCCGAGAGTGGGAGTACTGGGAGAGAGAGAAAAAAAAAGGCAATAGAGCAAAAGCACAGAAGGACAGAAGAGCAAAAGCGCAAAAAGCCCTTCTTTCCGGCTGTCCCTCACCTTTCTACTGGGCATGACTCTGCATGATATGGAATACTAATTGGCCGGTTTGGCCCTTAATCTTAAGTTCCATCACAAATCACAAGGGGAATTGTGGCCCCTTTGTCCCAGCTATGCTCCCCCCTTATCCTGCCGTGCTTCTGCACTCCGGCCAGAACACGGCACACTGAAAAGTCCTTGGAGTTTCACTTCCAATCACAAACATCAGCTTGCTATCAACATTCTTCTCAGAGCGAGCCTCTGAGTAAAACCAAAACACGGAGCTCTTCTAGCTGCTAAAAAAGAAGAGCTAACTCTGTCCCAGCTAAAACCAGGACATAAGGGATGAGTAATTTTATGTTAGGATAGAGTGGTGAAGATCTTTTGTGAAGATGATGACAACAAGAATTGCAAACGTTTCCTCCAACAGTTCAGTTACTAAACACTTTGGTATCACCCAAGAGTAAGCGTCCACTTCTAAGAATTATGTTGTCTTAGTAACACAAACTTTTAGTTCCGATACACGTGAATTCTTAATCATTGTGTATATTGAACAACAAACACAGGATTGCTTTCTGCATAGACATGCAAACTCTCGTTTTTGTGATCTGCTTATCAATGAAATCAACTGACAATTTTCTGCTCCATTTTGTGACTAGTAGATTTACCAGGAAGAAGATGTAACTGGTGAATCAACACAAATGTCTGTCAAGAGCCTCCATTATACCTATGCTTGTAATACATTTTTTTTCACATTAGTAGTATTTATTTTTACATCAGCTTTCTTTCACCAAGATTAAAAGCAAATGCAGGGATGTCTTGCTGAAAAGCCAAGCCAAACTATCTAATGATCAAAATGTAAAATTCATTTTGTGAAAGCACATTATACTCCTCTGTGTTCAATACTCATTCATAAATAAAATAACCTTAGGTTGAGTTACCTTAATGGTGTGCATCATACCTTAACTTCTTCAAGGCAATGGCTGTGTTTGCTACATATCCAGCTACTGAACCCTTCCACTGGATTGTGAACTGAAAGAAGTCCTTCAAAACAAAAAAGTAAACAACATAGTGACAGGGAAGGCTATAAATTATTTTTTTTTGAAAGTTCAAAATGGTTCTCTGAAATGATCCCAAGAGAAAAAACACTGCAGGCCAATTTATGGCCACCCTATCTGTGAGATGGTCAGTATTCCACACCAATAAATTTAAAAGACATTCGAAGTGGATACAAACGATATATTTTACTAAAAAAAACATTTTTCCTGTCACTAAGGCTTATGACTAGTGTTCAAAAAGTTTTCAAACTTGCAGTCCATGCTTTGACCTCACAAGCTGTCCCCCGTTAACATGCATTCCTCCTTGACCCTGACTGATTCCCTTCAAGGGTGTAGCCACAGGAGTGCCAGCAGGACAGAGGAGCATTGCCCACCGGCAGCCGCTCCTGCCAACCACCAAAGCCCTTTGCTCAGGTACGGGTGTGACATCAGTATCCTGCAGAGCTCTGCACATATGGCACAGTACATCCAAGGTTTCCCAGTTTAACAAGATTAAATAGCCCAAACGTGAACTAATTAGGGTGATATTAATGGCACCACAGCATCAGCTCCTGGCCTATCCCTGTTGGGAAAGCAGCCCCCTCCTTTTCATTACCAATGCTTGCTTGACCTTCCTTTTCCTCTCTATACTTCCACAACAACTTTCTCCTTTCCTCCTTATTTTATTTAATATTTTTTAAAAAAGTAATAAGAAAGCTCTCTGGCAAGCCAATGGGCTCATGTCTGCTAAACTAGAGAATGATGAAGACCGAAAACTTAAGAAAAAAACATTAATAAAAAGTAATGCAAAAGCAATAACTGCTTCATGATGGTAGGAAGTAAGGGAACCTTTTTTTTCCTGTAAAGAACATGAGATATGGGGATACATGCCCTGAAAATATGCAAGAAAAAAGGGAGGCTTAGAAGCACACATATAGTTTCTTGCTGTTATGATACAGAGGTGAGACATAAAAGCATTAATCATACATCAAAGCTCTTTATACTGTGGTTTTAAGCCACAAAAAATTTATTCTTGCACGGTCAGGATCATTAACTGTCCTCAAGAGATGCTAGTACACTTCAAACAAAACAAATTCCCCAAGGAAAACCCAAACCACTCCACGTGAAACCCATCTCATTTATAAAGAGAAGGCTGCCAGACAACAAAATCCTCTCCTCTCTTCAGTTCACCGGTGTTCTCCACAACCCACAGCCCACTCTTTCTGCACTCCTAACCAGGTGAAGCTGCTTCTGCCTATTCCTGCTCTTGCAAACAGCTCTTCAACTCACACTCAGAGTCAAACCAAAGCACATGAATGGCTGCCTACACTCAGGTTGCAGGAATACACATTCATGTGCTTCGAAGTATATAGTACTTTGCCTGAGAGAATCATAGAACCTCAAAAATCATCTAGTTCCAACTCCCCCTGCCATGGGCAGGTAAACCCTCCACTACACCAGGTTGCCCAATATGGTTGCCGCACAGTCTCTCTCCACACTAGGCTTTTGGCTATGAAAGATCCCCCAATGCCATGGGAGGTATGAAGACAGTGGAGCTGTGAAGAACAACTCTGATCTAGCTGAAAAAACATCTGCTTTCTCTTAGCAGAGAGAGCATAGGTAACAGCAAGAGGTAATGGTAATTGTTGGGTGTCAGCTTCTACTACAGAATTAACAGCACTTTCCAGTGCTGTTGATCTTCAAAGATCAAAACCAGCTCTTGGTAAATTAACTGCCAAACTCCTGCAAGCATCAGATGAAACTTCATGACAGCAGCTATGTTTTGTTACTTTCCTATAGCCACAGATAAAATCATCTCCTAAATGAATATAAGATAATTAGTTAATGATGGAATTAATTTTACCAGTGAAAAGTAGAATATTCTCTCATATTTGCAGCATAAATGTAATTAAGAATTAACTTTGAAAGTTCTGTTTAAAGTCATGAAACTAAACACCAAGAACGACGTTGGCTGATATGAAGAATGGGGATATATGACAGGCTGAGAGAGTTGGGGCTGTTCAGCCTGAAGAAGAGAAGGTTCCGGGCTGATCTTATTGCAGCCTTCCAGTACTTAAAGGGGGCCTACAGGAAAGCTGGAGAGGGACTTTTTACAAGGGCATGTAGTGATAGGACAAGAGGCAATGGCTTTAAACCAAAAGAGGGGAAGATTTAGATTGGATATAGGGAAGAAATTCTTCACTCTGAGGGTGGTGAGGCACTGGAACAGGTTGCCCAGAGAAGTTGTGGCTGCCCCATCCCTGGAGCTGTTCAAGGCCAGGTTGGATGGGGCTTTGAGCAACCTGGTGTAGTGGAGGGTGTCCCTGCCCATGGCAGGGGGGTTGGAACTAGATGATCTTTGAGGTCCCTTCCAACCCGAATCATTCTATGATTCTATATGTGTTATCACTTCATACTAGCAAAATGAGTCTAGATTTTATTTAGTTTGCATGTTAAGTTGTGCAAATATCAAGAAACAACATGTATTATCAGAAGCTGCATCTGGTCCTTCTGATAAAAATTACAGGATAATTAGAGTTGGAAGGAACCTCAAGAAGCATCTTGTCCAATCTCCTGCTCAAAGCTGGGCCAGCTATGAGATTAGGCCAGGGTGCTCGAGGATTGACCCCACTCACATTGTGAAAACCTCCAAGGACAGAGACTGCACCTCTCTGGGTAGCCAATCCAACAGCTTGATTGTCTTTTTACAAACTCAGAATCTCTCTTATTTCAAATTGTGACCATTATCTCTTGTCCTTCTGCCATGGAGCCCTATGAAGGGGCACCTCCTTTTAGGTGCTGTAGTGCTGCTATTAGGTCCACCTGAAGCTGTCTCTTCTCCAGTCTGAAGAAGCTCAGATTCCTCAACCTCTTCTCAGTGGGTACATGCTCCAGCCTCCCACCAGCCTAAAGGCCTCCACTGAACTCCTGTTTATCACTACTTTGTATTAAGGGATCCAAAACTGGATGCAGCATTCTAGATGCAGTCTAATGAGGTAATAATCACTTTCCTCAATCTACTGGCTGTGATCCTTCCTGTTAATACAGCCTCAGATGCTCCTAGCCCAGCCTTGCTTGAGACAGCAACATGTCAAGCAGAAGATACAGCTTGCTGTCTACCAGGACCCCCAGATGCTTTCCAGCAGAGCTGCTCCCCAGCATGTACTCCTTCCCAAGTGCAGGATTTGGCACTTGTCCTTATTGCATTTCATGACATTCCTGCCGATCTATTCCTCCAACCTGTCTAGGTCTCTGACTAGTGGCTCACCCAATTTTGGCATCATCTGCAAACCTGTTTACAGCACACTTCGTGGGTTGTTGATAAAGCTGTGAAACAGGACAGGTCTCAGGATATATTCCTGTGGTGTTCCACTCATTATCAGTTTCCAGGTAGATTGTGACCCACTAAGCCTAGTCATCCAAACAGGGCTTTTTTTATCCACCTCATTGTCCACCAATCCAAACGGTAATTTTTTTCATATAATACATCAAGTGTGTGCACACTTTCAGATACCTGTACTGATAGACAGAAAAGCACACAAGTACAGTGCTGTAGGCTAAATCCTACGCCTGGCTGCATTGGTAGATCTTTAAGTGCAGCTTGGAGAATATGACAGTGATTTATTGCTGCCTGAACCAAAGAGCTGCAGGATCAATGGTTTATCCAAATAATTTGATGGAATACTTCAGTAGAAAGTGTGGCCTTCTAAAATTTCTAAGACCCATTCCTACTCTGCATTTTTGCAGCCTACATTAGAGGACAGGTTATAGTCCAAGATGCAATTTTGCTAAAGAAAATTTTGAAGTTCCAAAGAAAATGACAATCAGTGTTTTGGTTTTATTACAGCTGTCTTATTGACATGTCTTACAATGATCTTTAGAGATCATCTAGATGATCTAGAGTAGCAGGACCAAATGTTTGATTATATTTGAAGTACTTGAAGAGGCTCAAGATTGACATGCAGAATATTTTCATTCCAGAAAGTAGCAAGATGAAGTAATTTGCTGCTGAGTAAATTAAGTCTGTGAATGAAAATCTCAAATATTAAAAAGAGTCCAGATCAAAACAGACTGGAATCAAAAGCATATATTCATGAGACAAGACATTTCTGTGTTTGGAAATGCTACAAAGGGTGCAAGCTAATTATGCTTATTACAAAATCTTGAAGTGAATTACAAAAGCAAAGAAGTGCTTTTCAATGCATGTAAAGATGACATTCTAATTCCCATTCCCCAAATCATCAATAGTTGATAAAAATTAATTATATCAATGTTAGAAAATGAAAACTACAGCAAAGTATATACTTTCACTTGCTAAAGGCACATTACCAAAATGTAATTTTGTTTATCTAACTGATTTTGAATGATGTTTGCTATCCAGTGGATAACAAGAAGGAATGGAAGCTCTCCTATTCACTACCTTCAGAGGTGCTGTGGGTACCTCACAGACCCTTCCTTGTCACCTCTCTAGTTTAATAAAAATAAAATTAAAAAATGAGTCTATTTCCTTCACAGTTTTCTCTTAGTCCCTTCTCTGTGCTCAGAAGTACCAACATACTCTATGCCTACCAATTTCTAACACAAGAATCTGCTTTTCTCCAATGGCACTTTTCCTGCCTACTCTAGCTTTTAGTTTATTGACTCTTTTCACAATCTCAAGAACAGTACGCTGAAGGCCTATGGTCATGGATGGGGAGCTTCTTATTCCACACGTTTTTTTTCTACAACTTTCCACATTATTTGTATACAGACAGCTTAACACTATATTGCTTATCTATTAATTGCAGAACGTGTGAGCGCATATGCACGTTTGTAAGCAGCGATGCAGAAGCACTTGATTTTGCTATTGCTAAGCAAAAAGTAAGAGCACAATGCATAATAATTTACTTTGTATTATGGTCCTCCAAAAACATGTGCCTTCAGAGAAATAATCAAGTCAACTTTTAGACTGCACAAGGGTTTCTGCCAAGATTTTCCACTGGGAAAAAAAAATACTGCAAACATCTTAGTTCTGTTGTTCTCCTCTTTTAGTTCTTAGCGTATTGCTAATGTCACATGAATATGGAAAATGGACATAGATTCTATAAGACTGATGAACTGAATAAATGAAATCAAGTTCTTTATTGATATATGTAGATTCATTGATTTTCACTGTGTTATCCAAGAAAAGATTGTGGCTCAGTCTTTTCCTCATTCTTATCTTTTCTGATGAACACATAGCAAAACAGAGACAAGAACAGAGTACAGACTCAAATTCAAAAGTATGATTTGCTTTCCTAAGTGGTTCAGCTGGTCATAGTTTTAGAAGTTATAAATAACACCATAAAATCTATAGATCCCAAAAGGCCATTTACATTTGAGCGTCACTCATACAATGGGACACCTGCACTCTATTTAAGTGGCTTTTTTCCCTTAAGTCTGCAAGATAAGATGCAAGACTGCAATTCAGACTAAAAAAAGAAACAAACCCAAAAACATTTTATACATAAACATTACAACATCTTAATACAATTGATCCAAATTTTAAGCTAAGAATAAAATAGTAAAAGTTATAAGACAAACATACCTATATAAAAATTCATATCATCTTGCAATGGCTGAAAAGTTTTTAAATAGAGGTATCTAATAACTGCATTCCCTGCTTGCTTGTCTTCCTACATTGCCACTAAAAATAGACATTTTCTTACTGAAAAGATAGTCCAAAAGACATAAGAATAGTAATATTTTGCAATCACTGTTTCAGAATGTACTCCAGTACACTTTCATTCAGATCCACAGAACATTACCTAGAGCATACATTTACTATTTGTAAAATCCTGTTCCTAGCTCTACTACAAAAAAAAAGTGAGTTCTCTCTTAATGTCAGGAAACTTTTATCATTTACAAGATTAGAAAAAGAGTGTAGCTGATGCTGCAGTCTTACCATTTATCTCAAGTGCCGAATTAACTGTACAGTACGTAAATAAGAAGAAACATCATTCAGGAAAAGTTGGTGGCAACTGACTCAAACCCCATATAATACAGTGAAAAATGAATTCAAGTATAATCTTAGCTTTTCAACACACAAAAGAGTCTCCAATTTCTTTATCCATTTATTTCAGCTAAAGCTAAGGTTCCAATTAATCGTTTTGCTGGATCAGGAACAGATTATTTAGAAGTCTTCAGAATTAGACTCCAAGCTACTTGGCATTTACAAGCCCATGCATATGTCTAAAATTGTGTATTCTTTATTCAGATGTAAAACTTGAAGGAGTTCATGATCAAAAGTTGTAAAATACACTTACTCTCCCCCCCCAAGTTAAATCTTATGTATAAAAACAAACTATAGAAAAAAAAAAAGCACTCCATATACTGAGTTCGTAATGGAAGGGGTTTGTGCTGTTTTGTCAAAAGTCTCAGTGTACTGAAAACTGGTTAAAGCATCAAGTGACAGACTACTGACAAATTTCTCTATCTAAATAACACTGCAGGAAATAGGCTGTGGAAAAAATCATTGACTTACACGACTGAATCTTACAATGTGGCACAACAAATCCCTGCTTTCTCCCATAAGATCCAGACTCCTTGAAGCAAGGGCCAGATCAAAAAAATCACCTCAGTCCATCTGTAGCTGCTAAAGCTTTGACATTCTTGGCCACCACAGCTCATTCTAAGGATAGATTAATAATGATCAAGGTGAAGGATCATTATTTTACAAATAAGTTACCTGCATAACACTTCACTCTTCTCAGATTTCCTTCATTTCTAGAGCTAAAAATAACACTGAAAGGACAGCTAATGAAAGCTTCCCTTTTCTACATGAGAGAATGAAAGCAAAAATGAAGAGATGTTCTTGTCTTTAGGTACATAGACAATGGTCCCAGTGGGCATGCCTAGAGACTGAAATCTGTTACTAGCCAGTCTTATATAAAATTGAACTTAAGGTTTGCAAACTATCAGACTACTAATTTTTTTTTTTAAAACAAATATGCCCTGAACTTCAGATTATTTTTTTTTAAAAGAGAGTCAAAATTAACTAAATCATCATACTGAGTCTGAATTTTATTAATATTAAAAATTAGGTTGAATCCCACTCTTCAAGCATTATTGCTTTATTTTATCAGAGAGTTCAGAGAAATCAAGTTTACAGAGCCATAATAGCAGCCTGGGTGGCATCACACTACAGCACGTGGGCTGCTGGACCAGCAGTGACGGTACTGAATGCAATCTAGTTACAGATTTTTATCCCACAAATATCATCATCACACTGTTTAAACTCCCTCCTATGGCCTCAAGGAAGTAGCATGTGGCACCATTAGAACGATGGCTGCCAACTTTTCCTGTGGTGAAACTCTTTCTTTCCATCATTGTTAGATTAACTTTTTTTCCACATTAACAATATGACATGCACAAAGAAATAATTGAGTTGTTTGAGCCAGAAGGCTTTTTTATTATTATTTCATTAATTATCACATTTGTACACAAACAGACAACCACTAAAGATCAACTTTATCTAAAATAAATCATTCCATATTACTGTATATCCTCTTCACTTTGGAAAAATCTGAGAAAAGAGAAGGGCATGCCCAATGTAGAGAAGTTATAAGATTAAATAGAAAATTTGAAAGTGTTTGGCAAAGCATTTCTTCTAAGAGAGAAGTGATGTTCAAAAGGAAATGAAGAGATCATCAGAAAGGGAGTCCTGGGTTGTCCATCAGGGAGGACTGCTCAGGGAGCTAAATACCACTTTTCTACTGTTAAATCCCCTAGCGTCAAAGTATTCAAAGCCAGTTACAAAAAGATTAACTTTCACAGAAACACAGCGCTAAAAGTAAGCATTGTTCATTATTACCGTACATTCAACAACTCTTTTAAGGAATTGATGAAACTCCTCCTTAAAACTTTGGGTTTTTTTCCTCTTCCTGCTTCTATTGGAAAGTTGTCTCAGAGCTTCATCGATTTCCAGCATAAGCTGACTCATAGCAGGTTTAACCTATTACTTGTGCCTTAGATACAATTTTTTCTGCCTCTTGATCATATCTCACTCCTGCTTTCTGTTTTGCTGTGCTAAATGAGTCAGCTTCTTCCAGCTTCCTCCCATAAGAGAGGTTCTCCCTTTCCCTGGTTGTCCGAGTACATTCATTATACTCTGAATTCATCTCTTAAGCTCTAACCTGATGAGCAGAGCGTCATAAACCAAAACGAGCTGTCACAGGCTGCAATTCCTGTATGAAACAGCCCAATTACCCGACAGTCACAGCCCAATATAACGGGGCAAGAGTTACGTCCATCAGTCTTATGAACTCAGCAGGAACACCGATCCTTCTAAGCCTCCTCATCCTTCACCTCAGCCACTCGCTTTCACTCATCGCTGTGACAGCTCTGCCTCCGAGGGGAGCAGTGCGGGGTTTGCATGGCCTCGGAGTGGGAGAGAAGCTGCAGTGATGGGTACGAGGGCATACATCGGGCACCGGAGCCTCCTTGTCTCTGGACAGCAGGGAGAGGAGCTGCTGTGCTCCACGTGCCAGTGCTCACTGTTTTTGCCTTTTCAATCCAATATTTCAGTGTTTTTGAGCATGACTGTAATAGGCAGGATACATCTGCTCACTGTCATCTGTAGTATTTCCTATTCATGGAGAGAACAGATGGAGCCTCAGTAATCCTCAGCAGATCTTATTGAACTATGTTTTGGAATAACATCAAAACTGGAATACACCGTATTTCATTGATGGAAAAAACTTCAGTTACTGGTAAAAACAAATGGACAAAAGAAGCCAGTGTTAAAAGAACTTCTTATTTTTTTATAGCAATTTATCCCACTGAGGTCTAAACTTTTATTGAAAGAACTTCTTTTTTTAAATGAACACAGATATTGGAGCTTTTGTGCCTTGGATGTTTTATGTTACCGCAGTAAAACAGAAGGGCAAGCAACTAACCTCATTTAGAGCACATTACTATTTTTAAACTGCTAGTTAACCAAAGCAGAGGATAATCACCTTTGTTTGGTATTTGTAGGTTTAGGCATTTCAGTTTCTGTCACTTACTGGTGACATTAGTAAATAATTTTTTTCAAGCAGCATAGATGTAAGGTACAACACATAGTTATCCCATTCAAAGAGCAGTTCAGGGAACGAAACGAAGAAGTGCAATCCAGTCTGTCTGAACTCTTCTGACTTCCTTTTTCTTAGCACAAGTTGTTGGTTTTTTTGTGGTTTTTTTTTCTTTTTTTTTAGAAATCACCTACTCCCCAGTCCTGCATAAAACTGTAATTTAATGAACTATGCAAAGGAGAAACCACTTCTGCCCTCAAGTCCTCTACACGGGTGCACAGGTGCACCAGGCTGTCAACTTACCATCTGGCCCCATGCAAGTTCTGTGTTTTCTGGGCAAAAGAAACATATGGCTCATGTGTGGCATTTAGACATAGAGCCTAGCTAAATAAATTAGCATTTTGCCAGTGCATAATAGCAAACCTTCAAGCACAGCTTATTCACTGTGGCTGATTATATGTTCTTAAGAGCCTTGTTAGTCAATAAAAGGCATGTGAAGAATGATGACAGTGTTATGAGAAGAATATATTTCCACAGAAGGAAATCTATAAATTATGGTCACCAAAATTTCAACATAGCATTTATGGTAATCTTTAAAGATAATCTAGGATTTTGATTTCCTATGTAGTCACAAGTCTGAAGGTAAGCACTTATCTAGATGAAGTATTTAAAAAAAACCCTCCATTTTGAGTTTTCTGTTTTGTGAATCTACCTAGGATAAACAGCATGCATTTTTAAAAAGCGTAATTAGAAGAATAGTTGTAATTTCTGGGGCCTGTTCTGCAACTGTTCCTGTTGCAGCAGATTAAATAACAGATACGGCTTGCCTACGGAAAACAGCTTACAGAAGTAACAAGGTCTGCATAAAAGATTAAACTAAGAAGTAGTCTCAACAGAAGATACCACTAGACAGAGAAACATAAAGAAGAAATCTTTTCTTTAACTAATAGAATAGAGTATATATTTCAAGATTCTGCACTCAGAGTTCATGATTAGGTTTTTCATCTACAATATAAACTTGTATGTCGCTTCACATGAACACAGCACTATAGTCCAAGACTGTATTCTTTACCATTGAAAATTTTGGAAATCCAAAGCCAGAGTGACTGTAATAGCTACCCATCTCTTTTCACCCTTTACTGAAAGTGTTGGAAAGGCACATACTGACAGAATGTCATCTATTTGTCCAAAGTTTTTCCCCAGTCCTGTCCTTTACTCCTACTCCACAACTGAAAGACCTAAAGCTTGCAACATGTCTTACTCTATCAAACTATCCTAGAAGACTTAGAACTTGTTCTTTAAAGTTGAGCAGGATTCGCCAACCATAATGTTGCATCCCCTTCAAATAAGACTCTCCTTTTTGCTCACAAGCAATCGTAACTGCATAGGTTCTATGAATCTTCATCCAATGCACTTCCCAAGTCTTCCTTCACTCCTCAATTTCACTCACATGCTGTTACTGGGTTTTGGGAAAAATGATTAAGTAATAGCAAGTACGTTTAGCAGCAACAAACTGTTATAAGCATAGGAATTGTTGATTGTAACGCAGTTACTACGTCCCATTTTATCACACAATAGTTAAAATGGATTTTGTAATTTTCAGAGTTCCCTGCTTGTTTGAATGCACAGAAATCTTTTTAGCACTAGCTTTGGGTTGCACTAAATAACTTTTTATTAACTTATAAACCATGATAACTCCTTGAAAAGCTTGAGTACTACCAGACTTTTTCTTTTGAGTCTTAAAGTAACTTCAAAAATGGGAGTAAGCTTGGAGAAAAAGATGTTAGCTAACTACTAAAGAAAATATCAGGCTCTGAAGTTCAGATGCAAATTTTGCTTCAAAGTGCTTAGTGGTTGCTTCATGATATGTTCTAGCTTGGTTCATCTTAGAGGATGTGAACAAACACCATCATCAAATCAGGTATACAAGTGATATTCAGATTTATGACCATTTCTAGAAAGATTCTTTACGTACAGTGAGATGAGCTATTTTAGTACTGCAGTAGCAGTTAAAATGTAAGCTAAGATCTTAGCTTTTAAACAATACTTGCAGGAATTTACACAGACTTTCAGACTACTGGACTAATCTAAGTAGCAACTAATAGCTACAGTTAGCAATAGTTGCTGTAAAAACTGTTCACAAATAAAATACCATTTTATGAAAATTTATGCAGAAAGCAAAAAGCATATTCTTGTTTACCATTGCTTTTGTTATTATAAGACAACATAGCTTAACAATTATTACTCTACAATGGCTTTTCAACAATCTTTGTGAAGCTAGCTGATGTAAGTCCAGTTATTAATTAACAAAAAAAATCCAGTTTAAAAAAAAAAAAAACAACAAAAAACAGACACTAATCAAATCAGAATTAATGGGTTTGGAGACTTAATTGCCACCTCATTCCAAATCCGGTCGAGGGTCTATTAAACTGACCAGTGTCTCTCCTTTGTCCTCAACAGATTTTGAGTCCGAATATCTATCGTTGCTCCTTTATATCTTAGCTGGCCTGCTCTAGCAAGGTCTGAGAAAAGAAGCTTAGACTGTTTGCATCAGCTCCTTAACTTTTTAGAAAATGAACAGGTTTCAGTTCCATCTTATTAACGAAGATTCCTTGGAAACAGGTAATCTGGCATATGCAAACACCCAGGACCTTTTCTTTCATTTTAGGGGCATGTTCTAGAACCATGTCTTTGTTGATCTTTCTTTTTCTCGTCTAGCAAGTCTGGCAATTCGGGCTGCAAAGACCTACCACTTTACTAGCAGCCCTTGAATTTAAAATTTTCCTGTAAGCTAGATCATACAATTTTTAATTCTTTCTAATTAGGGATGGAATTGCAGAGCTGCTGACATCTGGGGGATTCAAGAGGCTTCACGGCATATAGAGTTCAACTGGGCAGTATGTTATTTGTATGGATATATCTATAGCCAGAAATAATAAGAATGCCAGGTCTCAATTTGAACTGTTTCCTGTTTTCCAACTGACACTCCAAAGCACCTCATTGGTAGCATTATGGGTATAAAAATGAGGTCCATGAATATTCTGCATTTTAATTTAAATAAATAAATAGCTAACGTGTGTGTGTTTATCCACATGTATCTGGTCTCCTTGTCTAAGGAGGCATATAGAATCCACACATAAAATAAGTCCAGAAGTTGAGTTTTTCACAGACTAACCTGTATGTACTCAGGACTTTTGTTGGATTAGAGTTACTACTGATGTTGTGGGTTTTTTTTCCCCCCTGTGGTTTCAGTTAAGTTAGACAACTGTTTAAATACCTCATCATATAGCTGCAATTTTACAATGTCACAAAAAGAAATATCTAAAAGGAAAGTTAGTATTATTAGCAAGTACATTGAAATGTTTTGTAAGAGACTATGCAATCAGAGAAAAGAAGATTAAATATTTCTTACTTCAAGTGACTAAGCTGCAATAAGAAATTAACCTTGTTTTTGCCAGCATTCATTGTGCTCTTTTCAGGTATTGGTATTTGTTTAAAAACTGTGACCATTGAGTGTACCAACAATGCAATCTGGTATTTTTAGAGCTATTCCCAAGCATATCCAGAAATCTCGTGGTTAGTACAGAAAAGCATACAATAATTACAGTAATTTCACTTAGAAAAAGATAAGACTTACCATTTCCCACAAATTCTACCATACAGTAGAGATTTGCACACTACTGTGATTTGAAACTTCATTTCTGTAAGTGATTTGAAGTTTTCTGAAGAATTCCCTTAATTTTTTTTTCTATCCAGATACAGACAGTATTAAGGAATTGGTTTGCAGAAGAGCTTAGCATTCAGGTCTGAACAATCAGACTTCTTTTAAAAGGATTCAAGTTTGGAATAAGAAAACACAAAGCACGATCGTTTTTCTTGTTGTTGTTGCTAGGCCTTCATTTGCATGTGTGCTGAATACCTAGTATTCCTCATTAATATCAGTTACCAGTCATGTAAGCCCATGAATATTCAGAGGACTTCAACAACAACAACAAAATGACTCCAGTTATCCAGAGAGCTCAGTATGAAATTAAAGATTAAACTTCTTAAAACGACTTAAAATATACAATTACATAAATGAAATTGCAGTTTCCTCACTTTCAGCACCATTTAGAAATAGGACACTGGCTTTGTGCAATAAGGATGCAGATCCTACTATTTAAAAAAAAAAAAAAAAAACAACTTAAAAAACAGCTTCAGCAAAAAGATAAAATCCCAAAGAAAAATATTTTAATTTGTAATTATGTTCAATGGAGTGTCACCTTGATTTAAACAGAAATAAAATCCTCAAAGTGTTAACTCAACATTTAGGAAACAAGACCTACAGAAACTGACTGAGTCCAGGCTTTCAGCTTAGAAGAGCTGAATGAAGGCAGTTGCAGAAGTTTGATTCCACCCCTACTCCACTTACAAGTGGACACTTTTCTGCTGTTTTTGTTTCTAATCCTAGAAAAGAAAAAAGAATTCTGAATGGAAACTCAATTCCTCTCCCAGTCTTTAACTCTTTGTTATTTTGCAAGAAGAAAATTTGTATTTTTTTCTTTTTGTTTTGTTATATCTCTTAAACGAAAACTGTGATGTTGGAGCCCTCCTGCCACCCATTTCCCATCAGAACACACTTTCTCTTTTCAGTTGGCTGTAGCATTCTCTGCAGTAGCCAGCATCTTCTATTGATAGATGTAAGTTTTAACTGGAAATATTTTGTTCTAAACAAAGTCATATCAAATGGCTTTTGCTTAATTAGACTTCTAAAGGCATGCATCCATATAAGCAAATGGGACTAAGTCAAATCATTCAGTGTTCCTCAAATTGCAATAGAATATTTTTATATAATAATTAGAACTTTTTAATAAACCGAAGTTATGGCACCCCTTCCCGAATCTTAATGCAATAATATAAGATTTAATTTTAATCACTTGTGAATGTTGCAAGTGTATATTATCTCTTTACTACTACAGAATGAATGAGATCAATTTAATCTTCATTGTTATAATCAGAAGTCATTAACCTAAACCAGGAAAGTGCGAAATTAATGTTGCAACAGCCTCAAATTTCAGTGTGTTCACCAAGGGATAAATTTTCTTATAATTTTTTTAAAAGCAGCAGAGCATAGGTTAACTGCTTCAAGAGAGCTGAAGAAAATATTTTCTCCAGATTACTCAATAATATTTTAATTTATTGCTTTTAAACAAGGGTGTAATTTAATCCAGTTATTCAACTTTTGCCAGCAATTTCACAGTTTAGCATAACATTTGCAATTTAATTAAAAGCTAATAAAATACCTTACTCATATCACCTGCAGACCAGGATGTGGGTGGCTCAATTACTTCAGTGTTTACAGCTCACTGAGTTGTGAAGGGCAAATGGAAACTTCTTCACTTTACTAAACAGCAGTTATTTGAGAACTAGCACTGGAGGAAGATATTAATGTTTGTCTCATACTCCAAAAACGGAATAATAATCAGAGAGGCAGAATGGATATATTAGTATTCCTTTATGATAAAGGGAAAGAAAAAGAACAACTCAAGTCTGATTAATAATTAGGACGTCTTTTAAAAATAAGAGGTAGCATTTAAGAAAAAGGAAACCTGATTTTTGTTGTGCTATTAATCAGTCCCTGCCTGTACAGATCTCAGTCTTACGTTTCTTTTGATTTTTATATATATTTCTAAGGGAACTTTTAGGTGATTTCCTACAATTATTAATTGTTAATTTTTTCCCTACCATGTTGATTACTGCCTTTTTCAGTCATTAACACATACAATAGCTCATCAAGGCTTGGTGAAGTTCACCAATATCCTTCGCGTTTTCCTCCAAGCTCTGAGCAGGTATAAGAAAAGTCTGCTCTACCTCAAAACTTCTTTAATGTCTGCTAAGCAAAGGGAAAAAGCAGGAAGCCTTCAGTGTGAGGTTCACACTTTCCTATGTAATCTTCCTTCTTTTGGACTGATGCTAATATAGATATTATAGCTACAGATACCAATATCTGCATTCAGTTGTAGGCATTTGAGAAAATATTTCATTGAGTCTGTGCTCATCATGCATACCCTGGGTATCACTTTCCTCTATTATCCATCTCTTTCAAAAGACAATTTTTCTTAAACAGCTACCACTTCAGAAAACTGAGTTTAAACATTCCTGTTCTCCAGCTGCAGGGACCAGATGTTGGCTATTCATGTGATAAGCACAGAGCAGCAGAACCCCACAGGAAGGGTCAGAGACTGCTGCCAGGCAGCCTCTGCCTCTGCTATCCACTGCCCTTCTGATGGGGTACAAGCATGGCTGGAGGAGACCAAGAACATGAGGTGACACAGCAGAAGATGACTGGCATCATCCTCATCTCAGTTGCTATTCAAGCGACCAACAGCGTGAAGTAACTTAAGTACGCTTTGAAGAGTTCTCTCTGCTTCCCTGGTACATAGGGTTTTTGAAACAACAGACAAGCTTAGTCCTTTGTGCAACATCTAGAGAAGAGGAGGTCTCTGGGTCATTCAGAGGAGTCAGTGAATTGCCGGCAAACAGGCACAGGATCTGTCAGACAATTTTGACAGGAATGACAGAAGATACCATCACATTCTGGTAATTGCCAATATGGGGCAGGGGAGCAGTTTCAGAGGAAGTTCAGGACAAAATTATCGTGAACCAGAAAGATGACAGCAACATTGTAGGTATTTATTCTTCCAAAGTGTTAAGACAACACGGTGGGAAAATACTGATTTTCTCACATGGGGGAGAAAAAAAAAATGCAGATAAGTAGAATTAGCATCACTGAGCTTGAAAACAAGTAAGCAAAACCTACTGATCTCTCTTTAAGAGGAAGGAAAAGATCTTTCTTTTCATATAAGCATAGGTGAGGTATTATTTTTGTGTCTTTGATTTGCACTAAGCCTGGGATGCAAGATTTGATCAAAGCAGCTTTGCCTCTGGTTCTTCATACCAATGACCAGTGTACTTTGGTTCATGGTTGAACAGCAGCTGTTGGCAAGACTTCAGAAGAGAGATTTGAGCTTTTATCTAGAGCTACAAGAAAAATTCTTAAATACAACCTTATTGGTATACACTTTGAGATCCACCTACAACTTATAATTTACTTTCTGGTGTTGACTCATTATCCAAGAATTGTGCACTTACTTGAAATAGTGGTATCTATTGCATAGTTAATGCTATATCTACCAGGCTATCGTCTCAGATGCTATCCTCACTCAATTTTGAAGCCTATCTTGACCAATAAGCTACTTTTCTTGCTTTGGTATTTTTCTCCCTGCTGTATTTTCTCCATCTGTATATGCTCTACTTGAACAAGTTTGTCAACCTCTCTTTCGATAAAGATCCATTCTCAAGACCTATATCTACTTTAGTATCTATAACAAACTGATCAGTACATCAAAATTGCACATACCGGATTATGCTACCAGGAAATAAAGCTAATATTTTTTCATTCTTAATATCATAAGAGGTTAAAAATTCATCTGATCCAGATCTTATAATCTGAGTGGAACTAAATAATACTCTAAACTAAGCAAGAGTTGAAAATGAGAACTACAAAATTTTAGAACCACATCTTCAGAATGGAAATTTCTGACACATGATTAGGGAGAAAAAACATACATCATTGTGGAAAGAAACTCCTTTTTTGAAATTTGCACTACAATCTTTAGTTATAACGAACTTTTACCCAGAAATAGGAAAAAACAAACCATCATTAGTTAAGGAAAAATCAAGTATTTACGGATTTAAAGACACTTTAAAGACTTTTAAAGACCACTTTTTAAAGACAGTGGTATAAACAAATGACTGTTTAACAGTAATTAACCAACAAACATTACTATGCAGTATCTACTGCTCCCCCAACTAATTTGGGTGCTGTAAATACTCTTCAGACTGATGGCAAATCAACTAGATAGTGTTCAGTATGTTGTGGCACACAGAAGGCACAAGTTGAAACTTTTTCCCCCAAGAAAGAAAACAGTCCTGTAAGTGAACTGAAGTCAGATCATTGAAAGAGACTAAGGAAATGGCCACCGGGAATCTTACAGGAAAATGGGGAAGGAGGAATATTTTATATATGATTACAACTAAAAAACACACATGTTGATCAGAGTGAGTACTTAAATTAGCAGATTGAGCATTCAGAACTGGGAAGTGTTATATTAAGATAATGGAGACTAGAACAGGGCATTGTAAGGGAGCATTAGAAAGAGAAACATAGAAACAAAAGCAGAAGAAATACACTAAAGAGTAAAACAGTAAGATAGCATACAAGAAAAAACAGAATAAACAAAGAGTTCTAAATTTGTTCTCAAAACCTGGTAGTATTGATTTTGATTTTGTGTTTGTATTTTTACCTAGTCTGGTTAGTCACATCCAGGTTGTTGTTGGTTTTGTTTTTTATTCTTTTCTTTTTCTATTCCTTTCCTTTCCCCTTGTTTTGTAATCAAACAAGGGCATGAACAAAATCTGATGTGGCTACATACATTTCTCTTGTTCCACAAAGTTAAAAGTAAGTATTTTCCTTACAGGTTTTCATATGATTTGTCAAAACTAGGAAGCATTGAATCTATTTTTAATAGAGATTATCACTTTACAAGGAGAATAGAAGAATCAAAAAAAAAATATTTCATTATTAAAAGTTGAAGCATAGTGTCACACACACCTCATTGGTTTTGGGTTTTTTTGTGGGTTCTCCCTCTACCCTGTGTTTTTCAGCTTCCAGGTTAAATTATATTTCGGGGGCACCGTATCGTCACGCTGCATAAGTTTTGTTACCATACAGACACAATCTATGACATCCCATAATACAGATGTTTATCCTAGCATAGTACATGAGAATGGATGACAAAGAAGAAAGCCAAACACATTGGAAGGTGAAGCCTCCCACTCAGGAACAAGTTCCAGTAAGTAAACACATCAATCTGTAACAACTGCAACATTATCAATTCATTGTGCCTAAACAAGTTGGTTTTATTCCTTGTGTCATTATTAATATAAACCATGATTCAGACAGCTTTTGAATAAATACTTGTAAATAAATTATTTCTAAGGGCTTATTCTGATTGCATCATTTCAAAAAGCTTACAAGAGCATCAATATTGCATGAGCTTTACAGCAACTCGTAAGATGCTCATACACATGTTTTCATTAGTTAATCAAGTTTATCACCAGAGAGAAAATATTAAAATTTGATATAAACTACAGTATGGGAAACTCAAGGGAGAATAGAAAGGGTTATGGCTATGTATTCAAACACTTTCTGAAAGATTGGTTTCTTACCTAAGAAGGGGAAAACAAAAACAAAAAACCACAATCAGTAAGCTTAAAAAAAATAAGACAAAGAGAAATCTTTTACCTTGAGGAGTTCTTACTGCAGTAGAGTCAATAAGCCTGAAGGTAAAGCATGCAAAACTTGGAAGAGGAATTTTATGCCCTGTGTTGTGTACAGGTAGGAAGACATAATAATCTCTAAATAAGGTCAAACCAGGATATTTCTGTGACGTAAAAAATTATGCCTCGCTAATCTCTTGAATACTTCAAGTGATTCAATAAAACAGTTGCACAGGGACACAAAAGAGGCAATTAAACTAAAATCACTGCCTTAGGGAGTCTTTAATATTTCAGATTAATCAGATAAGGATCAAATATTTTATATAATTGAGAAGAACTAGTTATCAATTCCAAGATTTTCACATGTAAGACTACAGGAACTTATGATTGGGAGTATATTTGATGTTCCTATATTCTTAATATCAGTTAAGTTAAAATGTCATATTTAAAAGCAGAAAAGGGCTAAAGTGAGGTTTCGGGGTTTTTTTTCCTTGTTAAAATCTTCAGGCATGAAAACTTTGTGGTTGATGAGAATTTTCTTGAATTTATTATTTTAAATTTTTGAAGTCACTGACCTATTTTGCAATTGGCAATAATAAATCAGTTTCGTCTTAATAGATTTTTTGAAAATTAAGAAGTGAGCAAATATCAACATTAAACAAAGCTACTTTAAAAACTATTATAAACTAATCAAAATTTAATAATAAAGGTCACAATATGAGAATTACTTAATCAATGTATTAACAAATTATTATTTTGTATCCCAAATTAACATAACACATTGTAAATCAGTCTTGGGGTCGACATAAGAATGAATTACATAATGTTAATTCAGTATCAGAAAATTGAAGCATTATTTTCTTTTAATGTAAAATCCCAGACAGTATTCCAGCCAGAACAATAATCATGATCTAAGTGGCTGAGGACCCAAATAGCCTTTCTGGTTCTTTCAGTTTGTTTCAACATGAGATGCATTATTCTATCCCATTTTCACTGGGGTCTTGAATTCTACTGTCCATGGCTAGTAAAAGGAGTATTTTAGTGAGTAGACTATGTTGCAAGATGCCTTTTCCTTAGCTTTGTGTTTTCCACCTTTGCAGTAAGGAATCCTTGCCTCATGAATATTAGCGTCAGTAGTAGGAAACTCAAAGGTTTACAGGGGCTATTAAGGAAAAAAAAAAAAGTACACGTTCAGGCAAGAAGAGGAAAGTAGGCACGATTTCTGGTCCAAAGAGCTCACAATTTAGATGTTATACTTGACCTACCGAAACAGTTTCACTCATACGGCCGTATGATGCACAGCATGGCCAAAGCACTGCTAATCCAGCCGCAGCGGAGCAGCTGCGGAGCAGCTCTGCTAGAGCAGGCAATCGCAGTCATAGTTCACTTCCCAAGTGAAACAGCACAAAAACAATTTTCCCAGCATAACAGATTCTGCAGTAATGACTTTTGGCAGCACAGCTGTGTAGGTCAAACTCACCTACCTCTAACTTTGCCACACATAACCCTGTCAAATTCAGTCATGGTGAGAAGTGTATGCAGATTAAAAGACTTGTAGAAAACAAAAGGAAACAGTGAAAGGATTACAAAAAAAGAATGATACAGTAGAGATCACATCAGAGTTGCTACCCAGTCACTCGCACGGTATGTGGTCATGACACAAAAGATAAGCCTTCCTTTCTAAACAGTAGTTCTGAAGGTATTTTGCAGAGAAACTTCAAAGCAGGAGTTAGAGTATTCAGCAAAACAAGAATCACATACTTAAGTTTTCAAGAAAAGTTGCAGTATATATAGTTGGTTTAGCGATTGTGTGCTTGCAGAGTCTGTAACGCCTATGACTACGTAAGCAAACAAACAAAAACCATTCTAGGCATTTTCTCAGAACATGAAATAGGTTCATTTCTTTCTGATCTAAAAAACATCTAAGCTATGGAAAGAATTTGGAGACTCAAAAGGCTGTATTTGAAACTGTTAGCTTTTTCCTTAATCTTGTTTGTTTGTTGTTTGTTTGGGTTTTTTTAACAAAAAAAGAACCAACTCTGACAACAAAGACTTCAAAACAGAGTTTTAAAGGAACAATGTCTTTGGCAGTTTTGTAACCCCCCAGCGAGCAAGCTTAGTTTTCAATGTTATCAACAGATTTTTCATATAGCTTTCAAAGGAGTAATATATACCTAAAACTTATATTTCATTATGGTGACTACAGTACACTTGTCAGGGCCAGGAACCATTTATAGTAGAGTTTTCAACAGAAACTGACAGCGAACTTACACTCTTGATGGTTATAGAGGGAAAGTTTTTTAAAAAGTACTTATTAGCACAAGTCTGAAGTGTAGTGCTTCTACATATTTTCCAAATGAACATCCTTCCCACTGGAAAATAGGTTGGATTGGAAACTTAAGATTCACTGGCAGCAACATGTATCTTTTTAAAATAGAAAACCAAATTAAAAACCACTGCGCCAACAAGTTGCATATGGAGCTTTATCAAGTAAAACATCTAAAATTTCAATTTTGAAGTGTTCGCACATATATTTCAGATATAAGCCACTTGTATTTTCAGTATGCATGATGAGCAGTGAAGCCTGTGAAACTGGTTACAAAGCTTTGTATGCGAAACTAGTAAAAAGTTCAAGACAAACTGAAAGTTGCACTTCTTCACACATTAATAGTTCTGCTGTGGAACTCCTTGCCAAGAGACAGTCGTACAGATTAAAAAATTATGAGACAAAGAAGAGAAGGAAAAAAAAAAAATCCCTCTAGACATATTAAATGCAGAGAGGTGGTATCTTCATCTTGGGAACTTTAGAAGTTCGGGTTCCTAACACACACATAACTTGGGACTAGAATACTGGTAAAGTGCCAGTAACATGATTTTTATGGTCTTTCACACCTTCCTTAAACGTTGTGAAGGCCACTCACAAAGACTGGATTCAAAGTGAGAGGAATTTTTGACATTAACCCCTATAATATCCGCTATATTCCTAAATCAAAGCAAAGCTAAAATCAGGACTGACACACATATTTAATCATCCATTTCTACTAATTATGTGTTCACAATAGGGTGGTAAACGTTAAAGAAAAGCTCAGAGGGAAAAATTGTGAAATTTCCTTTACTAACCTCGTAATTGGTTGCCCCAAGAAATAAGTGAGCATAACATTGAGAGATTATATTCAATCGGAAATTTGAGAATTATTGGCAGAAATTTGATCTTTTCATCCTTCTGCTGCGTATAGTAATAACGCACATTGAAAAGTCAATGCAGCTACTTTCAAAGTATAGGCTCCTTCAAAACAGCTTGATAAAAGGTAGTTCAAGCAGAAATAATGTGCATAATCTAGGTAAATCCTGAACTGCTGATGGACAATTTAGAGAGGTTATATTTTTGGGGTTTATTTGCTGTAAGTTATTTTCTCTGAAATTTTCTCTCTCTACGAATTTATTACCTGTGCTAAATCTACTGAAATTAGGTGGCATCTCATTTATTGCTGTGTGGGAACTCTTGATAATGTAAGCACTTTCATAAAGCCACATTACGTATCATATAACAGGATCTGACAACAATTCTATTCGTACTATCCTTAAATAAAAGGTAAGAAGTCAGTAAGAAACACTTTTTTTTTTGAAATCCCAATAATAAATAGCTTTTTTTTTGTTGTTCATATTACTAGTACAGAACAATTCAAAAAGTAATTTCAGAGATTCTTGCAAGTCTAATTTGAAGAAGCAGAAAAATATACATTTTAGTTACCTGAGAAAACTAGCATTTGGAAAAGACATTGTGGTTAGGTAATATTTATAATCTCAGTCCTACCTTTTTAACTACTTCCTTGTGCTTCCCGTCAAATTTGCATATTTTCAGATGCTCTCTTTACTAGCTCCAAATTTCTTACAGAGCAGAACAGCGGGAAAACAGTCAGCTTCCACTTGGTTTATGACTTCATCTTTCTAATCTGATCTTGTCCCTTGGTATTGTTTTTTGAAAAAAGTATTCTGAAGGGTTAGGCAATTTTCAAAATACAAAAGCCTCTCTCCTTATACTCAAGAATAGATATGTCAAGTCAAAAATCAGATAAGAATCAAAAATACACTAGTGATCATTAGGATAGTATTAAGACTGCCTAGCTTAGTTGTCATGACAAATTTGACATCTAAATTCAAGACACTAATTAGAGTCTCTAATTACAAAAGAGCTGATTAAGTGGTTCACTGCTGCAAAAAGAGTAATGCCATTCCTCCTCCTCTTCTCACTGTGCAACCCTGCCTGCTCTGTTATTAGCTCTGGTACTTGCCTGATTGCACAGTAAACTTATTTAACCATCAACACAAAGCATAGCAGGGTTGGAGGATGACAAAAAAATAATAAAAAAAATAGATTCTTTGCTGAGGTAGTTTTCCACAGGTTACTGAACTGAATTGGTTAGCAAATGAACAGGTAAGGAATAGGACTAGCACAGAACAAGTGACGGGATTACATATCCAGAAACAGAGGGGAAAGGAGGGACTGGTGAATGGTGAGCTGACAGACTGGACTCTTATCCATAGGGCCTGGATATCCTAGCTCCTTGCAGCACGAAAACAAACAAAAAAACCCAACAACTATTGTGATGTTTCAGTCACTCTATGCTTTTTATATAATGCAGCATAATATAGAACATATATATATAACATATATATAACAGATTCTCATCTCTGTTAAAATAAGGAAAAGTTGATTATAAAAGAAATCTTACGGTTTTGACTATATGTTTAAAAAGACTCCACTGAAGAGTTTAGAGAACACATTTTAGAGACATTTGAGCAGTAGATCCAGTAGAGAGGGCAAGTTCTGCAGAGTTGCTTGAGTTTAGATCAGAGGGCGCTTATAAGCATGTGACTGACAGGGAGAGGAGTTTTGGTACATACAGTGAAATGAGTCAGTACAGTCCCTGAAAACACCTAAATAATCCCCTGAAAAAATGGGCAATAAAAGTTATAAATAAAACTATGCTATGATACGTTGAAACATAGTCTTTCTTGAATTGCTTGCATTTCAACATATAAGAAAAAGACTATCAAAATAAATGAAAATAAAAACTAACATCATTACCTTGTTAACATAGTGGACTTCTTGCTATTATTTGTGATTAGTTTTTTCCTCAGAAAGTTTTTAGTACTGGCAATGTAACGTTGAATCTTAGTTTTCTAACTTGGTTTTAGTTTTACTTTTACATGCGCATATAAAATGAAACGATTATTAGTGTCTTGGAAAGTTGCGTACTTTCGGAAACAAAAACATTCTTCAAATCTGTTACTTCCCAATCTTTAGTGTTTCACCTGATGATCTTCTACAAGACAGTTTTATACTTACCTTTTTAAATGCAGAGTGTTAATAAAAATCCTACAAAAGTATATCTCACATTTAAGAAAAAAAAAAAAAAAAAGACGACTGAGAAATCATAGAATCACAGAATGGTTAGGGTTGGAAGGGACCTTAAAGATCATCTAGTTCCAACCCCCCTGCTATGGGCAGGGAAACCCTCCACTACACCAGGTTGCCCAAAGCCTCATCCAACCTGGCCTTGAACACTGCCAGGGACGGGGCATCCACAACTTCTCTGGGCAACCTGTTCCACTGCCTCACCACTCTCAGAGTGAAAAATTTCTTTCTTATATCTAATCTAAATCTGCCCTCTTTCAGTTTAAATCCTTGCCCCTTGTCCTATCACTACACGCCCTTGTAAAAAGTCCCTCTCCAGCTTTCCTGTAGGCCCCCTTTAGGTATTGGAAAGCTGCTATAAGATCACCCCGGAGCCTTCTCTTCTCCAGGCTGAACAGTCTCAACTCTCTCAGCCTGTCTTCATAGCAGAGGTGCTCCAGCCCTCTGATCATCTTCGTGGCCCTCCTCTGGACTCGTTCCAGTAGCTCCATGTCCTTCTTGTGTTGGGGTCTCTAGAGCTGAACACAGTATTCCAGGTGGGGTCTCACGAGAGTTGAGTAGAGGGACAGAATCACTTCCCTCGACCTACTGGCCATGCTCCTTTTGATACAGCCCAGGATACGGTTGGCTTTCTGGGCTGCCAGCGCACACTGCTGGCTCATGTTGAGCTTCTCATCCACCATCACTCCCAAGTCCTTTTCCTCAGGGCTGCTCTCAATCCATTCTCCGCCCAGCCTGTACTTGTGCATGGGATTGCCCCGACCCACATGCAGGACCTTGCACTTGGCCTTGTTGAACTTCATAAGGTTCTCACAGGCCCATCTCTCCAGCCTGTCAAGGTCCCTCTGAATGACATCCCTTCCCTCCAGCGTGTCCACACCACCACACAACTTGGTGCCATCTGCAAACTTGCTGAGGGTGCACTCAATCCCACTGTCCATGTCTCCAACAAAGATGTTAAATGAACAGCTGAGCAGCATCACTGCAGAGAAGGTTCTGATAACTAGATTGAACTATACATTATACAAACTGTCCCTGCTCTGTTGACCCTGATGAGCTGCAGGAGAATCTTTTGCTGGATTACTCTGACAAGTTTTAGTCACGTAAAGACACATGCAAAATTAGACCTAGCCGAGAGCATGACAAGAAAACAAGAAAGCTTAGAAACTGATCTGTGAGGAAGGGCTGGGCTAAGGGAGAGGAAAAGAGCAAAGATATAAGGGAACAGTATTCAAGTGTTTGAAACTCTATTACGAAAAGGATGAACGATTATGAGGGTTCCAATCTAAGGCAGTATGAGAAGTAATTGGCTTACCTTTCAATAAAGGAGACTTGGGTTAGGTACTGGGAACTCATCCAGTGTAAACTGTTAAATTAATCTAGCATAAGGAAAACACATAAGCCAGGGTAAATGGTGAACTGAGAGCAAGGAAAGTTCTGAAACCCAGATATTATTCTTCATACTCATCTGTGTAACCACTGCCCATCAGCCTTGAAACTAAACAAGGGTCCTATATGCCTTTCTTGATGACAACTCCAGCGACACACTGCTGATGTTGTAAGGCCAAAGTATGGTTACAACCGAGAGTGATGGCAAGAAAGCTGGAAGAATTGAGGGGGTTGTGAGGAAATCACCGCTTTTTCATACAGAAAAGCATACATTACAAAAAGAAAAAAGAATATAAAGTATGTGTTGTTCTCTACATTGAAGAAATTGCATTCCTAGCTAGGTAGTAAAAGAGAAAGTCTAGATTCTTCTGGTCTCACATGGGAATCTAAGCTTTGTGTCCAATATATTGGAGAGAAATATATTGCATTATATTACATTTTCCAAATATGTATTATATCTTTGCTCTCTTCAAAAGAAAATCAATGAGCCATAGCTATTTCTATTTATTCTTTATCATGCTGCTCTTCACAAGGACTGTTATTCTTCTCTTTTCAATTTCAGTGGCAAAGTAGACCTCAAGCTAAATTTGCTCGATTAAAAAAACTCACAAAACTGTAACTTTACATATATTTGTTCTTTATAATAATATATGTGTGTGTGCATATATATTTTTTATGTTCATGCTAACAGCAAGTTTCAGCTATGAACTCTAACTTAAAATAGAGTAACAGTTTTAATGACAGACAAGCAACAGCCTGTTTTCTCCAGAGATACACACACTTCTCACCCTGGGAGAGGATAAGGAGTCACAAAATAAGTCAGTTCTTCCATCATAGCCACAAACTTTGCACTTGAGAATGATGAGTGTATGCAACAAAAATCATTAGGTTAAATATTGGATAAAATACAAATCATGGAGATAATAGACTCCCAAGCCTAATGAAAGTTTGCATCTTGTTATAGGTTTTGCATTATTTCTATAGAACTCAATAAAAACTTTGTAGTAACTTTGTAGTTACTGTTTGTAAATCTTCATTAAAAGGTAAAATAAAAATGAAGTTTTAAGATCTCTGGAACTATAACAACTACTTATTTCTACTCTTCTTTCTTTTATTTCCACATTCTTAAGCTTTAAAACAATATATTGCTTACGCAGACATTAGTTTTTAATTAATGACGGATATGTGTGTATTTGATTAAAAAAAGTCAAATCTGAAGAGCAAGATTATTCTTAGCCCTCTGTGGCTGTCCAAGAAGATTAAGTGGATTTATTCAGAAGAAAGGCACAGCTGTAGCTCAAATTCCAGCTGAGCCGGGGGAAGACAGGGAGCCCAGAAGAAAGTGCATCACTGCCCTCATATAAGAGCCTACCAGTGGTTACGTGCCTTTCCAACTTCTGACATAACATCTGTATTTTTCTAAGCCTTATGTAGCAAGACTGCTGTCCGATTTTTCCTAAGGGCACTACATAGCTCCAAAACTAACATTAAGTTGTGATGTTGCACAATATTTACTTCACTGAGTATTAGGAGATTCTTATTCACGGAGTGATTAACAGAGAAATCATTAATTGTGAAGGACAAGAGAAGAGCTGCACACCTGAGCCCAGGATTACAGAACACCACCACCTTTCATCGATGTACACAATGAGGATTTTGAACTTCCAATTTTTTTTAGCTTTTTTCTAAGATTGTCCTAAATCTTAGTAAATAGTTCAGGGAAAACAACAACAAAACCACCCACAAGAATATGAAATCGCACAGTTAAATGACTAAGAAGAATGGGAAAAGAACTCTAATGAATCTGACTCCATTTGAGGTTGAATGTGAGACTACTGATCATTCTTTCAAGGATAAAACCAATATATTGCAACCCAAATAATCATTCTCTGCGTATCTGGAATGTCAAGGATTTCTTTAAAAAACAAGCAGGTCTAATCTTAAAGTGATTTTTGAGTCAAAGAGAAAAATAATTACTTTTTAGGCTTTTGTCACATGAAAGAAGAGTGCAACTTGCTCAAAATCGATAATGAATAGACAAATTAATACCCCAGCCTGAGCTGTATGATCCTATATGATTTAGCATGTTTCAATGCTACACTATCATTCTTTTTTCTTTTGCTATGACATGCCACATCTCTGGAAGTTTTCAGACAGCTAGATGCACCTTGCCACTAGGCAGGACACTTTTATGGTATTCTAAAACTCCACATGGAATAAATAACATAGAACATGATGTGTTAGCAACATCCCTGACATGGTCATCACAAATAGTAAAATTTTTTCTTTTAATTTGAGCTAGTAGTTTTTTCTTTGTTCTTCACAAACCATACTTTTTCACTTTTTCATCTACATACTTTTTCATATATGAACAGCTAAAATTAGGAATTCTGAGGCTACTTCTTTCTGTCAGATGGTCTCCATCTCAGAACCACTGCTAACTCTTTGGTGCACTCTTAACGGTCAACCTTGTGCATCTTCTTGACAAGAACAAGAAAAAAAAAGTATACTTTCTCTTAGCCCTTTGATCTGATAACTCTTCTAGCAAAATAAGTTTTAACTCTTCATTAAACACAAGGTATAAGAGCCCTAAGAACTTGTTCATTGTGTAAATTCAGTTTTATATATAGGATTGAAACAATTTTAACATAAATTATGTTAATGCCAGCACATGATAAATTCTTAAAATCCAGTATATAACGGCTTCTCCCAGCTGACCAGTCACATATAACGCTTATGGAACTGAGATCATGAAATGTAGTTAAAACACTTCTGACATGATATCTTTACTCAATCTATTTTTTACTTGGCAATTACAGTATAACAAGAGGATACACACATCCAGATAATATCTCAGCTGAAAATTACAACTTAAAAAGACATAATCTGTTTATAGCTTAAGTATAAATTTATATACTAACAAAAGCATTATAGCCAATGTAAACAGATATTGAAATGTCTACAGAAGGCTTACTCTACTCTAATTAAATCCTTTTACGCTGTTTTAAATTTAATTAAAGCAGTCCAAGCATGTAAACAAATTCTCTGACACTAGAACACACTGAAGTAACACATCTAAGTTTGTATATGCCATTGAAGAGACTTAACTTTTCACCCTCAGAACTAGTAAACAGTAAAATAACTTCCCTGCAAAAGTCAGATAAAGATGTGAATTCTTGGAGTATTTCTAGTTCACATATATGCAGCTGCAGCACCAGAGAAATTATTCCTCATCCCTTCTGCAACTCCATCATCAATACACTACACAGCCTTGCTTCTTAATTGCTAGCTTTGCTTCCTTTTCACCAAATCTCTGCTACAATAACCCAATTTATTTCCCTAGATGAAACTTCTAAGAATATTTATTATAAAGCCTAAGTCCTGAAACCCATGTTTCTCTTGTATTCAGCATCTGGTGCGCTTTGAGACCTAGGGAAGGTTTTTAAACATTTCTGAGGTAAATTCAGTTGCCTTTGTATTCACCAAGACACCTTTGAGTGCCTCCACCAAGACACTTCACACAAAGCCAGAGAATCACATTGAACATTTAGACAGGTCCATGAAGTTGAGTTGAGGTTTACCTGAATAGTCCAACACTCAAGGCTCAGGGCACTAGAGGGATCCCACACCAACAGCTACAGCCTAAATAGCTGAACCACACGCATATAAACTTCTCTTTTAGAAGGTAACAGAGATCACTTCTTGCTTTTCCCATGGGAGATTTAGTCCATCCCATTCTCACCTAATACATGTTAGCTAAGCAACTAGATTTGAAAAATCTAGAGTCTCTAGTAGATCTAGTTTCCCCTGACAGTGAAAATTCAAGCCTCTTTTACCCATTTTCCAGACAAATAACAACCTGTGCTGCTCCACCAGCCTCTAGTCCAGCCATCTCATCAACTACAGACTGACAAATCCACAAGTTCCACTCACCTCTCACACTGAAGGACTCTCTGTTTTCCTGTTTGAACAAATTTTCTGCTTCTGCATGCCTTTTCCCTGTAGAAAGGGCCAGAATCACTGAAGGCTCTAGACCAAAACCTTGCGAGCTATAAGCCACAGCTCAGGTTCAGCTCAGAAGAAATTTTAGTTAATTAGGAAGCAGGTGCTCCTAATCTGTCCACTAATACAACTGTTGGCTCTCCATGTTATCTGCTTTATACAGCACAAAGGAAAATATTTTTTTGAGCAACAATTGAATTTTTTCCTGTAAATTATCACCCATAAAATAAAAGTCATTAGATTATAAAATGAAGGAAAAAAGAATCTTTTCCTTCTTTCATTTCATGGAAGTTTCTTGTAACCTCATTATACCTAAATTTCTTTAAAATTGCTTTCAGCATTTTTTTCTCAGAAATATTCAACTCAACTAATAGACTCCCACTGATATCTCTGACTTTAAGAAATAAATTGTTGGGCCAAGAATGTTTTTTTCTTAACTTATAAATAGTACAGCTTAGCAAACTTTATTTCAGCTTAATCTTTTTTCCAAGATAATTATATATGAGCTGTTTAAAAGCTTTTAAAAGCCTTCTCTGAACTTTCCTGTACTCTTTCTTCTCATAGCTATTTATAAGACAAAAATTGCTTTTAAAAGCATTACTGTTTTTATGTTTTTATCTTTTTCACAAATTTATAATCAGAACTATCAATTATAATTCTGTGGTTTGATTTAACATATAATATAGGCCATATAATTGCATCCAATCCTTTTTTATCAAACTTTAAATTACCATTCAGTTCTTCTAGAAAGAAATAAATTCTTGATTTAAAAAGTTAAATCTGTCCATGTTTCCTTTTTTGAAACTTAATTAGAGCAAATAATGGTTTCTTCTCATCTTGCATTACACTGAAAGCTTCCCCACATTGCTAATAATTTCTGTTACCCTTCACTGACTTTTTCTTTTCCTGCTATAAGCTCATAGTTTTACTATTTTTACCAGGTATCTCCTTGTAACATTCTAACAAAGCCATATGAAAACGATGCCCATACTCAGGGGAACAAGTAACTTCAGATTCTCATTATCCTCCCTTGAACCAATATTTACCAGACAAAGAAGAAAGAAACTCTAAAATGAAATCCTACTACAATTTAGTTTCAATCACATTTTATTTGTAGAATTAAAGTTTATTAAAGAGGCATAGATTTGCCTCTGCTTAAATTTGACCTTCAAATGCAAGATTTAATAGGCTAAAGATTAAAGTAAATCATGGTGGTTTGCTCATTCTTTTGCATTATGAAGAGCTGCAAGGAGGAACTAAAACATGAAATAAAAACAGAAGTCAAAGTTAGTTTGTGAAGTATGAGCATTAGAAAGAGGAAGTTATAAGCTGTTCAAAAGGAAAATAATTATAGTATTCATATATATATATCTCATCAGATACATGCACAATGTAATCTGCAAAGAATAGCATTTATTTGTGGGCAATCCCACAGAGAGTACAAAAATTCCAAACACTTTACTTGCAATATTATAGCTATATTTATTAACAAATAAATAATTAATAAGAAACACATAATCCGCCATCAATTATAGCTAAAAATTGCACACAATAAAAGTTGTAATATAAATATTAATTATAATAATGTGCTGGTTTTGGCTGGGATAGAGTTAATTTTCTCCACAGTACCTAGCATGGGGCTGTGTTTTGGATTTGTGCTGGAAACAGTGTTGATAACACAGGGATGCTTTTATTACTGCTGAGCAGTGCTCACACAGAGTCAAGGCCTTTTTTCTCACCCACCCCAGCAGTGAGTAGGCTGGGGGTGCACAAGAAGTTGGGAGGAGACACAGCTGAGACAGCTGACCCCAACTGACCAAAGCAATATTCCATACCATATGACGTCATCGTCAGCACATGAAATTGGGAGAAGAAGAAGAAAGGAGAGGATGTTTGGAGCTACGGCATTTGTCTTCCCAAGTAACTGTTACGCGTGACGGAGCCCTGCTTTCCTGGAGATGGTTGAACACCTGCCTGCCCATGGGAAGTGGCGAATGAATTCCTTGTTTTGCTTTACTCATGTGTGTGGCTTTTGCTTTACCTATTAAAGTGTCTTTATGTCAGTCCACAATTTTTTTCACTTTTCCTCTTCTGATTCTCTCCCTCATCCCATGGAGGGTAGTGAGTGAGCAGCTGTGTGGGGCTTAGTTGCTGGCTGGGGTTAAACCACCGCAAATAAGCAACTTGTTTCAGCAAGTAGGTACATAATATTATCGTGGTTATCCTCACAGTTCTCTTCCTATTAATATCTTTGAAAAGATGTTAATTAATATTAGAGAAACTCTGTAGAGTACTGTCCCTGCGTGGACGATGGAGATATTGATGTTATGTCACTTTATATAAAACAGAGACAAACAAACCAAGAACGTCTTTACAAAAAAAAATCCAACTCCTTGACCCAAAATAACAGAATTTCTGACTTTCAAGGTAGTCTTCATAGACGACATTCACCAGAACCTAGATTTCAACATTGCATATATTTTAAACCAATCTCAGATATGCAGTCAGACCATAAGGACTAGAACAGGGAAAAAAAAAAAAAAACGGTAGGAAAATCTCACTAGAGAACGGTGAGACGTTTCAATTGCTTCAGAGTATCTGCGAGCAGAGAACAAGCACACACCTTCTTATTGTAACTTGATATTTCCATTTCTGTCTATACCTCAAAACGTCCACCTGGGTGAAAAAGCAAACAAACAAGTAAAAGATGGATGTTGGGGGTAGTCAGGGCTTGACAGCAGGTGGGGAGAACGGTCATTTTAGGTCCCGTACAATTTCTTATTTCATCCATAATGATTAACCCACCTCATAAAGTGTTCCATCAATCTCTGCTTACACCCACTGATTTCTCTCTGCCTATCATCTCCTCAACAGGTTCATTTGGTCAAAATAATAACAAAAATAATCAACAAAATTGCTCAATCTGAAAGGTAGGGGGGATTTTCAAAGCACTGTGAGGCAGACACTAGTGAGGTCTCCACAAGACAATTCTCAAGTGGGGGATGTACAGGTTAGTAAGGTCTGCATAAGGAACCTATTCAAGGCAGAGGTAGGAGCAGTCAACCCTGGCACTTGGACATTGTCGCAAAGCAGAAACTGAAATGAAGCTGGCAACAGCCTCGTGTTAAAACAATGCCTGAGAAACAAGAAAAATCAAGAAATAAGGCGAAAATATTTCATGTTTAATCGTCCCCTCGTGTATTATTATTTATATCACACTGGATGTGTGCATAAAAACATTTATGTGCAGAATCTTGCACTAGCAGCTGACTGTCGCAAACGTGGGCATTTTAATTTGATCTTGCCTTTTAAGTGAATGTTATTTTTACACTCTGTATTAATGAATTTGAAACAAAATGTTAATCAAAGCTTGAAGGATCAAGAAATTAATGCCAAAACCATATAGAAGTTTACCTTTTCCCTGTAATGTTAATTATCTTTGTGTTCTGGGCTATGTGCTCCCATTCCCTCATTCATTCTCTATCCAGTGGCACACCATACTCTTCTGCCTTTTCTCAACATTTATTTTTTGCATCCTTGTCCAATTTTTTCTTCTTTAAATTCTATGGAGCTAAGCCTTTCTGCACAAAACTCCACCTAGAAATAAAAACACTTAAATAAAAGGACAACCACTGTCAGAATTAACATGACATTGGCATGCACCCCATGTTTTTGTTTATCTTCCATATTAAATGTCTCCTTTTCTACACTTTGCCTTTGATAATTTTAAGGGCAGTAACCTCTCTCCATCAGGGACTGTATCTCGTTCTATCAGTGTATTATGCCTACCAAAGTAAGAATCTAATATTGGTTCAACGCAAATACTGCTGTGACAATAATTATGGAAATGACAATCAGTAATATCTTTATATTTCATAAAAAGATAAGCTAAGATCAATAAACAAATGATTCATGACATGGTTCTCGTAGTTTTTTTTAATAATCCTCCAACTAATTAAATCTAATGAAATAATTAGAGGATAAGAATTATAATTTAATCAAAATTAAAGCTGTTCCATTCCTAATTTGAGTGCATTGCAGTAAAGCAATTTGTTAAAAGAATCTTACTCAGGTTGCAGTGTCATGCATTCATGTGATGAAATGCCAGAACTGACTTTTCCATAGAACTATAAGTCAGGTGATTTGAGTATATGAATGCTGATATGATCTTTAATTACATGATTTCATTATTTTCCTTCAAGACCTTTTTTTCATTACATTCACAGAAAGGATAGTACACATATAATGAAGAGCTATTTAATATTTTCTTCCCTCTTTTCTCCAGTCTGTGGTCTCACAACTAATTTGTTGCACACTATTCAAGACCTGATCTGAAGGAAAAGAGTAATATTTTCATTATTTTTTTTACAGAGCTCATCACGATAGGATCTCAGTGCTTCATAAACATGACAAAATTTACTTTTATAAAATCTCTGTGACACAATTGCTCCTAGTTTGCAGTAGAAACACTAAAGAAAAGGAAACTAAATACAAGTTATGTTAACCTCCCAAAAAGGGGAAAGCTAGTGCAATTCACGTTGAATTTGAAGTATGAGAAATCCCTAATGCCTGCTCTCCAGCATTACCCAAGCCTTCTGTAACTTAAATTCAAATAGCATCTCTAGTTTGGACCTCGGAGTTTCCTGCACACCGATATTCAGGCAGTAACACAGAAGTGGTTCAGTGTATACAGATAAATGCTAGCTGACACCTAAGCTGCTTTGAAATTTGTAAGCATGAAGCAACCTGAACAGTCTTATCCAGAGTGTGTGGTGCAGTATGGGTGGATCCGAATGGCAGAATACTTGGGGCCAGGGCATGTTTTTCATACATACACATATATTCATGTGTTTCACAGGGTTTTTATTCTGAAGTACATGCAGTACTACCAAAAATTGAATATTCACTAGTGGCTGGAACATAGGTTATATATACATCCTTTGATAGTAATTCAGTTTGTAGATTCGGAGACTGCTCCATGTGGTAGCAGGAACAGAAGATTCACTCCTGAACCACAGGAGGGATTTGATCAGTTCAAATCACTTCACTGATTTGAATTAAAATGGTAATATATGCAAAACATATAGACAACACAAGGTTGACCAACAGTAATCTCACTTTCCTTCCAAAGTGACAGCATAGTGGCATTATGAATGCTTCTTTTCTCCTATTGTGCAAACCAGTCCCACTAGGAAGTGGGATGTAAAATCGCACATTTTAAAAAAATTTTCAGGGTTAACCAAAATGCTTGCGAACAAAGAATGATTGTCCCCTGCTCTAGAGTACTACTACACAACCACATATGCAAGAGCCACAAAGCCAGAACATGGAATACAAATCTCTAACAGCGTTGTTAGGATACTCTAGAAGGGAAAAAACAGTGGTTCTCATTCTTCCTATGCAGAACCTGTAAAATTGCACAAGTATCCTTGTGATCAGACAGCAGAAAACAAAGTAAGCAATGCTAGATTTTTTTTTTAACCTTATGTTATTAATCTCTTTAAAATGAACTATTAATATATATGTCATGAGAATGGTGAAATTTCAACTTCATGTAAGTCAGTGGAAAAAACCATTGACCTTTATGGGGCTAAAATTTTACTGTAAGAATTAAAATACAGACACTGTCCAATAAAAGCAGAGAAACTCCACAGCAAATTTTCAGATTAACGTAAACACAGCCATCTACTAAGAATAAGGGTGACTTAAAAATAGTTCAATAAATTATTTGTAATTTTTATATAGACAAATAAGAAATTAAACAAAGTATTTAAATTAAAAGGTAAACATTAAAATTAAAATTGTAAACAAATTCTGTTTTACCTGTTGTTGATTTCATTTTAATACAATTTTTCCCATAAATACATGTACATGATAATTGTTCACAATATTATCGACCCCTCATGCCAGTTCAGAACAGTAATAGGATTTTGCAAGGGCAGACTCACAGTTAGGTCCTTATAAAGTATATCATTGCTGCTCTCTGCTGGTCAAAGTGATTATTCCTTTATTTAAAACTGTAGAGGAGATTAGGAAATTTGACAGGAAGCATAGTAAATTTCACATGAATAGGAAGATCTTTCATGGCATTTAAATCACTCAGTCATCACAATGACTTGTTTTCATTGATAAGTCTGTATTCCTGAGACCATCAAAATTAATAATAGATATTGGAATTATACAAACAAAACTCCGCATTCACAAGCCATGACATTTCGGTTCATAGATGTACACATCTAAAGTCACTTTTGCTTGTAATACTCAAATTTCAAATCATAAACAGAGCAGAGTCTCAAATCAGAAATCAACAATGATGAAAATGTAATGCTATTAAGGTTCACCAGACATGATGGGACAGTGTAACGTTAGAACTGAAAACCACTTCACAGATCAAAGACAATAACTTCCATCTCCAGTTCATGGTATTCATCACAGTGAGCAGTGTGACAATATTGATATGTATTAGAACAATGTAGATCCTGTTTTTTTTAACTGTAATTTGTTAGTAGAGGATGCCTTCTCAAACTACACTGGCATCAAAGAGGTTTTACTTCGTTTTTATATTATTAAAACAACCATTACTAATTTTATTTTTGAATTCTATGTTGTTTCTGGTGTCAGAATTTATGGTATACCTGACTTGTATTTTTTTTCCAGGTCACCAAGTAGCACTGTAAAATGTTCTTTTCATTCTGTAATATAATGTGACCCAGCTCTGAATTCAGAACTGTAGATGTCCAGAAATATAGAATTTGAAGTTGAAAGTCACAGTTCTGTGGGAGTGTGAAAAAACAGAGAACAACTGCCAGATTCATTCTTGATGGATAAACTGTATAGCACAGAAAGAGTAAAGTTAGAATGAGAGGAGAAAAGTGAGGTGCACAGTGCAGTTGTAGATAAGTCTGACTGAGAAATAAGACATTTACACTTAATGGAAGGCAAAGCAAGAAGGTTGATGAATGCAACGCCATGGAGGGTTTGTGGTGCAAGAGCCAAATGTAAAGAGAGTAAAGAAAACATTTAAGTAGTTAAAATGTAAAGCAACATGGTTTCTGCTGCGCCATGATCTCACTTCAAAGAATGAAGACGTGCACAAGATTGAAATATCAACATTTTCTGAAATATTAAGGCATTATGTCCAGACTAAATCAACTATTTAGGAGGACAGATAGATGAAGGAAGCTACAACAATTATGAGTCAGTCTGAAAAAAAACTCTAATTGTATGAACTATCTGCAAAAGAGATAGTTTTAGATACAGACATTAGGTAGCAAGAGCAAATTTTGGTTCCATTCAGGTTTTCTAACTTCACCTAAGAGGACCTACTTGAATCTGTATATTAGTACTGTGACAACTGGTACAAACTTGACTAGATCTCATTTATAATATTCCTAATGTTAGCATTCAGACTTTCGTAAGCATGAATTACCTGACAAAAGCACTCTCTGAGCCAGAAGGATGGCTTATGTGTGAACATTCTTTCTCCCCAACCTGCATTTACTTGTTACTCTTGAAGTTCATTCCCATTTAACAAAATATATTACCCAGCATGTACCAAACACACGAGCAAAGGTCTGATCAGCACTACCTTGTCAAAACTTTCTTTGATTCTTTGCCGCAGCTGAAGAGGCAGGGAATATTGTCATAAAGAACAAACAAATCTAAGTTTCCTACCATTTTCAGTTTCAAGCATCTTTAAGATCTTACCGGACTGCTTAATTTCTATTTGAATTCTGATATAAATAAAGTCTCACTTTTGGAGCTGTGAGCCCAGGTAGTTCTTAATTAAGTGGTCCCACTGGGTAACTATTGCTCAGTATGAACTGAGGTTTCAAAGGCGGCTTCAGAATAAACAACACCAAATTACCATAGTGTGAAAATAATTTTCTCTTTTCATAAAGAAGTATTTTATGGCAGACTAAGCTAATCTTAAAATTTGCTCAACTATGACAGGAAAATTATACCTAATCAATATACAAAAAAAGCAAGACTCTTTCCACACATCATATCAAATGATACAATACCTGTACCTAGCAAGAAACACAACTCTGTTTGTTTGGTTAATCAAACAATTTATTTAGCAAAGTACAGAAATATGAATAATTTATTTGTTTTGATTGCAAAGTCATGTTTTTCTTAATGAAATACCTCAGCACTTGTGCATGGACACATTTAGCCATAGTCTGGGATTACAAAAATTGAATTGGCTGAGCATAGAACATGAAAAGAAATTGCCAGCGAAAGAATATATTCCCAAATTGCTTAGAGAGCTTTGCTTGAGGTCAATGCATTTCACTTTATGACAACATAAATAAGATGCAGAAAAACATTTTGTGATTTCTGTGACTGTTTTCTAAAGCTCTACTTTGGATTAAGTAGCTTACAAAACATACTGGAGCAACTGTCCAATATATTGCTACAGAAAGAAATCTCTGGGCTTTTTTCCACAAATATATGTGCAAAATAGCTAAATTTATTAATTAAAAAAGTATCATTAAGGTCTAAAACATGTACATGATTAGAACAAACACAAAATCACGTTTTACTTCCTTTTTTCCTTAATTTTAATTTTTATGTTGTCATTGCAAGTTATCAATACATTGATTTTCAATTGCTTACTTTTTAATTGTTGACATTAAAATTTAATCAAGCATCCACATACCAACATTCTTTAATGACAACTGTGAGATTTCAAAATCTAAGCCTCATCAGTGTCTAAATTTTGTGGCCAATTTAATTTCTTAGTGCAAAGAGCTGGGACTTCAAATCCAAATATGAAAAAGCATTAGATCATTCATTGCCTTCATCAAAAACAGACATTTGTCCTATTCATCTCCATCAAGCACGAATGCTTTTTCAACTGGTTCCCATAAAATTTCAGATACTTTTCTCTTGGCCCATGTAATGTAACCAAAAACCCTTCTCACATCAGCTGAGGAAAGTGAAGATAATTCTAAACTGAGCCAACATGTAAAGCTTATTTGTCACTCAAGCCTTTTACCTTCCTTCTCTGATCACAGCTTCTTATAAAGCCACTTTTTTGGTGGTTGTATGGTGGGTGATTGAGATATTGATATTTGGATCACAATCACTTGCCTCACCTCTCTCCTGCTGTCTGAATAAAGTATGGATTTAGTTGGAGATCTCAGCTTCAGCCCAGGAGAAATTCTGAGCAACTCATTTAGACTGCTACATGAAACTCAGAGAATTTCTGTCTTCTGCTGTGTTCTTTCTGAATGCATCTCTTCACTGGATTCCCAAACACAGCAGCAGCAAATCTGTTTCAACTGTACTTCCTCACCTCTGCATCACCACAGTCAAAGAGACTGCATCTCCTCTCCACAGTTTTTTGACTGTTAATTTTTTTATCGCTATGTGCTCATTCAGAGCAACAGCACACGGGTAGGTACCTAAATGTGGCAGAAGTAGTAGACCACAGTAATTAAAAATGTATAGTATGCATCTTACAATGTACTTTTGACCTGTTCACCAGCAGACAGTGTAGAAATCAAGACTTTCTAATGATGCCTCTAAAGATATAAACAACCTGGGACTTACATCCAAAGAGATGGCATCCCTCTCTACAAGCTCATTGCCGAAAGCAATCACAGACAGGTTAATTCTACCTCTCTCATTGTCTGCCCACACATAAAGTTAACTTAACATTCAACTAATAAATGTGTGATAATATTGCCTCACCAATCTTTACTCCTCATGACATTTACCATTCTTCCTTTCACCTCAAATTGATAAACCATTTTGTGTCACTGAATTCTGAGCTCAGCATGAAACGGGAAGAGGCATGAATTGCACTGTGCTCTGGGTTAGACTCAGTGGTTTTAAATGAGTACCCCAGGAGACATCATGAAAGAACTCAAATGAACGCTTTTCCCATTATCATTTTATGCAATGATTTTTGTTGTGACTGATTAGCTCCATCGTATTACAAGATAAGGTAACCATTTCAAATTTCTGTGGAGAGAATGAAAGTACACTGAGACTAGAGAAATGTATCTAAAGGAAATTGAAAAAAAGAAGAGGGAAAGCTTGCTGTCATGCTGTTAAGCGTCGTTTATCATGCGTGCTCAGAGTGTCTGTGGGATAAAAGGACAAACCTCACAGTGGAAATTCAGTTTCTACAAACATTACAAAAACTTTAAACTTTCTGGGGGCCTGGGGGAAACAGTGAGTAGCTGAGGCTCCAGAAAGGATCTTAGACACCTTTGAGATCCTGCCTGCTCCTTCACTGCTCACGGGGAAAGCAAAGTGACAGTGAGGATGTGATTCCGTCAGGCCTTTCTAGGAGCCAAGCACTTGCCCGGAGCGGGGATGGGGGGGGAGGGGAGGGGCAGGAGGAGGGGGAATGCACCCACTACAACGCTGCATAAATGAGGCACCCTGGCATTTCCCAGCACCCATTAGTGATGTAAGGCTCTTTTGATGTTTTGCACAAGTTTGGAAGGTCTTAGCAGACCACAGGAAGAGTATGCGAATTTGTGTCCAACTTATCAAATGTATACTCTTCATCAGTCATGAGAGAATCCACTGCCAGCAGCCAAGGGCTCTGTGTAGATCACCTCCTGACCAAACATGAACACAAATAGTAAAGGCTTACAAGTACATCGATCTCACCAGTGCTTGTGTGACCCCTGGGCAGGAAGGCAGTTTCCCTGGAGGAAAGCAGGTGAAGTGCAAAAAGTAATCAAATGGCTTGTATACATGGCAATCCTGTGACTGTGATAGATATTACGGATGCAAATTATCTCTTATAACCTTAAAAACATGAATACGAGTCATTCTGTATCACTTGACCTCATTGCTGAGCCCATCAAGATGGTCTAGACACAGCCTGAACGTGCTGAACTGTTTTACTGTATACTGCTATTACTGGCACGGCTTGCTACCTTGACTAACTTAGCAGCCTAATAATTTAGTAAGTTAAATGTCAAGTGTTCTGCTTAAAGAAACCAAAGAGGAGAACATAGGAAAGCTCACAATGCATAATGTGAGCCTTATAATAGGGTGGCAGATAAAAAGCACCATGTCACTCAAGATAAGTTCCCACAGGATAAAGCTTACTTTATCTTACGTGGTGGCACTGCAAAGGAAAAAAGTTAAATGCCATTTTATTCATGTCTGCATTTGTTTCTGGCTTCTTATCTGCAAGTTAACTAACAGAACTGTGCAACTACTGCAGGCCTGGGTTGAAAAGCCTGGAAGTGCTCTAACACTCGAAAACTACAGCAAATTTTCTTTAAAGGGTCTTATCAAAAGTGAAGAAATTACATACTGCAAATTTCCTGCCCTCACTACAGTGCAGACATTAAGTCTTCTCTGACATCTCCCATTTTTCAACACTAGCTGGATTTAACACTTTCAAAAAATTTAACTAGGAACACCTTGAGCGACGAGTGGGAGCTTTTCTCTACCTTTGAAGACAAACCAGCAGGGTTCTTTGCTTAGTATCCTGACAAACATGGACTTCTACCATTGCAGCTAAGAAAAAAACATTTGGAAATAGTGGCTCTTTCTCCCACTGCATCATTTAGGCCAAGAAGGCAAATTATGCATCCTCCCCTCCATTAAGAAAAAACTCTTAGACAGTGGCGTATAACAGCAGTTCTTCATTCTGCTGGTGATGAACGAACAACCAGAGAAGCCTGAAGACTGAAAGGGAGGAAAGTGAATATCTGCTTCCTAGAAGTGGACAGAAAAACGTTTTCCCTTTAACAAGCAATGCCCAAGAAACAAAAAGCTTACAGAAATGTAAGAGCTGTTGGATAAGTACACGGCAGTCAGTAGGTTACCTTGATGTGCTAAAAGTTTCACCAACAAAAGGAGTATTGAATCCAGTGTTCAGATGCTGAAGTTAATGAGAAAATTTTGCTATAACTGTATGTATAATAACCTGACAAACTATCAAAATATATTACCATAAAAGTCATGTAGAGATGGATTATACCAAGGCGAGTAACTATAGCGGTCTCAAATTATATGCATTTATTCCAATACAAAAACAGATGCTTAAACAAATTTGTCATTGAACGGACTACTTATTCATTTATTTATTACTGATGTTTTTCATAGTGGGCTTTTTAAGATTCAGTGAAGCATTTTCCCCTTATCTGTTCTCTGAGACTTCTTAGCATACACAGATAATGAGGTTTTTTGTATTGCTTCTTACTAGAATTATGTGTATCTCAAGTTTGCTTCCCTGATTTTAGCCTCTTTGATTGTGTAACATTAAAGCAAAAACATGATAGAGAAAAGAAACAAACAGAAAAAAAAACAAAAGAATTAAGGACCCATCTGGCATAAATAACTTCTAGAAAGTTACAGCACTACTGGCAAAGGTTGGGGGTTATTGCAGGTTGGATGTGATGGGATGAAGCTGTGCATTCACACAATATTATGTGATGCAGGACCCAGCTGGTGTTAATGGAAGAGCTAAAGCTGCCTTATGCTTCTCTTGCTCGATAGATCACTGCCTGAGTTAGCCTAATAAAAAGGAAAAACCTATTTTCTGGGCAACAGGCATAGTTACACAGCAGGTTTGCCAAGTCTTCAAGTCTAAAAGGCATAAACAACAAGAAACTCTTCCCCAAGAGAATTTGTTTTAACCCTTTTTATCTGATTGTATAGCAATACAGCACTTAAAACACATTTAATCTGGTCCTCTAATTTCTTAGCATTCATGTTTGCACGTACAGTTGTAAACTAAGTAAGTCTGTGTTTTAAAAAGTACTGACTTCTGCAGTATGTCAGGTTCTCAAAATTCTGCTTTAAAAATAGTGTATTAAAACATGGATAATCATTTCCACACCATTCTCCAGTGCTCCACATGTTTTGAAACCAAAAGAAAGCCTGATGTCACACCCATTTATAAACAGGCCTGCTTTTATATAATTAGGTGTGAATATTTACTGTTTTGGTTTGAGCATATGCTTCCAGCACCAATTACGTTTTATCTCTCTTTCGATTTTTTCAAGCAACAACTTTACTAGTCTTCCTGAGCCTGGGAGCTGTAGAAAATGGACTATTGAAACAAACACGATTCATGAGAAATTCTAAAATTGTTACTTCAGGAACAGAGTCCTGAGTTTATTTCACAGAATGGATAAAAACTAAGCTATTTCCTTGGACATTGGTATACACAGAGCAACAGTAAAAGCATTCAGCTTTTGTTCGGACCCACTTCTTGGCTTTATGCTGAAGATGACAATATTTCTAGTCAAGGATAGGTGCCCATTAAAAGTTGGGCTGACAACATCCACTACTTTCACATGGGCAATCGCAAGTATTTAATGTATATTTATTCAAGCACTTCTAAAATTAAGGATTGCAACTAACCAGCTCCATTAGCAAAACTTTCTGTCTTTTATTACTCTTAGCATAATAATCTTGTGTCTTTTGAAAGGCATTTACTAGCCAAACATTGGAGATAAAGAGCTTGTTCTTGCTTTTTGTAGCTGCCTCAGCCTTTGAAGCAGACAATCCTGACTCCCGGTGCCTGCACAGCCTGTACCGGCGCTGGTTCCCAGCCTCCCTCATGCCTGGGGTGTGAGCCAGGCTCCGAGACAGTCCAGGAGCCATACACACAGTCAGAGCTGTCATCCTTCTCTCTTTAGACCTAGGAGCTGGGAGGTATCCCTTTAAATGGAAACAGTGATGGCGGTTTTATGCAAATCCTTTGTATTGCATTCACCTGAGCAAAGCAAGAGCAGGATCAGATTCACTTGTTCTGCTGTAAAACGATTAATAGAGAGCAGCGGTTCTTCCCCTCAAGCTAGATGAAGGGCTCATTTTCATTCATGTCTCTATTGTGGTGCTTTAATTGTTCTTAAACTAACTGTGAAGGTCAGTAGAGAATGTGTACTATCATAACTAAATATAAAATCTTTTAAAAATGAGCACCTACCAAACCACATATTGTAAGGTATATCATTTTCTGTAATGTTCCTCGGCTCCATATGTTTAGCTTAGGGCAACATGAATATTTTCTCATGGTTCAGTATCCTCTCTGCAAGATGGCAAACAGTAACTCATTTATTTTGTTAAAGCTCCAAGGGACAGCTCCGCCAAGAAAAATAAAAAGCATACTTACAGTTTATATGTTTGTTTCTATGTTATCTATAAATATTGTCTATATTGCAGCATTTCCAGTGCCATAAATTAATGATTCTATATTAAAATCCCATTCTGCAACATCTTGACAGTTTCCTTTTAATTAGAAGAAAGACAAATCTAAGAAAAAACTAAAATCTCTGATTCTGAACAGATGGCTATAAAGGGAAAACAGGCCCAATACTTGCTAGCTAACTTTTTTTTTTTCCTCTAAAGAAAAAGAATTAAAAAGATAATGTGACAAAATTGCCATGGTTACAAAGTCTTCACCCTACTGAAGAGTGATATAAATTAATATATAGGCTATAGAATAAACATTTTACTGCTCTAATTGAACAGAAATGAGTAAGATTCATTTAAAAATGTGCCTAGAGGTTCCTGTAAGTCCTGGTCTCATAAAATCAACCTTAAGCACAAAACCAGAAAGTTTCACCAACATTTTGCTCTCCATCAAAACACTGAAGTTGTAGGAAAAGAGGTAACAATTTATTATCATTTAATGCTTTCAAAGTCAAGTCAACTTCAGGAAGGAAATACAGTACAGAAAAGTTAAGACTACAAAATCACTGAAAAGCTTAAAAGGATATGAGAAATAATGTTCTAGAGAAATTACTCTTCAACCTTTTTAATTGCTAAGGAAAACCTACACTTATCCAAGGCCATTGTCTTCAAGGTCAGCTTTAACTGAATTGTATCCCTGTCTTGTAACCAGCAATGAAGTGTGCATTGTTTTCTTGCCATGAACTATTTCTTAGAACTGTTGTTACAAGAGTGATACCTCATTTAGATTATATGTCCTGGTTTCAGCTGGGACAGAGTTAGTTCCTCTTTTTAGCAGCTAGAAGAGCTCTGTGTTTTGGTTTCAGTCTGGGATTCATTATGAGAAGAATGCTGATAGCGCTCTGATGTTTATAGTTGGCACTGAGGCTTCAAGGATTTTTCAGTTTCCCGTGTTCTTGTCAGTGTGCAGGAGCACAACAGGATAGGGGGGAGCATGGCCGGAACAAAGGGTCCACAACTCCCCTTATGATTCAAACTTAGATTTAGGATTGAGGGCTACATTGGCCAATGAAGTATTCCGTATCATGCAACGTCACGCCCAGTATATAGATGAGGGTTGACCGGAAAAAAGGGCTCATGTTCTTCTGGGAACTCTCCCTCTTGGACTCAATTCTCAGAGTGCTCTCTCTCTCTCATTTTCTTTTTTTGGTCTCTCACTCGTCTGGGATTGCAGTGTTCGGACCTATCTGTTGTGGGATCGTTTGCTGGGATGAGACGCACATTGGTCACCAGGTGGTGAGCAATTACACTGTGTATCACTTGTCTGTATATATTATTATCCTTATACATATGTATATTCATATATTATTATTATCATTATTACTTTAAATTTTATCTTTTTATTAAATTGTTCTTACTGTAACCCACGAGTTCTCTTCCCTTTTCCCCTTTAACTCTCTTCCCCATTCCCCAGGGGCAAGGGAGGGTGTGCAAGCGGCTGTATGACGTTTAGTTGCCACCCAGGCTAAACCACACCACCTGTATGAATGCTTAACATGTTTATTATTCTGCTGTTTGGCAGTAGCGCTGAATATTGAAAGGACATTCCCCAGAAAAAATGGGTGCAATCTGGAAATGCACATTATCATTCTAGTACAGTAGAAAAATACGTTGCCTCCAGAAGAGATTAACCAAATAATCTCCTTTACAATCTTTATTAAAGACAAATTTGATATTTAACTACATAACCAATTTTTATCATTTGAAGATATTTTCTTGTTATTTCTTTGGCAACATTAGGCAGGTCCACATACTGGAATCTAAAAACAAAACATAGGAAGTAGACTTTTTTTTTATAAAGTGTAGATAAGCCTTTTAAAATCAGAAGCTCAATGGCTTTTAGCAAGGGACACACATTTATATTCTTTTCCATCCACACTAATTCTATGCATATTAAAAATGTAATTATACGGTTGGCTTTTTCTGCTAAATTCATCTTCATTTGAAATTTCTTATATAAAAACTGTGAATGAAAAAATAAATGTTTGGAAAGACAATGTTGGAGTTTTCTCATCAGAAATCTTTCCCTAGACAGAAAAAAGCTAAATATTGGCTCATAAGAAAATTATGATTTACGAATGTAACAAAATATACAGTCATTCATTCTTCATAGATTGCCAATGTTAAGTCATCCCTGCATGCATTCCTTTCTTTGTCATTCAGTACACTCAGAAACTAAACTGCTCTTCAGGGAATATTGCAAAACAAGTGGAAAGGCTTAACATAAAGAGAAATTTATGATACAGTGTTCTGATACGGAAGTAGAACATTTACAAGTTACTTGTTCAGCAAAATTTTAGAAGATTGTGTAACTGTGACTTCAAATCAATTCTACCTAGCTTTGGAAGGCAAAGGAATAACTGTGTTCTGGGTTGGTTTTTTTTTAATTGAAATTTATTTTAAACATTTTGAATTGACAAACATTTTATTCAGTCCTCACTCAACCCCCTCTATTCTGCAGCTTCAGCAGGGATTATGGACAAATACATGACAGGAAAACTGGGCTCTGCTAAAGATGGAGGTGGTTAGGATTAAGTGCTTAGGATGAACGGAGCATTTTACATCTGAGCAAAACACACTGCAGTCAGTCAGACTCATGGTTTGAGTGGACTTGTTTCCCTATTAAATATCTTATTTTTCTTGTCAGATGTCACTAAAGGAATGGCGGGTCAATGATGATGAACATGGTATTTGATTCCAAGCATAGAAGTGGGTGAACATCAGAAAGTTCTTGATATTGAAAACATTCCAGTTAATTGCCACAGATGTCTTGTGCCTCAAAAGAAACATCTGATTCAAACACAAAAATAGAAATGTGGGTCTGACACTTCAGGAATGTGGAAGGGTATGGAAAGTACTCTTAGTTACAACTTCATTCTTCTAACACAGTTGTCAGAGAACAAAAACAGCTTAACAGATCAAGGTAGCAAATTCTTAATTTATTTTGATTCCATTGATCTTTTATTTAATGTCCTTCCTACATGTACTATTAACACAAAAAAAAGAATTTTTAATCCACTTCCTCATTACAGACTGTAGAAAATAAATGCTACAGTTACTGTGTTACCCTTTGTGGAATCATGGTTAATAAAAGCACAAATTTCACACAGTCATAGAAAACATAGCTGAAAAATAATTTGAGGAGTCAGAGAGCATTTCCCTTAATGAAGGAAAAAAAAAAAAATCAACTGACATTTTGGTAATTCCTGACAAATATTTGCCTAATTTTTTTTCTTTAAAATCCTCTTTAAACAGTGGGGTGGATTGTCTATGTGCAAGATACATGAATTGATCCTTCCATTAAGCTTTAATAAGGTTTTAGCTGGAATATTAATTCCAAGAAAGTTGTGGACAACTTGGAGAAAGATTGGAAGACAGTAAGATTTAAGGCTAGAAGATGTAAGGACTAGGAAGCTTGACCTAGCAGGAAAGACTAAAGTACTGGGGTTATTTAACCTAGAAAAGGCATTGAAGTGACGAAGGGTGGGTATGATAAAAAATTTGCCACATGAACCAAGGGAGCTCTTTAAATCCATAGCACCTAGGAAAGGAAATGCTTCCATTAAAACTGAAGGTGTAAATGCTCAGTTTTCATATTAGGGAAATCTTTCTAAAGCCAAACATAGTGAGTCGCTAGGATGGTTGAATCTCTACCCAAACTTTTCCCTAGAAAGAGGCAGGAACAATTGACTATGGCAAACAAGATGGGCTAAATGACCTCTTGATGTTTCTTCCTGTTGCGTTTTTCTAAGACTTTGTCCTTTTGCTATGAAGTTGCTGGTAATACCTAACTTAAATCTCTCTTTACCACATTTTCTACTCCATCTTACCCTGGTGGCATTGAGAACAGTTTCTCTTTTTCCACTTTTCAGCAGTATTTCACTTGTTTGAAACTCCTACTGTGTTTCTCCTCAGCCTGCTTTCAATTTTTCCTAATTGCCTCTAAACCTGAAATAAATATTATGTCTACTTTCCTGCCATTCCCTTTATTCTCTGTGCATAATGTAATGTTCTGTTACATAATATTTAGTAGCACAATTACAACTAGGGCCACAGTTGTATTAAACCAGTTATTAAGGAAATTCTGGTATTTTACAGATACAGATGAATGTGCAGTCAAGTTCTCAAAATAGTCAACAGTAGTCTGCAAAAGAAGGATGCTAGTGAAAAACTTATATGCCTATACTTGCTTTAAAAAAAATTGTTATAGCTGTCACTGTCATGGATCACTAGATTAACAAATAGCAGATTTAGATATTTATTCTAGAATGATACATTAGTGCAATCCAATTTTTTTATAAATCCATTTGCTAACTGCTTGCTATTAGATAGTTTTAAAGATCTTCTCTTTTTTTCTCTCTCTTTATTTTTTTCTTTCTTTATTTTTAGGGTTTTTTTTTTTGGGGGGGGGGGGGGGGGCGGCGTGTAGTACAGCTGGAATCATAAACCAAGAAAGTTTGCTCTGAAATACCAAAACAATGCCATAGGAAGTATCTAATGACCTGGTCAGCAGTATAATTTGAACAGTGTTTTCTCTAAGTAATATTTATATGCAGCTGGATAAAGGCTACTAAAGAAGTCACATAAGCCATCACAATTTTTGTAGATGATGACATTTTGACAGGTGTAATCATTCAATGTTGCTCGTTCTCTTTTCAGGCTAAGCTAATTACCACTGCATAGTTTTCCTGCTACCCGAATGCATGCAGATATCCCTGCACAACACTGCCCTGGGCATTGCAGGTACAATAGCTTGTTCAAAACTATATATACTGAGTTTGTTCAATACTGCCAAAAGCCTTATGATACTAAGTAGCACCTGCGGGAGGAGAAATGTTTAAATAGTGTCATGCTTTTTTTCCTACTTTGGATTCAGGTTTGTTTTGATAGTAGACATGCCACAAGAGAAGAAAAGCTCTGTGTGTAATAACTGTGAATGATTTGTCTGGTAACACAAGATAGCTCTCTGAAATGTCATTTTTTTGCATAGTTTCACATGCGCTATTGTATAGACAATAGCTTTGGTCAGTGTAAAGACTTGTACAAATTTTATTAATCAACTCCATAAGCAGCAATGCAGCCTCAGTTTTGGATTTGCTGGAGGTTTTTACTAATATCAACCAAGCTTTCATTGGTCCTAAGCATATTACTGTAGTTGAGAGTGTGCTGCTGAATAGCTGCCTTACGTCTAGTTGGAGTAACTAATAGAAAACTGTTTAAAAAGCAGTGTGTACGGAATGGTGTTCCAGTGTAGAAGCACAGGCAGCAGTAAGAAGTAAAGAGGCAGTGAAAAAGCCAGGTAGAATTGAGAAAGGCATGGAGAAGAGATGCTCTCAAATTTGCAGTCTGACTGTGAGACTGTAAGTTTATTATAAGAGGATTTGGTATAATGAGTGGGACTGAAATAGCATTTGTCAAAGGAATTTGTAAGCAGTGGTTAGGTTTGGAAGCTGTCTTTTGTTCTGACAGTGGTAATGCAAGAGCAATGGGTAACCTCCAAGCTAAGAAAGTAGCCAAGAAACACGACAATGTGAAGTCTTGAGGATTAGTAAGAACATTTACATCACAGTTTCTAGCTAGTGCAAATGGACTGATTTGTACCAAGGTACAATTTTATTTCAAATAATAACCAGATTTTTGAAATGTCATTTTCTCTTGTGCCATTTGTGTTAGCATTTACCCTCAAAGTAGAAATTTTGTGTCTGTGTAGTTCAAGATATTCATACTTGCACATACAAACATGTGATGTGCAGTTTAATAAACATATTGCAGTGTGATTTCAGACAGCAGATGCAGCTTTGTAAACACACAGTAAAGTCAGTCTTGAAAATTTGTCAGGTAACTTTTTCCTACAGGATACAGACACATCAGAAGGCATCTTTAACACAGGTGTTGAAGTATTTTTAAAATGATTGGAAAATGAGCTGTGCTCCAAGAAATATATTTATTCAATCACAAAGATGTAAGCATTTCTTAACTGTCAAAAGCACCTATATTCAGGATGCCTTTCTCATGTCTCCAATGATTTTTCTTGAACAATAGGAGCCTGGAAGATTTAAGAGAAATCTTCAATGCTGCACTGATCTTTGTGGAACCTGACCAACTTGTGACTACTCTTATTTTGTCCTGCTGAGCCTTTAGGCAAGGAGCCGATGCGGACAAGGACAGTTCTCAGCAACTGCATCCCTGAGGCCAGTAGTTGACACACACTAAAAACATTCCAAAACCACAAAGACAATAGATGCAAGATAATGGCAGAGTGGGGATCAAATGCTAGAGGATTTAGACATCTTTACCTATCAGAAAACTATTCAAGCATCCACTGTGACAATACTTGTCACAGCTTCCGTTTTTACATGAACTATAAGATCTCCAGAAAGAATGGAGTGCAAGTAAAATTAGTGTAATTTTGTCAAAAAGCACTAGTTGCTAAAACAATTCCTTTTGAAATAAAAGTCGTCTTAAGTTTTGTGAGAGTCAGATGCTCAGGTGCCACAAATCAGTGCAGCTGTACTTTACCAAAGCTATGATGGAACAATGAACTGAGGGTTTCTTGATGTAGGCAACTTCCCACAAATACAAGTAAGTTGAAAACATGACATTTAAGGCCAATGTTGTAAAGGGGAATTGGTTAAGCAGTGCAAGTTTACCCTTTCAATACTGGCTTTAACCAACCCTTTTCCAAAATTCTTGTATTTATGGGATCTCCCCTCTTTCTGCAGTGCAGATCTAAGTGAACACCACTTGGGTATGTACACACAGAGAAGTATGCTAGGTTTTTTACTTATGTCAGAATTCATAAATCTTCACATTAGAGACAGACTGAAGCATTGATTCTTTCTCCATTAAACTAAATAGAAATTTATTGATGAACAAGCCTGTTTATAAAATCAGAAGGCTGGCTTTCTAAATACTTCATTTGGGGATCTTGATCGAAACTGTTTTATTTCTCTGTGCTTTCTGTGTTCAGATCAAAATGAGTAACTCTGCTTCCACTTCACAAGAGTGTTGTGAAACATAATTAATGTCCATGAAGTAAACTGAGAACATCTTTATCAATTTTTAACCATAAAATTGATCTTTGTGGTCATTCTGAAACCTTGTGAGATGATCCATATGACTGAAAACTTGCTGGTCTTTCCTTCCTATGGATGAATTTAGATGTCAGCAAGGAGAGCTGGAGAAGCATCACCTACCTCAAAGTTACTGGCAGCTTGGAAGGCAAAGACTTTGAATGCTCTGAATTAGCCTCCCACACAAGCACAGGGGGAGTCCTAGTCTGGCATAAACTATCACGACTTCTCATGTGTCACATGGAAGCAAAACAAAAGCAAAGCTAGTAACATTTATCTTTCCTGCATTGAAATGTCACAACCTCACAAAGCTGAAGGCAGTAATGTTTCTAAATAGGAGAACTGAATTAAAAAGTGAAAATGATGCTGGGAACAATATACATCTCAGTGCCAGAAAAGCCACAATGTCAAAATTGTGAAAGGACACTACAGAAAGAATTTGCATAGAGCAAACCAAAATCAATCTACATACACAGCAAATTAAATATAAATTAGAAGATGAGGATGAAAATTTCACTGGTGACATCAGCAACACAACCTTGAAGCTATGCTAAACACGATTTGCACCCAGGATTGTTAAAGGAATTTCTGTCAAAGGCCAAATTTCAATTTCCAGCTGCAGTTTGGATTCCAAGCATTGTGTTGCCAGTTGGTAAACATGAGAGTGAAAGAAATACAAGGTCAGTACTGTGAATTATGGCTGAACAGTACATAAGGCTGAAATGGTTCTAAGCTGTTTTTCCACATTTTGGCCACTCCCACTCATTACAGGAGTTCTGCTTCATATTTGCTTTCCTAATTTTGTTCATAAGCTATTCCCAGTATATCTGAGACCAAGAACTCATTCTGTCTCTCAGTATCTACAAGAATCAATGCTCCCAAAGATTGCTTGAGCTAACTAGAAAGGATTTTATTGGTTTTAATCATTACTTGACTTTATAAAATAGTGCTACGTTTTATAAGAATTAAATCATAAAGTCCTTCAAGGCTTTTTTGCTGTACTCATAATGTGGAAAAAAACTGTGGAACAAATTAACTTACCATAAATTCTTTTTTCACTCTGTACTTTTCTCTTTCTAGAAACAGTGCCCTGTCCTACAGGTTTTGCCCCTCTCCCTTTTAAAATCTGACTCCTCCTTCTTCAGCTTCTTAGTTTTCTACTGCTGCTTTTTATTTTAACTTAACAGCAACAAAAGCTTTCCTCATGTTTCTTTGCTGTTTAGAGGTTTGCATAAGCAGTAAGTGTTCTCCTAGAACATTTTCAGTTTCAAAGAAAACACTTATTTCTAAGCCAGACTCCATTGTTTGGGATCTTACACAGTCAGGTACTTGTTCTTGAACCCATTCTGAGCTTTCATGAGGCTGCAGTATATAGACAAAACAGTAGATCCCATTACCCCGCTCTTTTAAGGGACAGAAGAATAACACCTCTTGTCTTTTTTAATCTACTCTGCCCTGCCAGTGCTGTAAGAGGTAAAAGCATCTCCTTTCCAAACAATAGGAGACCAGGATCATCAGCAGTATCCATTGGTCCTTGTTCCCTCCTCAGCTTCTTGCTTTTCTTACATTCTGCCATTGAAACAGCAGTTCTCAAACTAAAAACCTGCTATGCTACAGCAGAGGAGAAAACTTGGGCATGAAATGAGATGGAGAACTTAGTGACAAAGAACTTGGAAAGGCTGAGGTACTCAATATCTTTTTGGTCTTGGTCTTTCCTGGACACATCTGCTCAATGGCCTCTCTGGTCCCTGGTGCCAGTGTCAAGTGAACTACAGCTCATGGCAGATAAGTAGTCCTGAGAGAAGCTAGGTGTGAGAAAATAACCAAAATTGGTGAAAATTGGAAAAATACGGCTTTGCAAAATTTAGCTCAAAGGCTGCAATATTAGAGCAACTTTGAAGTGAAACACAGTTACTGCTTCCAGGACGGACACGGCCTGCTGGACACAGCTGCTGCTCCCAGAAACAATCAAGGCCTATACAACATCCTTGAAATAGGGAGTAGAGTGATATGGAGATATCACGGCTCACCCCCTGTTACAAACAAGGCCCACACAATATCCTTGAAATGGGGAGTAGAGTGATATGGAGGTACCACGGCTCATCCCTGTTATCAGGGATGAGGGAGCGCCTAGTGAAAGACAAATCGCAACCGTTGTTTTAGCAGCAATGGCAAATTAGCTACTAAATCAAACCTCCACCCCTCACGAGAGAAATTTTCACCAATCCTAATAAAGTGATGTATGACTAGAGTCACTCGAGCTCCACCTAAAAGTAAAGAAATAATATAAAATAGCAAAAGACAAAGGGGATGCTAGGGAGAAGCCCCCCCCATCGAAACATCTGGAATCAGCCGATGGGCTGAACCTCTCTTCTCCCCCCGACTAAGGACGCTTATTGGGTAAGAGCTCTGTGTTATGCGCGCTTAGTTACTAACACCTTGCTAGCTATTTAGTATTATCACTAATCAGTAATAAGTTTATATTATCACTGTAGTATTTTATTTAAAGCTGTTTTTGTAGTCAGTCACTATCACCGGCTATCCTTGAACCTGTATTCTGTCGCAAATAAAATATATATGTATGTTTCTGGAAACTTTTAAATTATTATAAGGAGTTGGGCCATAGTACTACTAGTGATGATCCCTAATAAGTGGGCGAATCACGCTCCGATTCACTGAGCTGCCAAGGGAAGGCAGGGGGAGTCGAACCCAAGGGTCTCGCCTGACTTGGGACGCTGATAGACTGGTCTTTTGACCTCAAAACATGACACTAGGTACCACTGAATGCAAACTGGATGTACACCAGTCCATGGAAATGGGTGGGATGTTTCCATAGCTGGGCTAAGGAGAAACTGAGAGCACTGCTCTTTTTCAGTCTGAAGCAGAGAAGGTATAGAAGAGTGTAATTGATGCCTTCCGTTGCCTAGTGGGTGGCTGGCAAGAAGATGAAGGCAGATTCTTCTTGGAAGCATGTGGAGAAAGGACAAGAGACAACAAATGAGGAGTAACAAGGGAAATTCTGATCACATGTAAGGAAAAAATTATCCATGGTGAGGCTGGTCAGACACTTAGACAAGTTGCCCAGAGGGATTTGGACATACCCAGACCTTAAGTGAACAAGGAACTCTGTTTAAGAAGCTGGCCCAGGTTTGAGCAGCAGGTTGGACAAGGTGATCTCCAAAAGCTCCTTCTAACTGAAATTGTCCTATGATTCTCTGATTTTATGAAATGCCAGCCTAGCTACAGCTCAATTTTTCTAGTACAAAAGGTTCTAAAAAATCCAATAGTTTTTTCTATGAAATATTGGTTTCATTTGAATGACAGTCATGCCTTCTGTGTAAAAATTCATACGCAAATTTTCAGTTTGTGAAGCTTCTAATTCTGGGAGAGAGCTTCTATTATAAAGCTGTAGGTCAAAAAGTTCTGCTCCTGAGGCACTGCATATGTGGTCAGCTGTTGCAATACTCAAAGAAATGTGATCATTTTCAGTGTATGTTTTTATTATTCACACTGCCTTCACCCAGAGTATACATATATAAAAAAACAGAAGAAGCCAAGGTCTGGTAAGTGCAAGCAAAAGATCTGATGAAAACGAGAAACAGCCAATAATTAAAAAAAATCTGAAGGAGCAAGCTGTTGCCACGCACTCATTCATAATGGGAAGAGGAAACTAACATCTGGTAACTGTAGAGCATATCTAATGAAACATTTCAATAGTTAAGCTGGCAGCTGAAGTAGGCCCTGACATCTTAAGGAAGAAGAGAAGGTGTAGCAGTATAAATGGATCGTGTGTGTAATTATCTCAGAGGGGTAAAATAACACTGTAATTCCATTACTTCAGAAAAAATCTTCAAGTCACTCATTTTTGTATTGCATTGAACAGACCATGCCAGTTTGACATCTCTCTGCTTTAGTAGGGGACAGTCCTAAATTTATTTTATCTGAAACCTCTAGTAAATCAGACTAAATGTCTATGGTTGTATTCTGAGTAGTGGCATAAAAAATGCACAAGATCTGAACTGTACTTCAATGTAAAAACCAAATTGCCAAGCCAAAGACCTTCTGTGTTGAGTGAGGACAAAAGGAAAAGCCTTTAGCGACTGGTAATAAAACCATTCTCGGAGCATAAAGCTAACTTTACTGCTTCTTGGTGGCAGACATTTCTGGTTGTTTTTCACATTTCCCCAAAACATAAAACATCTTGAGCTTGTTCTTCTATTTAATATTTGCATGGTTTCCTTTTACTAAAGCTGCATATATATGGCTTTCTCAGGATGTTGTCTTCTTGCTCTGGCCAGAAATTTTATCTACGAACACATTTAGGGTACTATTCCTATGTTTTGGAAAGTCTGGGAAGCCAGCTGGAGCAGGGAAAGTGGCTCTGACTTGCCCGTTGGATACCTTACAGTCCTGCATGCAGTCACTGCGCGGGCTCATGCCAGCTTGGCAAAGGACTGACAGCAGGTTCAGTGCTTTACAAAAATGTGCATGGTACAGAACATGCATGTAAAGCTCTTTCTGGATGAGCTCAGAAAGAAATACAGACATTGCAGCTTTGTTTAGCCAACAGTTTTCTGCTTACCTTTCTGTGAGTAGGTATCAGGTCATAGACCACCAAGGGGTGGGGGGAAACATACTTTGAACTGATCAATCAATGTAATAATGGAAAGCACGAAAAACACAATAGAACTTAAACAGCTAGTTAGTAGCAACAAAATTACTGGGAAGGGTCTGAAGAGAGAGCAGAATCAATCCAGGATGCTGTTTACAAAATTAAGTCCAGATCTCTTAAGCCAAATAATTGCACCAAAGTTTAAGTACAACAGAAGCTCTGTGAAAGGAGAATGAGACAGACTAACAATATCTGATATAATTTAAAAATCTCTGGCCTCCTCATCCATGAGAAATTCCATCAGTAACTAAGAATAATTTTAGCAAGAATATTAAAAAGTAATTTCAGGCCTATTCAACTGATGTTGCACAAACAAGTCACGAACCAATCATTAATGGCAATACTATTAAAATAGCACTTCCCATTTTGGTTTTAAAGTACTAACAATCACAGGAGTGTGTGAAAAGGGAATTAATAAACGCTCAGAAATATCTTCTTGGAGTTTGAACTGCAAAATAAATGTGCCAGAATAGCATGAAGTCCCATAAGGGCTTTGTAATTAGTATATGCTGTTAGGGTTGGACATTATGGTGCCTCATTTGAGTATTGTGAGGTGAGTAAAATGGGAAAAAACTGGAGGGATCTCAAAGCACTCAGATATTCACTGGCATCTACATACACTTCAGCTCAATAGATTGTAAGAGTACATGTGTGGTTTTTAAGTGTCAGTAGATGAATGGGGACATTTTATCTAAACTCCATCAGAATAAAATTAATTCATTAACAATACAAAAAAAGGGACAAATGTATGTTAACTTGTCACTAAAGTCCAAGAAACAAAAAATAACACAAGCACGGGTCAACGTCAGAATAAATGGAGCAGGATCCTTGATTTAGACTCTTTATTGAAAAGACCCACAGTGACAAAAATTTTGATGGATTAACAATTCTTCATCCAATGGAGGTCAGACACCTAGCTAGCTACTTTTATTTATCTATTTTTGCCATTAAGATAAAGTGTTTACAATATCTAACATGCATTAAGCAAAAGTTTATGTATGTCAACTGTAAGGCAATTTGGAGAGTTGAAAGCTCAAGCAACATGGGTAAACTATTGTGGGTCGAGGGATTGTATGGAACTAAAAAATTCCTGCAATAAGACTAGTCTTTCTAAAGGCTAGAGCTGGATATAAAATAATGTGACTATAATAAAGAAGACCAATGTGATATCCAGTTATATATAACAGGATGGATTTAAAAGTCTGAACCTTTACCTTTGAATGAAAGAGAATGCTTGGTGTGGAAATACTCAATGTTGCAAACACATGGGCAGTTTTCAAGTTTGGAGAATGAAATGATAGATGTAGAGGAGTAAGAGCAATATATAGACTGGAATGAATATAGAATGAGATGAGGCAAGTAAAGTAAGAAGCTGCAATATGAACAGACGTTGCAGAACAGAGAGATGACTTTAGGAGAGCAAAGCAGAAAAATTTGATATCCGAAAAAGAATAAGTAAAGTAAATCTCTTTCAAAAACAGTAAAAATAGTAATTTCCTTAGAGTAAATTGAGGAAAGACAGTTATCCATAGAAATGTCATAGCTAAAATTTCAAGAATGAAGGGAAAAACAAAGAAACAAATCCCATTGTTCTGTTTTCACTTGTGTCCCGGGAAATAAGACACATTCAGGGATGGATTCCCATACTAATGCCTTAAGGGAAACTAAGCTGTGGAAATAGTTCAGATGAAGCAGTAGAAATTCAAGAGTTTCAATGTGTGATTTCTTGCTTCAGAACACACACGAGAGGATGACACCTGACATGGCATTTAAACAACAGGACAAAACCCGGCTGCATTCAGCCAATCTGTCCAGCCAAGAGTACATCTTCTTTATTTATATAAATATAGTGAATTGATACTCCTCCATGTGATTTTCTTTCTTCTGACCGACTCCTCCCAGAAGTGAGTGGAGTGAGTGGAGACTTTTCACCAGCTCTGGAAGAGGCAGGCAAGTCTCCTATGAGCAGTGGTATATCTGCTTCTCCAATTTAATGATCATAGTGTCTAGTGTTACTTATAAAAGGAAAGCCACTGGTGAGAATACTACTCAGCCTGCGAAATCCATGGTATTCAATAAATAAATAAGGACTAGGGATGGGTCAAGGAAGGAAATCATATTCTTAATTCAAACACTTTTAGAAGTCTTACTATTTACACTTAATCCTTATTGTCAGTTTAGTATTGTGTTAACATTGTACCTAAAGAATTAAAAAAAAAACCAGAACTTTTTTTATAACCAAGAAAATACTATGGACTTTTAATAGTATTATTTCTTTCTCACAAACTATATTAATGGAGGAAGAGTGCACTTCACAACTGAAAACATGAAAATGCAGGATAGGAGAGTTGGACCCTTGTCCTAGAGATTTTCTGTGCTGCAATTTCCGTCTTTAAAATGCAATACTGAGGTTGTCATGATTTACTCATAACTGGCTTGTGGTTGGCGTGATCAAACATAGAAAAAAATTATAAATTAATTAATAATTTTAATATGGGCCATGTACTTACAGAGCAGCAATAAAACATCCAAAACTAACTAAAACTCACAAGTCCTAACTCTTTGTAACACCTTCCCCCAAAACTGATGGAATTACTAGCTTATAATCTCCACATTGATTTATTGATTTGTCTATTCAATATGCCCCACTGATATATTGAAAAACTACAGTGGCCACAAAATTATATTTAAGGGTTTATCTTTTTGTTTCAATTCAATGAACTGTTAATCTACTTTGGTAATAGGATCTCCAGATTACCTGGAATTGAGTTAAGTTTTTAAACGTCGTATAGACTTTTGTCATATATTTAGGTATTTGACTTTTCAGCTTTAGTTCCTGTATACTGTAAGGAACAACAGTATAAACATAACTGCTGTGAGTGTTTGTTTTTTTTTTTTTTTACTATTTAAAAAAAAAAAAAAAAAAAGATTGGTACAATACTATATTGAAATCCAGAGCCAAAAACCTTGTATTTCAAAATCAAAGTAAAAGATGAAGTGCAAGTCATGAATATGTGCATTTTTTTTTTGTTTTCTTCCTGACAGTCTGTTGGCAATTCAAATATCTGTTTTAAGGCAGCAGTCAGATGTTCATAAAATATTTTGCATTTTGCTTGTTTCCTTCTTTTACTCATATGAGCTTCTTCAGCCGTTGCCCATGGAAACACATGCTGCACAGCTGACCACTAGTCTCAGTCCCTGTGTCAGATCAACAGCTGAGAAGGCAATATTATTTATTAATATATTCGCCAGAATTAAAATTGGTTTAAAATTTAACTACACTAGGTTAAAATTAAGGTTTAGAGTCATAACCACATTTTTAAAATCAGATCAAATCTCTGATCATCCTCATTACACTGATTAGGTAGAGAAAGTCTGAACAGAGGCAGATTTTCTTGAGCTTTGAGAAAGTTTGGCTCAGATGAAGTTTGAATGACATGATACCTTGTAAGATATTGTGCACAGAAATAAGTTGTTCTCAGTGATGCAGCTATAGCCTTCATATTCTTTAGAATTTGACCCAGATACACTAAAAAGTTATTAGATACACAGCTGCAGAGACTGATCATTTCAGTTCCATGGATTTTCTGTAGACTGACTCTCTGGCTAATAGATCTGCCTAATTAACCACTGCCAAATATGCTATGGGTCAAGGACAAAGTTGTTAAAACTCTCTAGGCTAGAACCATATGGATTCAGCTATTCATTTATACTAATGCACACTAGGTCAGTAACAATTTGTTAACATATTTTAAAATTATCTATGAAATGAATCTAACCACAGGATGTGAAAAAGATTTAAACAGATGGTTAACAGTGAATTGCTGGTCACCAAATGCAACAGCTTGAAAGATGACAGATTGGATATGTCCTGCCAGTTTGGCAGTATTACCTGGACTGATGCTGAAACTGTTCATGGCTCAGGATTTTTTGTTTTCTTTGGCTTTCTCCTTTCTTTTCACTAGGAAGCTAACTGAAATTCTTGATGTAGACCAAACACAAACACAAGTAAAACAGATATACAGCATACTTCTAGTGCAAAATCATTATACTGTCAAAAGTACTCTGCCATTTACAACAAATTTAGTAAACCCACAGTCTATTTAGAGAAAATAGATCATGAAGAAAAGTTTCATGGCCAAGGACAGAGTCTGACTTTAAGGGGTAGATGAGACGCGGGCTACTAGTGAGTTAAGATACTGATTTCTGAAAATCAAAATACTTTTCTCCTCTTTTTTTCTGATGACTACTTTTTGATTTAGTTATTGATGTTAAAGAGCACCAGGAAACATTATTTCAGTCTAATCTCCCAAAGACTATTTTTTCTTGCACAGCTCTCAATTTGCTGTTCAAGCTAGATAAGTTTAGACTGCATTTCAGGTAAGTTGGTACAATATATGGCTTTTCTAGTTACACACTGTTTGAATTTCATTAATGAAAACCACCCTACAATACAGTGATAATTATCACTTTCACAATTATCACAAAAGTTAAATAAAACTGTATCAGCCTGTCAGTTTTGAGGGAAATTGAGTGAGATCCAGATTCAGTTTACAAAGGAGCAAAAGGAAATCCTATTCATCCATTCAATTTGTGACAGATTCACGAAGTAATCCATTTGTCCATCATAGTATTGTATATTTCACTACATTTTCCCCAGCCTTATATTAGAAACTTCATGGATTCTCTTTTGAGTAGAGGTAAAAGAGTAGAAAAATTAAAACTCAGCTGTTTTTACTGACTTCAAAACGATGTTCTCTATAAACAGTAAAAACTCAATCCTGTACAGGTAAAAATATTTTTCCAGCTTTCTATCAGCTCATCTCTGGAATTTTAATTCTACCTTAACATTGACTGTCTCTGAATCCAAAAATAGCCCTTTTCATGTGCCATGTGATACTCAGGTTCAGGTTTATTTGAGCTGATTAACAGATAATCAACATTTGGCACAAATGCTTGATTAAAACTCACATCCAAAGCTGGATGCGCAGAGCTGAATGTTCACCCCTGTCATTAGATTCTAGATGCTACAAACCAAATGCTGTGGTTTATAAATAATGCATACATATGCATTTGGTATTGTCTCTGTAAAGTGAGTTCAATATTGAAATGAGTGGGGCTAGTGTAAAAGCCTTTAACAGAAAGTTCTGCGTCAGAAATTGATACACCATAGAAAAACACACCAAAATAAACCGAAATAAGTCATGTGGAATGTGCCTAATCTATTGTTAACCTTAAAGAGAGACAAAAACCTACTGGTTCTATTCCAAATATTTCCAGAAATTCTCTCTTTAACTTTCCCTTATGCATCCATGATTTCACACACCTTTCAAGAAAGAGGGCAAAAAAGGTAAAGCGAAACATTCATTTTTTCATAAACTGAATTCTAAACCATGTATTGTTAGGATGCTATTTTAAAGCCTTTATTATTAACCTAGGAATACTGAAAGCATATGTTTTTCAGTAGGAAACTGAACAGCGTATGTTTTTCCTTCAATATGTCACTGCATTTTCTTTGTTTTATACTACCCCCGTTATACAATGTTACATAAAGTTGACTTCACCATCAAATTAAAATCTTCAGTTCCATACTTAAATCCTTAAAAAAAAAAAAAAAAAAAGACCAAAAGATAACAACAAATAATATACATTCTGTAAATACACTTCATTGCAGATCCCATATTTGGATAGCTGGACCCAGATTTTATTAATAATAAGATTATTACCTTGGCCAGCTGGCTTTCATTTCTCTTTTCTCTAAAAACTAATCTAAATTAGAAAAAAAAAAAAAACAGGAAAACATAACAAACGATCTCACCTTCTGAGGCAACTTTGGTGTTCTGAAAACATTCTTGAAAATAGTTCAATAAGGGTTGTGTTTATTGGGACCATCTATGTACACATTCCTAGAGAGCTCCTTGGTAAGCTAACTAAAAATCACAAAGCAGACAGCCTGTCACCAAAGCATTGTTAACTCTTGCTCACTTCTTTCTCTTTCTAAAATTTATAACTTTGGAATTGAAAAGCACACAGCTAACATTGTGTTCCTGTAGTCACCTTTTCCTTTTCTCCCTTGCCCTTCATGTGAATGTTGACATTCCTTTCCAAACCATCAAATTCCTTAAAATGAAAGAAGCACCTTCAATTTCTTTCCATGTTTCCAATTTTCAGTAACAATTTCCTTCAGCTTAGTCCAAACCCGTACGAAGGATACACTGAGTTAAACCTTAAATTGCACTTTCTGGATTATCTCTGGAATACGTGTTGCATTCAATATTCCACATGCAAGACTCACGGAGGGAGAACTGCCTAACAGCAATTAATGACACAGGTTTTTCTTTACACATGACTCAGCAGCCCCTGCAACTTAGTGTTTTTTCTAGACTTGGTAGAATAGTTTCTACTTCAGACCACAGCTCCAAAATAGTAACCTGCATAATTTCTGTGATAAGAAATCACATGATGTCAAACTGACATGAACTATAATCATGCTTTATTTTTCATTTAGTAAATACAGACACTACAGTACTAAACACACATTTTAAACATATTAGGAGTCAGTGATGTATGAAGATCTCAGTTTGACAAGTACTTTGTTGAACAGCTTTAACAGCCAGTAATATGTACCTCCTAGCAAATAACTGTTAATTATCTAAAATGTTTGGAATAGCATTTTTTTCCTCATGAAAATATTGAAAAGCTTTACAAAAAAAGCTTTATTTGAAGGAATTCTGCAGGGTCATAACCAGAAATTGTTCTTTTATTTGCACTGAAATATGTATTATTCTATAATTCACTTTTAAATGTAGAAGATGAAGAAGCAAAGGAAAATATTATCTAAAACATCTAGAAATTTTGCTGTGCTGAGAAAAGTAACTTACTGTGAAAGAATTAACATGTATGCATTCAAACTATGGGAGTGTGTGATGGTTTGATGGGGGGGGAGTGTTAAATGAAATTTTTTCTTATGATCAGTTATCTTCTTTCTAGGACTCATCTATTCTAACAACACAGGCACAAACACCTGTGCTTACCTTGGTATGCATTTTGCCACCACTTCAGTATATCATGCTGTCATGTTAAATCACATGCTCCCCTCCTTTCAGATTAAATCTCAAACTTCATATATTGCTTTTTGTTTTAAACTTGGAGTCACTATTAAAGCACAGTGGGGAAATCATCACAGGATATACTGAACATCAGACTAAATTTACCAAAGGATTTTGTCAGACTTTGCTTTTTACTTTAGAGAATATGCATTTAGTCACAGAAAATTCAAGATAGAGAAATACCTGCTTCTCTGCCTTCCAGCTTTGTACTTTACTCTCTCCATGCTATCCTCTCTAATGATGCAAAGTAATTTCAGGTTGACAAGAACTACTACTGAAGGAATTCTCAGTTTCAGAATGGTGCTATTACTGCTACTGAAAACACAGTGACTCCTTCTGCAGCCTAGAACTGAAACACTTAAAATCTTCAGAAGAAAAATACTATGCTTGTTTTAATTACATATGATAAGGCCAAAATACAAGTTTTATTTGAAGATACTAACTAATGTATTATTTAGAATCAAAATTGTGCTGCACTTTAGAAATCACTTCTGGAAGGGTTCGATCTGCATGGTACATGTAACTGAAGCAACTCACTAGAAAGCCAGAGATGCCTTTTCATGACTGTGAAAATAAGAGACAGATTACAACCTGGTTTGCTGTGCAAGCTTGCTGAATCTTCATAAAGCTGTATTAAAAAAAAAAAAAGCTAATTATCAGTTGAAAAAATTGTATGTACTTCAGAGTAGAAAACAGCTCAAAGTGGGACGATGAGAACAAGAAATACAATGGTTGTGCCAAAAGAAGGCAGAAGAAAATTGCCAATTAAAAATCAAATGTGACTGTTGGGTAACAGTGGAGGACTGAAACATGCAGTCCGGCAACTGCATTTCAATTTCTGTAATGGATAATTACATGTTAGGCTCTAATGTGAAGGAGATTCTTTTATAAAGCAATTCTTTTATCATGCATTATACATCACTTGCAAGGCATACCAGGAAAAAATTCTCCTTTTCCTTGCAAACACTGAGCAATTACTTCCAGATAGATACATTGGAAATAAAGTACTGCTGCACACAGTGGAGCCCTTACAAGTTTTTATTGCAAAAAAAATCAAAAGTTACTATGAATCTATGACATCTTCATGAGCTTTATATAAAAATGACGTGTTGAGATTTTAATTAGAAAGCTGTATTTTGGAGTCAAAGTAGTAATTCCAAGTAATAACTAGTTTCTCCTTAATTTTTGGTCGCTTTTTCATATTTTCAGTATACATTTCTTCTTCCTGAAATGGAACTGCCGGCAACAGAAGAGCAGTGGAGATCTTTTCATTTGTCAGAAAGGCTGTTTAGAGGGTATGAAATTCTAGGGGAAGCTCTGGTTTTATTTTTTTGTTGATGGTAGTAAATCAGAATTTCTTGACATGTGCTGCTCCTAAGACCACTCTATTCCACAGATGCTCTTCCTAGGATCTCCAGTTGTGCTCTATTCATTTGCTTAACGCAAAGCCCTGCCTTTGAGCACCTTTGAATAAACTAGCTAACTAGCTTAAGGGTTGTAGTCAGGTAGAAACATAAAAAAGGAGGAAGTTTTCCGAAAGAGTATGTTTACGCTTGTTACACACAAGAGCACCAGATTCTGCTACGGTGGATAACAATTTGTTGGGAAATCACGATGTTAGAATCTTCTGGTACAAATTCCTTAGGGGACAAATCAACCATTATTTATTCCTGTTAGAGAAAATGCTTCCTATTAGAAATAATTGACTATTGTAGCTGGTTTAGTCCCACTGACCCAGGTGATCTACCATAGACCTCAAAAAGCCAGTATGAGGACTGCATACATTTGTACACCAGAGGAGAGTGGGCACTTATAATTTACTTTCTGACAGTTTCGAGCTGCCCTGACAAAAATTAATTAAGCCCAGTGAACAAATAACACTACAGTTGCTGTTGTAAAATACTGTCCAAAAACATAAATAAAGAAGATCTAAACCAGACATGGGAGTAGAAGACACACACTAGCCACATGTAGATGAACTGAATGTGGCATTGCAGCATTGTTGCTGGATGCCGGGCGGCATTTGTGAGATATGGAAAGCAGACACCCCGTGGCATGGATTGACTTGTCAATATGTTTGGTCTGAACTTTTGGTTTGCCACATGAGCAGCCTTGCTTTCCTGGTATTACCTCGACTGTTGCTTTGTACAGATTCCACACAGGACATTTTTAAGACAACATTATTACAAGTAGTTACAATAATTTAGAACAGAAGAGGTTAAGAAATATCCTATGCTGAAGTTTCTGCTTAAAATGGGTTAGTCTGAGAGACTGCATATTTTAAGGTACAGTCTGAATTCAGAATAAGCATCAGTAAAAAAGGTACTATAACAATAAAATGAATGGGTAGTAGCAAGTTGTAGCAAGCAGGATTATATCCCTTCAGTTGGGGATATAGTGGCAACTCTAGTACAAAATTACAAAATCTATACTGGCTATAGCATGTTTCCTATGCCAGACAAATGGAGGGCAGCAAATGTAACACTGACATTTAAGACGAGGCTGGAGAATTTATAAGACTAGCACACACTGCTCCTCTGAGCTCTGCACATCATTGTCAGAGACAGGCTTCCAGGTGAGAGGGTCCTTTGGAGTGACCCAAATATCTACTAATTTGGAGTGTAATTGTTTTGCTCATTGAAAGTCCAACTGAATTTGTATTGAATTGAAACTGAAATACTCTTCCTAATACTTGCTTTGGGTAGCTTGAAAGTTATGTTTTCTCCAATCAATTCTGATAAATACTCTGTGGAAAGGAAGCCTGTTTTGCCTATGCACTCCATTGTCATTTTGTATTCTACACACATTTGCTCCCAGGTTATGAACTGTGGGCTATATTCCTGTCGTTAAACAATTATTGCCAAATTGTTGGCAAGTATTGCCCAAAATAAATGTTACAGGGAAACACAAGGTGAATCAACCAAAAAGGCCATTACCTCTCTGGGATGTTCAGTGATCATATTCATTTGACTGTGGCTGTGAAAGTACAGTTAACAAAACCATCTGGGGTCATCTCAGGATAAAACTAATTAAACCTTGTATTAGAGAATGATTTGTGCTTGAACCATATCTGGAGTTGCAAAAGGCTGTAGCCATTGTGAGTTGGACTGGGTCATCTGCAGGGTATGAAAACTGGTAAGTCAGGTTACGGAAGTGTTGTTTAAGCCAGTACAGAAGTGATATAAGGTACAAACCATCAAGATTTATACTAGAGCAAGCACAGAGCTAGGATCTCCAAGGAAAGCACAGGAAAAACATCAATGCTTATAGATCTAAACAAAACAACTACAAATCGCAGTGGATAAACCACACGAGGCTCAGAGGAGACTGGATTTTGCAAAGGTGTATCTCAACTCTAAGTTACTTAGTTACTCTAAGCAGTAAGTACATAAAGCCACTATATCAAATGTAACTATTTCAGATGTAGATGAAAGCATTCCCAAACGCATTATGGATGTCATTATCTATATTATTAATGTCTTTGCCACATCAAGCAGACAGTCATAGCCTAATGGAGTAATACTGGACAGTGATTTAGCAAGCTCTATTCTCTAAATCCATCTGTTTGTTACATTTTGGAAGACACTTGAAGACATGGAAGATTCAAATGGTAAGGCCGATCAGAAACTGAAGATGCTATATGACAACATACAGTATGTGAAAAATTAGTTCATATATTAAAACTATTAAAACTAAAATCATGTTATTTCCTCAAGTAAAGGACTTGTAACTGTCAGTACCATCATCTAAGACTTGAATTTCAAAATAAAAATATTGATCCTCTTTAGGCACAAGGTGGATCCTTTTTGGCACCTGAAAGTGTCTGCTGTAAAATGTCCTTTCTCCTGAATTGAGAGTGGATTTGGTTCCTAGAACTGGAATATTAACTACTTCCTGCTTGTGGAAGCATCTCTAGAGAGAGATACGATTAAGTGGTGGAGAAGAAAAAGAAATAATAATCACATCAACGTGTTTCTTCCATGAGCACAAGGACTCAGTAACCGTGATTTATCCTTAAGATTCTGACAGCACAAAACAGTTGCAAACTGAATTGATTCACCACCTGTTGAATTTCACCATTCACTCAGATAGCCACTCACAGCTCTGTCCACTGTTGAAAAATATCTAAGGGTCCAAACCAGGTCATGCTGAAACTGTGGTTGACTCAGAGAGAGGTAATCATTCCCTTCAGTGATTATTCGAGAAAAGACCTTACACTGACAAGCCATCTGATGGATGAGTGGTGATGTTCTTCACCTCGAATCTGCCCGGCAAGGGCAGTGCACGAGGTCTTGAATTACTTGCCAATTACAGCTCACTACCAAGAAACAGGTTGAGGTCAAGACTGTAATCAGCTTCAACCAAATCCAAACAAGCATGTACTTGGTTACTGAGACTCTCATATTTTAAAGAACGGAAATAATTTAATATCATGATAACAGGAAGTTATAGTTTCATTACTGTTCTACAATTATAATAGAAAAAGCTCCCCTCCCTCAAGAAAAAAAAAATAAAAAATCTGCTTTAATGCAGGTAGTGATACTGATAGCACAAGTTGTTGAACACGGTACTGGGAACTACCCTTGTTTTATACATCCACCTAACACGGTGATGTCTAAAAATGTTAGTCAATATAGAAAATATACCAATATTGAATTTGTTATTTCATCACTGCAATAAATATTCACTATAGAACTTCAGAAAAATAAAAATCCGTGCATGAAAAGTTACATTTTATCATTTTTCCTGACTGTAAAAATATCTCTTTATAAATTAAGAGTAGTGATACTGCAGATCAGAAGGAAAATTCCCAGAGTAATAAATCTTTAAGAAGGAACAAAAAAAAGATAAAAATGGAAGGAAAGGGGATCTTTCAAAGAGGGGAAAAATACATCTTTATATTCATCTATATTCATAAAGATAAATAACTGCAGATATTTTTTCCTAAAAGTTAGTTTGATAACCCAGTAACAAATGGAAGCGTTCTGAAGCAGCATTCCTAATTCAACATGTTATTGCACTTTTCATGGTAGGCTAATTTAAGATGAACAAAACCACAGGAGACGATACACTTGTACTAATCCATATCAAGCGTCACAACAGAAGGTCACATCTTTAATACGGTTATTTCAAAGGAAAAAAAAGAGATTTTCTAATGATCTCTTCTAAAGAAAAAGACAGGAATTCACCCTTGTCTACTTCTGTATAGATACACTAATGTAAACATCTCTATTTACATGAAAGTATAAAATCATCTAATTATTGCTCAGATGCATTAGTGGTAAATTATCAAGTATGGGCAAGGCAGGGATATTACCTCTTACCTCTGATCTGTCTGAGACCAGTTTTGAATCCTGTGTTCTGTTTGAATATTAATCCTCTAAGAAGTTTATTAAAAATTGAAAAAGGCTCAGAAAAGAATCACAAAACTTATTTTGAATCTGGAAAGCAAATGGTACGATTGCTAAAACAGTTTTACTTAGTTTTTAAGAGAAAAAGGAGGTGAAGCTCTTAAACACAGATGAAAAATTCATCTACAAAGATTGAAGATATCTGATGCTATGAAGTATTTTAAATCTAGCAAAGAATAGGCAAAGGTATCACATAGGTAGCTCTTGAGCTAAATGGCAAAAGCCAAAAGCAGATACACATTTCTAGCATTGAAAGTAATTAAATGCTGTGCCAGCTTGTCAAAAGATGTCATGATGAATCTTTAACTTGGGTTTTTACAGTGAGATTACTTCTTAAATAGGGATGGTTTAGGTCTATTAATTATTGGCTCAGTCTAAAAATTCTAACATTCAAAAAGCGATTGCTTCTTAAAATAGTCCTGTAAGAAAATAGTAAGGAAGCAAATAGAAAAATAAGTAACATCTAAAGTATGACTTTCAGCAGATTACGATTTTTGGAACGATAATTCAGATGACGCCTTCTCATTGAATGGGTCAGCATCTGAGCTGACTGAAAATTCCTTCCTGTTTTAATGACATTTTTATTATTGCTGAACTATTAAAGCAATTTTGACTATGGGCAAATTAACTACATTTCATTATATCTTAATTACCAACTTGCTAAACAATTTCAGCATCATATTCTGCCTTCAGTTCTACCTCTCTACTTCTGAAAACAATTACTCATATTCTGGTAACCTGATTCATCTCAAATTACTTATACAGCCTTAAAATTCGTCAGAAAGTCTGAGCTTTGTGACGAAGAGTAAGAGGGAAAGAGCTCTAACTTGTCTTCAAATCCCAAATGTTTTTCAAGAATGGCATTTACATTGCCACATTTGTGTAAGAGCAGGACTTTTATTTGTAAAATAAGTCTTAAACTCAAATTAAAACAATCTAGATTGATGTTGCATAAAATATACATATGAACATATTAAAGTAATTTTTGTTGAAATGCATTAAAAACTTGGAAAACTCAAACTGTGTAAAATTCCTTTTATCACCAGCTGCAAGTTACAAATGAAGCAAGGCAGATGTCCAATACACTTCCTATCCTTGGGATCTTGCTAGACACTGAGTGTCAAGCATTTTTTGGAGAGTATAGGTACTTTTGCTCTCTTGCAAATATAAATTTAAATCTCAGACTTTAAAGGAGGCAACTCTGATGGCACATTTATATATTTAAAATATTTAACATGTATATCCTAAGGCTAAATAAAATTTGGCTGAGTGTGAAAAGAAGTTCTTTCTAATGAATAAACAGTCAAGGACTTTACTGGGATGATAGATTACTTTCCAGGTGGGCAGACTACACTCTCTTATAGTGGCAGAACATGGTCTTATCCTCCAAGGAATCTGCACATGAGCATTATGGATTATGTGCACAAATTTGGACTTTCCAGAAATATCAGGTCACTAGACATGCATTACAAGATAAATCTCTGCCTGCTTTTTAAGTGCAACAGATAAGCATGAGCTGTCACCACCAGAGACACTTATGCAGGCTGTGCTTGTTTCTGTTTCTCCTGAAAGCTCCTCAGACACAGCCAAGAGGTGGCTGTATAGAGATGATTTTTTCCACCAGCAGTAATTGCCTTTCCTGGTGATCTACAGCCACCCCGTCACTTGGTAGAGGCACAGTCAGAAAAAATGCTGATTGAGGATGAGCTTCTGCTACCAAAAGAACAGAACAACTTGTAGATGGCTTGTTCGCTGCATTTGAAATCCTTGACCAGGTGTTTGCCAAGAAAATGAGCCTGATGATAAGCAGAAAATAATGTGTGATCTGCAAGATGACTGATCTTCTGAAAAGACCTTTTGAAAAGCAGGGTGGGAGGGAAGAGTAGTTCATTTCTGGGCCTCACTGACATGACATGCTGTCGCATCTTATCAGTCAAGGTGTTACAGAAAGTTTCAGATAAAATTACTCCAATACTCCTAATGCATACAACACATAGACACACATACTTGTATAATAATTTAACTTTAACACAAGAGAGGGCATAAGGTTTTCTAAATGGAGAAAATAGTAGCAATTAACCCTGAAATGTATTATATTAGGTCTGAAACATTTGTAAACTTAGTAATAAGAATGTTTTAATATGTGTCCTCATAACGTATTAGCGGACTCAGACTGTTTTCCAAGAAAATGCTAATCTTGGTGAAAACAGGATTTTGCCAATACTGTAACATAGGCACAATGTTAACCTATGAGATGAAGTATTCAAAAGTACAGATATTGCTTATAATTACTCATGTAAATTGGATAGTTCAGGTAGAAAAATGGCATTCTTGAGGACTCAGCTATTAAGAGTAGCTTCCACAAGAAGACATCTTTTATCAGTTATTCTTTTGTGATAAGACAGAGTGACAGTGAGTACGGATAATTTAAGGAGTGCAAAAGGCATTTCTTTTTATAAGTGACCCAGTGAGCATTCGTGCAACTGTGAGGTGTGACGCTCCTTACACATACTGCAAATAACTTTTTATTTTTTACCTTGAAAGTAATATACCTTGCAGTCGTGGGTTGTGGGTCATTAGGACTTTCTCCGGAACTACTTCCCTTTCATCACACTCATGCACAGGAACTCATATCTTTTTCTTTGGTCAAACCCAGCAACAATTTCAAGATAAAATTATGTAACAGCTTCTTAGCTGTGTATGTAACAGCACGATTGCCTTTGCAACAGCAAGCCATCACTGAACACAAACAGCCGTCAACCTGATGGAAAAGGATAACAGAGGAACTAAGAATCCCAGTGTCAGGTGGATTTTATGTAACTCGATCCTGCTTCCTTCCAATAGGGATATTTAAATAAAATTATTTATTAAAAAAAAATAAGGAAGTGAAGTTTGTCATAAAAGGTGAAAACAAGCAAGATTTATTGAAAGTATAGGCAAGGAGAAGATGAATCAGGTCTGTGCCGATATCTCCCTATCAAACCCTCCAGATGTAGAGGTAGACTCTGGAGTACAAGAGTCTATTCTGATGAACCTACAGCATTTAATGAGTGTCATGCATTATCAGGCAGTGAAGATATCTTCCTTAATGTCATAAACAATTCACTTCCCTAATAACCTTTTCTCTTTTCTGGTTCAGATGTTCAGGTTTATTTTGTTGGAGTTTTCAGTATTAGAATTTGTTGTTAATAATGTGTCAAACTTATAATCATACTGCTTCTATGTAAAAGTACACAATATTTCCTACAACACCTTTCATATAACTACTGGGAAATAAATATCTGATTAATAAATAGGTATTTACCTGAATCAATATCTTTTTCTTTCAGTATCTCACATTATCAACAATTAGAAGATAGTTGCTGTGGCCTGCTTTGAATGATCCAAGTTCTATCTGTCTGAAGAAGAGTAATTTTGGGATTATTGATCCAAAAAAGAAAATACGTCTGGATAAGCATACACATTAATGCTTCTGTAGTGTAATCTGAATATAACAGTAAGGGTTATCAGAAATAAAGATCAGACAATACAATCAGAAATTACTTTTAGAGATACCACTAGGGAAAATGGCTGCAGAAATCAAAACCAGAGATATTATATCAGATTAAATCTTATGATTCATTAGATTTAGGTAGCATTCAGTCGGGCTACACTGAATTTTCTACCAGGCACTGAACAATTCATTGACAGCTACCAGACAAATAGGTCAGAAAATTAAAGGAAGAATTCTCCTATTAAAAAAAAATAGCTAAACCACAAGATGTTCTTTATAATTTTAAGAAGATATGCAATGATTTATAATCATATATGAAGAAATTTGGGCAGAGAATTCAGAAAGGGGCCACAGGGCAATGTGAAGATACAAAACATAATACAAAATAATAAGGCTGTCTCGCACACTTTCAGTGATGCTGCTTAATCTTTTATCATTGATATAAAAACACATAGGACTAAACCGATTTAACAAATTTAACTGACCTAATCTGACAAATGAAAAAAATAACAGGAATATTCAACAAATCTTTCTTACTCCATGACAGAGAGCATGAGGCAAAATAATTTGAAATAAGCCATTTTTATGTGATTTTTTGTGATGTTGATCCACATGGGTCTACCTGAATTGGATCACGGAGACTTACAGTGGGGTGCAGAAGATAGTATATTGGTCAGAGATTAGCCAAAGCAACTAGTAGACTGTTTGAGTTAATCATAATGCAAAACTTATAATCATGACAATGCAAGGACCTACCAAAATCTAGTAAGCGTTTTCACAGGAGCCCTATTCACTCACTGAATCACACTACAAAATATAATGATATACGTAATCTGTGATGTTAGGGAGACACCAGATGAAACCACTGAAGTAAAGTTCCTAAAATTTGGAGATAGTATTTTCTAATGAAAGAGACATTGAGCTAAATATTATAGAAGTTATATTTTAAAAGTCTTTAAACTAAAAAGACATGAGACCAAAACTGGACTGCAAATGAACATAAGGGCATAAGGGCCAAAGCTAAGCATCTCTTTGCATTGAATGTGAGCAAACTGAATGCAGTCTGAATTCAAAGTGTGTGTGCCTATACATCACATATCCTTGGTGTGTCAAAAAGCCTGACTTTTTGAACCTGAGGAACATTTTGAATGAAGGTCACTGGCAGGAAAATCAAACAGAAAAATATAATAAAAACTAGGAATTCTATAGGAACATGCCTTAGATGGCCAAAATTTTGTAATCTTGCAATAAAGACAGCACCTTTCATTAAAAACTCATTTTTCTTCTGTGGTATAGCAGCTAAATTAGTTATAAATGTTATAACAGTTATATAATCTGAATTAATTATAATGTATAGAAAACTTACATAGGAAACTAAAAGCAAAGGAGAAAATCCATTACTGAAAGCTCTAAAGCTTTGGTGATAAACTTTTAGTGTTTATGTCTGGTTTGCATATTACCAAGGATATAGCAGTCAGAATTTCTAACAGTCAGAAAACATATACTGCCTACTTAAAATGGAGAGTAAATCTGAGAATGCTGCAGAGAAACAAACTACATGAATCACCAGGTGAAGAAAAGGGGGGAAAAATGGAATCAGACACTGTTTTTTAACAATAGCAAAAACGAAGATATTGTGAAATGAAGTGATTACTCTTCTTCTCTTGTCACCTTCAGAAGATGTCAAGGTTTTGCAGTCATCCCACCTAACTTTAGAAAGTCTGTGACTCTCTCAATTTAAGAATATAACTGAGCCAAATGGATAGATCTTAAATAAATAAGAAAAGATCTCTTGTGCTGACTTGCTTTCTCCTTTCAGCAGTCAGATTTCATGGTTTAGCTAAAACATGCTATGGGGTTCATTACAAAAGCCCATGGACAACATTTATTGCCCTGTGTAATTCAGGAATTTAAACCACATGATCTTACAACTCCTTTTTACTTCATGTATAAACCAGTGAAATTTACTACTCTCTGGCTTTATTTTCCTGATATATTTGCATACATCAGGAGATAATTCTATTTATTGTTGTAAAGTATTTTGAATTCTACAGAAAAAAGTGCAGAAAGTATTATTAGCATTAATATATTTCTAATGGGTACACCTAATTTCACTGCTCAGATTGTTTTCTTCTGCCTACAAAGTTTGGTATGCCATTTTCCCCCTAATCATTGACAAAACTGTGTTCTTAGAAAATGTTTACTCTTGACCACAAAACTAATTAGCTCTAAATATCTTGCTTCAAAAAACCTATAACATCAATATCACTTTTGTTGGGTTTTTATAATTAAAAAAGATATAGATTTTTTTCTTTTTTTTTTTTTTACTATTTCAGTCTTAAGAACTCAAAAGTAATGAATGTTCTCAAAACTCGGAAAAAATTGTGCATATTTCGATTTGTACCACCCACATTTATTGAGAGCTAAGGTAGTGAAATAGTGAAAAAAGAGAGTCCATAAAAGTAACTAGAGGAATTTATAGATTTTCGTTAAAAGAGATTTCAGCCTTGTTGAGAATAAGTAAAAGTAAAGGCATTTAGAGTGACACGCAAACACTGTGTGATGTATAATTTTCCCTTGCTTACGGTGGCTCTTTGACAGTAGGAATGTAGCATTCACTTATTCAAAGAGAATACATATATACTCTGAAAACATGAATTCTATATTGAGTAGCCAGTAGGAAGTAAATATCAGAAATTGTTTCCTTGTGGGAGATAAAACAGACAAGAACAACATCTCTTTTTCATATCCAGATTATTCTCATAAAATTCTCTAGGTTATCACCTAAAATTACAAAAGACTAAAACTGAGCAATAAGGTTTTAGTATTCTTCCATTTCATAGCAGATGAGACAATTTCCATTTATTCAAAGTCCCATTCAATATGAGATAACTAATAACCAAACTGCAACAGGAGTGAGACCCTTGTGTTCATGAGCTGCATCACAACTATCCACTGCAGAGGAAAGCTGAGAGTTGTCTGATCAACTCTCTACTTATTCGGGTCTAATATTTTTGTACTTTTTTTAAAAAAGGTTACTTATAAACTAGTAAGTTCGCAAAAGGTATTGTATTGATAACTCAGTGCTCTTTATGCATCTGTATCTTTGACATCACTTCTTCATCTACAGTTACAGTGTTTACTTACTTTTGATTTTTTATGGATGTAAAGCACTAGACAAGCACATTATCATTGGGAGTGAAAACTAGTCTTGAGAAAAGAAACTCTTCAGCAGACACTGACCCAGGAAAACTAAAAATGTTTTCAGCAACAACGGACCAGCCTTCAGAACATGATTCAGAGACGTCAAACTGCTTACAGCTGGCAACTAAGGGCTGAAGGCACCTGTCACAAATTTCCTTGGCTAGCAAGCTTCTTTTCTTACCTGCCTATTTCTGTTGTTTGTTTTTTTTTTAATTGTATCCAGGACTTGAGGCTTCTAGCATGAATAAAATAGAAGGGGAAGCATTTTCCTCTTTTTCATTCTTCCTAGTAGTGGCCTGCTAACCAGTTATGCAGGATGCTCAATCTGGTCAGGTGCTCACATATGCGTAGCTCCAATTCAACTACAATACATGTCGCTGTCTACACATGACTTGCTAGTGCTATTTGAGCAGAAATATTTAATCAAGAAAAATTTCACTGGAGTTCTGTGTTAAAGATTTCTATCTAATGCTCACTCATCTGCATCTGAGTAGTTGTTTCAACAGCTGTTTTAATTCAATTTACCGTGTTATATATGAAGACTTAACTGAACAAATTACTTCTAAGGAAGGCCTAAAGTTGCTAATATTAGAATTTCTATCATCTCTTTTTTCTTTTGCACACTGTCAGCTCTGGCTAATCATTTCATGTATTGGCCCATGATTGGTTTCGTACTTCGTAATTCTGTGCATAACTCTCTTTACATCAAGACAGATCTTAAGAGAAATGGCAGAAAAGCTCCTATGTTTATTACAAGCCATTTCTAGTATGAAGTGCTAGAGATTATGAATCCTCTGAAATGTATATTCCTCCATTTCCACTCACGAACAACATTGTGAAGAGAGACATCACTGTGGAAATGTTGAAATTCCCAGCAGATCATAGCCTAGATGACAAAACAGCTTCAATGGCTGTTAATTTCAGGGCAACCACAAGTAACTTCAGCCTCGTTTCCAGTCATGTCTAGTCCTTGTCAAAACCAGTTGTAAATACCACAAGCAACTCCCTATGTGTCTGTGGTTTTGCTCTGCTTTCCAGCTGATGCATGGGAAGTTGTTGATAGCCAGGATCATTAAAATGGGATTAGAAGCCTCTTTGACATTTTAGTGGACGCAAATGTTTCAGTAATTTAAGTCAATTATTACAATTTTAGCTGTAAAGTTCTACTACTGCCACTCTCAGGGCTCCTAAGCAAGGAGATTAGATAGATATCAGTAATACAGAAACATGGAATCCACAGTACACAGTAACATATACGATTACTTCTGTGCCATTTTTTTTCCTGTTAGAGGTACTAACTGCTATAAGGGTATTCTTATGTAAATATTTTTGATCACTCGTATCCTTCGCATTTCTTCTCTGAACTTATCCCTAAGGGTGTAGGTTTCAATGCTTACATTGACAAGAAGAGTCTATTTTGCTGTTTATTTGATCAGTAAGTGATTTAGCTTTTGAAAATCAATCCAAGTTTCCCAAGAAACGTTAGGACAAAACTTAGGAAAGGCTGATCTCATGATGCTTCAGCCACTCTGTCTCCAACAATTTACCCAGAACAACTGAGATACAAGGAAGATATTCATATACAAAACCTCCTCCATATCTTGATAGAGTCCATAAGATCTTTATATGAAGAACAGAGTCTTTTCAGAAAAGTACTAAAAGTATACTGAAATCATATAAACTGATGTTCCGAATATTGCATCATTTTAAGATGTAAACATACTGTATATTTGACTTGCTCAGTTATCTCATTGAATTACTTTTTGAAAAATTTGCCATACAAGAAACAGGATTAATTTTAAATTTACGTCTAGATGTGAACAAACTTTCCTCATTAGGTATCAATGCATTACTCCTTACACCTAATACGTTACTGTTTTAAAAAATCAGTAAAGTTTATCAAGAAGGACATAACCTAATTCATGAAGAATTAAATATTTAACCTAGAGACAAAGTCTGTGCAATCCACAACCCATGAGAGTGAATAGATCTGTCCTGCTACTTATCACTTTAAGAGCTGTCATACAATATTAAAAACTTCTATTTGAAAATACTTTTATAATAACAGTAAAACCATTCAGCAGTTAAAGGCAACTAGGCAAAACCACAGAAAGCATGCTGTTACCTAAGTGAGTGCAATACATCATAAAATGATATTTGACCTAGAGATAAAGCCTCTGCAACCCACAAGCTACAAAAATGTATAAATCTATTCTGCTACTTATCACTTTAAGAGCTGTCATACAACATTAAAAACATCTATTTGAAAATACTTCTCCTACAACAACAGAATCACTCAGCAGTTGAAGGCAAGTGGGCAAAACGACAGAAAGCATCATGTTATCTATGTGAGTGCAGTACATCAGAAAATAAGTATAAGCAAGTATATACAATTTTTATTCAGCAAAAAAATTATATTATTTTCATAAATAATGAAAATAATTGCATACTATTATCATACACATAATTTGAATTGAAGAGTCTGAAGAAAGAATACTACTTACACTCATGATAGTTATTATGACACTGAAAAGAGGAAAATGAGATTTTGCTATTGATTTACAGAAATTGCCTCTTATTCTTCCAAATTAATGTGGAAGTGGTTCACAAAGTTCAGACTCATGATAAAACAGTGTAGCAAGGAAGAAAGGTTAGCTTGAAGCTTTTGGTACCATGATAGCGACTAATTCTGAAACCTAGATTTCTACCAAAGCACCAGTATGATTTAGAGAGTTCAGATTTAGCATCCTGCATTGGGTGCACTGTGTTACAGATTGTTACTGAATCTATGGATGATGTCTAGATAGATGTAGGATGTATTTTATAAGACATTAACTATTCATTTATATGAAACAAGCAAAAAGATTTCACTGGCACATACAAACCTTTGAGAAAAAAAAAGAAGGGATATAACCTATCCAAAACCAGACAACTGCAAATGTCCTTCTATGAAACATTTTCAGAACTCCCTTACTGATTTCTGGAAAAGCACATGAATAGTGTGATTATACTTGTAAAATTGATTTTTTTCTTAACATTCTACTTAAAAACATCTCTAACATTTGGGCAATTTTATGATGCATGTACTTTTCATTCATGTGTGGAAATGAATAGCCTTCATAATTAAAATCATAACATTTTTTTCAACTCCCTAGTAGAAGTGTAGAAATCTTTTTTTTTCTCTTGTAATCAATTTAGACCTTTAATTTTGAAGTTTAAGAAAAAAATGGGGAATTAACCTGCCTTGCTCCTGAACTATGAGAAAATAAATTCAGAAGTCTGTGCAATTTAGCTAAGTCTCATTTTCATACATTATTGTTTACATCTATTACTTGATTACCATGCCTTTTAGGTCATTCACAACAGTTGAACATCACAGAGGAACGACGCATATATGTCTTCCTGTGGTTTCATCCAGCTGGCATGCTGGAAACCTGACCTGCACTAGGTTAAGAAGAAACTTTAAGACTCCTTGCACACGCAGACTGCCAGTCTTTTGGCCAGTGAGGCAGACAAAACAGGCACCTGCATGAGAAACTTGTTTCTTACAGAAATCTTACAACCACTTCCAGGCAGCTTCACTATATTTCTCATTGTCTTTCCATTATCAGCTTCCCCAGCCATAAAAACAAGTACAGGCAAAAATCAAGCGCTATATTTTGCCAGAGAATCCAAGCAGATCTGACAATCAGACTCGGCAGAGCACACACAAACCTGCTGACCAATCTAAAAAGTAAATACTTCTTTTCCGGATCTTGGCAGCCTCTAATGCTGGAGATAACTTTTATCATAACGTTTCTCAAGTTGAGTCACATTTCTATTTACAACTGAACACAAAACAAAAAGAAAAGTAGAATTTCAAACATTCGAAAGGAATGTCTCTGTTGTAATTTAAACTCAATATAATGCACTCTAATGGATACAGAAATTATAAAAATGCGCTTGATAACACATTTTTATGAGTCCCTGCAGGGTTTTCAGATTCTGTAATCAATACTAGCAAGTCCACACATGACAGCAACACAGACAGAGAAATAGTTGAGTGAACTCCTTATTTAAAATCACTGCATTTCTTGAAAGGGTTACATAAACAGAATTACTTTTGACTTTTTCATAGGAGCAAATTTTGCCTATAGTCTTACTTGTTAACACATGAAACCAGTCTCTTAGTCAACAAAGTTCCCCTTTTCGTAGGCATAAGTATACACACTGTACTCAAAAGCTAGCTTACAGGAAGATTTGAAAGTACAATATTTCTTCAATATTTGAGAAACAGACCATTTCAGTCTGGAACCTAATAAAACACTAGGAGGAAATGAATATCATTATGTTAACAACCATGCTACAACCAATGCTTTTTTAGACTAACTTTTCATATGGTAAGAATAACAGCACTTTTCAGGTAAAAATAATCAATATTCTGCTAGCTATTACAAATAAAAAGCACATTTAAAATACAGTAAGCTGCTTCTTTTTCATTTTTACTGCTTTATAAATGAACAATATTGCCAAGAAGAGAGGAGGTGATCTAAGATAAACAAAGTATCAAGCAATAAAACTTGCACTTGATTGCCCTAAGTGAATGTTCAAGTTGCTTATTTTGAATTTGAGTACTGTAGCTCTTCTTCCTCAAGCACATTTTAAAACATTAACAGTAAATTAAATATTCAACAGGTTTTTAAATACTATAAAATATACATATCAGTATTACTACAATCTCAGTATAGATGATGTTAACACGAACAGATTACAAAACAATTTTGAGCAGATTACAAGACAATTTTAAGGCAATGTAATTGTATTTGCATGTTAACACCCTGAAATCTGGTTTGACCTCTCCTGCTTTAAATTTGCAGATTTAAAACGGGACTAAGAGATTCAGATTTTAAGGCATTTATCTCTGTTTAACATCCAAGTTTATACTTGCAGTATTCAGGATACCAATTTATTTTTCCTGTGAAAGAAAATCTCCGCAACCTTAACATCCAACAACACACAGCCACCGACGTGCACGTCGCTCTCGAATCGACTCAGGTAGTGCCTTACATCCAGTTCACAGGTGCCCCTTGCCTCGCCGCGACCAGAACAGAAAAAACGACAAGCCACTGAAAAGCACTCCCTTACCTTCCAAACCCGCTTCAATCAGCCCAAACTGTTCCAACACTTTAACAAAAAGCACAATCACGATCAGAACTGCTATCATTTCAAGCCCTTCCAAGTTCATGATGAGTTAGGTCATGGTCTGACCACCGCCACGGAGAAAAGTGCTCTTCCGCCTGGCTTTCTTTGCAAAGCCATTAAACTAGGAGCAGAAGGCTCCTGCGAGGGAAGGGGGCGAGCGGGAGGGGAGCGGGAGCGATCGCGTCCCGTCCACCCGAGCAGAGGCCGGGAGGGGCCGGCGGATCAGCTCCGGCCGGCCGGGACCGCCCGGCTCCGCCGCGGCCGGGCAGCCATGCGGGAAGCGAGGGGCCGGTCCCCCCAGGGCCCCCCCGAGGCCACCCGCGAAACGTCCCCGGGAAAAACGCCGCGGCGGCCGCGCGGGCGGCACCTGCGGGCAGGAGCCGCTCCCGCCGCCCGGGCCGCGGGGCGGGAGGCAGCGTCGGTGCGGAGAGCGCGTTGCCCGGGAAACGCGGGGACCGGGGCGAGCGCTGGGCACCGAGGGACAGCCCAGGCCCGAGAGCGGCGGCGGGGAAGATGCTCGCGAGTGGCTGGAAGAGGATTCGGGATGAAATCGCTGCCGTGAGGAAGGTGTATTGGCAGGCAGCCGGAGGGAGAGCCACCCCTCAGCAGACAGAGCTGGGGCTTTCCCTAATCGTGCTGGAGATGAGGATCTGGCAGGGTGTGACTTGCCAACTTCTCAGTTAGTTTCTCCCGGTAAATCACCGCCTCTGTACTACGAGACATAGACTGTTGCATGTGGCCAGCAATACATAGCGTTTTGTACATAGCAGCGCACTAAGAATCTTTTTTTTTGCAACTAACATAAACCCCAAATACGCTGTTCCAAATTCTCTAAGGCTTATGAAGTATGTGGGCTTCTTTGGAAAACAAGAATTGAAAAGAACAGATTGAGGAGAAGGAAAAGCAAGCTCATTATTTTTGGTGGTTTCTCACTTCAGTAATATTTGCTAAACAAAGTCTTTTCCATGGAAAATATTAGCAGTGAAATACATGAATACTAACCACAGGACTGAACGGGTGTCTCACACCAGTAACAGCCACTGGTCTGTCTACAACAGTTTCAAACACTGCCATTGTCACACACAACAAACAATGCTATTCATCCTTAAGGATTTACTCATTAAATCCCTTAAAAATTTAGCATCTAAGAACGAATTTACATTAGAAAAATGGTGCCTCTACAGCAGCAAAAAGGAGCAGGGGAACAATTGCAACAAATTCAATCCTGTCTGGTAGAGTACTGTCCTCCACATGGTTGGAATCAATTACTGCCAAGGGCTCGGTTTTCTTTCTTTCCTTGGATAAGATTTAAAAAAATGATTGTGTCATGTGAGAACTGGCAGCAACTTCTGCGTCCCCCAGGTATACTTGCATTATGATGGGTGTTACCATTACTGAAAACAACGGAATGAAGTGGGAGTAAAGGGGCTAACAGATATAATATACGTGCCTTGTTTTCTACAGTGGATAGATAAATCCATACAGCGTAATATTCACATGTCACTGTTCTGTGCTTTTTTTGCTCAGGACTGGACTCCCTGAAGCTGCTTAGACCTTTTCTGTCAGAAAACCTAATGTTTTAACACTTCATCCTAAATGTTGTACTTGTTTCATTTCTCCAGGCCACTTTTCCTTGGGTATCTTTGCTTTTATTTGCCGCAAACTTTCTCCCTACATTCTTCTTCTTTCTCACATTTAATCTTGTTCCAAACAAGATTAGATATCTTTCCCCTCTAAGCCATCTTACCAATGGCTTTAAGGACAGTAGGTCCAGCTTTCCTTCAATGTGAGAATAAAATGGGCTAATTTAGCAGCAGCAGCAACAACATAACCTCTGCAATCTGTATGCCTTTACTCAAAAGGTCGATACAAGTTCCATTTGGGTACATGCAACATTGCCACCTGAACCGACATATTCATGTTCATTAACAGCTTTCATTAATATTAGTCTGCTGAAGATGTCAAAATGAAAACACTTTCAGAAGACCCAATATTTACTACTTTTGTGATGGTCACGCTTCTCTTCATGTCAAGAGAAGAAAACCAGAAAGCAGAGTTGGTGGTGGTGGTGCTGCAAAGAAAGTGGCTGCCATTGACCCTCAAGGCTGGACCCCATGGCTGGCACTGACTCGACCAATACACACATGGGATACGCTGGCTGGGACCTGTCTCCTCAAGTACGGGCAAAGTAAGCAGGTTTTCCCAGAGGTGTATGTCTACTGCACCTATGGCTAAGTCTGACTCTTCTTCCAAGGCATAGCAGAGAAGTACAGAAGACAGGAAAGAATTAGTATTACTCTGTTTTTAGAAGGATGCCAAAGCACAACATGAATAATATTCTCCAGGGAAGGCTGGGACTTTGCAAGAAAGCTGTGACTAAACTCATGTTTCTCAGCTATCTCTGATCCTTGCATTCCTACTTGCCTAAAAATGGAGTTGACTCTATTGACAGCTGCGGTTACAAACTGCATACCATAATTATTTCTCTCTCCAAGTACCTTGCCAAAACCAGTGAAGTGGCCTGTTGGTTTCTTCTTTGCCTTTCATTAAAAAAAAATAATCTGATCTTCATTTACCCATACAGTTTCATCAAAACATGACAGGAAGAATGTAGCTAACACACTTGCAAATCTTGAAACCTTATTTTCTCTCATCTAACTACCCAAGCCTTAATACATTGTGGAATTAAACTTGGAAAAGGTCTACAAGATAAGCAGAAACAGAGGAAATAGGAATGGGAGGAAAGATATTAATGTATAAATTACCATGCCATAGAGATATTTTTTTGCACAACAACAGCATGCAGCTGTGTTTTTCTTATGTATTACAGCAGACAAAAGGTTTAAGCCTAGAAAGTGTTATAGATGCTATCTCCTTTTCATCAAAGCATTTTGCAGGTTCTTAGTTTTTATCATGAGAGTAAATATGTTAAATTGAAATTACTGGATACATCTCGAGCTACGGACATATCTAAATGGTCACTTCTCATCCCGCGATGGAGCTCTAAATGACAATATGGCGACTATTTACTTTACTATGACTAAGATCCTTGATACCATTAATCTTACTGCTATCGCTTAATGCTGTTTGTCATGAAATGTTCACGTTAAAAAAACACTCAATCAATTTAGAATGAAAAGTCATGAGTGGGTCTACTGATGTCTATCTACTGATAGCAATGGTTATATTTCTTTTTTACTTTTCTTATGCGCTCATATTCATCTGGATGCCATTAAGCCACTCTCAGGTTTTCATCACAGCTTCCAGGAGGATGATTACTATCCTCTGATATTCCTCACCACCCAGTGAAATAGTTTATGGGAGCCTGGCCTGCATAAGTCAAAAGCAATTAGATTTGGTTAAAGAGTTCAGATTAGTGATCCGAGCTAACCTTGATGACTTTGCCTAAAGCAAACTGGGATGCACTCATGCAGTGCTGCACTAACAGATTTTGGGGGAGGCTATCATTGGCAGGGGGGTGATTAGTGGTAGAGTTAACCGGCAGAGCTGGGTGCAAAAGAGGACATCTACACATAGCAAGAGAAAGCTGAAATGGAACAGCACCAGTGGGAGTCCCATGTCATACATAAAGTCTGAGAACAGAACCTCTAATAGAAGCTACAATTTCTTGATTCGGACTGAGAACAACCTAAATAATATTTTTAAGTATGCATATGATGAGGGTAAAAATCATGCTGTAAAGCCAGAGCAATCTAATGATTGTCTTAGAAGTTATGTCTCTGCAACTTATTATAAAGATAAATAATATTTTTTCTATCTTTAATAAGAACAGCTTTGAATAAATAGTCCAATATTCAATAAAATAATTAAAATATTTATTCTGTATAGCTATTTAAAATAAATTTATCTTTTTTTTTAATCTTAAAAGGAGGCAAAACACTCCCTCTTTCAAAAGGAGAAAATAGGCCAGAAAATCTTGATGTGTCGTAAGTGCAAATAATTTACTATCTCAGTAGCTAACTGCTATTACATTTCATTCTCCCTTTTTCTCTCTCTTAAATTTACTATTAGCATAAGAAACTAAGAGAATGAAATAAAACATAAATGTAAATTTTTTTCTAGCTCATCAAATAACTGAGCAAAACCAGCAAAAAGATACAAACATTTCCCTTTTAGTTTTAATTTACCCTTTCTATTTATAGAAAAGAAAGAGGATATTTCACTAATATATATTAATGAATCCAAAGAAAAGATACAAAATGATATGATGCATTCAGCCATTATAAATGCTAAATCTTATAACAGCCCACACCTTGCAACGTTCCTCTAGGCATTGAGCCAATGTGGCTTGACTTTCATAGGATCTTTCCCAGATTAAACACTGGTAAAAAGAGTACAGCAATCTGGCATCATAGTGCCTGATCTCTACCTTTTCACAGCTTTTGTCTCAGTTTACATCCCAAACTGTGTACAATGTTTTTAACTCGTCACAACTCAAGGAGTTGCCACAGTTCGGTCATGACGATGCTTAAGTCATGTCAGAAGAAGACTACTTCCTAGCCTCGCCCAAAAAGCCATACTATTGATATGCATGATGAGTCCCTAAATAGGCATTGCAGCCCCATGTCGGCAGGCAGCATCAATTTTATAGGCTGGCATGGAGGTTGTATCTCACCCAAACTGTCTCCAGACATGTAAGGGGGGCAAGATGTAGTCATGAAGCAGAAGTTCTGGCTCTTCACACTTTGCATATATGTAGATGGAAATGCATAAATTCTGTGCTTTTACAGAACTGATTAAAATATAAAAAGTTATGTACTACAATATTAATAAACAGGCTTCTGAAAGACTGACATAAAACATCCTCACTAGCCAGCTGAGACACAGTCCCAGTTGAAAAGTATACCTGAAGATCTGGATAATACCACAATATCGCTCTTCAGAAGTTTTGTGTTGCTATAAATGTCAGAAGCAGCACAAAATCTGTCAATTCTAAACAGTCTTTTGAATAGTATGTGAATATTCTGAAGCCCTTAAAATGGAATTATATTTCAAGTTTAACCCTTTCCGTCCAGTGAAAATAAGGCTCTCTGAATCTGGTAGTATTTATTTCTGGAAATTGATGCATATATCGTATTAACTGTGACCACAAACTATATGTCATTAGAAGACAGCAATTTTCTCACCAAACGGAAAAAGACCATTCTGATAATTCCATCTTTACTGGAGCTCCTTAAACATCATTAAAAGAAAAAAATCTTCAAAAAATTCGATGTCTTACAAATGTGAGACAAATATATTTTAAAACTCTCTGAGGAAACTGAAGCTGAAAAATACTTGGCTGTTGTAATTCCATGGATGAAGCTCAATTGTTCTCATGATATGTTTGTGCTACCTATTTATTAGCAAGGATTTTTCACCTAAGAAACTTAATGATTTTTCAAGTGTTTGCACTTGAGGGAACATATTGATCATTTTCCAAACTACAGAGGAAATCCTTTCACATATAATTTCAAGAGAGTTATTAAGTGTCATTTGTAAAACTCCTATGCATCTTCTGCAATGAAGAACTAATGCACCAAGCTTCATTTCAAATTTTCAGATAGTCAGAGTGTGTCAAGGGATGATGTTTTATATTTCCTTTAATTTGCTCTGAATGACACATGGCTTCAAATAGTTCAATGCCTCACACAACTTTGGGATGCCTCAGGTGGTACCAGGCCTCCAGCAGCTTATCTAACTATGCCTCATCGGGTCAGTTAGTGCAACGTGACTCCCTTCTCCATTCAGTCATTATTGTTTAAGAGGCTGTGTTATTCTGCCAAAGCGTAAGCACGTGAGCTAATGCTTGAGACTGAAGTTTAGTGTCACTGAAACTTTCCTACCCATGTAAGTCCTGCAGTCCTTTAACCTGAGTATCACCTCTTATTTATTTCTCCCTTCATGCTCTCAAATCCAGGGTATATCTAATGCATTCAGTCTCTAATATTCAATGTTTTTTCTCTGTCAGACAACTAAAATTTGATTTTAGACTTCCATGGTTTTGCTCCTGACTTATTGTGACCTTCTCTTTCTGTCCTTGTCAAGTGCTATCTTGATCCTTTTTTTATCCACTCAGGATACTGCTGCAAAAATCATCCTTGTGGCTTACCACTCCAACTATCTCAGCCCTCCCTTTACACTTCTAATCAATCCACTTCATCATATACAAAATATTTGCCACTACGTTCAAGGCCAGTCCTAACATGCTACTGCTACACCTAGTCACTGCTGACTTTTAGAGAATATTGAGCTGTTAATCCACTCAAGAAATAATGCTAGCTTTATTTATTCATAAGTTAGACTTTACTCATAAGAAAAGTTGCTGGCTCTAATACAGTCCCTTAATATTTGGAAATACTACTACATCTCTTCTCCCTGTGCTACAAAGTTTCTGTGATACACAGCATGCAGATGCTGACATTTTTAAACGCATAGCTATGGACAGAGAGAATTTTTTGACACAATGCGGTAAAATTTTCATTCAGATAGAAAAGGAAGAAGATACATCATTAATAATTAGAAATAACATTAATAAATAGAAATATACTGCTTTTCGGTACATTTTTTTTTTCTGCATATTATTGGAAAACTGTCAAGCTTCCTGCAGACTTTAGCTATGAATATTGTATTAAATTAACTTTATCATAAATATAATCATATTTATGATAATTGTATGATCATAATCATACAATCATAGGAAACTTATCTACAGCCTCAAAATAAGCGACTGACAGAAGAGATCCTCCAGTTCAGCTGATGCAGCATGTGGATGTTTGCCAGACTTTTCCTCCTAATCCCTTGTTGGTTCATTAGTAGCCCACAGCAGACAACAAGAGACTGTTATGCCAATCAACAGTAAAAAGCCACAGAAAAGCCTAGCTCATACACCTATGGAAAACTGCTTGACAGACTGAAGCAAGACAGTATCTTTCATAGTTCTGCTTAAAAGAACCAAACCAACCACGAAACAAAACAGAACCAAAAAGCTGAAACCAATGTCTATTGAACCTTACAGTCTGACTTAAGCACTGGTGTGCTGTTTGAGTGTGTTTCTAGTCCAAAGAGTGAGCTTTGACTTTGCCCAGTTTTTATTAAGACAAATGATAGAATAAAAGAGTGACAAGTTCAATATCTTTTTTTCAGATGGGTTATATCAACATATATGAAGGAAATAAAGCAACCTGCCAGATATGCTCAGTTTCCAACTCTATCCAATTAACCTACTTGGAGCACTATGAAGGAGCCCAACAAGTTTCCTCCTAACAACTTGATACTATCTCTTAATTTTTTTCCTGCAGACCTCTACCATCTATGGACCTGATACAAACAAATCCATGTGTCTAAGCAAATCTTATTGTAGGTTCAAACATCAGAGTCTTGGTTTTGCTAGCAGCTTTGTTTTGGTAGGAGGGTGATGCTAAGCCATCTTATTACAGAAACTCACCGGAGGTTACATTAGGGTCCCTGAAGAATCAAGGAGGTTTTTAGCATTTTTCTCATGGTGGAAAAACACCTTACAAATAACTTATACCAATGATATATTCAATAGTAATGTTTATCTAATTGAAAATCAATGATTGTTAATGGTTGTTTTAAACCAGCTGTCGTGGTTTTAGGCTGATCCAGCAACTAAAACTCACACAGTCTCTCCTTCTCCAATAAAGTAGAGAGGAGAGGGAAGAAAAAAAAAAAACACAAAAGGACTGAGGGTTGAGGCAAGAACAGAGGGAGCACCCACCAACCATGGTCCTGGGCAAAACAGGCAGCGCTTTTCTCAAAGCAAAACAGTTTATTAATGATTACTTAGAAGGACAAAGGGAAATAAAAACCGATTACTTGAGAGGACAGAAAGAAACAAAACCAGATCTTAAAAACCGACACCTTCTCCCCCCCCCCCACCTTCCTTTTCCTCCCGGCTCTACCTCCTCCCCCCAGCAGCACAGGGGGCAGGGACTGGGGGAGTGCAGGTCAGTTCATTCCGTGCTGTTACTGCTGCTTCTTTCTTAAAGGAGAAGGAGTCCTTACACCCTTTTCCCCTGCTCCAATGGATCCCCTACCCACGAGGAAAAATCCACAAACTTCTCCAACGTGAGTCCAGCCCACTGGAAACAATCCTTCCCCACAGATTGCTCCGGTGCGGGCTTTACCACAGTCTCGGGTACTTAGGGAGCTGCAGCCACTCGCTCCGGCGTGGGTCGTCACGAAGACTCCAGATGCCTTTCTGCCTTGCCGTGCCCCCAACACGACCATCCTCGGGCTCAGGCATCTTCTCCCCACGGGCTGCGAGTGGGTCGCTGCTCCACCGAGGCCGTCCTGGTTGCAGGGGGGCAGCCTGCTATCTCACCATCAGCCGCAGGGGAAACTCGGCTCCGGCACCTCCTCCCGCTCCATCCTCACTGACCTGCTGTCGATGCGGCTGTTTCTCTCAGATCTCAGTCCTCTCCAGGTGAACTCAGCCCAGTGGGCACCCTGGGAGTGGGGTGCCCCCGAGTTCCCCAGCTGGCTCCGCCGCCGCCATTCTCCGTGGGCGGCGCCGGCCCGACGCAGGCAGCCGCCCGGCCGGGAGCCAGGGAGCGGGGGCAGTGCCCTCCTCCCTTCTCCGGTCGATCCTGGGCGAAGCACCTTTTCCGGTTCCCTTGTCCTGACTTAAATAGGGCAATTCGCAGAGGCGCCCTATTGGCTCAACCCCGAGGGGGATGGCAGTCTGATCCGGTGGCCAGAACTAAGCCTAACCCGGATCCAAAACCGGGGAGGTCGCAGGGAGCAAAATCCCTCTCCTGCCACCAGAACCACCCCCCCCTCCACATCAAACCATGACACCAGCTGACAAGGATAGATGGCCCTGTTAATGTGAACAACTGTACAGAAACGAACACTTGAGTTAGCAGTCTCAGCAGGCAGTCCTAACTAGTTCAGTTGCATATGTGGGCTTTACAGCATAGCTTTGAAGAACAGTCCAGAGAGACATGAAGCAGTGACATTTGCTATTTAAATGAACAGAAGACTTCTGTGCATTGAGCACCAGGACTTGGAGACTTTCAACATTGCTAAACTCAGCACAGCTTCTCTTAAATTAATAAGTAGGAAATTCTTCTTGTTATCTAAATTCTCTCCCTCTCCTGTCTTTATGCAATATAAATGCCTGTATTACCATTTCCATCCTCTAGTATGACACTCTTCGGTGTCCAGTGAGTATTTTTCTTTATGAAGTGGTCATTTGCATACCAAAAATATGACTTCTTTTTCAACAGATTAGTAATTCTACTGGTTCTTCAGGCCTCATCACTCTATGCTTTTTGAAAGCTGCTTTTATTTAAATTCAGATTTGCTGCTCTGGAAAGATTAGGTCTTGACTTACACCTTCTCCACTTGGGTCTGGGAGGTGAACATGTTTCTGTGTGAGCTGGTAACCTTCCAAAATGGCAGGAAAATTTCAGGAGCAAAGACAGTCCCAGTGGAGTCACAAAGAACAAACAAGACACTGAAATTTGTTTACATATTAATCTTTAAAAGTATCAAAAGAGTGTTGCTCTTTCATTTTAATATCTTATAAGAATTTCTATGAGAGGCCAGATAGTATTTGCTTTGCTTTTATATTCACTGGTAATATAAGATGAAGAGAGCTCCAAATGTTCCAGGGAGTTCAGAAACGTAAAACAATATGAAATATGACATGTAGTGAACCTCACTTGTCGAAACAAACAAAAAACAAGTGAGATGCCTGAAAAGCCTTGCTACATTTAGGTGTTTCTTTATTTTGTGTTTCCTATTGCTTTCTCTTAATACCTCATCAGTTTTTTGATTGATGTTCAATCCCCATATTCTTTCCCACCAGAAAAATGACACTAGATCTGTGCAAATTCGTTACTTCATTGTGGATAAACTAGACCGATAGCAACCATAGCTGTGTTTTGTGCAATTTCTATGACAAAGGAGAGAGAAGGGGTAGATGACCGTGAGAATGTGTCTGTTCCTCAGGAATAAAAAAGAACAAAAACACTAAACCAGAGTTAAGGTAACTAAAAGGAAGACTGATAAAAAGAGACAGCAGGCATGGGTAGATATGGTATGGTTGCTTCAGGGCTCTGAATGGCCCATGTCTGCCATGTTTAAAGCACAGACTGTTATGAAACAAAACTCAAGCTTCTTCCGTAAGACTTTTTGCTACCACTATTAGCATCGCGAGCATTACAGTGTGTAGGAGAGCACGTATTTTCTTGTCGTCTGTTGAAAACATAACAGGGCTTACTCAAGTAGCAAGGTTGAGGTCTGCAAGCACAGGTATCAGAGGACGCATGTGGTGCATGATGGCCCAGTAAAATTCTTTCACCCAGTTGTCTGTCAGTTTATATGATAGAGAAAGGATTAATGTCCACAGGCTGTCAGGTGATTAAAATATTCTGCAAAGTAAAACAAACAAAAGAAATTGAATCCTTCCTTTCACATGGAAGGACTTAAAAATATATTTGAAGTGAGTAGATTCTGTCTGTGTTCTCTGTCTGGAAAAAGCCTAACGCTGAAATTGTGCAAAATAGATTAAAAAGAAAGTCATTTAAATAGGTCCAGACCATATTTCAAGACAGCCTGCAAAACCAGTGACGTCTAAAACTGAACAGAGCTAAAGAAAGACCATTATGGAAGAAGGAAAAGAGATTCTGAAATGTCTTCCTTTCCTCAAGCTGGGAACCAGATAGGGTACAAATGGCATCCTAAGACTGCTATTTAGAAATTAATTTTAGAATGCAATTTAGATTCAGCCATGAATACAGCCTTATCAGAGGACAGGAGAACTGTGAAGTTGAATATATATCTACCTATATACACAAGATGGAAGTGGCTGGAGGCAACAGTGATTCACCTTTTACGTTCTTCTTTAGCATTAGCAATATGCTTCAAATACAAAATTCCTCCTTTGTAACTTCAGCCATTCTTTGGGATTTTTTCCTTTTGAGGAATATCCTTCTCATGCATTTGCAGTGTTTTGCATCAGAAGAGAAAACCTGAGCTCCGTATTAAAAGCAAACAGTGTAGTCAGGCAGAGGGAGCCCGTGGGGGCAGAGGTAGTTGCAAGAGGAGAGCTCTCCCACAGAAAAGTAACGCAGCAGTACTGATGGCTGGAACAGAGTCCTCCACTTCTGTTCAGTCTTGCTGCATGTGAGAAAGGCAGCCCATAGGAAGATGGCCAGATGAGTTTGCTTCTGTTTCTCAATATCCACCTTTTCCACAATGCAGGCTCTACTGCTTCCTCAGTAAAAGGATCCTGCAGAGCTGAGGTACACATCCATCCAAACCCTACACAGGATCCCCACAGTATCCCATCACATGTCTTCCACCTACCAGCAACAGAACCAAGCATGAGATTTTTCCCATGGTTATACCTCTAGAAACCCTACAAACCTAAAGCCGTGACTTTTTGATGCCTGTTCTGCAATCTGCCTTCCATGGCCTGTGGGTTTGACTATTTCCATGCTGGCAGCGTTCTGTGTGACTTTATTTTTTAAGCAGTATTTTCATCTCATTGCTTGCAGCACTTTTCATTTCAGTATAATTTTTGTTCATCTTCTCTGACTGTTTTGTATTATTGCACTATTTCCTGTTGACATTGTCAATCACTAAGAGTATGTGTCTTTCTGTAGCTTCCTCTTTTCCATAAAGTTCTCATTGTTCTCCTTTGTCCTCGGCACTAATCACTTGAAATACGAACATCAAATTACAAGGAGAAAGTTTGCCTCTGCTTTTTCCAAGTTCTGTTCTGAACCGGTATTGCAGTAGAGACTACCTTGCAGCTGACACACAGATTACTGTATTTTGACAATTTAGTAGTGTGTCAAGTGACGGTGGTCTCAGACCAGTTCTTTATGCATGTCACACATCAACCATCTCTTCCTATCTGGTATCTCACTGTCAAAGTGAAATACAAGTGTAATCTTTTTTACACTGCTAAGCAATGGATGGATCAGAAATACTGTTACAGTAAGACAAATCACTCTTTTTGAATTTATCAAAATACAGAAACATACATTCACTCCTTAGTGAATAATATATCCGTATGAACTGCATGTGATGTTCTACCCATTCAATATTAAGATTCTATTCTACTATTTACGCTCAACTATGGCTGCATGTATAATGTTCAGTGCATTACCAATGACACCCTAACAAACATCTTCTTTGCTGTGGCCTTCCACCATGATCTTTTTGATAGTTCTGTCATTGCTACATAGGGAGTTTCTCCATATTTTCAAAAAACATACATGCATATATGTTGTTTTTTACAACAGGAAGAACTGAACTTCCATCACATGTGTTTTCACAGATCCTTTCACATTGTATCCCTGCCAGTTAGTCTTACAACATGTTAGTTAAGACTGGAGCAAGTACAGGATAAAATGCTACAAAAGAAAGACTGGGATGTAGCTTTTCTTGTTAATAATAGATTTAACCCAATTGTTAGCCTCTGTAAAAATAATGGAGTGCCTTGCTCTGATAAATGTAGGGAAAATACCAAAGAACTATTTGATGAAATATTCAGAGAGTACCCAGAATTATTTTTAAATCTGTTCTATAGTCTCTGCAACTGGTAAGCTGTGAATCATGGGTACAAAAGTCTGTGGAGTCTAGGAGTATGATGATGTGGTCCTAAGCTAAATATTTATGTGCAGGTTCTAACAACACTAAGTTTGTGATGTCAGAATGGTGCTAAGCCTTCTTCTCAATGAGATGTTAATTAATGTGCTTAGTAGATGCTTAGTAATAGTGGCTTTGAAAAGTCATCAATATTAGGCATTTCATAGCTTCTCATTTAAAAAAAAAAAAATCCAAAGTGGACAGTAAAAGAACCAAACATTTAGTATATTACAACCTGACACTTAACTAGGTATGACAGCTTTTGAGATATTCCTATAATCAAAGAAGTTCTGCAGGCAAAGAAAGTTAGCAGACTGTCTGGGTTGTTTTTTTTTTCCATTCACATGGGGACAATTTTCCAGAATAAATTCAGAGACAGTTTGAGAAACTGCACAATTTGCAGGGAGTCATTCCTCATTCTGATGACTTACATCGGTGAAACTTGTTCTGGGCATGAAACTTCGAAATCTGTCCTATTCCCAAATCACTACTTCATATTGTTGCAAAAGTAATAGAAGTGTCAAGTTAAAAAATTAATATAATAATTATCTGAAACCAGAGCAATATTTAAGTGATCACCATCAGAAAAGCACCTAGCTCTGCTGAGAGTTAGATGTAGAGACCTTACATTTGAAGTTTCAAAAATGGGATCACTGAAGTTGAATGAACCCTTAGAAAACATGGCCTTTGCAAGACGACGATAACAAAACAAAAATATTCCTTTGGGAAAGAAGACTTCAAATACAGCTGACAAAAAACAGTTTTGAGAAAAGCATCAACTAAAAATATTTTGCAAAGAATTTTGCAGACTCAGAATTATAAAGTTTTAGAATTTTAAGAGCTCTCAGAAATCCACCTAGTCCAGTCTCTTGCACTGTACTTTACTGACATTCAAAAAAACATAAGAAGAATTAGAGCCCAGCCCTACCCCCAAGAACTCCAGCACTTTATCAATCTCTAGAAGTTGACCCTGACCCCAACCCAGTGTTTCCCCCAATCTCTTTTGCTGCTATTTGAGCCCATTTATTCTTATCTTATTCATAATCTCTCTAAATCTATCTCTCAAAGAAGCAGATCTGGTCTAAAAAAATTTAACCTGAAACTACCAGAATTCTCTGAAGCAGTCACTTCATTTTCATATGTCCTTTCATATACATCCTACTTACGATGCTCTAGTGCATTATTTAATCAGAAAACTGAAGATCTGAAATGTTCTTGGCTATTTTTAGAACAGTTTTTCAAAAAAGGAAAAAAGAAAAGTTTTGGGACATGCATTTTCCCTAACGTATGTTAGGGAAAATTTCAGAATCATCCAGAATAAATTCTAAATTATTCCACAGCTGTGGAAAACATAACTGTCTTTAAAACTGACTACTAACTACTTTGCTTTTACATTGTACTCTTGCCTCTATTTTCCCTCGTTTTGGTTAAAAGCTTCCCTAGGCATTGACTGTGGTGTTCTATACATTCAGAAAATCATCCCAGCTGTATCATAATCTAAATGATGAACATTAATAAAAGGGAGCAAAACATCTAAGCTTTCTATTTAAGTGGAACATGACTGAACTGAAAAGTCCAGTGGGGACATGCTTTCTACTTCTTTTGGAAACCACTGAATAATTCTACAGTTTCTATAAGCTCATTTGTCCTCTCAAATTCAGATCAGCTGCAACCAGCAAAATTATCTGAGGTATATACAGTGTTTAATGGAGGTCAACATGTATCCCTGACCCATGAATACATACAATGATCACGTTCACTGAAAAAAACCCAGCACAACACACTCACAGTCCGTCCATTGCACTGGGAAACCAAGTCCTGCCAGAAATCCTGCAAATACAGAGAATGTCTGTGCACAATGATTTTGCACCTTGAGCACTGCATTAATTGAAAGATAAATGAAATTAGAGGTAGTCATACAGTCTCTGACTTGTTAAAATAATTAAATATCTTGTATACATTATTTAGTCAAGAAAAGACAGTGTTTGCTGCATGAAATACATTTAGTGTTGATAAAGTAGTTTTGGCTGGAGATACCACTCAATCTGTAATAGATGTTTAAGCCAGGACCCATTTCAGGGAATTTTGACCAGAAATACATATTTCTGACCTCATGAACTGTTTTAGAGGAATTCAGCATCCCAGCAGAGAAACTGCTTTGTACTGTGGGAGCTGCTGCCAAATATTCAACATATAAATTATTCTACTCTTGAATGTGTTGATCTCTTGGCACAGATGAGCCCTAAATAACCGTCTCATTGCATGTTAACAGTTTATGTGGCTGGATTTCAATTCCGTGTAATTTACTGAACACTAGAGAGCTTTATTACAAGGTTCAGGATAAATTAAATGAAAATCAAGTACAAATGAAGTACGGGTCATCCATGAGCAGAATTCAAAGAGATGCTGGAAAGCAGAACAGCATCTGTTACAGCATCCAAAAAGACAGATGGATTTCCAGTGCATCTGTTTTCAGAAAATGAAATAGTTTGGCTCAGGTTGGACCATGTCTTGTTAGAGAAGAAGAAAGATGTCCAAAGAATTTGGGCTAAAAATCATCTGGACACACATTTGTCTCTGCTTTACTGTAGACCCAATCCCATTTTGAGTACAGAGAAAGAATAGCACAAGACTTCACAGACATCAAGGGAATAATATGTGACATAATGCCTTTCTTCTCGCGACTGAAGGAGCTCAGCTAAAACCAACCAACTAGACAAACAAGCAAAACCCCTATGCAATCTGTAACACAATCTGTGAGCAACAAGACCTACATAAACCAGTGATCCCAAAGGTACTGGACTTAAGTTGCTATTGGTTTGTATTATACAGCCGTTTCCAAAAGTACAAAATGGATGCAAAATTTTACCAGTCTAAAATGATACACGACATTTATTTAGTACTGGAGTACTAAATGTCATGCTGGCATGCTAGTATTTAGTATTTAATATGAGTGTTCCAGCATGAGAAAGAAGATGACCAGGGTCAGCTGAAAATTGCAGAGCAAGACTTCTCTCTCTTTGAAGTTGATGCTAACAGTTTTAACCTCCTGATTTATGTTTGACTTAACTAACTGAAAATGAAAAGGAAAGGGCAGAACGAGGTATGCTGTACTTTTTCTCTCCAGCTGTCTTAACTAACATGGGGGACAGCTATGACTTCAGGCCTTCTCTCCCAGTCAGAGACTGTCACTACACACACCAAGAAGAACAGAGCCGTAGGCAAGTCAGCACCACAAGCCTAGCCTGTCACCACACCAGGAAACGGGCAGGACCGTGTCCTGCAGGGAGGGGACTCTGCTCTTCCCGTGGGCAGCACTGCTGACTACCCCAGATGTGGCTCATGAGCATACAAGAGAGGCCCTTAAGCAGAATCACTGGAGTTGCATTGTCTTGCGACCAATATAATCATTCACACTTTCATCAAATGCAAGTAAAACGCTGCTTGTGAGAATTCTTTGCTCATATTGGCAAGTACTGTCATCTTTAATTTGGAGACCTGGGCCCAGCTTATGTGATGAGGGAGGAAGAGGACCATTCCCAGCTGCTAGCATCTGCATGGGGCAGCACAAACCCTTAATGGAAAGCCTGCTTGCCATAGCTGCTTTTTCTGTAGAAGCAAGGAACACAGGTCTTTAGTCACTATGAAAATAGGCACCTTGCATTTTGGCTAACTGTAGTCAAATAAAAAGTTTATCTCTATTAAAGTATGATTCAGTTTTTTTAAAAAAATCATAATCCTTCCCATCCCCCTCAATCCCCCTAAAAAAACAACTTTGATTGAGAGCCAGTGTCTTATTTAAGGTGGGCTTTTTTAATGCGATAGATAATGCCAAATGAAGGATATTCACAAAATTCAGCTCTACATTTCTGCTTGCTTTAACACAGGCTGATGAAGTGCCTTAGAGTGCTGTTACATTTTTAAAAATAGAAGGTACATGAATAGACATGCACCTCAGTTTTTAAGAGAAATGAGTCACAGCTCTTCAGTTATGTTTCTTTTATTTGCTCCTTTATTTTAAATTTAAGAAAAGACCTTATTTGTACATCCTATTCCATCCTTATAAAATTCCTATGAACACAGTTAATCTCACTTCATGTGATTGGGATAACAGCAATAACAACACTGTGAAAAGCTATAGACCTCATTGTTAATGTGGTTTATTGAAGCAGATAATGAGATCTGGTATTTTACCTTGAGAGGAATATTGACAAGGAGCACTTTACTCAGTAAATATTCTTGTCAATGAGTTGGATTCTGTGCAAATGAAAATTCAATTTGACTATGAATTCAACTTCACCAATGTATTCTTAGTGTATTCTGGAAGCTGCTTCATTTCTGTATATGTGTGCTCTTCCCATAATATAACTAGTAGTACACAGGACTTGACACTTTCCGCAAAATCTCAAAGTATTTCTCAAAAGCATTTTGCAGGAATATTTGTTGTTCACCTTTCAAAAGTGAAACAAACCAAGAGGCAATAAGCTGCTTTTCATAACACAGTTATAGAGACAAAAGTATAACCGGCATATCCTGTTGTCTATCCTGCTATTCAGTCTGTCTGCTATAAAAAAGCTTAAAGTATTTACAACACCACTCTAATTGTGATGTTGCGATTTCTGTAATTGCTTTAAGTGTGTTAGTCTGCTGTGAAAGATTGAAAAACAGAAGGCAGAGTATAGCTCTTGCTGTGGAAAAAAATGTAATTTAGAAAAGGCAGAAACAAACTTTTACTCTATAGAATAACAGTTGACTATGGGGTTAAGATTAAAGAGTCTCCAAAATTCTTTGAAATTTGTCATCTTAAAGAAAAAAGAGTCTCTTTATAAGGAGCCTCAACTGTAATGGCTCAATCAACTGTTGAAGATCACAAACTTTAAAATCAAATGTATGAAAAATGTTCTGGCTGAAATGGCACAGGATGCTACATGACATAGAGGCTTCTGCTAATCCTGTAGCTAAAAATAATCAGGAATGCAAGAACTCAGCTTAGCAATGCTTTAGTTCCAACCTCCTCCCAAAGCGATATCAAATCTTGATCCAAGCATTGCAAGGAACAAGTGGAAGACATCCCAGAATGAAGGAGCTGAATCCACTGTCTGATTGTTATTAACCATTTCTCCTCATTTTGCACTGCATTAGTTGGGCTAGATAAAGTGTTGGAGTTGACAAACTTCAGACTTTTATATTCTGGAAATGAAAACCAGACATTTCAATAACACAGTTTCTAACTTCATAGTATCAGTAGACTCCAAACCTCTTAGCTCATAGCTTTCTACTGATGTTGAATGTGAGAAAGGAAAGCCTGGAAGCACTTGGAAACAACAAGCTGATAAACTTTTGAATTCATGTGCAGAGGTTATAGCTATGATGAGTTTTGATTTGAATTGCACATGCTGTCAGAACACCTTCTGAGAAATGCATAATATAAACCCATAAAATGCATACAACTGATAAAAAAAACCCACTCTGGATTTGCCATCCCCTAAAGCTGATCCATTATTGCCTATGCAGTAAGACCAGTGAGCTGGGACATGTCCCATCTGCCAGGCTCTGCAGAGGTGCAGTAATTTCCAGGGCAAGGAGAACCCTTGGACATTTGCATAGAAGTGCCCAAAGGACAATCACATGAGGCCTAGTGAAGACCAGCTGCCCAAAAAATGACCTGAGTATGTCTGGTGGCCATATATCCAGATGTTGGCTTCACTGGAGCTACATCTTTAAATGAACTGGCCGGTTTAGGAAATTTATGTGTCCTTCTTTTTCCATCCATGCTAAAACTTTCAGATTACCCATGGCACTCTATAAAGTCTGAGAGCTCCAAACAAAACTGTATTCAGGCAAAGATACTCCTTAAGTCATGGAATAAATAGATCTTGTGACAATGCATTCAACTCAGAGAAAGACAAGATCATTCTAGCTGGATCTAGTTTCAGACCTCAGTTAAAATTATGGCAGTGCTTGCCATGAAGAGCAATTATAACTACCACAAAAGTAAACCAGTCAAACAGAATGCGTATTTCTTTTGTAGGTTCAAATCAAAGTGGAGCAGATATTTCTGAGACTGAAGACAGTGAAAAATTAAGTAGATTTGCTTTTCCCACCACAGGCATTTATTTGAAAACCTCTAGTCTTGGTGTGTGAGAGAGCAAGATGCTGAAATATGGCAGAAGAAAATCCCAAGGTAGAGACTGTGATGGATTTATCTGTGTACTATCAGAGAGGTCAAAGACAATCTGATTGAAAGTTTCACCAGTATTTGGATTGCAGTCAACAGAAGGAAAGAGAAAATGAATATTCATTTGAGGCTTAAGTACTGAGAAAAGGAGGAAAATTATTTGTTTCAGAATTGAGACATACTAAATATTGCCATTTATCTACTTGCTGATATGTAAAATTGTTTTTATTTTTAATCTGAGGCTAATGCAACAAAAGAACTGGAAAGAGTGCAGGCTCACTACAGCCCTTGTCAGACTTCTCTGTTACTTGGTTAAGAAAATAGGAAGTTAAAAAGCAAAAAAGTTCCTATCACTGCATCATCTCTGGGTACCAACAGGTGGGAAAGTGCAATATTTTAAGTCTTAGAAGTCATTATTTCCTCCACATACTCTCTGTGAAGATGAGATAGAATACAATGTCCGTGTGTGGAAGAAACTGAGGAACGGCTCATGAAAGAAGCTGTGGGACGCTTGCATTAAATGAGGAGGTATTTAAATTGAATATTCTATGTAGTAAAAGAAGAAAAATACATTGAAATGACAGAAAAGAAAAAAGAGTTCAGAGTTAAAAGGATACTATGAGGACAGGATGAACAGAATGGTGGATGAGAAATGAAACGCTTGTAGACCACAAAGAAACTGACTGAAGAGATTTGAGTAAGATTTAGAATCATAGAAGGCTGGAATATTTAGAATCGTTAGGGCTGGAAGGGACCTTCAAAGGTCATCTAGTCCAACCCCCCTGCAACAAACAGGGATATCTCCAACTAGATCAGGTTGCTCAGGGCCTCATCCAACCTGGCCTTGAACGTCTCCAGGGATGGAGCATCCACCACCTCTCTGGGCAACCTGTTCTAGTGTTCTACAACTCTCATGATAAAAAATTTTTTCCTAATATCCAATCTGAATCTACCTCCCTCTATTTTAAAACCATTACCCCTTGTCCTATCACAACTGGCCCTCCTGAACAGCCTCTCCCCATCTTTCTTGTAGGCCCCCTTGAGGTACTGGAAGACCGCTATAAGGTCACCCTGGAGCCTCCTCTTCTCCAGGCTGAACAGCCCCAACTCTTTCAGCCTGTCCTCATAGGAAAGGTGCTCCAGCCCTCTTATCATCTTCGTGGCCCTCCTCTGGACCCTCTCCAACTGGTCCATGTCCTTCTTATGTTGGGGACTCCAGAACTGTTCCTTATTTTCTGTTTCTTATTTCACTGTTCCTTATTTTCTCTGTCCTTATTTTTCCTTCCTTTTTCTTTCCTCACTGAGGATTTTTTCCTTAAATTCTCACTATGTAAATATATTTACATTTACACAAATGAGCATTCATTTACCTTTGACTTGAACTGTCTACTGCTTTTTTGCCTCAAAGATCTTGGCAGAGGTATCTCCATTCTCATATAAGAGTTTACTGAGTATACATAGCTACTTAAATCATGCCTGACAGCTTCAGTTAATGTGGGCAGGCAGATTTTACACTATGAAATACATTTCATCCATAACAATTAAAGTGTACTGCACAAGTTATGTGAGCAAGAGAGACAAAGGGAGTGTAAAGAGTTAAAACTTCCATGGTAACCTCGGCAGTGAGGATGCAATTGGCTGCTAAGTCCCTTCTGTCACATCTTGATTCTATGCCAGCAAATCATGAACTGTCCATCACTGCACACATCTATTTTTAGAGCATCCTCAGCTGCTTGCAATGAAATGATAAATGATACATGTTCACAGAGGGCTAATACTGGTCATAGAAAGGGCTGTTTCCACCTGAAATGCACACTGGAGCTTTGGAGCAAAACAGTGTGACAAAGGTTTACCTTCAGTGAAAGCAGATTAGAGGTTTCAGTCAAACTGCCCTTTGCTTTTCTTAGCAGCAACCTGTTCCTAAACGAAGGCAAACAAAATCTATGCCAAATTTGATCAAATATGCTTGTAGCTATTAAGGGAATTGTGCCAAAGGGCTAGTCTATCTGCAGAGTCACTCTCAGGTGAGAGATAGTTAGGTATTGCCTCATCTATACTGGAGTAGGTCCTCTTTCGTGCTTTAAACACGAAGGCATGCTAAACATGTTTAAACAATGATATATGACCACTGCAAACACAGAATCTTTAATAATGCATTTCTCTGGGGCACAGCTCTATTCATACAGGATGCCCAATGAATATAGTCAAACAATGAACAGAAATTGGTTATGTTGTACCAGCAGTTCGTTGTAATGTCTGCACTACAACAAAAAAAGGCAATATATATGTAGACAAATCGGAGAGAGACACTTTGTGCAAAAAGAAACAGGAAAATAAAGTCTTTGAGTGGTCAGATCTACACCAGCATAAGCCGTATCATACCGTGGCACGGAAACTCAACACAAAACTTTCCACCTAAAATGCCCTCAGTGCCTATGGATGATAATGCCTTAAAGAAGTAAGGCAATACCTCAGTGTCGGCATCCTTCATAATTCTGCTCCTCTCTTTTTCTTTGACGTTCATCCCTTTTCTCCTCATTCTGAATGCCCTGCACCCAGTTTGCCTTACTCCAGCATCACTTGCTAGACTTACTATATCTCTTAGACTTCCAAGCCAACTTTCACACACAAACCCAGCTTTCTGTATTATTTCATAATACATCCTGAAGACACACAGCTCCATCATTCCTAAGCATAGAGAATTAGCTCAATATTTTACAGGTTACAGATACTGATCAGCAACTAATTTTGAACTACTGTTTATTCTCATTAACTTTATACAATTTAAAATATGGACTGAAAGATCTTTGGAGAAGAGACTGTAGATTCTTAAAATGGTAATGAGTCCTCAAATTACGGAAATTTCCCTCTTAATTTAAAGTTTTTTCTAAATAAATTTGATTTGCTTTTAGTGTTCAAATATTTTTGTACATGTATACCAATGCACTTCTTACTACATCCAGGATAGCAAACTGCAGTTTTCAGATGGTTTTCCTGACAGACAGAATACATTCTGAAAAATCAGAACAGTAGTATTATTTCAGTTCCTCTACTCATTCCCTAATCTGCCTGGTTTTGTGACAACAGAGAGCTTTTTCATATAAACAGGTAAATTCTTATTTTAATGCATTATGTTTGCTTCCAAAGCAGAAAAAAAGCTTAGTTTTAATACTTCCTTTTTGTATATATTCCTTGTCTGAAAGCAACAAAAAATATTGATAATCGAGGTATCATATACTTTTAAAATTACAATTACTTTTTTTTTTTTTTACAAAAGGATAGATGCAAGTCTGCAGTACTGATTTTGTCTGAAGTGCCAAAAAGAACTTCAGAAGTGTTGCTTCATCAATGTAACCCTTCTGTTCTTCTACAACAGAAGTCTTCCTCAGCTATGAACAGGGCTCATTTTAGCATTTAAGAAATGATTTCTTTTTGTTTCCATGCTACTGGGAAACACTGGAATTAGACACAGTAAAGACATTTCATAAGAAATGGTTCACTTGCAGCTATCTTAATCAAGAGATGTTGTATGTACATAGTAATGAAAATAATTAATAAACTTCTCATTAAATGTTGAAAAACAAATGAAAAAACCTCACAAATTCCACAAAAATAAATCAGAGAATACGTTTCAAAAAAACAGCCAAATAATTTTATAAAATCAGCTTTGTTACAAAGCTAATTAATTACAAGTGTGTCCAAATGCAATATTCTGTTAGTTCATAACTGAGCAGAATTATGTCAAATTACTTTTCTCTCAGTCATTCACACAGTTTTGGCACCAGTAAGAAATAATTTTCAAAACTCATTAAAAAGTTCGCATTTTTTCAGTCTTGCAAAGCCACTCAGGCCCTTAGTATTAGGCTGAAATAACAGCACAGCAAAATAAGCAATCTGCTCATTAATAAGTTCAACAAGGACAGAGACACTTTCACTGTACTTATAAACACAAGGTTTTCTACACCAGAGAATCACCTCCATTGGGGAAACCGCAGAACCCAGATTGGCACACAAGGGCCATCTCATGGGAAATGTCATGGCGTGAGGTAGAAAAATAAATGTACCCCTGTAACTCCTCATTAGGGTATGCTTAATTACACTGAGTGCATACTTTGATCACACGACATCTTCCTTCACAAAATTTTAGTTCGTTGTTCTCACTGTCACTGCCAAAGCTGTAAAGAGAAATAAATGAAAGAAAGGAAGAAGGAGGAAAACAAAGAGCTGTCCTGCTATTCACAGGTCAGGAATAGTCATCCAGATCTGCTCAGCTCTGCCTGCTCACTCCTGCGCTCCACTCAGGTACCTCCCTTCTCCGGGAGGAGAGAGGAAGTGACTTCTGACCACGT